>NC_080089.1:15203866-16655533 GCF_950005125.1 Chionomys nivalis | reverse complement strand
GTTCGGGGAGTATTGAATATATGCTTCTTCCTCAGTTTAGTAATGTGAGCTGTCTGCCTTCTTCCAGGACCCTAACTTGTAACATATTCTTCTTAGGTAAATGCTTTTAAAACAGATTTAAGTTTAAATGTATTTTGAAGACTTTTCCAGCAAATTTTATAAAGTGTTGTTTCCATAACCCTGATATGATGGATTGCAGGCATCATGGAGGTGATAGCTATCTATTTCAAAGGGAGGAAAGCAAAGCAGCTCCTTACCTTGCTGTCTAACTCCTGCCCTGCATCTCCACCATCACAAATGGACACCTTTTGCTTTACTAAAGACCCAGTCCAACCAGCGGCAAGAGAAAGGGGCTCAGCAGACAATAGAGTGACCCAAATATTTCAAACTCTCCATCATTGTCATGCTGTGCTTTTGGTTCTCTGCAAAAAGACAGCTGCATCTCACCTGGTAGCCAAGGCAACAATAAAGACATGAGCTGAGGAGCATATATTTAGTTCCGCTAAAGCAGTGAGACCAGTGCTATGTTTAGAATCATTTCTCTGTAGTGTCTGATCACCAGATAATTCAGAAGGTGGATGTATTGTTAGAAAAAACTGAAGAGTTCTGTGCAGTTGCAAAACTGTGATCGCAGCCCAGGTATTGACAGGATGGTTGACCCCCACCATAGCATCTCTGACTTACTGCATTCTGAGTTTCCTTTCCTTTGGTTTCAGATGCAATGGGAACTATATTTATCTTACAGATGTTTGCTTATCTTTCCCACCTTTCTTCAAACCACTGGTAACTCCACTTGGATAAGCTCAGGATGAATTTGGAGATTTTGGTGCTTACTCAAGCCAACTTAGTTCTCAATTGCTTTCCTTTTATTCATCAGCTTTAGATGTAATATCTTACTAGCGCTCATCTGACTCAACAAAGCACAGATGCTGGCCCTTGCTTCCCTTGGGATCCGAACAAGCAAAGGAGAGGAATGAAGTTACAATCAAGTGACAACAGAAACTTTTCTTGGCTCTGGGATTTCTGACCGTAATGATTTGCAAGAAAAACAGTAAGGCCTCCCAGAGGAGCGCTGAGCAGTGCACACTACTCTGATGAACTTAGGAGCTGTGGTGTAAGTCAGGCAGGAAAGGCAAAAGAAGCTTCTGGGAAATGATGGGGAGCGAATGTCTACCACAGTTTTCAGCAGGTGCTCTTTTCTTGACCTTTTTCAGCTGCTGGCTGAAGACAATATAGCTTTAATGGAGGACTGCTGGTTTAGGTTTGCATTGTGTATCAGTCTTGGACTGTTATTGTTCCTGGATAACCAGGAAATGATCAGAGTAACAACAACCATAAAGAGTAATCCACAATCGGGTAGCAAGCTGACCCCCTGTGTTTGTGCTCTTTCCTCTGTGTATGATCTTCCTTTTACATTTACAAATAGACACGGGCAGTCATGAAAGGCACGCGATATCAGGGACTGTTCATATTTGTGTACCAGGCTGTGCAGAAGCTGTTGGGATGGATTTCATGTCCTCCATGACTTTAGATCACTTTCATCAGTTTAGTTTTCTAACCAGGGCAATTTTTGGAAGTATTTTGCGTGTACCTTGAAGGATATTTTCATTTATCATTCCACCTGGAAGAATTATAGAGTTTGATAAATATTAATGTGATGCTACTATCCCCACAGTGTTTTACCAAAATGAAAATGAAAATGGGCTGTGGTCTGTATTTTCAGCTTGCCAGGTTTGGTGTTTTCTTTGTTGTTGTTGTTGCTGCTGCTGTTTTGTTTGTTTGGGAAAGCATGTCTTCTTATCCAGAGAATATCTGCAAAGAGTTGTGAGTAGGAGCTGGCTTGATTTAGATTCCATTCTGCAAGCTGCTCTATGAGTTATTAAATATAATAGGGCTCTCCAAATTCTCCCACTGGACACTGTAGGATTTACTGGTTCCTCTGGGCCATTCTTTGTGATTAAATTCACAGATTTTCATTTGCATAGCATAGTTAATATTCTGGTTGCTTTTAAAAAGCAACATAATGGCGAAAACGATAGCTAGTAAAATAAATTGACTATGACACATAGGGACCTAAAAAGTGCATAAAATTTGAGGAAATTAAGATAAAAAGTTTTGGTATACACAATACACACACATTAAAAGATAGTTTGATAAGAACATTAAAGCATAGAGGTTTACCTCTGAGGCCTCTAAAATGTTCTTCTGACCCTCTGCCTCTTTCTTTCCAAGTTCTGATACTAACTGTGCACCTGTTCTTCGTTGTTATGGAGCTTTGTGCAGAACAAATGATGGGTCAAGTCAAGGGCTGCTAATACAGACTGCGAAACATAATACAGCAAAGTATATTGTGTACAAGAGCCTTAAGCATCAGCTAGCCACTCTTGTGGCCTTAATATCACCTTTGGGTTGGGAGATGATTTCCATCCGTTCTGAGGGAAGACTCTCTGAGAGAGATTTGGAACACTGAAGTGAGCTAGTGATAAGATGAAGGTCTTATGAGGCAAGCTCAGCATTGAACCTAGATTCCTCAGGGCCAAAGACCCACCATCTAGTGACTGTGCTGAAGAAGGAACAAGTTATGACAGAAAAATTGTATGCTTTGCAGTGAGGAAAAAATTACACTTTGATAAACTGGAAAGTTCATAAATACCACAGGCATCATTTAAACCCACGGAAACGACATGATACTTTATTGATCAAACCCTCACTTTTGCCTACATTTGTGGCTGCACCTTTGGTTTGCTTGCCTCTCTGTATACAGCAGTTTTGTTATAATTGCTGCAGAAGGCATGGAAATACCACTTACTTATCTTCCACAGTGCATGGCTGAAATCTGTTTTTTATTATTGAGAGTTTAAGATGTATTTTTTTCCAGGCCTGTTTGTTATTGCTAATGTAATGTAAACTTTCAACCTTGCTATCAAACTTTGGAAGACATTCTATCAAACTCTTTTTTCATATGCATCTGATTATTTGAAGAAAGCAAACCACAGTGCACACATAATATCCAAGAGAAAGTGTTGGGTCTTTTGCCTTGGTAATTTTCTTTAGATAGCCTTCTTGGTCTTTCTCTTTTATATAGAGAAGATAATCAAACCCTAGAATGTTTATAGGTTCTTTACCTTACATAAGAAATTTACAGTGGAAAGGATCTGGAGGGAAAGGACAAAGACACTGAACCATACCAGTAAAACCGACTCTTTGAGAGCTGGAGAGATAGCTCACTTGATAAATGCTCCTTGGAAAGCACAGGCACCTGAGTTTGTGTTCTCAGGGCAGACATAAAAGGGAGACAGAAGGATTCCGAAGGCTGACCGCCAAGCTAGGTTATCTGCACTTAATGAGCTCCAGGTACAGAGCAAGACCTTGTCTCAAAGAATAAAATGGAAAAGAACGAAGTGATGCTATAGAAGGCAAAAGTACATGCTCTTCAACTGAGTGAACTGGAGTTTGTATTCCAGCACCCGATAACTATAGTTCCAGCTCCAAGGGACCCAACACCCTCTTCTGTCCTCTACAGTCACCTATAGACATGTGTATATCCACTCACACAGACACAGATACAAACATACACAAAATAGATCTTAAAACAGTAAATAAAAGATGGAGAATGATTGAAGGAGACACCAACATCAACCATGTGTCTACATACACTCTATTCATGTACACACACACATGAACACATATAAACCATGTGCATATACATGCATACAGATACACACATACTTACATATACACACATATACATACACACAGATACAAGTACATACATACATACACATGCACACGCGTGCACACACACAGACACACACATACACACAGATGCACACACAGATACACATACATACACACACGTACCAGATACACACACATACACATGTACACGCACAGATGCACACACATACATACACATCGACACATGCACACACAGATATACCCATATACACACACATACACATGCACACACACACAAACACACACAGAACTCACCATTCTCCCACCTCACCTGGGTGTGTGTGGAGATATGGCTGGTGTGCTCTTGTTGAATCATTTAGGTATCATAGCTGCAGGATGCTCACAGATGTTATTATTAGGTCAGAATTCTAAACTTTAGAGGCACAAAGCATGGTTCCAAAGAATATAATCATAGCTTGGCTAATTTAGGCCTTCATAATTTGGTGGGGCACTCTGAAGAAGGAGAATGTAAGCAATCTTCTATTGGGAGTTTCCAAATCCACCCTCAAAGCAAATTTGCTCTAATCTATAGGAAATGTATTCGTTACCCATAACCCGTTTATGTTAGTTTGTACATAATTCTAATAAAATCGATTACCACACACATAATCCTGTGACATTCAGAGACTGCAAAGCAGAAATTTTTCCCTCAAAAGGTTTGTGAATCTAGGCAAGCGAGATGCCTAGACTGGTCCCACTATCTACTTTATAATTAGGTAGTGAATTAGTGTTATCTTACTCTCCTTCCGGAACACCTGCAGGTGGACACTACTGCTTTCCAGAACTCTCACACGAGAAAGCAAGCTTGCTTTGGAAGCTCTTTTCTGAGTCCTCCAGTGTTTTGATGGAGCCGCAGTTTGGGTCAGGCAGGTCAGCAGTGGATTCTGAGAGCTAAATCAGGGTACTTTAGCCATTTTCAGGATTAACAGCCCCGAGCCTCCCCTGTGGATTTAAGGCAGAAAGAGTTCACTTCATTACCTCACAGTGAGATAGTAATGTTAATGAAAGCCAGGATTATCACCCTTTTCCAGGATCCCTCTAAAACAGAGCTGGGAGATGCCACAGTACCTGATAGGTCCTCAGGCTACAATCCCAGGGGAGTACACACAGGTGAGGACAACTACATACTGGCATATTATTAAGTTGGCCTCACCTACACAGTACCATATTGTTTCTCAGTCCCCTGTTTGTCTTCAGGAAGTCACGGGGAATGAGAAGGTAGAACGATTTCAGCCTGGACCTAGAAGAAAAGTGAGCAGAGGCTAGCATTGCTGTCTCCTCTTCATGCCTGGCCTCCTATGATCACTGGAGAACGAACTTCCCAGCTAAGACTTCTTAGCTGTGTTATGTGATATGTCTGGGTAACTGTCAGGGAATCCAGGACTTCGCAGTGCAATTCATCCATTTGCAGCTATCACCACCTCCAGTTTTCTGATGGCGGCTGGGAGTGACAGGCAGGGATCTGTACTATGCTGCGTCAGTGGAGAGTTCCAGTTGGGAAGCAGGATGAGAAGATAAGCAGTATGTTGCCTTGGTGCAGGCTTGACGCTGTCAGAACACCATCTGAAGAGCAGGCAAAAAGGAGCTGTGCGTGTAAAGACTGTGTACCCACAAGAAAAGCAAAAAGCAAGGCAAGAGCCCACACATTGTGATGCTTGTGTGTGTTTTGGGGAGGAGTGCATTTTGATATTCAGAAACCCGTGACACAAACAACACATTTCCCAGGACTCTGCTGTGTCAAAACCCCACAATTTTCATCTCTGGACCCTAAAATCCTTAAAAGCATAAAATGAAAAGAACAGGATTATTTATGTTTTAATCAGTATGACTCGAACACAGTTTCGTGCCCTTCCCCCTTTCTTGTGAGCATCCACAGTCAGAATGCAGTTTTATCAAATATCCATGTGTGAGTTTGTGGGCAGGACGTGCAGAGAGAGAAAAGAGGTTGGGGTTGAGATCTAAGGGAATGGCATCTGCTGAGCTTCAGCCTTCACCCCTCCTGCCATCCCCGTGTGTGGAGGGGGCGACGTAGTAAAGGATCTGTCTTACACGATTTGGGGGGCCTCCAGAACAGGCCTTTAAGCAGGAGAGCCAGTGAAGCTCCAGTCAGAAAGAGGTTACAGCTCTAGGCTTACAGCCTTGCTCCACAGGCTTTTAGTTACCTTCTGTTGCTGCCACAAAATGTCCGAGGCAAACAACTTTTAAAGAAGAAACAGTTGCTGGGTCTCATCATTTCAGTCCTTTCTCAACTGGCGTCCTTTTTCCTGGGCTGGTGCTGGGATACATGGCAGGGCACTGGTTTGCTAGAGCAGAGCCACTAAGCTCATTGGGAACCAGGAATTAGACAGAGAATGAATGAAAGAAGAGTAACAAACAGGCCAGGAAAAATGACAACCTTCAGCAACTTTCCTGCAGTAATCCAGATGCCCCACCTCCTGATAGCCAGCCCGCCATTGTGAATTCATCAATGGGTTAACTCTTTGATGAAGTCAATACTTTTATGACCCTGTAGTCTTCTTATTGTGCCTCTAGTTGGACACCAAGACTTCATTCATCACATGGAGAAGGTTTGTCTATAATCAAACAGCAACTATCTTATGTAGATGAGTACACTGGTAGAAATCCCAGAGATCAAAGGCAGAAGAGCCTTGAGTTCTGCTGTCTGGTATAAGATACAATGTTTCAGACCCAGAAGAGAAAGTTCACCTCCATGCTCTTTTTGCTCTGTTCCTCTGCTTGGTGCTCACTCACACTGGGTGACAGTAGATCTTGCTCATTCTCACTGATTCAAGTGCCCAGCAGTGCTCAAAGGCATCCTCAGAAGTAGAGCTGTCGGACCTATTCCAGCCTCCCTCAACCTGAAGTACCCTACCATTCACTCTAGTGCAGACAGTCATTATCAGCACAGATAAATGCAAGGGGGCAGAAGCCAGGCGACTTGAGACGCAAACAAGAAAAAGGAATACCTAGGTAGTAAAGGGATAGGAAGAAACTTCCCTAAGAAGCCTCCTGATGACGTCTCTAACTTGCAGGAAGGAAAAAATGATTAGAACAGATTTGGATGCTTGCCACAAACTCTGATAATTGGTCTGAAAAAAAAAAGATAAAAAGGAGGATGGGAGATAGCTCAGTAGCACTTCAAGTGCAGCTTTCAGCACCCACACTGAACGTCCCATGACTTCCTGTAACTCCAGCACTGGGGATTTGACATCTGCTTCTGGGGGGCCTGGACCCACACTGGGCGTCCCACGACTCCCTGTAACTCCAGCACTCAGGATCTGACACCCTCTTCTGGTCTCTTGTACACATGGGGGCACACATGGAGAGACATATACATAAATTTTAAAAATAAATACTTAAAAAACAACACCGTAGGAAGAATATGGCTTAAAATACAGTTGTACCTAGAGGTTTCTTAGGCTTTAAAGCATCCTGTTGGAATATATTTTTCTGATGAATCAAGACTTTGATGGACCTAATATCAAATCTGCCCCACTGCAGCAATTCTGCAGTACCCGGGTGCCACACTCTTCTTATCTGTGCACATATACCTTGTCTCCTCACCGTGGACCCATTTTATATATGCTCTTGTTACCAAGTTTGGTTTCGTTACTATAAAATCCATTGCCTTTAAACACAGTGCCTGGAACAGCCAGATGTCGGATGCCAGGGGAATGGAACTGCCTCCATGGCTTAGAAGAAGTTTGGAGAATAGACATCCATACAGGGAACAGAAAAGGACACCAACTTGTCTAAAAAACACAAGGGCTAAATTGACAATTTCCAAAGAATTATTTATTCAAAACACTTAAATTGTGATTGAATTGGATTTTTATAACTGTTGATTCCTTGAAACACCCAGAGTCAGTATTTTAGGAACTGAAACTAGGGAGGTCAAGTGATTTTCCCAGAGCTCTCTACTGATGAATGGGACAGCTCGGCCTAGAACCTATTACTTGCCAACATGGCCACTATTCTGCTCAAGGCTATCTTCATAATCTGGAAAGTACTTTTGATATTTGAGGTTATCATCTTAACTGACTCCACAAAGGTTTTGTTTCTGATAAGGCTCTAAAAAAGGGCTTTGCTTCTTGTTAGAATTGGTGCCAGTGTGTACATTTTATATTTATACTTGTTATGTAGCATGAGGGCCTGCTTTGTTGGGGTTTCTGTCCTGCCCAGTTCCCACAGCCAGTAACCCCCAAGAAATTACACAGAGATCTATATTAATTATAAACTGACTGGCCCATTAGCTCAGGCTTCTTGTTAGCTCTTGTAGCTTATATTAACCCATTATTCTTATCTATGTTAGCCACATGGCTCAGTACCTTTTTCAGTGGGGTAGATCACATCCTGCTTCTTTGGTGGTCTGGGCTGGAATGGAGAGGAATGGGCTTTCTCCTTCCCATTGTCCCACCTTTACTTCCTGTCCGGTTGTCCCACCTATACTTCCTGCCTGGCCAATCAGCTAAAACATGACTGACAGAATACAGACAATTCTCCTGCACCAGTGATGTTTGGGGTAGTCCTGGTGTGTGTGTGTGTCTGTGTGTGTCTGTGTGTGTGTGTCTGTGTCTCTGTGTGTGTATGTGTCTCTATGTGTGTCTGTGTCTCTGTGTGTGTATCTATTTGTGTGTATATTTATGTGTGTATATGTGCATGTGTCTGTGTATGTGTGTCTCTGTGTGTCTCTATTCTGTATCTCTGTGTATGTAGATGTTTGTGTTGTGTGTGTGTTTGTGTGTATCTGTATGTCTGTATCTCTCTGTGTGTGTATCTGTGTATGTCTGTGTGTGTATGTCTGTGCGTGTCTCTCTCTCCTGTCTGTATGTGTGTAGGTCAGCAGTCAGCACAGGGTGTGTTCATCTGCTTCTCTCCACCTTACTTTGGGGAAAGGATCTAAGCTTACTGTCTATCTGAAATGGATGACCAATGCTACTACAGATCTGCCTGTCTCTGTAGTGCTGGGATTACAGAGACATGCCACCATGACAGCTTTTGTTTATTTTTAACATGGAGGGGACCCAAACTCAAGCCCTCAAGCTAGAGCAATTGCCCACTGAGCCACTCCCTAGTTAACCCACTGAACCACTTCTCAGTTCACCCCTGGGCCACCTCCCCTCAGCTCACCCCCTGGGCTACTTCCCCATGTCATCCCCTGGGCCACCCCCCTTCAGTTCACCTCCTGGGCCACCTCCCCCCAATTCACCCCTGGGCCACCTCCCAAGTCCACTCCCTGAGAGACCTCTCTAGTCCACCTTGATTATGTGTCACAACTTGATGTTTTGCATTTTGTTATTTCCTGACTTAAAAAGCAAGCAAACAAACAAACAAACAAAAAACCAAGATGTAACATTTGCAACAAAGATAGAAGGGCATTTTTAAAAATCACACAATTTCAGCTTTTTAGTTGCCAAGATTTCTAAGCCATTAACACATGCAAAGCCTCTTCACAATTTTTAATTCCCTAATTATTGTATTGTGGCCACATAAGTAAGTCAGACTTTAAAGCGCCAGCATTAAAATGCAAACCACTGTGCTGTTGGCAAATATTAGAAGGTTATGGAAAGCACAATCCATGCATTTGTGACTGCGGGCAGTGCATGTCGGGAGACTGGCTCTTCTGCGCTCCGTCTCCTCGGGGCTGAATGAGGGGAAAGAGTGCTAAAATGTCTCTGCTGGAATTCACTGACCAGACCACGTGTTGGGGTCAGAGGAGAGGGACTTTCATGGTCATCTGCAGGCTCTCCAGCTGTGAGGACAGTTTTTCATTTAAGTTGGTGGCTTTTTCTGTGGTCTGCTCTGGTTCCAGGCAGACAAAGCCTCCTGGAAGGCACCCTGAGTCCTAATGAGCAGGTGTGCTGTTGGCTCTCCATTCGGTGATCGTCTTCCAGGCCTGGGATGGGACTGTTGCTTGACAGGCAGAGCTTGCCAACCAGCTATTGCCTTCAAGAACACACTTCTGTGCTGGGGAATATTTTCCGGTTAGTCTGTGGGGTTTGCAATAATGACGCCGGGCGCAGCCGTCTTGCTGTGTGTTGGTTTCTGACCTGAAGATGACTGAAGGCCTTGGGCCACTGTTCTTCTCTGATGAACCTTGGAGTCGTTCACTTCGAATAGTGATTTTTTTTTCTTTGTTACTTGCTGCTGTGGTTTTTCTAAGTTGTTCTGATTTGACAAGTCTTGAAGAGACATATGGGCCCCAAATAATTGTACTGAAAAATGCAGAAAATATTGAGCAAGAGGCTATTGGATTTCCATAAGTAAGCAAATATATTTTAAGAACTCACTAGTGAAAATTGCTTTTTATTTAATGAGTCATTTTTATTGGAAGGTAATGATTATGTCCAGGCCATAAATACAGTATAAATTTTCTTTGGAGAACATTAAAACGATGACTCTCAATTGTAAGCAGCTTTTTAAAGAGCATAGGGATATTGAGGTACAGATTTCCAACCCTGAGCAGTCTGTCCACGTAAGAACATGAAGAAGGGGATGAGAGTCCATGGGGGCTTGTGCATGGGAGCAAATGTGTACAACATAGGCCCAGCTTCACAAAGGGCTCTGGAATGACACATGCTAAGGCTTTCAAAGGTCTAATTTCATGCTCTATTTCATTATTACAAGTACTATATGAGTTACCCAGTCCTCTTCCCATTTTATAGGTGGGGAAATAGAGGCCCAGGAAAGTTTAGAGCTTTGCCCAACGGCTCAGTGATTTCCCTCAGTTCTTTGTGCATCTCATGAATGCAAAATTATCTCAGTGACCATCTGAGTAGGAGTGTGTTCTGGTAACATCCAAACAGAAGCAAGAAAATTGTTTGTGGGTAAAGGCAGTGTAATGTTTCTTGTTTGTTTTGGGCAAGGTTTTATGTAACCAGCTGCTGCTGACCTTCCTGCCTGCACTCTGGAATGTTGTGACTGAAGGGTGTCACCACACACAGTTCTAAATGTTCTATTCTCACACTAGGTAATATTTGGAAAGTCACACTGTTTTAGGAAACAAAAGTTGTTGTCAGGTCACAAAGTAAAATCAGATTCTTTTATGTATTTTGTCTGTGTTAAAAATCTGTTTTATTTTTAAAATAAATTGCATTCTTATATTAAGAAAATGAAATAGTGATAATAACAACAACAACAATAATAATAATAGTACAAACGAGGTTCCTGTTCAGCTGCCCAGCTTGCAAGTGAGAGGGCTTCTCAACTTGATGTTCACGCTACCAGGATTCCTGACTGTGCCTTCCACCAGCCGTACCAGTCTGCTCCCTTTCTCAGGGTGCTGAGTACACTCCAGCTGCAGGCATAGAACCCATCTTACACTGGTGGTTCGTCTCTTAGCTCAGGATCAGCTGTCTGTTTGATCTACTCCCACTTGTCTGTGAGTCCTTCGAAGTTAGGATTGCTCCCTGATGAACCACTGTGTCTGGGTCATTCACCACTTGGCGCTGTAGGTAAGCATGGAAGAAGCCTGGAGAAACCTCCTGTGCACAGACAGGAGCAGCTGAGGGTCTTGGTGTAGCTGTTTTGAAACTCTGAGTAACATGAAGAAGCTATGCCATGTGCACACAAGTTTCAAATCCGGCAAAGAGAATCCACTCTGGTTCCTTTGTTCTTTCGTGGTTAAAGCTTTGAATAATGCATATGTCCATGAAATATAATTGAAACACTGGGGGTCTTTGAAGACCTGGACTGCAACACTGGGTTTCTTCATACTTTCTCTCAGCCATTTAAGATTCTGAGGAGCAAGATGATGACAGGTTAGGTTTGGAGAAACCAAACTGAAAATTATTACTGTTGGATAACTTTCACTGTGTTTCATGGCCCCCAACAGAGATATTCAGCTTGTATTTATATCTCCTCTTTCCCTCTCTCAAGAAATAAAAAAAGAAAGAAAAGAAAATCCCAGATCTGCCCAGTACACTCTCATGTATGTGATCTACTCGAATTCCTGGTATTTTTCTCTCACCTGGCTTGCTTTTCCACAATGATGTGTTTAACACTTTCTTGACCAGTTTTTAAAGCTTTGTTATCTAGGAGGCTTTATCTTCAGGATGGCCATCATCTTTTCTCTCTTTCCCATCAGTAAAAGCCTCTACTCTTCATCAGCCCCACAGCCTTGTGTCTGAGCACCACAGCCTTACCTTAGGAAGCACTCTCTACCCTGAGTGAAGCTTCAGGTTTGCTTTGAATACAGTTTTTTTTCCTAAAGTCTTCCATATTATCTCAGTTGTGCCCATTTTTTATGCATTAACCTCTTGATTTTTCTTTACAAAATCCTTTCTTGGTCCATTTGGATTGCTATTAAAGAACCGTGTCTGCTGAGGTCTGTTTTCTGTTTCTTCCTCAGTGTCTTGTGGTTGGGTCCTCACATAGTGGGAAGGATGAAGAATTTTTCCCAGGCCTTTTTTCCAAGGACTGTTATCCCTTCATGGGCACGCTGTCCCATCCCCTCTTCCTCTCCCAGAGGCTGTATCTCCTAGTCTATCTCCTTGCCAGGGTGAAGATCTTTCCACACTAATTTTGGAAAGACAAACATGCAGACCTCAGAGCTACATTTTTTCCATATCTCCGTCCTTGCCATCCCTCACCCCTCCTGACCCACACTCCATCCACTTCTAGTAGGCAGCACGTTTCTGACCCTTTCAGAGTTCTGCGTCTTCTCCATCAGCATGGGAAAAATACTAGCGTATTCTCTCCACATCCTTTCCATCCTGGACTGTAATGAGCAATTTTATGTACAGAACAGATTCCTTGTGGATTTACACCAGACTTCCTCATTCCAAAAGAAACTCCAGTTTTGAAACAGATGATTGTAAAGAATTAATCATTTCCACACTAAACAAGCCCTAGCCACTTCTCTCTTCTGGCAGATAGCATGAGCTAGTTTGGAGAGCTTTATTCTGCTTTTTGGGACTAAAGAGAAGCCACACATTTCAGGATAAGGCTCCTCTTTTTTCTTTATATTCCACAGTGCTCCGGTTGCTTAGTAACTCACATCACTGCCCACTGCTCTTTCTCTGCAGTCCTGAAAAATCTCTTTGGTGGATTTGTAGATGAGGGGAAAATGAAAGCAAAACCAAACAACAACAAACAGCTAAGCATCAGGTGAGGCAGTTTGGCTTTGTATTTGCTGGGCAGCTGTGATGTATAGGTCTGTAAGTCATCTTTCAGCTTTGGTGTCTCCATCTGTTCAAAGTCAAGGTCATAATCTGTAAAAGTTGAAACCATGGAGCCAAAACTCATCATTCCATTTGACGTTTAGCTTTTCTGTGTCACTGTTTGGGGGTACAGAACCTTTGAAGTAGAGGAATTTGGGCTTATAATTTCTAAACATTACAGGAGGAGGAAATTCAAGAAGGGATCAGACCTGGCTGTAGAAGAATATTGTGCCTATGAAGTCAGGTGAGGCTGAGGACCACACTATGGGATCTGGTTATCAGTTGGAGAAAGATTTGGAGGACAAGCCCAGGAGAGGTGAATGGATGGCACCTTTGCCTAACAGTACTGTTGGCAAGGCCGCCAGACAATCACAACTTTGTGTCCACACCTGTACATGCTTGTGTGTGTGTGTGTGTGCTTACATGCCTGTAGATGCCCAAGGAAGACAGGAATAAAATATAGCAGGTGAGATTTTTTTTCTCCGGTAACTGGGATTAAATTTTATTAGGGAGATTTGTGAAAGAGCCAGAAAATGAATGTGAGTGCACGTGCCACCTGCAGTAAATGTGTTCATATCTAAAATGTTCTTTTTGGTGGCCTATGACCTTTCCTGTGCCTCTCCAGAATGCTTGGAATGAACAGTTTGGAACTGGTACGCGAAGTATGTTTCCCATGGCTTTCAATGCATTCATGGTCTTCACTGAGTCTACGTAGCCATGGCTCCCAGCATCTTGGAGCCTCTTATCACTTCTTTCTCCCCATCTTCCTCTGTGACATTTTTTTCTTACCTGCCAAAGACAGGTCATATCAGCATATCTTTTCTTTCTTGAGCACCATAACAGAAACCTTACTGACTGAGCAACACACTGTGAGACGGTACCCGTGTGACCAACTGTTAGCCTCGTGAGGCCCAATTACCCACGCTTCAGAGACAGAGCTCTGCTTGCATGATTTAGTTTTCTCAAGGACCTTAGGCAGACTCAGTTGCCCTAACCTTCAGACAACCTACTGTTTGAGAGATTTCTTCTTCCTGGTGACACATTAGCCTTTGATTTCCCTGTTTGACTTATTTTTTATAGGTTGGGAAAGACATGGACATCACATTTCCATCCGTAGGTGCTGCAAAATAAACTTGCATTCTCCTCCTTCAGCCTCTGGTTGACATCTCTGAATCTGGGAGCTACTGATGAGACAAAATCCTCAGAGAAAGTAGGATTTTTAAGATTTTTGTTTGCCTGTTTTGTTGAGAGGAAATTCAGAGAGCTCGCATTTCTTTTTTCAAGTGTACACTCCAGTAGCTTTTACTTTATTCATAAAATTGTACATCCATCCCTTTCTTTATTTTTAGCTTCTTCCTCACCTTAGAAAGCAACACTAAACCTGAGAGGTAATCATTTCCATTCTCCTTCCTGTGACCCCTTGGCAACCACAAATCCATTCTCTGACTTTGCTTATGTTTTTTTATAAATACAGAGTGTTGTTTGGACACGGTGTTACCCATCTGTAATCCCAACACTTAGGAGAGGGCAGCAAGGAGGTCAGGAGTTTGTGGGTAGCTGCATATAGAGCTTGGAGTCAGCCTGGACTTCATGAGACCTTGTGTTACGAGCTGGGGGACTTCAGCTCCAGGTTCTTTTTGAGTAATATCTATGAGGACTCTGTGTCCTTCTCCCCAGAGAGTGATGAGTAACCAGACCAAGCAAGAGAATTGTTTTTGTGATGATTCTTTACTAGCAACTTCAGTATCCAATGCATCAATGGGTTTACAATCTTAATAGGCATGGGGGATTGAAAATGGGCAACACACAGGCAATTCAATATCACAATTATTAATCCTACTAAACCTAATACATAAAACCAATTCATAACCTTAATCTAACTTATCATTTATCTATAAAATACTTTTTAACCTTAATACAACTTATCCATTACTTATCTATAACCTTAACACAACTTATCCATTACTTATCTATAACCTTAACACAACTTATCCATTATTTATCTATAAAACACTCCTTAACCTTGACTTATCCATTAATTATCTAGAAAACGCTTCTTAACCTTAACTTATCCATTAACATTTCCTAATCTTATCAATTATCCATAAAATATCTCTTAACATTTCACACACTAAACATATGTATTAACACATCTATGCTCTTCTCTTAACCTCTCATACGCACATGAAATAGCATCATACGACCTGATATTCCCTGGCTTAAAAAGGGCTTTTTGAATTTCTTCAGGCTGGGCTCTTGTCTGCACTGGGGGCTGGGTAGCGTAGATCCACTCTTGACCCCGTAGTCTGCGCTCGGGAGATAAGGTTCCGATGTCCCGTTCCAGGCTGGTATCGGGTAGGGCCTTGGACTCGGCTATTCGGGTGACCGAGTCTCGGGAGACAAGGCTTTTAGTTCTCTACTCTCGAAGACGAAGCTTTGCTCTCGGGATGGCAAAGCGTTCTGAAAGGCAGAGTATCTAGTCTGTTCTCGGGAGACAGACCTTCAATGTCCACTCTCAAGGAATGAGGATTTGCATTCAGGATGCAAGACATTAAATGTCTGTTTTCGGGAGTTGAAGCTCTGTACTCGGGAGACAGAGCATTAAATGTTTAGGCAAGGCATTTAATATTGCTGCTTTTCGGGAGGCAAGCTAGGAGGATCTCTCTTTTCACGAAGGCCTGGTGCCAGAGCCATTGAGAAGTGAGATAACCGTCCTGCTTCAGCCACCTCTTTTAAGTCAGTTCTAAACTGCCCCTTGTTTGATCCTTCCGATAACCAGATGTCCTAGGTTATCAGTATTGACTGGCCACAGAAGGGTGGGGGTCTCTCTTGTGTGGCAAGATTATTTTGTTACCACGGTTGCTGGATGCAGCCCCCACATCTGGCAGGGCCAGATGGGTGTGGCAACCTTCAAGAGGGCAAATGTTCTCTTACTATTTCACCTTAGTAATTTCCATACCACACACAAGAAGAAATGCTTTTACATTACACCAAGTTACATTCATTCTTATTCTATAAATTTCTTGCTCTATCTATACTACAGATTCCCCTTTTTTATTCATCCAGAGGAATCTGCTTCCATGCTCATTACACCTTGCCTTAAAAAAAAAAATAGAGCACAGTCATCTTGAAGGATAGGATATAGCATTTGCTGTGGTGACAGGAGAGAAGGCAGAATCTTAGAAACCGAAACTGAAATCTATTGTTATGAAACTTTAGGTCCTTACACATCTTGGAGTTTAGATTTGAGAATAACACTTGCCTGACTTTAGAAACTAAACAGATAAAATTTTGTTCAAACAAGCAGCCAAACAGCTAGAATGTAATGAACTGATGAGCTTTTCTGTTTTCCTTCATTTTTTCCCCAGTTGTTCTTGAAATACTCACACTATATAGCTTTAGATGGCCTGGAACTCACCATGTAGATGACGCTGGAATTGGTCTTGTAATGATCTTCTCTGAAAAGTTGAAAATGAGGAATAGATGTGTTGGAGGAGGCCGCTTATGTCGTTCCTGGCCGCTTAGCCCTGAAATAATCACACAGAAACTGTATTAATTAAATCACTGCTTGGCCCATTTACTCTAGCTTCTTATTAATTTAACCCATCTCCATTAATCTGTGTATTGCCACGTGGCAATGGCTTACTGGCAAAGTTTTGGCATCACTGACTCTGGCAACAGCTCCATTGCGTCCCTGCCTCCGCCCTTCTTTCTCCCAGCATTTGGTCCAGTCCTCCCCACCTACCTAAGTTCTGCCCTCTCAACAGGCCAAGGCAGTTTCTTTATTCATTAATGGTAATCACAGCACTCAAAGGAGACTCCCACATCATGGGGGTATCTTCAATGGGCCCTGCCATGGTATGCACCTAAGAGAGTACACCATGGCAGTTCAAGGGGTTTTATTGGGGGAGGCGGGAGAGTGAAAGAGAGAAAGGCCGTCTCAGAGTTGGAACATGAGAGAGGCAGACAGAAAGAACAGGCAAGAGAGGAACAAGAAGAGCAAGAAAGAGAACTGTAGCCGACAGGCACTTTTAAGAGGTGATATGTAGCATAGCTGAAGGTTTCCGGAAAGTCCTGGTGTCACGTGATGACTTAAATGCCCCAGCAGAGGAGACAGAGGTCACTGCATGGGGACTAACATTTCTGTCTCTGTCTTCTGAATGCTGAGATTATAATGTGAGCCACCATGCCCAAATAGATTCTGATTTGTTTTGTTGTTGTTTTGTTTGTTTGTTGTGGGGAACTGAGAATTGAAAGTGCTCTTTCACTGGGCTATGTTCCCCAGCATCCTAAACCTTTGTTTGCTTGCTTGCTTGTTTGTTTATGCTTTATTTTCTTATTTATTTTTAAAAATCTTAATCATAGCAGCAGTCTAGGGAAAACTGCAACTCATCCTCCATTTAAGTGCATAATTCCATCTATTTTCTTAAAGGGCAGTATTTTTGAGACATCGATTGGTTACCCGTTATGGAAAGGTTTGCAGACACTAAAGACAAAAGGGAGGGAGCGTCCCTTGCTGTGTTCTCTGAGACACCGGAGAGCAGTTTATGTCTTCCCAGCAAGCTTCATCGGTGTCGCTGGTTCTTCCTTGCAACGCTGAAGTTACTTCAGGGGAAGAAAGTCTAATAAAAGCATGAGGAACTCTGGGAGAAAATTGAACTCTGCCTGCAATCAATCATGTGTTATTTTAGGAGACCCCGGCGTCTGGGCTTCTACAGTTTTTGACATCAAGGGGAAAGAGCTGGGTTTTCTTTTGATTTGGGATTTTAATATGAGCTTCTAGTACTTAATAGTTAAAAAAGGCATGTTTTCACATGTATTTTTTATTTTCCCAAGTGTGAATTTTGCATGCATGTTGCACAGGCCCTCCGAAGTGGGGTTCAGAGCCAGTATTTAAACTATAAAAAACACAGGGCCTCTTGGGGGGGGCTCTGCTGGAGTGTCATTTTAAGGAGCAGGTAATATTTCCGCTGCTCTTTGCTCGGGGTTTCCTCCAGTGCTTGTGTGGTGAGTCTGGGGGTCACCGAAGTGTTGACACTGAGGGAATTGCCTGCTGGGGTGTTCTCATCCAGGAAGGCCTTGGAACAAGCCCTTTCCAGTGCTCAGAGAGGGCCGCGCTTTGAGGTCCTACCCAGAAGGGCATCCCCTTTTGCCATGAGGCCCCTGGCTAACCCCTTGTCTTTCATCACCTCCTAGTGAGTATCCCTCCAGACGTCAGCTTGAATAGTCTTTGGTTTTTCTCTAAAGTTAAAAATGAGAACAAGAGCTGGAAAAAGCACTCCGTGGGTAAAGCGCTGTACGGGCAAGTAGACCCCCAGAAACTCTTCAGTGTAATGGTAAAACAAAATGCTGTAGGTTCCCGAGTGGCTGCAGCGGGCAGGCGGCCATGAGACCATGGCACAGGTCGGGGGGGTGGGGGGGGTGTCAGGGAGCAGGCTGCATATCCCTAGAGCAGCCAGTCCCAGTCTGAGATGGCGCAGTTCCCCCAAGTGGCTGCAGTGTGCTATGAGGTGCAACCAGTCCCAAGCAAGGAGCCATGTGGTGGGTGAGAAACCTCGACAGGGCAGCCAGTCCCACGAGGAGAGACAGATGGATGGGCACGCCGCGAGACAATACTGCAGGTCTACAAAGGCAGCTGGTTCCGGGCAGGGAGTCTACTTTTACCATTACACACAGCACCTAAGTGAACACAGTGCCGCTATCCTGAGTGCCTGCAGTCCTCGCAATGTGGAAGCAGAGGCAGGTTCATCTGTCGGCTAGTCTACAGATTCAATGAGCTCCAGGTTCAGGAGAAACCTTGTCTCAAAAACTACCATAGAAGTACGGGAGAGACAGCTCAGCAATTTACAGCATTTGTAGTTCTTAAAGAGGACCAGAGTTCGATTCCCAGCTCCCTCATGGTGGTTCAAAATCAGAAGTTAACTCCAGTTCCAGGAGATCTGATGCCCTCTTCTCTTCTTGCCGCCCCACGCACCAAGCATGCATGTGATGCACATACATGTGCATATATACATGCAGGCAAACACTCATATACACAAAATAAAACAACTGAATCTTAAAGCAATGTAAGGTAGTGAGGGATAGAGGAGGCTACTGGAGGCTGCCTTCTGGCTTCCTTACACAATATGCACATGCATGTATGCACCCAAAAGAACTTTCAAAAACAGCAAGCCAAACATCTGTCTCTTCCTTCAGGTCCAAGTCTAAGACAGCCCCAGTGCGCCGGCCTTTCTCTCCTGCAGGTAGACCGCTCACACTCTGAGAAACCCGGGATTGAAATATGAAAGTCAGAGTTGAGCTTCATCTGCATGTTTGTTCTTTGTCCCAGTTTGCATCACGTGAGCCTTTGGTGGCAGGATCCAGGACATTCCTGCAGGTAGAAGATTGAACTGGGCGCCCAAGGCAAGCCACTAGACACCCAGTCCAGGGGGCACTCTGCCTAGCCAATGCTGGCATTGTCTTCTAGGAACCCTTCTGTCTCGTTTGGTGCCACATTTCCCTTTCCTTGCCCTGGGGGTCTCATGAGAGAGACCACTGTTTTGCTGACATCAACACAGGTCAAAGTAACAATTTTTTCTTGTTCCGCAAATTCAGCAATTATATTTTACTTTAAATTCTTTTCTAATGTGTGCATGTGTATGTGTGTATGTATGTATGTGCACATGCTTGTACATGTCATGATACACACATGGGGGACAGAGCATGTCGCATGATCATCAGTTCTCTATCATGTGAGGCTGGGAATTGAATTCAGGTCCACAAACATGTTTTTTAAAAGATAAAGAATAAAAATAGGTAGAGAAAAAGAGGGGGGAGGGGAGGAAAATAAGAAAGGAGAGAGAGAGCGTGGGGAAGGAGAGAGAGCCCCATGAGAAAGAAAAAGGAGTGGCGCGACCTCTAATTTAGATGATATTCCTGCTCTGGACCAATCCACTGTAGAATTAGAATCAGCAAAGTAATGAGTGAGTTACTTTATATGGAACCCTCAGATTGCAAGGCTGCTTCCCAGCCGCCACTAACAGCTTAACAAAGAAATCCATGTGCAGTTTACAGAGCCCCACCCCCACAGAAACGCGGGCTGACCTAGAATGTCATTAATCTCAGCCTTCTTTGTGTGATGGGAAGGGGCACTAATTCTTACGCAGCGGTTTGGGGGAAAGGTACAGAGAGGGACATTTGGGTAAAACAATTCAAAGGCTTCAAAGGGGTCAGGCCTCACTTTCCCACCCAGACCACCCCGAGGGTGCACCCTGCCTCCTCCATCACCGCTGATTGGTTCTGATGACTTTGTCTATTCTCTTTGTGCATCAAGTAGGAAATCAGGGTGAGTCGCTGCCCTGAGGAGAATGAGCAATTGGGAAGCAGATTTGAATGACAAAAACAGCATTTCTCTGGCAGGGAATGGGGAGGAAACAAGGAGCAGGGATGGGTGTGGCTTAATATTTTGACTAGGAAGGCACAGAAAAGAATTTCCACTCTTGACTCATTTAAGCTTTTTCCTCCCAGAGTTCTGTATCCCACGGCCTGGTGAACTTATTGTGGAAATCTAAGCAAACCGATTCAGGGAAATCACACACAGCTATCATCCCACAAGAGTGAGTCTTTAAAGTGCTGCTGATATACAGACTGAAAGAGGGGAAAAGCAAATTAATTACATTCAAAAGGAATTTAAAAGAGACTAATCAGCGTGCTGGAAGAGACAGAGGTGGGGAGCTGTTTACAGATGTGCCTAGATGTAAGGAAATCAGTGTTGGCTTGATGTGGGAGAAGGAGTGGGGCTCCTCTTCTCCAGCTAATTAAAACAGGCTTATCTGTAAATTTACTTATTCATAAGGCTTGCTTCCACAGAGCTGATGTTTCTCTAATAGGAGCGGAAGACTGCTTGTCTGGAGATGTGGGTCAGCCCTGTGATGGAGTGACCCAGATTCCTGCAGACAGAGAAAGAGAGAGAGAGAGAGAGAGAGAGAGAGAGAGAGAGAGAGAGAGATGGAAATTCCTAGCAGGCAGCACCTCATGGCATGCCTGATCCCTGCCCCCTCTGAGACGGCAGCTGCACTTGGCCCTGACTGCTTTCTTCTAGAAATCTTAAGACCTCGCTCTCAACCAAGAACAGCCATCAGCTCTTTCTCAGTTGCCTCCTAAAGTCAGAGCTTTCCTGCATTTCAACAAAATGAATGTTTCCCAACTGAGTCTGTGCTTGTGACAGCTCTGGGGGAGAAGCGGGCGGGCGACCATGATTGCCAATGGGTGGTCAGTTTGGAACTGGATTCAGGCTTCCTTTTAGACAGCTCATCTTGGCGTTTCGTTAGCTCTCTGCACATTTTCTCCGTCATGTAGTGACTGTTCTCATGTCACAGCCAGCGTTTTCTCTATTATAAAAATTATAGCCAAGATTGCATATTCACTGTAGAAAAACCCAAAGAGAAAAATTGGCAAAATTAATAGCTCAGAGAGTTAAAGATTCTTCTTTCTACCACTCTAAATGTTTGAGGTAATAAACAAGAGACCACTTCTACCTGATTTATTATGCTTCTCTGTGACTGCTCAGTTGCAACATTTAGACAACTCAATGCTATTTGTGTTTCAGCTTCCTGCTTGGTAAAACGTAGACATTCACCTCAAGTAAATGCTTTGGAACACATAAAAGACCTTGAATCTCACTCTCATGAGTGTCCCATAAATGTGTGCTAGAGAAGGCATTAAATGAGCTCTTGGATGGGGTCTTTCCCACGTGGCTCAACACTGTGGTTCTGCTCCCAGTTCATTGGTGACAGCAGTACTCAGAACCTAATGGAACTGACTCAAGCCAGGGCTGAAACAGTGTGTTCTGTGTAAGCCTTAGTTACTGGTGGTGCCAGTCATTGCTAGGTCACCTTCTTAGACTGCTTGTCCAATCAGCAAAGAGTCGCAGTGCTCTGTCCTTATTTTAAATAAGGTACAACGATATTTTCTAGCCAGGGGTCTTTATCTGAACTGCTTGTTCCCATTCTGAGGTTTCACCAAGTCGTGCGAAGCTACACTTAGCAACTGGAAGAGGTAAATTAGCACCGATTATAGGTTTGGATGTTTTTGTTCCAAGCTAATAGAGTAATGAAATTTTCAAATTTTATAACAGAATGGTTTTATGAACATACCACAATTATTTATCTGCTTTTTCTTGGTCCAGGAATTGAAATTGTTGCAGAAATTTGTCTTCATCTGGTGGCCGACTCTATTTGGTCCTATCCACTCCTTTCTTACCTCCTGTTTACTTGTTGGGGTCGTTTTATGAAACCCTCCAGAGGAGATGCCTGCTAATATTGCTCATTTGTGTTAGCATGTTACATTGCCTCAGGTTACATTATTCTGCAGGGGAGAAATGACAGTGAAACTGTAAGGAAGATGAAGACGTAGCTATCATTTATTTCTTAATTTTCTACTTACATATTTCAGACATATAAGAGAAAGAAATGGTTATGTTTCGATGACAATTCTTTAGGATTTCTTGCTGTGTGTCAGAGAGGAGTGAGTTTCCTAGCAGAGGAATGATGGATCATACCTGTACAGACCAGCTGAATCAAAGCTCCATCCTGATGAAGCCTACACTTCCCGAGAAAGATGGTCTTCTGAACAAATGTCTACTAAACATTTGTTGGAGAGATGATGTGAGCAGGATACAGGGATCAGAGCAGACAGCCACGAGAGAGCTGTCTGCACAACACCTTAGTAGGTTTGATCTTGCTGAAGGTCATGACTCGCCCTGGACCAAGCACTCCTCTTGCCTGCAATCCCTTGCCTGGGTCCTGCTTTGCTTTATCACTTTCTTAGATATGCATCCCATTTACACCTTGTACCAGGACATCTTCAGACAAGATCTCCGTCTGCCCAGCTCTCTCTGCCATGCCTTTCCTAGCAAGTATCACTTTGTGTGACCACTGGTAATCTCCGCTCAGAGGCTGTCGATAGCCTCTGTATTACATACATATAGGGTACGTAAAACTCACAACGTTGATGTGCAGGGTCTTCGTAAACTTGGCCTGCTTTAGTAAAACACAGTAGATGGCTGGCTTTAGCATCTGAGATTTATTTCTCCTATGTGTCTGGGATGGATGATCAGATTCTACATAGGCAGGCCTGGTGTTGGTCAGTGCACTTCCTGACATAGAGACTTGTCTTCTGTCCATGTCCTCGTACGTGGCAAGGGGGACAGAGCTCTTTTTGATGGCTACAAGGATGGCCTATGAATGAGGCTTGTATCTCAGTGTGATGGGGTTGGATGGCAGGCCCAGGCTGGGTCAGGAGGACAGGATTCATGCCCTACCCTTCCTAAGGGAAGAAAGGAATTCTCAATTTCACACCTCTGGCTCAGTTGCTGCGGGGCTGGGGTCATGTGTTTGTTGTGCCTTATTTTCTTGCCCTGGGTCCCTTTCTAGAAGCTAAGTATTGTAGACCCTTTCCCTTGCCTTCTGATTACACTTCTTTCCTTGTAATTCCCCACTATCAGATACTACGTCATAGCTAGAGGATCTGGACTAAGACAGGTAACAGTTTCCTTCGTGAGTGCTCCACTCGCATGGCTTATTTGCATTCTGAAGGCTCACCTCTTGATGCCATCATGCTAGGAATAAGACTCTCTGTGTATGAATTTTAGACAGACACATAACTCCGCCCACAAAGTCACACGGTTCACTGAGAGCAAAACCCAACTCTGTATTTTCTGTCCATCTGTTTTCATTGAAGCCCTGCCTTCATTAGCTGTAACTCCCATGTCGGGAGACAGTCACCATGTGGTTGTGCCGTGTTCAATATGAACTTCTGCCTCCAAATGTCCAATGCTTTGAATTTGGAGGTGATTTAGAATAACACTGAGTATTGCTGAGATCGTGAGAAATTGAAGGAAAGTAGGCATCCAAGGGGGTTGTCTCACTGGCCATTTATATAGTGAGAACACAAGGCTTAACACATGAAGACGGTCTGGAAACTGAAGTACAGTTTTGAGTTACACTGAACAAGGTAAAAGGAAATAGGGTGCCATGCCCCACCAGACATTATCGCAGATCGCTAGTGATGGAAAGATTAAATTCCTTAATCTAGACATCCTTCTATGAGTTGGCAAAGTGTCATTGACTAGTTCCAGAAACAACAACAGAAACATAAAATTAAAACAAAACCAACTCCAAAGACCTGGCCTGTCACAGAGCATGCCTTGTGTGACAGGGAGGGCCCAAGGATTTGCTTATCTCCTGTGATTGCAATCACTTCCTGGAGCTAAGTGTAGGAACGTTCTTGGGCACCTAGCTGTTCTATAGGGAATGTAACAGGATGGCCTCTATTTTCGGCCTTAAACTGGGGGCAACACTCACAAACAGGTCTGTTAATATTTACAGCTTCATCAGGCAGGTTATTCCTAGTCCTGCTCTACGAGTGAGAAACCATGAAAACTTGAAGTCATATTTGCTAAGAAGGTTTACATGTGAAGAGGGTTAAAGAAAATCAGATACAAGTAGCAGAGACTGATTCCTTTAGGCAACATAAGCCCCATTTCCAAGTGCCTGATGTCTCCCAGGACGCATCACTTCGTGGGTGTTCTAGACATGAGACGTTCTCACTAAAGCCCTTTAGAATAATTTGGTCTCCAGGTAGCAGTCAGAAATGAAGACAATGACTTCTTCCTTCTACTGATGATGAAATGGGCCCTGGTGAGCTAATTGCCCATGAGGAAGTGTCAGATGTGGTGCTGGGCTGTTTCCCAGGTTTAGTCTCTTAAACAGTGTGGGACTACAGCAGCTCACATTTGATGGTAGTAAGCTTTGAGCTTCCCTTTCTCCACTGTCTTCACAGGACCTTCTGAGAATCAGAGAAATTCCAGGTAGGGAGCAGAATAAGCAGGAGGCATGCCTAGAGCAAAGCCAAGTGGGGAAGGGGAGGAAAAACTGCTTGAAAAAAAAAAAGGAAGAAAAAAAAACCCTTTCTAAAATAGGCGTTTGAAGACCACATCAAAATGACAGTTTTAAAAGCAAAGTTTTTGATCTTTAAGAGGTAAGTTTTGTTGGGGAAAGAAAAGACTCCTGAAATATATATTAAAAAAAATACAGGAAAAAAAGAAAAGCTTCTAAAACAGCTAGGAATATAGCTTATGATATGATGGATTAGAGAGAGCCAGAGGGATACCGAAAAGCTTTCCCCCCTCTCTCAGGTCTCTCAAATGAGTTATGTAGGTCTGAGGTAGGACTGGGTTTCTTAGAGTGCAACGCTGGAGAGACCAGAGCAAAACCAGGTGTGGAGAATGTGCCAGGCAACAGCCAGACACGTCTGGGTGGGGGGCCTATTCAACCCCTCATCATCACCTTTAGGTGAGCACCCTAAGCTGCTTGCATCAAGGAGCTACTGTGGTTCCTGTCATGGCTAGCTGGGCCTTGATGGTTGTCTGTGTTTTGCCTGTGAATCACCTACCAGAATCAACACATTTCCCCTGTGCCTCCAATTCTATATCAAACCTTGATGTGAGCCACCCTGTTGGGGAATTCCATTCCATTTTTTAATGACCAGAAGAATCAGAACAACACAAAGAAAAGAAATTTGCACAATCGCAGTACATCAAGAGGAGTGAAAATGCCTAGAGGTGATTTCATGGGCTGGTGCAGGGTCTCATAAGGTGAACGTGTTGCTCATCTAAACCCTGTGACCTGGTTTCAGACCCTAGAACACATATGAAAGTAGAAGGAGAGAATCAACTCTACAACATACATGTGCACACCATGGCTATGACATGTGCCTCCACACACACTAATAAGAAATAAAATAAAAGAGATGGCTCCTGAGATTGGTGGAACCCAAATAACCTGGGACATCACAGGATGACTAGGTGCTGGGAGGACAGACAAGAGAGAAGACTTGGTGTCGCGGACCAGAATATGTAAGGACCTATTAGAAAGACTGGGATGGTAAAGGCGGGAACCCTGCAGCTAAGGATTGAAGCTACAGTCTGTCATGTGAGTTTGAAAGCAGCAGCTCAGAAAGTATACTTCAGTTAGTGGGCATTGAGTAGCCATTGAAACTACCTACTCCTTGTTTAGAGGTATTTGAACTGCCTAGTGAAGGCCTTATTAGTTAGTTTACACAGACCTGAGATTCAGCATTCAAACTCCACAGGGGCTAACAACTTCATGTAGTCCGATGCTGTGTAAGAGAGAAGCTGCTAGAGGAAATGATTGGCATTTCCATCTGCATGACCCAGGACCCACGCTGTCCTTCCGCCCTCTTCCACCTCTGCTAGTGCTTGTACTGGGAGGCATGTGGCAGCTGGCATCTCGTCCACAGCTGTGGCAGAGCCAGGGGTATACCTATAACCCCGAAAACCAAAATAAACCCCTGACACTCAATCACCCTGTCAAGTTTTCCTGGTTTGATTATTTCTAGGTTGTGTGTGCCCTCATCCTCATGTGAGCCAATCCGGTCCGTTGTTGCTGGGGTGACAGACAAAGGGTTAGCAGCTCAGGTCCTGGGCCCACATCCTGAAAACCCCAGTGTATAATCTTTCCTTCTCACTCCTTCAGAGTTGCTCACCCTTCTGCGAAGGGGGACAACGCCATGCTTTCTGTGGGCTATTATTCAAATGCGGGTGAGATCTCTACTCTGTCAGCTCATTAATTTGTCTACTTTTCATCCGGTTAATGACAAATGTGGGCTATGCAAATGTTTGACATTCAAAACAGACAGCTCGGCAGTTTTGTGCTATTAAATCATTTTCTCATTCTGACTTAGAGATTTATCTAAATTAGTGCAGTGGTGGCAATGCTTCCCGGTATTTGTACCTGTCCGCTCTGGACTCAGATTTGATGCCTCAGTGCCAGGAAGCAGGGCTGTGAAAACCAGCTTGCCTCTGAGACGGACAGACAGTGTCCTAATGCTCTATCATGTCAGCGGCTGCAGGACATGTGTCCTGGCGCTGCTTGGGTGGTGTTCATTGCTTCAAATGCTGGCTGCTGCCTTGCCACTCTCCAGACCCCCACACAAGGTGGATGTCCTTCAAGCTCAGAATTCTACCCACAGAGCACAGGGACCATAAGCTTCCTGCTCTAGCCCAGCTGAACAGCATTCACCTTCTCACCCCAGTCTATGGATGGCTGTCCATGATTTAATGCCATGTTCCCATTAGACATGATGAACCAATTCCTCTGTCCACTCTGCTGGGCTGTGTGTCCTTCCTGGATATCTTGATTACAGCATGCTCTCAGTACTCATGGGATCCACCGATTGCCCCCATGCCTCCCTGGTTCCCCATCTATGTGATGCCTCCTGAAGGGTCCACACCACCATTTCTTATTGGTGGATTATGAACTGTCTCATGCTGGTCTGTTTACCTGGTTCAGTCTTTTTATTGAGACAAGATGTCTAGATTGTTTTGCTTAGCATTGAATGCTGGGGCTGAGCACAGATATGCAATCTGTCTGAGTTGTTAACAGGCCTTCCTTTCCCTGATCTTGGCGAGTTCTTTGAAAGGCTGTTTGTATTTCTTTTTTTTTAAGGGAATGTTAAAGGGTAGTGGTGCTGTGGGGGCAAAGAAAAAAAAGCTTATTTCTGGCTACTAGTCCCTTCCTAGCTGGCTTCATACTCTTGGGATGATATAGAAGGTATGCAGGGAAGGGGACCTTGTCTGTTATTGCAAACATGTTTGCTTTGTGTGTGCTTGTCTGTCTGTGCGTGTGTTCACGTGTGTGAGTGTGTACCTGTGTGTGCAAACTCACACTGTCTGGCTGGGGACAGGGAAGGGCTTCTGTTTTGCCCCCAGTCTCCTTGTGAGAAACATCGCTGTCATCGCAGGAAACATGTGGCATCAAAGCGCAGCGGCAATTAGGCCAACATTGGGACGTCTGAGCTGAGCAGCATCTGCCGGTGCCTCCAGACTCTTCTGCCAGGACTCTGCCTGCCAAGCCATCCAAACCATATGTTCTCATCAGCAGGAACGCCCTCATCCCAAACCTTGTAGGAGCAAGGCATCATAGATCAATGGCCGATATGGCGATCAGGAGACAACGTGGCTCCTGTTTGATTTAAATAATGGAGGGGAGGGAAAGGGAGCTAGCAATTTTACTTTCAGACGCGAGAGGTATTAAAAATAATGTTGAATTTACTTGTGACTTGCTATTATTGACAGTGTAATTAACGTGTTAATTAAATTCCATGAGAGCAGTATTTTCCATGATACAATCTGCTGGCTGCCTGTTGGTGAGCAGTCATTGAAAGGGGCTGTGTGGAGGGGTTCCCTCCGAAATCGCTATTTAGCTACGTGGGAGAATTTTTAAGCTTCTGTTGGAGGGGGGTATCTACTTTCTGGGGGGTGTTGACACAGGAATTTTATATATTTGCTGTCTTGCAGTATTTCAGGAATTGATCTAGATTGTTTTATGCTTGTTACAATGTGCTTGCTTTGTTTTATATCCTCCCCTACTCCCCAAAAAATAGACGTTCTGGCAGAGGGTGGGGAATGCAACACAGAAACCCACAAACAGTGCATGCGGTGAGCAGCTCCTGGCTACACCCATGCACGCAACTGAGTGGGAATGAACAGTCAGGACCCCATGAGCGACCCCATGACTACATCCCTGCTTAACACTTTTCATCACAATGGAAACCAGAGTCCTAAGGATTTCCCCACAATTTTCCTAGCACTACTCCTGTTATATCCCTCACGGATTTCTTCCTTGTCTTTCTATAAAACTAAAAGACTTTAGTTTTAAGGGGAAACCGAATGAATTGAGGGCATATGTGTGAGTCTCACTCACAGAGGAGTGGATGTTCCCTAAGTATTTCCTGGGTCATTGCAGCCTTGCTGTGTGGCTATTGACTTCCTCCTCTCTGTGTCTGGCTCCTGGCCATGCATTAATATTAAAAAGCAAGACTGTGCAAGGAGGCCCAGATCTTCCCTGTGAGTGACAGATTCTCGCTCCGCATAACCTGCCAAGAATCCCACTTTCCTCAATTTTCTACAAAACTGTTTAGTGTTTTCAAGTCCCCCTGTCGGTACCCTGGAACCAAGATTCAGCGTCACCTTTCCAACCCCTCTCTTGTCGCCCTTAGTGTCTTTTGTGTCCTTCTGTCCATATTTTCTAGTTGTATTTTAGGATAACAGTATCTGCCATACTTCTTCATGAGTGAGATCAATTTTCCCACTGTGCTCTTCCTGCCTTCCTCCCACAGCCTAGTCAGTCTCTGGATGGTCAAGAGACTGCAGTACCAGGAGGGGTGCAGTGGCTCGTTCTTGTAATCCCAGTACTGGGATGCTCTCAGGACAAGGTGCTAGACCTATCACATACAGAATAGGTTTAAAAGGGAGTTGCATTTAAAAACTTTGAGGGCAATGGTATGAATCTCCAAGCCATGAATCCTTGATGTAGAGAAGCCTCAGGTGTGGATACTTAGCAGAACCTTAAAGGAGAGCAGGGCAAAGCTGGGATTTGCTTCTTCATCCAAACCGTTTTCACAAGGCTTTGTCTGCTACCCCACCACCCTCAAGGAAGGATTTTGTATCCCGAACTGTAGACTGTAAATATTTGACTACTTGCTCCCCCTGCTTGGGCTTGTATCATCATGGAAGTCTTTGCTGACAGCCGGGAATGGGGAGGGGAGAGGTATGAAGAAGCCTCCTCTCCTCAGAGCTGAGTACCCTTAGGCTCCCATGGAAGGCTGGGGAATGATGAGAAACTACAACCTGGGAGGAGCCAGCTACATACCACCTACCCAGCCCATCCTGTGACAGAATGAGCCCTTAGCTTTTGTGTCCTTTTGCTAGTCTTATTGGCCACACTTTTCTAAGTAAGTGAGCCTTGTGATGATGCTGTTTTCTCAGTCAATGAAAATCGTACCCTATATTGCAGGCATTTGGTGTCACATGATTTGTACTGCCAACGTGTGCTACCCTAGTCTGCATTCAGGCTAAAACTGCTTGCAAAGTGCTTCTTGGTTTGGCCTTTGTAAAAATAAAATTTAACCAGGATTTTTTTTTTTTTTTTTTTGAGGATTTGGGCATTAAGAGGTACACTTTCCCAGATGCAGCAAGCTAGTTTCTAAGGGGTATGGATGTCTTGTTCGTGGTCTACAGCGGAAGCTTAGAGGGAATTAGTTTAATTGTGTAAGAATATTAAGCAATCTCCCACCGTCTGCTGTCAACAGCACGTGGGTCCCTGAAGGTCTGCCTTTCCGTCACTCTGACTTCCTCCCTGTCTGCATGAAGATCCCAATATCATTAACATGCCTCACATAGTTTCTTTTGAAGCTTTGGCTGGGTTAAATCATTTTTACTTATGCAAAGTAGATGGCTAAAACCTTTTCCCCAAATACCTGCCAAAAGCAGCTCATTCTGTTTGCAGTCTTGCACGTGCCCCACGCTAGTCTCCCGCAGTGTGTCACCAGCTCACTAGCCTCTCTATTTAATGATGTGACTCATCTCACCCATTCCCCTTTCATAAGTAGCTGCTCTCCATCCCCCACGCTCTGACATAGTATATCGTCTTCCCCATACTTTCTCTGGTTTACATTCGTTCTGGATCCTGCTTTGAAAGGTGAGAGATAATCGAGTTGCTTGTTTTATTGGACTGCTTTGAAATCTTCCTTTTACTGCAATCCACAGTAGAAATTGAATTTTACACTATGACCCAGAATATACACATGAGCATACACTCCTACACACAAATCAAAAACAAAAAGTGTTCACAAAATAACACAGTATTAGTTTCCAAATACAGGGTGGGTAAGTAATAGAAATCTGTTCTCTCAGTTCCGTGTAACAGGTTTGAAGTCGCCGAGTCTAGCTGTTACCAGGGATGTGGTTCCAGTTAAGGTCCCTAGGGATGCTGGCATGTCTTCTGACTTCAGGTGGTCCCCAGCACCCCTCACACTCCTTGAGCAAAGGTGGTCCTTCCAGCCCCATGGCTGTCTTCTACCATGTAAGCTTCCCCACCTCTTTGTGTCTGTGTTCAAGCTTATTTTGTGATAAGAACTCCGGACACATCACACAGCACCTATGATGTTGACTTTTAATTTGATGACCTCTTCAAAGATCTCAACAGCACATAAAGCCTGGAGGCAGAGGATATGAACCCAGTAATACTTTTCATGAGACACATTTCAACTCAGAATAAAATAGCTCGCAGAAAAATATGTTCTTGGCTATTGTATTTTGATCTTTCATTTAGAAAACTCTGGCTGTTTGTCATTAAAGTAAGTTCCCTATCAATTTGAAAGTCTTATGCCAGGCCAAGGACCTGAGCTTCAGTGTGGGGCTTTGCTGATGTTCTTTCCCTCTCATAGATCACTCAGTATCACTTTATGGGACTCTAGAAAGAACTAGATAGAATCTGCAGAAAGTACTTGGTAATTTAAACAGAATAAAGGCAAAGCAAATCATCAGGTATCCATAAGTATTAATCATCCCTGAGAATCCACACAGAATCATTGTTAAATCTGCTGCAGTTAAGACCTCTAGTTGTTTGCTAATTAAGATGGCTGGCTAGTGCCCGATTCACTGCGTTTACAATTACATGTAGTATGTGAATGTTCCCACAAGAGGCTTTTAAGGCTGCACCGTGAGCTTCACTTTTGTTTTTTCACTCCTATTTAGTTAAGAATCCCATTGTTTACATAATTTTCTTTTACTAAAGTCTAGGTCATCTGCAATTTTCTCTTGCAGACTCCCCAAAATAGGTTGGAAATGGAAAATCCCCAATAATCTGAGTGTTGGATTCTGTACTCATACATGGAATTTTCTTTTTTTCTACATTTTTTTTTATTTTTACTTAAAAATTTCCACCTCCTCCCATTTTCCTCCCCCTCCCCCACTCCTCTCCCCCTCCCTCTCCAGTCCAAAGAGCAGTCAGGGTTCCCTGCCCTGTGGGAAGTCCAAGGTCCTCCTTCCTCCATCCAGGTCTAGGAAGGTGAGCATTCAAACAGACTAGGCTCCCACAAAGCCAGTATATGCAGTAGGATCAAAACCCAGTGCCATTGTGCTTAGTTTCTCAGTCAGCCCTCCTTGTCCGCCACGTTCAGAGAGTCCGGTTTGATCACATGCTCCATCAGTCCCAGTCCAGCTTGCTTTGGTGAACCCAAAGAAAAACATATAGTTATCCTCCTGGATACTGGAAGGAGACAAGATTGCCAAAAATTTTCTTATGAAGCCCCCTCACTTGAAACTGGTGTCTGATTTTATAAACCTATTCTCATTTAACTTGTTTTTCTGTTCAGACCGAGAGTTTTGACTTGTGAAATATTTAACTCGTTTACAAAATATTCCTAGCAAGTTATGCTAGAATGTATAAATTAAGGTAGCTTGCTTACAGCACAAAACCAGCATTAGTGACAGAGAGCAGATGACCTGAGGGGTGAACTGATGTAACCTAGCCAAGGGCATGGCTCCTGTTTTACAGAGTGGAGAGCAACACACAGAGCTAGATACAGAGCAGTGGATTAAGGACTCCTTCATGTTTTAACCACCACTTACATTGGTCTCTTCTCAGTCACGAGCAGCCTAAGTGGGTGAGGGGGTGCTTTCCAGATCTCCACATCTCCGGAGCAAGTGTTCTTCACAGACACAAGACTTTCAATCAGGAGACGAGGCAGGAGGAACATCAGCTGGAGAGCAATAGGGAGGTAGAAGTGGGCCTGGGACTTGTGCCTGCTTGTACCTGTTGTCTCCCAAGGGTGACCTTGTTATAAGTTCAGATCCAGGTCATCATCTGTGGGCAAAGACTATTGGCTGTTGCTGGTTCTTGCTTCTGGGGTGCTCAGGAGCTAAATACTCACCATTGTGGAGCTGCCTTCATTTCTTGGATATGTAACATTTTTTCTTTGCCTGTGTTCATAATTTTATCTAGCAAATAGGTATAAGCTGAACTTTTAGAAAGGCAGATGCATAACTTCATCAGGTATTTATTATGAAATGTCAGATGGTGATTTATTAGCTTGGCAGGGGAATGGCAAAGAAGCCTACAGGAGGCTTCCAGGCTGGCCAGAAGCACAGTGAGCCGTTTTCACTGTAACTGCTCCAGCCTTGGGTGGCTTGCCAAGAGAAGGAACACACTTTCCGCTTCGAATTGTGTTCCTCCAAGTGTTTTCTCCACGGGTCACAGTCCTCAACAACCGTGCATAATGCTCAGAAGATAAGGTTGCCTACAAATGGCAAATACTTGCAAGAGGCAGGTCTGAGAGAATCCGAGATGCGGGTATTTGAAATTAAAGTGTTGTGAACAGCACTAAGTGGCTGTGTCGCCTGACAGTTCCACTCGGTTTAGTCAGACACTGCGCTTCCCGCACACACGAATCAAGCCCTGCTTCCTACAGTAAAATCTCATGGTGTCTTGCAGAGCACAAAGGAAATTATTAGTTTATTTATTTAGGGGATAATCAGAATAACCATATAGAACAGCAGGTTAAAGGTCCTGAAAATAGACTTCAAAAAGTCACAAAACAATGAAGATGGTGACTGTGTTTGGATCTTAAAACCAGAGGGGAAAGAGTGGGTTTGTCTTTTGCCTGTGTGGTAATGTATTTGGTCCTGACAGAAGCCATGCTGTCAGCTGGGCTGTGTAGGCGCACGCCTTTAATCCCAGCACTTGGGAGGCAGAGGCAGGTGGATCTCTGTGAGTTTGAGGCCAGCCTGGTCTACAAGAGCTAGTTCCAGTTCACAGGCTCCAAAGTTACAGAGAAATCCTGTCTCGAAAAACAAAGAGACAAAAAAAGCAAAAAACAAACAAACAAACAAAAAACAAAAAGAAAGCCATGCTGTCTTATAGCACTGGGATTGGGTGTTACTTCAATCTCTAAGTCATTTAGAGGTTTTCACAAATGTTTAGCGGCAATTTTCTAAAACTTCTAGCTTGTCACAGTCCAAATGCCTACGCATGCCCTGGAACATCCGTTAAGGCAGCAGAGTTCAAGGGTTCATCTGTGGATTGTGTGAAACCATCTTAACAATGGTCGCCTGGACTCAGTGATAGATAAGTAAAAATGCTGAGAGATCTCTATACGAGAACAGATAAATATGAAAGTTAATACCACATCCAATGAAATGTCGAACAAACCGGTATGGTCAAAACCTTGAGGAAGCACAAACCAAAAGAATCATGCCTTCCAGGTTAGTAGGAATTAAGGTATTTGTATGCGTTCATGCACAGCTAACTGAGTGACTGTCAGTATATGTATCCTCATAATATTGAAAGCTTTAACACTTCTGGAAATCACAGTTTTCTTAAATCGACTACAGAAAACTAGTAATCCTGAAAAGCTGAAAATCATGAATGGAACATTTCCCTTTAATTCTAACAAAGGGGAAACTTGAAAACCATTGTAGTGGGAGCTGTGGGCCTCTTCCCACAGCCCGGCTCATGGCTGCCTGGCTAGCTTATGCCCCAAAATAATGACACACAAACTGTATTCTTTTAAACACTGCTTGGCCCATTTCTATTCATGTGTGTAGCACCCCAAGGTGTGCTTACCGGGAAGATTCTAGCCTACGTCCATCCTGGGTCGGAGCTTCATCATGTCTGCTCTGGAGAGGAGAACATGGCGTCTGTCTCTCAGAGGAGCTGCCCTGCATCTATGCTCACTTCCTCTTCCTCCCAGCATTCTATTCTGTCTACTCTACCCACCTAAGGGATGGCCTATCAAATGGGCCAAGGCAGTTTGTTTATTGACAAATGACCTTCCTCCATCAAACCATAACCTTTGCTATTAAAGAAAAATGCTGGCAAACTGGGTCTTTGTGAAATGTGCTTCCCTGGAACAAAAATTGCCAGGTGCCATAGTTGGCAGAGATGTTTTAATAATAATTTTGATGAATTACTGGGCGATATGTGGGGACCAGAAAGAAATCTGAACTCCTACCACCTCCCGCTATGGGGGACCAGTCACTTTCACAAGTTTTTCTCCCCGGCATCATACCAGGTCCCCAGGAGGACAGTTTGAAAACATTGTCTCATAATCTGGGAAAAAAGGACACACCAGCCATCGTGGCTTCTTCTAGTGCCACCCCAACAGCAGGAGAAAGGTCTGCAAGGGAAGCCTCTTGGGGGGACTATCTCTGAAACCTTATTCTAGTTGGGAGGGAGTCACTTGATCCTCAGCCCCTCCAGCTTTCCTTCCTCGTTAATGAGAAAATAATACAACCACCATGACCATAGTCAGAAGTGAAGAAGGCTTCAAGGATCTAGAACGAAGGTGTGGTAGCTAGACAAGGAATGAGCCTAGAAAGATGGAGTATAGACACATCGCTGAAGTTCACAGCCCTGAAGTGGTGTGGGAGAATTGTCTATATTCTGTCAATCATGTTTTAAATAAATGCTGATTGGCCAAGCAGGAAGTATAGGTGGGACAACCAAATAGGAAGTAGAGGCAGGGCAATGAAAACAGGAGAGTTCTGGGAAGAAGTAAGGTCTTTCCACAGTCCTGCCCAGACCATGGAAGAAGCAAGATGTGACCTGTCCCACTGAAAGAGATACCGAGCCATGTGGCCAACATATACTAGAATAATGAGCTAATATAAGTTATAAGAGTTAATACGAAGCCTGAGTGAATGGGCCAGTCAGTTTATAACTTATGTAGACTCTCTGTGTGGTTTCTTTGGGGCTTACCAGCTGTGGGAATTGGGCAGGACAAAAACCCTAACGAGCAGGCCCTAACGCTACACTGAAGCCCTGGCTCCTGCACACAATGAGGCCTGGATGGTTCAAGAACAAACACTTCTTACTCCACTCCTGTGTGTCCAGGAACACACTCCATTGCAAACAGCAGAATTCTTCTGAGAACGCTCTGAGAAAGACTGCCAGAGGAGCTGTGCAGAGGAAATCCTCAGGGCTCTGCGGGGGCAAACCAAGAAGCCTACCATTGAAACCCAAAGGCTTTGGTGTAAGTTTAGCAGAAATAACTCCACACTAAATGCCTTGCTACCTTGGTGCCCATTATCCTGGACAGATTTTGTGGCTTCCAACAAAGCAACAAAGGACACAAAGTATGTCAACGACAGGAAGAAAATGATGTCAAGACACAAAGCTATCTTCAGCAGCAGATTCGGATGTAACACCGAATTTGCAATGATCAGAGAATTTAAAATTATTAAATTATTATGTTAAAGGCACTAGTGGAAACCTTGTGCAGCATATAAGAACAGAGATATATGTAATATATGAGAAAGAAATTCAAGTAAGTTCTAAAACCAGAAAGCACATTAACAGAAAATGCAAACCTTCGAAAGACCCACAGGTAGACTGAAAACAGACAGCTTGGGGAAGAGTGGAGTTTGAAAGTAAATTAATAGAATTTGCCAAATTGATATGTGAACAGAAAATGAAATAGGAAAAAGAAGGCTGGTAGGACATTCAAGAACTGTGAGACTTTTTAATAGATGTTGTAGGCACATGATTGTGGTGCCAGGAAAAAAAGAGGGGGCAGAGGAACAGAGATAATTGAAGTAAAATGATTCTAGAATTTTCCTAATGTGATGATGGAAATACCACTTAAAGATGCTCTGAAGCCATGCAGGAAAAAATGGTAAATAAACAACAAAAAGTCCTACATTCAAACCCGTAATTAGACGTGTCATATTGAAACTTGGGAAAACCAAATATAAAGAAAGAATCATAAAAGAAGCTGGGGAAGAGCCATTGCAGAATCCAGACATGAGTGTCCTCCATCATCCATGGTCAGCTCCGTTCAGCCATGCTTCCTTCGTTGACAAGAGCAAGGCTACCAGTTTGACAGCAATAGTATCTATCTAATTTTCAAGACAAATAATAATTTTCTAAGAAATTAGAAATTGTCTTTCTGAAAATGAAAGAAAGAGGGAAAACAAAGCAGGAAAAAACTATGCATTTATATTTGTTTTGGTTTAAAATTTATTTGAAAGTTTTATGCATATATACTATGTACTTTCATCGTATCCATTCCCCGAAAGACCCTGCATCACATCCCCCTCTTAATTTCAGGTTTTGTAAGTTTTATATTTATTTATTATTTGTTATTTTTATTTATCCATTTATTAACCAGCTAAGTTCAATTAGCGTTGTCCATGTGCTCATGGGCATAGGGTCATTCACTAGAAAATGGGAAACCCAACAGTTGACCCACTAGAAAAGAAAAGTGACTTTTCCTCCCTCATGAGCCATCAGTTGCCAAAGCTCCTGAACTCTATAGCTCCTGATGCCCTCCTGAAGTCACGTTGGGATTTTTAGCTGCCCTGATCCTCTGTATAGCTGTAGGTGCTGTAATTTGTATGTGCAACCGCCCAGCTATATCCAAAGATACCATACGATAGCATCGACTTCATTCTCCGCATTCTTCTGCCTCCTCTTCCTCAATGTTCCCTGGGTCTTGCATAGGCCAGGGGTGGGAGTTAATATAGAATCCTATCTGAGGCATTCACAGTTACTTATTCTCAGCTGTGCCTTTCACACCCAGTCTGGTTTCCTCTTATGACGTCTGCGATGCAGATAAGATCTCCAGAGAGAGCAAACTAGACAGGAGCCATTGCAACGTGAGGAAGTGTCAGGTGGGAATCAGAGAACATAAGCACCCGAGGGAAGTAGGGACCAGAGACAAAGTCCAGGAAGATGAGATGAAGAGGGAAGTAGGGACCAGAGACAAAGTCCAGGAAGATGAGATGAAGAGGGAAGTTGGGACCAGAGACAAAGTCCAGGAAGATGAGATGAAGAGGGAAGTAGGGACCAGAGACAAAGTCCAGGAAGATGAGATGAAGAGGGAAGTAGGGACCAGAGACAAAGTCCAGGAAGATGAGATGAAGGAGAGAAGTAGGGACCAGAGACAAAGTCCAGGAAGATGAGATGAAGGAGAGAAGTAGGGACCAGAGACAAAGTCCAGGAAGATGAGATGAAGAGGGAAGTAGGGACCAGAGACAAAGTCCAGGAAGATGAGATGAAGGAGAGAAGTAGGGACCAGAGACAAAGTCCAGGAAGATGAGATGAAGAGGGAAGTAGGGACCAGAGACAAAGTCCAGGAAGATGAGATGAAGAGGGAAGTAGGGACCAGAGACAAAGTCCAGGAAGATGAGATGAAGGCACAGAGTTTGAGCTGTAGCTCTGCTAAGGGCGTGGCTATGACCGTGTATGGGACAATGTCATGAGGACCCTGCCCCATCAGCCCTGTCCTGCTTGCTTGGCAGCTGTGCCACTGCCAGGTGCTGGGCAGTTTCCTATTGCCCCGATATGAATTATTGGAAGCTGCGTTTCCATGGTTTTATGTCCTGGAAACGTTCCTAAAACACTGTTAGATTAACACCTGGAATTCAGAGTGACAATCTTTTGTAAGCCTTTGTCTAAGAAGACGTATTGCTTGGCAATAGTTTCTCTGGTATAATCTTTTTTAAAATACCTCTTCCGCTGTCATCCTGGAATATCATTTGAGTAAGGCTCCTGTTTACACAGTAAGATCTGTTAATCTACCAGAGAACTCTTTCAATGGTTCCATTTGACTCTCTTTTAGAAAAACTGTATTATTTTGGTCTTCTTCCCATTCCCCAGTCAAATCTGTGAATATTTTTAAACCCTGACTATTTCAAGACACGTTCTTGAAGTTTAAAATACATCTTGTTATTGTAAAGGCTGTAAAAATCCCTTCATTGTTTGGTTCATGGTGACACATTGCTTGATTTATAACAAACTACTTAAAATATCCCTTTTAGATTCCACTAAATTCAGGTTTTTAAAAATCTGGTAGGAAGGCTCCTTTGCCATTTACAGCATACTTTCTATGGCTTTTTAAACTGTTTCTTGTCGAATGTGATATGCTCTGAGAAAGAAACTATTTTAGAATTGTAGTCTAAAGGACCAGCTCTATTTTATTTCTGGTTCCATGTGTTACACCAGGCCTTCACAGAATGTGGCCACATTCGAGAAACAGTTTAATTGGACTCTCTGATTCTATTTTCAGCACACACGGAGTCCTTAAATATTCTTTCAAAAGTAGCTGTTCCCTTCTTTAAGGAAATACCTTAGTGCATCCAAAATTAGCATAACCAGGGGAATGGTGTTCCTGTTTCCCTGGATGGAATCTGGTCTCCACTTCTTACCATGTTTAATTTGTTGGTGTGAAAAGCCTGCAGTGGACTGTCAGAGTTGTTTAAAAAGGAAAGTAATTTGTCTGTGTTATTCCAGTAGGGTTCTCTGCGTGAGCCATACTTGCAGGAGCATGACATTTCACATCCTTTAGGGAACCAGTAACCGCTGATCTTGGAAGTTCTCTAGTGTGTAGAGGCCAGGTGGCTCCGGAGCTCAGGCAATGGAAACTTCCTCTGTGGGTTAGATAGAGCTGTCCTGACAGGTAGTGCTTAGACTTGACAAGCTGTGCACTGTTTCCTGGCTTTGGTTTCTCTCAAAGGTGTTCAGCCAGTGATTTATAGTTTCTCTTCATCTTGTCTTAGAAGGCTCCACCCTTGGGGACTATTTGAAAGCAAAACAGTTATTCCAGGCACTAACCTCATGGCACCCCACGCTCAGGCTTACCCACAGGATACCATCAGAAAAGCTCCTTAAAAGATATTCCAAGAGACTGTGAGAGTGTTGTGCAGTCATGCCCCTCTGATGATGGAGGTGGGTCTTGAATTAATCTGTTGCTTTCATTGGTTAATTAATAAAGAAACTGCCTAGGCCCATTTGATAGACCAACCCTTAGGTGGGTGGAGTAAACAGAACAGAATGCTGGGAGAAAGAAGCCGAGTCAGGGAGTCGCCATGATTCTCCCACTCCAGACAGACACAGGTTAAGATCTTTCCTGGTAAGCCAGCTCGTGGTGCTACACAAAATATTAAAAATGGGTTAGATCAATATGTAAGAGCTAGCCAATAAGAGGCTGGAACTAATGGGCCAGGCAGCGTTTAAAAAAATACAGTTTCCGTGTAATTATTTTGGGTAAAGCCATGCGGGCAGCCGGGTGCCGGGGACGCAGCCCCGCCGCTCTTATTACAGCACTCTGAGCCGAAACTGTGCTTCCTAGAGGATGGAGAGAAGTTCATCTATCTTACCTGGGTCAGGAATTTCAAGGTTAGAGACTTAACGTCACCTAGCTTCCAGGTTACAGAAGAAGCAGCGACTGCTGGAGAGGGGATGTCCTGTGGTGAGTTACCTGCAAGTTGTGCAGGGGGCTTCAGGGATGCAGCTCTCAGGAGTTACCCATGCTCCTGTAAGCAGGCCAGGTAATCTCCCTGGATGTAAACGGTCATCCATCAGTACCCTATCCAAGGTTAATGACATTTCCGTACAGCATCCAGGAAAAGTCACACAGCAGGAAGGTGATGGGTGATGGGCAATGGGCTGCAGGGAGAAAAAGGGAGATGGAGATGGACTAGGTACATTTCATGGTATCTTTTCAGAAGTGTGTTTGTTTTATTTTTTCATTAGCAATGGAACAAATGCCAAATATGCTCTTGAAGCCTTTCTTAGAATTAGGTCTTTTCCCTCCACAACCCTCAAACACCTTCAGTACTGCCTACCGCAAGGCGATTACTCAGAAAATATTTATTAAGGGATGGGACAAATAAATGATTTGACTAAATTTATCTGTTACATATCCTGCTGTTTGTGAATGTTTAGTTGCTATACCTTAGCTGGGCCTTAAACATTGACTATAACGTCCTGTGTGTATGTAGGCTGATTTGAGAGGAAATGCCTTTGATTACAGAAATAGAACTGGCTAGGACTGATCAGATTAAAATCTAATGTAGGTAACTAATTCAATGAGCAGGGAAAAAAATTACCTAAACAAGAGCATGTGTGATTATGCTAAATTCCGTAACGCTGGGGTCACAAATGGATTTTCCGTGCCGTCCATCTGACATGAATTAATTCCAGTTGTCGCTGACTGTGAGACAGTGCAGGGCACGGTGCTTTATAATAAGAGGGTGCTAATTCCAGTTAAATTACGATGACGATCCTCCTGCAGCATCACGCATCTCATTCGCGTGGATGCTGCTAATAGAGACAATGAAAACCCACGAGGCTCATAGGGAAGCTTTGCCACAGAAACTGATGGGGAATGGGTCTTCCCATGCTACCGGGCAGAGTAGAGGGAGAGCGTGTCCCTGTGAACTGCTGTTTGTCTGCTGAGTTGCTGTAGCAGATGCTTCAGAAGATGGCCTGGCATGTCTTACAACACAACTGGACACATCAAGGTCAGGGATCCAACTTCCAGTGTTCAGTATTCACTAACACTCTTCCTAGCCTGTAGATGGGATTAATTCACACAAGGATTTGCTTCTGATTGTTCAAAGTGGAGATAAAAAGTAAACAAGACAGCACTCAGGTGTCCTTCCCTCTGAGGCCACTGAGCCTAGGAGATGAGAGCCAATCTCCATGACCTCACTTAAGTTACGGTTTTATAGACCAGGATTTGTGGTAATTCAGTGATTTGGGACCTTTCAACGTGTGTTTAAAAGTGCTGCAGCAGTTCAGTACTGAGGTAGTTACGTGGCCGTTGTTGAGGCTCTCGGAGCTCTGGTTAGTCTGACTCTAATGCACCAGTTGTGATAAAACACAGCACAAAGCAGTCTCAAGGAGGAAGACTGGCCCTAGTTCCTGTCTTGAGGCAGTGTGGTCAGAGCAACTTGAAAGTTCTCAGTAAGCTGCAGGGGGCTGCTTGCTCACATCACAATGGACCAGGGAGAAGGGAAGAAAGAGGAACAGCAGACTTCCCTCTTGCTATTCACTCTGGGACTCAATGTGGAACACCATGTGGCAGCGTCTCTCAAATTCAATAGAAGATCTTCTACTTGGCATTGAGCCATTGAATATGCCTTCACAAATACATGCATACACACTGAGGCACAAGCAAGTGATATTCTAGGTGTTCCTGATACAATCCCTTTGGAAACAAAAATTCTACATCCCATCTACTGAGAAAGTAATATTCCTAATATTCCTCATCACTGTCATAACATTGCAAAGAATGAGACTATTATACAAAATGCCTTGCTTTGGATGGGCAGCAATGTGGGCACTTTTGTTATGGTAGCCCATGGATGAATGGATACTTGTCTATTGCCTAGACAGAGTTAGGGGTTTGCAGAGATAGCCTGTGTGCCCACGTCCCTCTCAGTAACTGGCTTCTTTTTCATCAAGAAAGAGCACAAACACCTCAAAATCACAGAATGTAGACTAAGTGACGGTGTGAAGACAAGAAGATGGTTACCACAGAGGCTAATTCCTGAGGTGATTATATGAACAGCAATTTAAACTATCCCTAGATATCAGGGTGACCCTAATTCTAAAGACCCTAAAGACAGAAGCCTTTGATAAGAAAATAAAGTGAATATTTTCAGCAGAATCCCATTTTTAAGTGATCCCCGTCTTGAAACATTTTTTCTTTAGTGATACTGTCAACTGCTAATGAATGAAACATCACGTGCAGAAGGGCTGTTTATGCCTCCTAAGTAGCAAATAAGTCTCCCTCGTCTCTGTGCTCTCTGTTCATGGTATTGGAAATTAACTTTCTCTGGCCAAGTGTTATAGGTAATCCTTATTCATGATTTTAGCACAGATGTTCATAAATGTCACCATAGTGTATCTGCTTTCTTTGTTAAGTTGAATCAATGGAGCTCTCACATGCACATCTATAAATACATATAAACACATAAGCACCACGCAAGCGTCAAGACTTTTAAAGAGATAAGCACATTTTTTCCTCCTTCTGTACTTGGAAAGGAAATGGCAGCATGTATGTACAGCTGCAGCCCAACACCCTTGTAGGTTTGTGAAATACGCTGTGTGCACCCAAGGACGAGAGCCACTAATGAGCGAACTCGTCTGTTGCAGTCTGCCTGTGGAATTTCCTCAGCTCAGCAAATGTATCTGCATTCATTCAGCCCGCAGAGCCGTTATCATTTGGTGTGATTTGCTGTGACAGGGGGGAGGGAAAGACACACTCTTCCTTAAAGCGCTGTCAAATTATTGTCACTTTTTTCCCCCTCTTTTGGTCCCAGTCCTTGTATTTGGTATTCAAAAGGAACCTTTATTTTATGGCGTTGGGCACAGGATTAGATCAGTTCCAGGAGATAATGACCGTATTTGCAGTGTGAGCCTTTGTGATTGCAGGGTGGCGCTTATGGCTCCGAGGTGCTTCTCTGGGCAGTTCTACAGATGAGGCACACGAGGAATGTTTTGTCTTCTGTGCCTAATCAGGCTCAGTGTTCTGTACTGTGGTGGTGAGGGGGCTTTCATTTTCCTGGTTAAAGAGCATCAAAACAGACTTTCTCTTTATGGCTAGCGAATGTGCTGGTGTGTAGATTCATCTGCCCACTTATAAGAAGAGGAACAAAGGAACACACATTGTTTAATTACTGAAAGGAAAACAAGACATGTGTAATCACCTGAATAGTAATATAAGGATAAAGATATTCAGCTGCTTTATTTTTCTCACTGGAGGGTTTTTCAGGATTCAGACTGCATCCCCTGCAAAAGGTGATCAGTGACCTCTTTGTCATATAGATAGCAGTAGAGACACCCTATCTAGCAGCAATCCTTCATGTCATTTCCTTCCCCACTATGAGCTAATTCTATTATATTGCCATTTTAAAAAGCACTGTAACTAAAAAGCATATGTGCATATTTTTGTTTTGGTCTACACCCCTAAGTACAGGCAGACGTGTATGTGGGGGACAGTATCTCCGTGTGTGTATATATGGAGGCCAGAGGTTGAAGTCGGGTGTCATACTCCATCACTCTCAACCTTATTTTTGAGGAAGGGTCCTTTGATGTATATGGAGGTCACTGATTCAGTCAACAAATCTCCATAATCATAGTATCAGTGCGCCTCAGTGCTGCCTTTATACACATGTGGCAATCAACAGTGTTTGCTGGGCTGCTGGATCCACTCAGCCTCTCATGCTTGCTATGCAAGCACTGCACCAGCTGACTGTCTCTCTAGCACTTGTAACTGAATGGTGTGTATGTGTGTGTATGTGTTCGCACACACATGTGCACGTGTGCTCATGTGTGCCTGTGTACAGGTGAACGTGTGAATAATCACTCTGACATTGCCCTGGAAGTAGGTACAGGGTTTATTCTACTTCTTCAGTAGAAGAGCGCATGCCCGGTGCTGACCATACAACCTGACAAAGACTTTCTGGAAGTCAGTTTGAGTGAACTCAAGGCCGGGGACATGTTCCCCAGATTTTTCCACTAAGGACTCTTGTGTCAGCCGCTGCAGGTTTTGAGCTATTTATTTCTTGTCATTTGTAGCCGGTGAGCTACCTTAGTATTTCATGGGAAAGGAAGATGAACTTACTGAATAAATTTCCAGATCTCTTTCTGCTCAGACTCCAGCTGTAAGTGCACGTTTTCAGTCACATTATGTCCTTAGGTCCTTATTTGTGTGTTGACCTTCCTGGCTCCATTGCCAAAACGAGGCAAAGTAAGCAAAAATGGGAAATGTGGTTCATTTTGTGCAGCTCTCTTGGAGAATTTCCCCCAAATTCTACTGTTTGGTGGAGAAATAAACCTTATAAGAAGAAGGAAGTTTTCATACATCACTAGATTTGTAAGTCCCCCCCCCCCGTATGTGTGTGTATAGATGGATAAAGGTGTATATGTGAGTACAGGTGCTCACAGAGGCCAAAAGAGATTATGGAATTCCCTGGAGCTGGAGTCACAGGCAGTTGTGAAGCTACCTGCTGTCAGTACTGGGAAGTAAACTCGGGTTCTCTGTAAAAAGGGTTATGTTCTCCTGATCACTGAGACATCTCTCTAGCCTCAAATAGATTTTTATTCTTCAGTTTATTTTGAATATTAGCGACAGTTGGCTCAGGGAACAATTTCATGCGTATAGATAAGAACTTCTGAAGAACTTCCTAAAGTCAAACAGGCAAGAAACAACAAAGACTAAAAGTTGTATAACCCTTGATTGTATCAGTTAATTGATTTGACCCTACATTTTAGCAAGAAGGTTAAAGTGAACATTTGTAAGTTTTGTCATGTCCAAGGCACTGTAGAATTTATTATAGAAATAATCTGATGTTTGCTACATACCGAGGAAGCGCTCCACTCGGAGAAGGGGAGAACACGGACTTCCGGTAGAGGCGGTGTGGAAAGCAAGCAGGCGCAGTTGGCTCAACTAGAGAAGGCTCTGGGGGAAAACAGTGCTCTAAGGCCTAAAGCGGTTGCCTGTTTTAGTGCCTTTGCCTCTTAGAATGAAAGATTTATTCCCTATTTCATCTAAATTCACTATGCTTCCTCCTAAGCCTGCTTCCTCCGTCTTCCTTCTCTATGGAACTGTGAATCACGGTGATCATATTTTATACAACAACCTCTGCTGCATTTAAAGGAGGCTCCCGAGTTCCCGTGCTCTTTTCTTCAGAGGGTAATTAATACTCATTTGTCAGTCTTTTTTCTTACCTTCAAACCCTTCTGTTGCTTTCATCGCCCCTGCCTGAACTTTTCCCAAATTACTTGTGTTTCTCCAAAGTTACAAAACTCAAATCCAACCTGTGTTGAGGCCTTTGCCTCTGTAAGCACAGAGGATGGAAGGCTCATTTCCGCCATGTTTCTAAATTCCAAGATTTATTTAATTTCAAAACAGAGTCTGGAAACTCTATCATGATCTCCACATTGCATGGCTTTTTCATATAATGTATGTAACTGTAACAAGGATTAACCATTTCAAAGGCTGTTTTATTTTTTTTCTGTTGTTGCAACAAAATCCAACCATTACAGTAGGAATATACATGTATTTTATATATAATATATTCACATATATTTATATATAACTCAAGATCAGTTTTAAATCACAACAAAGAAGCAGTCAGAGCTTTCCCCATGTCCTTGGCTCCCCCACATGCTTGGCCTCTCACTTATTAGCCTCCACCACTAGCTTGGTGCATTTATTGCAACTGGTAAACTTACATTGCATCATTCTTATGGTTCTTCACAACTATTCCTTTTCTATAAATCAAACGGATAGACTCATATGTGTTATGTTTTGAAAATCAATAAAGAAAGAAAATGTCCTGTGCATTAGAATACATAGGTTTGTACATTAAACAAGACAGGCTGTGGGTTTGTACATTAGACCAGACAGGAGATTAAGTACCATTAATTAGGGAGAAGAGTACCATTTCCCATGGAATCTACTTTGACGGCACATGGTCATGTTCAAGAGAACATGGCACACGTTAACAAATGGTAGATATGTTATATGTAAATTATTCCTCCTTATATCTGCCTTTACCCCACCCTGATAGTTTGCTTGGCTAACCAGACTAGATTTTCGTAACATCTGCACAATCTCTAGCTGCATCTGTTTATAGTACCATGTTCTTGTGGTCATACTTCTTCAGGTAGAAATGGATGGAAGGCTTGCTCGTGAGAGATCCATGAGTCTGAGCTGTGTGTCTTCCTTCTGTGTCCTCTCCTCACAAAGCATCCACTACATTCTCCCCTAGGTCTAGAATGGCAGCTTTTCCTGGCTTAGTTGGGTTTGTTCAACTGCACAAAAATAAAAACAAGATATTTTTCTCTATAATCATTTATATTTTTTACCAAGAACATTATATCCATGTACGTTGATAGAGGATATCATTTATCAAAACTAAATGGAGGTTTTCCACGGAAGTGAGTTTGTTTGGCTGGCCTCAATGACCCATCTCAAGACACACATGTGTTTTTATGGACCTTATTTCTTCCTGACCCTGGAATTTGTGTATGAAAGTTGGTAGTAACATGATTGTACCTTAAGTGCTTACTGTAAAGCAGGCAATGGCCTGACCTCTCTTCTTACTTTGTATTTTTGGAAAGGTCTGAGCATGTACCTTTGCTGTGATGGTCAGGCCTTATAGTTTTTCCCACGTTTACTAGATTATCTTTGTCTGTCTTTGTCATGGGTGCATCTCTGTTGTTCTTTGGTTTCTCTCTGAGTTCTTTCACTGACAACAAAATCCACAGATTTGAAAGCAGCTATGAAATATCCTTGAACTGTATAGGATTCAGAAAAAAAAAATTCATGCAATTGATGACCTAGCTTAGTGGTAATGTTGAACTTCAGAGGTGATTTTCCTTTTCCAAACTCAAGGGTACTGGCTCTTTTGCATTGCAAATCAGAACATAATTAATTCCATAAAGTTTTATCTTATAGGTAACTTGTTTTTATGGTATTTTTCCAGGCATGGCATCGCTGTTGTGTTCCTCCTCTACCTTTTGGCCTACGAGGAATGCAACCTAAGAATGTGGGTGGCTTGCTTCCTTAGAAAATGTTCAACAAAGCTGTGTGTGATAAACTGATAATTTTCACGGCAGGAGAGCCAAATACACTGCCCTATTTAGAATGGGCTTTTATAAAACCTAAAGAATACACTTACTAAGACAAATTTGGCATGGATTTTTATATTTTTTTTAGTGATATCTCTGCTGCAGAACATTCTGAATTGCAAAATACATAACTTTTTTCCCCTGATGGAGTGGGGGAGGGAGACGTTCCTGCCAATTCCAGTATGAATGACTTCAGTGCCTGTTTAATGCGTTCTTTTCATGAGTTATAAGCCTAAAATTATCCTACCATTTCACAATTTAAAATGTGCTCGCAGCTGATCTAATTTTTTCAGCAGCGAGTTCTCGTGCAGACTGATCTGTCATCCATGTGCTGCATGCTGAGGGTGCCTCTTTCCTGAACTGTCATGAGTTCCTGACATATCTGAGTTGAGAAAGCATGGGATCAGAATCTTTGGAGTGGAGCAGATGCCCAGGACCCTTAACTAGCCTGCTCCATTTCACCGGAGCAGCAGGATAGTATTTGCTTTGCCTCGTGCTGTTCAGCTTCAGAAGGGTGATTTGGGCCAGAGATGACTCTGTCCCCATGCTTCAGGTGTCAGTGACTGTGATTTGAGAAGACACAGGATACTTAGGATGGCATCCTATATCCAGATAAGAGACCCTGCTAGAAATTTGACATAAACTAGAGTCATCTGAGAAGCAACCCCTGAAAAAAAAATGTCCCCATTCCCATCAAATTGGCCTGTGCTGCATTTTCTGTATTGATGGTTGATGTGGGGGACCCAGATCACTGTGGGCCATGCAATGGTGGTCCTGATACTAAATAAAAGCAGAATGAGCAAGTCAATAAGAACCATTTCTCTATGGCCTCTGAATCAGTTCCTGCCTTGAGTTCCTGCCCTGATTTCCCTGAACAATGAATTACAAGCTGTACGATAAAATAAACACTTTCTTCTCCAGCACTTTTTGTCATGGCAGTGTTTATCACAGCAACAGAAAGCTAAATAAGACAATCATCTTTATTTTGAAAAGAACATTTATAATAACTGAAAAGAAGAAGACTACTTCACAGCAGATAGGTCACAGAAGCTAAAATCCACGGCTAATTAATATTGAACATTTTCCCAGGGTTTGCTGAATGTAGAAGGTACAGACAGGCTCTTGAGAACACTTTCACAGGGCTGGAAGAATGAACCAGTTCGTCAAATTCTTGCATTACAATATGAGTGTAAACAGAGACTGCTTGTTTGTTTCCTAGCTGCCCAGAGCCAAAATAATCACACAGAAACTATATTAATTAAAACACCGCTTAGCATATTAACTTAGACTTATTATGAACTAACCCATTTCTATTATTCTGTATATTGCCACGAGGCTTATGGCTTACCAGTAAGTTTCTGGCATCTGTCTCCTTTAACAACTACATGGCATCTCCTTGACTCCACTTTCTTTTTTCTTCTATCTCTGCTTGGAACTCCTGTCTTGTTCTATTCTGCCTTGTCATAGGCCCAAATCGCTTCTTTATCTATTAACCAATAAAAGTAACACATATACACAAGGACTTCTCACACCATATGTGATGCAGGCGGGTCATCTGTCTATCTGTTGCTTTCATTGGTTAATTAATAAAGAAACTGCTTGGCCTTTGATAGGACAAAAAAATTAGGTTGGCGGAGTAAACAGAACAGAATGCTGGGAGGAAGAAGGCAGTGAGCCAGATGCCATGCCTCTCCTCTCCAGACAGCCGCCATAGCTCTCTTCTCTGAGATGGATGCAGGTTAAGAATATTTCCGATAAGACACCACTTCGTGGTGCTACACAGATTATTAGATATGGGTTAATCAAGATGTGAGAGTTAGCCAGTAAGAGGCTAGACATAATGGGACAAGCAGTGTTTAAAAGAATACAGTTTCCATGTAATTATTTTGGGTAAAGCTAGCCCTGCAGGAGCCAGGTGGCAGGAAGCAGCCTGCCACTCCACACTACACATATGAGAACCTGAGTTCTAGCCCTAGAGATCAAGTAAAGAAGCTGGACATTGAGGTGCCTTGTGATCCCAGTTTATTAGAGCCTGGGGCTCAGTGGTCAATCAGTCTAGCCTACTAGGTGAGTTCTAGGTAAGAGACCATGTTAAAAAATAATAAAGGTATTGACCACCAAAGTAATAGTATTGAGATTGTCCTCTGACAGCAACCCACTGGTTCATACACATTCATAGGAGCACACCCCTCATGCTGTCTTATGGCTACCCACTGGTTCATTTGCAACCACAGGAGCACACCCCCTCATGCTGTCTTATAGCTAGTCCCTGGTTCATATACACTCACAGGAGCACTCCCCTCACACTGTCTTATAGCTACCCACTGGTTCATATGCACTCACAGGAGCACACCCTTCACACTGTCTTATAGCCTCAACTGTTTTAGCAAAGCAAAAGCACATGAATAACCATGTCTAGGAAAGAGTTCAGATTTCAGCATGAGGTTTGTGTTGGTTTAAGCCCAGCCCCTTGCATTTCAGTGCCAACTGTTTCCAAACAGTTATGTATAATTCTTCAAAACCTGCTCTTCAAAAGGAGCTTTCAACAATAACATGAGTCATGATTAGCTTATACAATAGTTAAGCCACTGTGTTTTATATATTTTCCTCCAATTTGGACAATGAAAGTTTTGTTTTAAAGTACACGTGAGAAGCCCCTGGAAGAGTCACCCGGAGGCACCTTTCGAAGCTTTATCAGCACTTTGTGGTGTCCTTGCTTGGGCATAAAAACCACCCAAAGGGAAGTTGTCATCATCCTTGGGAAGTTGTTTGCAGTTTAGCAATCATCTCTGAAACACTTCCTGCTGAATGCTGTTTCACTGAGGTAAGCTGGCAGATGTCTTTGTTCAGTGGGTCTCTCATGGGAGAACCCAGGAGAGATGCAGATGAAGGAGTGGTCATCATGTCCTGGAGCATCCATCCAAGGCTCTCAGGTGTTCGACTTAAAAAATAGAGTCAGGCAGGATGAAGTTGAGTCCAAAGCATGAGAGTGGTAACTAAGGAAAGCAAAAAGCAGTTGTCTGATTCTACAGGACTTCACTGGGGACTCAAAATAGAATCTCTTGCCATTGTACATTCATACAACCAACTTGATGATTCTTGGGAATTCGTGATGATTTTGTTCACAGTTCTGAAGAAGTCCAGTGATTTTTATTTTCTTGTTCAGTTTTCATTTGAAAGTAGGTATAATAATAGTTGTGGAAACTGGTTGTGGTGGTACCTGCCTTTAATCACAAAATTCTGGAGGCAAAGACAGACAGATCTTTGTGAGTTTGAGGCCAGCCTTGTCTATATAGTGAATTCCAGGACAGCCAAGGCTATGTAGAGAGACTCTGCCTCAAAATAAATAAATGGATGAATGAATAAATAGATGGATGAATAGATAGGTATATAGATAGATAGATAGATAGATAGATAGATAGATAGATAGATAGATAGATAGATAGATAGATGAATGTTGGATGGTACCTTTTGCTAGACTGGAAAAGAAGCTACTTTTAAAACTTTTTGATAACCACTATAATAGCAAGAACAACAGCTTCACTGAAAGTTAAAAACTTCCCACTCCCCTAATAAGAGAAACAAATTCCATCATAACAACACTAGGTGTCTGTAAGACTCTGTCTTGGTTGTCATCCTTCTGGTGTGACCCTGCATGGGAAGGCAGCACAAGGCACTGACCTCCTTGGTGAAGAAAGAATTTACACAGGTCTGTCCCATTGTACTTGGAGGTTCATAGGACCCATCTGAAGTATTCTGGGCATCACCCAATTGCCAAGAGCAAGTCATTTTTATCTGAAGTGAGAGACACAGAATGGACTTTGCTTAAAGAGTTTATTTATATTCTTTTGTGCATTAAAGTTCTTTCCTCCCACCCCCACCTCTGTGTGTGTTTATGTGTGTATTGTGTGTGTGTGTTGTGTTGTGCTGTGTAATATCCTGCTGAGAAAGCCTTTAGGCAATGTGCATAAATCCTTGCCCTTATAATACTTTCAGTCTTTGCAAAACAAAAATCTACCTATTGTAGCTTATAGAAAATCATTAGTCCTCTACCAAAACCATTTTCCTCATATCTGGACCTCCAGTCAAACAATCTATTATTTAAAACTCAGACAAAGTAGAAAAGATTCTAACACAGGCTTTGTCCTTCCCATAGCTGACTCTTCCAGGGCTGAGTTCAGACTTAAAATTCCATATATTCACCCCTAGGGCACCAGCTCCTTCCACTTCACCCCAAACTCCAGGTAGTTCTCTACCTTACCTTGATAGTGCTGCCTATAAAGACTCCCTGGAGACTCTGTATTTTCTTTTCCTTATACAATCATTCTGCTTATAAAATGGTCTTCCTGCAGCCAGCACTACTGTTGCTATACACATTTTTATGTCCTTGGTGTCACACCCCAATGCTACTATCCTAAAGCACACTCAGATTCAACATAAAGGAATTCCACATATCTAAGGAGACATGGCTTTTCAGAAACATTGTCTTATGTTGCAAATGACAGACATCTAGTTAACCTACACACATTCAGGACCAACAGGCTCCAGTTTCTGTCAGTTTTGTTAATAGGAGACTTAGATAGAGGCTGAAGGCTGGCAAAGCTGGAGACTCTCCTGAAGGTCAAGCGTAAGAGCAGAGAAGAGACAAAGAGATGGACCACTCCTTGTCATTCTGTTAGACTTTGAATTGCTTCTGTTATTGATATCATTGGGTGTGTTGGGGAAGGACTTATTCTACCAGCAAGATGAAAGGATTTTACATTTCTACCTATGCCTCCTCCATGATTGATAGTTATTGCTGTTATTATTACATGTTTGATCATCTTCAGCTGTATTCCTATCACTAAAGTTCTGAACCCCTGACCAGTCTTAACAGATATAAGGAAGAATCTGTAAGAGTGAGTCAGTTGGACTCACTTTTAATTTACTAACACACATCTTATGATCCTTCAGCCTTCTTAGCTCCTGAGGTTTTGTCAATGTTTGGAGGCTAGAATCTCAGAGACTGTGAGGGTAGGAAGTTTCCTGCTGTGAATATCATTTCTGTAAAGATGCTTGAAGCAGAAAAAGCAGAGAGATCATCTAGATTTTAGTTCCTTTTGACGTGTGGATGCTTTTATTGGAAATCAGCTAATGCTGTGTAGGAGTGAAGTTTAATACTTAACTATGAGAGTGATGTATAATGAAGACTGGATTTTTCTGGTCTGGTCCATTTAGCAAAAGCTGTCCAAGGTATGCCTTACAGTATTAATGATACTTATTATTCATCAGATTCTTTTATTTGCTGATTATAAGTGATACCAAGAAAATATTTTATTAATAATAAAATAAATACTTTATCTATATCTACTTCAGAGTGGCTGAACCTCTCTTTAGCAACCATATGGGATAGGGTGGTAGGAAAGAAAAATTCAAGATCTCATGAACACAGCTTCACCCAGACATGGTTTGGGGAGCCCTGGCCTCATAGAAACCCTGAGGGACCTTGTTGCCTTTACTTACTTGCTGCCCAGTGTAATTTCTCTCACAATCTCAGGCACCCACACTATCCGTGAGCTTTCCATAATGATAGAATAGAGGAGTAAAAAAGGATGTCCATCAGACTAAAGCTTTGGTAATAACTGAAATTCTACAAATCCCAGAGCTTCAGCAACTCCACTGAGTAGCTTTTTTCTGGCTCTTTCTTTCTTCCTAACAAGGTGGGAGAGATACACAAACAGATTAAAGTACACTTAGAACCCCAGCTGGCTTGTCTTCAGCTCCCAAAGGGGCACTTCATTCCCAATTACACTATTTTTCCTTGTTATCAAATTGCTAAGAAACAGTAACTCAATTGATTTAAATGATTTCTATCGCCATAGCCTTTAAGACAAGTAATGAGTGTATTATGCTCAGTCATAACGATGGCATTTTATGTCATTGAGTGTGTTTTCAGCAGTGCTCGTAAAATACTCAATTTGACTTCATTTATTAACTTCCTCATTTTCCATTAGCTGGTGTTTTCCTGTCTGCGGCTAATCCTCCTGCCTGTTGATGTTGCACAACATGATAGGAAGGCATCTTTCAGGAGAAAAAACAGAATTATCTGTTGAGATTTGGATGGTTTTGCTTGAGCACATCCCAAAGCTTGTTTAGTTAAACTCAATCTTCCTGTCACAGCCTGTCGGATCCTTGGAATACCATCTTGAACTTAAGCACACTGATCCTGCTGGTTGTTGCTTTAGTTTCTTGCTCCTGAAAACTTATACTTCTTTTGTTGTTTTAGATATAATTCAGTCTTTATTTATTATTGTTTGCAAAATTTATTGGGAAGATGTCTGGTCTTACATTTAAGTTTTCAGCTTTGCTTCCTTGCTATTCAGCATCTTTCCATCTGTCTATAGGCAGAAGTCTTTGGAGTTCTTTTTCGGGCTTCCTCCTGTTTCATTGGCATGTGCCTTTGTGTATATGGCAATTGAGCTACTGTGTGCTTACGTGGGCTTATGAAATTTGCAGTAGCAGCTTTTAGAGATCTTAATTTTGCTCTAAACGTAATTGAAGAGGAAGCTTTCCAATACAGCATCTTCTAAATTTTAGTTAAAAATGCATTTTGCTTTTGTTGAATGACAACCTCACACCATAATGATTCATTTTTCTTTCCTCTTAAATGTATCTTGTGTGTTTGTTCTCTTGAAAGCTGAGTAACTATAATGACAGGGTGGGTGAACTACAGGAAGAGAGAAACATTGGAGAGAATACTGGGTAGAGAGAGAGAGGCCCTCAAGGCTCTCCCAGTGCCTCTAAGATCCTGAGCTCTTCCAGATAAATGAAAATGCTGGTACTTAGGCTGAGATGAGCATCTCAGGTCCCACATGTCTACACAGCTCAGCTTGGGATAAAGTTGCACTGTCATTATCGATGGTTGACCTTTTTGCTTTTTGATCCAATTGTAAACAAACTCTGCTTCAGTCTGTTGGGTTCCAGTCAGACATCATTGACAGTAACATGACAGAGACACCTAGCTTTCTGTGCATCTGCGCTCTGATCAACCAGAAAGCTCTGCTTGGCTTTTTTCTCATATGCAAGGACTTCTCCTGGATACCTGTTCCAGGAGTGCATTCCTGCTGCTTGTCCCTTCTATTGCCACTCAAAATCCTGTTTCTGCCCTATGGTTCTTGACCATGCACCTAGAGCTTCCGTTATATGTCAATGTCTAGAAGCAGTGTTTGATGAGATCATGTTTATGTTGATCTTGGTCTCCTTTGTCTTAAGCCAAACTCCATATTGAGTGATAGGACCTTTTCAGGTACTTCTATCATCTGAGAACACTCAGCACAGGCAGTGTATTGAGTGGAGTTTTAGGAATAAGAACCTGGATGGAGGACATGGTAGGTGAGGACAGAGCTTTCCTGGTCGCTTTAGGAGAGATATAGGGGTGAAACTGGGCACACCAAAAAAGTGTGTGGTTATAGGAAGAGAGGCTGGGTAGTTGAGCACCGAGCCTGAGTGAGAATGTGGTTGTAGGTGCCACTGTGCTCATAATGAAGGGTTTCTGGAACTCTTGATATGGCAAACTGTGTGTTGCCTATGGGTAGCCACCATCAGTGTGACTCCAGTGCGTGGCAGACGGTCTGACTAAACTTTATGGCTCTGCAAGGGAAAGGAAATAGGCTAGAGAAGACTGAAGTCTGAGACAGCATGCAGCTGTTCACACTATGCTAACCTCATTCTGCCCCTCTGTGTGCACAAAGCACACAGCACCTGGTGAGGTACTAAGGGAAGGACACTTTGCAACCACACTCTTATCTGGCTTATCTCTTATAAGCCCACTTCATTTATCAGACAGAAGCAACTGAAAACACTGTAGAGTATTGACAGGAACATCATTAAGCCCTTTGATTTTTCAGTATATATGCATACATATGTTTGTGTGTGTACACACACACACATATATATGTACACACATATGAGTCTTTGTAACTCACAATAATATATATACATATGTATTTAGATATTATTGGGAGACACAAAGAACTTTGAAAACACCACCATAGGTGAAGGAACCTGTGCCTATCAAATATCAAGACCTTTAAATATATTTAGCTTTGAGTATAAAATTGGCATAGAACTTATCCAACCCAGGACACAACCTATGTTTTGAGGGGTGAAGGGACTCTTGCTTCAAACCATGTGACTGCGGAGTAGACTTAATAAAGAGATGTATCACACATCTGTGTACGGAAGTCAGGGCTCTCTAGAGAGCAGAGGACATTTATGGACGTGTAAATGAGAAGCAGAGTAAAAGGAAGAAATGAGAGAGGGGAAAGGAGAAACTAAAGAGAAAGGGGGAAAGATTAAAATGTCGTCTGAAGTACTAGTTCCCACAATTTCAGGAACAGGCAAGGTCTGCTCAGAGAAAAGCCTCCTTTGCTTTTCAATAGATACAGCAAACTCGGCTTTGGCCCTCTTTCCTGCCTGTGCTGACAGAGTTGTCATCTTGAGATCTGCTTCTTCTGAAAAACCTGAACCCTTTCTGTAAAGCCTTCCACTGATTGGCTGAGGCCCATCTACATTAGGAAGGAATTGGGTTTATGCCAAACCCACTGGTTAGCAATGCCAATCCTATCACCTAGTCATAGAAAGTTAACCTCATGCTATTTAAATAAGAAAAAACAGAGGCTACGCATAACTAAAGGCTTTTGGCACTACAAGCCCTGGGCCAAGTCTGGGTCTCCATTTTTGATGGTGACATCATCCACCTTTATTGCAGTCATTAGCAACCTGCTTCTTGATTGTTGTTATGAGGGCCTTGCTAGTTTTAGAAATAATAACCAAAAAATCATTTTGCTAATTTACATAGCTTTTTAACTAGATGTAAATTGTATGTATTTATTTAACCAAGGATATTTCAATAATTTATGAACTATTTGGACAGGAATGTTTTTAAACACTGCGTCTATGCAGGATGCACTATTTACCCTAAGAGCATTAGAACATTCACACACGAGGAATTTTCTAGCCACACGTGGCTGTTCATGCCTCTGATAGCAGTGCTTGAGGAGCTGAGGCAAAAGGAACATGGTGAGTCCATCCGGCATGGGCTAGAGCAAGGCCTTGTCTCAAAAGGAAAGAAAGAGGAAGGTAATTTGTAATCCCTTTTCAAGTTGCCTGCTCAAGTGCTAGCTGAGGACCTCCAGGTGCTTGCCAAGGCTCCCTGAGAGATCCCACCCCACACAGATGAATTTAAACTAAATTACATGCAATTGCTGACTTCCTGATGGAGCTGTGTTGCTGTGATGTTACTAACATACGAAAATATATCTTATCTCATGGCTGTCTGCCTTTGTCTGTCCAGACCTGCTGGCTGATTTTCAGGCACTCCTGGTTTGGTACTCAGAACACCTTTCTAGAAGGACAGGTTAGAACCACAGGGTTCTGCACAGCCATCTCAGTGCGCTTCAGGGCCCAGCTCTTCAGACCCAGTTGCTGGAGCTGTGTCTTGAATGGTCAAATTGGTCAGGTGCGCTTTTCTTACGGGTAAAGTTAAAGACTGCTCCTTGGGTCCTGAAGCAAGCTCTGGAGACATCATCCTCTAACTTGGAAGCCTGAAACCACTTCGGGGCCTCTCTGCACTGACCTGGGGGCTCTGTACTCTGCTCTGGGTCTCTCTGCTCTGCCCTGGGTCCCTCTGCTCTGCTTTGGGCCTCTCTGTTCTGATCTGGGTCTCTCTGCACTGACCTGGGGGCTCTCTGCTCTGCTCTGCCCTGGGACTCTGTGCTCTGCCCTGGCTCTCTGTGCTCTGCCCTGGGTCTCTGTGCTCTGTCCTGGGTCTCTGTGCTCTGCCCTGGGTCTCTGTGCTCTGCCCTGGGTCTCTGTGCTCTGCCCTGGGTCTCTGTGCTCTGCCCTGGGTCTCTGTGCTTTGCTTTGGATCTCTGGACTCTTCCCTGGGTCTCTGTGCTTTGCTTTGGATCTCTGGGCTCTTCCCTGGGTCCTGTCAGCACGCTTTGCCCTATGAGTTTCCAGTTTCAGACAGGTACACTGTGATATCCTGTCCCCTGTTCTCTGTGGCCTTGCTACCTGTGCACAAGCCATAGTCAGGAGATGCGCTGCAGAGCAAACCTTAAAGGAAGCACACTGCTGGGCTTCCATTCTTGCCATAACACAGTTTTCTGACACTGGCTTCATGACTCCATCCCTCGCCCTGTCTTTGCATTGGGTTTGTATGCTTGCTGCCATACCCACAGTAGATTGAGCTCAAAGAAGGAGCAGCAGCACGTGGCTGCTTATTCAGTGCATGGCGATTGTTTTCGTTCTTGTCTCCAGTGAATTTAGCAGTCAACATCTTATTTATTTATGGAGTCTTTCCAGAAGGTAGCAAACAAACTCATCTTTATTTCAAAAGTTGCGTGTTTGGTTACAAGGAGAGATGAAATAGGAACGGAAATGGAAAAGAGTTAAGTATTTTACTAAGGAATAGAAGAAATAACTCCTTCTGATCACCAAGCTCTCCAAAGAACATGCAAACCTGCTCCTTCACTGGCCCTATTTCTTTCTGTATGTGTTGCTGCCTATCTGTGCGACTTCAGGCTGTTCCCTCAAGTCCTCCACGGCTGCGCCTCTCATTTTGTGAAACGAGGCAGTTGTTGACCGTCTCACAGACACTGAAATACAATTTATAGGCATTCAGAGATATGGTCTTCCTCCTTGGCACTTGCCATGTATTAAGCTCACAAGTGCATTGCATGTTAAACAGAGAGTAATCTAATTTCACAGTTAAATAAAGTGCTAATTTAAATTACTTTTGAAATTAAAATGTTAATGGAATAAATTTCCTGGGTCTAATAAATGAACTCTCTAGCATCCTTGCCCCGCCCCCACCCACTCTCTGAATCCAGCACTGGGTGTGTGCTGACTGTGCTTGTGTTTTCCACGGCACCCTACATCCCAGAATTCCTTTTATTTCAGGCGGGATTACTTTTATCTGTGGCCGTATGGGTGGCAGCAATTAGATCCATTTGCCTGACAAGAGTTTTACATGGAATACATATTTGAAAGATTAATGTAAGCAGTTGCTGCTGAAACAATTTAATCTTGCTTTCAATAGAAATGAAAAATGAATAATCAGAAGAGTAGATTGTGCCTAGAAGATAATAAACATCCTTAAAGGATCTGAGCAGTGAGGATGAGTTAGGGCTGACCCCCGCTTAGGAGGCCAGGGCCCGTTAGTTCTCAGACATATGTCTGCTGTACCGATTCATCTTGCCGCTGTCTGGCAGAGCCAAACGCTCTGCTGTCTTCCCACTGATCTGAAACTGAAAATCTAATTTTGAGCCAATTAGGGGAGTACATATATAAAATGCCAAGCTTCTGGAGTTTCCCTCCTCTCCCCTGGCTAGTGGCGGACCTAAAATAAGCATTCAAGGTATCACAGTAATAGCCTAGATTCACTATAGGGCTCCGCTTCCAGTCAGGGAGCACTGACAAGCATGTTTTACCCCCTGATCCTCAGCAACCTGCCCTGGAGAACTCCGGAAAGATCCAGAGAAACTCTTCCCTACGTGAAGGTGCCTCCCCTTTTACAGGTTTGTGTAGAGCAGGGATAACTTCAATTGAGTGAATCTCTCTAAGGAGGTGCTTTGTGGGATTTGAAAAACCCTAATCATCGCAGTAACGATCCGTTTCTTCTTCAGACACAAGATCTCAGAAATCTACCTAAATACCAGCTGCATTCAGATTGTTAAGCGATAAGAGATATGATAATTTGTAAATAGATATATAAATAATATTCTTCTTTTTGTGTGATGGGGGCTTGCACATTAAACCAGGCTGCTTTGAATTTGGTATAAGGCTGCACCCAGCCTTGAACTTCCATCTAGCCCAGATAGGTTGTGAATTTGGAATCCTGTGATTTCTCCTCTGGGTCATTGTGTCCTGCTCCAGAATTCTTTACAAAGTGGATATGTGGCCCAGACACCGACTTTTCTGCTAAACTATGGGCTAAAAGGAACTGAGGTTTCCTTAATACACTGGTGTCCGTGCATCTGGGGCTCAGTGCACACACCTTCCTTCTTCTCTGGGACATAGCAGACTAATATTATCACACCACCAACAGCAAAGCACCTGGCATCTTCTTTAAAATATGTAGGAATCACCGCTGCTGTGTGTAGGATGAAGACCAGAATAAGAGCTTTACCAGCTGTGCAAATATAAGGACTGAGTTGCATCCCCACACAATAGGTTGAGTGTGGCAGCACAAACTTGAAACCACAGTGTTTGGAGGCAGAGACAGGAGGATCCCTCTGGCTAATTGACCGCCATTCTAGCCTCCTCTATAGGTCCCACCCAGTGAGAGACCCTTTCTTGTAAAACAAAGTCGATAACAACTGAGAACTAATACTCAAGTATGATCTCTGGCCTACACACACACACACTCATGTGCACACACACACACATGCACACACTCATGCACACACTCGTGCACAAACACTCATGCGTACACACTCATGCGTACACGCACACACTCATGCACACACACTCATGTGCACACACTCATGCACAAACACACATACACACACTCATGAGCACACACACACACCAGCAAAAGCAGGTCATATATCTCTGAAGAGCTCAGGCTTGGTTGAGCTAAAGCCGAGGTGTTGTCCTTATCAAGCTCCGTGTCCTCAAAAACAGAATCAACTTCTACTCTGTCTTGTTTCTAAACATGTTTTTAAAATAAGAAATGAGCGATGGCTCAGTGGTTCAAAGCACAAACTCTCCTTCCAGGAGACTCAAGTTTGTTTTCAACAGCCCCATCCCACTGCTCACATCTGCCTACGAAGAGCTCATTGAGAGCCAGCGCTTCTGGCCTCACCGTCCTTTGGCACCCGAACTGAGGCTTGCATATCCACATACACACTCACATATAAATAAACTTTTAGTGTAAATAATGTTAATAATTTTATTAATTACCTACAAATTAATTTAATTTTTGATACTGTATGTTCTTGAGGTTGTTTAATATGCACAAGAAAAGCATTCATTCGGGCTGGAGAGATGGCTCAGTGATTAAGAGCATTGCCTGTTCTTCCAAAGGTCCTGAGTTCAATTCCTGGCAACCGCATGGTGGCTCACAACCATCTGTAATGAGGTCTGGTGCCCTCTTCTGGCCTGCAGACATACACAAAGACAGAATATTGTATGCATAATAAATAAACAAATAAATATAAAAAAAAAGAAAAGCATTCATTCTATTTCTTTCCATTTTTTACAGAAACTGAGTTCCTGAGAGCATAAGTGTCTATTAAAATTGGACATATAAGTAATTTAAAAATATGTTAAGAAAATAAAATAAGAAATGAAACAATATTTGATATACAACACGGTATCTGCACCCCAACCGTGAACACTGTGCATATGAGAAAGGCCAGTCTACGACTGCCAAGGATTAACTTTAATCTAAGGCTCTTATTTTCTAAATCAAAAAGTTTTGTTGGCATATAAGTAATGGGTTTAATTGTGACTTTTCCATGCATAGCAATATGATTTGTTCTTATCCAATTCCCTCATTTCTTTCCATCTCCTCGCCGGTCCACTTCTTCCCCCAAGTTGGCGCCCTGCTCTCATGACAGATTCGTTCTCACGTTCTCTCGTTCTTTCCCACTGCCCTCCCTTTAGACTATGTCTGCTTTGTTTCTGTTGTATCAACAGCTACAACAATGGAAAAGGTGTAGACAAGAAACATTTTCATGTTCCCTACCTTTGTACAATGTTATCTTGTCCAAGCTAGAGATACAACTTTGAAATCTTTCAAGCAAAGGAACAAACAAGCAAACAACACTATCAAACCACTTTTGCAAAAGGAGAGGTTCCTAGTTTATTGTTTCTAAAAAGAACCTTTCCTAATTTGGCACAGCTACTGGGGAGCAGATCTGGGATGCCAGTAGCCCCAAGCCCTGAATATACACAGTGCTAGGTTATCAATTCCTTGTTGAACTACCAAACAATTTTCTTGATTCTGTGTTTTCTTCTAACAACTTCATGCAGTTTGTCTTTTAAATCTGTTTTCATAGAAATGTTCAGGTTCTTCTGCACCCTTTGGAAATATTAGCAGGATGTGATTTAAGCTCTTGACTCGGCCAGAAGAGGCCAAAAACCAAAGACGAGTGGCCATATGGTCTTTACCACAGGAGAGTCACCCAGTTAGTTTTCGATCACAAGGCCAGTCCATCAGGAAGCGTGTTCTAAACATGACATTTGGAGATATTTCCTGCAAGAAACCAATCCTTTCTCCACAGAAGGACGGCAGTCCCCCAGTGAGCTCTTCTCCTTGATCCTGTTCCAAATCATCATGCTGACATTAAGGCAGAAGAAGGAGACAGACGAATAGCAGCGAGGAAGTGAAGATCATAATAACACCCTTCAAACCATCCATGCCTCTATCACTTACAAAGTGATTGCATGCGTTTTCATCTAGTTTGACAATAAAGACAGGTATTGTATCTTAGGTCTATAATCCCAGCACTTGCAAGGCTGAGACAGGGGGATCACAGGGAGTTTGAAGCTAGTCTGGGCAACAGTGTGAATCCTCATAACAGACTACAGGAGACAGAAAGGGGAAGGGGAGTCACTGAGAGAGGAAAGATGCAGAGGGGAGAAGGGGAGGAGAGAGTGATGAGATCAGGACTGATGGACAAGAACACACACATCCTATCTCCTGATTTATAGCTGGGCATGGTACCCTATATAAGTCATAGAATCAGGTTTGTACATGCAAACGGAAATAAAGATTTGGCTGATCAAAAATATTGGGCTAACACAAGTTATAATGCTCTGTCCTACACAAGAATAATACACAAAAAGAGTTTTTTTCTTCATTCTGATGTAAATAGTTCCCATATTCTAAGAGTAGGCTTTGTTTTTGTTTTTAACTCTTTTATTTATAATACACAGTACAAGGTAAATGATATGTAAATAGAATATTTTGGAAATCGAGGGAAAGTGTCCCTATTCAGTTATCATATTGTCCCCCTCTTCTCCCTCCTCCTGACTACACGCACCCTTTCTAGGTAACTGTTCCTTCTCCTTCTGTCTCATGCATTCGGTTTTGGGAATTTACACTGTAACCTGGGCTAGGTGGTGACCCAGGAGTTATCCTGTGACTCAGTGGGAGAAAAACTGCCTAGCATGCATGAGGCCCTATCCTTGACATCAAGCACCACAAAAAACAAAATAAACAAAAAGACTTACTCTACGTAGCTACCTGGCTGATTGAGAAGACGATCAGTCAGTCCCACATTTATGAAATAGACAACTTTAGCACTCAGGGGCATTTCCTGTCTTCTGGCAGCTTATCTTCACCATGGTGTGGCTGTGGAATGCATGCTTATTTACTAGCTCTTCATGTAAGTTACCAAAGTAGATCTTATGCTCTAAGCCCATGTCCTACTCATGTGAATACAACATAGAAATTTGATTAATATTTAAAAAGCAAAAATTAAGCTATGGGCAGAAAGGAGAACCAACTGTGACAGGCCCTTTCAGCCACAGAGGTCCCACTAAGTTCCTGGGCAGAAAACACTTTAATTATATCAGTGAATATTGCATTGCCAGGGAGATTCCCAATAAAGACAGTTTCCCTACACGGTTCTAGGAATGGACCCAGTAGAGGAGAGGGCTTCATGGTGGCTTCCGGTGAACTTGGCCTTTTCTTTCTCAAAGGCACTATGACAGGAAATGCTGCCACCAAAGGAAAGTTTCTGTCATTTTGTTAGTGCTCTATAAAACTAAAAGGCCACCACTTCTTGAATTCCTATCCTTTAGAACCTCCCAGCGAGCTGATGTACTAAAAGAAAATGTCTTTTAAGAACTAAAACACAGTCACCCTAGCTCTTGGGAGGCTAAGGCACGGTGGATCTTGATTCTGTGTGGCAGACATCCTTATGAAAAGGGAAAATTGGCTTTCACTGAATCCTCAACAATTGGAGACTGAGACAGGAGGATTGTGAGTTTGAAGCCAGACTGGGATCTATCACCAGATCCTCTCTACTAAAAAGTCACTGAATTTGGAATCAGAAGCAAGAGAGAAGACAGAATGAAGTCACAGTTGGAAAATATCTATCAGGAGGTCACAGAAGATAAAGCTGCTGGTGCCTTCACTTCAGAGTTGTGAGCGTAAGGAATTAAACTATGCTATTCAACGTCACTGGCCTGTGTGTTTGACCACGGCAGGTGACAGTCCTAGCTAACCATCCCAGTGTTTCACAGTCACTTAGCAGTCCACACAGGGTTATGGCTCAAGCGCCATCCTAGGGCAGGGAAAACGTGCTCTCTGCCATATACGCATGCTTTTCCAAGTTTTCAGGAGTCTCTTAGGATGTCGGTATTTAGAATCACTAGGTTACATTTCTTCTCAAGGATGTTCCCTCCTAGTTGTTATCAGAGAGAGAAGGGAACCTTCTATCCCCTGTCTGGGTTACTGATGCACATCAGTCTCAGATCAGACATCCTAAGGGTATCAGTAGTAGTCCATCTTAGACCAGGCTTCCATGGAATTGCCTGGGTATCTATAAATACAATTCATAGAAACTAGTTCCGTCATTCTCAGGCTGGCAGGGTCACACCAGGGGGTGTGTACCTACAATGATCTCTGTGACAGTGACTGTGGTAATAGGAAGGATTAAGAAGGGCTTGACATTTGTGTGTTGGGTATGTACCTACGTAAGCCTTATCTTCAGCAAGGAAAACTTACCTCTCAGTCCACCAAAGAGCCTGCTCACTCTCTGGTCTCTGTTTTGGGGGGGCTGTTTTCTCCGTGGTAGCTATTTCAGTGATAGAGGTCATTGACGCTGATTTAAACAAGCAGATGTGGCATTTCGGATCAGTGATTCATAGTTGTGAGCTCAGGGAAGGTTGGGGGCTAACCAATTGTGCTGCTTACCTCTGAAGTAAAAGTTTAATTCCTCATTCAGTTGTTCAGTAATCCTGTCTTTATCAAATACTGTTTGGCGTCTTTGGGGGAAATTCATTTATGGTTTGTAGTACCCTTACACTGAACTCCGTGACCCTCAACTAGACAAACTATGATCTGAAATGAAGGGGAAAAACATTCCCTTGGAAATACAAACTAGATATGGCAATGATAACTCATACATGCTATGACTGATAATAAGTGATCATTTACGGTCATAGGACAGAGTCGGTAGAGGTGACAGTTAACGTAAGCAAAGTCCTCCTGTAAGGGAAGACTGCCCAGTGCACAGAGGCAGGCAGGGGTCTTCATGTGACCATGCCTGCCCACAACCACAAGGCATAGCAGTGCTCAGGAGTGTGAAGGGGAGAAGTTGAAAGAAATGAGTAAAGAATGGTAGGAAAGTCAGAAAGGAAGCCAGGGTGGTCCAGAAGGGTCCATGCTGAATATAAGCTGGTAGGGATGAGGCTGAGCTAGGAAGAGGCTTCAGCTGGGACTGTTTTCCAGGTCAATCTACACCAAAGAGAAGGGCTTCTGCACATGCAGGGTGGTGACCCTCTGACACCAGACAGGCAGGAACTCGGGGCTCAAGCCTGGAACAGCTGATGGCTTTGGTTGAGTGCTTTGTTTGTTTTGTTTTATTTTCTGTGGCAAGTCCCCTTATTTTAAAAGTGAGAATAAAAATAGCACTTAATTTTTAGGGTTATTATAAGGAGTCATGATTAAATCTACTTATGAAAATGCTCAGAGCATATATACTAAGAAATACCAGTGTTCTGCATATATATCAAACCTACATATGCAAGGGTTGTGTGACCAAGTTCTTACTGTTCAAGGAGCTGTCTTTTTTTTCTTTTCTTTTTCATGAACTGAACCTTGACCTAGGTGCATTTCCATGGGCGAGATGATGCTTGGCAGTTCATACTTTTCTGGGGGTGCATCGATGTGAGGCTTTTTGAATTAGAAGTCCTGAGCCCATTCTGACATAAATTATTGTCATGGAAACAGTTCCTTTCTCAGTTAGGAACTGCTTCTCACCCTTTCTAATCCTTAAGATGCCAAGTCTGTGGTATAATAAGCACACATTAGCATAAAGCACATTCTCGGGCGGAACAAACCCTCTAAATAGTCGAACATCACTGAAGTTAGAACATAAATTTTAGCAGGAGAATTTGTTTAGGATCCAAGGGTAGTCTCGTTCTCTATACTGTTTTTAAGTCTAGCTGCAGGTGAGGGAAGTCTGGACTGAGCTCCCCCTGGCCACCTCAACATCAATCTAGCTTCCTTGTTGATTAGTGAAAGTGTATTGAGGAAGCAGCCTGGGTGTATCCTTGGTTCCTTTCTCCATGTCTGGCTGTATCAGAATATCATGGATTTTATTGTCACCGAGCCTTGTAGAGCCAGTGACCCTTACATTGTGCTCAGGCTGTCTCCACAGAAAAGCCTTACAGATGTCGCTACCAAGACAGTTCTAAATGGCAGCATGGGGTTGCTCAGATGCCAGCCTCTGCTGGGTGTCTGGAGACACACACACAGCTAGGTGGCAGACGGTGCTCAGTGGGTTGTAGTTCAACAGGGTAGGAGAGTAGGCTTCATCCATCACTCAGGAAAACCTTTCGGGGGAATTGGCTCCTTGTTAGGTGGTTTCAGATGCCTGCTGATCTTCTCCTCGGGACATCATTGGGTTCTACAAAATACCCAACAAAAGCAAAGTGGGAAGTGTTTGCTTTGGCTCACAGTTCAGGTGCAACAATCAATGCATCATGGTAGGGCAGATGTGTCAGTGGAACCTGACGCACCTGGCTACTCTGTCTACAGTCAGCAAGTAGGATTGATGGGTGCTGATGCTCAGCCTACTGTCTCCATTTAAGTCCAGGAGCGCAATCCATGAAATATTGCCCCCAACATTTAGGGTGGGACATTATACCTCAATTAATCCTATCTGAAAATTGTAGGTATGCCGGGAGAGATTGTGACATGCCTGAGTCAAGACATCGATGATCACCATTGTTTCCATGCTGAAGAGGTGGTGGCTGAGACACCTGTGATTTACAGATGTAAAACTGCCTGGTGTGGGCTATGTGAGGAGTGCAGGCACCTGGGAACACTGAGCCCTACAATTAGCAAACACTGAGCCCTGCAGTTATGCAAACCCCACCCTGAGTCCTACAGTTAAGCAGATGTCGGGTGTAGGCTCTGTGAGAAGCAAGGCTCTTGTAAACACCAAGTCCTACAGAGTTAGGCAGATGTCGGGTGTAGGATATGTTAGAAGTGCAGGCTGCTAAGGAAGTTGAGCATGACCTTAAATGTCTTTTGGCCATTCGAACTTCTTCTGTTGAGAATTCTCTGTTCAGCTCAGTGCCCCATTTTTTAATTGGGTTGATTAGCCCTTTACGGTCTACTTTCTTGAGTTCTCTATATATTTTGGAGATCAGACCTTTGTCTGTTGCGGGGTTGGTGAAGATCTTCTCCCAGTCAGTGGGTTATCTTTTTGTCTTAGTGACAGTGTCCTTTGCTTTACAGAAGCTTCTCAGTCTCAGGAGGTCCCATTTATTCAATGATGCCCTTAATGTCTGTGCTGCTGGGGTTGTACGTAGGAAGTGTTCTCCTGTGCCCATGTGTTGTAGAGTACTTCCCACTTTCTCTTCTATCAGATTCAGTGTGTTTGGACTGAGATTGAGGTCTTTAATCCATTTGGACTTGAGTTTTGAGCATGGTGATAGATATGGATCTATTTTCATTCTTCTACAGGCTGACATCCAGTTTTGCCAGCACCATTTGTTAAAGATGCTCTCTTTTTTTCCCATTGTATACTTTTAGCTCCTTTATCAAAAATCAGGTGTTCATAGGTTTGTGGGTTAAAGCTAGGGTCTTCTATCCGATTCCATTGGTCGACTTCTCTGTTTCTATGCAAATCAAGACAACTTTAAGATACCATCTTACACCTGTCAGAATGGCTAAAATAAAAAACACCAATGATAGCCTTTGCTGGAGAGGTTGTGGAGAAAGGGGTACACTCATCCATTGCTGGTGGGAATGCAAACTTGTGCAACCACTTTGGAAAACAGTGTGGCTGTTTCTCAGGAATTTCGGGATCCACCTACCCCTTGTCCCAGCAATACCACTCTTGGGAATATACCCAAGAAATGCCCTATCATACAACAAAAGTATATGCTCAACTATGTTCATAGCAGCATTGTTTGTAATAGCCAGAACCTGGAAACAACCTAGATGCCCTTCAATGGAAGAATGGATGAAGAAAGTATGCAATATATACATACTAGAGTACTACTCAGCAGTAAAAAACAGCGACTTCCTGAATTTTGCAGGCAAATGGACGGAAATAGAAAACACTATCCTGAGTGAGGTGAGCCAGACCCAAAAAGAGGAACATGGGATGTACTCACTCATATTTGGTTTCTAGCCATGAATAGGGGACTTTGAGCCTATTATGCATGATCCTAGAGAAGCTAATTAAGAAGGTGAACCCAAAGAAAAACATTTAGGCGATGAGAGGAGACAGAGACAAAGACCCACATTGGAGCACCGGACTGAAATCTCAAGGTCCAAATCAAGAGCAGGAGACAGAGCACGAGCAAGGAACTCAGGACCGCGAGGGGTGCACCCACACACTGAGACAATGGGGATGTTCTATCAGGAACTCACCAAGGCCAGCTGGCCTGGGTCTGAAAAAGCATGGGATAAAACCGGACTTGCTGAACATAATGGACAATGAGGACTACTGAGAACTCAAGAACAATGGCAATGGGTTTTTGATCCTACTGCACGTACTGGCTTTGTGGGAGCCTAGGCAGTTTGGATGCTCACTTTACTAGACCTGGATGGAGGTGGGTGGTCCTTGGACTTCCCACAGGGCAGGGAACCCAGATTACTCTTAGGGATGATGAGGGAGGGGGACTTGATAAGGGAGGGGGAGGGAAATGGGAGGTGGTGGCGGGGAGAAGGCAGAAATCTTTAATAAATAAATAAATAAAGTATTGTTTACATAAAAAAAAAATAAGTGCAGGCTGTTGCAAACATGGAGTCCTACAGTTACATAGAGCTGTAGAACTGAGCGTAGCACTTTTTTGTGTACTGGATCTGTGTGCCACCCTTCCTAGAGTTGAAAGGAAGGAATCAAGTACTGGAGAGAGACCAGGACACTAGCACTGCATTCAGGGAAAAGCTATCCCCATGAAAACCAGGACACAGTGACGCTCAGATGAGGAAAATGAACAACCCGCAAGAAGGCTTTCTTGTTCCTTAATGCAGGCGCTGATTCGAATGGTATCTTCTCACCTCCCTTTGCTTAGTGGGAGCTTCATGCCCAACTGAAGAGCTGGAATTCTGTCATAGGAAGAACCTTGTTTCTCTCTGCTGTGGGCATCCAGTTTGTCAGATGCTCAGTGCAGAGCTACTGACCCCTGCTTTCTGCTCTTGGGAATGAGAGTCACTCATACTCTCCAATCAAGGTGAGACCTTAGACGACTCCCCAAGAACAAGCAGGCATTTTCTTTATGGATTTAGCTACTTTTCCTCTTACGGTTCTGATCACTTCCTTCACGTGGTGCTACCTTGGTCGCTAGCTTCTGTCTCCTGAAACTGCACACTGAATCTCATGTCTCTTCCCCAGACCTGATCTTGGTTTATTCTAATTGGCTTCTTAACCACAAATGAGAGATGCCCAACATTGAACTGTTTCAGCTGCAGGCTTACACATGGCCTTGAGGTCTGAAACAAACAAACAAATGCTTACTTTCAAAACAGTTACTCAAGCTTGGCCTGCATTGTCTGAACTGCATCTTCTTCAAAGGCAACAAGCAGGGATGGTCTCTGCTTCAGTCTGAATATCTGCTCAAAGAACGGGTTGCTGGTAGCTGTGGCAGAGAGGGCTCCTGAGAGAGCTCGATAAATGGACTGGAGAGTAGAACAGGTGGAGATGCCGAGTCAGAGCCGCTGGCTTCTAGAAGGCCTTGCAAACCGCATGTAGTGGCAACCAGTTAGCAGCAGTGAGAACTGCTGCATGAGAAGCAGAAGTGGGGTGGAGGTGGGGACTTCTGTACCAGACTGAGACAAGGGAATGTTAAATTACAACTCCTTCAGAGCAAAGAACCATTCCCGCAAACCAAGAAATCACCAAAGACTGCTTATTTCATACATGGTAATTTTAGAATCTCGAAATAGCCCTGCCTTTGTGGCTAAGCTGACCTGAAAGAGGACAAGTTGTAGGCCGTACTCCCTTGAGCTGTCATTAGCAGACAGACTGGCGCTGGTGCAAACTTGTCTTTCAGTCTGTCCTACTTCAGTCACGAGACAGAAAACCCTGCTTCACGTGGGCTTCCAGACTCAAGAACCTCCATAAGTTGAGAAGCTGACTAAAGAAACTCCATCTTTACTGCTCACGATTTACCAGTTTTGGGGGGGAAGTGTGCAATCGATTTTGTTTAGAATTTGCTCAGGCAATGATGCTAGTTTCTCTCTCCCTCCTGACTGAGTCCTCATCAGATGATTGCTTAAACACATGTCTGCTCATTAAGAGAATTCTTCCCTCCCCAGAGTGTCCATGCCTCCCTGGAGAAGAGTTGGAGCTTGTGGCCAGATTTACTGGGAGACACTCTGGGAAGGGTGTCCTAGACAATCGGACATGGGGGTAGAACCAGGGTACACTCAGCAGGTAGAGTTGTAAGCAGTGTTCCGTGGCTGACTCGGTCTTTGATTCCTTTGTGAGAGCATTATCCTTTGGAATATCAAACTAGCCCCTTTGGATATTTCTATGACCTTGAAAATTAGAATAATTAAGTTTCCTCTGGCACAGCAGAGACTTGATACGCGTAATTAACAGCAGCTTGAGCTCCCTGGAGACCAAATTTATGAAAGACATTAAAGTAGGGAAGAAACCGGCGTTTCTGAGAGGGGAGGAACGAACATTGTCATGTGGGCTGGGAGTGCAGGGGTATTCCTCGTCCTGCACATCTGTGTCTTCTGGAGTTTGATAGTGCACTGTCTCTTCCTTTTCCTTCAGAGTAACAATCACATGAAACAGAACAGTGACTATCGGTATCTGAATCAAGGACCAGAGATAAGAACTGAAAAACTCCTTTACAGGGAGACAAATTTAATTGTATGGTATATTAACTTATTAACTTTTTGTGGGCAAAACAGCTTCTGATATTCAGTCTCATATTTATTTATTGATGTGTATGTCTGTCTGTCTGTCAGAGGATAGTCTCAAGGACCATTTTTCAGATGCCATCTATTTATATTTTGAGACAACTCTTTTATTGGCCTGGAAATCACCAGATAAGCTAGGCCAGTTGGCCAGCAAGCCCTAGGGATCTTGCTATTTTCAGTTCCCGTGTGACTGGATTACATGAATCCCATACTTGGTTTCTGTGGCTTCTGGCCATCAAAGTCATGATCTCATAAGACATGTGTTTTAGTTGATAAAATATATATATATATATATATATATATATATATATATATATATTTATATTTATATCCTTAGACCAGAACAATTGTATGTGAGCCTTTTATGTCCCCCAACTGTGACCTTGTCAGATATGAGCTGGTCACACAATAGACACCTCAGATTTGAGCAGAGAATTTGATCAGTCACTGGTCTTTCTAAAGACTTGGCCCAGCAGCTCTGATTTTACAAAGCACTGGTTCCTCTGCAGTTCCCATCACGAGTTCATTCATGGATCTGCAGATATAGTCCAAAACTTCACAGCCTACGAGAATATAAATCTATATATAAGCATCTCCAGATGGCTTTGATATGGGTTTGCTTTGAGACAACAGGAGTTAAGAAGAGCGCGCTGTGGATACGCTCTCAGCCAGTGACCATGAATGTCTTGTACACTGAGTGCTTCCTGTTGGAACTCTCAGAACAGTGTGTCCATCACCTGGGGTCTGTGTCCAGCTTTGGGTTTAAGTGGCAGGCAGTGATCACAAAGGTTCAAAGGTTGTCCAGCCGTTTTTAAGACTGACTTTGTGCAGTTTTCATAGTGATTCTAGGACCTTCAAGGAAACTACCCAGAAAGAGCATGATGGAAGCAACAGGGGCTGAGAGTCCTTCGGGGTTATTAATACATTTGCCCTGAGGGGTAAAATCTGGGCACAGTGGGCAGGGCAGAGCATGGATTTGATGAGCCTTGTCGGCAGGCCGGGAGATATGGCTAAGGTTCTTCAGAGGGACGCCTCGACCGTAGACTCTGTTTATGTATCATGGTCCTGTGCTGCCGGATAGGAAATGGAATGTTGAAAACTCAAGGAGAGGCAGATAAAATGTTCCAAACACTCACCACAGTGATCTTAACTTGTAGCCATGTTTTTCCTCTTTATGTTAACCCAACAATGTACTTATCGTAGCCCATGGTCTCCTCTCCCCAGATAAATCACTGTTGAGAAGATCTGAACACTAAGAAAGAGTGCAGTAGATGAACACAGGTCCCAGACTCAGTGCTGGAGTGGCAGGAGGGAGAGTGGTACACAAGGCTGCACATCTTCCTCGTGACCAAATATGTTGAAGTGCATAGCTAAAAATCTATCCTATGTTATTACCACCGTCTTTGTCTTTTCTTAGAAGTGTGTTGTTTTAACCAGTCTCCAAGTCCATTGGTTTTAGATAAAAATTTCATTTCTTATAACGTCCTAGATTTAAAATTAAAACTACAATAATTTGCTATTTTTTATGAGAAAATAAAAGAAAACGGGAAGAGAATAGAAGAGGGAGGGGAAAGAGGAGGGGTGAGAGGAGAGGAGAGAGAGGGGAAGTGCGGGGAGAGGGCGAAGGGAAATCCACAGACAGGAAAGAATGCACATCTGAGGCCGGTGACCACGTATCTTTCGTGATATATACACTATACACTTAGTAACTTTGGGAAGGCCTAAACTAAGACATTTGCTTCATTTAAATTTATACTTTGGTCAGGGAACTAACTCAGGGAGTGAGGAAAAACGCTGGCCTCCAAGCCTAGAGACCTGAGTTTAAGCCTCATAATCCACATACAGAAGGACAGAACTTACTCCTTTACATTGTCTTCTCACCACAGATACACACACACACATGCACGCACACACACAGATACATACATAAACACACACAAACACACAGATACACACGCACACATACACAGACACACATATACACACACACATGAAAACACAGACACACACAGGCACAGACACACACACACAAGAACACACAGGCACACACACAAACACACAGATGCATGCACACACACGGACACATGCATACACACATACTCACATACGTATAAACACACAAATCATGTGTCTAAAAACTTAATGATCAAACCTTTTATTATCCTTATTCAGCATGATGGAAATATAGATAGATAGGCAGTTAGATAGGTCGACACATAGAGAGTCAACATTTTTGAAATGCATTGCAGAATCATGGCTTTCTACTACATGCTCTCTATGCTGTTTTCAAAGTAGCATCCATCCAGGGGTCAGGTGGTATATTAAGTCAACAAATGCATTTCTGTGTGAGTAAGCAAAACGATGAACTGAGTGTGCCTATAATCCCAGCCACTGAGGAGGCTGAAGCCAAAGGCTAATACACACTCAAGAGTTAGAGACCACCTTGAATAACACAGTGAGAGCCCCATTTCAATAGAAGAAAAGAAAGGATGAAAGGGAGGGAAGGAGGAAGGAAGGAAGGAAGGAAGGAAGGAAGGAAGGAAGGAAGGAAGGAAAACAAATGAGAGAAAGAGAAATAACACACAAAGTGGGCAAGCAGATTTGCCTTACACTGGGTCAGCACACACCTCTTTCCTCATCCCCTGTCTTCATCAGCCCTCTCTCATAGCCATATAAAGCCAGGTATACATCATTGATTTCTTTTCTAGGATGAAAGTGAAAAATTAGTAAAACACTTTGACAGTATATTTAATCTATTATATCCAAACTATTATTATTTTCATGTAATCAGTTTATTTTAGATTTTTTTATTCTTTTCAACCACTTCCTCAAAATCCTTGCTTTCCCCATCTGTCCTGTACGTAGCACACAGAACTCAGCAACCTCTTGGTACAAGTCCCCTGCCCTTCTTCTAGCTGTGTAGTGAAACCAGTCTGATGTCACCTTCACCATGTCACCTGGAATCCCACCAGCCACAGGAGTTAATTGGTGAAGCCTCCAACTAGAGGGCATGACTATACTCACCTCCTAAAACAAGTTCACCAATGGGAAGGCACATACTTCATATCAATCCTCATAAATTAATGAAAGTAGAAGTAAGTAATCTAGAAACATCTTTTGGCCTTGTAGTGATACATTATTGCTCTTAGATATGATACACACTTCCATTTACTTTTAGTTTATGGAAAACTTTATACATAGCTGGGTGTAGTTAAGATATATCAATATTAAAGAGATGAATTTCAGACTAACGGTATGGGAAGTTCTTCTGTATGCATGTGGCTTTTATTAGTTAATAAGTAAAGAAGCTACCCTGGTCTGTGATAGGGCAGAGTAGAGGTAGGTGGGGAAAACTAAACTGAGTGCTGGGAGAAAGAAGGCAGAGTCATGAGACACCATGTAGCTGCCAGATGGGAAAGATGCGAGCTACCAGTTGGAAACTCGCTGGTAGGGCCAAGAGCCTTGTGATAAAATATAAAATAATAGAAATGGGTTAATTTAAGATATAAGAGCTAGCTAGCAATATGCTTAAATGATTGGCCTTGCAGTGGTTTAAATAATGTAGTTTCTGTGTGATTATTTTAGATCTGAACTGCCGGGAGTGAAGCAACAGCCTTCTCCCCACAGAGCAGACATTGAGGACTGGAGAAATGACACACCTACTGTGCTAGCGTGGGTCTGTGTATGGTCATAGGCAAGAGAACACAGTAATGTTCAATGCTTAGTGCCTTTTAAGGGCGATCTCTGTGTTCATTGCACATTCCTCTGACACGTCTGACTTCGGAGTGCCTCAAGATGCAGAAGAAAATAGGAATTAGGCTTGTTCTACAGTCCTCATCACCGCTCAGTACCACGCTCTTGGGACTCCTGTAACAGGGGATCCTGCATGCTTCCTAACCAACCATTTTCAACCTTGTAGGAGTAGGTGAGGTGAGGCTCAGTCAGGATAGTATAACTGTACACTACTGGACAAAATGCATCCTTTGCGGTAATATCCCTGGTTGTCCTCACCATGAGAGTGTTGTTCACATATGTTCTCCAATAACCTGAATGTGAAGATAGTGATTTTCCAACTTTAAAAACTGTGAGACCATTTGAATCTTTTCCAAGAGTGTCAAATTCAGTCTGTGTTTCTCTTCGGTGGAACCATGCCTTGCAATTTCATCATGACTCTGTCCCCAGAAGCTGTGGCTCCGACAAGCTCCTGCTGCAGCCACGTCATTAATCTTACTCTACCGGGACACCTGCTTGCTGCTGTGTGGTGTCAGCTGATATCATGAAGTAATCATGTTGTTAATTCACGGGCTGATGTTTTCCAGGCTGAAGCCTGGCTTCCTGTAGACAGTGATCTGGGAAGTGGAATCAGGGAGGCCAGGAAAAGCACTGGCAGTTGTTGGCTTCTGCTAGCTTGGTTGTGTGACATAACTATGGCCGGAGAGAATGCTGTTTGTGGAACACCTCTCTCTCATAGCTGCAGTTCAGCAGGAGTCTCGTCCTGGGGCTGACACAAGACCGAGAACTGTCCAGTGAGAGTCTGCCAGACTGGAACTCTCACTCCAGCTCGTCCCTTCAGAACTGTGAACTCACGGACCTTCCGTGCCCTTATTAGCATGAAGAGTGATAACAGAGTCCATATCAAGCACGAAATCTTAGTCTAGACATTCAAAAGACATTAGCTTCTGTTAATCAGCACATGACTATTTACTTAGCGGTATTGAAAAGTTACTTGGACAAAATTGGTACTCTTTTACTTTTGATTGTAAAGGAAAAGGCACATGAAACAGTGAGAGCAAGGGAGTGGCAAATGAGAGATGGGTAGTCTTGAATCTTCAGAACCTGTGAAAGAAAATCTTGCAATTAAGTTTTCCTAGTGGTGTGATCAGGTTCTTTGCTCCACTGTCTCCCAAGTGGCCTTGGCAGGTCACTCCACTACTTGATTTCTTCTAACAGATAATGAGTGTCTACTTGATGGCTCACTACAAGCACTAAAACATCGTAAGTGCAAAGCCGTGCCTGGCCCGTGATATAAGCTCAAAATAGGAACTGTGGCTCTTTATAAAAGTTAGATTGCTTGCATGGTCACAGTTTCACTGAGGAAGCTGACCTAGCACACAACACGAGTAACCCATAATTCATTGCTGATTGCATTCATGTGCATATATGTATACATAGATAGCAGATAAATGATAGATGATCGACAAAAACATTAATTTCTAATTACTTTTTGTCCGTAAAAACTTATCATCCCTTCCTTCGATGACTTGAAAAATAAAGCAAAATCACAATACAAAATAATTTGCATGTTTTCTAAGTATAATATCAATGAACGGACATTGCAAACAGATTACAAAATATAGATAAACCAAGAAGGGAGGGACAAATCCGACCCTTAATGGGGCCACTCTGAAGTAGCTATTGTGAGAACCTCCCTGTACCATATTCATATATACTCATTTTTGTGTGTTTATGCCACTTGATGCAATGAAGTTATGTTATGGGAACTGCCTACAATCAAGCCTATGTTTTCATTGTACCTTAGCTGACCTGGAACTTGCTGTGTAAACCAGACTATCTCAAATGTGTGTCAATCCTTGCACCTACTTCTGAGTTGGATTCACAGGTACAACCTATCCTGTACTTAGTGATAAATTATGTATATTTTATCATTAAAACTTTTCTCAGCAACACTTTGTATGGGGGCTAACATTACTCTATTGTATTGACATAGTGGGATTCATTTTCAGAGTTTTCATTGCTGGACACAGAGAGCTTGTCCTTGTGTGTCATGATAACTGTTCTAAAGTGAAATCTCAGTCGTCCAGTGACTGGTGGGGGCAGATTCAGAGACCCACAGCCAAATGCTGGGTCTTGCTCAAGAAGTTCTGCGGAAGAAAGAGAAGAGGAGCTGTAGGAGGGAGGGGGTTGGGGTTATTGGACATCAGATATCGGAGGAAAACCAACAAAATAGGGTACTTTTGCTCATGAGAACTAAGAGAGTCTGAACCAACAAGCAGGGAACCTGCATGGGACTGACCCGGCCTCTGTGTATAAGTGACAGGTGATTAGCTTGGTGTATGTGTGGTGTTCCTGGCAAAGGGAGTAAGGTGTGTTTTTGGGTCTTTGGCTGACTCTGTTCCTCGTGCTAGATTGTCTTGCCAAGTCTGAATACAGGGGAGGTGCTTGGTATTATTGCAGCTTGATATGCCAGGTTTGCTGGTATCCATGGGAGGCCTGTCCCTTTCTGAGAGAATATGGAGGAAGCATGGATTTGGTGGGAGTGGAAAGGAGGTTGGGGGAGGTGGGAACAGAGGAGGGAGGGGAGGCCACAGGTTGTTAAAATGAATGAAGGAAAACCAATCAATTGCCATTATTGGATATATTTTTATTTTTATATTTATTATTATTTTGTGTGTATGTTTGTGTGTAGACATATGTGTGTGTGTGTGTGTGTGTGAGAGAACATTTATGGTGTGAGTGTGGAAGGCAGAGGGAAATCTGGGTCAGGCTTCAGGTGTCTTTTACCTTTTTATTTGAGGCAGGGACTCTCAATGGCCTGGAATTCTACCACCTAGGCCAGACTAACCTGTCCTGGGACTTTCAGGGATCCTCCTGTCTCCAACTCCCATTTTACCGTTGGTGGGATGAAATGGTGTTTCTCCACACCCAACCTTTTATATAGTCTCTGGAGAACCAATTCTAGGGACTCCTCATACTTTTGAGGCAAGTTGAAAGACTTTTATAGCCTTAGCTTTTTCTTAAAAACAAAATTAAAAAAAAATCCATTAAAATCATCATGTGCACATCACCTTAGTATTTCACATCAAGACCGTTTAATTTAGTCAAATGCAAAGCTAAAGGGACATAGCTTGGCCCAGGAGAGCTAACTGCCTCTCACCTGACTAATGGCTGGGAGTAAAACCTCGCCTTCCACTTCAGAGTTGCTTGTGACAAAGCAGACCCTCTCGTGGTCAGGTGACCTCTGTTTCCTTTTTCATGCCATGGTCCATGGCTATGGTGAGATTATGATGTTCCACATGCATGTTGTTTTAAATATTTTAACTAATAAAATGCTGCTGCATTTTTGCTCTTGGGGACATGAAGCGATAATCAAACTCACTTAGGGCTAACTGGTAAAGATCAGCAGCCACAGTGCCGATTAATCTGTATCTGGAAGCAATATTCCCCACTGGTCCCAGTTCTGACATCTCCTCACGCTCTTTGTCCTTCTAGGGCGTATATAGCTCTAGTTTCTGCAAAAATGTTTTCTTTAAATTTCCACAGATTGGAACATGCATTCTTCTGCCGCTAATTCAGTGGGGGAGAACGGTCGTGTCAGAATGTGTGCAAGCTTGTATTTCTGCCGTAGCCTCAAACACCTTTGCATGCCCTGCCTCCACCCCGCTTCATCCCCAAGGCTCCTCCTGGGTATGACATTCAGCAAGAGGAGCCATACTTAGCATAAGTCAAAGAAGAAACTTTTTGTCTTTGGCCCCAGGTTTGTTGCTGCCATGCTTCTACTTGCTACTCAGTATCAGAAAGTGCTTGTTCTGTGTCTTCCGCCTCTGCCTGAGGTGACACCTGCCCTAGGCGTCTGTGTGCAGCTTTGGGTTAGACAGCATTCTGTAAAATCAGGTCTGGAACGTGTTTGCAGTATCACTTCCAAGGGCGACAGACAGCCGGGGAAGCATAGCTACTGAATCTGTGCATTAGAAGACGGCAAATAAGTAAGCTCCTGCCTGGTTCCCGACAGGACGAGGATGTGTTTTTATTTTCTAGGGCATGAGTAATGGCGTTCAAGTGCCCGAGTCATCCGGGAAATAAGAACTAAGCGTGGCTCCGGTGCCCACCTTCCCATGTTCGGCACAGGTCCAGCCCTAAACCACTGGCAGCAGCAAAGCTAGACTAACCGCACAGCTGTCTGAATCACACGTTTATGAACAGCTGGGAGTTCCATCTCCTTATCTGTGACAGCATTTGTTAGCTCGGATTTCACTTTTCTTTTAGACAGTGGTTTTGTTATCAGGCAGGAGTGTTCGTTAGAAACGATAAACATTGTGAAAGCTGTATTAGAAAGTGTCTCTGTACACAGTGTGGCCCAGGGATACAGAGCTTGCTTGAAGCACAAGGACACTTACTGCTTCCAGCCAAATAGAGGAGGCTTAGTGCCGCATCTCAAGGGAGAGATCTGAGCACCCAATGAACACATTCTCACCCACGCCACAACACATGTCCAGTGCCCCCACTGTGACGGTCTTTGTCATGGGGTTGTACACCTGAAGCACAGATGTGTTGGAGACCTATCCAGGAAAGCTTTCTTTCATGTGAATGTTCTCTATAACAGGGGCCTCTGTTATAGAGACAATAAATAAAGGGACAAACTGCCTTTATTGTCCGCCTCACAGATACATGGGGATATCACCCAGAAAGCAGACAGGAGGTTGTTATTGTTCTGAGCTGTACAAACCACAGGAATGGTACGCTTTCTTAGCCTCGTGGCTACTGGAGCCTAAAGGAAAAATCAGTAATGTTGCTCCCATCCTAATAAAATAGTGTCGTATTTATTGGGGATTCTATTTTTAGTTTTCAGTGTTGCGTCAAGATGTTACTTCGCTAGTGTGTATGGACCTTTTCTTTTTCACCACTTAAATTTCTCGCCCTGGAGGTTGCTCAGTTGTCTTGCCTCCTCCCAGCCGCTCTGAGGGCTACCTTGCACTTTCTTTGGGCAACACCAGAAACAAGGGCTTTGTCTCTCTACTGTTCCTGCTGCCCAGTTACCCGCCTCATGATGCGACAGCAATCGAATCAGACACGGTCCCCACGTTCATGTAGTTAATGATCTGGAAGCAATAATAGGCAGAATCAGATTAAACACATTTAAAATTAGAGTAAACACATTTATAAAAATTAGAGGAAAGTCATCTATGAATATTTTTTCACAGCATGCAAAGTACTATGGAGCCAGGGACTTGGCAGTGTTCAAAAGGCTAGGGATGGGATTGGTGACAAAATTAGAACCGTGTGATCCGAGGGTTACGTTGACACTGACAAGAAGGGACACATTGCAAGATGATGGGGGCAGAGAACTCCATGCAGAGGGCGCGGTGGGGGTAAATACCCCAGAAAGAGACTTACCTGAGAGTGTTCAGAGGGTGAGTGAAGGAGAAGCCCAGCAATGTGCCCGGGGCAGGGGAGGCAGACATAAAACAGTTTGGAGGGGAAATTCAGAAGTCTGAAGAGAAGCCTGTGGCCCCACGGAGACTCCTCTGAGAAATATTCTCACGCTTTCCCCTTCACGCTCTGTGCCTACAGTTGCCTCCTTTTCTTATCTAAAAAGAGATTTGGAGAGCATGGGACCTAGAGAGATAGTCCACTGCTTAGGAGCATGCGCTGCTCTTCCAGAGGGCCCTGGTTTGTCCCAAATGATGTCTCAGAACTGTGTAACTCCAGTCCTGGGGATCTGAAGCATTCTTTTGGCTTCTGTGGACGCCGTATGTACATGGTGCACAGACGTACATGCAGGCAAAACATTCCAATGCAAAGTTCTTGAATAAAAAATAAAAAGTGTATTTGAGGATCTGAAAAGATCCTTGCTCTGTCCACAGAGCCTTAGGGTCAGACCCCTGCGGTCTTCAGTACACACACACTTTCATGCTGATTTGTCTTCAGAATCTCCTTTCTCCTTGCCCTCTGATGGTGAGAGCAGCTGTGTCTTCCTTGAGAGTCTGTTAGAAAGGACTGGGCCTTGCTCTGGTTTACGAGGCAGCAGGGGAAGACCGTGTCTTTACACCACAAACAGCAAATGTGCAAAGAAGAGCTGGGGAGACCTCAGCAGTCAGAGTGCTCGGGAAGCAGCCTCTTCTCACTCTCTGGTGAACCTTCACATGTGTGCTGCCTGCTGTACGCACCCAGTTCTTCACTCTTCTGAGAGGCTTCCCGTACCAAAGTTACAGATCAGCTCTCATCTGTTTCACCCTCCTAAAGTCACTGGCTCTTCCCTACCGACACTTTCCATGTTTTAGGGAGTAGAATTCAACAAAGTGTAAAACAATAAAGTGTTAAGACAATGTTCATCTTTCCCTCACTTCATGCTCTTGAGTCGCCACCTCATGGTAGTCAGCTCTTCACCCATGCACCGTCCTTCATGCCCTTTAGTCTTCCTTTCTGTAGATCCATGTTGATGCCTGCTGTGGTCAGGGCAGGGCTGTGCACTAAGCTCTATGCCAGGCATATGAAGGGTCCCTCCACGTTAGAGTGCGGAAAGACTCAATGTGCTCTTGGAGTTTGGTTTATTCTGTCAGGCTATTTTGGAAAGCTTCATAAAGGAGAAAATCTCTATGTCAACACTTAAAAATTGCCTCACGTGTGCTATTGACTCAAACGTTGTTTGTTGAATACAGTCTCTGTAATGCTCCCATTTCTTTTCTGGATAGATGAGTATCAGATACTATTTAGCAAATTATTGTCTCCTTGGTGTCTGTGCACACCAAGGTGTGTGCAGTGCTGTATGATGATTCGGATAGCTAGCTCAGAAGAAAGCAGTCTATGCAAGTCTCAGCTCTCCTTGTCAGCCCTGGGCATGACTTGGGAAGTCCAAAGACCTTCAAGTCCAGTTCCTTGTCACTAGGGTGGAGTAGACACTAGCTGATGGCACTGTGAAAGGAAAGAACCATTTGTTGTAGCTACTGGAAATTAACAAGTGCTTCTCTGGAAGCTGGTTTTGTTAGCATCCGAATTGCCTTGAGGAATTTGTTAAAGTTCCCAACTTTCTGGTCCTCAGAGACCTACTCAATCTGCTCTTCTAGATAATTCTCAGCATCTGTGCATCTAGCAAGCGTTCTGCTTACCCTTGCCAAGGTAACCTGGCATCACGGTCTTTCCCAAGATCTGTCATCAGGGGCTGTGAAAGAGAAGGCCTGGACTTGAACGTTATAAACAGAGAAGGATGCTGCCCTTCTCAGCCCCTTCAGCTCCGCTCCTCTCCGTGACTTGGATGTGTACTTGCTTTCCCTCACTCTTGGTTCTCTAACTTTGAAAAGGAGTTATTAGTTATTATTCTTTCACAATTTGGGGAAAGCACAAGGCTATTCCATCGCAAGTCCACAGCACACGGTTAGGGGACAATAGGGCACGGCTGCTGTCCTCATAAGCCTGTACTGGCCACTGCATTAGGTGTTGAAGGTTCAGAGTAAGGAGGTACTTTCAAGCTTGCTGCAGGAGCCCAGAAAATGCCTGGTACTTTGGTGTAGAATAACACCCAGTGGTTGGAAAAGGCCCTTAGATTTCAAGCACTTTCATGTGGTAAAAGAATTGTCCTTTAATATCCCCCTCAAACGGCACTGCTCTAAGTGACAAGTCTGTCACATGTCACAGCAAATGAAAGCATGCTCTCTTGTTATTGATTCTCTCAGAGCAGTCCATCCAGATCCCCGCAGAGGCACTCTCAACCTTGGGTGAAGCTTCTGTCTTGAAGTATCCAAAGGCAATGTCGTATTTACTCCTGACTCTAATTTTCAAGTCAGCATGATCTGATTCTCACTTAGGGACTTACAGCTTCTCCGTGCCCTGTTCTTCTGCCATGGGCAGCAGGGTTGCCTTCCGCCTTGGGGAAGCTTTTACCAAGGCTTTGGTGCATAGATGCCTCAGAAGAAGTGTGTGTGTGTGTGTGTGTGTGTGTGTGTGTGTGTGTGTGTGTGTGTGCACTCCCTCCTCAAAGGTCTGTATGGGAACAAATTGGCTGCTGATGTCAAAGTGAATAGATTTGGTAATTGTGGGAGAATATGGAAAGAATGGGTATGGGAAAAAAATCATTGCTTTCTAGCAGCTCTTAGAATATCCTCAGCCTTCTTCTTTTACGCTTCCAATTTCTGTTTAAAAGTCATTTCTTTGGGATGTTGAGATATTCCTAGCACATAAAGCCTGTCTGCTTCACTGTGTCTGTGAGAAATGAAAACTCTCAGGGACTGTGCAAGAGGACAATGCCAGTTAAACCCGGGAGCTAATGAGACGGCCGAGGCAGACATTCGATAAGCTTTGTCATCTTTCTGTCTGAAGATCATAGACTTCGCATTTTAATTTACTACACATAATGCTTTCTTAATGAGTTCCAGTGGACGGCCATTGAAACATGCCAGAGCAGATGCCCACGTGATGACGGGAGGGGAAAGCATTTATTTGATTCACGAGATACGCAGTTCGGGTGACTAATATCTGCAGCCAGGGTACAATAACAGTATGAAAAAAATCATCAGTATTACTGTGGGTAGGAGAAAGGTGCTAAATCAATTTATTTTTTACTGTACGTGTGAAAACTACTAAATTTAAGCTAATGGAATTGCATGTTGGATGGTGAATTTCTTGTTAGACTGTGGTTCACTTGTGCCAGAAAGTTCATACTAAGCCAATGTAATTATCAGAATTATTTTCTAAGTGAAAATTGAACTGAGGCTTCCTAGTAATGATTTTGGCTGTGTTATAAAACACTGCCCTCAAAAATGAGCAAGGTTTAGAGAGATGATTAACGACAATCCCAATGAGTGTGCCGGGGACACAGTCACAGATGTAATGATGCCAGTCATGAGAAAGAGCCAGAAAGTCTCTCAGGTGCATTATGTCATGACTTTCTTGAGTTCTGTAAGCCTAGCCTATGGTTCCCACCCCCTTCTGGGGAAACCAAGGGAAAGTACTTCTCCAAATGCTATGAAAGGAGCGAGGCAGATGGTTCCATGCATAAGGTGCCTGCCCTCAAGCACAATTACATTTGCTCGTTAATTTTTCTCTTGGATGTCCCCAGCCCCTTTTTATCCTGTGGCTATTTCTTCTGCCCTGTACATAGCCCAGAGTATGTACCCAGTGATGACATTGGTCAGCGATAAATGTGTCCTCCATCATTTCTTAAGGCCTGGGACTCTGGCATTGCCCTTCTGTGTTAAGACTAACAAAAGACTTAACACAGCTGTCATTCTGTACCCAAGTCATTTGCATCAGACAGGTATCGGAATCCAGAACTCGAGAAATGCAATAAGGACTGAGCATGACAGACAGGGCACACACATGTACCAGATGTGTGGCATCCTCAGCAGGGTCCAGGCAGTGCCTCCTGATCAGATATTTTGACATTTCATTAGCAAATGGTCTATAGAATCAACCTCAGCACCTGAGTGTGGTCTCCCAAAAGGCAATGATCAATGAGCTATCACAGCTTTGGGGATTTTGACTTTTCAAACTGTGGAGAGAACAGTAATATTAGCCTGCTACTAACCAGTGTCACTGTTTAAAATAATTCACTGCCATGTGTGTTGTAGGAATTCAGTGTTCCATTTTTGAGACAAAAGTATACATTTGTATCGTAAAATAGATTAGATCAGAATACAGTTGGCCTGGCCTGGTGTCTACAGCTGGGACTGTTGTTCATAACTCTGCCTTCTGTCTATGAGACGGGGCAGCTACAGAAGCACGTGACTGTGGAGCATCTAGAGAAGCATGTGACTGCGAAGTATCTAGAGAAGCATGTGACTGATGAGTGTCTAGAGAAGCACGTGACTGAGGAGCATCTAGAGAAGCATGTGACTGCAGAGTATCTAGAGAAGCATGTGACTGCGAAGTATCTAGAGAAGCATGTGACTGAGGAGTATCTAGAGAAGCATGTGACTGCGGAGTATCTAGAGAAGCATGTGACTGCGGAGTATCTAGAGAAGCACATGACTGAGGAGCATCTAGAGAAGCATGTGACTGAGGAGTATCTAGAGAAGCATGTGAGTGCGAAGTATCTAGAGAAGCACGTGACTGAGGAGCATCTAGAGAAGCACGTGACTGCGGAGCATCTAGAGAAGCACGTGACTGCGGAGCATCTAGAGAAGCACGTGACTGTAGAGCATCTAGAGAAGCATGTGACTGCGGAGCATCTAGAGAAGCATGTGACTGCGGAGTATCTAGAGAAGCACGTGACTGTGAAGTATCTAGAGAAGCATGTGACTGCGGAGTATCTAGAAGCATGTGACTGCGGAGTGTCTAGAGAAGCACAGGACTGCGGAGCATTTAGAGAAGCATGTGACTGTGGAGTATCTGGAGAAGCATGTGATTGCATAGCATCTACAGACTTTGTGGCAGGCTCTACAAATCATTATTTTTCCCTGATAATTTATTTTCATTTTTTAAGGCCACAGAAAACTAACATCTCTTTTCAACTTGACATCATTTTCAAATGTATTCTGAGTTTTAGAGCCAAATACTAATTTCACCACATGGTTTCATTGTCTAGCAGGGTTGTAACTTCACGAGCCATCAGGCCGATCAAGGTCATCTTGTACGTTATAGACAATTAAGAGAGAAAAGGCAGGCATGTGGGGTCCTGATGGTTATATCTGAAAACCCAAAATTGTTCAGGAACTCATAAATTAGCCCTGTTTAATGTTTATGAAGATAATTAGGAAAAGATTGCTTCAAAGTAATAACTGTTATAAAAATGAGACCTTTTAAAAACCCTGATTTATAAAGCATTCATTTGCCTTCAAAAATTTTGGGGGCTGATTTATAAGCTCATTCACCATCTGTCTCTTTTTGGCCAAACAAAGGGGAAAATTGTTAGATTCTATTTCAGGAGCTAAATTAAAATAGTAGCGGTACATTCTACATGAGTAAGAAGTAGAGGGAGCTAGTATTTGCCATTGACCATGGGTTCTATTTTCTGTAATATATTAAAGTGATATTTTAGAAAAAAATAAAATTATGTATAGGAAAAGTAGAACTTGGAAAATATTGCCAGTGGACATGTGTGGTGGGGTGGGTGGCGGGGAGGAGCATAAGAGGTGGGGTGGGTGTGGGGACAGGTGGGAGGGGAAGCATGAGGACGCCAGGGTTTTCTCTTGTATATTATTCACCAGGAGCCATCTACCTTGTTCTCTTTGTTGCTGTTTGTTTGCTTGATGTTGAAACGTGATCTCTCACTGGTTCCTGGGGCTCAGCCAACAGCATGGGATGCCACTGTTTTGGCTATCCCAATCCTGAAATCACAAGCATACTTCTACACTGGGCTCTTTATGTGGGTGCTGGGACTTGGACTCAGACCCTCTGCGTGCCCAGTAGGTTCTTTACCTACTGAGCTCCCTTCATGCCCTGTCACCAGGCTATTAACCAAAGGTTTCAAGGTTTGGTTTTGTTTCTATTGTAGCCATTGCATATCTAGAAACGATTGTACAGTGATCAAATTTCACATTTGGAAGCAATCACTATGGTTCCTCGATTAATATTTTCTACTTCCTGGGTGGGTCTTACAGGTCACACATCCTGTTTACTTTCATTGTCTCTAAAGACCAAATAGTTACCAAATTCGATACCTGCTATTATCCGCATCCTCGTGATGAATAATTTGAGTCTACAATGACTTAGTAATTGTTCCAAGGCTGAGCTTAACTCTGTCTGCATCTAAAGACAGTTTTTTTTCCTTTTGTTCTATACTTGATTTTAATTCTGCCAAAAAATTTTCTTAATTATTTATAAGCATACTCTTCATAAATGGAAGACAATTATTCTAGTGCTACAGGCCGCCATATTTGAGGTCATGGTGTTTTTTGAGTCCCTTTTACCATATAAGTTGGTTGATATCCTGCCACCAGTCACATGGCTTGTACACTCTCTTCTGTGACCCCCAGAATCCAGTTCTGGCTCTGATTCCAATTAGCTAGTCTGAATCACCTTACTCTGTCCTGAAATGTGAGCCTGTGCCTAGAAGCCACATGCCCACTCCATGGTGTGGGTACAAATTACGTTTTTCCAACTCTTGTCTATTAGTCTTAATTGTCTCATCCATCTTATTTAGATTGTGAGCCTTCAGGGAATGTGGAGCTCTGCTGTATGTGGAACCCACAGCACTCCACGGTTATCATTTTCCATTAGGTGAGACAGGGTTGATCCGACATGATCATTTCCTGAGTGTTAGGCTGACGTGTCCGGACTCAGACACAGAAGTCCTGCACACGTGTGCACATACGTCTTATTTAGCTTTCACCATGACTTGTGGTGGGAAGTTATCCACATTCTGTCACTTAGATTAGTTTCTCTTCTATATCCCACTTCTGAGTCTTCATGATATATTTACATGGAAATAATTTTTTTTTAAAGAGTCATGTCCTTCACAGAAATTTTAGAAAAGAAAATAGTTAAGATTCAGGGAAAGGCAGAGTAAGTGCCAACAAATAATTAATATCACTATGTAGAAGGAAATCTAGCAAATTCAACAAAGCAGCTTGAAAGAGAAATGGCCTAATGTCTTGCCTAAACATTTTATTCACGAGAAAATGAAAATATTCAGTAACCATGCAAGGACTCACCCAAGAAACATTACATATCCAGCAAATTAGAAAAGAGTGCTTGGTTCTGACCCACCTGTTTTAAGCCTGTGAAAAACAGAAGCTCAAGTTATTGTTGGGAGGCAAGAGGGGTCTTCAGGAGCTTTGAAGAAAGACTGAAAGATACCCAGAAAAGTACAGGTGAAATGTACTCATGCAAATCACTCACTAAGAAAACACACCCTCATGAGCACAAATGATCGTTATAATACTGCTTCTAATTGAAGGAAACTGGGAAGAAGTCAGGCCTCAGGCTGGACCCGCAAAACTTCAAAACAAAATCAAACCAACCAAAACAAAGGCTGAGCTCCTCACATGTTCTTCTTGTCCAAATCCGTGCAGTGCAAACACAGTATAACCACCGTGGTCCCCAGCCTGCCCACCACTGGTTAGCCCTCTTCTCTCCAACTCACTAATGTGCTTGGACTGAACCCTTCCGGAGATGCTGAGAGACGCACAGCCCTTTCACTCATTCAGCCTTAGAGGCTGTTCATGATCAAGCAGTGGCACACTTGGGCCCATCTCCCACGCTACAGAGTGGTTGTGGTTCTAAAAATAGCTGCTGGCTGTTCTGAGTCTTTCTCCTTTACTATTCCACTTATCCTTTAAGACTTAAACATAAATGTTGGGGGGGATCTTCCCTAGCTTCTGCAGTTACAATGTATTTGCACTCCTGCATAGTATCATTGTCTGCACGTGGTGGTTCTATGTGTGTGGATCTCTCTAATTAGGTTTCTAAGCTTTTTACAGTAGGGGACCGCAGGCTTCATGTTTGTACACTTAATTGGCATAGTACTTACTGCAGAGAAAGCACTCAGTCAATGTTTGTTAATATAATTGGAATTAGCAATGTTCTCAGTTGTGTATATTGGGAGGGAGGGGAAAGAGAGAGAAGTAGGGAGGCAAGGAGGGATGGGAAGGGGAGAGAGAGAAGTAGGGGTGCAGGCAAGGATAGGGGAAGGGGGAGAGAAATAGGGAGGGAGTGTGGGCAGTCATCCAAACGGTTACGTTCATGTTTTTAAGACTTTGTCTTTGACATTTCATTTTTTCTTTGAAAATATTTTTAGTTGATGACAATATTGTTGAAGTTTTACCCAGGTTTTCATAGTATTTGAAGTGCTATCTGATTTAGCTCTGCCACCAAATTTAGTAGGCAAAGCTTTGCTTCCTTTATTTTGGTATTAACATAGAGAGAAGGGGTGGAATTTTAGGACCGATTCCTAAGGAAAAAACACTGCCCATCTCTCCATTGTTTTGCTTGGGTTTTCATTTATAATAAATACTCACCCTAAAGAGGAGGATTTCACAGGTCATAGGTTTTTATCTCTTCTGATGAAAGAACTTTGGCCAATAATCTGTTCTGTAAAGAACATGTTTTGTGAATCTAAAGACTGAAAAGAAATTCAGAATGTACTTTTCCACATAGATTAAGAAATATTCATTCTTACGGGTAGAAAGCAAACTCAAGGCGCTTGCTATCAAGACTTAGGACCTGAGGTCAGTGCCTGGGATTCACAGGGTTGAGGACAAGTGTCCTCTGAACTCACGTGCACGCCATGCTATACACACACACACACACACACAAACGCACACATGCTCACACACACACACATGCGCGCGCACACACACAACACAGGAATATATAATTCCTGTAATCATAGACCAGAGTGAGGCCTAGACTTCTTGGCCTCAGGTGTGGGAAGACAGAGTAGTGAAGTAGTGATCTCCACAGACATCTTGTTGATTTGGGTATCTGTGTCAGCCTAGGCTTTTGTCAGGATGCTTCTGATGCTGGATTGCTTGTGTGTGTCTGTGCGTATGCATATATGTGTATGTGCATGTTTGTATGTGAATGTGTGCATATGTGGCTGTGTGTACCCATATGTATATATGTGTAATAGATGTGGATGTGTATGCAAGTTTGTATGTATACATGTGCATGCGTGTAACTGTGTGTGTGTGTGTGTAATTCCCAATTTCCTGAAGCCCCATTCAAGAGTCTCTTGACTTCTCTGGTAGTCCCCTTGTCAAGCACTCTGTGGTTGTTGGCATCATTTATAAAGCAGGGTGTTCCGAGGCCTGTCCCATGAGGGGCTGTACCTGGCGGGTGACCTGAAGCCTCAGCAGGTCCTCTTGCAGGTGGAAAACCACAGAAGATGAGAGACAGATAGATACGCCATGCAGAGAGAACTGGATTATTTAGTGGGTTATGGAGGGGGAAGAAAAGAAGAGGAGGGGTGAAGGAGAAAAGGGGGTGAGAGAGAAACAGAAGCTGTATCACCAGAAGAAAAGCATACAGAGAAAGAGAGTGCAGGCTGGAGAGGAGACCAACCTCGAAAAGGCTGGTCCCAGGTTACTGAGAATGAACATGAAGAAGCCAGTCAGAGGGAAGTCACTAGAGAGAGCTCACAGTGTGCTTAGCTGCCATGCTAGCCTCTTGTTCTCATAGATGGATTCAGTTCAGCTTTTTCTCAGTTTGGAACAATTCTAGCAATAATATTATCATGTCAACTTGTACCTGTAGGGTCTTGAGGGAGCAATACCTTTCCCTGAAGCTAGCTGATCCAATCCAGTTTCTCCCATTACTGTATCCCCAGACAGGAGTAAGCAGCTGTTTTAGGTTTAATCACCACCACTTTACTGAAACCGTGTTTTCCTGTTTCTTCACTGTCGCTCTGCCTCAATCCTAGGATGTGGGACCTGTACGTCTGTCTGGTTTCTGGAGGTACTGCTCCTCAGTTCTCTGCCTGCGCAGAGAGTCTGGGACTAGACGGCCACCCTCCCACCCTGTTCTCAGCAGCTTCTTCCAGGACATGACTCTTCTCTCAGCAGAGAGCTCCACCTACCAGGCGTCAGCTGTTGGCCCTTCTTTTCAGGCTGGGTTTTGTTGTTGTCTTTGGGTCGCTAGGAAACAAGTGAAGGTGTATCCTGGACTACGTTTGCACTCGTATTAGTGTCAGAAGTAGGACAACAGTTCAGAAAGAATCTAAATATTCACGAGAAAAGCAGGCAAGATGCCTCCCTCAGAGACAATGCCTGGGGCTCCCAGCTTCTATCTTGACAAAATTTACTTTGCATTAGTTCTTCAGCCCCTTTTTGACCAGAGAAAAACAAAACAAAAATGCAACCAAAGAGTAGGTCAGGAGAGCAACAAACAGATGCGCTATGGTGAGTTCTGAGAGAAAGCATTGACCGCCAGTGTCTCCTTGTTTGTGAATGGCCTCACGGAACCTTCTGTGTTAACTCTAAAACTATGGGATAGAATCTGAAGGGTAAATTTAAAGTTCCTTTTAGGGAGTCAGGTCTATACACACCTTCATAAAAAGTCTTTATGGAGAGAAGAGGTCATAAAATCAAGAGAAAAGGGAAAAAATTAAACAGCAAAGGTGAAGGTGGAGCAAAGGAAGGTGGTTACGTGATTTATGAGTCAATTTACTTGACAGAAAAACTCCTTTCAAGGTCCATGTATCTGGAGGTAGTTGACTAGCCAGCAAAGAGAGAGAGAGAGAGAGAGAGAGGAGAGAGAGAGCGCCTGGGGAAGACAGAGACGCAGAGAAAGAGGGAGAGGTGTGCAAGGATGTGTGTGCATGATGGGGCAGCAGGAGGGTGAAGAGATGGCGAGGACTCCAAGAAAGAGCAGACAGATACCTGTAACCACACAATACCGAGCAAATCTTTTGGATGGCGCTGACCAGCAAAGCAACTGTTTGCTTAAACAGGTGTTGACTCAGTGTACCCACTTTCTGTTGGGACCTCTTGCAATCAACTGTCCAGGTAGAAATGCTAGACTCATATTAATATCTGCCATGTATGCAAGAGTTTCAAAGCATTTTATGATACATCTAAGTACATTTCAGTTCTCAGAAAAACCCCAGCCAATCCACTTTGCTTCTGTAATGTATAGGCTACTATCTCTTTCATGAAGGCCAAAAAATGTTTGCGATTTCATGACTTACCAACAGAGTAGCTCTTTACCATACCGTAGCCTGATCCATACGTATGAGAAGGGCGAGCTGCAAGGCTGAGGCACTGCAGAAAGTGAGGGCAGAAGACACTGAAACACACTGTCCCTGTCAAATCACAGTAGGTGGGCTGTGCAGAACGGTAACCATTCCAATGAGAAATGTCCCCAGGCCACTTGTGCCCAGCTGGTAGAGCTATTCTTGGAGGTTGTGGGCCAGTTGGGAGGTGGAGCCTAGCTTCAGGAAGTGGGTTGCTGGTATCTGGGCCCTTAGTTTAATAGCCTGGCCTTACTTCTTTCCCTCTCTGCTTTTTTGTTCATGAAGAGACGAGCCAGTAGCTCCTTGCTTCTATCACCACAGATGAGCTACCATGCATTCCTTGCTATGCTAGACTTCTACCCACACAAATATTGAGCCAAAATAAACTTGTCTTCCCTCAAGTCTCTTCACAGTGAGGAATAAAGTAACCAAAATGTTTAGTTACTGCTCTGTGAGAATGAAATGCAAGCCCTTGCTCTCATGAAGCTCGTAAACATTACAAGATAGTATGGGGTAAGAGGACCAAAACGGACAGAGACAAGAAACTTCTGGTCACTAATGACAAGTGAGTAGAGCACTGTTGTATCAGATATACCAGTTGAAAATAAAGTGTAAAACTAAGTTCCATCTTGAACATGGTAGGTGTCGCCAGCATGGTCTTTTCTGTAACTCTCTCCTCTATTTATTTCTTCCGTCCCCATGACCAGCACGTCTCCATGTTGTGAGCTCCAGTCTTGTGCAGAAGGCCAGGAGTCAGAGGTGTGAATTCAGTGTGTAGTCAGATTCTCTCATTGTCTTGGGACTTTCTCCATGTGTTAGCATTTAGATTCTGAACACCTGGTGGAAAGTTCATTAATGAACTTTATTAGTGAATCCAGTGGGACCATAATTGGTCTTTCATTTGTTATTTTTAATTGAGACCGTCTGACAGCTTTATTTAAAACACCTTCCCACAGAAGAGAATGGGGATTTCTATGGTAACATGAGGCCATTTGCTTTGGATAACAGATGACAATGAAGATGCCTCTATTTTGAGGGCTTCTGGTGTGATACATATTTTTATCCATTGCCTCATGCTGAGTGTAGGTGGCAAACACAGCCATCTAAAAATACTAGCTGCCAGACTCTTAGTTTAGGGATGGAATAAATAGGTCCAAAGTGGTGTGTGTGTGTGTGTGTGTGTGTGTGTGTGTGTGTGTGTGTGTGTGTGTGTGCGTGCGTACAATCTAATTCTTCAAAGTCAATGTGTTTGTCTCTTTTCTGGTAAAAATCTGTTCCTGTTCTTCATAAAGACTTGTTTATGTAGGCACATCTTTGCTTTCAAAGCTCTGCTGAGTTCTCCTCCTGACCTTATTGTCACTAGAGTCAACTGCTCACTTGTTCCTATCTGCAACTCTCTTAGTACTTACCACTCACTAGTCTGTCCGTTTCCTTCACCCTTGTGTTTAAGCATGGCTGTGGACTTACTGAAGGGGGAAGCTGTGGTATGCGGCGCTGGAGCTCTTACATTTAGCACAGCTGTGACTTGATCCCAGAGCAGATGTTGAGTCAGCATGAAGGTTGAGTTCATTTGTGGTTCACTGTATTCTGCGTCTGCATTGGCACATAGGGGCAGTTATACAGCTCTGCTCTATGCAAGTTAAAGCCACCCTTGCCCCACAGTCCCTGGAGAATGTACTGCAAGAGGTATGCTGAAGAGTAGCATGACCTGGTCAATGAGAGGACCTGGCTCACTAGAAGTTGCTATTACCATCCTGGCTAATTTTTCCAGTCCAGAAACCAGAAGACTTCCATACCTTCAAGTAGGAGAGGAAGGTGCATACCTTCACGAAGTGCTCCTAGAGAAACTTGCAGTACAGAGTCGTTGTTTAAGGAAGCTAGTCATAGTTAAATATTGGCTTTGTCAAGCACGTGGACATTTCCAAACTTTATAAAGCAGTTTTATTTTGTTCTTGAAAACTTGGGTTTCAGTTTTCAAAATATTTGTTTCAAAGAAGAGAGGAGCTACAACTAACAAAAGTTTCCACTGCTTTGCCTCCCTACAGCCAGGCTTGTTTAATACATGGATAGAAGAGCTACAACTAACAGAAGTTCCCACTGCTTTGCCTCCCTACAGCCAGGCTTGTTTAACACATGGATATTTCAACAGATCATAGCATAATTTTCCCTGGTCCTAACAGATTGTAGTCATTTTAACTCATTGCATTTTGCTTACTTATCTTATTAAAAATCTCTTCTCAGGACTTCACTATGAGTTTCCAGTCTACATAATCGTTGACACCCTGTCTTTCTTCTAGATTTTACATCATTATCCTTCAGTTCTGGTGGCCTAGTGACTACTACTATTTATTAATCCAACAGCTCAACTCAGGAAGCAGCAAGTAGAGTTGGAAGGTGACTCTTTGAACTGAGCCATGAGGATGACTTACTTGAGCCTCATTTGTTTCTGATGAGAAATAATCTACCTTGTCCTTATAGTCATGAAAATGTTGGGACTATAAAATGAAGAACATTTAGAAAGCAATGATGTCTATGACTTTAATAAATAGAATTTACTCAAATATGCCATCTTTTATCAGGAAATGATGAGTTGACATAGTTGTAAATAGTTATTTAAAAACCAGATTTTTTTATGTGACTACCTCACAGAAATAGAAATATATATCACTGAACATATAAAAATGTTATATAGTTTAGCCCAATACTTCTTCTGTCTTCTTATTATGTTAGTTTGATTCTACTGAAAGCTTTATTCCTGTTTTTAATCCTCCCTAGCATATAAGCCATTTTCTTTCCTTTTTATTGCCTTATTCTTACTATTAATAATAACATTATTATTTTGTGACAGATTGGCCCCAGAGTTTCGGGGGCCCTAGGGGAGCACTATCCCACTGCCCTATACTCTTCATCAATGGAAATGTCTTAGAGGAAGGAAGTAAACAGACTTCTGTGCACGTGCAGTCCCAGGAGCAGTTAGAGTCACAGATAGTCGGTGGGTTTCCACCTCCAGACATGATGTTTCAATGGCCCAGCTTCCAAAATGCCACTCGGTGTGCTTGCTTACTTGGTTGACAATTAAAAACTCATCTTTATTCACTCTTTTATTTTCAGTGAGAAGATTCTGTTTCCTCAGTGGTAAATACTTTCAAACATGTGTGAAGATCTTTTTTTCGTTTTTTTTCTTATATTATTTGAGTTTGTTTATGTTCATATTCATGTTTTCCTTAATTACCTGATGAGCAGATAAGTAAAGATAAAGGGGGAAAAGCTAAAAAACAAGAGTGGGAGCATGGTGGATTCCGATCCCTATGTCTTCAGGCTACTGGTCTACCTTAGGTAAACAATTATCTACTTCTGTTTATTTTTCTTCTCTCACTCTTTCTCTCCCTCCCTCCCTCCATTCCAATCTTTCCTTCTTTTTTGCATGTTTTCTTTGCAGAAGTCTCACTCTCTATCCAGCTGTCCCAGAACTCTAGCTGTTATCCAGGCTGACCTTGAACTCTTGACAATTCTCCTGCCTCAGACTTCCTAGTGATAGAATTAGCAGTATTAACCACTAAGCCAAACTTGTTTCTCTAGTTTTAATGACTGGAAAGCATGACATCCTTAGTCTCTTCTACCAAAAAGATTTTTAAGTTTGTAGAGTACTCTCTAAAAACATTGGGAAATCATCATGGAAACCTCAGGTGGGGAAAAGGGAACACATGCAGATTTTAAGATGGAGAATTCTCACAATTGATGGATGAGGCAAAAGTCCTAAAAGTTGATATTATGTCAGGCTAGTGTTTAAAACTCTTGCAGTACCTTGTCCCCTAGTTTATTCATCTACTTTATCAACAGAATGTATTTTGCTTATAATATATACAGGCATTGAGAGGTTTTTATCCAATAAACTATCACAATTGGGCTTATAGAGATGCTAGAAGAAGTAGTTTAGGGTGTTGTGAAAGCATAGAAAGAGAATCTTTTACCTTCTATGTTGCGTTGCTTGAAGGAATAGGGGGCTGTTGATTGAGAGAAGTCTGGTGTGCCCGGAGCTCAGAGAAAATGAATAAGATGGATGCTGTAAGAACTCTCAAAGGACTCAAGATGTTGTCCACATGTGGTAGCAATTTATTTCCCCAGTCTACTTCCCAAGATAAATAGGAAAGGCAAGTAGCTCCCTCCTTCGACAGTTTATAAATGATTAGAATACGACAGAGGTGTGCAATGACTTGCCCACGGCCAAGGCCCAAATACAGCAAATTCCAAAGTTGTAGGCTGTTCTGTTTTCAACAAACTCATTCATCTAATGGTTTTGGAAACGTTTATAAATATTTACTATGTAATTGTGGTGTACCACTTAATTAATTCTTAATATTTTCAGTATACCCCCTTATCAAAGGGGCTTAGTAAACTCCCTACATATTCCTGCACAACCATTCTGCAAAATTATTTACGCAAACCAATCAGATCGTCTTGTGATAACCAGGACCACTGAGATTCTACACCAAAAGTATCCCTTGCCCTTATATTCCCAAGTGTACAAATTAGGCTCTGTGAAGCATGTGACAGCCTCTTCTTTTGGACTGGGAGGACAGACGACTAATACACAGCCTCTGGTCTCATCTGAACAGTGTGTCATACTGTGATAAAAACATGCCATGGTGCTGAGCCTCACAGAGGGTTTTGGCATCAGCTTGGCAAACTTGAGTCAGACCCTTTCCCTAAGGGAAACACTTCTTTCCAAAGGTTCTTGATAGTAGAACCATACTGCTGGGGCTTATTCTTTTCTTCTGTCTTGGATTTTGGCATACACCCCAGAATTTGAAAGACAAGAACACTAGATGCTGTGTTTTCTGGTCTCGTGAATCTTGAGGAAACAGGTCTCCTAGTTCTCCATTATAATTGGGCAATAATCCCCAACTGGCTAGCTTTCCATGATTTTCCTGAGAAATCAGAGATGTATCGTGGTCTAGGGAATGGAAACGATACAGGTATTATTGTGGCTTTACATGAACTTAAATGTTTAGTTAGAAGCATACAAGGCTGCCTAGTGTCTGACTTAAGAGTAAAATATTTCCATGTGTTAATATGTAGACAAAAGTGCATGTAAATCAGTCATGGGTTGGCATTATGATTTGTTGAGAGAAGGTAGTGATGGAAATGCCTGGTGAACATCTCTCCTGTGGATGAGGGGAGCTTGCCTGAGGGAGGCTACCATGCATCTGTGCCCATCCTTGTGCAGTCACTCCTGCAAACGGAAAGCTAGTGTGACAAAGTTGGAGGATTTGTCCTTGAAAAATAGGATTAAGACCTTGCCTCCTGTAAAATAAACTCAACTATCAATGAGAAGGGAGACTTCCTCAGTATATTTTCACATTCCCTGCTTTATTAGTTGAGTTGATTTCCTGGTGTGGGTTTGTACCACAAGGAAAATACTAAATTATTCTAGGCCCTCATTAATCCCAGATTCATAATCCAATAAATACCCCTGGGCAGCACTGAGAGTTAACAATGATAATTTGGAATGTTCAGTTTATGGAGAATATAAACCTCTTAATATTATGTATTGAGTTTCTAGTGACAGTTATGACTTTTCATAATTATTCAGATCCAAAACTGTTGAGGAAACCACACACACACACACAAACACACACAGTGCATATTGGTGAACCCCAGCTTTTTTATTTTTCATCGTTTTCAATTCTCCATTCAGAATACTCATGGAAATTACAACTTAGAGTGACTCTTCTAGAATTAACAAAACTACATCCCCTAGTAATTCTGGAGTCTTCATTAAGTGCCTGTCTGTTGCTATGGATACAGTATCTAAACATTACACCAACCTGACTGTGTGGGTTGTCTGTTTATTTTGTAGATGAATAAAGTTAAGTTTTGAAGAGATTAAGTAGTTCCCCAGAATCCAGTCTCAGGTCCAGATCTTTCGGACCCTGCATCTACTTCTAGCTATGTGGTCCCCACCTCTATACCCACAGCAGGATGGAATCACTCCTCTCAGCATGGGCAGTTGACTTACTTCTCCTGGTGCCCCCTGCAGCTCTGGTCCTGATAACCTGATACAGAAACCTCCAAGACTTTTCTCCTTCTCTCTCCTCTGCAGTCAGGCTGAGTGTTTTCCTGCTTGGACCCCCTGCTCCTTTACACTCACTTACCTTCCACTCCCCATTGGCTGCAATTGCTAGTGCAGAAGCTGCAGCCTCCCTACCTCCGAGAGGATGGAGAAGATGGCTTTTTCTAGTCTTCCTTGGTTTACAATGTCTTTGATTTCCACCCTCAGAGAGGAGCTGCCCCTCAGTTGCAGAAAGAATCCCAGAGAAAAGCCGTGATCCTTCTGTTAGTTACTGCACTATTTCTGTGATAAATCCCGGATGGAGAGCAACTTAATGGAAGAATGGCCCCTCATGTCCTGAAGTTGGAAAGATGACAGTCCATCAGGGTGAAAAGTTGTGACAGCAAGCCCTTGAGGCTGCCTGCGCATATCTAGGAGTCTCAGGAAGTGGAGAAAGATGAGTGAAGCGTCTACTCTCTTTGACCTTTCTCCCTCTTGCTTCAGTCCCGGACTCCAGGCCATGAAAGGGTGTCTCCCAGATTCAGAGCGGGGTTTCCACCTCAGTTAATCCTCTCTAAGAAAGTGCTCACAGGCAGGCTCTATGGGATGTCTCAGGACGCCCCAGGCATTTTTTAACCTAAGCAAGTAGACTTTATAATTAGCCACCACAAACATAAGTGCGGGGTGGGGAATGAATGAGGTAACTATATGTGCAATACAGAAAGTCCTAGGCATTCTGTGTTCTGAATCTTCCCGCTATAGTCCAACATTGGGAAGAGCTATGCAAAGAAACTGGTCAAGCTAAATGAACAAGAGAGCACCTCGTGTTTGCCAAGCCCTGTATCCTATGGAGGAAAATCACACCTGCCAAGTGTTTCTCTTTGTGGTCAGGAAAAGGCAACCCCTCTTATATTATTTCTCTATTTTCCCTGCCACATGCTTCTTATGTCACTTGCTTTCTTCTGAACAGAGGTGACACTTCTTCTTGTCTGCTAAGACTTCAAGATCTGCAGGTGTCCTCACAAATCTGTCCTTTATCTACACCTATGCCAACCTCTCTCCTTCTTGCCGCCTTTCTTCCAGGCTTATTAAGTAAGCCTCTCTTCTGCATCAAATGCTGCCAAGCTCTTTGTATTGCTTGAGGTACAAGAGTGGGTATGGGAAATGAACTCTAACAAAAAAAAATGTAGAAAACTTAGCTCTTTGTGTTGTGTTTACGCAGAGAAAACACTCAATAAATGCCCACTTACTTCATAAATGTCTTTGATCCCTAGAGATGTGATCCCAGTCTCTCTACCACTAATGTTCCTCACTTGCAGACCTCAAGAATTTTTTGCTTATTGCCATAGGGAGCTTCCTAGAGGCTGCCTGGCTTAGGGAATTATTAGTGATTTGCATAAGGAGGGTCTGCGTTGCATGCCATCATTGTTAATAATGGAAGATTTAGTATGTGATGTAGAGAGGTAACCAAGGGCTGAGTTCTCTTCATTTTCTTCAGTAAGAATATACAAATAGCTTTTTTTAAAAACAAATTTCACCCTTTGTTCCCAGCCCTGCCGTGCTGACAAAGGGCTTTCAAATTTACTTTATATCCATGCTGTATAAGTTATAAAAAGCAATCTTGTGCTGTTCCCCTCTTAGCAGATTTATGTTTTCTTTTACTTTTATTATCATTTAATTTATTAATTGTCTAAGACAAAGTCTCACTGTTTAGTTCCGGATGATCTCAGAATTATCACATAACCCAAATTGGCCTCAGTCTCATGACAATCCTCCCTCTTGCCTCAGCTATTCAGGGCTAAGATTGCAAGTATGAGCCACTATGCTTTTAGATTTGTTTTATTCTGTTGGCCTAGATGTCTTATAATACAACATCCAGGAAAGGGCAATTTGTGTGACTAGTGAACAAGAAAAATCTCTGGGAGATACAGCGTAAGACGCTGTCAAGGACACCCATCTTCTTTTCTGGGATAGAAAGAGACAAGTGCAGAACAGCACTCAAAGGGAGATAAATCTGAGAAAATAAAAATTACATTAGAACAATGGATATAGCTTTCATCAGGTCTCTGGCAAGAAGAGAAACAAATAATATGATCACATCAGTGTTGTCTTGTGTAAGTCACTGAGCTGCAGGGGAAAAAATCAAATCACTTAATCCGAACCCCAGCTTATTATATGGAAGTTTTATTAGAAGGCTGGTTCGCCCCTGCCTCTTCTCTGTAGGGCAATAACTGTAAATTCCACCCTGTGTGTTCTCTTCTACCTTGCATCTTCCGCTAATAAATACTGTTTATAATATTCTGAAATCAGACTCCCAGGCTGCTAGACTGTAATTGTGCCGAGTTTTTGGTGAACTGAATTTATGTGTGTTCATAAAGAAGTTAATTGGACAAGTAATTTTTGAGACATGTCTTTGAAAATGTGTGTGTGTGTTGAGTGCGGAAAGGCGTATGAGGAGGGGAGAGCCTCATGTGACGAATGCAACAATAAAGTGTAATTGAGGCTGTTTCGGGGGAGAAAGGGACCAGGGCAAAGTCCAGGGGAGGCAGTTGGTGAAGGACTGAATAAGGGCAAAGTACAATTAAAATTCCATAAGGAAACCTATCTCTTTCCACTCTAACTTAAAAAGTTTACATTTAAAAAAATGCCAAAGATAGAAAAAAATTGTTCATCTCTTCCATCCAGTTTGCTGCCTGACACATTTTATGTGGAAGAGGTTGCAGAGACCAAAGTATCTGTGTGGACCCAAAGAAACAGACGTGAGCTGCAAAATCATTCCGTGGAGACAGAAGAACCCTGACTGTAGCTCTGCCCAGACTACTGACATCACTGTAGTCTGTATATTGACAGAATTGCTTATTTTAATCATCATAACGGGGATGTCACACTGAATAGATTGATGGAAAGAAAAGGGCCCAAAGAAGCCCATTCATGAGCAGCTTATTCTTTGGCCACATATTATCTGAATGAAAACATTTGTTTCTTCTCTCCTCATTACATATACAAACACAATCACAGTTACAAATTCATATGTACCAAGTGCCCATGGGAATTCTCAATTATCTATTAGCAGTGATTCTCAATCTGTGGGTCTTGATCCCTTGGGGGTCGCATATCAGATATCCTGCATATCAGTTACTTACATTACAGTCCATAACAGTAACAAAATTGCATTTATGAAGTGACAATGGAAATAATTTTATGGTTGGTGATCACCACAACACAAGGAATTGTATTAAAAGTTCGCAGCATTGGGAAGGTTGAGAACCACTCGGCCAGAGCAGCCCAGAAAGGTAAGAACTACTCTCCGTGTGAAGAATGAAAACTCCAGCTTCTCTGTACCCTATGAATTATACTGAATTAAATCCATGATGATTTGACAACAGGACAATTGCTTGGTTTGCTGGGTAATTATGGGCTTGTCAATCTCTGTGTGGCCACACATGGATCAATAATGTTTGCGAGCAGGTATGGTATCTCCATGCTTCAGATCCCTAGCATGCCACGTGCAGGGAGGCGAGGCCACAACCGCAGATTTCACATAGTGTATTTGGACCTGAACAAAGCAGACACAGGGAAGACGTGGATAATTTCACCACTGTCTCTGAGGACTCATATGGGAAATAGACAAGAAGCTGCTGGCTTTTTGCTAGACTCATCTTTGCTTTGCTTTAATTTGCTCTCCGAATAAAACCCTTCGGAACTGTCCTTTGGGGGGCTGTTACTACGGATTGGTTAGTTACTTTATTGACTGTGCATTAATAGTCTCTGAACTACGTGTTCTGCCTGTTATTTTACTAAATTATACTTTGCAACCCAGGCAGATGGTGGTTCCTATTTTAGCCAAACATTTTGTTGTGATTTTTCTTCTCGCAAGCCTGCTGTTTGCTGTGATGCTGTCTGTATCATAACTTGATAGTAAACAATGAGAGGTCAGAACAGAGAGTACGGAAAGGGATGCGGGATTTCAACCCATCCATTCATGCCTTGGCGCGTTCTAAAAGCATTTAGTAGACATGCTCTTTGTGACAGATGGCGTAATCAGGTTTCATTAAAATCCTAGTTGCTGAGGGGCTGGAGAAATTGTACATTGCATAGAGTGCTTGCCATGTAAGCAACAAGACCCAAGTCCAGATCCCTAGCATGCCCTTAAAGCTGGGCATGGGGACATATGTCTGTAATCCCAGTACTGATGAGGTAGTGGCAGGAAGATCCTTGAAGCTCATTGGCTTGTCAACCTAGCTAAATAAGTGAGTTCCAGGTTCAGTGAGAAGTAAGTAGAATGACTGAGGAAGACTCTCAATGTTGCTTATGCTCATGAATGTTCAAACATGCACAGACACACAGACACGTTAGCTCATATGAACACATGCATATGTATGCTCATGTACAAGTACCACATGCATATAACACACCCACAGGTACACATGAAAGCATGATCATACACCACTCATAAACATATGCACAAGCACATATGCATTTTCATGCAGATGTGCATACAGCTGAATATGGATATACATTGCACATACATACATGTGCACAGGTGCCTGCATCCATATGAGCATACATGCACACAAACACAGATATACCTTCTGCTTCTTTCCCTTCTCCCAGTGAGCAATCCACTTGCTTTCCACAAAGATGAACTCTGATCCCTATGCTACGGTTACAGAGAACCACGGGAGCACCTGAAGTTAATTTGATTTTATTCTACCAATATCTGTGTTCAACTCCCTGAGGGTCCTTGTCGCCGTCATTTTTTTAAAGTGAAAATCTCAAGTTTTGGTAAGTTCTACCTTGCTTGAAGAGGAGGAAAGTAGAAACTTGAGTGCAGGAGAGACAGAAGGGCAGATCTTAAATTATATCATGTTTTTCAAAATATTTCTCCCTCCTGAGACAGCAGGGTGCCCCCTGATTAAAGGGTATTTAATCTTGTATCTGCAGCATCCTGTGGGAGAAAACACTGTGCCTTCTGGAGTTCCCACCTGGTTAACTCTCCACTCGGGAGCTTTATGGAATCCCTGTATCAATACCACACATGGAGGCAAGCGAAGCCCATAGTTGTTAAGAACAGCGGGAAAACTTTACTGAACTCGTCCTTTGAGGCGGACATCAAGCTATTCCTGCACTGATGGTCTCTAACTCTCACAGTAGACCCAGAGGAATGCTGCTTTACACACAAAGACCTGAGCTCAGCGAGGTTAAGTGGGCTACCCAAGGTCATGCAGGAAAAGGAAGGGACGTGAACCACATCTTTCTACCTCCAAAGTCCTTGTGTTAAATACAGTGCTAATGTAAACTTACAAGAATCTTTTGAAATTTCAAGAATCTTTGGAAATGCCTGTCCAAGCCATTGACTGAACTAGAGATTCTTAAATAAGAAGGCAGGTTACATCAGATAACAGGGTCTGTCTGGCAGGGTGTCTGGTGCTCCTTCATCCCCGCCTTCTGGTGTTTGTGTCTTGGTAGAATACTCTCCACTTACATAAGCGATTGATATTTTCCTTCTAACCACTAGACTATGGCAAAGGTGACTCATATTATTGCAATACAAGAATATATGATCGTCCTACTAGCAGGTTCATTCTAGAGGTGTGTGTGTGTTTGTGTGTGTGTGTGTGTCTTTACATATCGTGAGTACACATATACATGTTTAGTATGTATGGCCATATAGAGGCTATAAATGGATGCTGGTATCATCCTTGATACCCCTTTTTAATCTACTGAGGCAGGTTCTTTCACTGAATCTGGAGCCTGCCAATTCAGCTATTCTAACTGAGCAGCTTGCCCGGGAGATTCCCTATCTTCATCTCCCAGACACTGGGCTTGCAGATGGACCATCATACTTTTCTGTCCTGTAGATGGGATTCTGGAAAGTCAAGCTCGAGTCCTTATGTTTATGTAGCAAAAACTTTAACCCTGCTCAAGACTCTCAGCGGGCTTGACAAGGTAAGCACCATGTCAAGCATGCTCAAATGATAAGGAGGCTGTGGACAGGCTCCAGGGACCAACAGCAGCCTCTAGAAGCAGGCACTGTCTTTTTTTTACAACCATAAGCAGATTAATTCTGACAACACTCTGGATAATGTTGGAAGCAGCCTCCCACCAACTTAATCTCTAGATGAGAACACAGCCTGGCTGCCATTGTGATTGCAGCCCTTCGAGACTTTGACGCAAAGACTCACTAAGCCGTGCCTGGGCTCCTGACCCACAGGGACTATGAAATGATAAACACTCCATTTGTAGAGTGTTGTAAATGTGTATTGATGTATCACATAGTAACTAACGCCTGCCCCGTGCCAGAGATTCTGATTCAATAGATGTACATTTTTACAAGGTCCTCAGCAGTCACAGATGTTACTGGCCTGGGGGCCACTGTTTAAGAACCACTGACCTTGACTTAGACCATTGTATTTTTTCCCTCTTTCTACACAACCACTCTCTGAATCTGTTTTCAACACAGAAGCCAAACAGTTTTGAAAAGAAAGGTCTTCTGTGACTGTTTTCTAGTTGGTTTTCAGCCGCTCCACACAGCTTTAAGATAAACCTGTAGAACCTTCCGCTAGGGTGTGTTTCCATGGCCACAGCTGCTCATGTCCCATCTGCCAAATACCCTGCTGCTGGCCTCATTTTGTCCCCTTGTTGCCATCATCTGCCTCAAAACCCCCCAACGCTCTTGCTCACCGTATTTTGCTTCCTCTCTTTAGCTGAAAGTGCCCTTGTTTTCAGCTTCGCTGTCCCCTGCTCAGTGAACACGTCTTTCACCTGTGCTTGTTTAAAGAGTCTGGAAGACACATGGTCTTTGTGCCTTGAAACACGCCTGCCTAGGTTTGGATCTCAGTTCCACTACTTCCAGGTGGTGGACAGTGAATAACGACATTAATCTTTCTGTGCCTTTATTTTTTATTCACTAAAGTGTAATTTCATTTAAGTTGGAAAATTAACGTCTTCTACATTGGGAATTGAATGGTGACTGGAAGCTATTTAGCAAATTAGGAGAACAAAATGCATAAACCACATGGACCCCTACCTAAAGCACAGAGTCCCCGCCTGTGCAGAGCAACCTGGACAACGTGGATGATCCAGAGGTGCAAACCTCAGTCCACCGCAGAGACAGACCTCCAGGAAGCCTGTCCCTGGCTCACCGTGGGGTCAATCCTCATGTTTGGAGTGCACTTCTGTGCACTGAGCACCCCTCTTGCTTTCTCCCCTTCACTCACTGGCTATGTTGAGAGAATATGGTGAGCCTCTTAGTTGGCCCTTGACCTGGGATTCAGGGGAACTCTTTGCCCCCAATTGGAGTCTGTTTCTTTTCATGGATCATCGATGTAGTCTTGCATACATGTACTTGCGTCAAACACTAGGGCATCTTTGTTTATTGGGATCTTCGAACCTACTTTAAAGTTTTTCCAGAGTATAACACCTACCAGATGCTAACAGGACATCACTGAGTCAAACACAATTCTCTGAGCTGCTCTCAGAGATCAGGAACTGGGTGTTCATAACTTGCTACCCCTTTTCAGTGCTGGGAAGAGTGCTGGAAAAGGGTTGGGTGGTGGTGGCACACACCTTTAATCCCAGCACTCGGGAGGCAGAAGCAGGCGGATCTCTGTGAATTTGAGATCAGCCTGGTCTACAAGAGCTAGTTCCAGGACAGGCTCCAAAGTTACAGAGAACCTTGTCTTGGAAAACAAACAAATAAAAACAACAACAAAAAAACAGACATTGTGACATAGCCCTCCACAGATGACTAGACAGTAGCCTTCTGCCTTTCTTGATTGAAAAAAGAGACATGCGTTTTGTAGGTATTTTTTTTTTTTAAACTTCTGCTCAAGAGCAACAGAGAGACAGCTCTGAAATATGTAGGCTTCTCTGGAGACGTCTTCCCTTCCTACCCCATTTCATTAACCTTTCTTCTGAGACTCCTTCTGAGAGTCTGGGTTTAATTAAGAATTTTAGTGTGCAGTACAGTGGGAGCCCATCTCCCCCCTTGGCGTTTTCCTTCATCTGATTTGGACTGAGCATATACATTTTTTTGAGAATTATAATTGCATTTGACAAAAGAATTGACTCTTTTTTAAATGTCTGCATATCCTTAATGCTGGTTTGTTTTCAAGTAACGATGATAACCATCAACACAACCAGTTCCAATGGCCTCCACTGTCTACCTGGTTTTGCATACAGCAATGCAATTCCAATTTCAGAATGTTGGGGCTGAATGATTCTTTGTTCTGCATTTAAGTATTGCTTCAGAGTTCTGAACCAGGAGCAGAGAGAGGTCTGTTGCTGCAAATTGGACTAACGTCTCAGCCTTGGGAGATGGGATGATTTCTTAGCTTTTGATGGTTGCATGCTTACCTTTCAGGTTACCCCCTCATGAGCAATGTGAACCACCGTGAGACCTCCTCTGTGACAAGACTTTGTAAGCAGCCAGGGGCCCCTCATCTGCCTGGAATTTTATTTCTAATCCAAAGCATTCTTTCAAAAATTTCTTCAAAATTTCTTTGACTTATACCAAGAGCATACGGGTCAACTCTTGTCATATATGTTTGAAAACACCATGACATGTCATGAAGAGTCATATACTTTATAAATCATCTTTGTAAACTGTAAACTGTAAACTGTTCTTAATCATCTACAAGAACAGGAAAAAGTAATCCTGCAAAGCAATTTAATGTGTGTATTTTATTAAACAGAGAAACTTTGTGAGCTACTTAAAATTAGTTATACTCTTTAGATGAGATGACCTAGGCTCAAAGTTTAAATTTTGATTTTTAGAATTAAATATTCCCTTGACCTTATGGGCTTTTCATAGAGTTCTCTTTGGTGCAAAAGACTGAACACAAACGAGTGAGGAGTCTTGGGTTTGCCACAGTAAAGCACTATCCAAACTCTTTCCATTTTAACCTTTCTGTGTGTTAACAGAGGCACATGGGCTGAGAAGTACCATCAGTGATTCACTCTCTCTACAGATCAGATCCAAAGATGACCAGGGGAGTCTAAGAAGAGATGTATGATCAGAGGCTTTCAGTTCAGGGATTTCAACTAGTCGCTCTCCTACACTCCCCCTAGTCCCCAGGAGGCACTAGAACAGGTCCCAGGCATGTTTTATTGCAACAGGACAGGTGTCCCTAGCTTCTAATAATGGGTCTCTACTCGTTAGAGTGGATGCTGCCAAACATCCCATAATAAACAGGACATATTCATTTTCCTGACAATGAATTATCTGTCCAAGTGATAACAGTAAAGAGAGTTTGCTAGAACCAGAGGAGTCAGAAAGGTTCCTGGAAGAGTTAACACAAAAAATTGGGATCTAAAACATATTTCTCCAGGCACAGAAGGGAAGGGAAAGGAAGGGAAGGGAAGGGAAGGGAAGGGGAGAGAAGGGGAGGGGAGGGGAGGGAAGGGAAGGATAGATAACATGGAAGGCATTTGAAAAGTTGTGTAGGCCTGAAACAAGGTTGTATATGTATTCTGAGCCATCTACATAGTGACTCTGAGCCTAGAACAGTGATCAACACTTAGCCATTCTGAACTTGGAGTAGAACTCTATAGTAACTTAACCTGACAGTGCTGTGCACTCAGTCATTCTGAGCCTGGAATAGTGAATAGTGCTGTGTGTTAGATTAGTCTGAGCTTAAAGCCGTGCTGTCTCTTTCGCCATTCTGAGCCTAGAGCCAGGCTGTGCTTAGTTATTCTAAGCCTGAATCAGGGCTGTATATTTAGCCACTCTAAATCTGGATTACGGCTGTCTATGTCATCATCCTGACCCAGAGAATGGATGGGTATGTTGTTTTCTGACCTGAATCTGGGCTGTATACTTAATCACGCTGAACTTGGGACAAAATTGTAAATGTTAATATTTTGAATTAGAACTAGGCTATATATGTGTTCTTAATTCTGAGCTCTTTGGTATTGCTATGATGTAGCGTAGCATGAATTCTAATTGGTCTTAATAATAACACTCAGAGGCAGATATTGGGGTAACAAAAGAGCAAGTCACTAGAGTTCTTACCTCTACAAAATCCTCAGACCAAAAAGGGTTGAGCTCCTGTCTCTTCTTGCCTTATATTCCTCTCTTTGCCTAGCCACATCTCCACCTTCCTAGTGTTGGGATTAAAGGCATGAGCTCTGTTTCTCTCTTAGACTGGTTAATCTCCTGTAGCCCAATGTGGCCTTGAACTCCTGATCTTCTGTTTCCACCTCCCAAGTGCTAGGATTAAAGGTGTGTGCCATCACTGCCTGGTCTCTACAGTTAACTAGTGACTAGCTCCAACCTCCGATCTTTAGGAAGTTTTATTTGTTAGAGCACAAACAAAATTTACCACGCTCCAGACTTCAAGGAGGAAGTCCTGAGTATTGGTAAGAGAACAATGTCTGAAAGCCTCTTTTATTCCAGGAGTGCTTCACATTAAGACTTGAATTGAAAATTCATTTTTTTTTCCTGAGGATAAATTCCTTCTTTCACAGCAATTGAAAAGAGTTTCTGAGGGGTTTCTCTAAAGGAACACAGTAGACACACAGTTACACTAAGTGTACTTCCCTTAGGTGGGCATCTAAAGGCTTTAGCTCTCTTAAATGGTCTTTAATATGGAACCATTCTGGGTAACATACTTTCCCTGGCTTCTGTATCCGAAGCCCCTGTGTCTGTCTGTTGTACGTCACATCAGCTCTGCAGAGATGATTGCCGGGGCAGCATGTGGGATGAGACTCAGGGGCCCATTTCAGGCCTGAAGTGTGTGGATCTCCAGGCAATGTAATTTGTTGGACCTGGGTGCTTCTGAGGAAGCTTATGATCATATATGGGCACATTGCAACAGGCGCATGGTTCAGTTGGTTAGTGAATTATGTTCACCAGTTTCCTGGCAAACCTTGCTTTGAATTGGCTTTGTTGTTTCCTTGTTGTGAAACCTCAGCTGTGATTTCGGTAATAACCAGTGAGGTTGCATTCAGAAGTAAATGATGTGCAGAACACCCCAAAGAGATGTCTGACATGCCCACTAGATGGTGGGTTTTTATTTTTATCTCTGTTGTGGGGCTGGTGGGGAAGGTGTGCTGAGTATTTGAATTAGTCTGGAAAGCCTAAGGATTAATCAGATGCATCCACATCTTTGGAGCTCATTCGTAGAACTCTTCACCTGGACCTACCATGACTCCTAAGCTGGCCTTGTCTTGCTACCTAGATCTGTCACCACTCGCAGCAACAGCCTTGTCTGAATTTATGACTTTGGATTTGTTTAACTTCTCTGAGCAGTGCCCTGAGATGTGGGAGAGTTAGATGAAACAAACGATTCGCCATTCTTGTTACACAGAGATTCTGTACCAACATTGGTTTCCTTATTCCTGGGGCAGCCATCAGCAAGATCTTCTGAAGATTTTACTACTAGCAAATACAAAAAAGGTTAAATAAAAGTCAGAGGTGAAAATTTGTTTCTGTTTTATTCAGCTTTGTTTTTCTCGAAACTTCTCATTCTCAAACTGAGGGAGATTTCAGTTCCCTTATAGTTCTCCGAGTTGAAACTTAACTTCTTTGCTTTGGTCTATAATAGACAACTTTGACCTTGGATGAAGCATCTAGGCCCTTCCATTCTCTGGGTAACCTACTTACTTCCAGCATAGGGTTGTCCTTGGGTAGAGCTCCCAGAATTTTTCTTCAGTACCAACATTTCCGCTCTTGCATTTTGAGATCTGCTTGAATTCATTCCTAGACTTTAGGTGCTCAGAGATCCTGCCATTTGACTGTTTGTCATCTATGAACTGTAGACACCAGCTTCTTACAGGTATTTTGCCTGAAATCCTATAGGACCCAGATGCAGATAACTTAGGAAAGCTTCAACTTCATCTTCGGTTATGTTTTCAGACTCCCATGCTGATAAGATCCCATTCATTCTGAAGATGCTGCCATATCTGTAAATATCCTAGGAGGTCTGGGGGAGAAACTAGAGTATGTATGCTGGGGAAGATGAGGGGATGAGACTATGGCTCTATTTGTCTACAGGAAAGTGATCATTTATGCTGAGTGAATATTTTACAATGGGCTGCTTGGCGGTCACACACTCCGTTAATAAGCCCTCACTCATGCACTGTAAGCAAGCACAAGAAGCTCATTGGTTCCTCATAGAGAACGCTAATGGAATCAAACCTCAGTTTGTCATTATGACCTTAGAAAACAGGCAGAGGATGTAGCACTGCCTAGTCCGACTTAGGGAGAAACTTCTATTGAAAAATAACCTAAACCAGAGATCGTAGAGGACAGAAATTACACAAATGGAGTCTTCATTGAGTCTTCTAGGGTGAGCTTAGATGCAGTTATTAAGGAGCTAGAGCCAAACAAGAAAGGGTGGAAAGAAGAAGACACGTGCCCCCAAGTAGGCGGGGTGCTTCAGTTCGCCCTCCTGGTATATTACAATCTTGCACCTGGAGTGCGGATACCAGAAGAGCAAGCACTGCACTGCTGACAAGGGGCAAGATTGAGCACTGGTCCCAAAAGCACCCTGGTGGGATGAGGAAGAGCCCCAAGGCCTAAGCGACACTCCCATTTTCTCACTTTATAGGGACCTTAGTAACACACATGGAGTATGTGACCCATACCTTGCAAAATTTTGTACCTCAAATCTTCAAATTCCAATACCATATGAACCCCAACATGTTACTAGTTCAATACATGTTTGCTTGTTTTCAGTTAGTTGGTTCAACAGCTGAATATAATTTAGGGCCGTCATGGAAGCTAGTTTAGAGGATCTTGACATCGTTCTTTAAAGTACTCAATATGGCAAAAAGATATATACTAATTTGTAATTAAAAACTCATTCTAGCATGCCGTCTCTTTGTTGTGAGTTCATGCCTTCTTTAAGAATTAATAGCCACTTCTGTTTTATAGCAGAAGAGTGTCTTGGCTAGCAAATTGTACTTCCCAGGAGTTTTCCTTCAACTTTTCTTCAGTGCACATAGCAGTGACCAGGTGAGGTGGGCAGGGAAAGAGTCACTACTCTGTAAATAAGAGAGATGGCTGATGCTCTTAGGGTGAGCTAAAAAAGGTCACACAGCTAATGAGCGCCAGAGCAGAGGCTGAGACCCAGGTCTGCTCAACGTGCCTTTCCCCAGTGCCTATCTCTGAGGGATCAGACAGCTACACGATTTGTACACAATGGTGTGTTTGACCAGTGTTGACTGGCTGGTTTGACTGAAGACAATTGAAGATATTTTGTCACGGGGATTCTCCTTGCTGCTGTAAAGGGGCCGTGAGCTCGTTACCTCCAGATTGCTGGTGTGCAAGAAAGAGGCAGAAGGATAACAAATGATCTGCTTGAAAGATGTTTACTAGGCACCTAGAAAGTTTTCAGAGCGGAGACATTAGTGGTCCAAGCTGTTGAGGAGCACCTGTTCTCCTCTCAAAGGCGTGGCTGGGAGCAATACACCTGCAGAACTGAAACAGAGAGGGCATCCATCCAACTCCAGGGACTCAACATCCATCAGGAGGCCCAGAGAAAGCAAGGAAACTATGGACACAGCGTGTTCGGTTTTGAATCCATGACCCAGCAATTTAGCAGTGTTCTTTGTAGTACAAACCACATGGGCTAAAGATGATTTTGGTCATAAACCCTTAGCTCTTCAGATCCAAATCAGCTGGTTTAAATCAGAGTTTCTAAGCTGCGTCCAAGTTTTGGCTATTTATTTTAGTAATCTGTAAAATCTTCATTAGATGTGGCATTTTTTTCTGCTGTTGATCCATCCAAAAGATGAGTACTGACAATATTCAGTGCATAAACTCAAGGGCTGATGAGTGATTTCATCTGTTGTGGAGATTATCTAACTATCCTGTCAGCTGCTTCCCAGACATAGTGGGCAGTTAACAAAAGACCATGGTCTTTTCAGCATAGGCAGACTTTTACTTAAAAATTCAGGTTATATAAGAAAAATTATAAAAATACTTAATTATAAAATAGTCCATTTCACTCCAAATCAGAATAGTTATTATCAATGAAGTAAAGAATAATAAATGCTGATGGTGGGAGGAGAAGGAAACCTTTCAGAGCTGTTCAGAAAGTGTTAGCTCATATAACTAAGTATAGAAGTCCCTCCCCCAGAAAACTATTGTATAGCTGAACTAAATGGCTACTGGGGATTCAGAAGTGTCAGAACTAACACAACACACAAATGTGTACACACTCATGTTTACTGCTGCATGAGTCCAATAACCAATTCATGGAACAATCCTAGGTGTCTGTCAACAGATTAATCAATAAAGACAACATTTTCTTTGTACACAGGAAAGATTTAACAAGCTATAAAGAATCACATAATTATGTCATTTTCAGAAAAAATAGATGGACCTAGAGATGCTAAGCCAAATAAGACAGAAAAATATACTGTATGTTCTCTAATATGTAAAAAGTGTAAGTGTGTGTGTGTGTGTGCACGTGAGGGGGTGGTAGTGGGAGAACACTTTTTAGGAAAAGCAAGTGGACTCATGGGATGGTAGAGATGCCTATAAACTAGAATAAGTTCAAGGGGAATGCAGTCAAAGTACATATATAGAGGTGCATACAAACTAGAGTAAGTTCAAGGGGAATGCAGTCAAAGTACATACGATACATGTATGAAAACTCATAATAAGACTCAACATTTGCACAGTAAATGTACAGTATGTGCCTGAAGACAAAAGAAAAATGCGTTAGTTAACAGATACATTAGTTAGTGGATATGTGCATGAGTATAAGGAGCTATCTTAGATCTTCAGGATCTGTACCCAGACCTCCCACTCTGTCTCCCATTTCTAACCTAAATGCTGTATTTTTATCCCATGTTATAACATCTCTTTAATGTTGAGGAACATTTCTGTGTGAAGATGTGTCACTGTGATTGGTTTAATAAAGAGCTGAATGGCCAATGGCTAGTCAGGAGAAAACAGGCAGGATTTCCGGAGAGAGAAAGAACAGTGAGAAGAAGAGAGGTAGAGATATTCCTGGGGATGCAAAGAATGCTGGTCGTACAGAAGTGGAGAAGAGGATAAAAAAAAGCCACATGGTAGAACATACATTAGCTTAAGTTATAAGAGCTAGTGGATCAAGCTTAAGCTAAAGTTTAAGCTTTCATAGTTAATAAGAAGTCTCCATGTTATTATTTGGGGGCTGGCAGTCCAAAGATAGTCCAAGGAGTCCCCTACAATTCTCCCATAGCTGACTTCCTTCCTGAAAATCATATAGGATACTCATGATAAAGTTCATTGCCACCCTCTTGATATTTGTTTTCCTAGGCATCCCTTGCCAGTGTTTGGGGCATCTCCATAGACTCCTAGACTGTACCACCAGGTGAAGATATATGCTGAGGCAATTTTCACCCTCCTCCTTTGTGGTGGAAGGGGTTTTCTAATGAACCTGAAACAGTGGGGACGCTCTGTAGCTTTTGTGAGTGTTAATTTGAACCTGACAGTTCCAGTCAAGTCTCCACAGAACTGCTCTCTAAAGGTTCAAGGGAAGCTTCATGTCCTTCTGGACTCACACTTCATCACCCTTAGGCACGGCAAGACTTCCCCCTTTTCCCTGCATCCTGCAGCTCGTCACCCCAACTCAACAGGGAGCATGCCTGATCTCTACTGCACTAAAAGGTCTGAGCCATTTTTGTTACATGATAAACTTGTATCAGAGGGTTGTTTCCACAGGAAGACACAAGTTAAAACCCAGTCTGTTCATTTTAAACACTGTTCGTTTTAAACAGGTACAGACCCAAAAAGCTTCTGATGGAAAAAATATTTTTGTTCAGTGTATTTTATACAAACAGGGCAATCTGTCTTTCTAGCACTTTCAGAGGCATTTCTCAGTTAGTTATCTCAGTGGCCCTGTAGATTGGATGTCCTTTTCCTGTTATCTTTCTCATCTCCTGAAGAAGGAGACAGACGTGACGAGAAATTTATTGGCTGGCTAAAGGTCACACCACCACTTAACAACAGAGTCAGACCCTGACCTGAGTGTGTCTCCAGATTTTATGGCATGACATCATCTGGTAATTACTGAGATAATACAGCTTAAATTGGTCAGAATCTGTCAATCAATCACTGTATTAAGGAATGCAATTGTGGCTACTTTGGGAAAGTCTTACAAGATATAAGGTAGCTGAGAGTGGAAAGGGGCAGAACTGCCTTCATTCTTCATTACTGCATTGCATCTAGTTCACTCCTGCAGCCTGACTTGTAAAGGATTTTCAACTTTACCTTTGTTTACTCACGGACCTCGTTCTCTTCACATCTATGGGGTAGCTTTCTGCTTATGCTGCTATTTTAGCAACATTCATGGTAGACCTATGTGCCCTTCCTTGTGTTAGGTGCTATTCATACGGAGACACTTACTATTGACTTTTTGTTGTTGATACATTTTTCATTGAGGTTCAGTGTGATTGGTTTTATATTGAGGTCTTTGATCCATTTGGACTTGAGTTTTGTGCATGGTGATAGATATGAATCTATTTTCATTCTTCTACAGGTTGATATCCAGTTATGCCGGCACCATTTGTTGAATATTGTCCTTTAATGCCCAGCTGGAATATTAAAATGGAAATTGATGCATAGTCGCTAATGGCTATTGGTTGTGCATGAAATTTGCGTTGGAATTCCAGAAGGGGGAATGACCAAACCTATAAAAAAGAAGCAGAAAGGGTAGAGAGAAAATCTCTACGTGGCATGAGCTGACCCAGCTGCTGCATTCGGTTCCTGGGAGGGGCCTTGGTTCCATCCTCTTCATTACAACACACAAACTCCAACCTTCAGTTTGGGTATTGCAGGAGAGAAGTTGCAAACAAAGCAACAGGCATCTCCTTTACCTCTGACTTCGCCTTGGCTGTCTTCTGTGTCAGTTTGAATCAGTCTGGGTAAAAACCAAGTCCTGGCTGCTTCCGGAGAAGCCACCATCCTTTATTTGATTGAGCCTAGATAACTTAGAAAGCCAGCCAGTCAGTTGCCTTGTGTTAGAGAAAAATGCTCAAGAACTGTGACTTCTCTCAGCAAAGTGACAGCCTAAAGCTGGACAAGTCTACAGTGGGCCCTGAGACTGGGAGAACTAACACATGCCCCAAGGGTTGTGCTGGAGTCAAATCAACAGGCTCCAGAGGCCTTTCTGTATTCACACTGCAGGCTGCCTGGGCCAGCAGAGAGAGTAGCTGGAAGCATTGGTTGACCAGAGCTAAAAGCACCATTGACAATGTGAAGCCAAGCTCACCCAAGCTTCTTGTTCTTTACAGATCACTCCACAAATATTTGTGTTGAGCTGTAAAGCATTAGTTTAGGTTGAATTGCGTAATTTAATTTAATTTGAAGACTGTGAGATCCATATCTAATGTGGTGTTATCGATGTGATGCTTTCTCTTCTAAGAATGAATTTATGTGGGTGATTAAAGCCTCTGCACTTATTGGGACATTACTGTTCTAAAATGGTAATGAGCATGATCAGTGTGGTGGTGCGAAAAGTTCAAAGTAGGAACTATGCCATGGTGTTTCCAAACACAGCCACCTGCCCGCTCTGACACTCAAAGCACGGTGCGGGGATGTAGACTTCTCTTTACGTTTCTCCATTTCAGTCTTCCGGAAAACACTTCCAGGAAGTTTTCCCCTATCAGAACAAAGTAGTCAGAGATAATTTTTTTTAAGCCGGTTGTGACAGAACACGCTCCGGCATTCAGAAATGAGGCTTTTGCGGTGGGTAATGGTGTAATCGGTTTTGCCAGCAGCAGAATGCAGAATGTACAGTCTTATTAGAGGTGGGGAAAGAAAGTGCCACCTTAATTTACCTCCAGGCATCAGAGCAATAACTCGAGGCGCCTGGGGCTGCCTCTGTAAAGGCACTTTAATCACATGGTAAAAACATTTTTTAGCCTGCTGCCTGCTTTCAGTGAGGGACAGTTCTCCCAAGTTAATAAAGGAAATCCATCCAGCTGCTAGCCTGACAATCATGACATGCTATTTTTAATCTTTGTCAACATGAAATCTACAGAAGGCATTTAACAGGTTAAAGTGAGATCTCCCCACCCCCTTTACAACCTCCGTGTTCTCCTAGAAAAATTAGCTGTTGGCGGTCCTGTGAGATGAACAGGTCACAAGGAGGAAGTGCCCGAGAATCGAGGGAAGTCAGACTTTCATCCTGATACCTTCAGCTGGAAGCTGCTTTCTGTTATCTTATACTTCAGGGACCAAATTCATTATAGTAACCATCAAACCAAAAAGTCCTCAGCTGCGGGTATTCCCTGTGTCTGCTCTCTGGTTGTATGGGGGATGTGATCTTTAATTAGTTCGGGTTGTAAAATATTGCAGGGAATTTCCCAGCCCCCTTTGCTTTGTCTTCAGGTCAGCTAATGCAATTGTTTGAATTGTGGTTGAGCTATTGTTTTGACTAGATTTTCCTAGAGTTCCCTTTACCAATGAATGGTAATATGCACTGGGAAATCATGAAGCTTGTGGAAAGCTGTAAATAGAAAAGCCCTAATCCGGTGCCTATTAACAGTGGTGCAGAGTCAGGGCCTGGATGCCATTAGATGTCAGTGTTCGTGTGTGTAAAGTGAGCACCCTCCAGGAACGCAGCAGTCACTGTGCGTGGAGCATATGTACGGACGCGAACACACACACAATATACGCTTGCTTTCTGCCTCTCTCTCCCTCCCTCCTCTGACTTTTTCTAATATGGATTTCCACTTTCTGCCATCGATGATGGATTGAGTTCAAGGAACTGACACGGGCATGCTGCTGCCTTTGAACCGGTACTTCAGACGCACGCCGTTTTATCTTTCCTCTCGGCTTGTCATCTGTCCTACCGGTGAATTTTGACACGTGCAAATTAATAATCATTCAGTCCAAATGAGTGGGGTGACCTCTAGGCCCACATGATATATCCAGAAGAAACAGAGGCATCACTCATGAGCTCAGAGACTTTACAGTTTAATGAGAGAAGCAAGGTACCCTCTCATTATTTCTCCTACTTGTGTATGTAGACACACATGTATGCGTGCACATGTGTATAAATCACCTGTTTTTAATGGGCTGACGGTTTACAATCATTCAGTGTAACAACATTCTGTGTCAGCATGCCGTAGACTGCAGAAAAGAATGGTTCCTTTTGTGAAAGACTTAATTGTCAGTTGTAATGGCATCTAGTTTGGAAATGTGGACCTAAAGCAAGGCAAGAAAAAGGTGCCAAGTAACACATAGTCCCCTGATGCATAAATGCAGGGTGGACAGACAGTCTGTCAGCTTGTTTGACAAACCCCTGATGTTTATATGGTGGTGGACAAAGCTGAGGAAGGGGGTAATTTGTTTCTAAAAAGCCTCCGTGTGTGGCGACGGACAGACGTGGACTTCCATCTTTGCAGTTTAGTCATGTTCATAGAATTTAAGAAGTAGCCGGGCGGTGGTGGCGCACGCCTTTAATCTCAGCACTCAGGAGGCAGAGGCAGGCGGATCTCTGTGAGTTCGAGGCCAGCCTGGTCTACAAGAGCTAGTTCCAGACAGGAACCAAAAAGCTACGGAGAAACCCTGTCTCGAAAATCAAAAGAAAAAAAAAAGAATTTAAGAAGTAATATTTGATTCCTAGGATTTAGGAAAATACGTAGTTGAAGTATGTATATTGCCTTACAAAAACTTAGTTATTTTACAATAGTCATGTAAACATCAAAAAGGTCTAATAGTTAAAGTATTGATTACAGACTGGGCACCTAGCGAAACAGCAAACATAATAAACAGTGTTTCTCACAATTGTGAAAAGCAGCCTACTTATGTCATGTAGCTGTTATGAGCTGTTGTCCTCATCTGATAGATAAAGAAAGTGATATTGAGAGATGCTATGCCTTCTGCAGGGGACATCAGTAACAAAGGACAAGGGGAAAGAATAGGCCTTTGGCCCCACTTTCTCTGTGCTGTGTCGAGAGCCTGTCTGCCCCCCCCCCCCCCCGCATACATGCAGGTATCAAGTGTGTTTTCTTTCTTATTGTATGCAGGCATCCTATTTTTTCCTTTTTTATAGTATCTAGTTTTTGAAAGACCAAAGCAAGCTGTGGGGATGGTATAATGGGTACGAATTGCTTGCCTTGCGAGTGTGGAGAGCTGAGTTCACATGTACACACCCACGGTATACACTCACAAAAGTAAGACGAAACTGTCACAGTAGGGATTCCCCATCTTATGAACTGATCGCCACTAATTACTGCTAAAATCAATAAGCACTGATTGTTTTCGTTCCTGTAAAAATAGCCTTCTCTCTCCAGCTGCTAGATTCAGTTTTCACGGACAAAAACGGACTTGCTTCCGACTTCTTTGAGATGGTCCCGTGCGGGGCATCAGGCTCATTGTGGCAAATGTTACAGCGAAGGAGAGGGACGTTCCATGAATCACATTAACCCAGTGAATTACTGCTGTCATCTGAACTCCAAGAGACACGCTGTTCCAAACAGGAATCCTAAGTGACTTGTGCCTGTCCATTGGAGGCTGTGAATTATTATGTAATGGGAGCTAAATCGTTGTAGTTTTTCACTGTAGAACAGTTGTGGCTGCTGGATCCAGAGCTCTCTCCAAAGACAAGTCGGGCCATGGAAAACAGAATACAAGCCAGCAGGCCGCACAGATTCCCCGAGGAGCCAGGCTTCTTGGGAGGTCATTTCCTAGCCGAGGCAGGGGGAGCAGCACAGGCTTGTTTGGGGAATTATTTTTCCTCTCTCATCATTTTTGGACAGTTCCCAACTGTCACTACACCTATCTACTGGACCAGTATGTGAAACCTCTCTGGTCTATGCTTGCTACTCCAGTTTGATGGTAGAAACGGGGAATACGGTGTGTCTGAGGCCTTTGGCTGGGAACAACTGTTAGTTAGAGGTTTAATATTGTTTCTCGGCAGGAATGTACACAAATGGCCAATTAAGCCCACTCATTAAAATAAAGTATTTTTATAGCCCATTCACGAATCCTGGGCCGGCCATGTCTTTGAAGCACTTAATTGTTATGAATAAATATATTTCACATTTACCTCTCTTGCTCACTATCCTTGCTGTAAAAAGTGGTCATAGTAGGTTTTACGGTCTTCCTGACAAGGTTTTACGGTCTTTACCTGCTGGTGTGGTCTTGGCAAAGAGCTGCTGTGCAGGGCCGTGGTTCACATCTATGCTTTGTGCCGGGCACAGGGAGGGTAGAAGATGAGTTGGACATTGCTCCCTTAAGGCACTGATAGATGGACAGACAGGCAGAAAACTGCAGGACTGTTTACTAAATGCCACAAACCTGAATATAACGACAGCAGGAAAATAGAGGTCATATCTTCTTCAGGACTTGTTTACTAATTTCACAAAGCAAAGTGTTCAATTTATAAATTAGGAAGGGAGATTATTTGCATGCACACACCCATGTGCATATGTGCTTACATGTGTGTTCTGTGAGTGCCTGAGTGCATGTGTACATGTGTATGCGTGTGTGTGCTTGTGAGTGCATGTGTGCATGCACATGTGTGTGTGTGTGTGTACCCATGTGAGAGTGTATTAGGGGAGAGTTTACTCCAGTTGGATTGTAACATCGTAATATGGGGCGAAGAATTCAGAACGTTTGCTGTACATGGAGATTCTTGGCGGATGAAGCCTGAACCGAGGAGATATTAAAAGGGGACTCTTTCAGTAGAAGGCATCCCATTTGCTACCTTCTCTCAAGGGACTCTGAAGCTGTCTCACCAGTCTGGCCATACTCAGGCCAGATTTTCTGGTAAGAACTGGGCTCTTAGGCCACACTGGAAGGGAACCACCAACTGTGTCCTTGAGTCATCTTGTAAGAGAGGAGCAGCTCTTATCCTTCACCATAACTTAGGGGTCTGTATGCATTTCTTTCTTTCTTTCTTTCTTTCTTTATTTATTTATTTATTTATTTATTTATTATAGATTTCTGCCTCCTCCCCGCCACCGCCTCCCATTTCCCTCCCCCTCCCCCAATCAACTCCCCCTCCCTCAGCAGCCTGAAGAGCAGTCAGGGTTCCCTGTCTTGTGGGAAGTCCAAGGATCTCCCACCTCCTCCCAGGTCTAGTAAGGTGAGCATCCAAACAACCTAGGCTCCCACAAAGCCAGTACATGCAGTAGAATCAAAACGCAGTAGCCATAAATAAAGGACATTGAGCCTATAATTCGTGATCCTAGAGAAGCTAAATAAGAAGGTGAACTCAAAGGAAAACATATAGTTATCCTTCTGGATATTAACCTTCATCAGGCGATGAAAGGAGACAGAGACAGAGACCCACATTGGAGCACCAGACTGAAATCCCAAGGCCCAAACGAGGAGTAGAAGGAGAGAGAACACGAGCAAGGAACTCAGGACCGCGAGGGGTGCACCCACACACTGAGACAATGGGGATGGTCTATCGGGAACTCACCAAGGCCAGCTGGCCTGGGTCTGAAAAAGCATGGGATAAAACGGGACTCGCTGAACATAGCGGACAACGAGGACTGCTGAGAAGTCTGTATGCATTTCTGATCGTGGCCTTGGGCCATGTGACGGAGGCGTGTTGGAAGGTCACAGGTCACACAAGGTGTTTTACTTCTTGTATGTACCACTAGACTCTGAAGTGTCTCTGCAGCAGAGTGACCTCACAGGTCTACATCTGCCCAGTCTGTGGGTGATGCAAAGCCTGCACCAACCAGTGAGGAACCGAGAGTTTCTTAGCTGGGCCCCCTTCTATTTTAATTAAATCCTGCTTTGAACAGTTCATTCTCTCTCTGCTCTCCTGGGATGTCTAGGTGTGTTTTTTTGCTTTCCAGCTTATTGCCACACGTTGGACACCATTAATGGATATGACAAAGAATGATAAGTCTCTGCTAGGTTTCTCCTATATATCAGGAGCCACAGGGCCTCTGGAGATAGAAGCAGCACACACACACACTCAAGCCTAATTCATTGTGTGCATACCGTATGCAATATCTGTCAAGTACTCTGTAGGTGTGGGGTTCGTGCTGAGTAAGACAGACAGGGTCTGCTATGCCCTGGGCCCCAGCGTCAGCAGGCTAGTGGAGAAGAGCCTCTGACTCCATTACTAAGGCTCTGAATAAACCCGCTCCTCAGAAGGACAGGGCAGGGCTTCCACAACCGCTAAGCATGGATGAGAAGTAGAACAGACAGCCGGTCTGCAGCATCCCCAAAAGCCTCCTGTGTGTGTGCTGGGGAAAAGACTCATTTGGGAAAGTGAGGGCCTACGTTCAGTCCTCAGCAGTTGTGGAGAAAAGCAGAACAGAGTGGCACATGATTACAACCCTTGTACTGGAAACATAGATACAGGAGGATAGCGGGAGTGTGCTGGCCAGGCAGTCTCATCTACTCAGCATGATCAAGGTCCCAGTGAATCACACCATTTCAAAAGCCGAGAAGGTTCCGGAGGAACGACACCTGATTTTAAAACATGTGCACATATTCCCACATATAACTATGCGCGTGTGTGCGCGTGCGCGCGCGCGCACACACACACACACACACTCATATACATACTGTCCCATGCAACCTATGTTCAGAGTCATCTTCTGAAACTCTGGATTTCTGGTGTGTCCTCTGCTGGTGTCACACTTCCCACCCTTGGCCTCTCTGTACAGTTTTATGTCTTGGCCTCTCCGTATGCAGAATCCTGGAACTTACCTGTGCCTAAATTCTGAACTGAGACGGGTACAAGGAAGAGCGGGATATGTAGCAGCAGCTGCAAGAACCCTAAACCCTCATTTCTAGAATCCACCTGCTTTTCTCTGCGTCTCTGTAGAATGCTCTGCCGTTAACTGAGAGATGTGCATGCAGAGTGGAGGTCTCCACCTCCAGTCACGCCTCCTGCCACTCTGGCAGCCTGCTGGTCTCCGGATCCCAGGGTCTTACAGTTTCACGCACACCTTGATTGTCCCTAGGTCAGAACTGTACCAGCCAGGAAAACACAGGCAAATACCAACACGAATCAAGACACTTTGCATAATCTTGTATTTCCCCAGTATCATCATCATTTTTGAAAATCATAAATGTTTCTGATTTTATACATATTATTTACTTTGCTTTATAGGTAGTTCCTTTTTAAAAAAAAATGTCTTTACAACAGGAGGAAAATCAACATAACTTTTCATCCATGACTTGCGAATACAGGATGATCTACTCACAGATCTCAGCCATGTGATCAAAAACTATCATTAACCCGCATTGTGGTTTAAATACCTTGTGAACATGAAGTCATTTAAATATAAAAATATTTTAAGAGATTAAATTCTCTTACACGCAGCCAAAGTCAGTATGGTAACAACGTGATCCTAAAAATCACCTTCTTTTTCCCTCCTCATTCCAAAGTCAGCATCTGGGTACTTAACAAATACACCAGCTTCCCTCCCAGAGTTCTGTCATGGGGACCACAGGGTCCTTCGTCCCCTTGTTAGCATAGTCTAGGGCTGTATTTATCTAGGTCTCCTCAGTGCCTCTGGCACTGTCCATAGCCCAAGCGGGAACGTTTCATCTCAATTAGGAGCAGCAGAAGAATGCAAGGCAGGGGAGTGTCAGAGGTCACAGCCTTTTAATGGGATGAAATTCAAATGAAAATTGGAAAACAATCCGAGAAATCTACAGATGATGAGAACTGAGGAAACTCAATTAGGAAAAACTATAGACGTTCCTCCTTTGGGGGTTTTCTTTATGCTGCTGTAGTGGCCCATTTGGTGATAGATAAATAAATAGAGAATCACAGGGCTTACCGCTTCCATCAGAAAGAAAGGTAAGTTACTAGCACTGTTACTCACGTGTTCTAATGCCTTTGTGTCTGTACCCTCCCTACAATCTGATCAGCCAAAGCTGATTAGAGAAGTTTGACGTTTTCCATGATTCGCCATCATTGCCCAAAGAAAACAAAGTAAATTGGTGAGGTTCACCATGAATAAATGAAACAAAGCAGAACTTTTGTGGAGGGGTTTTCCCATGGGAAGCTCCGGGAAGCACGTCTTAGATGGACTTTTTCTGTCACTGCTCGTAATTGGGGGGAAACAATACTAAACTCTGACCTGACCCCTCTATTCCATTGTATGTGTCATTTTTGTTACCTAGAACGAGTGTGATCTGGGAAATAAAGCCAGCTCTTCATTTGTTTGGTAAGTAGGCTCTGTATGGTGTGCGCAGCGGTTGGCAGGACCTTGGTTTCTTAGGTGAACATCAAATCACCACACAGGCCAGAAGGCATTCTCTTGGGGAAAGAACATGCGAGGTGTCTGCTTTCACTACTTTATTGGGTAGTTATTTGAGGCTGTTACTCCTGTTATGCCTTCTAAGCTTCTAAGTATACAGTTTGAATCTACACGCTTTGCTTGCTGCTTTTTTTATCTGTAGGAGAAGCATGGGGACGTCTCCCAAGAAGAATAAATTTGGCACTTTTGAGCTCTGCAGGTCAGGAGTCCACACCAGAGCAGCAACTGAGTTCATTTCAGTTCAGGGAGCCTTTTGAGGAAAGCCTTTTCTAAGCAAAGCTGGAATTCCCAGTCCACGTTCTAGGAGATTCCAAAACACTATCCTGAGTTAGAAAGATGAAGACCTGCATCAAATCTAAAGATTGGATGGAGGTGCAGCTAATACCTACAGTACATCCCATGAAGGCATGCGCATCTTAAGAACCAAAGGTTATGCTCAGACATTTCATTTAAACCTTCCATATTGTCGGGTGGTGGTGGCGCACGCCTTTAATCCCAGCACTCGGGAGGCAGAGGCAGGTGGATCTCTGTGAGTTCGAGGACAGCCTGGTCTACAGAGCTAGTTCCAGGACAGGCTACAAAGCTACAGAGAAACCCTGTCTCAAAAAACTAACTAACTAACTAACTAACTAACTAACTAAATAAATAAATAAATAAATAAATAAACCCTCCATATCTTTAAGTCTAAAGAATTCTGTGCTGTGGACACATTTTGACTTAATTAAAGTTATGCCTCTAGCAAGCTATAACAAACTTACTAGCTTCGTCTATGCCAATCATAAGTTTTTGTCTTACTACACCTGGGACACTTTTGTCACTGAGATAAATCATTAAAGTTGAGGAAGGAATAATTCAAAGACAGGAAAAATGGCTTTGTGGCGAAGAACGCTTACTGCTCTTGCAGAGAATATGGGTTCAGCTCCCAGCACCCACATCATGTAGGTCACAACCACCTGTAACTCCAGTTCCAGAGAATCCAGAGAAGTCCTCTGAGCTGCACTGGCACATAAAAACTCCTACAAGCATACATACACATGCACGCACACACACACACACACACGCATGCACACACACACACATACAGGCACATGCTCAGACATGTATGTGCACACACATACAGGCACATAAATAAAAGTACTAATTATATTTAGAAATTAAAAGAATGATCCAAACATTCTGACTGGTGAATTCAATTGTTACCATTCCAGGTGACAGAGTATAGTGTATTTTAATTTTTGTATTTTCCCTAATAAATATTGCTCACTATATAAAGACGAAGATTTCTGGTAGCAGTGCCCTGAGCACACATGCTCCTGATACACATATTCTGGGAAATAACAGATCAAGCACACTCAGAAATGGTGTGCAGGAATAGGAAGGTGACTTGATGAACTGCTTTCCTTTCTTCCCTAACATGTGTAAGTGCTGGGTATAGAAATACGTGCCTATAATGCAGGCACTGCTGGAAAACAGACAGGCCGGTTTGCAGCTTGCCTAAACTAACCAGAAATCCCAGGCCAATGAAAGATTCTGTCAAAAACAAGAAAAGAAAGCAAGGAGGGAGGGAGGGAGGGAGGGAGGGACGGAGGGACGGAGGGACGGAGGGACGGAGGGAGGGGGAAGGAATAAAAAGGTGGCTAGCACTTGGGGAAGAAACCCAATGTGGATATCTGGTTTCCACATGTACACATCACATGTGTGCAAATGCTTACATCCACAATGAATAAACAAATACACAGACAAGTACAACACACAACACATGCTTTTGCCTCATAAATTTAACTCCTAAGAAATTATTTTCAGGGCTGGGGAGATGGATCAGTGGTTGAGAGCACTGGCTGCTCTTCCGGAGAACCTGGGCTCAGTTTCTAGCACCAAAATGGCAGTTCACCTCTGTCTGGAACTCCAGTTCCAGGCGATCTGATGCTCTCATGTGGACATACACACAAGCAAAACACGAGTGCATACGAAATAAAAATAAGGAAACAGTAAATTGTTTTAAAGAAGAATAGAAAAATATAGAGTTAAAAAGCGTTTTTTCTTAGCATGAGTTTTATTATCAAAAACATGTCCTTACATGAAGAGTGGCATCTCAGTTTAATTCCGCATTATGCCTGTGGTGAGCTGTTTCCGGCACATCACTGTGACAAATTCTTTGTGGTGAATAACTTTGGTCCTGAGGCTGCAACATCAGCTGCCTCGTCTCTTTTGAATATTCCACTCATCGTTGGCTGTGCCAACCTGGGTCTGTACAGATGCTCTCTCCCTTTCCAGTGGCAATACCTGAGCGTTGTTTTCACAGGCTCTGAAGGTCAAATTGTATGCCAAAGGAAACAAACTGCCAGGAAGAATGAAGGAGCTGAAAGGGTTCCTGGGGAACTGGCTCCTGAGGCTTTTTCCAGGGACTTTCTGTAGCTTGAGGTTTTAGTGAACCCTGTACCTTGTAAGAGCATCTTAACTAATTTTGAGATGTCCTAAGTAGCATCTGGTTTTTCCTAACAGTAACTGCTCAGGCCCTATCCCTGTGATAACTTTCTGTGGCTTGGCTACTGGGGTGATGACTGTGATGTGGCATAAGAAAGCACAGTATTGCATTTTAGGCATCTCTGGCTGTTACTTGATTTTCTGTTTGGCTTTTGTTTCAACTATGAAATAAGAAAGCCATGAGAAAGTAGTTTAGGTGACTTTTTTCCACCTAATTTAAAATGATTGCCCATGAGCCTCTCTCTCAGAGAGTCCTTGAGGGAGATGAAGCTCATTTAGACAGTGTATTGATATGGCTTCTTCCCTGACTGTTGCAGAATATCTGTGACATTTGATTCTTCGGCTAAACAGTATGGTGCAGGCTTCTATCTTTGCAGGTAAAACATTTTCCAATCTAACAGACAAGAAAATATTTGAAGGGTCTACTTGATTCCTGTAAATGAGTAGATAAAATAATTTACCTGAGAAGAGTGTTTGTTTTGTATGAAATCAATTCAGCGTCACATCAAATAGAGAGATTGGCTTGCAAGATGGGACTTATTTTGTCTCTTAATTCACTGTCTTCTCACTCCTTCATTTTGTCTGTGTGAATGTGTGTGTGTGTGTGTGTGGTTTGTGTGTATAAAAAAGAGAACGAGAGAGACCCACTGTCTTTTCATTCCTCCATTTTGTCTCTTGTGTGTATGTGATGTGTGTGTGTGTATGTGTGTGATCAACTGTCTTCTTATTCCCTCATTCCTTCATATAGTCTATGTGTGCATATACACGAGCACATATGTATCTTACATATCTGTCTTGGAAATGCAAAGTAAGTGTAATTCGAGTTGATAAATAAATATACAGTTGAGTTCCGCAGAAAATCGTTTCCTTATGTAAAGAGTAACATCTCGATTTAATCTTATATTATGCATTTGCTAATCTTCTTCAATACGCCAAGATTATTTGTGCTGCCCCCAGGAATTCTGGGTGACTCACTTAACCGCCTTCCTTTGCTTAAGCTGTCATGTGCTCTATGTTTTCTCCCTAGGAGTCATCACGGCTGCTGACATTCTTGATCGAGAGACAACAGGGTCGTACTGGCTGACGGTGTATGCCACGGACAGGGGCGTGGTCCCTCTCTATTCCACCATTGAAGTCTACATAGAAGTTGAAGATGTGAATGACAATGCCCCACTGACCTCGGAACCCATCTATTATCCCGTTGTCATGGAGAACTCTCCCAAGGATGTGTCTGTCATTCAGATACAAGCTGAAGATCCTGACTCTGGTTCCAATGAAAAACTGACTTATAGGATTACAAGTGGAAACCCACAGAACTTTTTTGCCATCAATATCAAAACAGGTAAGGACATGCTTGGCTGAATTAAAATTGGCTGTACAATTTTACATGTGTTGTCAGGCCCTTGCTGTTGCTGGTTTTTCTATTTTGTTGTCCAGAAGACAAAGTCTTTTTCTCCAGGAGTAGTTTTTGCCAAGGTGGATGCTTTTCTTGTATACTTGGAGTGTTTTAATCTCACCTGACACCAAGGTGAACTGGTGTAGTCAGAATCAGAAGCAACACAGAAAACCAGCTGCAGGTTTGCTCCCATCATTGTAACATGTGGTCCAGGACCACTCGGATGGTCAGCTGCCTCCTCTCCTCAAGAGCAGGGCAGTTGGCCTATGCTGGGTTCTTTACGAGAGCTAGCATTGTAAGGTCTCTAGTTCTAGGTCCTTCTGCCTTGCTTGACCTCACGCCGGCTTGTTGTAAATGAACCCCTGAAAAGCTGAAATCTAAGCTTAGAGATTTTCATCCCTACGTTCTCTATCAATCAAGTGTCAGTGTTCCAAAGAATTTCCCATGTCTGTGTCTGAATATTTGCACAAAAATTGGCAAAATTTGATTTCTGACCTGAACTTTTTCTCAGAAGGTTTCTAACGGTTATAATAAGAACTGATTTGTTAAGTGCATCTTGCAAAGGCACACTGGTCAGGGCAATGCAGACTTTGACTAAGTGTGCCCTGACCAGGATGCCCACTGGACCGTGGCTCTGTGGATGCAGTCAACCCCAGCATGCTACTGCTCTCCTGTACTATGTCACTGTTAGATCTGAGCAAAGGCATCGAGCCCTCAGGGAGAATGTGATGGATGGGGTTCGAATTAATTGAGATTGAGAATAATGGAATTCACATAGCTCCAGGCAGGTGGGTTAACACTGGTCAGCGTTGGGCTTGGTTGACGCTTGTTGGTGTGGAGAGACTTTCCTCAGGAGCCTTGATGGTACTGGTAATTATTCACCTTATTTGTAAAAAGAGAAAGATTCAGTGGCCATTATGTCCTCTGTAAATATCAAGTTCTAGCTCACAAACTTTGAAGTTTGGTGGTTTTTGTTTGTTTGTTTGTTTGTTTTTATAACCCTACTTCTGGGTCAGTCAGTCAATTTTCAAGCATATTTCAAGAGTCTTAAAAGTATTTGGTCAGGACTTGACCTCTGTTTCATTATAAATGAAAGGTGGTATCAGCTGGCAGTGTCTGGCTGAGGCATACGTATGCTAGAAGGCCAGAGCTCAGATAAAGGAGCCTGACCCCGCATCTGTGGAGCACAAAGCACAGACCATCCTCATATACCTGAGGGTAAAGTCCTTGTATTACGCCAAGAAGACCTCCTGGTCCACTTCTGTGGACTATGAAATGTGGAGAAAAATAAATTCAAATACTTTACATATTTAACAAGGAGAAGAGAGAGGGAAAGAGGAGGGAGAAAAGCAAAGGAAAATGTCGACAAATAAGTTGTGAGTGACATTTGATGCTTCACACTCAACATTATGTGATTGCTTCTTGACCTGTTGTCATTTCAGTCACTGGAGGACCCGATGCCCTGCTTTTGAGTTAAAAGACTCTACAGAGGGACAAGCTCAGCTGCTACTGACCTTACTTAAAGTTGAAAAAGAAAAATACTTCTTTTGGGAAGACCTAGACTTCCCTGGCCATCCATCCTAGCCTAATGAGTTCCAGGCCAGTGAGAGATCTTGTTTCAAAAATAACATAGACAGTATGGCTGAAGAATAGCCTTCAAGGTTATCCTCTGGCATACACACACACACACACACACACACACACACATGTATACCCAACTATATACACACACATTCTTAAAATACAGGATGGCCATTACAGATAATATGTATCTGGTGTGAAGAGCTTTGACTAGACCTTGGGTGCATTGTGCTTACTGTCTTTTATGCTCATGAATTTCCAGAACGCCTTACATTATCATAATGTGGCTTACATTGCATAATAAGAACCTTAATTGTATTCATAATTTCTCTGTCTTTGGCAGAGATTTTTTAAAAATGTGCCCAGAATGACATTTTCATCTAACTTGTCTAATTTTCCCAAAGAAAGGCGCAGCGTGCCTTGGTTTTTAGACATAATATAAGAAAATAATATATCTTGTTTATTCAGTTATTATGATTATTGCACTCATTTCTTTTTTTAATCACAAAAATCCTCTTGTATGGAGGCCATGAGTTAGTTCCCGGCTGCTTAGTCTTGAAATAATCACACAAAACTGTATTAATTAAATCACTGCTTGGCCCATTAGCTCTAGCTTCTTATTGGCTAACTCTTACATATTAATTTAACCCATCTCCATTAATCTGTACATCATCAGGAGGTCGGGGCCTATGAGCAAAGTTTCAGCATGTCTGTTTCTGGCAGCAGTTCCATAGCTTCTCCAAACTCTGCCTCAGCATTCTGTTTAGTTTTCCCTGCCTAGCTCTATTCTCCTGTAGCTCTGCTATAAGCCCAAAGCAGTTCCTTTATTAACCAATGATATTCACAGCATACAGAGGGGAATCCCATATCACCTCCCTTTTTCTGTTTAAATGAAAAGGAAGGTTTTAAGTTTAACATAGTAAAATTACATATTATAAAACATGTATCAAGCAACAATTAGTTATAATATTTTTATCTACTTTATCTTTTATCATAACTAAAGAAAACTACAACTATAGATTCTTCAACTCCATCAAAGACTCCAGAAGGATATAATATTACATAAGTAAACAGGAAGTGCATTGTAAGCAACTTCCAAAACTCTAGAATTGACAGTTCTTCTGTATCATTGGGGCATCCAATCTTCAGCCTACAGACCCATAGTATACATCAAACTTTTCCATGAAGCAGGAAATTTCAAAGACAGTTCCGCCTATATTGGCAGTTTGTCAGTAACTTTTTTCTGTGTCCTGCAGAATGCCTGGCAGACTCTTTTATGAAGCAGGAATCCCAAAGGATTGTCTCACCTTTAGGGAAGTTCAGCAGTCATTTCTCTGTGGGTCCTGAATGCCCAGTTCATCAATAAGTCCAGACAAGCAGTTTCTTGCCCAAATGGATAACCAACTCCATAAGGAGCCTCTTTGATGCCCATCATCCTCTTGAAGTAATTGGTGCTGCCAGGAACAGATGTTTCTCACTGCCATGAAAAGTACTAAGTTCTTAAAACATTTTAAATGCCATATTCTGAAGGTCATTTGAAGAATACCTAACTGAAATATATCTCTATATATCTAGAAAACCTAATTAATATGATTACAAGCTTGGCTATCATAGATGAATACCTATTACATTACATTTTTAAATGAGCTGCACAAACACAATAATATCTTAATCAAGAACAGAAATATACATATAACAAAATTGACTTTAAATTTGTATCAATAAACCAAGGTCTATACCAATACAAATCTCTATAGCATATTCACTAAAAACAAGCATTTGTAAACAATATTATGGAATACAGGTATAGTTTTCTCTAAACTGCTTCCTGTTGTTTATTGGGTGAAGTAATTTTTTGAGGGAGGTTCAAGGCAACCTTTCAGGGAGTCTTGGTCCATCAAATCACATTAGTCTAGAAGTAATCCATAGGTTCTTATCCTCTGTGGAAACAAAAGAAGAACCTCTTTTCCAAAGCAACATATCCTTAGATCCATATTTTGAAATCAAGATACCTTTAAAGTATATATATTGGTTTAGCTTACCAGTCCCTAGAATCAAATGTCTCTCTGCAGAAAAAAAAATTCAAAGAAAACACAATTTTATATATATATATATATATATATATATATATATATATATATATAATCCAGACTCTCTGTGAATTTTCCATTTTTCTGTGACTTATTTTTCTTTACTGCTTGTAATCTCTGACTGTCTGTACTCTGTCTCTTTAAAGACTTTGTTTTATTTTTTCAAAGCCATTTACTTCTTATACTTCTATAAACAATATCATAAGCTTAAGATATGTTTTCAGCTTTTGAGGGATGAGAAGTACTATGAAAGTCACAGAAGAGTTGACACTTGTGACCAGCGACAGAACCAACACTGATGTACAGGAGTTTTATTGACTGTAGGGTTGACAAGGGTGATGGTCAGGGAAGAAATGATTTATGTTTATAATCCTGTCTTTAAATATTTGCCCTGGACTTCATGAATGTGAAACCCTACGACCACCACAGAGAATACACAGTAAATCAGTCAGTGCTGGTGTTAGCAGCTTTTTGTTCTTGGACAAGTTACTGATTCCCTCTGTAGGTCTGTCTGTGGGGCACTATCCTTATTAGGCTAATTGATACAGAAATTCCTTTCCTACTGTGGGTGATACCATTCCTTAGCAATCCTGAATCATGTAAGAGTGAAGAAACTGAACTGGGCAAAAGCAAACAAGCAAGCATGCACATTTCGTTTCTGCTCTTAACTATGGGTATAATGTGACCAGAGGTCTCAAGCTCCTCCCACTGTAAGCTGGAACTATGAACTGCGATTAGCTTCTTTAAGTTGCTTTTTGTAAGGATATTTCTCACAGCAACAGAAATGAAGCTAGAACAATGAGTAAGGATTGATGTGAGGAATTTGGGAATCCCATGAGGATGTAACCACACAGCCTAGCTCAGCCAAGTCCCATGATAAATGATGATGTCCTGTTTGCTTTATGCTAATGGCAGGAATGTGCATTAATGTCTTTAAGCCTAGGTTTCTTTTCTGGAAAGTGAATACATCTTTGCTTACAGCACAGTTATTACTCATGGACCATGGAAGGGAAGTTACAGTGCATGTAGAGTATGCTAGTGAAATGCAGAACTCTATAAGAAATGTCTGTAACTAGGACCATATCTCTTTTTCTTTATGTTGGAGTGGAGATGGTGTGTAAGTGTTTATGGGTGTGTATATGTTGTGTGGGTGGGAGATTATATTTGTACATAAACATATGGAGGTCTGAGACTAAACTCAAAACTCAAGTGTTATTCTACAGATACTGTTCACCTTGGTTTTGTTTCTTTCTCTCTTTCTTCCTTCCTTCCTTCTCTTTCTTTTATTTTTGTTCCTTTTGTCTTCTTTCTCTCTTTCTCTTCCTTTCTTCCTTCTTTCTTTTGTTTTTTTCTTTCATTCTTCTTTCTGTCTTCCTTCCTTCCTTTCTTCTCTCTCTCTCTCTCTCTCTCTCTCTCTCTCTCTCTCTCTCTTCCTTTCTGTCTTTCTTTCCTTTTTGAACAAAATCTTTCAACAGCCTGAAGCTTGCCAATTAGACTCTGCTGGTTTACCAGCGGGCCGCAGGCATACAGCTATCTCCATCACCCCAGGGCTAGTATTACAAGTCCATGCTATCCTGCTCAGCTTTTTATGTGTGTGCTGGGAATTGAACCCATGTCCTCTCATGCTTATGCAGCAAGTATTTTGCTTACTGCACTATGATTGCTATGTTTTGTTTCATTTTTGTAGCATTGGGGGTCAAGCTCACTGAAGCCTGTGAGTTCCTTGCTCAGGATATTGCTCTTGTGGGAAGAATCTGATTGACTCAGTTTTAATTTTTGGAATTTCTTCTGTCTTTATAAAGTCATTAGTGTTAAATAGTGGCAAAAAATTTGAAACTATTTTTCAACAATGAATCAGGAGATATAGCTAACCAGAACAAAGATTTGTGTTTTAGATTTTTAAAACTGAAATGTTGCTTATTCTAATAAACTTCATTCTCTCTATGATACAGATAAAATTTAAAGAGTTTTGCTTTGTTCTGGAAATGTGCTACAGGATAAGTAAAGATTAAAATGATTAAACGTAAATGTGAATTGTGCCAATATTCTAGGTCTCCAGTCTATAGCACATAATGTATGCGACTGACCCCCAAGTAGAGAGAGATTTCTCTGCTGAGCCAAAAGGCCCATTTGAGTTTTCCTCTACTAGATTTGAAGCCATGTAAAAATAAGTGGGCTGTGGACTTCCTTCAAGTTCTTTCTGTAGGTTAGGCCAAAAAATAAAGGCTGTCCAGTTGGAAAGTCTTCTTTGGCCTGTACTAGTTCCAGACAGAGCAGGTGAGGTCACTCAAATGCAGCTCCTTGATGCTTACATGTGATGGGCAAGAGGCTGTGCAATGTTCAGACTCAGGTGAAGGGGAACTGTTCTTCCTTCCAGGGATTGCAGAGAGATGCAAGCTGACCAACCTGTGCTCAAGCCAACAGAAATAGGAAGGAATTGTGGGACGTTTCTCTACAGCTTCAGAACAGCTGCTTTATTTCTGTCTATTGTGTTCACTCTTCATCAGCAGGCTAACATTTGTTAGAGCTCTCACTATGCCTTAGACATTGCTATTGCTATCAGTCTGTGTTCCTCACTAGACAAAGGGCTGTGTATGCTACAAGCAGACTGCATCTGGATGCCACTGTCTCAAAAGAGTGACTCGAGAAGGGACTTTGCGTCGCTGTCTGCTGTGTAGCTTCGCGACCTTCCATTCAGTTGGTACTACTGTTGACCTGGACCTTGTATTGGTGGGTAGGGACATAAGAGAAGATGACTTCTGAGCTAAGGAGATTTAGTCTCATGAGAAAAAGGATTATTATACCTCATGCAAGACAACTGTGTGAGAAAACTTGCATAAAGTATGATCTACTGAACTCTGCCAATGATCAGCCAGGAGTAAGGTATCAAGTATCAGACCAAGCAGGTGGCTAGGAGATCCTAGCAGCCCTGAATGACCAGAGGAATAGGCTGGCCTACAGAGGCAGAGGTATGATCACCACCCAGGGAATATAAACTAGTTCAATTAACCTCCAAAGCCAGTCATATATACTTCAGCTACTCCAAGATGCATGCTATTATTATAGAGGGGATTGTAAAAGATTCATAACTGCTATGTGAGATCATAGTCTCCAGATATTTGTCCTTCTTTTATTTGGGGGTTTGATGGTATTTAGGGTTCAGAGGGTCTTGAGATTTCCTGTTACATCTTTCTTTGAGAATCCTGCCTCTTAAGTGATTGTTTAGAAGGGAAGCATACAGAAGACAGAAGGTTTTGTATTTCTTCCCTCTGATAGACACAGGTTCAGACACAGCATCCAAGTGTTGATAGCAGGTGCCTATGAAACAGGTCTTTGTTTAACCCAGTTCTTCCCATGGATCATTATCAGGACTTGAGATATCTTAGTTCCTGTCCACAGTTGCTATGTTTGCCTCTGATCTCTGACACTTCCTCTGCTCCTGGGTCTGTTGTCTCACCTGCACTTGAATGGTTGTGGTTTAGGATGAGCATCTTGGGATCAATCTGACCAAACCATATTTTATTGTCAAGTATACTAGCTGTACACACACACACACACACACAAAAAAAAAACCCAACACACACTATCCCCAAATCATCTGAGAAAGAGGAATCTTCAAAATTGTGTCTCCCATGGGAAGGCCTCAAGTTCAAGCTGTCTATTGGTTCTTTGTGATGTAGACATGTAGATAGCCAATATCAAAATACTGGATGGCTTGAGTTTTTTTTTCAGTCAGCTATAAATAATAGCCTCCTGCCTTTGGTTATGTAGTGCATGAGATAACAGGTAACTCTCAACATTAATAAGAGAGTTAACTGAGGAACCCTAGCCATGCATCAGCCTGGTAATCACCAGGTGATCTTATTAGCTAAGGCAGCCTGTGGAGAAGCCTGGTAAATTGTGTTTCTGACAAATTCCAGCCGAGGTGAAGTTCCCCTGAGGAGCTTAAAGTGCAGTCTCTAGACATCATTGACCTAAGGGAGGTCACCAGGACTGAGAAACCCTGCGGAAGAGGCAGCCAGCTTTGCAAATTACACTCTCTCCTCACAGGGCTGCAGGTTTGAGAGTCAGCTGTGGATTCCAAGTCTCTTCTCTACCCATTTCCAATCAGTTCTCACACTCTTGTTCTCTTTCCAAGTTTATGAATTAGGTAAAAATGAAAATCATGTCCCTTTCATTGTCAGTATGAGTAAAATATCAGAGTCTCAAAAAAATGTTGGATGTTATATAACATTTGGGTACCCTTTTTCATCTGTGGGTTTAATTGTATTGAAAACAGATAGTCTTCACACAATATATCCTGATCGTGGTTCCCCTCCCACAACTCATCCAAAATACTTCCCACTTCTTCCACACCCAAATTCGCACCCTTTCTTTGTGTTATATCTGAAACATAGAGCAAAGCAGAACTGGGAAAATGCAGCTTAGACCTACATTAATAAACAAGCAATCGTTATCCAATTTCAGTAAATCGCTTGAATACTTAATTGTCAGAGAAATACTACCCCACAAGATAGTAGTATTAAAAAATAATTTCCTCTTCGAAGTAAGTTAAGCCCCACGCTTATGCAGAACTCTATTTGGGGGTAATCTTCTTAGAACACCCCATGCTTATGCAGAGCTGAATTTGGGGGTAATCTGCTTAGAACACCATCTCTTCTAGGAAATCTGAAGGAAATCGCATGGAGAATTACAGAGATTTCAAGGGGAAAATGAAAAGCAAGGTGAGGGACAGTGCAAGCAGCAGTGCTGGTCTTCATTGCTGCTTCCTTGCACGGCCTTCATAGAGAATGGCAGCTTCTCCCAAACCAGTGGAGATGATCGGAACGACAGTTACTATTCCTAAGACCCAGGTACAGAGTAGATAATGTGGCAAATGAGTATTGATGTAAATCACCCTTTACCCCTTCATTCAGCCATGAAGGGAGGCCTTGTCCTATAGAATATTAAATTGGATTCATTTAATCTAGCAAGTTCAGGAGAACGAATGGGGCTCATACAGATATATCATGGGCTATTTAAAATTCAAAGATGACCTTTGCATCCATGCCAATGTGCTCGAGATGAACGAGAGCAACAGGAAAGTCTCTGCACTGTGCTTATGCCCTGGGGAAGCTGGATAATCCCCACTGGACCAACTCACAACTTCAAACGGGGATCATGGCACCTCTGGGACACTGAGGGATGATTAGAGTAGTCATCCCCAAAGAAAAACATGCTCCCTCCTGTCATAGGCACCGACTATACCTTTTGGGGCCCGGCTCTATGAAGGTACGTGTTGCTGAAGACAATCTTAGAATTTCTCAGCCCAAATCCTTTTAGCATGTTAACTCCATTAATGTGGTTCTATCTGAGCGCTCATGCACTTTTCAAGTATCTAGTAATTTCGTGCCCTGTACTTCGTCCTTAGTGCACAATTCTCCAGCTGCTGCAATGAAGACCTCTCCAGACATTATCAATTGTCGCCTACGGAGAGAAATATCCTTTCTGAGAAGCACTGAAGTACTGTGGAGCCCTTCACGGGACCTATTCTTCATGGCCACTTGCAAAGGGTCCATTCGAGATAAATGACAGGGCCGAGTCATAGAAAAACAACAGCAAAACATATATGTAGCATATGTAGGTGCATATTATTAATAATAATAATATGTGGGAGCAGGTCGATGGAGGAAGGGGAGAGGGAGATGATGCGATTATACTTTACTCAAAATGAAAGGAAAAATATAAAAGGAAGAAATCCAGAGTTACCTCTTGTCCCTCTTTAATTCCAGTTTCCTCGTATTTTAAAGGCCCAGTGAACACTTGATGTCAACTCTATTAGAAGTCAAAGAAAACCGCACAATAGCAAAACTTCCAGCATAATAAATGCTATAAAGTTATTGGCTCCCTAGGATTTGAAGAGGATTTAGCTGGCGACCAAACTCTCATTCGAGTCTGTCTTGAGCAGCTTTCTTCAGAAAACAGCATGAAGAGATTATTTGAGAGTTTTAGGCTTGAAACATTTTGTAGCTCCAAATCCTGTTCCTGCTTAAGGTCAGGCTTCTGATGGGTAAGCACACAATGTGACTTCAGTCCTGCGGTAGAGGGAGGTGAAGGAGGGGCACACCGCTTTTCTGACCTCTGGTAGCTAGGGCACAGCTCAGCCTCTAGGGACTCCTGGTGTCTGCAGCCAGCATGCCTTGCTATGTATAGGAACTGCAGTGAACTGAAGGGGAAGGGTTCCTGGGTGCTGAGCCTGGGTCCTAACACACCATTAGATTACAAAGACTTAGGCTGAGAGGGAAACTGCACAACCATCAAGAGAGGGGAGCTGTTTGACTCCCACATAGAGACAAACTCCAAAGAGCAGGCTGTCGGTTAGACAATGGCAAGTGTTTTGTGTCACCTACAACAAGTGACTCTGGATGTTTGAGTAGATAGGATTACGTGGGAAAGGATTTTTGAAGTGCTATTTATTCATAATTACATCAAAAATTAGGTGCTTTGATGAAAGGATGGAGGTGTACAATCAGAAGCTACACAATTAAAGCCTGCCGTGATGGCACTTCCTCCCTGGCTGTTAATGGCAGGGGCAGAGACATCCTGAGATGCAGTGTGCTGGCCATCCCTGAAGCCAGTCTGAGCCCTGTTCCCTGTACCTCCTTCCACTCAAGCTCAGCCTCACTGAAGAGCTGTGAAAATTTCTAAAGATTCTTTGGGAAGATGATGGAGTCATACAAAGAAAGCAGATGATAGAGATGTATTTATGATTAAAAAGGAGATTGATTAAGGTCATAAATTTCTCTTTTATTTCTTGTATCTGGGTGTTGTATCCATAGTAGTGATTTGCAGTGCTGGTTTATTGCAGTCTTCTGTTCGGAGGGAAACCTTCCGTTAAAACCACTGCTGCCATTGTGAAAGTGAACCGGAAGGTTTCTGGCCTGGGACCTCCTACCAGCGCTTTAATGGAGTTTGCACAGGCTAAGGCTGAGGCATGCTAGTGGGTTCCAGTATTACCTCAGTTCGCATCCACCAAAACACTGGGAAGAGACATAAGTTCTGGCTCACAGGGCACTGGTCCAAAGTCCCTCAGTAGCTAGACCCATGAACATTGTGCAAGGTGTAATTTGAAGCAGCCAATTTCCAACGTAGTTCTTTCTTTCTGGATCGAAAGTTAGGAACTTCAGCACCTTTGTCCTAGTTTTTAGCTAGATGTGTGTGGACATGTGTGTGGTGTGACTAAGCATAACTACTTGGGGACTTCTGGAGCTTCCTCTGGCGGTGATGCTGTCCTGTTCTTAGGCCTGTTTGCCTCCACTTATGAGCTTATACTGAAGTCATTGTTGATTGACTTTTAGTATTTCGTAAAACAAGATCTCATTTGTCATTTGTCAGGCTTAGATTATTAGGAAATACCTTTATAACTAAGCCCTGAATGGGCAGTTACCGTAAGTTGAGCTGAGGTTTGCTCGTAGACCAGAGGACATCAATGCTATTTTTGCCTCTATGCCACTTTTTCTTCGGGTCTTGTGGTTGTCATTTCTGAGTGATTTTGTTCTTACCATCTTGAAAGTTTTATGGAAGAACGCAAGTGTTTTCAAAATCTATACATTTTCTTCACACAGAGGTAGATTAATTTAAGAAAGCATGAGGAATGCCAATAATAAAATTTCAAACCACCCTGTGGTGAGCTCTTACTGGTGTCTTATTAATTTGTAGACAAATGACATCATCTTTACTTTACATATTCAGTTAGGCGTCATGATAAACCTGAACATAAAATATGCACCAGAGAATGCATTCAGAGGGTAAACAATTGGGTCAAATGTCCTCACGTTCGAATCCAGCCATGTCACTTTTGTAGTTTCTTTTCTGCATCTGTGATAAAAAAAAAAATACCATGATGAAAAAACAGCTTGGGGAGAAGAGGGTCTACTTGGCTGACAATTTCAAGCTATGGACCATCGTTTCAGGGGAGTCAAGCTGGGGACTGAAGCACCTAGTCACACCATATGCAAAGTCAAAAGTACTGAGAAATGAATGCTCCCAAGCTGCTCACTGGCATGCTTGCTAGCTTTCTTCACTCTTCCACAGCTCAGTGGTTAGCCTAGGGGATGGTGATGTCCATAAAGCCCCGGCTCTTCCTGCATCAATTGCCAAGGAAAGAAATTCTCCATAGGCCAATTTGATCTAAACAATTTCTCACTTTAGACCATTTCCCTGGGTGATTATAGGTTATGGTAACTTGACATTTAAAACTATCCAACACAGAACTCGGCTGTATGATGTTGAACAAATTACTTAACCTTTCTGGGCTTCAGTTTCCTCTGAGAAACTGCAAATGATCTTAATAGCACATTGGTTTGTGATTAAGATCCAATAGTTTAACGTATGTAAAGTACTAGAAGGAACACTTGGCACATGGCACACTTTCAATAAATGTTACATACTAAACAAATCTGCACATGCAGTTTCTGTTAGCTAACTGGCATTCACAGCACATGATTAAGGCCTTAGACAGTTTGTGTTTGCAAACTGAGACCGAATGCAACACTCTCCTCAAGGTCCGTTAAGGTCACGTTGTGATTAAGATTGCCGCTATGTTGGCTCCTGGGTATGTCATCACTAGAGTTGTGTCTGCCAAGTGGACAGTAGAGACACAAAAGATGCAGACTCAGAAACCTGTCTGCCTATCCAAGATTGTCTGCTTTTTAATCATATAACAATATGATGCCTTGAAAACTCACTGACAGAAGCAATAGGATTTTAGAAATTCCAGTCCAGGCCCTTCCATTTAATTGACTTGACAACAAGAGGCAGGCTTATATCTGTTGTGTCAGCCTCTAAATTGTTACTTGTAAAGGAGGGTTGGAACAAGGATCAAACGTGACAAACCCTAACCCTAGACTGCTTCTCTGTTTCCTGTGCAGACATCGCTAATCAATGGTAGCAACCTCTCATAGTCTGCTTAGACTGGCATGGACAGGCATCACTGAGCACTGGTAACATTATCTTACCATCTACCCGTACTGGCACCCAACACTACAAACCACTGGTGGGGGCCGATGTTAGGGATAGAGCTACTTACCACTGAAGTCTAATAATACCTTTACCCATGGTTGTCGTAAGTCTCAAGTGACAGTGACATTGAAGGAGAGAATACTGTGAGAGAGAAATGTAGACTCAGGATTTGATGAGCCAAAGAAGAGATGAAGATAAGAGTTGTATTTTGTATTGCCTATGCAGTGGGAAGTAATACCTGGAAGAGGGACCCCCTCCTTGTGAGCTGCAGCTTGCAGCAGCATCTCTGTTCCTGGACTACTAACTTCCAGTCCTTTCTCACTTGTCGCAGTTAGATTGAGGCAGAGCCTTGTACCAAGGTCTTTCTTCCAGAAATTCGTTGCCAGCATTCGGAAATAATATCTGGCTGTAGTGGAATGTAGCTGCAAATCTGAGCTTCTACAGTTGACATATAGACAGATGAACGGACTGGCCCTGGCAGGCTGGTCCCGAAGAACACAATGGCAAATCTTTCCGGCAGGCTTCTGTGATCATTAATCTGTTGGTACTGATGCACAGCTTACCATCCAAGTTTAAAATGGGTTCTCGTTATGTAGTTGAAAGGGCCATAACAGTCTGTTACTGTGGAAACCATGTTGGGAGTGAGGCTGCTGCCTCCCTGTTACTGAGGAGTGTTAAAGAGAAGGAAATGCCTATATCTTTACGCGTGCTGGCCTAGGGAAGAGGTGTCTAAGCGTATACACTCTCTTGACAAGTCTCTCCATCTGTATCACTTGGTATCACTGCTCATTTTCACAGTAAAACTCTTCATGTACTGACTAACATCATCTTCAGTATGTACTTCAACAGAGCCTGAGATCTCTCTTTTGAACAGGTCTTAGATAAAAAGTGCTATTCTAAGTTTTATCCATAGTTTTCTGTCTTAGTTGGGGTTCACTATTGTGATGGAACGCCATGACCAAATGGAACTTGGGGAGGAAAGGATTTATTTCATTCACACTTCCATGGAACAATTTATTATCAAAAGCAGGAAGTCAAGCAGGGCAAGAATCTGGGGGCAGGAGCTGATACGGAGGCCCTAGAGGGACAGGACTTAGGGGCTTGCTCTCTGTGGCTTACTCAGCCTACTTTCTTACAGAACCCAGGATCACTCCAGGGATGGAAGCCCCCACAATGGACTGGGCGCTCCTCCATCAGTCATTAACATCTGGATCTTCTGTATTTCTCAGTTGAGGTTTCCTTCCTTCCGATAACTCTAGCTTGTATTATTTACATAAAACTAGTCATCCCGTGTTCCATAAGAAAACTCTCCTAACGTTCTGATAAAAATGATTTTAGTTTATTTGAATCAGCTTATCTATGGTCTGTTGAACAGATGTTCCTGGAAACTGCCTAACTTCTCACAGCTGTTTCCCGAGAAATCCACTGATGAAGGGCGGTTCCCCAACCACACGGAAATGGGCTAGTTTCTTAACTCCCTTATGCATCAAATTCCTCCATCAGTGTAATTATGAGAGCAAATGAGTTATAGTTCATATTCAATGGTTTACTCAATTTTATGAAGTCTCTAGCTTAGTTTTTGCATATGAAATATTTAACAAATATTAACTATTATAACTAGAATTAAATGAATTAAAAATTCTCTTTTTCAAAAATTTTGCTTAAAAATGAATCCTGTTTTGAAGATTGATATCAAGCAGTATGATTGAAAGACCTGTATGCCTACTGTATGTTCATGTTTTCTGAGTACATACTACACTCCAGGAACTGTGATAGGCACAAGACAGACAGCAAGAAGGAATAAAACAATGAACTTCCCCTTTAAGATCTCGCCACTCAGAATTATTTTGCAGTTGATATTATTGCTCCTGTCACCCGGTTTAGAGTGCAGCAATTTATATTAAGGGTTTTGTGTGAGCGTTACATTTCTAATAGTGATAAATTCTTATGACATTAATTAGTGGTTTTAGGCAGAAAATCTTCGAGAACATGAATGAGGGAAAACAATACAAATTCATCATGTTCAAAACAGGTTATTACACGGAAAAAATGGAGAGCCTTTCCGGGGCACCACTTTAAACACGCTGGCATCACACGCTTTGTCGAAACAGGGTGAATCCAGTTTTCCCTCCCACCACTTAAGCAAATTTCCCATCTCTGTAAAATCTGCTATTTTATAAAGACATACTTCATCGTGGCTGTGTACATCCTAAATAGTTCATTGTTTACTTAGTTAAATTGTTTTCTGCCATGGTGAGAAATGCTTTCTTCTGAAGAAATGATGTTTGGATCCGGGAAATAGGGACATTTATTAAAACAGTGTATTAGGAAACTAGCTGTAGTTATATTTCTTACAGTTTTAGTTAGTATTTAAGAACTTTTGGTGCCCAGTGAAATTGCTTTTACTGTGAAGCAGCCCGTGATAACAAGAGTCTCTGAATTCTCACTTTTGTACTTAATTAAAAATCATTGGTGGATTTATTTCTTGCCTGTGTATGTGGAGAGATGTCAGGGATGCCTCCTGGATCTCCGCTGAGGCCTCCCTGGGCTGGAGAACCCAGTTAATGATGTAAATCAGTTGGTGTTTTTCCCATCTCTAACTTAATGAGCTTATTGACTTCAGATTATTTGCAAGGAAAGAGCACCAGGAAACCCAGGACTTCTCAGATTCTGTTCTCCAGGCAAAGCCAAAGCAATCAAGCAAAGAATGTCTGATTTCAGGGTGAATTTGAGCTTGTTTCTGAGATTTGTCTTGGAATTGTGATCATGACTTGCTTCTCTCAAGCCAGACAAGTGATGTCTATGAATAGACAGTTTTCCAGATGATGGGCCCAAAACAGTTGTGTATCTTCATAAACAAAGGGACAGTCATTCTGGACTACTCTTCTTCAATTTCTCATGTAGTCTCTTGAAACAAGCTACAGTGACGTAAGACCCATTCTTGGGAGGTCCCATAACCTGTCCCCAGCCCCATGTACTTCCTGAACAAAGGCACTCTATTTGCCTTTTGCTCTGGGCCCTGAGATGTTGTAACTGTTAGGAATATTTTCTCATATTAGCTCCCTGCTGACGCAGAAATTCCCAATCAAGCCAAATCAAAACAAGCCAAATTAAGAAATATCCAGGCTTAATGGGAGATCTGTACTCTCTGGTGGCCCCGAAGGGGACTGCAGGAGCATGCCTCCCAGGAGGAAGATCTCTTTCTGGAGATCACTTAAGTATCCTGGGGAGTGGTCTGCTGCGATTTGGATTCCAGACCAGGCCTGGGGGCTGGGATAGATGCGAGGGCCTGGGGCCTACGCTCCCAACTTGATAGTAACCCATTCTGCAAACCTCATTTTCGTTTGTGTGTTTAACCTGGGCTACCTGGAGGCATAACTCCTGGAGCCCTACCTTGAGTCAGGTTGCTAGCACACTCTTCTGTGCTCAGCCTGCCTCATTCAGGGCTTTGCCCACTAACCTGCTCTTTCTTGTCAGTGTTAACATCATATAAGTAAGACTTAGAATACTAAGCAGGCGAGGATTTGAAAGATGACCTTGAAGACAACAGGCTCCCAAAAGGTAAATATACCATATTAGCAGCCCAGCTCTGCAGAGGGTTAGGTCTGGAATCCCCAGCCAGCGTCCTCCCCGAGGATGACAGCATGCAGTCTCTGTAGAGACATCCGGTAGCAGCACACAGTCCTCCTCTGCGTCTGTGGAAAGAAATGTGTCATAACCAAATCATTTTAAGGAGTGATGATTCTTCTACTGAGATTCTTGTTTTCTGTTATCTTATAGGTTAAAAAATTCCCAGTGACCTTCTAGATTTACTAAATTGCAATAATTTCTGTATCTGTTTTCCAACTATTCTCAAATCCTGAAGACCACTTGCTTGGAACAGTCTTGTCTTAAGTAAGAATCTTTATGGCCCAGATTCTGATCACCCAGCTACTCATACGGCTTGTGATTACTGATTCTCCATGTCTGCACAGTATTCTACCAGATGTATGAAAGGACAAAGAGGGTTTTACTTTTATTTTAACGACTAATTCTAATTCCTGACGGTGACCAAAGAAAGCAGATAGGGAACAAGGCCAACTGTCTTACTGCTACTTCTTTGACTAGTTACAGGATGAAAAAATATGTTGGCTACAAAGAAATAAGATTCTTAAGAACAGAGAGGTAACTTATTTGGTAGAATGCATGCCTAGAATGTAAATAGCCCTGGGTTTGATTCTCAGCACCCCATAAAACAGGCGACACGGAGTAAATGCTTGTAACCCCAACATTTGGGGAGGTAGGGCATGAGGATCAAAAGTTTGAATCATGCCGAACCTCAAACGATCTGGAGATCAGTCTAGTTTGCCTGAGAACCGGAACTGGTTGTGGGCACCGGTGATGCTGGCACCCTGAAGGTAGAGACAGGCAGATCTCTATGAGCTCAAGGCTAGTCTTGTTTCACGGCATGTGCGGTCTATTCAGAACCAGTGAGACCCAGGCTCACCAAACAAACAACACAACATAAACAAATGCTTATTTAAGAGGAAAGAATTTTATCCTCTTTTAAATGCAATTTTTATTTTACTTTAAGGGCCTCTTTATTCATAGATAAGCAAACAAATGCAGTATTGTCAGAAATGCCTTCAGGACCATAAATGGGAACAAAGTTCAGAAGCAAACTATTTTTGGCGGGGAGAGTTTTGAGACAGGGTTTCTCTATAGCTTTGGTGCCTGTCCTGGAACTAGCTCTTGTAGACCAGGCTGGCCTCGAGCTCATGGAGATCCACCTCCCTCTGCCTCCCGAGTGCTGGAATTAAAAGCGTGCACCACTATCGCCCAGCCAGAAGAGAACTGTTTTAGCAGCAAACAAAAGAAAGTCCCATGAATGCAAGCCAGCTTGCATCTCAGTTTAAAGGGTGTTTCAGATTGAAACTATTGAGAACAAAGGTTGAGTCATTATAAAATGGGCAGTGTCAATGTCCCCATAGTTTATACACCTTCAATTGGTGGAGAATGAAGGTGCCAAATGCATGTCACCCTACAGGGCATAAGAAGAAGCCTGAACACTTGTTAAATACAGATCAATGTTTGTCCTAGGAAATAAAGTTGCCAAAGGTGGAATCCACATCGCAAGTCTCTGCAGACAGTACCCAAGGACAGTTAGGGCAGAAGACATAGCTTAGCAATCCCCTCTTCCTTCACTCACCCGTTCTACACAGTGGCAAATAAAGGTGTTGCAAGGTTGTTTTGGGGGGAAAAGTGACAAATACAGGTTATCTCCTTCTCAGGTTTGCTACTAAATCGAGACTGCTTTCTGTGCTTAGTCAGGTTCCTTTGGATGTCACTGTGGCCCTACAATAAACTTTCTTGGCATGAGTGTTTCGCTTGCATGGATATCTGTTCACCATGGAGGCAAGAAAAAAGCATCTCATTCCCTGGAACCAAAGTTACAAACGGTTGTGATCTCCCATGTGGACGCTGGGATTCCAACCCAGGCCCCCTGGAAAAGCAGCAAGTTCTCTTAACTACTGGTCCATCTTGTCAGCCCTCGGGAGCGTTATTCTTATCCAGTACTTATTTAACCATTTATTCATTCTTTGTTCAACCTCAAGTATTATTTACTGTATATTAACTAGTTGCCAGGCATGTGTGGTAGTCATCAGTAACATAAGCAACTGGTTATAGCCCACGAGAGTAAGACTTCCCGCATTTCAGGTGCTCCGTGGAAATTAAAAGCGTGCACCACTATCGCCCAGCCAGAAGAGAACTGTTTTAGCAGCAAACAAAAGAAAGTCCCATGAATGCAAGCCAGCTTGCATCTCAGTTTAAAGGGTGTTTCAGATTGAAACTATTGAGAACAAAGGTTGAGTCATTATAAAATTTGCCAAATTCCTCTGCAAATCAGATCAAGTTAATGAATCCAGGTTTAATAAATAGGGCAATGCAAAGAAGAGCACTCCCAGGTGGCCCCCAGAAGGCCGGGGACAGAACAGGAGGGCACACACAGCAGATCTATGTGCAGCGTCTTCAATAGTCAGTAGGCATGGGCTTGAGCAGCCCTGGGAGGGGCTAACTCTTGGTGAGCTTTCTGAGGGGCAAGGTCTGGGCACAGAGAGAGGTGGTGCTTCCACCTGATCATCCCAGGCTCTTTGGGTATGTGGGTGCCAGGGACTGGGGTGGAGCTTCCTCCAGAAGACCCCATGACAAGGTTGAGTGAATGGAAGGGTAAACTCGGGCTTCAGGTTTTCTGTATCCTTTCCATCAAACCTGGGGTTCTATATTTCTTTGTAGCAAGTAGGCACTTGGCCTTATTAAAATCTAATGGAGGCTGAAGTTCTCCTAGTTGCTTTTGCTTATATTTCCATTTGACATTTGGAATGTCTTTGTTTGTTTTGAAATAGTTTCTCTATGTAGTCCCTAGACCTTACTATGTAAACCAGGGTGGCTTCAGAGATCTGCCTATCTCTGCCTCCTGCATGCTGGGATTAAAGGTGTGCACCACCACGCCTGGTCTTTTGAAGTGTTTTCAAAATGTCATCCCTGGATTCGCCAGCCTCTGAGGAACTGAGAGCAGCCTCTTTATTGATGGGTCATCAGGATACGCCCAGTCCTGGTACTTCCATACATGTCCAGAAAGAAAGATTAAGAAATTGGTAGTCTCTGGCTGGAAAGGTGGCTTGGACGTTAAGAACACTGGTTGCTCTTCCAGGGGTCCTGAGTTCAAGTCCCAGCAGCTTCTTAGTGGCTCACAACTGTCTGTAATGAGATCTGGTGCCCTTCTGGAGTGCAGGCATACATCCAGGCAGAAAACTATATACATAAAAAATAAACACAACTTTTTAAAAAATGAGTTTGATAGTCTTCCTTTAAGTCAGTTTATTCTCATGTTCTTTGTGACACATATCAGTGCTGGATTTTAACCCTGGCTAGTACGAGTAAAGGCTTTGACCTGGTTACCTGTCAAATTTGACATTTGGAATTCTCCTGTGTCATTGCCCTGTTTTTGATTTTAAGGTGATCTACTAGGTAGGGGTAAAGGTAAGTAAGTATTGTGAAATGCCTTTACTCTCACACGTAGGAGAAAAAGAGGATCTGGCCTCTGTTGGCAGACATTCTAACTCTGATTGTAATTTACACTACACAGCAGTGGACTGACGTATTCTGTCTGTGATGGGTTTAGGAGATCCCATTCTCTGCGTCTTCCAGTGCAGCTGTGGGAGTTCTCTAGCAAGAATCCTTACCTCAGAACCAGGAGGAGCTTGGTTCAGTGTCAGAACCACGCTGCTGCTTAGGCCTATCATTTTTTTTTACCAGAGGTCGACCATTACACCGGCACGTTATAAGAGTGGTGGGCAGCGCCGTAGGTGCGAACAGATGTCTGTCAAGCTCACCACGAGCAAACTCGAACACAGTGAGTCGTGCTTATGGGTCTGACTGTCACGAATAAATAAACTAGCCAGAATTTTCTGTTCTTCAGTGAGGTGACCCTATTATTCTGCTTAATTCACATTAAAGATGAATTACTTAATAAATAATCACATATAAAAACCAATTCCGTAACAGCTACTGCACTACGTGCTGACGGTATGAAAGTGTGGGACACCCCAGTCCCCATGATTCGGGGTCTGTGTCTCAAAGCACTAATCTCGTTTTTATTGATCTGTATGGAAGAACACTTCCTTCCTCGCTACAGCTTTTGTTTCCTCAGCGCCCTAAGTTCCTTGTCAAGCCGGAACTGTAAGCCAAGGCTTCTGTGCGCGTGGGTCAGTGAGACGGTTCCCGTAGCTGAAGACGCTATAATCAAGCTGACCAGCCTGGGCTCGAGCTACTGTGCCCAAATAGAAAAGGAGAGAACTGACTCCTGCAGGTTGGTCTCTGACAACTTCGGTGCTGGAGATCTAGGCTTTGTGACTCCGGCATCAGAGCTCATACTGCAAAGCCTCAACAGAACTGCCTGGGACACAGTCCCCTGCTAGGATTTAAAATATGTGTTTGGGTGACGATTTAATTTGTGCTGACGGATTTGATTGGATCAAGGGACACATGTCCCTAGTGAGCACCATCATTCCCCTTTCTCTGCTTCCAGATCCACCAGGCTGTGGACAGCCAGCCTCCTCTCACACTGAGGACTGGAGCTGCTCCTGCAGCCTTGGTTTCTCTGCTGCTGCCGGCTCAGCCCGCTGCCTATGAGCTAAATCCTCTCCTGAAGTTGCTTCTTCCCAGGTTGGAAACAATGGGGAAAGAATCTAACACACTCTACTGAAGGATGCTGATACAGATAAACTCCATCCCCCACTAGATGAAGAACTTCCAGCTTGCTGTAGCTGACAAAAAAAAAGGATGCTGGAACAAACTCTGAGTCTTAGCACCTGCATTTCTGAACCTGAGGAACAAGTCACACCCAAAGGCCAGGCTTTCCCCGGGGTGCCTCAGCAAAGTCATGAAGAAACCTGTCACGGCCCAGTTATTTAATTTTTATTTGTTGAATAGATTTTAAAACACAGATAAATTAACACAGACTGGCTTAATAGTATTCCTCAAAGGTAGCTAGCCATAGACTCTGAATGTGTCCTTTGTCTAGACACTGCTTACGTGGAATGTTGAGTTTCGCCTGGACAAGCACCTGGACAACTCCTTCCCCTGCTCAGTCCAGTGCTGCACACCAGACCAGTCTCCTCTGGCTCTATTATCCCTAGCAATCACGTGAGATCCTAACCAAGCATTTCTGATGTTAAACATTCCCTCCCGGAACAAATTTGTCATTTGCTTCCTACTTCTCTCTCCACACTCTTGTTCAATTTTTCTCCGTACGTTGTTTATCATAACTTTTCCCTGCGGTTGGAGATAACAGATTTCTGCTTTTAATTCAAGAAACGCCGTCTGCTGTAATGTTTTACAACATGATCCTCTCCTAGTTCCAAGGGAGAGGATGCTGCCTGGTGGCGTTTTTCCGCCTGTGCTGCAGAGCAGACCCTGCCTGTCCTGGAACTGCAGTGCAGGGAGCCCCTGCCCCTCCATCTCTGTCAGGGTTTTGAGCAAATGTAACAGACTTTTTTTTTCCCATTGTAATTTAAATTCAGAAGGAGCCTATTTGTATGGTAATCATAAGCTAAGGAAAACAGTGTTACATTCCTCTCTGGGATTTGTTTTCTGACATCTTCACATTCTCTAGCCCTTTAACCTGCATATTACAGGCAGTTCTGACTCCATATTTTAACAGGAGAACAGTGCCCTGAAGATTAATCCACATTGAAAACAGGGAAGGAAGGATCGAGGTCGAAGCAGTAATTAATGTTGCCCTCATATTCTGTGCTGGTGTTTTCAGGGCTTTACCAAAATAAGCTCGTCATGGTTTTTGCTTTTGCAACAAAACCATCGTGTGTGAGGAGGCTTGAATAGCACTGACCTTCTCTGAGAGCTTCTGTTTCCAGCACGGGGATACAAACCGTACTCTTGTTGTTTGAACCTATTATTCAACAAAGTTGATGATTCTGTGTTTGGAGAAGTGTTGTTTTCGTTCTGCCAGCAAAAATAGGAAGGGCTCCCTTCCCTGGCTGTTTACCCAACCCACTCTGAGCAGAAGAAAGCCGGAGGTTAAAGGCTTCTCCTCCAGTCTATGTGATGATGAGGTGTTTGTGTCTTCAGAGGGACAATCCCAAGGCTTGGAGTTGCCCCTTCAACCACTCAAGTGACTCCAGTTTGTTTATTCAAAGTCAATTAGATAAATTCTGCCCGTGATTCCATTTGGGGGAGTGGATTTATCTTATACTCAGTGTCCTTGGACCCAAAGTCTTATGGTTCGATGCCTGCCCAGGCACAGGTGATATTTGGGGGTGCGGTGTGGCCAAGCAGAGGCCACATCATGTTGTTTTGCTTTGCTTTGTCTAAAAAGCAGCCAATAGCTGTATTTACTTGACTCTGGAAACTTTACTGGAAACCAGTGAGAGGGACCTAGTGGATCAGTCCACCAGGTTTAAGAGATTGCCTTCATTTAGTCCCAGTGGGAAATCATGTCCTAAGCATCTCACTTGTGTGGCTGCCCTATGAAACCTGATGGAAGGTGTCAGGGTCATATGAATCTCTAATAGTTCTGTGCATCAGCCCACCCCGAAAAGAAGCGATCTGCATGCCAGCTAAGCACAGGATGCTGGTGGCTCTCACACTTAGAGGTCTGGGATCAAAGAAATGTGAAGCTGGCATCTCTGCAAGGATAAAGTGGGGAGAGACAGAACTGTTGGTAAGGTCAGTTCCAGTGCTAATGGTGGCAGATGTTTAACCCTGAACACCCAGTTTGAGAGTTCCTCCAGATCTCAGAGAAAAAGAAAGGAGCATCATCGGATGGAAGAGGCCCCACTTACCCCATGCCCCGCTCAAGTCCTCATTCTAGGACTGTGGTCTCTCTGCCTTAGGGCCCTTCTGCAACTGTGCTCTCTCTCTCCGGCAGACCCATGGTTGACCAGCTATCATCCTCATGTGTTGGGAAAGCCTGGCCTGTTACCAGGCAAATGAACCTGACAAGATCAGAGAGAATCAGGGCAGCTTGTCACTTAAGCAGAGGAACCCAGCATCTCAGGAACCAGAGCTCGGTTTAGAATCTGGACTTAGGTGATATATGTAGGGCCCATGGAGGAGCTACAACTCCTAGGTTCCTAGGTCTTCTGGGCTCTGGACCCTTGGGAAGATGCATGGTTTGGAGACTTTCTGCCCTGCATGAGCAATTAATTTCCTTGATGGCTGCAATGAAAGGGACAGTGCTGAATAGATCATTGATTTGTGCAATATTTGTTCCTGATGAAATCTTAGAGAGGCCTCAGTTTATAAAGGAGAATTCTAGCCAGGCAGTGGTGGCCTACACCTTTAATTCCAGCACTCAGGAGGCAGAGGTAGGCAGCAGATCTCTATGAGTTCAAGGCTAGTCTGGTCTTTGTAGCTAATTCCAGGACAGCCAAGGTTACACAGAGAAACCATATCTTGATAAACAAAACAAAACACACAAACAAAAACAAAAGGAGAATTCATTGTCTATAAAATCAGCACACCCTCCAAAGAGACACAAGTGTTTGGGTTAGAAATACCCAAACATCCTGTTTAGTCCTGTTGCAGCTGTGTTACGTGGGTTCCCAGAGCCCCCTTTGTTTATCTGGAGTCCTCAGTAAGAAAATGTTATTGTCACATCTGGCTTTCCCCACCCATCTCAAAACTGAATTGGAGTATTCTGTGTCCTGGGCCATTCTTTTCCAGGGAGTGTGGTGTCCTGTGAATCTCTGTGCGATCTTTCTTAGCAGAGCTCTGTTTAAATGCAAGGACATTCTCGGGTTGCCTTTGCCATGCTCGATCTTTCTCTTTCTCATGATAAAAAGGACAGCACATAAAGGAATCTGTTTAGACGTGAAAAAGCTCTTCTGTCTATTACAGAATCTGATAGTAATGATCTTTAAAATTTCAGCGTCCTTAGAACAATTTCAAAGCGCTGTCTAATTTTTAAGATTAGTTTGTGTAAAGGACTTGTGTTGAAGGAGCTGCGGGCTGTATTCCTGCCGCCCGACTCCCGGTCACCTGGCTAGCTTATGCCCCAAAATAACAACACACAAATTGTATTCATTTAAACACTGCCTGGCCCATTAGCTCTAGCTTCTTATTGGCTAATTCTTACAGCTTGATTACCCATATCTATTAATGTGTGTAGCACCCCAATGTGCGCTTACTGGGAAGATTCTAGCCTACGTACATCCTGGGTCAGAGCTTCATCGTGTCTGCCCCAGAGAGGAGAGCTATCGAGTCTGAGCTCACTTCCTCTTCCTCCCAGCATTCTGTTGTTTACTCCACCCACCTAATTTTCTGTCCTATCCGGGCCAAGGCAGTTTCTTTATTTAACCAATGACCTTCCTCCATCAGACTTGGACTCTAGATGCTTGACTAGGTTTCCCTAGAAACCTCCAAGATCATTTTCATGACTCACCTCAGTAAGAGTTCTTTGAAAAAGAGGCCTCAGAGGGAAGGGAAGAAGAAGGAGGGGAATCTCTTAAAGGATCCTCTATTCGAAGATAGATTGGAATTTAGGAAGAAAGTAGAAGTTGCTCTTGGCCGTTTTTATTGGCCAACAGTGCTGACCACTGAGCTATGCACTGAGCCCATGGTCTCTTCTCTTCAATGTATTAAGCCATTTGTTTCTGATGGAAGTTTAGAGAAAAAGCACAGCAGGCTCATAGTACTGACTACATGGTTCTGCGGCGGTATCTGCTTTGGCACCTGACTGAGACCTATATGCAGAGTACCTCTAAGTGCCTAAAAATGCCACCACTGTCCCTTAGGCAGACGGTAAGCCCCGTTATCACCAGATGCCCACTCAGACTTGTGTTCTTTTCTGAGCTTTTGTCCCTACTACCAGGACATTTTATTCTAGGACATGCAGTGTCCTATATTTAGGGTGACAATCTGAAAGTTTAGTTGCTTATTAGTTGCCCCAAAATAGGGGCTGGGGATATGGTTCAGTGGTAAAGTGCCTGACTTTCAAACATGAGGACCTGAGTTTACGTCAAAAAGTTGGGTATGGTGGCATCCATCTGTAACCCTGCTGCCAAAGGAGCTTAGACCAACAGAGCAGATCCCCAAAGCTCACTGTCCAGACAGTCTAGTCAATTGTTTAGCACTGCTCAATGTCAGCCCCAGTGAGAGCATCAAGAGATAAGACATCAAGTAAGACATTAACTCTGACATCTGTCCTGCACATACATGCACACACATACACACATACCCACAGTACACACATACACATATATACACACACACATATACACACATACACACATATATACACGTGCATACATACACACAGAGAGAAAGAAGGAGGAGAAGAACACATACATTGCACACATAAAATGTTTGCTTTGCTTAGAATATCAAAGCAAAGATCTGGCTCAAAATGTCTTCTTCAATAACAGAGTCTTGCAGACTCAGCATCAGAACTCAGATGGCAGCAGAGGAAGGCAGACTGCAGACATGTTAGGTGAAGGTGCGGGACAACAAGGAGGAGAATGGAGCACGCCTCAGTGTCTCTCCAAAGTGCACACAGCATCTACGTTTTATGCTCAAAGTCATGCCTAACGAATGAATGACGGCACCATCAGTCCTAAAGGATCGCTGTAGAAAGTGGTTCAGGAATCTAACTAGATAGAGAACCTCGACTGAACTACCACGATTGGAACCCAATGCTAAATTCACTGATTCCTCCAGAGCATGTGATGTCGGCTAACACACGCCATGGAGAGAATTAGACTTGGCAGACATTCATAGTTCTTTAAATACATTTTAATTAAAATATACTTATATCACTTCTCTCTTCCCTCTCCTCCTTCCTCTAACACTTGTCATGCCCCCATCTCAAACGGATAGTCTCATTTTCCTTGATTTAATAATTACATACAGATATACAGGTAGAGATGTACAAATACATAAATCTGTTTTTGTTATTTGCATATATAGTTTTTCAGGGCTGATCATTTTGCATCTGCTAACTAACTAGGGGGCTCATCCCTCGGTGAGGCTAATTCTCCTTCTCTCAGCAGTTGCCTGTAGTTCATAGGACAGACCGGTTTTATTACTATGACGATGATGATGATGATGATGATGATGATGATGATGATGATTAAGTAATAGGGCTCTGGCTCACATAGGCACTGTCACTGCTCTCTTTCCAACAAGCAAGAAGAGGGAGCAAGTTTACTATAGACAAAGATGCTGGGGCACAGAGTTTCAGACAAGGGTCCCAGACAGAGGTTTTACAGACTCAAGCTGACACCAATGCTCTGAGGTCCTGAAGTTTCTTGAGTACTGCAAAACTGCCCAGGAAAGAGGAAAGCCTTCAAACACTGAAAGTCTCTCTTTGTTTCAAACCACCCCATTGAGGACTTAGCAGATTGTGTGAACGAAGCAGTAAGGCAACATGAAGATTTCTGTATTTCAGTTCTCCAAGCAAAAATTTCCTGAAGGGCTCATTTTTCAAGTTGTATGGGTTATTGTGAAATGTCTTGCACCTAGCTTAAACAGAGACTACCTGCCAAGAGAGAAGAGGCAGAAAAGTGCTGGCTGTGAGTGTTCAGTAATTAGAAGGGATAATTATTAGATTTATTTTATGATTAATATTTCAGTAAAAATAGCCATCTGCCGATGTAAGTATAATTTTGGGCTGAAGAGCCACTGTCCTTTCCAGAACTGTGTGGGATGGTTTCCCTCCTAAGCTTCTCACTGTGCCCTGTCTGCCCTAAGCACTGATGACCACTGCAAGTACTGACCTGTCCCTCTTTGCTGCCCAGAGTCCCATCTCTGCAGAATCCCCACTGAGACAGAAATTCACAAACAATAGGTGACCATTTCCAACAACTGAAGCACAGCAGTCCTGGCCCTTGGCAGCAGTTGGCAGCAGTTGGCAGCAATTGGCAACCTATTTCCCCAGCTTCCTGCCAAGAGAAAGCCGGGCCTTGGAGTTACCTTGTTCCTTTCACCTAATGGCAATGCTTCTCTCTTTAAAAGAACAAAACAAAAGAGAAAACTCCCTGCACGTGTGTGTGTGTGTTTTTCTTTACAGTTTTCAGACTGAAGTCTCCTGGCACAACTGCATGTGAATCTCTATAGGTACTAAGCATGTATACCCTTCCCTATGAAAATCCATGCTTTCCTGGGGAGGGGAGGCCTAGGAAATGGCTTTGACCACATTGGTATCACAGCTGAAGTGTGTGGGATGAATTGTCTTATCAGGGTGCCAGCACACTATGTCTGCATGTGTTGGATACAAGAGACATTTGATTTTTCCCTTCAATGTAAACACAAAATAAAAATGATTCATGACCTAGGTGATCCTCACTTTTCAGAAGAGGAAATTATCAATATGCATAATGTTTAATTAATACAGTAAAGTCTTTAGCCTTATTTGATACATTTAGTAGCCATGTCACAGGGTATGGTGGCATCAAAGGAATAGTGCTAACTTTGTATGTGATTGTGTGTATATGTGTTTATATGCATGTGAGTGCATATGCATGAGGAGGTAGGGTCAATGTGAAGTGTTTTGTTCAATCACTCTCCACTTTAGTTTTTGAGACAGGACCTCTCACTGACCCTGGAGCTCACCAATCCAGCCTGCTTGACTGACCAGCCAGGCCCTGGGATCCTCCAGGATCTGCAGCCTCCCTAACACTAGCACTGAGCTCTTATATGAGGGCTGGAGATCCAAACTCAGGGCCTCAAGCTTGTATGCCAAGCTCTTTGCCTACTGAACCATCTTGAGCCATATTTTCAAATATTTTTGTAGGAGAAACATCCACATGCACGCAGACCATACAGCTGCATACATCTAGATGATGATGGACAGAGCATGATGTGGGGGTAGTTACTTTAGCAGTTAGGAAAAGGAGAGCCACAAGGAGTCTGAAAAGACCAATGAAGAGCTAACAATTGAGCCCAACTCACCCATTTATTTTTTCACAGAGATGGAATGAATTCTTGCTCCTGGTGTCAGCACTATCCAGACACCCTGGATAATTCAGTAAGGTGCCATTTGGAGTTTGGGGTCAAATGGCATGCAGAGGTGACTGGGGAGTGATACTCCAATGTGAAGGGAAGATGAAGGAAGTATCTGTGAAAATTCAGCGTTCACAGGCACTGAAGCCAGACACTAGGGTTCAAGAGATGGGGTGTATAAGGAAAAAAAATAGCAGAATTTCCTCAAGGTTACAAGGCTCATGGCTGAGGTCTAGACAATAAAACAAGTTGGTATGATAAACACATAAATTTTACTTGGTGAAATTTTGAGACAAACACACAGGACCCTTTGGAAATAAAGACTGTGCGTTTGTTTGTGTTAAGGTCTGATGCAGTCAGGTCAGCTGTGCAAAGAACACCTGCCCCAACAAGAATATGATACAACTGTACATTGGGGAAGACTTAGAAAGTTCTTAGATCCCGTGTGGCCCTGTTTCTCTCAGGAGCATCTACAGTGGCAGGTGGGAGAGAACAAAGGGTGACTTGCTTAGGTTTTACGACTTTCCTTACTTTCTCAATTTCCAAGGTACGTGTGTGTGTGTGTGTGTGTGTGTGTTTGTGTGCTGCACGTATGATAGAAATGATGGATGAGAAGGTGTGTTTTAAGAGAGGCTCACAAGGAGAGGTAGTCTGAGCAGCATGTCTGGGGAGGAGTCACAAGGGAGCCACCATGATAAGCACTTTTCCTGCAATATCTGTCCTGATTCTTACCAAAGTGTTAATTTGATCAGCAAGATATTAACTCAGGTTGAGGAACTTGCCCAAGGCCACAAAGGCAGCAAACAGATCCGGAGTCTAGCTTGGATCTCTAGGATGTAGGGCTCTCTTCTAGGAGTCTGTCCTTCTTACAGTTGGACTACCACTAGCTTGGCTCTCGGGCTCTTGACCCAGGACTTGTCCCAGATTCATTCTCTGACTATGACTCTGTTTCTAGACCGAACTTCTGCAATCCAGGTGAACTTGAAAGTCAGAATTCTTATACCTGTCAGCACATGTTTTTTTCGTGTGAGTTTGTGTTGTACTAGGAATCGAACCTAAGGCCTTATGTATAACAGACAATCAATCTACCACTAAACTAGATCACCAACTAATCTCTGTATTCTTGAATGTACTTTTGATGACTGGCTGAGCCCTAAGACTATGTGCACATCTGTATACATACCTGTGTGTGTGTGTTGATACTATTTGTGAATGTACACATCTGCATATACCTGTGTGAGTTTGTTTCTCATCAGCAGGCTGTTCTTTAGCCTGTCTGTAAAGTCTGGATAAACACTCTTGTTAAGTCCTGCAGTCTAACCTTGCACAGTTTACAAGGACAGTTGCTGTTGCAGACAGCGGAATCTACTGGAACATCTTTCTACTTTTAGGATTCTATGTACCTTACCGCTCTCATGGAAGCCATTTCTTATGGAAATACCTCTATTTGGTCATATATTACAGGAGATGGGCTTGTTGTTTCGACAGTGAAACACCTTTATACTAAAATCTCACATTGCTTATCCAGCTAAGGTGTGCTGCTGTTCACAATGTACTTTGGGAACTGCCTGCTCACATTTCAAGATTTTCTTTTTTTTAACTCTATCAAGTAAAAAGTGACGGATTTACTGATGAATAAGAAAGCCTGTCTCCCTGTTTGCTGAGGCAAATGATACTTTAGCTTAGGGTAAGCTTCCTGCTTTTGGTATGCTCAAAGAAATTAATTTGACTGTTTATGATGTTATTTAATTTTCAATAATCATTCAAGCATATATAACCACAGACATCTATGTAGTAGGCAGATGGATCAGCAAATGTGCATGTAATTAGAAATAACCCTTGAAGAACAAAAGTAGATTTTAATATTCAGCATCTGAGAAATTGCTAGCTTTACAAATTGCCCATGGTCTTTGTAGGCAGTGATGTAAAAATTTAAATATAAGAATTCAAATGAAAGTTTCAACCACCTCAGCATCAGGAAGTTACTGAATTAACGTAGCCAACTACAAAGACCAACTGGATAGATATTCTCTCTGCTTCTCTCTCTCTCTCTCTCTCTCTCTCTCTCTCTCTCTCTTTCTCTCTCTCTGTCTCACACGCACACACACACACACACACACATCTGTGAAAATTAACAGGGCATCTTGTTCATATTAGACAAATATTCTTCTATTATTCTGTGCCCCTGCAACCTTTTTTCTAGAGAGAAGTAAGTCATAGCTGGGGCACACCAGGCTGTGCCAGTCACCACACAACTGCTTGGCTTTCAAATTCAAAAATGTGACTTTGTGAATGAAAACCAGAGGTTCTGTGCAACATAATGCATCATGGGAGGCTTTTGCCACACCAGGGGCGGAATTAGGTAGTGGTGACATTGCGGACATAAATCCAAGAACCTTCCATGCCTTGCTCATTTTGGGGTGCCAAGTATAAGAAGCTTTCACCCAAGGAAGAAGGGAAATAAATGGTATCATGGCAGATCAGTTTCAAACCCCCCATTCTAGTGGACCTGGTCTTAGGGAGAAATAACCCACAACTTAGTGGAAGAGGTCAACACTTTACAGCAGCCACAGGCTAACTCCACTGCCAGTTTCTGATCCCCCTGCCTCTGAACACACTAGGGAAGTTCAGGAATCCATCCCATGCACACTTGTGCATGTATCAGGAATTGTGAGCTGCATTGACCATTTAACTAGGTATTTAACAGGAAGGCATGCATTTTTAGGTTATGGTAAAGTAATCATATGCAACCTTTCATTGGAAATAGCTTGAACCAAATTTGCCCTCACTGGAAACAGAGGCAGTGGGTGTCTGTGGATGCTTTCCTTTTCTGATAAGTCTGCGGATAACAGTTTGTGCACCTTTGGCTACTGGGCCAAGTCTGCCTTTTCTTTACGACTTGTATTGGTTTGTTCATTGGAGCGTGTCTAGGCCACCTCTGATCAGCTCCTTGTAGCTAACTTTCAGGCAGCTGAGCTGAGCAGAGACTGTTCCCTTATCACAGCCTCTTTGTGCCTTGGCTCTGAGCTGAAAGGAAACGCAGTGGCCCATGCTGACTAATCCTGGCAGCCACACTTCCCCTCTGAATGGACCAGGCACAGCTCTGCTCAGTCATTGGCAGAGTCAGCAGAATTCACAGAATTTTTCGGAGAAGCTATGGTGCTTATGTTCTCAATCAAAGGCACATAGACACTTGGAAATTACAATTCTCACCCCTGGCTCTGCATTCCCCCGCTTCTTTCTCCAGCCTACTTAGTTAAGAGGGAGCACTTTGTGTGTGTGTGTGCTGATTACACTATCAGCGTATGACCAGGCAAGCCGAAACATCAACTCAGAGAGCCTGTCTGCTCATTTGGAGAAAAGAAATGATCACCACTGATAGTCCCGTGGCTAACTCAGCCGAGCACGTAGTGTTTAGTTCCACACCTGCGATACAATAGGCACTCAAGAAATGTTCACTGTGATTACATTGTTTATATGGGTTTCCATAGTTCCGTTCACCACAAAGGAAGAGCGCGGCTCTTCTCCAAGCCATTTTAGGTAGAAGTTCTTCTCTTGTTCGGCTTTACAGTGTAAGAGGAGAGGACCCAGGTAATTTATATCCAGTCTCACGGCCTGCATTCCCTCCGTTCTTTAAGCTTTTATCTAAGGCTCCCAGACGTCTTCCGCAAGCCATGTGCTGTGCTCATAGTTTTCCATTGTCTCCTCTGCCCTACCTGCACCATTCCCTCAGGACCTGCAGTGCCTGTGAGGAGGACAACTCCAAGTTCATCATTTCCATTGAAAGCATCCTCATAACCTCAGCTCATCACCAGTGCCAAGCTTGTACAAGCTCATCACGACATAGCCCTGAAACAGTCCTCTAAGCCCCTTGGTCTGCTTTCCCTGTCAGAACGCTGAAAACCATGGTAGGCTATTCACTCGCTCTAAGCTCTCATTTTCTTTCTAAAATTGGGTGCTCAGATTCCATGCTGCTTCCTGTGCTTTCCAAGGTGCTGGGCAGAGACAAAGAGAAAGACAGTCATTTTCCAAAGGCACCAAGCTTCCGCCCCAGCTCGTGCTGTAGCTCTGGGTGAGCACGGCTGTTGGTCAGTTTGCTATCTTCAGGCTGTCAAACCCCAGTAAAGGAAGGAAAGAGTCACTGAATTGCTAGCCAGTCTGACTAAAAGCTACTCTGTCAAACATCACCGAATGGGCCAATCATATCACTCACACCCACATGCAGCTTTCCCTCAGCTCTCCCCTGAGCTCCTGTCGGGGTTCGTACCCTGAATCAAACCTGAGGCGTGGTGAATGTACCATAATACCTGTTAAAACTGGACCCAGTCTCTCCTTATTTCAACCCTAGCTCGGTCTCTAGCTGCTGCTTGGCAAATCCATTTCTCCATGTTTGTCTTCTTTGATTTTCCTCTGTGCTGCCTATAATACTCATCCCAGGTTTTATTACAAGCTTTCCTACATTCCTGAGTTTTCTTTCCTTCATCTTTACTTCCTGTGGGCAGATTTGGCTCAGATTTTACTGGATGTACCAATACACTGATTTATACAAATAACCCAGATTTCCCTTTAGGTTTTCACTCCTTTTGTCATAATTACTACATTTGGTGGGGAGCAAGAGGAAGGATCTGGGGTGTAGCTGCCCCAAAGACTCTTTTGTCTGTACAACTCATTGTGCCAGGCCCATGGCCTGAAACTCAGCACCAGTCCAAAGGACTTGGCCTGAATCACCTAAGGTGGAATTAGCATGACTCCTCTCTGGATTAACAGCTCCCTGAAATTCTAGGTAGATTCCTAATAGAATGGGCAGGGGTTGGTCCATTCTACACAGGTTATAGCATCAAGGGTTGTTGTACCCTGTGTGAACAGGCCTTGATGTAAGTACACCCTGCAGATGTTGACCCTGGGGAGACTTTGGAAATCTCCATATTTCTTCCTCGGCAGCAGATGGGGGTGAAAGCTTGCACAGCAAGGCTGTCCTGCTCCAAAATGGGGCAACTAGAATTCACGGTGCCTTATGATATCCTCAAATGTTCACCTCATTTACGAGAAACCTAAAAACGCTCTGCATTTAGTAAGTAAAACAAAAGCTCATCCACTGCTCCGGAGGGCTGAAGATGTGCCAGGCACCTTTGACAGACGGGTTTAGTTTAGGCACGAAGGCTCTGCCCCACATTTCATGGGCCTCATTCTGGAGTGGCTTTGTCTATTTGGCTGTGTAAATGTCTCCTGCTATCACATCCAGCCATTTGCCTCCAGCTTGAAAGAAATGCTTAGCGGTGTGACTTGTTCCACCCGGTGCTCACTCTCCAATGAGGGCCTGGGCTACGACAGCAGGGGCAGTGAGGTTTGCAGCATTCAGGAGAGAAGGAGGTGTTTTCTGTCCTCTTGGAGACCCTTGGCTATCAGGTGCTTCTTCCAGAGAATGTAATTATGAGTTATTGATAGGGATTTACTTCAATAACTCCAGAAAGTGTTTATTAGGTAAGAGGGACTTCTCCCTTCTGGAAGATAAACTCTCCCTAACCAGCATTAAATTACCTTTCCAATAGTCTCTCAGAAGCCCAACCGTGGATGTGACATGCAATACTCCTATGTGCAAGTGTGGCATGCTCGCTTGCGTGAGCCTACGCCGCTGAGTACTCAAAGCCTGCATTTGTACATTGAGGGCTCTTTCTAGCAGGAGATGAGCCTGTCCAATTTCTCTCTGGCACAGGTCGAGTCCTGTTTGTCTCTGGCATGGAACAGGCCTAGCTCGTCTGGTACCGTCTCTGGTTATCACACTGCTCAGCAGGGGTAATTTGTTTTGTTTTATTTCAGTCCCAAAAGGTAATTAATAATACAGGAACAAAATTGTCTGTGTGCTGTTTTTATATTTTGATTACCCAACGAGGCATTTTTTCAGGAGCCTTTCCAAATGGCTGCTGTATACCTGGCTAGGAAACTGGAAGCCAGGGAGCAGACCTTGGAGCTCTTCCAGGGGTCCATTTCTCACCTTCATGCACCCCTGAGTTCAATTTAATGTGGGTCAAGGAGGCTTTTAGAGGTTATTCATATCAACGAACAGTCTTTAGTGCATGGTGACACCATGACAGAATACTCTTCTGCCTTCTGTGGGTAATTTAAAGAAATATTTGTAAGATTATCACCTCTAAGCTTTTCCTAGTTTTCTCCACATATCTTACTTAGTCTTCCCAGTAGGCAGTAGAGCCCCACCGTCCTCTCTGTTCATCGTATTTAAAAGCCACCTTCAGGTTTCTGTGCAGTGGCGCCCCGCACCGAGATTCCCATCTCTGTTATGGACCTACCCCTGCTCTCCAGGGCCTGACCCTCGGGTTGCATCTGACCCAACATCTGCTCCTCATTGAGAAGCAGCTGACATCCTACACCCGTTTATGGTTGTCAGGGGACAGTGCAGGTCACTGATGTCAGGCCACGAAAGTCCCCAGTACAAGGGGGAAGCCACGAAAGTTCCCAGTACAAGTGGGAAGCAGGTTGTTTTTATTGTAATTTTTTTACTATACACAACTGCCACTTCTTCTTTTGTTTCTGAAAGCGGTAACCCGGGGCTTAGAGAGAATTTGTACCTTTGCAAAAGGCAGTTGGTAAGACTGGAATCCAAGCCCGTATGGCAGTCTCCCGCTGCGAGTGACGCTGACTTCATCTGTGTCTCTGCGTGTGTTCACCAGACACCACAGCACCCAGCCACTTTCAGGTCACTGTTCGAGGCTTTTGGATTCTTTGTCTATTTCATTGGTGGAGTGAGTTTGTAATATTTATATTGATTTGCAATTCACACTCCATACGAATTTCTTGCGACCCCTACCATAACCAATTTTAGAAGACTTGTATTAGCTTTGTACCCGATTGCCATCACTCTTGAAACCCTGTGCCCTGGCAGAAAACAACTACCCCTCTGCCTCTCGATGTGACGCTGCCCACAGCGGCTGCTTTCCTCATGTGGAACCACGCATCTGTAAGTTCTTCCTACACGTGTCTTCCACGCAGCCGATGTCCTCCGTGTCCATGTGTTACAGCATTCCTGAACCTTCGTTTTTCTTTATTTCACACACACTTGCATTTCTGGCACAGCTCCTTGCTGATCCGTCTATCAGGATGGATTTTTTTGTTTCGTTTTGTTTTACTTTTTGACTGTTTTGAGCCCGCTTCTCTAAGAACATCTAAGCATGAAGTTGCGTGTAATGGATTCTTCTGCTTCTCTTGAGAGTGTACTCACGAGGTGCATCACTATGGCTCCGGGTGAGTCTTCATTTAATTCCTTGTGGACCTGCCTCATGTTTTCGGAGACTGCTCTACTTTCTGTTCTAGCAAGGAGAGTGTGGGAGACTCAGTGAACCTGCACACTCTGTTTTTAGTAGCATCCCTAAGGAGTGTCACGTTAGTGTGCTTTGAGCTCTGTGTGGCCAGTGCTCTAGGCATTGGATGTCTTCCCAGGTGTTTCTGGGCCATTTGTTCCTTTTTGTTGGATACAAAATCTATTGTAAATCTTTCGTCCAATTTTATCCTGGGTCACTTTTCTTTTAGGGAAGTATAAGAATTCTATATGCAATACAGATACAAATATACAAATATAAGATATATAATTTACTAACATTTAGGTTTTCCTGTGTTCATTTTCACTATTGAGGCGAAAATACATGAGAGGACCATTTGAAGATTTATTTTGGAATACAGTGTCAGAGACTCGATCCATGGGCTTGGACAACGTCCCATGGCAGTAGGAGCCTTGAACGGGGTTGATCCTTAGCCAGACAGTGAACAGCAGAAGAGACAAGAGACTAAGAATAACCTTGATGTCCCCAGTGACCTGCTTTCTCCAGCAAGTTCTCCTATCTTAAGGATCTCTCCAGCCTTCTACAGGAGTCCTGTCAAGTAGAGACACAGTGTCAACACAGAAGCCTGTGGGGAGAGTTCAGATGCTAGGTGCATCAGTGCTCAGATTCTGGCTACACAGGATTCTCCTTTGCTTTCTTAAGAGTCTCTTTAGACAAATAATCCTATTAAACTTTAGTTTCAGTTAAGAATAGTTTGAGTTTTGTTTGTTTTTATTGCAAAGAATTTTGGTTTCATGTCTAAGAATTCATGGATAAATCTAAGGAGACTCACTCACAAATAATCGTGTTCTTTGGCTTTCTAATGGAATTTATTTTCTACAGTGTTTCTCCACCTCCTTTTTTTGCGAATCCATTCTTAAGCTGTAGAAACTCAAATTGAATGGAAAAGTCCAGCTTTGGGATTTCTAAAGACCTCATTCTGCCCATCCAGCGTCACTGTTTGATCAATACAGGTGCTAGGAGACCTCTGATCAGCATGTGGCGTTTCTCATTGGTTACTGTGTCAGTGACCTGTGTACTTTAGCTTCTGTGTTTGCTATGTTTCCTGTTTATTATTCTACTGTATCACATGTTAACCTGACAAAGTACTTCTATGGAAACATTAGAGAATGTCACATACTGGTTTCTTATAAAACTACTTCTGCAAAAAAAAACTTTTTATGCTGTGAAGATCCTAAGATAAACTTTCAGCAAAAGGAACAACCTCTACCCACATGCTCTTTATCATATTACTAACTTTTTGACAAAATAGTGGAAGGGTGACAGGTGCCTTCTTAGGGAGCACTTAAGTGTGGAAGAGCATGCTAGTTCCTTAGATGAGACACTCGCAGGTCTCCAGGTTTCACAGGTATTTCTATCACTCCCTGCCCCCTGGTGTACACATTGTGGCTGACACCTTCATAGCTATTCTTTCAAATTGGCAATCATTTAGATATACATTGTGTGTGTGCATGTGTGTATATGTGCAGGGGTGTGTGTGTGTGTATCCGTGTCTGGGTTTGTGTGTGCATGTGTTTGCCCCAAATGGTTTTTTATGACCTTTTATATACCTAATATATCAATAATGTTTTGAGAGCACTTTTAAGGTAAGTGTGTCATTCATATAAAGAAAAGTTAAATATTTTTGTGTTCTATAACTTTACACAACTTTCCACTAAGATGATAATTAAAATTTTTTTAGATTACCAAAATTTTATCTAAGTCTATAAAATATTATCTTGCCCTTTAAACTTTTCATAAGGTTCTTCTTTAATTTTTATCTCAAATTGACACCAAATGTTTGGCAACATGAAACAAGACATCAGGTTGACAAGATGGATTAGCAGATAAATGCAAGGCTGCTACCAAGGCTGACAACCTGAGTTTGCTCCTCAAACCCCATATGATGGAAGGAACCATTTCTTGTTAACTGCGTTTTGACCTCCACATTTATGCCCTGACATGCATGTGCAAGTGCATGCACACGTGTGCGCACACACACAAATATATACACAATGTAATTTCAAAATGAAAGAAAAGCAGTAAAAATAGAAACAGCTGTTTTGCCAGGAAGAAAGAGGATTGTTTGTTAATTTTAATAATGTCTATATCTATTCACTAAATTGGGTAACTAAATACCTGCTCAGGTGCTGGCTGTCCTCTACCTCTTTGTCCCATTCCTGAGCTGCTTTCACCTACTGGCCAGCAGTATTCACTGAGCCCTTCCTGATGCTACTGATCTCTGATAGTTTCTGGCCCATCACTAGCTATCATTAAGTTGGATACATAGAAACAGCACCGAATGCTCGAATTCATATATGAGTTGTCTATGTGTCCACGTCCTATTCAAGGCAGCCCTCTCTAGTGTATAGAAGATGAAGTCATCCGATGCACCCTACTGCTGGCTGGGTCTCCTTCTGTATCTCTCATGTTTTCCAGAATAAACCATGTATAGAAGACCATTGTCTTCTGAACACTTTCCTTGTTTTTGTGCAGTTACTACTACCAGTTACTCTGATATGGATAATTTACCTTTATTGAGCTATATAGATATAGTATCTGTATAAGTAAAGGTCCTTTAGAATAACAGAACTTATAGAATGGATCTCTCATTATACATAAAAGGGGAATTTATTAGAATGACTTACAGGTTGCATCGTCCAGCTAATCCAACAATGGCTCTCTATGAATGGAAGGTCCAGTGGTCTGAGAGTGTTGCTCAGTCCATTATGCTGGATGTGATGTGGGATTCCCCTCTGCATGCTGTGAATACTATTGGTTAATAAAGAAACTGGTTTGACCTGATAGGGTAGAACAGAGTGAGACGGGGAAAACTAAACTGAATGCTGGGAGAAGGACGGCAGGGTCAAGAGAAAAGCCATGGAACCACCACCAGAGACAGACATGCTGAAACCTTGCCATTAGACCACTAGCCTCGTGGTAAAATATACAATAATGGAGATGAGTTAATTCTAGATGTAAGAGCTAGTTATCAATAAGCTTAAGTAAGTGGCCAACCAGTGATTTAATTAAGACAGTTTCTGTGTGGTTATGTCAGGAGTCTGGGCCTCCAGGAAATGATGTCTCAGCTAGTCTCAGTATAGACAAGAATCCTGAAGAAGTAGACTCTAATGCCCGTGAAGGATTGGATTTAAGCCAATAAAGAGAAAAAGCTTCCTTCTCCCATGTCCTTACATAGGCTTCCAGCAAAAGGTTTGGGCTAGATTAGATCTGGATGAAAGATTGGATCAAAGGCATGTCTTTCTACCTCAAAGGTCTGGATTAAAGGTTTATCTCCCCACCTCAAAGATTTGAATTAAAATTTGGTCTTCCCATTTCAAATGATTTAATTAAGAAAAACATCCCTCACAGGGTGTCCCCAGTCATTTGAGTTTTAGTTAATTCCAGATGTAGCTAAATTGACAATCAAGAAAAGCCATCACAGTATCTTACAGTGTGAATTCGCCAGGGTTAGAACCAATCGCTTCTAATTGGCTGATGGAAATGGAGGAGGCTCGGGGTATAATTTAGACCCCATGTGAGTGCTTGTGAACAGGAGTGTGAAAAGTGGGGATGTGGATAATTATGACGTAATTCCAAGAGTTGTGAACACTGACATTCCTGGGCAGACAATAGTAGATATTCTGGCAAAGGAAAGAAAGAGAAGAGGGCTGGGTATGAATAGATTTACCCTCCCTCTATCCATTTTATTCTCCCATCCTGTTTCTCAGAGGATTGCATGATATACACTAGAATGAACAGGGATCCTCTTTACTCAGTCCACTGATTCAAATGCGAATCATTTCAAGGAGCACCTTTATAGATAGACACAGGCAGAAATAATGTTTACAACTCTCTGGACATCCCTGTGGTGATAAGTATATCATCACCACAGTGCTGCAGTGCATATGAAGGGGGTTTATGACTGGTCTTGGCATATGACTTAACTGATGAAAGTGCTGTAGAAAGGGATTCTGTACCCAGTGTCTCTGCTTCTTCCACACAAGGGTTCTTTTCTCTCAGCCCAATGTCATCTGAGAGTAATTGCTCAGAAAATATTTTCTAATTGGTTTCTGGGCAGCTACTTAATTCTCCAAATAGAACAGAGTCATCTGTACCTAATATGGATTGCATAGACACAACACCAGACATATTTGAGGGAAGGCTTGTAAGTCATTATGAGTTTCCAAGAATGTGGGCTCCCAACCTTTGTGTGGGCACTACTATGAATAATTCATTTTTGAACAAGCACCATGTCCAACCCAGTGTTTTGTGTTTGGTTGAAAAATAGATTTATGTAAGCCAACTTCAGAAAGTCAAAGTTCGTCTAAATATATCACTGTTTCTGCTGAGGTTGTTGCTACAGGAGAAGCAAGCACCCCAGTCAGGTCAGGAGTGTGTCTACACCATGTGATCCCAGCACCAGAAAGCTACAACAGGGGGCTCCTGAGTTCAAGGGTAGAGTGGGCTCTGCAGGGATTTTAGGGCAATCTGCAGTACACCTCGAGACCTATTTACAAAAACATAAGTACTTGGTGCCTTTAAGATACAGTTGACCTAAAGAAAGGTGGAAACCACGAAAATCATTCTTAACTGAAAATTCAAAAAATGCTTGAGGTGTACTTCCTTGGCTCTAATCTTCAGATCACCCTATAAAACCTTGCTTAGAGATGATTCCACTCCACCAATCCAAAACTATCTGTTCAATGCCTTCTAAACAACATGGGCATCAGGAGCAGTTTAAGGAACCCACCACCATCTGCTTTTATACAAATCAAACTGTCGGGGGGCAGGGAGTCTACAGAATGGAGGTGATAAAATGCATTTTGCTATTGCTGTTTCTTTTCTTTTCCCATTTCTTTCTTCTTTTTTTTTTTTTTTTTTTTGGTTCACATCTCATTCTGGGGTTTGTATAGTGAGAATTCTGTCTAACTTTTTAAAAACTTACTATTTCTTTTTTAAATTCCACATTTATTTCAAGTACCTGCAAGATCAGAAGAATTTTAAATGTATTCATATTTAACATGAAGATGGCTTTGGTCATTGTCCTTTTATCATTGAGTTTGATAAACCAGCAGGGGCAAAGTCCAGAATGTCCTAAAAGCACACACTATGGCAAGGACTAATGAACAGACTGGTATAATGCACACGCTTTATGCCAAACAAGCAAAAAAGTCAGCTGTGTATGATGATCACTGGAATCAGCTGTGGCAGCAAAGAATGAAACGTGTATCCCTGTTAGGCCAAGTTCATAAAGTTGCAAAAGTTAACAGGCTAAGCTTAGGATGTTGTGATTGTACAAATTTTAACATGGTCCTTAGGATGCCTCTAATCACACCAGGTGGAGCCTGTGTTTTCTCTTTGCTGGGGCAAGCAAGACCTCCAGGCTGTGACCCAGCCTGGCTTTCAGGTCCTGGGAACCCCTTGGTTATGTGTTATGCCTGTAATGTCACCCTCACATTGCTTCCTTGGCAGTTCCCAAATAATCCTTCAAAACCCTGCTGGAAGATCATTCCCCCCTGTGAAGTCATTCTGGAGCTTTCCAGACAGGTGTTCACACTGTACTCTGACCTCCTGGCACATTTTCCAGTGGATACCTGTCAATGCGCAGGGCATCGGATTTTAATCACCTGTGCTCCTCTCCTTACGGCACTGCATGGGGACACAGGGACTGGAAGACACTACTCTGGCCTCAGGAAAATGAAAGCCATTCGCTTTGGGAGTGGAGCAGGGGTGGCAGGTGCAGATCCTAGACAGAGCTTGTTAGAGGTTGAAAAGATTCCTCCAATGTTTGTGTCCCATTGGTTGCCGTTTGACTGAAATTCATGGTGCAAGGTTCCAAGCCATCTGCTGCAAGCGATGTCAACATAACGTTAGTAAAGTGCACTGGGTAAAGGTGAGTGTCAGTCAACCTCGGAATAACCCCTCCTTTGCTACACAGCGTGTCTGCCTCATCTTATGTACCTCTCCAAGCCTCAGTTTCCCTTTGTGCAAACTGGAGATAATAAGCATACTTTTCTATACCATCACCATAGGTGAAATAATGTGATGATGTCAGGAAAACTTGCAGAACATTCCATGAATGCTAGCTACTTGTGATTCAGATGTAAAATTTATGTATTTCACAAATGTAAGTATAACCTTCATAAAGAGAGAGACATGACATATCGAACCAGTTATTTTGAGTAAACATGATACAGTGGATGGGGGAAGGAGATGTCAACTAAAGGGAAGAATAAAGGAAGCTGGGAATTGCCCCAGTTTTCACCAGTGAAGCCTGTAAATTTGGGAGCTTCTTATTGCCCTTGTGGGAAATTTAGCAGAAACACTATTGGTCACATAATTGTAGTTCTTACCATCATCCCCAAGAGAGAGGGTCAACTTTGCTCTAAGTCCTATTAAATCCATGAGAAATTCAGTGGGCACATCTCTGCATGGTTAAGGTACTCCCGATTTAATTTTCTCATTTTGCATATTTAATAAAGCTAGAATATTCTCTGAGTTCGTTAGCAGCCTAGTGTGTGTAGTGGGAATTGCAAGCCCTTCCTGTCTCAGTGGCTGATCGCATAATTGGTTGGGAAAGTGATTTCCAGCAGCTCACACCACCACAGCTATGACTCTGGTGCTGGATCTCACCACAGGCCTCCTTGTCAGCCTTCTGATGTGTGGCTGCTGCCTTTGTCTGGCTGGCTGGGTTCACTTAGCGTATATGATAGCAGTCTCCAAACTCTCCTGTTTCAAATGGCAGCAAGAATGGTGGCCTGTATTCCCTGCACTAAGGTTTAGACATCACACAGCCAAATCCAGCGATGGCTGTTGAGCAAAACAAAGAAACTAGGCAACGACTCAGAAGGTGCAAAACTACAAGGTGAGTACACCAGCACTAGAAAAAAAAAATGTACAGAATAAAACTGACCCCCAATTCCTCTGTGCTTCAGTGGCGTGTCTCAGCTTCTGCTACATAACAGCTGTGCCCGGTCACCTGGAGACACACATGGTCTCTGGCTACCTCCATGTCTGCACTGAGGCAAATTTGGTATGATCATGTGCTCGTCAGCTGCCCAGCAAAGGCAGAGAATCTCAGCACAAGGCTGTATTTTCATTAGTGACTGTCTCAGTGAATTTTCATAAAGTTTGATTATAAAAATTATTTTAAAAATACAAAAAGCTGCCAGGCGATGGTGGCGCACGCCTTTAATCCCAGCACTCGGGAGGCAGAGGCAGGCGGATCTCTGTGAGTTCGAGACCAGCCTGGTCTACAAGAGCTAGTTCCAGGACAGGCTCCAAAACCACAGAGAAACCCTGTCTCGAAAAACCAAAAAAAAAAAAAAAAAAACAAAAACAAAAACAAAAAAAAAAAGCTTTACAGAAACTTCTCGGTTCCAAGAGGTTCCATTTATTAATTGTTGCTCTCAGTGTCTGTGCTACTGGGGTTATATTTAGAAGTGGTCTCCTGTGCCAATACATTTAAGTGTACTTTCTACTTTCTCTTCTATGAGGTTCAGTGTGGTTGGTCTTATGTTGAGGTCTTTGATCCATTTGGACTTGAGTTTTGTGTATGGCAATAGACATGGATCTATTTTTTATTCTTCTACATGTTGATATCTAGTTATGCCAGCACCATTTGTTGAATATACCTTATTTTTTCCATTTTCTGTTTTTTTTTTTTTTTTTTGCTTCTTTGTCAAAATCAGGTGTTTGTAGGTGTGTGGATTAATATCTTATCTGGGTCTTCGATTCGATTCCTTTGGTCCTCCTGTCTCTTTTTATGCCAGTAACAGGCTGTTTTTAGTACTGTAGCTCTGTGGTAAAGATTCAAGTCAGGGATTGTGATGCCTCTAGAAGTTCCTTTATTGTATAGGATTGTTTTGGCTATCCTGGGATTTTGATTTTCCATATGAAGTTGAATACCATTCTGTGAAGAATTTTTGCAGGGAATTGCATTAAATCTGTAGATTGCTTTTTGTAAGATTACCATTTTTACTATGTTAATTCTACCTACCCAAGAGCATGGGAAATCTTTCCATTTTCTGGTGTCTTCTTCAATTTCTTTGTTCAAAGATTTAAAGTTCTTGTCATGCAGGTCTTCTACTTCTTTGGTTAGAGTTACCCCAATATATTTTATGTTATATGTGGCTATTGTGAAGAGTGATGGTTCTCTGATTTCTTTCTCAGCCCATTTGTCATCTGTGTAAAGGAGGGCTACTGGTTTTTTGAGTTAATCTTGTATCCTGCTCCATTACTGAAGGTGTTTATGAGTTTCTTGGTAGAATTTTTGGGACCACTTATACAAACTATCATCTCATCAGCAAATAGTGAGAGTCTGACCTCTTTTTTTTACCAATTTATATCCCCTTGGTCTCCTTTGGTTGTCTTAATGCACTAGCTAGAACCTCAAGTACGATATTGAATAGATATGGAAAGAGCGGACAACATTGTCTTGCTCCTGATTTCAATGGGATTGCTTTGAGTTTCTCTGCATTTAGTTTGATGTTGGCTGTTGGCTGGCTGTATATTATCTTTATTATGTTTACGTATAATCCTTGTGTCTCTGCTCTCTCCAAGACCTTTGTCATGAAGGGATGTTGTAATTTGTCAAAGGGTGTTTTAGTATCCAATGAGATTATCAGTGGGTTTTTTTTTCTGTTTGTTTATATGGTGGATTACAATGTATTTAGCTGATTTTGACCAGTTTGTGCAGATATTTTGGTAAGTGAAAAAATGCAGTTTTAGTTGATATTGTCAGTCTTCAAGGGATGTGCTAAGAGAAAGCCCTGTGGAGTACTGTGAATGACTGCCTGAAAGAGGCAAGCCCATCTTCTATTTACTCTGTTTTTTTTTTTTACTTATTTATTTATTTTTATTCTTTTTTAATTAAAATTTCCACCTGCTCCCCATTTCCCATTTCCCTCCCCTCCTCCCAAATATTGCCCTCCCCCCACTTCCCTCCCCCTATCCCCACTCCTCTTCTCCTCCCCCCACTCCATTCCCCCTCCCTCTCGATACTGAAGAGCAGTCCAAATTCCCTGCCCTGCGGGAAGACCAAGGTCCTTCTATCTACGTCCAGAAAGGTGAGCGTCCAAACAGGCTAAGCTCCCACAAAGCCAGTTCATGTATTAGGATCGAAACCTAGTGCCATTGTCCTTGGCTTCTCATCAGTCTTCATTGACCGCCATGCTCAGAGAGTCCGGAATCAACCCATGCTTATTCAGTCCCAGACCAGCTGGCCTTGGTGGGCTCCCAATAAATCAGTTCCACTGTCACAGTGGGTGGGTGCATCCCTCGTGGTCCTGATTTTTTGCTCATGTTCTCCCTCCTTCTGCTCCTCATTTGGACCTTAAGAGCTCAGACCGTTGCTCCAAATTGGGTCTCTGTCTCTACCTCGATCCATCGCCAGATGAAGGTTCTAAGGTGATATGCAAGATATTCATCAGTATAGGATAGGGTCATTTCAGGTTCCCTCTCCTTAGTTGCCCAAGGTACCAGCTGGGGACATATTCCTGGACACCTGCGAACCCCTCAAGAGTCAAGTCTCTTGCCAACCCTAAGATGGCTCCCTTAGATAGGATATATACTTCGCTGCTCCCGTATCCATCCTTCCTATATCCCAACCATCCCAATCCTCCGAGCTCCTCCCATCCTCCCCTTCTCATATTTCTCATCCCATTTCCCCTTTGCCCCATGCCACCTCACCCGCAAGTTCCCAGTTTTTGCCCTGGAATCTTGTCTACTTCCCCCTCTCCATGCGGATGACTATATGATTTTCTTTGGGTTCACTTTCTTATTTAGCTTCGATAGGATCACACATTATATGCTTAATGTCTTTTATTTTATGGCTAGAAACCGATTATGAGTGAGTACATCCCATGTTCCTCTTTTTGAGTCTGGGATACCTCACTCAGGATAGTGTTTTCTATTTCCATCCATTTGCACGCAAAATTCGAGAAGTCATTGTTTTTTACTGCTGAGTAGTACTCTAATATGTATATATTCCACACTTTCTTCATCCATTCCTCCATTGAAGGGCATCTAGGTTGTTTCCAGGTTTTGGCTATTACAAACAATGCTGCTATGAACATAGTTGAACAGATACTTTTGTCATTTGATGTGGCATCTCTTGGGTATATTCCCAATAGTGGTATTACTGGATCTTGGGGTAGGTTGATCCCAAATTTCCTGAGAAATCGCCACACTGATTTCCAAAGTGGTTGCACAAGTTTGCATTCCCACCAGCAATGAATGAGTGTGCCTCTTTCTCCACAACCTCTCCAGCAAAGGCTATCATTGGTGTTCTTGATTTTAGCCATTCTGACAGGTGTAAGATGGTATCTCAAAGTTGTTTTAATTTGCATTTCCCTTATCGCTAAGGAGGTTGAGCATGACCTTAGGTGTCTTTTGGCCATTTGAATTTCTTCTGTTGAGAATTCTCTGTTCAGATCAGTGCCCCATTTTTTTATTGGGTTCATTAGCATTTTAAAGTTTAGTTTCTTGAGTTCTTTATATATTTTGGTGATCAGACCTTTGTCTGTTGCAGGGTTGGTGAAGATCTTCTCCCAGTCAGTGGGTTGCCTTTTTGTCTTAGTGACAGTGTCCTTTGCTTTACAGAAGCTACTCAGTTTCAGGAGGTCCCATTTATTCAATGTTGCCCTTAATGTCTGTGCTGCTGGGGATAAACGTAGGAAGTGATCTCCTGTACCCATATGTTGTAGAGTACTTCCAACTTTTTCTTCTATCAGGTTCAGTGTGTTCAGATTAATATTGAGGTCTTTAATCCATTTGGACTTGAGTTTTGTGCATGGTGATAGATATGGATCTATTTTCATTCTTCTACACGTTGACAACCAGTTCTGCCAGCACCATTTGTTGAAGATGCTCTCTTTTTTCCATTGAATACTTTTAGCTCCTTTATCAAAAATTAGGTGTTCATAAGTTTGTGGGTTAAAATCAGGGTCTTCTACTCGGTTCCATTGGTCGACTTCTCTGTTTTTATGCCAATACCAAACTGTTTTCAATATTGAGGCTCTGTAATAGAGTTTGAGGTCAGGGATGGTAATGCCTCCAGACGATCCTTTATTATATAAGATTGTTTTGGCTATCCTGGGTTTTTTGTTTCTCCATATAAAGTTGATTATTGTCCTCTCAAGATCTGTGAAGAATTTTGATGGGATTTTGATGGGGATTGCATTGAATCTATAAATTGCCCTTGGTAGAATTGCCATTTTTACTATGTTGATCCTCCCTATCCAAGAGCAAGGGAGATCCTTCCATTTTCTGGTATCCTCCTCAATTTCTTTCTTCATTGACTTAAAGTTCTTGTCAAATAGATCCTTTACTTCCTTGGTTAGGGTTACCCCAAGATATTTTATGCTATTTGTGGCTATCGTGAAGGGTGATGCTTCTCTGATTTCCATCTCTGCTTCCTTATCCTTTGTGTATAGGAGGGCAACTGATTTTTTGGAATTGATCTTGTATCCTGCAACGCTACTAAAGGTGTTTATCAGCTGAAGGAGTTCTTTGCTGGAGTTTTTGGGGTCGCTTATGTACACTATCATATCGTCTGCAAATAATGAAAGTTTAACTTCTTCCTTTCCGATTTGAATCCCTTTGATCCCCTTATGTTGTCTTATTGCTATTGCTAGAATTTCAAGCACTATATTAAAGAGGTATGGAGAGAGTGGACAACCTTGTCGTGTTCCTGATTTTAGTGGAATAGCTTTGAGTTTCTCTCCATTTAATTTGATGTTAGCTGACGGCTTGCTATAAATAGCTTTTATTATAGTTAGGAACGACCCTTGTATTCCTAATCTCTCTAAGACCTTTATCATAAAGGGATGTTGAATTTTGTCAAATGCTTTTTCAGCATCTAATGAAATGATCATATGGTTTTTTTCTTTCAGTTTATTTATATGATGGATTACATTGATAGATTTTCGTATGTTGAACCAGCCCTGCATCTCTGGGATGAAGCCTACTTGATCATAATGGATAATTTTTCTGATGTGTTCTTGGATTCGGTTTGCCAGTATTTTATTGAGTATTTTTGCGTCGATGTTCATGAGTGAGATTGGCCTGTAGTTCTCTTTCTTGGTTGTGTCTTTGTGTGGTTTTGGTATCAGAGTAACTTCAGCTTCATAAAAGGAATTTGGCAATGACTTCTCTGTTTCAATATTGTGAAATACATTAAGGAGTATAGGTATTAGGTCTTCTTGGAAGTTCTGGTAGAATTCTGCATTGAAGCCATCTGGACCTGGGCTTTTTTTGGTGGGGAGGTTTTTTATAACAACTTCTAATTCTTCGCGACTAACAGGTCTATTTAGATTGTTCACCTGGTCCTGGTTTAACTTTGGTATATGGTACTTATCTAAAAAAGTGTCCATTTCTATAACATTTTCCAATTTTGTGGCATACAGATTTTTGTAGTAAGATCTAATGATTCTCTGAATTTCCTCTGAGTCTGTGGTTATGTCTCCCTTTTCGTTTCTGATTTTGTTAATTTGCGTATTCTCTCTCCGCCGTTTGATTAGTTTGGATAGGGGTTTATCAATCTTATTGATTTTCTCCATGAACCAGCTTTTTGTTTCATTGTTTCTTTGGATTGTTTTCTGTGTTTCTATTTTGTTGATTTCAGCCCTCAATTTGATTATTTCCAGTCTTCTACTTCTCCTAGGTGAGTCTGCTTCTTTTTTTTCTAAAGCTTTCAGGTGGGCTATTAAGTCTCCAATGTGTGCTTTCTCCGTTTTCTTTAAGTGGGCACTTAATGCTATGAATTTTCCTCTTAGCACTGCTTTCATAGTGTCCCATAGGTTTGAGTATGTTGAGTCTTCGTTTTCATTGAATTCAAGAAAGACTTTAATTTCTTTCTTTATTTCTTCCTTGATCCAGGTGAGGTTCAGTAGTTGACTGTCCAGTTTCCATGAGTTCATAGGCTTTCTGGGGATAGCATTGTTGTTGAATTCTAACTTTAATCCATGGTGATCTGATAAGACACAGGTGGTTACCGATATTTTTTTGTAACTGTGTAAGTTTGCTTTGTTACCGAGTATGTGGTCTATTTTCGAGAAGGTTCCATGAGCTGCAGAGAAGAAGGTATATTCTTTCCTATTTGGGTGGAATGTTCTATAGATGTCTGTTAAGTCCATTTGATTCATTACCTCCCTTAATCCTCTTATTTCTCTGTTAGGTTTCTGTTTGATTGACCTGTCCATTGGTGAGAGAGGAGTGTTGAAATCTCCTACTATTAGTGTGTGTGGTTTGATGACTGCCTTGAGTTTTAGTAACGTTTCTTTTACATAAGTGGGTGCTTTTATATTAGGGGCATATATATTCAGGATTGAGATTTCATCCTGGTGAATTGTTCCTGTTATGAGTAAAAAATGTCCATCTCCATCTCTTTTGATTGATTTTAGTTTGAAGTCAACTTTCTTAGAAATTAGTATGGCCACACCTGCTTGTTTCTTAGGTCCGTTTGCTTGATAAACCTTTTCCCAGCCCTTTACTCTGAGTAGATGTCTGTCTTTGTGGTTGAGGTGTGTTTCTTGTAAGCAGCAGAATGTTGGATCCTGTTTTCGTATCCAATCTCTTAGCCTGTGCCTCTTTATAGGTGAGTTGAGTCCATTGATATTAAGTGATATTAATGACCAGTGGTTGTTAACTCCGGTCATTTTTCCTTTCTTTCTTTCTTTCCTTTGGTAGTAGAGTTTGTGTGTTTCCCTTCTTCAAGTTGTGCTGGTGAAGGGTCTTTAGATGTCTGAGTTATTGTGGGCATTGTTGGACTCCTTGGCTTGTGATTTTCCTTCAATTACTTTCTGAAGGGCTGGATTTGTGGCTACGTATTGTTTAAATTTGTTTTTATCCTGGAAAACTTTGTTTTCTCCATTTATAGTGAACGAAAGCTTGGCTGGGTATAGTAGTCTGGGCTTGCATCCATGGTCTTGTAGTTTCTGCAGTATATCTATCCAGGACCTTCTGGCTTTCATGGTTTCCATAGAGAAATCAGGTGTAAGTCTGATAGGTTTACCTTTATAGGTAACTTGACCTTTTTCCTTTGCAGCTCTTAATATTCTTTCTTTATTCTGTATGTTTTGTGTTTTGATTATTATATGACGAGGAGATGTTTTTTTTTTGATCCAGTCGATTCGGTGTTCTGTATGCTTCTTGGACCTTCAAAGGAATATCTTTCTTAAGGTTGGGAAAGTTTTCTTCTATAATTTTATTAAATATATTTTCTGGACCATTGAGCTGTACTTCTTCTCCTTCTTCTATCCCTATTATTCTTAGGTTTGGTCTTTTTATTGTGTCCCAGATTTCCTGAATGTTTTGTGATGAGAATTTGTTGGTTATGCTGTTTTCTTTGATGAGAGTGTTTATTTTCTCTATGGTATCTTCAGTGTCTGAGATTCTTTCTTCTATCTCTTGTAATCTGTTGGTGGTACTTGTCTCTGTAGTTCCTGTTCGTTTATTCAAATTTTCCATCTCCATCCTTCCCTCGGTTTGTGTTTTCTTTATTACTTCCACTTCGTTCTTCAAGTCTTGAACCGTTTCCCTTACCTGTTTGATTACTTTTTCTTGTTTCTCTTGGTTTTCTTGGGTATCTTTGAGATATTTATTCATTTCCTCTACCTTTTTGTTTGTAATCTCTAATTGGTTGTGGCAGTTTTTCACCTCCTGTTTAAGGTCCTCTATTATTTTCATAAAATTCACTTTTGAGTCGAATTCTTCTAATTCTTCTGTATTAGGGTTTAGACTTCTCATTTCGGGATTCCTGGATCCTGGTGATGTCACGTTGCCTTTCAAGTTGTTGGGGGAATTCTTGCATTGGCGCCTGCCCATCTTTTCCTTCAAATGGAGCCAGGAGAGGCCTGATGTCTTGGACCAGTCTTTGCTGTGACTAACTCTCTAGGTGTATCTCCTCAGTGTAGGGGCAGGAACCGTTCCCTTCCAGGTGAACTCCTCAACACCAAAACATGGATGCGTGGTATTCCAATGACCCGCGTAAAGAAGGCCGAATGCAAGGGGTCGGGCGGGGTCCAGTAGAACACAGGCGACACTGCAGTACAAGCTGGAGGTGCCTGCGCTCCCTTTCGGGGGTTGCTGAGGCCTGCCCGCTGCTCTGGTTGGGTAGCCTTAGTGTAGGGGCGTTTGTGCTCTCTACCGGGACCGTCCGCCCCAGGATAGTACACACTCACCCGTCCCGATGAAACTTCTCGGCACCTACACAGGAACTCCTGGATGCCCCAATGAGCCAGGGACTAATGGAAGTAGGGCACAGGCAGAGCAGGTCCAGCAGATCACAGCAGAGACTGCAGCCCCAGCAGCAGGGGCCCGCTTTCCCTGGCGGGGACCTTGAGGCCTGTCCTCTAGTCAGGGACTCACTGCTCTGGGTTGGTAGCCTTAGTGAAATGGCAGGAAACTGTTCCACAGCTAAGGACCTTGCAGACAAGGCAGGTTTGGGGGTGGGGGTGGGGGCGGGTGTGTAGGAGAGCAAGCCCTGCAGCAGGAGCTGGGGGAGGGGTGTTTGTGCTCTCTACCTGGACAGTCCGCCCCAGGATAGCACACACTCACCCGTCCCGATGAAACTTCTCGGCACCTACACAGGAACTCCTGGATGCCCCAATGAGCCAGGGACTAAGGGAAGTAGGGCGCAGGCAGAGCAGGTCCAGCAGATCACAGCAGAGACTGCAGCCCCAGCAGCAGGGGCCCGCTTTCCCTGGCGGGGACCTTGAGGCCTGCGCTCTGGTCAGGGACTCACTGCTCTGGGTTGGTAGCCTTAGTGAAATGCTATTTACTCTGTTTTGAGCACACAGAACTATTCTGTATGAAACTAAATTGTGAGCAGGGTATAGTTTCAGTGTGTCAAAATGTGGATGCGTGTGTATTCGTTCATTTCTCGAGCACTGATCATATGTGAGAGAAACTCTCCTCCAAGGTCTTACTCTGAGAATGAAATGCGTGCCATCTAGTAAGACTTCAGCAAAGATTACTAACCGGTTCCCATTTCATAATTATCCTGTGCCGGGAAGTGTTCTGGGAACCAAGATTTAGAACATAAGACCAAATAGACTTCTTAGCATCAACCCCAGCTAGAAGCACCAAGACCATTTGGATTCAGCTAGGAGATCCTAGATATGAAGAATCATGAGGGAAGAGAGGATTAAAGACTAAGAACACAGGGAAAAAACCTGGATGAAGAAGTCAGCTGGAGAGGAGAATGAGGGAAGCTCCTGGATGATTCCCTATAGATGAGCTGCCCTTTTCAAATCTGTGCCACTCAGTGCTGGGGCAAGGGCAGCCTTCCGGGGTCTGAGCATCAACAATGGCAGCCACCACTGTGGACCTAGTCATCAGGCTCCTTCCTGCTCTGGCAGAATTCCATCCCCAGTGTTAGCCTTGATTTTAGGCCATTGTTTTTTTCTTATGGCTACCTTAGCACCATCCACTAACACCGTAATTCTTTCTAGTTTTGACTAAAGCTGAAGGTGAATTCAATGAAACGTAACCTTTGAGCTAATTCTGAATGCAGGGCTCAGTGGGAAACTCGGCCCAGCGTCTTTGCGGGAGCTGGTAGGGCAAGCATGGCTGTTCTTGCTCTTGGCTTCTCTGTGGGCGCTTAGAGCTCCTATCACAGTCCTTGGGGGATCTTCTCTTCCCGCCTTCTTCCTGTGTGCTCCCTCCTCAGTTCAGTCCCTCTCTGGTCTTAATTCACAGCTTCCCTGTGGGCTGACTCGTAAGATCACTCAGGACTGTGGCATTGCTGCAAACCTTTCTGAAGACATCTGAAAGCTGCCATGTTGTGCCTGCCACATATTTGGGAAAGAAAAAGAGCTTCAAATCTCACCCTTAAATGAACATTCGAGTCTTGCAGCTCTGCTCTCTCTGTTCATTCCAGTTGTGTGATATCCTTGGTGTGACTGGACATTTGTGTGAGTGCAGCCTCTGCCCTTGTGGGAGTTCGCCCTCAGTGTACTTCATGCTGGGATACTGTTTCCCCCCAGCACACTTGAGTATAACTGAAGCTGAGCTGTCTTACTGGGGCCTCGCATTTTAAAGTTACCATTTAAGTGACAATGTCAGTGAGTTTCGTGGGTGGGTAATGTTTATGCCCCAAAGCTGATGTGCTCAGAAATGAGCTACAGAAACAACGCTGTCAGCATCCCAGTGAGGAAAACGCATTGGAGAATGCCCTGCAGAGAATCAGGCATCTTCTCTCCTGTGCACTGAGGTCAAGGGATATTTGAAAGACCACAGTGTGGTCTGTGCTCCTGAATCAGGTTATTAACATCTGACCATAGCTTTGTTCAATTCCTGCCAATACCGGGATCTTAATGATGCAGTTAAATGAAAAGCAGCGTGGGGTGGCTCATCATTATAACCAGCAGCATGTAAGAGAGGAATAAGAATTAGGAGTCTTACAGGAACGGAAGAATTGAAATGAATTTATGTGGGGTACCTCCACCTAGTTAGCTGGTAATTGAAGTAGCTAATTGCTGAATGGGTGAGTTGTCCTTGTTCGGCCCGTTTTGTTGCCATGACAACAGAGCCCTTCATCTCTCCTAACATATACTGAATGTTCAGTACTTAACAATTTAAAGATTTCATTTCTTCATGAGTTAACTGCAGAGTATGTGGTATCTTGCTAGCCAAATTAGAGAAACAGAAGCCCTGCGAAGATGATAAGTAGAATTCACTTGAAAAGGAGAGGGCACAGTGTTACAAATCAGCCCTATCAAAACCTGACAAAGGCCATGGTAGATTTGTATTTAAGACTGAAGCCACTTTATCTTCTAGCTTCTGTTCTATTTCCTTCACTTTATCTTTTCCTGGAGCTTGTCTGTGTTAATTTAGCAAATAGGTTAGGATACCTGCTCAGGTGCTCAGTGCACAAAGATTCAAAAGAATGCCCCTGTTTTTCATAAGCCAGGGACCTGTGGGAAAACCTCAGTAGGTGGCCTTGCAGCACAAATGCTCATGCCAATGACTTCAGAAGGACTCTGAGGGACTGGCCAACTCTGCTTCTCCTTTCTGTCCCCCCTGGGCTGCTGAGTGGTGGAGAATAAAGGACCCTCCCACAGGAGCGTGGCTTCTTTCCAGCAGGCACTGGCTATGTTCCTGCAAACCTCCCTTTGCCTTCTGTCCTAACAAGCAGGGACTCGGCACAGCTCTTGCTGATTGTACTGGGGTGAACGGTGCTTCTACGAATCTTAGCCCAAGTCCTAAACACCAGCACTGAGAAAGAGATCTCATTTGGAGACAGGGTTTCCAAGTGTTCAGATGTAATTAGGTTAAGGATCTTAAAATGATGTCATCCTGGAAAATGCGGGCTTGAGTCAAGTGATGTCTCTGAGTCAGAAGACCTGGTAGCACAAAAAACAGGCGCAGAAAGATGAAGGCAGGTATTGGAGCCACAAAGCCACAAGCCAGTGATGTCACAGACTACCAGCAAAGGCCAGATAACTCTAGCTCGAACCAGGTTCTACCTCAGCTCCTCTTCCCCCACAACCTTGCCGATACCTTGATGTTGAACCGTCTAGCCTTGGGACTGTTTGGATAAATGCCTGTGTTTTTTTTCAGCTGCTCAGGTTGTGGCCATTTTCTATGACAGCCCAAGAAACTAATAAAGTAGTCAATTGGAAAATTAATAAAGGAAATTGAAATTACCTACAATAAAGTTCTTCCATTTGGCCACAGTGTGAAACTGGCACATTCCTCTCAAGGCAGACTTAACATAAGAGCAAATGCTATCTCCACAAGGCTGACATGGATCAAACATCCTCAGGGCCCAGAGAGAAGAGAGCTTTGATTTATGTTTCCATGCTGGTTGGAAACAGCGTAGCAGAGGGTGAGGCCGGCTGTACCACACACCTGCGTAGAAGTGTTATGATGCTCCAAAGCCAACGTTAAACACCAATGTCAGAGATAACACCGAATCAACAGAACCAAGGAAATAAAGACCCCACCCCAAAACCCGGTGCCCATAGTAAGTGCACAGGTGATCCTGTTGCATGTGCATGGTGCAGTTCAGCAATGCAGAACCTCCCTTCCACAGCACCCTCTTTTCAGACCACACAATCAGCTCCATCCCTGTATCTTGGCAGTAGCTCACCTGGGGTCAGATTGGAGACCCGCATTTTCTCAGCTGTGTTCCTTGAGCCTAGCCTGAGTTTGGCCAGATCTTGTTGCTTTATTGATGAACTCGGAGATAATGAAAGTCAGCCCAGGAAACCTTGCTGCCTTGCATCAAAAATGCTCATGCCAATGACTTCAGAAGGACTCTGAAAGTAGGGAGAATAATTCGATTCTCCAGTTGGTTTGTTTTATTCTAATACAGCCTGTAAACTGCGAAACAGGTGAAATTTTTTTCTGCCTAATTGAATGGGTTTGAAGTTGAGCGAGATCCTATCAAGTTCTAGTTAATGCTCTGGCTCACACACATCTGTGTGCTTCATTGTCTTCCCTGTTTCTGGCATTGATGGCTCCAGCCTGTGGCGACTTGCTGCACGTTGGGCATGGTGCTGAGCTTTTGGAATGTGTTCTTGATTTTACGTCATGGTTGTCTTATGACAGCATTGTGGTAGTATTATCTCCCCTTACTGTGCAGGGTAAAATAAAACCCGAGGCATCACTACCCAGGATCCTCCCATAAGTGAGAAAGAGCAGTCAAGAGTGTCAGCTGGTCATATTCAGACCAGATGTCCTCAGAGCCCAAGAACACACCAGGCTGTATGTCCTATGGTTTTGATTTCTAAAATACAGTCAGGTCTCAATTTCACGTTTATCCAGATTTTCTCATTTATTAGCTCCTGGGCTAATGTCTGCTTTTTCTCTTTTGTGATTTGGGAGGACTATATCTGAAACTAAGGGAGATGTATGTGTGACTTCAGCTCATGCACACAAACACACCGTATATCCACACCTTGGAGACATTGCCCTTCTGGATTTCTGCATAACTAACTTTCCATCCCAACCAGGTGTCTCCTTCTGATTCTCAGGCAATGCCTGCAGCTGAGGGAACAATGGGAAGATGAATACCTTGTCTATGACTCTGAACTAGATGTCCTCAATGAACAACTTGCCTCCAAGTACCTAGTGTACGAAATCTCTCATGCTTGCAATTAAAATAAGTGTAGGATATGGGTGTTCTCTCTATGGACCTGTAGACCAGTTTGTTTGTGAGTGCTGAGTATGTAGGGCAGGCACCTCCATCATCAGTGTGACAGTTCTGTTTCCGTCTTCTCCTCAGTCTGTAAGATGGGTGGAGTGTGGTCACAAACTTGCCATTATGACATGCTGACTCGATCCAGAACTTCTAGGTGGTGTGATTTAATAAGCAACATGGATGAATTATGCTACATCTCTACTTTTGCACCTTCTTTCTTGAGAGAAACTGCTATCTTTAATTTTTTAAACTCTCAATAAGTTATGAGGCAGAAGAAAGGAGACAGAGATACAAGGCTGTTTGGGGTGTTTTTTGCTTTGTTTTGTTTTGTTTTGTGTTTTTGAGACGAGGAATAGAAACTTGAAGCCTGGATTATGGGGAAGATATTTAAAATAATTGACAGCTCCCTTTTTAAGTTGCACTCAAATAATATTGTATTAACAATGAGATTTATGTGCTAATGACTTTCGTATACTATGTAATGAATTCAAAACTGGGAGTTTAAAGATGTGCTCTGATCTGAAGTACAGCCTGGGCAGACACAGGTCACTGCTCAGACACAGGACTGGGTTCTGTAACCTATGCAAATTGAAGAGAGCAGGGGAGCAGCTGTGGTGCAGAGCTACGTGTTTTCCTGTGGATCAGTCCCTAAAGCTAATTCCTGAAGAGCTGATTCTTGATTTGGTGTAAATTACTTGTGGATCTCAACATTAACATGACCTGGCCGGTGTCATTAAAGAACATTTTGTTGGAGTGGGGTGGCACATATTACAAACAGGTAGATTGTATCACAAGTAATTCATAAATCTGTAGCCCAAAAGGGGTGGATATCTCTCTGTGCTGTAGGCTGGGTACTCCTTGACAAGCAGGATGTGCATGCTGCTTCTATTACAGCCAGATTCTATATGAACTGCTGGCTCCACGCACAAGAGGCAGCCGGCTGAGGGAGGGCTCACGCCAAGCCGGGTGCACTCCGATCTGGTGGCCGGCAGTAGGGCAAAGGTTCTAAAACCAAACATTGGGCCCCAGATGATTCCATAAAACAATCCCACACCAGTTCAGAATTATTGATTATAAAAAGAATTATTTATTTAAAGGGAAAAACTTACAGATCACCATCCTAAACAGCAGTCCTCTGAGCGCAAACAGGAAACAGAGTCTAGCAGCCAGAACAGAAGCTGGAAGCAAGAGAGGGGGCGCACAGTTCCCGCTGCTTTTTAAAGTATAAAAGACCACACTCCAGTAGGCTGGTATCTTAAAGGCTATTGGCTGAAGGAGCAGAATGTGCTCCCACAGAAGAGTGTAGTCCTTGAAACGCTGTTATGTGGACAGCGGACTCAAAGTCTTGCCCCTGTGATGAAGTGCCAAAGGCCACAGATTTGGGCAAGCCTTTTAACTTTGTATATTCAGGAATGCCCCCACTGAAAGTAACAATAACCTCCAGGAGAACACTGTAGTCAGTCGACAGTTGGTCATATACAAGAGGGAGAAAAATAGAATTAGTTCACCTTTCCTATTCATGACCAATGAATGGCTTTCTTTAAGGAAGAGGGAGGGGCAGGGAGAAAGGGGTCCAGGAAGATGAGGGTCAGAAGCTGATCTTCTTGAACTTAGACTTTGCTGAAATTTTAAATTTTGCCACAAGGCGAAGCTGCCTGTGAAGAAATTAATACAGTAGAGTTGAGTTCCCTGAAGACAGATGCCTAGAGCCCAGAAACACCAGGTATCCCGAAAGTCTTGATGCTAATACACACTTCCTGTCTGCTGAGGTGCAGAAACATATCTCCTTCAGTCAAGCTTAGTAGGGTGAAAGAGCAGATGGGGGACATTGAACTAAAGCAGTTCAATGTGTATAAATATGCAGTGTGCGTGTGGACCGCCAACAGGGCTTGCAGATGTCCCTAGAGCATCGTCGTGTACTGGGTTCCCCAGGGCTCACGTGTGAACTCAAGCTAAATGTTATACTTAAAAATAATCTATCTACCAGCAAGCTTCTGGCCTAAAGAAATGCCAAAGTAGTTCCCACCAATCAGCAATTTGAATTTTTAAGACAAGCAAAAGGAAAGCAATTTTGACCAACACTGACTAGACTGTTGCTCGTATTTTTTCACCACCAGGGTCAAATAGAGTCATGGCAGTATTTGTTTTCCGTACTAAGACTGGGAGCATGACAAATGTTTTGAAATGTTACAGAACATGCATTTGACTTCTGGGATTTGAAGGTGACTTGTTCAATGAAGGAGATCTCCAGAACCCACTTCAGAAACATCCCCTTTAAAAAAAGAGATTTATTATTAGTGTGTGTGAGAGAGAAAGAGAGAGAGAGAGAGAGAGAGAGAGAGAGCGCACATGCATGTGCATGCAAGTGAACATGCATGAAAATGTATGCCGTGTGTATGGTTATCCAGAAGAAGATGTCAGATTCCCTGGAGCTGGAGTAACCAATGCTTCTGGGCCACCCAGTGTGGATGTGTAAAAGTGAGCCTGGGCCCTCTGGAAGAGCAGCAAGTGCTCTTAGCTGCTACGCTTTCTCTTCAGACCCCAGCATCACTTTTTCGGTAGGTGGCTCACCCCGTGAGTTCCCTGCTGTCCTAGTGACCAGTTACCAAACAGAGGTCTAGAGAATATGAGCGATGTTGGAATTCAGAGTGGGTGAGGGGTGTTTACAGAGTCCTTGCCTGGACCAACAGGGATGTACAGATATAGAGTGTTAGCCACACTTCTACGGCAGCCGTTTCCTATCTCGACAATGGAGGGCAATTTGGGGAGTTATTCCCTAGTCCCCTTGCCCAGCTGCCTTAGTGGCAGAGCTAGGAGAGCACCCTGTTCCAGCTGTCCTCTCCAGTCCAGCTCCCCTTCATCCTGTCATCTTCCCAGACTTCTCTTCCCCTGTTTATAAAATGGGGCTAATAAAACCTCCCATCTCTCAGGGATGAGTGTTTTAAGGACATGCTAGATCACTTATGAAAGAATCTTTATGTTCTGCAGAATTAAAGTGCATGGCAAAGTCACATTTTTACCATAACTGTCTAATATATCATAAAGCCAGTACTGAAAAGGTAATTAAGTATGTGGCTTTGACAGAAGCGTAGAAAGGAATGAAAATAAAAATAGCTATCTTGGTGAGCGGGATGTGTATTACCTTATAAGGACTTTTCTGAGCCCGCTTCACGGAGACAGCCCTTTATTAAACATAAGATGAGTATCTATAGAGAGGCAGTGCTGTAGGCTGCAGTACAGAGGACATGAACAATAAAATCTGTGACATGAAAGACTTTTAGTCTGTTCTCATTAACTCTTGTGCCAAGAGCCAACAGACATGAAACATTTGGTAAAGACTAGGAAGACATCCATGGAAAAGATCAAAGAATTAGGAGACAGAACCTGCTTGGGAAAAGTTGGAGGGGTAAAATAAAGTGGAAGATAAGGCCGAAGAATGAGAGAAATATGAGCAGCAGATGGTGACCAGGAAACAGAATGAACGAAATTGGTCTAAATTATGACCAGCAGCTTGTAGGGAACACCCAGGGGAGCCCCCAGTGCTTCTGAGGCTGTAAGCAACTGGAATGTGCTATTGATAGAATTTATGGAATCTCTTTTTTTTTTCCAGAGACATATTCAATAATAGGCCACCTTTCCATTTCAGCAAATTGCTGCAGGCCGTGGACAAAAGGGAGCATTCTATCATAGATTGTGGTTATGCCCTAAGATAATTAAATTTGGGGACATACTACTTCACTGAGGGAAATGTGTCACTGGAAAAGGTGCCATATTTCAGGACTCCAATCAAACAGTACTGGAAATGCTGGGTAAACGCCTATGGTCTGTGTTAAAGAGAAAAATGCATAGTTGCCATTTTCTCATTGCATTCTGATGATCTTAGCTTCGGCCTCAGAAAGTCTATTAACAGCGTCTGCTAAGACAAAGCAGTGTGTGCACTCGGCAGTATTGGCCTCACCACTAAGACACCTCAGTTCCGTAAGAGGCAGTGAGAATTTGGTTTTCTTCTTTAAAAGCATTGAAAAGTTTACTTGAGAGCTAGCATTTGTATAATCTCTGAGTGTTTTAAAATAATTAGTAAACGCTACAGACGCAGTTATGCAATGGGTAGCAGCTGCCCTAACTGCTTTAGTCAAATAAAACTTCTGGGGCCATGGTCTTATTTGTGCTATTTTTGTTACTTTAGCATAGAACAGCACATTGGGATGAACAGTGGCTCACACAGTCCCTTACCAGGGATCTTACCTTTCTTCTTCTCTGTTTGCCTTCTTCACTACTCCCGGAACCCTAGGCTATCCACAGCGTCTTCCAATGACATGATGATGACTTCGGCATGTCATCTATGTGGAAAATGGTCGTCCCCATGACTAGCTGTGCCTCTCAGTATCCTCCTTCTTGACTTAAAGCTTCTCTGCTCCCATCTTGAGCCTCAGGTTGGGAGGATATTTTAGCATGCACACACCCACAGGACTTTGCTTTGAATTTAGCCCACAAGAGAGTTTTCTGTCCTACCCTTTATTTTCTTTTTCCATCATCGGTCCTTTGAAGGTGTCACCCTGGACTTCTCTAGAAAGCCTCTTGGCGTTGCACATATGGAATACATGGAGGGCACCTGTTCCACTGTCTTTACCTCTGTCTTTGCCCTGCCTCCATGTCTCTGAACATGCCTGTCCATCCCATTTTTGCTATTGTGATTTGTACTGCTCTTGTTGTATATGCCTGAATTTTTGCCCCATCTCTCCTACCTGAGTCTGCTTGACTTCTAGAATACCACAGTTTCTCCTGGAAAACTTCAACATCTTCCACTCAAATAAAACCCAGGGCTGTGATTCAGTGGCCTTCTGCATTGAGTTCTTAGTTCCACCGCCATGTTTGTTTGGGCTTCCTAATGTCTGCCTTTCCTCCATATATGTGCGTTCAGCCCCTCAAACCAATCCCACCCCATCGTCACTCCAGCTGGATAGGACTGACCCTTCCTCCATGTCAGCTCTTCCCAACCAGTGACCTCAAACTCCACGTACACCACATCCCCCCACATTCGCTACAGCACAGATGTAAAGACTGACGCTCACTTTTCAACATCCAGGAGAGACTACAGCTGTTTAAAGCTCTGCTCCCCTCTTCCCTCTTTTCACATGAAGAAATCTCAGGGCTCTGTAGATCTAGCGGGTGGGCCTCCTATGCTAGTACAGTATAATCCACAGCCAGCATTCACCCTGTCTAGGCAGAGGATCTACAGGGGATGAGCTTTTCCACCATATCTTGTCAAACAAGTCCTTCTTGCTTCATGTCTTACTGACAGGCTCATTCTTCTCCCATCTTACCTCCTGAGACTCTTATTTTCAATAGCAATTCCTTTCCACTGTGATTCAGTATCCACTTCTTTCCTCCATGGGTTTTGGTGCAAGATTAAAGCCTCCCAACTTCTCCCCATTTGTACCCATGTAGTACCTACAACTTTCACCTTGAATGGATTATTATTTTCTCTTGCTTTAGGAATGGGTATCCTATATTACCAACTAGCTCAGAAAGCCCTACATGGTAGAAATGATGCCATGTCACCTTCTTCAGAATACTGTGCATACACACAGGTCTGTGCATCTGAATGTGTGTCGTAAATACACACACTACTATAGGTACAGTTTGATAATATGTTTTGTGCCAATTGCTTTATTTAACCTTCACGACTACCTTCAAGGTTTAGCAGCAGAGGAGCACCTTGCCTGGATGGGGCCAAGGAAGTTATCAGAAATAACATCACACAACGGCTCTCACTCTAGAGAGTTATTGGAGATGGGGGGGTGACCAAAAGACTGCCTCTGCCTTGGAGTGGGGACAAAAGAGGGGGACAGAGATAGAGGAAAACAGTGAGAAAGAGTCAGAGAATGAGAGAGAACAAGAGAGTAGGTCAAGATTATTCCTGTTGCACTCGAGCAGTTGGGGACGATGTGGCTGAGCTGTGGGCGGTTCCTAAGACCTACAGTTACCACATCAGCACAGTATGATGGCGCTGCCTATACTCTCAACACTCAGGAAGCTGCATCAAGAGGTTAGCTGTCAGTTTGAGCACAGATCAGGTACACAGTAAGTATCAGGTCAGCTGGGACTACAGAATGAGACCCTGTCCAACAAAACAACAATCAGGGTCTAGATTGGTGGCACAACAGGTGACAGCACTAGCCGCTCTTCCAAAGGACACTGGTTTGATTGCCAGAGCCCACATGGTGGCTCACAACCACCTGTAACTCCATTTCCATGTGATCTGATGTCTTCTCCTGGCCTCTGCAGACACCAGGCTCAACTATGGTAAAATAAAATAAATAAATCTATGAAAATCTCAATAAAAAGAGAAAATCTTGGATTTGTAACATAAATATTGCAAATAACCCACCTGTGATAGCTCAAGATTTTTATCCTGAAAGCAATTTATTATACATTTGATAATAAAATTCAGATGGACATTTTATATTTTTAAGTTGGTAATTATGCTTTTCCAAGAGAGGCATATATGACAGCTACTCTTTCAGAAATGAGTAAATGAAAGCTCAGAGGGGTTGAGAAGTTTGTCAAGAGCAGCACTTGAAAGGGGTTGTTTATTGTTTCAAGAAGTCGTGCATTCTGTAATGCTGTCCTAGCTCAGGGACTAATGACCCATAAACCATGGCATCTCATCCTTCCAGGGCTGCCCACCTTCGGCTTTAAAGAGTTAGTTGCATAAGCTGTGGATCATCCTCGTGTCTCCTGCTGCTGACCAAGTGTTCCATGAGGCAGAACTCTGAGTATTAGTTAACACACAGACAGACCTCTGCTGAACATGAAAGCCAAGCCTCTGTCCAAAAGCAGCTGGGAGGGCTGTGGGAGGAGTGGAGATAAACATGCTGTCCTTAATAAAGTGCTCTTTAAGCGCCATTAGGTAGTTGTTTTGTCCTTTGCTTAACATTTTTTGGAAATACTGCTTCCCGTTATCAGACTGATACTATATTCAATCACATTAGCGTTTTTAACAATTTTTCCCCAACAACACCCATCCTTTATGATAACATTACATTAAACTCAGTTTAGACTCCCCAGTCCAGTTGTCACTACAGAAGCTTTCCCACCAACAAAAAGGACTCAGGGATGCTCCCCTTGAACAGACATCGCTTCCTACAGACACAAAAACCTGGGGAGGGTCAGAGCTCTGCAGGCAGCTCTTTCTCCTTCTTTCCTTTCTGTGCCGGAAGCCAGGAATGTGGTCGGAAGCTTCAGTGATGCCCCAGGGAAGCTAGACTTCTGTGGGGAGCTGGATACCTGCAGCCTTGGGAAGGAACTGAGATTTTGCTTAAGATATGACTATCCTGGGGTGGCTTTCACCTGATCCATCTCAGCCTGGTCTGTAGAGACTAGGATTTTAGGATTTTTGAGATATGTCTTCAGCATCACCTATGTTCCACCAACCCTGCAGGTCTTATGAGCGGTGTGGTAGCATCTGTTGCTACAACAAACACCCAGTCAGAAGGGTTATTTATCAGCCCAGAATGAGTCACAGCACCCAAACAATCAAGCTCCTGAGTGTCACTTCTCCTGTGTGAGTGTAATTTCAAACTCACCACCAAGTTCTCTGCCCAGGAGCATCTCCTGAGGGGTCATTGTGATAGTGGCTTGTCTGCTTTTTGTCCAGGAGACTCTGCAGCAGAGTCGCTCATCAGAGTATTTAGGACACTGACAGGCTTGGAACCAGACCCTGCTAGGGTAAGGTAGAAGCGAGCGGTCCTGTCCTGCTGGAAAGTGTCTCCACGTGGACAAAAATCCAAGCTACCAGCAATGCCACCACCAGAAACTACCACGACTTCTGTAAACCATATATTATACTGATACAGAACTGTTGGGGTTTTTTAATTGTTTTATTGTGCTATACATTTTTCTCTGCCTCCCTCCCCCTTTCCCCCTTTCCTTCTGCCCTATCACCTTCTGTCATCCTCTGTGACTCCCACGTTCCCAGTTTACTCAAGAGATCCTGTCTTTTTCTACTTCCCATGTAGATTAGATCTATGTAAATCTCTTAGGGTCCTCATTGTTGTCTAGGTGCTCTGGAATTGTAGGCTGTAGGCTAGATTTTCTTTGCTTTATGTTTAAAAACCACATATGAGTGAGTATATGTGATAATTGTCTTTCTGGGTCTGGGTTACCTGACTCAAAATAATGTTTTCTAGATCCATGCATTTTCCTGCAAAATTCAAGATGTCATTATTTTTTCTGCTGTGTAGTACTCCATTGTGTAAATGTACATTTTCCTTATCCATTCTTCTATCCAGTGGCATTTAGGTTATCTTCATGTTCTGGCTATGACAAACAATGCTGCTATGAACATAGTTGAGCACATGTCCTTTGGCACGATTGAGCATCCTTTGGGTATATACCCAAAACTGGTATCACTGGGTCTTGAGGAAGGTTGTTTCCTGATTTTCTGAGAAATCGCCATATTGACATTCAAAGGGGCTGTACCAGTTTGCACTCCCACCAGCAATGGATAAGTGTTCCCTTTACCCCTTGTACTCTCCAACAAAATTTGTCACCACTGTTTTTGATTTTGGGCACTCTGACAGGTGTAAGATGGAATCTCAGAGTTGTTTTGATTTGCATTTCTCTGATGACTAATGATGTTGAGCATTTCTTTAAGTGTCTTTCAGCTATTTTAGATTGGTCTGTTGAGTTCTTTGTTTAGGTCTATACCCAATTTTTTATTGGATTGTTTGTTGTTTTGAACAACTTTCTTGAGTTCTTTGCATATTTTGGAGATTAGTCTTCTGTCTGATGTGGGGTTAGTGAAGATCTTTTCCCATTCTGTAGGCTGTTGTTTTGTCTTGTTGACCATGTCCTTTGCTTTACAGAAGCTTTTCAGTTTCAGGAGGCCCCATGTATTAATTGTTGCTCTCAGTGTCTGTGCTACTGGGGTTATATTTAGGAAGTGGTCTCCTGTGCCAATGCATTCAAGTGTACTTCCCACTTTCTTTTCTATGAGGTTCAGTGTGGTTGGTTTTATGTTGCGGTCTTTGATCCGTTTGGACTTGAGTTTTGTACATGGAGATAGATATGGGCCTATTTTCATTCTTTTATGTGTTGAAATCCAGTTATGCCAGCACCATTTGTGTTTTTTTTTCCATTTTATGTTTTTTTTTTCTTCTTTGTCAAAAATCAGGTTTTTGTAATGTGTGGACTGATTTCCAGGCCTTAGATTCGATTCCATTGGTCCTCCTGTCTGTTTTTAGGCCAATATCAAACTGTTTTCAGTACTATAGCTCTGTAGTAGACTTTGAAGTCAGGGATTGTGATGCCTCTAGAAGTTCCTTTATTGTACAGGATTGTTTTGGCTATCCTCAGTTTTTGCTTTTTCATATAAAGTTCAGTATCATTCTTTCAAGGTCTGTGAAGAATTTTGCTGGGATTTTGATGTGCCTTACATTGAATCTGTATATTGTTTTTGTAAGATTGTCATTTTTGCTATGTTAATTCTACCTACCCAAGAGTGTGGGCGATCTTTCCATTTTCTGGTGTCTTCTTCAATTTCGTTGTTCAACGATTTAAAGTTCTTGTCATTCAGGTCTTCCACTTCTTTGGTTAGAGTTACCCCAAGATACGTTATTTGTGGCTATTATGAAGGGGGATGTTTCTCTGATTTCTTTCAGGGTGAGGTGTTTTTGACAACAACAGAGTCTTTGTTCAAGAACAAGGATCCTTGAAACTTGTTGGCCACCAGAGCTGCCCTGAGACTGAGGTTTTCAGGATTTTGTCTTTGTGAATTTGAGGAGTGAAATTCATTGACCACTGTGGGTAGATTTTAGATAGTTTATTGTACACTCTAAATTTTTTGGTTTTGTTTTTTTTTCCTTTTTTATTTATTTTATGTGCATTGATGCAAAGGTGCCCCCTGGACCTGGAGTTTCAGACAGTTTTGAACTGCCATATGGGTGCTGGGAATTGAACCCAGGTCCTCTGGAAGAGCAGTCTGTGCTCATAACCACTGAGTCATCTCTCCAGCCCCTAATGTAGATTCTTAGGTGGGAAGTTAAGAAGAGAAGCAGGGAGAGAAAGGGGAAGTGAGAGAGAAACTTCCATGTAGTAGTAGGGTTCCAGGAAAGAGGGTGCCATGGCTCAGTTAGTCTGGGTTTTTTAAAGGACTTATGGCAGAAATCGCAGTGGGACTCGGGGACAATGATGGTCACTACTGGTCAGTCTTGATGTCCAGCCAGATATCCAGAAGTCACTCTTCTGTCAGTCTTGTATGATTCTATGGAACCTTCAGGAGATGGGAAAGAGACAGGAGCTGTAATTATCTCTGGTAGTCCCATCACCCAGCAGGGACATTCTCAAAGGATGACTTTGAGGTCCCTGCCCTGTCTGACCAGTTTTTATTCCTGTTCACATCACCATGACTGGTAAATATCGTGGTGAAAATGAAAAGCAGCAGGGTGTTGGCTGGCTGTTGCCATGGCTTTCTACTCATTTGCCTCCTCTTCTGAGCCCTGCTTCCATCCTTCTTGGGTCCTCTCTGTCAATGGTTCTCTTGCTGGGCTTTGTTCTAAAGACTTTCTCACTTTCCCAGCCCACCTCTGATGAGCCCAAATGACCTCTAATGCCCGTGGGCTCAGGCCACCCCATTTTAGCTGTTGCTGACAAAAGAGAGAGAAAATTCTGCTTGGAACATTGTGTCTAAAACTGGAATTTCTTCCAGGCTGCCCAGGTTTGACAGATATGTGCTTCTTTCCATGCTTAGGAGGGAGTGGAGGAGGGCCAGGACCTTATTCTCTTGGCTGCAGAATATGGATGCAAATGGAAATGCATTGAATGTAGCGACAAAGCACAAGGTTCTCCTCAAAGGATGAGAGAGAGTTTGCTCGTTCTTGAACTGAATATGAATGACAGCGGCCCTCAGGTTGTCAATAAAAGACTTATTCCACTGTGGAAATGGTTTCATGAAATATTTATTGTTATATAACAAAAAGCCATAAATCAGGATATTTTTCAAATGCATTGGTAGAAATATCAGGTAAATGAGCATTGTGGTTTCATATCTGTTGCTATGATAAAACTCCCTGAGAAGTTTTAATTGAAGGGGAGAAAGGGTTTATTTTAGTTTTCAACTCCAGGCTATAGCCCATCATTGTAGATAAGGCAAAGCACCAACCGGAAGCAGATACTCATGGTAAGAGCAAAGAGAAATGAACGCTTGTGTGTTTGATGTTTTTACTCCTCTACAGTCCAGGGCCCAAACCCAGACAATCATGGTCCAACTTCAGTCTAAGACTTTCCACATAGCTAGAGATAACCAGGACAGCTCTGCCCCCAGACATATTCATAGGCCAGACTGATCTGGATAATCTGTCATTGAGAATGCCTTTCCAGAGGCAGCCTGGTTTCTGAATTCAGTGCTAGCCTGATCTACACAGCAAATTCCAGACAGTCGGGGCTACATAGAGAGAGCCTGTCTCACCCAACAGAAGTTTAGTTATGGGCTAGAGAGATGACTCAGCAGTGAAGAGCAGTGGATAACTGATTGGCTACTGAGGAGAATAAAGACACTCATTGATAATTTGGTTCTGGGCCTGAGACCTTTCCAGAAATCACAGCTTTGTCTTCCCTTCAACACACATATGTCTTTCTTCTGGCAACAACGGCTCACTAGAACCCGAAACAGAGAAATGCAACAGGAGCTTTAGGACAGAAGCCTTAGCTTGGATGCTCCAACATCCTTTGCTCAATTTCCTGCCCCTTCAAGAGTACAAAGCAGAGAGGGGAAATTTGATGGAACCACATCGTGAGGAACAGAGAAGTGAGTCCCAAATATGTCTGCGGGGTTCTGACAAGGAACTGGGTTTTGTGTTTAAACAGAATAAGAATGGGAACAAGAGCAAGGCATCTGCATAACTGAGGGCTTTCTTGCCCATCATGGGCTTAGCTCCAGTCCAGCAATATTGGCTGAGAAGGGTATCATGATCATGGCTTGAGGAATCAACTGGTTCCTAAGAGACAGTCACGTTTACTCCAGGGTTCAGCTTCATCTTCAAGAATAGTTACCCTTATCTGGGAGAGGATCTGCCCTCCCTGGCTTTCCTCTTTGTGGGATCATCCAAGGTTCTTGCAAGTTTGATCCCAGGTAATTTTCATAGACCTTGATTCTTTCTTCTCCTACAAAGTTAATTTTAAAACATAGCCACTATCCTGTATTTCTAAGGAAATTAAAGGAGCGAGGGATGGCCTGGCGACTTCTGAATCTGTAGTGCTCATTACTGTTGTGTGTAGCTGATATGACAAATGTCAGAAGTGCTATTTCTTCAGGAGCATCCAAGCCCTCCCAGAGCATAATGGCTCTACCTGGGTAACCACATGGGCAGTAGATGCTTTTGGATCCTGCAAAGATTTCCCCTTGCGTTTGCTTTTAGAAAGGTCTCATGGAGCCTGCTCTGGCCTCTAGCTTGCTGTGTTGTTAAGAATGAGCTTAGCTCCTAATCTTCCTGTCCTCTTCTCGGAGTGAGTGCTGGGATTATAGCTTGGTCACAATGCCTGTTGCCAGCCTTTGGATTTGTAATTGTTCACAAGAACTCATTCAGCTGTAACCCAGAAAGTTGGTTGAGTGAATTTTATGGTACAGAAAACCTTGTGAGGTACCATGTTGGCACACAACCTCCTAATGAGAGAAAAAAAAAAAAAAAAAAAAACATCTGCGATCTTTCTACCACCTTTGCTTTTGGCTACCTTAACACAATATATTTATGGAATGTTGTGTTGGCAGGGAAGACTGGAGTGGAGGTCTTCTATGGAGTGCTGACAAGACAGAGGAACTGATGGGCAAGAGATGGAGAATGTATCTAGTTTTTCTTCATCTTTGGTCCTCAGAGAGGTCTCTGCCTGATAGCTATTTACAAATTAGAGTATTTCTTTGTGGGAAATCTTCATTTTTAAATAACACATAGAAGAACATTTTCAGAATCAGGAAAAACGAATCAACAATACTTACAGGGACATTAAGTTATTATCTCAGCTGGAGAGTAAAATGTTGCCTTGACCCACGATCTGAATAGCTTACAGATTTACTCAAGTTCTTTGAGGCAGAGATTCGTAATTTTAAATGATATTCCTTGGGTATTTATGTAAAAGCTTGAATTTTAAAAATGCTAACTGCGCAAAAATACCCTTTCTATTATGCAGGGGAGAAGAAAAAGACAGGGATGATAAAGATAGTCCTTGGCGGTGATGTTGGGAGAGGAATAGTCTCAAACCTTGATAACCAGGAGAACCGCCCTTCTGTGGTATATGGTATAGATGTTTCACAGAAAAGAAAGACAAGCAGCAGGAAGAGCAGGGCTGCTGTGCTACCCGTGTCCGGTGTTTTAAATAGAAGTGGCTGTAAACCTAGTTTCCACTTGTCAGTCATACTAGAGGATTTGTTTTGCATTATTTTGCTGTTTTAGGTTTAATGTGGTAACTCCGTATAAAAAGATTTTAATTTAGACAGTTGAATTGTTCAACACATTTATTTATTTATTTATTTATTTATTTATTTATTTATTTATTTTGGTTTTTCGAGACAGGGTTTCTCTGTGGTTTTGGAGCCTGTCCTGATGTTCTGTTTAAAGTGTGGTCATTAGTATACACAGTATTGAGTTTCAATATGGGTTTTTCAAACAGAGCCCCAAGTCTGCCATTGTTGATCCTGCTCCCAGGTTTTTCATCCCATTCCCCTGCGCACCCCGACCCCAGCCCCTGCTTCAGCACCACAGATGTCCTACTGCTCCCAGTTCCGTTTCTCAGCATCTTTCTGTCCTTCCATGGTCTCCTCTCTATTTCTATATTCCATACCCCCACTTATATACATACTTAAAACATTAAAAATATGTGAGAAAGAGTGATTTTTGTCTTTCTGAGACTGGGTCACCTCTCTTAATAAAATATTTTCCAGACCCACCTATTTTATGAGAATTTCATTTTTTCTTACAGCTCAATTTTTAGTATAAAAGCCTAGATTCCAACAACCCAGCAAGCCAGGTTCAGCCCTCAAGGGTAGATTGAGGACAGGTGCTAACTTTTAAACAGTCCAGGATAAGGTGTATTCTCTCTAGTCATTGTCCCAACTCTGGTTCTACAAAGTATCCCAAACAGTCCTATCACATCCTCTCTGTGTGCTAAGTGTGGTTCCCACAAGGTAAATCTGGCCCTCTGGGCAATGGGAGACAATAGTCCTCATTGACCTAGGGTCTGTCCTAGGGGTTTTCATTCTTCCTGGAATGTGAGGTGTCTGTGGGTTTAGCACAGTCTTTTGAGGGGGCTGAGGCAGGTTCGATGGACACTCCTAGAGTGGCTGGCTTTCTAGCCTGCAAAGGTGAACAGGTGACCCAAAGTTAAAGGGACAGACATGAAAATTCAGAGAGACCAAGATCTTATCCTGGTCTTAGATGCCATGAGGGCCCCAGTGAGAAGACAGTGCATTTTAGCAAAAGGGACTTATTCCATCTGCAGTTTTCTATCCTGCTAAGATATCTTAAATAAATAAATAAAACAAAAACCAGCAAACATCTCTCTTGTAAGCACTACCTTAGGAAGACAAGTGTAAACTGCTATAGACAAGCAGTAATAGCTGCTTCTAAAGAAGCAGGCGTTGTTCTGTGTTGTGTAAAGGGGGCACATCAGTCTTTATAGCCCGGTCTGCATAATAGTTCATAATCCTGCTTTAAAAATGAGATGCAAAGATAGAGAAAGGTAAAGTTAATTGGCCAAACTTGCAAAGCTAGGAAGCAGCAGTTTTAAAACCAAACTCAGGAGGTGATGCCATAGCCCTCAGCTCACAGCCATGGTACTGTCACCTCTACCCCCTCTCCTCTTCCTCTCCCTTTTCACGGTTCTTTTATGTCATTGACTACACTATGCTTATTGCTATCAAAATACGTATATCATCTGTCCCCTCTCTTTCCTGAATTATTTCTCCCTCAATTCCATCCTCCGTTTCTTCTCTCATTCTTTCCTTCCTTGCTCCCTTCCTTCTTGTTTTCTCCCTCCACCCCCATTTATGTTTCAGAAAAATCAAGCACACCTGGTGAAGGGGGGAAGATGATCGGGTTGAGCCCACTCCAGGAAGGTTCAGAAGCAGTGTGGCATACTGAGGTCAGAGGTCAGGAAAGGTGAAGATATTGGTGTACACTGGTCATACCAGAAAATGAGATTGGTGGTATGCTGGGTATTGACCAAGTAAAGGCCATATCGAGTAGAAACAGGTAGGCATCGTCCCTGTCCTGGGAGAAGAGTATCGCTAACATGGAAAGGAGAAAGCTGCCAGGACTTCTGTAGTGGTAGCATGCTATCGAGGTATACTGAGCTAGGAAATGCATATGAAGGCAAGGGTGTGTGTATTTGTGCGCATGTGTATTTATACACAAAATGTTCCTTAGTTCTGGAAGGCCTGGATGTGTTGAGGAGAAAGCCTGGAGATTAGTAGATATGAGATGTTCCCTGTGTCAGGGCCTGGAGCTTGCCTCTGTCACCTAGTTCTGCAGAAGTCCTGACAGGGACAACAGACTCGAGCACTCCCCCAATACACCAATTAAAGCCTGGGAACCCTACAAAGCACAGCAGTGACTAGCAGGGCAAGCGATGCCCACGGGTGCAGCAGTGACAGTTACACCTCAACAGCAGCCACTAAGTAAACTCAAAGCCACTCAGTGGGGGGGAACCTGTGCCTAATACTGTAAATCCAGACAATTACCCATTTCCGGTGAGGTCGTGGAGAAACAAGAGAACCTATTACTGCCATGTTCTTAAACCACGTCCCTTAGTTAGGGTCACCATTGCTGTGATGAAACACCACGACCAAGAGCAACTTGAGAAGTTGTAAGAGATGGAAAATTTTCAGTCTTTTGTAAAAGATGTAGAGGTGGGGGAATGAACAGGCACTCACATATGAACCTTTGCATATTTTCCTTAGAGACGTCTTAAAATGTGTCTGTTTGTCCTAATGCCCATTATGTTCAAAGAGTGTGGTTGTGTGTGCCACTGGGTGGGCTCTGTGTCTGTCTTCTCCCTCAGGAAAACCATCTTCAGTCTCCTGACCCTCATGGCCTCCCATTCTGAGGACTCCAGAGTGGGGTCGTAATAGAAAGACATTTCAGAGTCAAATTTTCTAAGAAGCACGGGCTTCTCCATGGGCTACAAGGGCACTGAAGTAGAACAAAAGCTTGGCATCTTTGCCCTCGCTTTGGGTCAACCCTATGCTTGTATTTCCATAGTCTCCTTGATTACCAGTTTTAATTGAAAACTTTTAGGTATCCCACCTCTTCCTCATCTGACTCCGCCCATGTCTCTCCCTACCCCTTCTTAAATTCGGGACCTCTTCTTTACGTATTATTATAACATATGCATATCCATGTATTATATAACCCTCAAGTCTATTAAGTATAACTCCTGTGTATATGTGTTCAGGGATGACCAGTTGGGATTGGATAGCCAATTCCTGAAGAGGACTGCTTCTCCCTCTCTTTGCATCCATTCATTGACTGTAACTCTTCATCTGTGTGTGGAGCCTTATGACATTTCCCCGTTCATGTTAGAATAGAACGTCATTTGGTGTTGTCATTTTGCAGGTCCTGTTTAGAAAGCCTTGCAAAGGTTCAAACGCGTGTCTATGTTCATTTTTCTATCTCTTAGTCATCTTTTACAACAGCTTGAAAATAATTAAAAACTGAGATACGTAACGATGACGACCAGGACGGAAGCCACCTTGTTCCAGTTCTTTTTCTCAGCAAATTCAAATTTAGGGAATTTAACCAGATTTCCAGAATCAGAGATTATAAAACTCTACTAATTATGTATTTAAATGAGTCTGTTAATTGCAAGTAATGAGCCTGAATAATGGCAATCTTTTCATACCTTGCCTTTGGGGAGTGTACTCCGATTCACTGAATACCATGCTTTTAAGAAATGAGCTGTATTTCAGCCCACCAATTTCCGGGGATTGCTTTTGTCAAATTGAAGAAGAGAGATTTTTAGAACACAGGTCCCTGGTAATTAAGGGAAAGGTTTCTTTACCTTGGATTGATTTCAGATGTGAAGGACAAGGCAGACATGGTGTGCATAGCAATACCGCTCATTTCCCGAGCCCGTCTGGGTGGAAGCAGGGCCCAGAGCAGCCGGCCCAGAGCAGCCCTCACCCACAGTCTTTCTTACCTTTTCCCTACTTGCTTTCAGAACCTACAACATTGACATGAGTTTTTCTAAAGATTTGTAAAATTTCCATTAAATAAGGCATGGCTTCATAATTCTCTAAAACTCAAATGAAGTCAGTGATTATGTGGGATCCTCTGGACAGGTGTATTGATCTACAGGAAGTGATGTGTTGAATTAGATGAAACTGCTTCTTGGTATAATTTCGTTAGAACTGATCCCAATTTATTTATTTGTTTTCTTCTCCCTTCTTCCTTTTTCCTTTCTTTCATCCTTTTTTTTCTTTCTTCCTTCCTTCTTTCCTTTTTCTTCCTTCCTTCCTTTCTTTACTTTTATTTCTTTAGGAATAAAATTGACATAAAATTGAAGCCAAAGATCTTTCCCAATTCTCCTGTAAGCTTTTTTCTGACTTTATGTAAAGCCCAATCAGAGCAGGGAAGGAATTTGCTTCTTTGGATGTTTTCTCTCTCTGCAGTGAAACTGAAGCAGGGTTGGTTGGTAGCGCTGTCTGCTGCTCAAAATCTCTTTAAGTTGCTCAGCTCCAGGGTGCCTCCCCCCCCCACCTCACCCCCATTCCCTCTCAGGGGTGGAATAGATGGATTGGAGGACCTCCAAGCTCTGACCCTCCCAGGCGGGTTCATGCAGGAGACATGAGAACAGGCATCTTCTCATTCACAGTGTTGTCCATGCACCTGCAGACTGATTTTGAAGCACCACCGTTTCTTAATGCCTTGCTCGGTATCCCCTCTCTCGGTCATTCTGGCATGGCTCACACATTTTTTCACTTGTTTTCTTGCAGTAAGATGCTGTTCCAGGGCAGAGATAAAGTGTTTTCTTTTTCCAGTAACCTGCAAGTGTGCTACATCCATTAAATCCAGTTACACACATAGCAGAATGTTCTATGGCTATTGGCAGTGACCTCATTGATTAATTACAGTCTGACCCTCTTGACAACTGCCTACTGTCTTTACTTCCTGAGTGATTAGTTCCAGCATTGCTTGTGCAGTTGGGGTGAAGGGGTCTTAGGGACAGCCCTGCACTGGAGCAGTCTGCTCTACTGACATAAAATTAGCCAAACACTGCACAGGGGGAATGGAAGAGCCAGAGACTTTATTTAGACCACGTCAGGCAACTGAGACCAGCTGATGGGATGAGGAAGGAGCAGTCGCTGTCACATAGCTGCCAGGTGTGTTTGGGGAGGAGCAGTAGCCCAGGATAACACACGAGCCACCAATACATATTATACTCCTGAAAAATATGGCTAAGTGCAGCCTGTTTGTGCTCTGAATGTAGATAAGAAGGTGAACTGTAGCTACCGTCTAATAGTTGGAGAGATTTATATAGGGAATTAATGATGAGTTATTTTAATTAAGGTAAAATTAGGCCATTGTTACAACAACACTCCTAAAGTTTAGAAGCCTTTCTTTCTCTTTACTACAGTGTGCATGATATATCCATGATATTAGCCAGCTCTATTCCTCCCAATAAAACGAGGACTGAGATTTTCCATGTCCTGACCACACCAACTTCTTGGACATTCTCACTCTCTTCATGAATGGTGTTGGGTCATAGACATGTTCATTTCTGCCTCCCAGAAGAGGAAATGACAGAACTATACCGCACTCAGTTCACCTTTAACCTGGAAAGTGCTCACGGTTGACTTCTGCCAGCTGGGAATAGCCACATCCAGCTGCAGAGAAGACTGGGGAATGCCTGTTGCTTCCAGCTGTATGGCCATGGATTCTGGCTGCTGTGAAAACAAGACCATATCCTAGTGAATGAGCCTTCCGTGACGATGCACTTGCTATGGCCTTTCTCCTTGGCTAGCGTTTGAGCATCTGAGAGCATCCACTCAATATTGGCTGCATGAGTAGCTCTCAAGTACAAAGAATGTACAAAGAATGTTTATGATTTCTAGTCTGGGCCAAGAGCTAACACTTACAGAGATCATATTCTCCTTTTAATGTAATCATACCTCCTTCTTAAGGCTATGCCTGCTCCATGGCTCAGCAAAGTGGATATGCCATGTTTGGTTTCCCTAAGTGAGTTTTTCTTCTTGAATGACTTTGGGTTATCTCTCTCTCTCTCTCTCTCTCTCTCTCTCTCTCTCTCTCTCTCTCTGTAAACAACATTCCCACTCAAATCTCAGTAACAGAGATATGACACGCGTAAGTGAGGCCTAATTGAGGCCATTCATATTGTGAAGCTGCTGTCTGCATCTATATCAAGCACCGTTTGTCATAAGACAATGTTTAAATACAGGAAATCAATCTTGTAGCAAAGCAACCACATGGAACACCAGCTCACTACATCAAAGCAATATCAATGATGTCTGAAAGTTCATGATTTGCCCAAATTGATTCAATTAAATCCCAATACATTTTAAGTTGGAAAAAAAAAACTTTACCTTCCTATACATTTTTACTTTTTAAAAATTTCTCCTGTCTTTTGGTCTCATTTAATACCATACTAATATATATGAGAATTTTCTTTGATTCAGCTTCTGCATATAATTCAAATGCTTGCTGCTCAAAGTACTATGATCAATATGTACATAGTACAGAGAATGAGACCATGATATTAGTTACCTCTCTGTCACTACAGTGAAATAGTAGATGCTACTGGTTTATAAAAATAAAGTATTTGTTTTGTCTTATTGATTGTCCTGGTTAGTTTGTCAAGTTAACAAAACCTAAAGACATAACAAGAGAGCCTCAATTGAGACAATGTCTAGACCAGATTGGCCTGTGGGGATGTCTTTGAGGGATCGTCTTGATTGTTAATTTGGCGTAGGAAGGCCAAGCCAACTGTGGGTGGTACCATCCTTAGCCAGGTGGTCCTGCACTGTATAAGAAACTTAGCGGAGTCTAAGTCTACCTGTGAACCAACTATCAATCAACATCCGCCATGGTGCCTGCTGTACTTCTCTGTCTGTGAAATGATTTCCTTGGTTGGAAGCAATGCTTTGTGGAACAGCATGCAAGAATAGTCTTTACGCACCTGCCCTGACTTCACTGGGGGACACTCTGTGATTTGGGATTGCCAGCTGCAGTAAACCCTTCCTTCCCTAAGTTGTTTGGGTCACAGTATTTTATCACAGCAAGGTAAATAAAAGTAGAGCAATAGTTATGGAAGTTCATTTTTAAGGTCAGGTGACTCCACTGTCTTAGGTGTCTGGAGAAAAGGTGTCTCACACTGCAAGGACAGTGGAAGACCAGCTGTACCTGTGAGCCAGCAACAGGGAGACGAGGAGAGGACTGAAGACTCACTGTCTGCAAGGGCATGCCTCCGGTGAGCTAGTCACTTTCCAGAAGGAAGGCCCTGTCTCCTAAGGATTCTACCACCTCCAGAAGTCATCCCCGGGCCTGAGCCTCTAACACATGAACCTTTAGGGGACATTCAACATCCAAAACAAGAAGCCTGACCAAAGCTACCTGGGAGAGAGAAGGTTTGGACTTGATCTTTACACTGTAGATTGGAACATATGATAGGAAAACTGAACTGACAGATAGCCTGAGACACAAGGATGGAAGGCTTTACCTAAAGTTCATCCTGATAGAGAAAGCTGAGGTTGAGTGAGGAAAACCACAGCAATGGTTAGAAGCCATTTAGTAGATGATTGAAAGTATGTGAGAAGTTATATGGTAGGAAGTAATCAGGCTTTCAAAAGTATAAATTTCATAAAGTCACATTCATATTTTATTAGCTAACAATGCTTCTGCACAGATTTAACATAGCTGACTGAACAGGTGAACTAACGTAGGAGGACCTGAAACTGGAGATGGTGTGTTGTCAGAACTCTTGGTCTTGGCAAAGTCCCCCCAACTCAGTCAGGTGCCCCCGTGTCAATAAGCCAGAGGCTGTGTTCTCTTCACTTTATGCTGGGCAGAGTTTTCTCATGCAGAGAGACAGAAGCAAAAAAGAAATATGTTACAGACGATTGATTTGTCTCCCCTACTCCCTGTAGTCCCCGTTTTGTCTATCAAGCCTGTATCTCAGTTCAGGAAGAAATCACGTGAACTGGAATTCTAACACAGGGCCTAAACTATACTCAGTTGATGACCACAGAGAAGATGGCTCAGAAACTACAGTGTCAACAACCCAGACCCATTTCCGCTCCTGTATAGGGAATCCAAAGTTAAATCCAATTATTTTGAGCTCTTTTGAGTGCTCTCAACAAATACAAAAGAGCTAATGGCCTCAAAGGTTTATGATCAGGCTCCAAAATGTTAATTCAGATGCATAACCCTTGGAAAGAATTCTATGGCCAAGTCAAATGGAAATTTACCTGCCCTTGGAACAAAGCAATAAAATGCATTTAGAAAACTTTTGATTGTTTTCTGGCATTGTAGGATGTGGCTTCTGTGTTCTCGCATCCTCTTAGGCTGGAGTTTAATATCCGTCTTCTCCAAAAAAGAGTGAGCGGAGAGCTCGCCCTTCCTAATAGACCGGGCACTTCATGCTAATGGGTTTCTCCACACAAGGTTGGTTCCTCAAAAGCAGGATATACGTCTACATAACAAAGAGAGAAATCTCAGGAAGAAGTTAGGTTAGCAATATTCAGGAGCACTGAAGTTATTTATGCATTCTTATCAGTTCAAAGAGCACATTAGTTTCATATACGCAACCGTATATAAAGACAAAACAGCATCTCAGCTAGGCAGTGGTGGTGCACACCTTTTATCCCAGCACTCGAGAGGCACTGGGCAGGCAGATCTCTCTGAGTTTGAGGTCAGCCTAGTCTACAAAAGCTAGTTCCAAAACTACAGAGAAACTCTGACTTGAAAAACCAAAAAAAAAAAAAAAAAAAAAAAAGCAGCCAGAACACTCATTTTAATTATATCGTTTTTAATCTCATAATTTCCAGTGTGATGCACTTATGCATTTCCAGGAAGAATTTTTAAGTCGGATGCAGCTTCACAATAGCGGAAACATGGAGGAATACCAAATCCATCCAAAACTGTAAAACTACCATTTGTTTTACAAAACTCATGACAGGAGCTTAAAATATCTCTCCTCCCCCACAAAGCACAGAATCACGTCTCTAGCTGCACTCATAACATGGGCACCCAACTTCTGACACACTTACTGCTGCAAAGGGAATGAGCATTTCCTGTGTCGTGTCTCTGAAACACCTTGTCCTGGCTGTCGCTAAGCTGAAAAAAGTCCTCTCCCTCTGTAAGGTTTTAGAAATATAAATAAGGCTGCCCCATTAGTGTGTGGTTAAGGAGAATGAATCACTTCCAAGCTCATGTAGACACTAAATTATTTTTAGACAATAACATTTATTTCTGAAGTGTGAGTCATTTTTAATACTAATTAGAACATTGTGAGGTGACTGGGCATTTAGAATTATGTTTATGATACTATTGAGCTCTGTTCTTTAAGCATTGGGCATATTTAACTTGGCTTGTTTCTATCCAACTTGCAGTTTTAGTTATGATAAAATAGGTACAGTGTAAGATGTATCATCTCAACTATTTTAAGCACACGTACCAATAGCGTCAAGCGCACTCTGGTGGTCACACCATCTGAGAACTCATGCTACCATGGAGCCAATACACCTAGGAGAGAACTCTCTACTTGCCCTGAGTACCACACTGTCCCTGGCAACCACTCTGCCTCCAGGAACTTGAATTTAAATATTATAAGTACCTCTTATAAGTAGAATACCATGGCATTTATGTATTCATAAGCATCTTATTTTACTTAGAATAATATGCTTGGTTCAATGGTATGGATGTTTCTGAATCCTTTTTCTTTGAAAGGTCAGTCAACACATGCCACACGGCTGTCTATGCATCTGTCAAAAGTCACCTATATCGCTGTGTCTTCAGCCTACAGTGGATGATGCTGCTTTAACATCTATGAAAGCCCACTGAGCCTCTTTTTCATTTTTCCTATGGTTTTTACTCCAAGGAGAAGTTCCTGGGCCAGAGTTAACTTTATTGAGGAATCCCAAGCTCTCCTATGGAAGTTGCCCCCGTGTCCTCTCCCCACAAGCAGTGCTCCACATGTCCACCAAAGCTTGTGTTCTTTCTGTTTTGAATAGTTGGGTGGTGGGGATGAGGCCTGTTTAACTCCATCATGGGCACACACTGAGGTAAAGACTCTAAGCTGGGGTCTGCAGTTTCCAGGGCTTTTCCTACCATGACTTAGTAGTATCAGCAACAATCACGTGCTTCTGAATCTTACAGTTTCTAGAAAGGTGATTTCCCTTTGGTCGAGGGCCTGTAGAACTGGTCCAAGGTGCTACAGTATGTATCAAGAATTCACATGAATGCAGTACCACAGTTACCAGCATAGTCTCAAATGCATTTACTAACCTCTCGTTGAGACCCATGCCAAGACTGCAGGGACTCTACTCCACGGGAAGGCCAGGGTGGGGACATGGTGACCATGGGTGGCCAAGTTTTGTTATAAAGCATCATGTCAGCCACATATGTTACCAACTCTAGATTACGAGAAACACAAGACCCAACTCTCCATTACCTGCCCAGGAAAAGTAAAGCCAGGACCCTTCCTCCCTGTGCTCAGCTCTTCCGTTATTAAGCAATGGCAGGTGCCACAGTAGCAATGCGGCACCAGGTCTAGCAAGAATTTCAAGTCAGAACACAGGGCTAGCCAGATGAGCTTGTGGAACATATGGGTGCCAATTGTTAGACACACACTGCGTCATACAAGAAAGATTTAACATGATCTCCCTTGCTCTCTCTTCATGACTTCTGAGCCGTGAAATGATATCCATTTTCATCTCTGCGTGTAACTTCCCTTACAATCTTAGTCACTCAGTCATTGATAGTCACTCAGTCGGATTTCTGTTGTATAGATGGTTTTATTCTTTGTATTTGTCAATGGTTTTTTGTTGTTGTTGTTGTTGTTGTTGTTGTTGTTGTTTTAAGGCAAGTTAGTAGTTAGCGTTTGAAATTCTGGCTCTGCAAGTCTGTGGGTATTTATGGATGCTTTATAGTAAGATGATCCTGGATGAAGGATATTCTGTCTGCTGGTATTTATGGATGATTTGTAGTGAGATGGTCCTTGATGAAGGATGTTTTGTGTCGATAGGACCACAGGTTGCTTTACCATAAGTTCTAGTCCCAACTCTCTTGATACCTGCTGTTAAAATATACATTATGCTTTAGAATGTTTTCTGTTTTGCTTTAAAATGGGCATCAGGTGGGATTGCCTATGGAAAAACATAGCAGAATTAGTATAAAGTACAGTACAGAGTTAGAGAAAGCACACAGAATGAAGTACATACTCCCACATATTCCTTTACAGCCAGGCACAAAAATATTATTGATTTTTCACATATATCCATGTCAGTCCTGTGTGTCCCTCATTTCCCTTGCTACTTGTTCTAGGTATGATGGAAGTTTCTTTTGGTAGGAATGATGGATGCGCCAAATGGGAATTCCTTAGCTGAATCTGACTTTGGTAGCCCACGAGCTCAGCAGAGGGTAGTAGAGCCTGAGTTGCTTCTATTTCAAGGAACCCACATCTCTATCAAGGCTCCTCTAAAGAGTCCTCTACTCCCCGACCCATGCGTCCTCTTGACCTCACTTTAGAATGCATCTGTGAGGAAACTGGAATCAGTTGCCCTGAGCATAAGGATGTGGGCGGCTAATGAAGATGTTCCTCCTATTTCCTGACAGCCTTTTAACCCGCTGTGGTTAGAATAGGAGAGAAATGCATTCTGTCTGTGGCACAAATTACTTTTCTTTATGAACATATTGATAGTGCTTTCTGACCCAAGGTTTCCTTGGTCTTTCTTTTACTGGAGTGTGAACTAAGTACAAAAGAAACAGGAACTTTCCTGAAGAAATAATCATAAAGTTTTTTATAGAGGCAAGCTCATTCCCACACTTATCCAAAGGCTCATGAAAAATCTCATTCGGAAACACAAAGAGCTCACTGGTGGCATATGAGCCATCAGACAATGAATTTACATGTGACCTGCTCGAACCGTGCTTGGCCTTTTGCCCACGTAGCGAGATACTGCTATTCAACACAGCAGAGGCAGTCAGGCTTTATTGACTTGCTTCTATGCACTCCTATCAGGGTCTTGGAATGAGAGGCAGCACAGGACACCTTCCCCTGCTTTCTAAGCAACACCGAGAGAGTGCTGGGTAGTCTCTGTGTTGGGAAAATTATAACATGGAGGTGTGCAAGTGCTTAGCAATGTCAGAAGGCTTATGGAAGTAGTCTTACAGGTCACCCTCAACTCACAGCTCACAGAGGCTCAGAAGATAAACATCAATTTAAAAATAATTATACTATATGTTAATGTTTCACTTTTTAAGCATTTGAGGGTAGGTTCACTGTGAAGCTTAACAAAAGTAGCTCTATACCCCTCTCCCAAGATTCCTACCCTGAATTATGAAGATTGCACAGATTTGTTTCTCACACTCTCGAATTGTTAACGTTCATGATCATTCCCTTTCTTCCCTTTCTACTCGACTGTCTCCTAGTCTATGAGCTCATTCCACATTTTATAAATTTATTAGCCCTTCTCTCTACATATGTCTAATTGTATCTTCCCACACACTAATACACAGTTTGTCAAGTTTTATCATAAGTTAACAGAGTATTTATTGTCTATAGAGGAGAAAGTGAACATTCTCTCCTGCTTTGTTTTTCTTTCTAGCTGACCCTGATGAAAACCCAAGTTCTTTACCCTAAAAATGTTGACTAGAACCGATTTCAGGACTGAGAAAGGTCATTTATGAAAGTCCCAAGCCAGCTTCCAGCACAAAAGAAACAGTCATTGTCCTTTCCTGTCGTAACAATGGCTTTGACACCCCCACACATGGCATTCCCTGTACAGGCGCTGCTCCTGCTGGTTAAAGTAGATCCTCTGGGAATGGAACCCACTGGGCGATGTTGGAGCTAGAACACAGAGCATCTCTTAGCATCTCTAGATCTCTGTGCTGGATGTTACTGCCAGGAAGGAGATGTCTTCTTAGAGAATGAATCTCAGACTCGTCGAAAGGAACATCAACAGAAGGTCATAACTTCCACTCCAACCCTATAATTATCCCAGTTAAATATCAAATCAAATCTGGTTCTTTAGAAACTGAATTATTGGTTACAGAGATGAAAAGTCACCTCCTAAGAAAACGTTTCTCATCCAAAATTATGAGCCCAGATTTGATATGCAAGATATTCATCAGAGTGGCTATAGGATAGGGCCAGTTCAGGCGCCCTCTCCTCAGCTGCCCAAGGAACAAGCTGGGAACATCTCCTTGACACCTGGGAACCCCTCTAGAGTCAAGTCTCTTGCCAACACTCACGTGGCTCCCTTAATTAAGATATATACTTCCCTGCTCCCATGTCCACTCCTCCTCCATCCCAACTGTCCCGTTCCCTCAAGCTCTCCCCATCCTCCCCTTCTCACTTCTCTCTCCCCATCTCCCCTTACCCCCATCCCACCCCACCCCCAAGCTCTCAATTTTTGGCTGGAAATCTTGTATACTTCCAATATCCAGGAGGACAACTACATTTTTTTTCCTTTGGGTTCACCTTCTTAATTAGCTTCTCTAGGATCACCAACTATAGGCTCAATGTCCTTTGTTTTTGGCTAGAATCCACTAATGAGTGAGTACATACCATATTCATCTTTTTGGGTCTGGGTTATCTCACTCAGGATTGTGTTCTCTATTTCCATCCATTTGCATTGTCATTGGTTTTTACTGATGAGTAGTACTCTAATGCGTATATATTCCACACTTTCTTTATCCATTCTTCCATTGAGGGGCATCTAGGTTGTTTCCAGGTTCTGGCTATTACAAATAATGCTGCTATGAACATAGTTGAACAAATGCTTTTGTAGTATGATAGGGCATCTCTTGGGTATATTCCCAAGAATGGTATTGCTGGATCTTAGCGTAGGTTGATCCCGAATTTCCTGAGAAACCGCCACACTGATTTCCAGAGTGGTTATACAAGTCTGCATTCCCACCAGCAATGGATGAGTGTGAGCTAAGCCAACACGAATAGCTCCTTTACTTCACCTCACCATGGAGACTCTGTCACACATGCAAATAAAAAGTCTGGAAACCTGAGTCCTGTAGCTTTAACCACTGACACAATTAATCATTATTTTTGTATTTAGAAGCTGGAATTCAAAGCCAGGGACTTTTGTGTGCTAAGTACAGGCCATACTTGTGAACCAGCCACCCATTGGGAAGAACTAGATTTGATGGAGACGTTTCCAAGATGCACAATTCTGACTGAACAGAGGACGCCCATGAGCACACCACACCTCACAGACTTGCCTTTCCTCATACTGCACACACAGTTAGATCAGGTCATCAGCCATTTCCTGGGTGTTCATCTGTGCTGATGATGCTATGGTCCTACCTTTTCCTTTGTACAGTGGTTCTCTGGACCCCTTCCTCTTGGCACTCACTTCTTCTCAGACCTTCACTAGTCGGTTTTATGTCTGCCTGTAATAATTCCTCTGCAACATGCAAGTGTGAATTAAGAAGATCCAATAATACTTGTTAAAATTGTGCCTAAATATGGGTATGTAGACATTGGTGAAGACCACTGGCCTCCACTGTGAATTACATGCTTAAATTCTTGATCACCCCCAACTCTGGCTGCATTTGTGATGGCCAAAGTTGCTGCCCTCAAGAAAGTTAAAACCCTGATGGGGACTTAAACAGAAAGGCATGCTTATGATAAAGTAATACTTCTGAAAGTATGTCTGTGAGTAGCTGGGTCAGGCAGAGATGTTAGCGAAGGCTTCACAGAGTAACAAAAACAATCTCAGAGAAAGCTGGGTAATCACTAATCCCTCTCTAACTCACTCAGTGAGTGATTGTTGGGCAGTGTGTTCAAGATTTACTGTGACATAGAAAGCCAAACCTGCAACCTTTTTAACAGAACATATATTAAAGTGAAGGGACGCACCACAGGCAAGGAAGTCAAAAGGAAAGGAGAACCTTTCATAGAATAAACGGTACCAGAGAAAAATAGATAGAAAAGATTATGAAGTCTGGCATAGTGGCTCATACTTTTCATCTTAGCATTTCAGAGACTGAGACAAGATGATTACTGAGTTTGAGGCCATTCTGGACTGCAGAATAAGGCTTTGTCTCAAAACAAAACAAAAGTAAGAAATGAAAAAGGGAGGGAGGGAAGAAGAAAGGAAGGAGAGATGGAGGAAGGAAGGAAGGAAGGAAGGAAGGAAGGAAGGAAGGAAGGAAGGAAGGAAGGAAGGAAGGAAGGAAAAAAGGCAAAAAGAAAGAGGGAGGGAGGGAGAGTGGGGGAAGAAAGTAGGGAGGGAAGGCACGAAAAGGAATTGGAAAGAAGAGGACAGAAGAGAGAGAAAGAGATTGATGAGCAAAAGTGATGGACCAATTGGGCAGCGTTATCATAGATGTTTAGAAAAGATGCTGGGGATCACCTCGGCAGAGGGGAGGAGTGTTATGGGAGGGGAAGGAGCAATGTGAAGGCCTGGAGGCTGAAGCTATCTTTCTAAATTCAAGGAACAGAGAAACGGATTCAGGAGGAGGATGGGCATGCCATTAGTGACATAGAGAGGGGGGAAGGGCAGAGAATGTGAGAGTTCAGATTCTAAGAAGCCACAGACAGCTCTGAAGTGATACGATAGTAAGTGATATTAAGTACTTCTTGGAAGACAGCAGACTGCTTACTGTAAGGAGAAAATGGGGACAAGGCAGGTATAGGTGTGAAAATAAAGACAGACCAAACAGTCTACATAGATGGTGTGTGTGTGTGTCTGTGTGTGTCTGTGTATCTGTGTGAGTCTGTATCTGTGTATGAGTGTGTCTGTACAGGTGCACAGGTGTACGCCCATCAGATGACCCGATGAGGAGCGAGGCAATGGAGAAAGACATCAAATCACAGAGGTGACTGAATGTGTGCAGTGTTAGAACAGAATTTATTACACAGAATAAAGATTTCTGTAGCTAGAGGATCACTTGAAATCCAAACTTCAGTGAGGCTAACCCTGATTTATAAGTGGGAAAGTGTTTGAAATTCTGTGATCCTCCCGTGGATCCAGGGCTTGGGGAGCCTGAAGTTTTTGGACAGGTCTCCATAATATGCACGCATGTGTTTCTGCTTCTGACAGAACAGCAAGCAGCAGCATGCCCTGGACTCGCACTTAGACATCTTCTCTAGTGCTGTGTCTACAACCTTATTCCATTTATACATCTTAGCCTTTCTACCCCAACTTTACTGAGGGGGAAATAGACACAAATTGACTGATTATCCTGTTGAAGGCGACAGGCAGTGAATGCTGGGGTCAGGACTTGAACTGGGGAGGTTTTATTTCCAAGCCCACATGATTAACCAGCTTGGCTTCTAAGATAGGATGGCACATTCCTGTAATCCAATAGTTCTCAACCTTCCTAATGCTGCAAACTTTTAATGCTGTTCCTTATGTTGTGGTGACCCCCCCACCATAAAGTTATTCTGTTGTTACTTCATAACTGTAATTTTACTACTGTTATGAATGAATCATACTGTAAATATCTGCTATGTGACCCCCCAAAAGAGTCACAACCCACGGATTGCCAGTAATCACCGGCACTTGGCAGAGTGGAGGCAGGAAGTCTGGAATTCAAGACCAACCTGAGCTGCATAGTGAGTTCGAGGCCCTAATGGGTTACAAGAGACCTTAACTCAAGAAAGAAAAACATTACTGTGGTAAGATCCTTTTGGTTAAAACAGGACTTGAGGGAATGGAGCTGGTGTTAACATAGGAGCTTCCCTGTTGGCTAGACCTCACAGTACTGAAAGGTATGATGTAGTCTGCTAGGGGAGAAATTTACCAACACTCTCACCCAGCTGTGAACGCTTCAAACTGTATCCATCTTGGCAAGATACAGCCACAGGTGGCATAATGACATGGGCATTGTATGAGTAACCAACCAGTGGCGAAATGACATGAGCATTGTATGAGTAACCAACCAGTGGCGTAATGACATGGGCATTGTATGAGTAGCCAACCAGTGGTATAATGACACGGGTATTGTATGAGTAACCAACCAGTGGCGAAATGACATGAACATTGTAGCCAAACACTTTTTAATTGGATTTTGGGCCCAATCCACAGGGCCCTTGTACTCATGCCCTCATGAACTCATGACAACTGAAACTGCCTGCAAAGGATAGAACTGGACCGGGTCAACCTCCCAGCACAGATGGGAGAGGAAGCTCATGGCCCACCCTAGCTGGCTGCTGCTAGGGAGGGAGAGCCAGCTTTCTTTAGGGGAGGAGTCCCTGGTGAGTTGGCCATGCTCTGGAGGATGGCCCATATTGATGCGCATACAGGCAGCATTAACTGGACTCAATATGTTTGGAAGAAAAGAGAAGGAAAAAGGAGGATATGATGCTGACAGTTGAGGAGATGGGAAACTGATAAGAGCTGGAGATGAGGAAGGAGGGTTTGAATGACCAGGGTACATTGTATAACTGTATGGAACTCTTGAAAGAATAAATAAAAATACTGTTATTAAAAAAATCAAAAGCAAAAACCAAACAAAGGCAGCTTTCTCTCCTTACAGAGACCGTGTTCTAACCAGTCACTTTCAGGATATAGGTGGAATGAGAGCATGCTGAAAACCACGGTCACTCAGATGAGCAGCCCCTTGGGCTTGTGATTCGGTTTAACCCTAGCCAGCTGGTTTTCATTACCACTGAAGAGCTTTCATAATCCCCTATTGTCCCCTGCAGCTCCTTCCTTGAGATGTGGTTGGTGGATGTTCATTCTTGGAAATATTCTAAAAAAAATGAAATAAGTGGAACAAACTTTCTGAACCACTGAACAAAGAAGTCAGTAAACTCCGGTTGCCTAATCTCTATTCCATTTGTTGTTTCTTTTGTCAGCTATCAGTCCCAAAATAAAATCCTCCAATTCTGGCCACTTTTACTGGCTTTTTTGACCATTATTTTAGGGTACTCTCTGTGTGGAACATTCATTTGGCAAACACTTCCTTACTTTCAGTTCATGTCCTGTGAGACAAGTTGATGATAAAGCATATATATCGCACATATAAAAATGATATCAAAATGTATATATGCATTATATCTTACATATACATTAGTATAGCTTGGAGGGATATAGATCTCTATAGATACAGATCTATAGATATAGATATATATCTCTAAGCTACACTAATTAGAATGAATGGGCGCCAGTCCTGTTGGGAAGGTGTCTGTTCTCTCAGTAATTCCTGGACTTTGGTAAGCCTCACTGTGTCTCTAGTGTTGTAATAGGAGCAACGGCGGGGCTGCGTCCCGCCACCGAGCTAGCCTTACCCGAAATAATTACACAGAAACTGTATTCTCTTAAACACTGCCTGGCCCATTAGTTCCAGCCTCTTATTGGCTAGCTCTTACATTTTGATCTAACCCATTTCTAATATTCTGTGTACCACCACAAGGTGGTAGCTTACCAGGGAGATCTTAACTTGCGTCTGTGTCGGGTGGGAGAATCATGGTGACTGCCTGACTCGGCTTCTTTTTCCCAGCATTCTGTTCTGTCTACTCCACCCACCTAGGGGTTGGCCTATCAAATGGGCCTAGGCAGTTTCTTTATTAATTAACCAATGAAAGCAACAGATTAGAAAGAAATCACTCCCACATCACTCTAGGTCATTAGTGAGAGCTTCAGACTGTTCAAAGCTCCTGGTTGTTGCGGTTGAAGTCTGTGAGGGCTGATCTTACCATGTGCTGCTCTGGGCTCATCATTTCCAGGCCCATGTGTTCTACAGTGGCTTTGACTTTCTTTGTATATGAACTAGTTAACAAATAAGACAAGATCCTGGGCTCTCAAGAACAAGAAGCATGAGCTGTGAGATTCTCAAGGTGCGCTCTTTGATCATGTCAATGCCATTGTAATTCATTACAGCCCCTTGGGTAGAATTGCACCCCAATCTCAGAAGAGTTCTGGAGTCTCAACATTTCTCAGGAACATACAGACTCACCGGAGGTCATTGGATCCATGACTATGTGTCTTCATGGCTTCCTGTCACAGCCTCCCTGGCACCTGCTCTGTCCCACTCATTTCTCCAGAGAGTCAGCCTCTTGAGAGTCTTCAGTCTCCTAGAGCAAACACTAGAAGGTTTTTAAAGCTGTTTTTAAAAGAAAATGTTAATATATGTGTACTAATTTGCTGAGTAGAGGTTGTTTTCTTCATTTTTATTAAGAATCTGCACTTGGGGAACGCAGACTAACCTTATAAACTTAACGATATTTAATTAGTCTCTAATAACTTCTGTATCTGTAGTGGCAAGCTGGGAGCTCTGAAGAAACGGTGCTCTAGGAATCATATTGTCTCGTGGGCTGAGCAGGCAGCCCACCCTGGGGACCCTCGAGTCTGACCACCATCCCTCGCTCAGATCCAGTCCCATGGTGTTTGATGAGTACAGATCATAGCAAACAAACTTAACTACCTCTACTGAATTCTGTGTGTCATGTACACTAGTGTACATGCGAGCTTTATCTCTTTACTCTTCTCCCAGAGGTGACCCTCTGGCAGGCTGTTCTCCCGTCCTTATTCTCTTCAGTCTATGACCCTATTCTTCTGAGCCAGGTATCCTATGCTACGGTCTCTCATGGAGAATACAAAGGATTGGGAATTAAATAAATCATGTTTGCAGGAGTGCTGTGCTAGATATTAGTAAGCACCAGTGAGTAAATGCTGTAACGCTTTGAACTTGGTCCCCTTCATCTGTGGATATGGTACCTACTGTGCTGGGTCTGCAGGGATGTAAATGAGATCCAGGGGCAGGTCTCTAATGGCAGCAGTGTGCTGATACAGGGGCTGTGGGCAGTATCTGAAGTTCAGACTGACCACAGACCACGGCTTTGTCCTGCCTCTCTTCATGAGCCACTGTCTCGAAAGGACTTTCCATTCTGACCATCTGCTGGCCCCTACCTGCCAGGCTGTGTGTGAGCTTGGTCATCCTGATTCCTACCAATTACCTACTCACAAGCAGGAAGGACTTGGCGAACAGTGACAGCAGTTCTATCCACGAGCATTCCCAGCCTCTCACTGAGGATGGAAACTGACAGGACCATTGTCAGAGGAAGCAATTGGGAAGACTCCTGTGAGTGATCAGGTTGTTAAGACTGCTGAGTGGGCAAAGCAGTGGCTCCCTAAAGAACTTACCAGCCACTGTTGACTTGGACAGACACATCCCAGGCAGCAAATGAGGTGGTGTCAGGTGTATGCGGTGGCAGCAGATGAGGAATAAATCTTGAACTAAATATACACATTGTCGTATAGTGAAGATAATAAAAATGGTACAGAAAAAAAAAAGAGAAAAGAGGAGGAGATAACTTGGTGTGGTTTGTAAAATCTCTGAAAAATATAAGCAAAAAAATGATATCATAATAATTGAAACTATTTACATAGTACCCTGTTTATTATGTAGCTCTCAAAGTCAAACTTCATCAAAATGAACTTCTAGGTGATGTAACTATAGCTGTGATCGCAAGGCCTGGTGTCACACACCTGTAATGGGAGCACTCTGCAGGCTGAGTCAGGAGGATTTCATAGCCGGGAGTATAAGGCAGACTGTCACAAGGTAAAGCCTTGGAGGCAGACTTCACATAATTTCAAAATAACAAAAGAGAAAAGACTAGCAAAGATTGCCACCTTGCACCAACGAGAAAGCAAATCTGAGACTACCTGACCTGCTTCCCAGTCCTCCCCCTGTGAGTGGCAGTGTCTAGACACCTGCTGAGACTTTCTGAAGCCTTTAGGTGAGAGACAAACCTGTGACATTCTCCAAATGGCTTCCACACAAGAGTTCTCAAAGGGAACCAAGGTGAGGAAACACAGACAGTGAACGCAGAATGCCATCCTTTTGCCAAAACCTCATACTTGCTCCTCCTCATTAAGAGCTGAATGAGCTAAGGGTGTGATGTAGTTTTCCCCTCGTCCAACCTTCAATGACTAGTGGCAAAAGTTCAATTCTTATTTCCTATTGTTTTTCTCCTCTGTATTCAAGAAAGGACCACTATGTTCTCTCAATCAGAGGCCAGATATTTCTATTGCAATGGTCACAATTTTGACCCAACAGTTTCTAAAGTATTGATTTATTCATCCAACATCCATCAATCATCCTTCCATCCATCTATCATCCATCCATCCATCTATCTATATTCCACATATTTCCATCACTTTGTTTTAATTTTGAGGTAAACATTCTATTCTATTCCACTCTGTTCTTGTTTGGGAAAATAACACATCATCATATCTAGACTTGCCTAGGCTCCAAGCTTCCTGTTTTCTGGAGGAGCTCTCAGCATGCACCACCTCCTGCAGGAATGGATTCTTGCTTCTGTAAGGGATCTGGTGTCCTCCATTCCCAATCCCTGGATACTGACTGGGAGGCAGCCAGGAAGGAATGATGTTCAATGTCTCTGGTTGAACCGTACCACCTCTTCCTTCTAACTCACTAATGAGCAGACTCTTCACTTGTGGGATGAATAATAGCAGTACTGAATGCACTTTCATCCCTTGAGAGTGGTGTCTGTCAGTCATTCTGCTAACTGCTTGCATGGCTTAGCCTCACTTCATCACCACTCGCTGCATTTGCTATTATTAAATCACATCTTAGAGTGGAAGAAACTTGAACTTGAATACACTGAATTTGTTTGCTCGTGGTGCTCAATTAGAAACTGAAAATGGGGCTTGGCTTTTCACTCTGTCTGAAATTCCAAGTCTTAATCCCAAAGGTAAGGTGGGTCTGGCATTACACCTACCTTAATTTCTTACCATTAGTCTCCCAGGGGAGCCTCTGCTTGGCTGGAACAGCAAAGGGCTGGCACTTAGGTTGGTGGAGTACGCCTGGCACTTTAGTTTGCAGATGAGTGTCCATCATCTGCTGACTGTCCCTCTCTTTGCTTCAAGCCTTTTCACTGTGACTGATGCAGCCGTGGAGCTGACCTCATAAGTCATGAAACAGCGGATTCTGACCCAGGACCTCTCTCTTCATGCCTATACCCTTGATTCAAAGTATTCACCTTGAAATCTGGAATTCAATTAGTATTTCTGTAGATTTGAATAATTTTTAATGCTGAGACACATTGTTGGTGATTGGTGGCAGTGCTTGGGTTTTTTTGTTGATATAACTAACTCATCATGTGCTATTTCTCATTCTGGCTCGGCACTCTGGCAGGTGAAGCAGCATGGTGGTCATGGGAGACTGAGTGTGGCTTCCCCAAAGGCATGCATCTTGCTGACAACGCCATCCATTAGATTAACAAAACACAGCAGCATTTATATCCATTCCTTTAACGTTGAGAGGCATTTGATTAATAAGAGACTATCCCAGGGTTTTAGGGAACTTTATCTGCTTTCCCCTGTGAAGTTAGCTCTTCAGCAAGTGTTTAGGAGTCTGTTGTATATACAAGGGGATAATTATTGTTTTGCTGTTCAGTCTTAATTCAAATTAACCAAGCAGAACTGTATTTTAAACATGCATTTAAGAATCAGGTAAACAATTCAAACATTAGACATCCTGTGAATGCCATGCGCCTGCGTATCCTGCTCTACAAAATACCTCAATCATCTCATCCCATGAGTCACATTGCTTAGTCATAACGCTATTACTAATTTCTCATTTACTTTTCTTATGAAAGGGCAACATTTACTTTTCCCACTGCTGTATTTTTAGGTCCACTTTCTACATGCTCTTAATATTGCTGGTTCCTCCCTACCCAGTTTCCTTTTCTCTGGTAAGACATTGGAGTATCATCTCTCAAATTTGAGATACCTAGACATAAAGAGAATATCTGCCACTTTTGATTCCTCTTTTTTAAGTCTAATATAATTGAATAACATAAATACTGTGGCATCCAACATTGGGGTTGGGGTTGTAAGTGTGTTCGGGAAATTAAAAGCTAGGATCCCACAGGAGCAGAGAGATAATGGTTTAAGAATATACTGACTTGCACACCTCTGTAGAGCAACTGTGAACAAATACCAGCTCCCTGACCTCAAAATCATCTAACGTTAATGCATTTTACTTTTATCCCTGGCAAGTTGTTTGAGACAGTGTTACACACATGGGCCGTGATGGGTTTTATATTACCAGGATATTGATACTTGCCGACGCTCAGTTAATTTACTTTTCATTTCCAGCTCCTTATGGAATGATAAGCGGGTAGCTGTTACTTTTCAATCTTGTGTTCACGCTTTCATATTGCAATTACTCAGCTTTTAATAAAAAAACTAAATGGAAAAAATCATGCTTGAGTGTGAAATATGTGGATTTGTAGATTACGTATTTTCTCCCTCCTTCTTCTCCTGCATTAGACTTCAGAACATCTCCAGCCCAACTCTCCCCTGACAGCATACAGGAAAAGGGTAAAATGAGTTAGCCAACTAAATGGTAGAGTGTGGGTTAGAATAGGTTAGCTGTCTACATGGTAGGATGTGGGTTAGGATGGGTTAGTCATCTACATGAGAGGATGTGGGTTGCAATGGGTTAGCCGTCTACATGATGGGACTTGTGTAATTATACATAGCAGAATCATGAATTGATAAAACCTGATAGATCATGTTGCCTGTGAATTCATGAGTCCAGCAATAACTAAAATAAACTCCTTCCCTCCAACACTGTAAGATTTTGCTCCAGGGTCAACTCGATGGAAAGGTGAAGTCCTTTTGGGAATATGAGAGCTTGAGAATGGTCTCTCTATTTTCTGTTTGTTAGAGCTTGCTGAGCAGACTTAGGAAAGTAAGTATCACTGGGGCCCAGTAAAAAACATTGTCCCCAGAAGAAAGGAAACAAACCTTTCTGCCTGTTTTTGAGGTTGTGGAAATGCTAAAGCAGGTGCTTTAAGTCTACTTGGCACTAACCAGGGAAGTCCTTCCTTTCCTACTGATCCTCGAGAATGGTGGTTGAGTAACTATTATGATTGCTTTGTTCTCAAATGTCCAGTGAACTAAACCTTTTTTTCCATAAATGTCAAGTTGTTTCTTGATGATGTCAAAATGCTTACAATGGGAATAGATAGGAGAGCTTTGTGTACTGATCACCATGATCATAAGTCAAAGCCTGTTGGGAATTTACAGGCAAATATTATATGTGTGTGTGCCTTAGTATGTGTGTATGTGTGCTTATTTTCTGATGTGTGTATCTGTGTATAGTATATGTGTATGAACAGACACGTGTCTACAACAGTGTGTGCTTACACGTGTCTATATCAATGTGTGCATGTGTGTATGCATCAGTATGTGTATGTATAGCATATGTGTATGAGTAGGCATGTGTCTAGATCAGTGCATGTGTGTGTGTATATCAGTGTATGTGTGTAAGCATGCATATGTATGTGTTCTGTGACAATGTACAGATATCAGTGTATATATGTGAGTATTTCTGTGTGGATGTATGTATGTATGCTTGTGTATTGTGACTGTGTGTATGTTCACATGAATTTCCATGTTGTGTCTGTCAAATGTCATGTTGATGTAACAGAATACTTGACACTTTTCAGCTCCCAGTCCAGGAGTTTTCTGTCCGTGGTCCTCAGCTCTGTCAGCTCTGGACTTACTGTGAGGCAGAGCATACTGGCAGCAAGAACGAGGGGCAGAACCACTCTCCGTATGACAGGAAATTGAGCAAATGATAGGAAGGAGCCCCTAGATAACTTCCGGTGACACGCCACATGGACCTACTTCCTCCAGCTCCGCCAGAAGCTTCACTTCTGAAGTCTACAAAACCTCCCAGAATAATGCTACCCTCTGAGGATTAGGTCCTCAGAAAGAGTTTATGTGTGGCACATCACATCCAAACCACAGAGCGTATTAACATGGATGTTAAATTTCACCACACACATCCTCATGGGATCAAATTTAGACTCATATTCTCTTTATGAACTCATGGAAACAGATGGACCGAGGATCCCTCTAAGCTGAGTTAAATGGAAAGCAAAACACTTTATTTTGTTTCAGAGATTGTTTTTCGAGTACAAACAGAAAAAATAAATAGCAAAGATCAAATATAAAAGTGAAAATTATTAGCTATTGGCATTGTATATAAAATTATTCACATTGGATATGAGAGTAAGCTAGAAGGCTTTGTTCTCCTGCCTCTCTTTCTTTGTGTGTGTGATTGTGTTTGAGAGTGAATATGTATGTGTGTGCTTGTGTGCTTTATAAATACACACTTCCCTGTTGTTATTTTGATAGTGTGTAATTGTGTGTGTGTGTGTTGGAGATGGGTCAAAGCACACACTACTTTCCTGCTGACTTACTGATATTTGTATTTGAGTATGTGCGTGTGTGTGCTTGTGTGAGTGTGTATGCGATCTAAGTACACACTGTCAATATGTTTATATTGTGTGTGAGTTGTGTGTATTTGTTATAAGACTGTGTATGAATGTGTGTGCATGTGTATGTGAGAGAGAGGAATGCAGTCTAAGCACACACATTCCAACTGGTGTATAATGATATTGTATGTGATAGTGTGTGTGTGTATACACGTGTGTATGTTTAGTCTAAGCACACACTTCCATGTTGATGTGTTGATATTGTTTCAACTCCTCTACAAATTGGCCCAGGAGGTGTATCATTTGTTATCATTTTGTACCTCCAAACACTGGGTAATTGACACTGAACTACTTGAAACTGGCAGACCAAAGCTGCCTTTCCTTGTGAGTAAGAAAAAATGAGGATTTATTTATTAAGTTTGGACCTTAATCAATAGTTCTAGAAAAAAAAATCCCAGTAGGGTTTCTCTTTTTCTTTTTTTTACATGAACACTACATGAAGCCTTTAAGAACATATTTTTATGAAGTTTTCTTTCCATTTGATATAAACTTGAGTAAGTGGAGATTAAGTGAAAATTTTAGGTCAATTAACTTTGATTGAGTTGATGTTTGAATTTGTACTGTGTAAAGAACCTGCTTTCAGAAATGAGTAATCAAACTAAATTAGTAAATATAAACAAATAAGAACGGGCATTTCTGTTTTCGCTCCAGAGCAGCATAGCGTCTCCTTCGGCATCTAGTCTGGGGTAAGCAGTCCTTAGCTGCATTTACTCTTCTTTTTGAATGAGACAAAGATCAACCCCAGGACCTTGTACACAGTAGGCCAGCACACCGCCATAGGACCTGGCACACAGTAGGCCAGCACACCACCACAGGACCTGGCACACAGTAGGCTAGCACACCGCCACAGGACCTGGCACACAGTAGGCCAGCACACCACCACAGGACCTGGCACACAGTAGGCTAGCACACCGCCACAGGACCTGGCACACAGTAGGCCAGCACACAGCCACTGATCTACAAGCATTGTTGTTCACATTTTAAACACTAGTGGGACTTTGTAGAGTGACTCTAATGAGTGCCCTAGGACTTGAAATAGGTTTGAGATATCTCCTAAATGACTTCAATGACATTTATTCTATAATTTTATTTTTTTAAAGATGAGGGTTTTTTTTTTTTAAGCAGCTTTTTTTTCAGTGTATTCCAAAATTTGATCTCTTGTGTAATTCAGACTGGTATTTAGCCATATCCTCTCCCATTTAGATGTTTTAGCATTCAAAACTGAAATCTACCGTGAAAGTCAGAGACTCCAGATGTATGTATGGATGTGCTTTTGTACGTCTCTCTCCCCTCCGCCCGCATTTCCTCCCTTGTTCCTCCTCTTTTTCTTCCCCCTCTCTCTTCTACCATCTTGCCCTTCCTCTCTCTAGTCTCACTTTAAGCATCTTATATCCAAGGGCTATTTCTTTAGCAGCTCAGGTCAGCCTGGGTTCTCTGCTCTATAAAGCAAAGGATCTTACACCATCTTTATAGTACTTTCCATAAACAGATGCACAGTCAGATGTTTGGTTGTGATTTGTCCTTCTTGCTCCCACTGGCGTCTCAGGATACAAACCAGCAGTATCTGGCATGCAGTGGGTGCTTTATTATATGCTAAATATGTAAAGACTAGAAGCAGCCTCCCACCTCTACTTCATAAGAGGAGATACTTCTGACAGAAACATATAAATCAGTATCCATAGGAAAATATTTTCAAATCCAAGATTTGTTTCTCTGACCTTGAATCATTTGTATGTCCTTTTCTGATAATATTTTTGTTTATGTCTTTGATCACCTCAATTATATCCTTTCCTTAGTTAAGGGGGAAACAAGTAAATAGCCAAACAAGATTATTGAGTGATGTCTTTCTGTTTCTAGACAGTCTGGTGATTAAGGAGTAATCGAGGGAAGGAAAGATCAACTTGCAAAGGAGTTTAATCATTAATCAGAAAATTCTGTGATTGTGGGCAAAAGAATTGAATATCTGTCTGCCATGGGGCTGGATGCCTGCACACCTCAGGGGTAGAATGCCTGCACACCTCAGGGGCTGAATACCTGTACACCTCAGGGGCTGGATGCCTGCACACCTCAGGGGCTGGATACCTGCACACCTCAGGGGCTGGATACCCACACATCTCAGGGGCTGGATACCTGCACACCTCAGGGGCTGGATGCCTGCACACCTCAGGGGCTGCATACCTGCACACCTCAGGGGCTGGATGCCTGCACACCTCAGGGCCTGGATGCCTGCACATTTCAGGGGCTGAATACCTGCACACCTCAGGGGCTGGGTGTTTGCATACCTGAAGGCCTTAGAAGTAGAGGAGGGCTATTGGCTGAGACTAGGGGAACCTTGGTCACATATTGGCTCTCACTAGGTGACATTTAATGAGTGTGACCTTCATCTTCTCATTTCCTTATATTCAAAATGAAAAAGAAAAACACAAGGAAGGTGGCATGGTTTTACAAAATAATTTAAAAATACAGGAAAAATACTGAATTTAGGACATTACTAAGCATAAAAGGCAACTTCAGTAATACTCATTATTTTGTTATTTTTGCATTTTCTGTTAACAGGATGATGTCATCTCTACATTTTCCTTCTCTTTTGATATTGATAGTGTTTTCCATACAAGACAATTTTTGTGGTACACCAACCCTTTCTTCCCATAGTTAAGAAGCGATCATAGAAATGACAATTGGCTCCTTTCTCACGTCTCCTGCCAATGTCCCACTTGGCAAACTGATACAGAGAAGTGTCTCATCTAAAAAGATAAAAAAAAAAAAAAAGTTGGTTTCTTAATGAATCTTTGTCAGTTAAAAAAAAAACTGAGAAACTTGAAGGCTGTTATGGCTTTGAGCCCCATTTTGCTGGAGTAGACAGACAGCAGAATGGAGAATTGTAACAAGGCCAGGGAGTTACATAATCTGAATATTGGCCAGCCCTTCCTAAGGAGAGTGGAGCGCGTTCTGTAAGCACAGAAGAGCCTGCACACACCAGAGCTCTAGCTGCACTGTGGAGACCAAGGTATACGACCATGTAACCCCCGAACAGGAGCTGACCAAAGGGGGTGTGTAGAGTGTATAGGAAAAGAAGCTTTCCCAGAGACAGAAACATTGAAAAGAAACTTGGAAATAAAGATGTGGTTTTAAAAGGTGATGATAGACCCCTCAAAAACACACTAACTGCAACAGAAGAAAGGGGACGCATGAGGGCTCAGGGCAGGAAGTGTGAGAGGTGAGAAAGTAAATGTTGAAAATTATGTAAACACACGCAGGCTCACCAACTGCCATCCATTAGCTACCCACAGCCTCTCTTCTCTCTCCTGCCTTTGGGGATTATTTTTCTAACCCACATTCCAGCCTGTTTGAAAGTTGAACCTAAAAACTCTCCTCACTGGAGTATTAACTATTAAGAAGCTGCTATTTTCTATTCTGGCCATGACATAAGCAACGGAACATGTTCTATTTGCTTTCTAGCTTCCATAAATGTAAAATCCAATGATGTTTTGCATACATGGAATTTCTACCCATTGGCACGATCAATTTTAAAGTACGGTTATTGCTCCCAAAGGAAGCCTTGTTACCATGATCGTAATTCTTTCAGAGTTACTGAGATTAATGCAATTAATACACTTACTGGCACAGTTATATTGCATTAAGTATTAATTATCAATTAAAGGCAAAGTTCCTGAGCATCCAGTAGGAGATATTTTTCCCAATCGGTCAGGTACATCCTCAGCAAGTGTCTACATAAGCAAGCAGAGAGGCTTAAGAGAGATCATTGTTGGGGGAGGGTGGACAGTGAACCCACTGCTGTCGTTTCCTCAGCCTTGTTCCTGAGGAGCATCCAACGTTCTCCCTTTAGAGAAGAAACAGGAATTCTGTGTGCTTGCATATCAATCTGCTAGATGAAGCATCACCTTCAGACTTTGTGCCTGACTTGCTTTCACCCAATTTTAGGAAGTCCTGAAAACCCAACTCAGAGGAGTGGAAGAAGGCTTTCCACGGTGGAGGCACATGGGGCTCTTATCTGAGCCCTCGGCATTTCGTAGCAGAGGCACGAAAGTTAGGAAAAGGGAATTTAAGTCTTCTGCCTGAAACATTTTTCTTCCCCGAGACTCCTTGCAACACACTGGGCTGCAGAGCTACAAGCATGCTTTTCTGTGAGGACGAGCTACAAGAAGAGTTATGGCTCAGTTCTTGGGTGGTTCTGGGACAATATATCAGTCACTGACCTCCAGACCCCCAGAGAGGCCTCCCAGCAAGTCAGATTCCAAGGAACTCTCATAATGAGGTTGACCCAACTGTGCTGCCTTTAAAGGTCTTTTCTCATGAAATGTGTAACATTCAACCACACTATCTTATAAGCTTGGGAAATAACAACAGTCACAAAAATGCATGCAAAAAGTTCTGTTGTGTCAACTCCCCAGAAATACACAAGCAAGTCAATCTATGTGAAATACTACAGAAAAGAAGATGAGTTTTCCCCAGTAACCCGAGAGCTACCCAAAGGCGGTGTCTTGTCTCACTCCATTTAATATCCACCTTCTCCCAGGTCCACCCCTTCCAGTGATTTTTTTACTGGTCAGCACAGTGGAGCTTATACTGCAAACGTGCTCATTGGAGTGACTTAGAAGGGAGCTAAAGACCTGGTCTTAAGTAAGATGGGTTAGCACAGGCTATGCAAACTCATTAGTTTTTGGTATGTGTACCCAAAAAAATTGAAATTCTGCCACATTATGTTGTGGGCAAGTAAGATAATTTACTTCTTACTGCATTAGAAAGAGTAATAAATTGTGGAGTAAAGATTTCATATTCTGATTGCTTTTAAAATTATAGCATATGGAAGTATTGCTTTTAAATATTAAAACTTTCCACCCCTCACAATAGATATTTATGAACTGTTTGCTGTGAGTTGATTATTATGCTAGATGCTAAAACAGTTAAGGCTTCAAAGGCAAACAAGGCATGGGCCACTCTCAAGACGCTCACGAGTGAGAAGCTATTGCAGTGAGATTCAGTGAGTCTTGAGAAAGTCATGCATGCTCCTGCAGATGCAATCCAGGCAGAGAATCAAGTCCTTCTGGGATGAGTAAGTTTCCCTAAAAGATGCCTGAGGAGAAAGACAGCTATCTGCAGCTGTGGGGTGCTGTGCCCAGTAAGGGACAAAGAAAGCAAAACAGTGCAGTTATGAAGAGATACCAGCACTTGAGAAGTGGAAGCAGGGGGATCAGGAACTCGAAGTTACTGTTAACTACAGGATAAGCTACATAACAAGAAAGAAAGAAAAACTAAAGAAAGGAAGGTGAGCAAGAAAAATGGAGGGAAGTTAGAAAGAAAGTTAGAATTGCTAAAATTGTGAGATTAAACAGCCAGTTGAAGCTGGCATGAATTCTAGATAAAGATCCAGCAGTTGATTAAGCTGACACCTTGAAAGGGGTGGCATGCTGACTAAAGCCACTTCCTCACCCTGAACCCGGTAGACCTACACTGAATATGTGGAAATAATTCTGCAATGTTTGCCTCTTGGCAAACATGAGAATTCAGTCACCAAAAGTCAATCATTTGTAAAAATATATTGATTCATATTGTGTGCACATATGTGTTCCTGAGTATATGCATGTTCATCATATATGTATTGTATGTGCAGATTCAGAAAGAGGGCATTATATCCCCTAGAACTAGAGTCACAGGTAGTTGTAAGCCACAGTATGGGTGCTAGGATCTGAACCTGGGACCCTTGGAAGAACAGCAAGTGCTTTTAACCACTGGACCATCTTTCCAGGCCTCCATAATTTCCTAGAGTGATAAAGTGAGAGACAGTAGAGCGTTCAACAGCTCACTAATATAACATAACTGCCAACCAGGTGACTTCAGCAGCAGACAATTATCATCCCATTTAGAGGACATAAATCTAGAGTGCTGCAGCCATGTTGGTTCTAAGTGGAGAACTTGCTCCAGATGTTTTGATTGGTAAGAAGTCATATTTACCCGTGTGCCTCTTCAGATCACCATGCCCCTGTCTTTTGTCTACATCCAAAGTTCCTGCTTTTGCAAGAATATTTCTTATAGTAGATGAAGTCAATGTTCTTCACTTTGATTTGATAATGTAGAGAGAACCCTTCTCGAAACAGGATACAGTGTACCCTTAAGAGTCAGATGACTGCTTGAGACAGAATGCGAGAGGGGATTATGTATATGGAGACTGAACTAGGTCCAGGCTGTGATCTCCACCCTGCATTTCTTTAGCTATGGTCCACGTGATGGACCATAGGCTGCCAGCCTCTGTGAATTTTAGATTATTTGTGCAACACCTTGGTGTGATCCTCTTGCTCTGTAGTTTAAGTATTCTGATTGTGCTTCGGGGAGTGGGGTTGTGGAGAAACTCCAGGCTGCCCAGCTCATATACAGTCTGTCAGACGCCATAGCTTCAAAGTCCTTCTGCTTGGATGACAATAATCTGTGTTCCAACTGCCCTGCCCTAAGACTAGCTGTCATTGCAAAAAAGACACCGGAGGCCAGTATAACCAGCCTTGGAAAACTCCTTCCAATCATGTTGTCAACTGGAGCCTCCGGTGAAACTTAGACCGTTTAGACCAATGGTCCAGTCAGCAGAGACACTGCTGTCAAAGTTAGCACCAAGCACACTCTGCTAGCATGCCCTCAGTTCCTTCTTTCCTGAACTTGTCATTGGTGCCGCCCATTTGGTGCTGTACTGCGGAGTTAAGCAGGAGACAGCCAGTGACCTGGTCAATAAGTTTCTCTCCTTCAACAATTTTAAAGAAAAATGACATTAGTCAAACCCAAGGCACACTTAGTAAACCCGAGGCTGAGAATCCCCTCTTCTGTCACTTTAAATTATTGGGTCCTATTGAAGGCAGAGATGAAGTGTGACCCAGACAGGAGAAGCACACTGGGCCAGGGTACTTCCTGGCTTTAATTAAAGTACTGAAATTGATGAGTATTGTAAGTGACTTGCCAAATTGCCTGACAAAATGATTTCCACAGATAACTCCCTGTTTTCAGAAAAATGCAAGAAAGTAGCCAAAGCTTTGAAGTGAACCAAACAAATGACATCTAATGGAAGATTAGCGGGAGGATGCCTGAGGTTTGGAAAGAGACCAAGTTCTCCTCTGGAAAAGTCTTTTTATATTCTCCCTGGAGAAGCCCCAGAACCTGGCTGCAGATTGATCTCAGCTTGTTTTTTATTCCAATTTAAGTAAGACATTGGAATTCTACTGGTCTGAATTATTATGGAGCGTTCTTTTTAAAGAAAGACAACTGAGATAATAGTTTTGAAGACTGGGATTTAATTTGGTAGCTGGGCTTAATTTCTATTTAATCAACGAGTTTGGAGAAAGAACAACCTAAGAATTATTGGTGTAGAGAGATTCAAACATGAATTTAATGTATCAATTTTTGCTAGGTGGAAAGACCATAAAATTTTAAAAAAAATCATAAAAACAAAAATTTTAAGTAAGAATGAAGTCCCACTTATGTGTTCTTTTAAAAAGAATAAATAAAAAGAGTCTAATGCTGTTCCTGCTAAGTTTGCTGGCGTATTTTAGGTTGTCACTCCAGTGCCTTGACATCCTAACCCAGAAGCTCCTGAGTGTCTCCAGAATGAAGGGGCAGGCGTTTGTAAGCTCTGGGATGAGGGACAGATAATCTCCTCACCTCGGGGAGCTACCCAGTGCAGCTGTATGCACCCCGGGATGCTCTGAGGAGAGGAAATGGACAACTTTTAAACGGGAACTGATGTTAGTTAGGAATCCTTGAGATGGGCACTGATTCCCTTCTCTGAAGTTTAATCCACTGGAAAATGCCCTCTCATGAGCTGTGGGTATTCTGCCATGGATGCTCTCCTTTCTAGAGGACTTCAGAGGGGTGTTCCTGTTTTAGGTTCGTCTGCAATAAGCGAGTAGTTTGTAGTGTGTCACTGACAAGTGTCACCAATGAAAGATGATGATCCTTTTATGCAGAGGTATGCAAGTGAGTCAGAGCCATTTTAGTGGCTCTCCATGAGCAGATAGGGTTCGTGGCATGGTTCTAGGTTCTGTGGATCAGAGGACTAGAACCCCACATAGGGAGGAATGGCTTCAGAATAGACTGTAGAGAGATGGAGAAGAAAGCTGTCTTTCTGAGGGTCCCTCAGTTAGCAAACACTCCACAGAATTGGTGCCTTTTGTTGAAGTGTTCCCTGAGATTTGCACTATATTAATTATCTGACTTCAACTCTCCTGGAATTTGTTGAATGCGGATGGAAAAAGCACATGACCCGGCACGGAGCTGCTCACTTAGAGAATGATGTCTTGAGAAGAAACAGCACAGCTCAGGTCCCAGGTGTGTGTCGTGGAGACAGGAGGTGATGTGAGCACTGGGGAAAAATACGCTTCTGGTCTCACTTATATCACAGGAATTTCCTCTTTCAACATTTTCCCTTTAACGATGAAACAAGAGAGCTGGACAGACTCTCTTGACATTCTCCCTTCCTCTAAGAGCTGATGATGATAAGGTAGACACAGCATGGTTCATGCTGTTGCTAAGTGGGCTGACAGCGTTATAAAGAGGAGCTGACATTCATCATGAAAAATTACAGGAACTAACTCGTATTCTGAACAAGGCTGTGTGAAGGCCACCTAGCCCTGTGTGAAGAATGTCAGGCTTCGGGGGTTCTCAACTGTAGCTTGATACCCTCTGAGCAATTTGGTGTCAAGATCCTTCTTGCCACTGTACAACTGGATAAGCAGGACCAACCTCATTTTACTATTCTCTGGGATAATTTAGACAGTGGATACCTCAGTCAGAGCGAACGATCTGCCTGTGGTGGGCTGTCAAAGAGAGGGTGTTTACTACTGTACACTGCGTGTGCTCACAACTTACATGCTGTCGTGGTTTGCAAATAACTCCTTAAAGTACACAGTTTAACTACCTCTTAGAATCTAAATTTTATCTTATGTTCACCTGGGGAGCTTGCTATTTCAAATCTTGATTCTCTTCACACAAGATTTTATGGTGCTAATTATCTACATATAATTTATCTGGTTTATTAAGTTCGGCTTCTTGTCTTTGGTGTTTATTGAAGCGTGTCAGGCCCCATATCTTGTTCGCTCATATTTGCCCTCTGCTGTGAGCTTTGTGATGTGTGATCACTGGTGTCAAGAACAGTATCTCTCCCTCAGCTCTTGAGAATTAAACTGGAGGAAGCTTTTTTTCCAGCGATTATTCTCATAGGTTGAATAGTCTTTAAATTGCAATTGACTAAGTGTTAGTTGGATGCTATATTTAGGCTCTATTGTGTACCTGCATCTATTATCTGTGTCTCTCTTTCTTTTCCACAAGGCAGTGTTTCCATGGAAAAAGCGCATTTGTTGCTTAGGAGATCGTCCACTATTCCATTCTTATGTTTTTTCACCCATTTAATCCCACACAGGTTTGTAATGTCACTCCCAGTTGCTGTGGAGACTGTTATGATGTCATGTGTGTGCAATTGACAAAGTGGTGACTTAGCAGCTGGAGACTCTGAAGTGAGACAGGTACAAAAGTCTTCTGAAGACAAGCACATGAGTGCACACGCACGCAGATGTCCATTCACACACACATGCACACATGCATACATGCACATATACACACACATGCACGCATGCATGCAGGTGTCCACTCACACACACATGTGCGCACACACATGCACACATACACGCATGCATGCACACATGCAGGTGTGCATGCACACAAGCATGCATGCATGCACACACATGCATATGCCCATGTGCATGCACACACATGCACACACACACCCTGCAGGAGTTCCTTTTGGAAGTGATTCTGCCACAGAACTCATGAGAAGTGCATCAAACTTTTTTTCCATATATAGTCAAACTTATATTCTGCTCTTTGATGGCTTGGCTTCTCAGTCATTCAGGCTTAAAAGGCTGACAAGGTAAAGACAGCTATACAGCTTGTTTTACTTACGATACCACTAAATCTGCATTGCTCTGGAGCAAGGCTAATTAACTTGTAGCTTCCGTCCAGATCTCTCCTTACAGCTTATCATTCTTTATTAATCAGTGTGATTGGAAATGAACCAAGCAAATTCAAAGACTCATAACTAAGCTAGAAATTCCCGCAAAAGGGTAAAGGACAAGAGAGGTGGCTCAGATTTATTGAGTTCTTTCTGTATGTTAAGTGGAGAACATCCCCAAGACGTTTGGCCTCTTGTCTCTCTCCCCACTCTTTAACCTCTGCTCCCCTTCTCCAACGTCAACCCAAGAAAGTGTCTGAGTCTCTTCCATCCCTTTTCTCAGCCTGCACCTAATTCTGACTCCTGCCCCATGTCTCTCATTCTATTTTCTGCTATCTACAAAAACTAACTTGTTTTTCCCGAGTAAGCAGCCCACCAGAATGGCCAGGAAAGCGTATATGATAACACATGTCATGTTTCATGAATTCAGAGGAATAGAACGTGACTCAGCCCTCAGCTTTTCAGCCAGATCCCTGAAAGATGCTGGTACTGTTAGACAGAACAGCCCTCAGCTTTCCGCATTGCTTCGGACTCCGTCACCTCCCACGCACTCTGCAGCCCTTCTATCCCTACACCAGAGAGCTTGCATTCTCCTGGAGTCACCAGAGCCCTCCCTCCCTGCTAAAGCAAAGCATGCTAATGCACTGGGAAAGATGCACGCGCCTGGCCTGCCGTGCCCGTTCTAAACTTTCCTCCCCTTGTTCCATGGTGCACACGCTTTCCCATTCTCTTTGCCACTCCTTAAAATCCTCTTGGATTCTGTTTTCTCACCCTCCTCCTTAAAGGCCAAGTTCCTCAGGATACCACACTGTTGACAGCGCTCATATGTACCTGAAGTTTCAACAGTCTCTGGGCTTCAGATCAATGAAATTACCCACGTGCTAAGTTTCTGTGGTCTATATTCCCTTTTGACTCAATATGCCTAAAACTGAGGCATTGCATCCTCACTGAACATAGCAGAGAATGCTTCGCCATCAGGCTGTCTTGGTCTAACGTATCCCTAGCACTAAACACTTACAGAAGTTCCGGTTGTCCTCTGAAATACTTCTGGAATGTCTCTTCTTAGCGTCTCACCTTTAGACCCACATGGACCCTCAAGACCATTTTCTCCCATGGACCCAGCAGAAGTCTGTTTTCTCGGCACCCTGTTAGACGCTTAGATTCATGAGGTTGTGGAATCTGGGCCTCTTCATTCCGTATGCTCAGCGCCCAGCTGAGTGCCTGACCGCTTCTCAATAGACTGAGATGAATGGAAGTACGGACAGTTCAGCACGCTGCTTCCTTGGGCAGCTTCACTTACACATCAAACAGAAAAAAGCAAGGAGCTTTGGGGCCAGAGTGTTTAAAGCCTGAGTTGCCAAGAAGCCAGACTGGTAATGGTATTAAATGTAGAGTTTTACAATTTATTTCCCTCCTTTTAGTGTTGAGCGTGAAACTAGGTCAACCGAACGTTTCCTCAACCTGAGAGAAAGCTGGCGACTTCACTTCAAAGTGACCTTCCTCCCATCCCATTGCCACAAACCCTAACTGACAGAGACGGGTTCCAGCTTATGTGGTCTCCCCTGAGATCTTAACCTTAGTCGTGCACGATAGGTATAGCCAGGGTGACTCGAGTCTCTTCTGTCACCACGGTCACCATGGCAGCCTGCTTGCTGAGCCTTTAATTTTTGTGTTAGATCAGAAAGCAGGGATGACAGATAAAGTTTACTGAGAAAAGTCTGGCCTCCCTCTCCTCTTGGTAGACCAGCGTCGCATGATATACTTTATGGGAGCAAGTGCGCATCTGATCAAGCTGGCGACCTGGAGAATGGAGATCATCTCTCTATTGTTGACTCATGGAAACCACCAAGCTTCCCTTCCACACTCCAGTGTGTGTTTGTTTGGTTTTTATTTGTTTGGTGTTTCTTTCTTGTTATTATTCGTCCCTCCAGTGTATAGCTGTCTTATGGCTTATGCTCTTTATAGAGCATTTATAGCTTCTTGGGGAAAATAAATCAGCAAAGTCAGTCACTCAGCGTAGCTGTGGGTGACAGTGGCGGTTGAGAGCCTATGTTTATAGGTGCTGTTTTAGGGTTGTATTCATAGTATTCTTTTTCTCAAACATCTTTTTTGAAGGAGAAAATGGTACATCTGTGAGATTGTGGGATCTAGTTAGCAACATAATCTGCCATGGAGTAAACACAGCCATTCTAGCAAGTCCTGGACTCCCACCCTCCATGCTAATGAGGGCCAGACATGCTATGGATAATTTAGTGCCGTGGATAATATAAAAATCCAGAGGCCCACAGTGTTTTATATCTTTTGCTGCTGTCAAACTGGAAGTTATTTGAGTTCCATGTCCCCTTCCTTCTCAGCTCACTTTCGTGAAACGTGCTAATGAGAAGCAAATGGCTAAAAGTCAGGCATGGTGATGTGGAACGAGCTGTGGGGAGGACAGGAGCCCAGACCAGGGCTACACAATCAGTCCCCAAACCCAGCTACCGCCAGCACTGCTGCCTGTCGTCGGGTCTGTTTCTGCAAGTCAGGCAGCCACTCTGTTCCGCAGCGTGAAGTCAGATGTCCTCAGTCAGACCAGCGCAGTAGCTCACAAGAGGAGAGGTGGGGAAAGCAGGCGCCATGAGACCATGCATGCATTACTGCAGGAAAGCAGCCTCTGACCCCGTCAAATGCAGGTGCAGTGGCAGCCCTGGGCCGTGTCTCCTGGTGTCTGGTTTATTTGTATGCACATTTCCCTGCGGAGATGTACTTGGCATTAATCCTATCAGGGCCTCTGGTGAGACAGGACCTGTCTCGTTTCAGTCTTTGGAAAATAAGTGTCTCTGAGAGCACGTGGAGAAGGTGGGGAGTTCCCAGCATCACTTCCAAAAGAGCATTTCATGTCCTCTAAGACCCTGCCACCGATGCTATCTCCACTGACTGCAAACAGTTGAGGTCTTAGGTTCACAACTGCAGTTTGCATTTGATCAGCGTCATCTGTGGTCCTTCATGTCCTGCATCTTTAATGTGTTAATCACACATGTGACATTTTAGTTACCTTTCTTACTGCTGTGACAAAATAGTTGACAAAAGTCACTTAAAGGAGGAAGAGTTTGTTTTGTCCCGCAGTTTAAGGTTGGAGGCCGTGGTGGTGGAGACGGCGTGGCAGCAGAAACGTGAGGCTTTTGTTTACATTGCGTCTGTGGTCAGGAAATGCGAGAGAAAGCTGCTGCTTAGCTCATTTTCTATATTTTATTCAGTCCATGTCCCTAGCCACAAAACAAAGTCTTATTTAGGATGAGTCTTCCTATCTTAATTACCCAGTTTAGAAAGTCTCTCATAGACACGTCCAGGGGCGTGTTTCTATACAGACTCTAAATTCTAGCCAATTATCAGTCAAGATTCAGTTTACCATTCTATATGTATGTGTATGCATGTTCATGAGTGTGTGCATTCCGGAGATGGGAGTATGTGTATGTGTGTGTGTGTGTGTGTATGTGTAGATCAGAGGTCAATGTCAGATGTATTTGTGGATTATCCAATACCTTGTTTTTTGATACTGGAACTCTCTCTGAACACGGCACTCACCAACCGGCTAAACAGGCTGACCAAAGAACTCCACGGACCCTTGCGCCAATATCCATCCAGTACATGGCTTAGAGATGTGTTTTTTCACAGTGTTGGGAATCTAACTCAGCTCCTGATGCTTCTTGGTAAGCATTTTATGTATGGACTGAGCCATCTCTCTATTTCCAATTAGTTCTTAATATAGAAGACAGAGTTTTCCATCCTGGACTCAAGGAAGCTCAGACAGCTATTTCTTATCCAATGGGTGTCTGTAGAAAATAGTTTATTTGATTCCTGTGTTCCTCAGGCCACCATAAGCCAGACAAGTTGTCAAACAGTGATTTCCACTGCATTCTTTTACAAACACAAAAATCCTAAAAACTGATTTGTTGCCTCGGTGAACTCCACAAATGCTCGTGTATCAAGCTGAGGCCCGTAGAGCTAAAGGAGTTGACTAAATCCACGGGCAGTCATCCATATCACTGGCCTTTTGCACAGATGCCTGGTGTGGGGAAAGAGTAGCGGACTCTGGGCCTAAGGACGAGTGGTTACGAACTTTCCTTCCTATACAGAATACTGACCAGCAGTTCCTCTCTTGTTTACCATGCTCAGTTCCTCCTGCCTGTGAGTCTTGGAGGTAAAGGATGTAAAAGTAGAAGGCTACTGTGTAGTAACTACCTCCTTGGCCACAGCAGTCCTAGTCAGAGGACAATAGATACAGCTCTTCAGAGAGTCTAGCAGCAAAGCCTTAGATGGGTAGCTAGGGGGTGAAACTAGCAAGGTCTGCTGTGACAGGATTTGTGCTATCCATATTGGACTCCAGCCTCTTCACTACTTTGACAACCCAGATTCCTCTTTTATAATCTGTTTCCCAAAATTCACAGATAAATTTGTATCACCAAACTGATTTTCTATTAGATCTTACTTCAATTTTTTCCAGTGTTATAACAAAATCAGGGGTTTCCCCAAGGGATGGCTAGTAGCAAGAGGAGCCAGTCAGAATTCTATGCGTAAGATGGCCTTCTACATAGAAGATCACGTCACTGCATACGCTCTTTGTTGGGTAGCACATGGGCTGAATCCCAGTGCCTCTTCAACCACACACTAAGCCTCTAACCCCTCCGAACTCGTAAAACCCAGTATGACTACTTTATCACACACTGAGCCTGTAGTAGTCACTGTGACTGTAAATTCTCAAGAGGCTCCAACAATGGGATTGAAGCTCATAGAAAGGGGTCTGACCCAGTAGGATCATAGGAAAAGAAAGGAGATATCTAAATATCTTTATCAACCCCATCTCTTCCCACATGAGCCCCAAGAGCATGCCAAGATAAAAATTCTATGAGGCCATAGCGAGAAAGTAGTCTACAGACCAAGAATGATGTATTTAGAAACCAGACACTGGTCTTCCGTATCCAGAACTGTGCCTGCCATGGACTACCTATCTGTAGTGTTTCTTCATGGCAATCAGGCCAGGCCACATCAACAGTCCTCATTGTGTGCTGCAGGCACCACTCAGCATGTACTAGGGTAAAACACACTTGTAAGGGTTTCTTCCGTATTGTTATGACCCTTTCCCAGTGAGCATTTAGAAAGCATTTTTGTGTTGCCTTTGGTGAAGGGAGAATGTCATAGAAAGATTCTATTTCTAATTCAGACTCTCACTGTGTGCTGTAGTTTTCTGCTAAAACTAATTTAATTGGTAGTCCATTCAGATATAATAATAAGCCATATGATGAGGGCATCCTACTTTATTATTAAAATACCAGGAATAACTGTCTAATGAGGCCTTCAGCATTATGTTTTAATTATATACGAAGTTAAAGAGTTCTTAGCCTTCAACTCAGGGTATAATTTTTAAAAAATTACTTAAATTAACTTTGAAGCACCTTTCAGACATTCATTCAACAGCTAAGCCCCACAGAACGCCTGCTGTTTCTCTCTAATCTTTGACATTTTTATCTTTCTAGAAACAGAGCTGCTGCTTAGCTCAGCCAACACTTAACAGAGAACAGAAACTGGTTATTCTCCGGATCTTACTGCAATGATTGAAATGCGGTCTTCTGTGCTGTAACGTATGGAAGAGAGTGTTCTAGCTTATGACAAAGTAAATATTTCCACAAGAGAGGACTATAGCTGCTTCAGGAAAACCGAAGGGGTCATTACTCAGTAACAAAGCCTTAGAATCCTCTGCACTAGCAGCTTCCATTTGGGAACAGCTAGGTGGAAAAGACAGGAAGTCTTTCTTTGACTGGTTGTAATGCATACAGAAGAAGCTAAAGTCAAGCTATCCCAGAGGCTACTCTTTCTATAAATCAAAGACTTGTCTTTACCATACCCATAACCCAAATTCCAGCTGGAGCTCCCCAGAAATGATAATTCAAGTGTCTCATTTTATCTTCTTTAAGGACTCACAGCCTTAGGGACGTGTGTGTGTGTGTGTGTGTGTGCGAGTGTGTGCGTGTGTGTGTGTGTGGAGTGGCTTGAATAGAGCTCCATGAATCTGCTCATGACAATGTCAGACAGGGAGGTTTTGTTTGTGTGCCTGTGTCTGTGTGTGGAGTGGCTTGGGTATGTAGTGATGAGAACAGCAGCAAGCTGCGTCCCGCCACCAGGCTAGCTTTACCTGAAATAATTACACAGAAACTGTATTCTTTTGAACACTGCCTGGCCCATAAGTTCCAGCCTCTTATTGGCTAGCTCTTACATATTGATATAACCCATTTCTAATATTCTGTGTAGCACCACGAGCTGGCTTACCAGGAAAGATCTTAACCTGCGTCTGTCTGGAATGGGAGAATCATGGCGACTCACTGACTCGGCTTCTTTCTCCCAGCATTCTGTTCTGTTTACTCCACCCACCTAAGGGTTGGCCTATCAAATGGGCCTAGGCAGTTTCTTTATTAATTAACCAATGAAAGCAACAGATTAGAAAGAAATCACTCCCACATCATTTCCTCTTTTTCTGTTTAAACACAAAAGAAGGCTTTCATTTTAACATAGTAAAATTACATATAGCAATACAGTTACAATATTTATATCTATTTTATCTTTTATCATAACTAAGGAAAACTACAACTATGTATCCATTCTTCAACTCCATCAAAGACTCCAGAAGGATATAATATTAAACTAAACAAACAAGAAATCCAAAACTCTAGAAATGACAGAGACATCTCGCTGCCTATACAGTCACCCAAAGTTCCTCTGTACCGTTGGGGCATCCATCTTCGGCCTTTAGGCCCATAGTATCCTGCAGACATTTTCATGAAGCAGGAAATTTCAAAGACAGTTCAGTAACTTTCTGCTGTGTCCTGCAGAATGTCTCGTAGACTCTTTCATGAGCCAGGAACCCCAAAAGAACATCTCACTTTTAGGCAAGTTCAACAGTCCTCTCTCCGTGGGTTCTTTGTGTCCAGTTTATGCAACAGCTCAGGCAAGAGCAGTTTCTTGCCCAAATGGCTATCAAACTCCATAAGGAGCCTCTTCGATGCCCATGTTCCTCTTGAAGTAGCTGGTGCTGCCAGGAGCAGATGTGTCTCATTGTCATGAAAAGCCCTAAGTTATTAAAACATTAAATGCCATATTCTGCAGTCTTTGAAAGATATGAAGAATGCCTATCTAACTGAAATATATCTCTATATATCCAGAAAATTTAACTAACATGACTACAAGCTTGACTATTATTGATGATTATCCATTAACAACCTATATTTCCTAATTATACATTACATTTTTAAATGAACTACACAATCACAATACGTTAATCAATATCAGAAATACATATACATACAACAAAATTGACCTTAAAATCCATATCAATGCAAATTATTCATACCTATATCATTTCCCCCTTTAAATGTAAAAGAACATTTATAAACAATATTTGGGAACGGGCACAGTTTTTTCTCTCCAAACTGCTTCCTGCTGAATGGGGGCGCTGTTATTCAGGTCTTTCACGGTATAACCTGTGTGCTAGATTCATCTCAGTTGACAGTTGAGCGAAGTAATTTTTTGAGGTTGTTCACAGCAACCTTTCAGGAAGACGTGGTCTATCATACCATATTGGGATAGAAACAATCCACAGGGTAGATAATTTCCGTCTGCCGTTCATTTACGCCACTACATTTTTGGCGCCAACGTGGCGCCCAGCGTAGTCCATCAAAATGTCGGACAGGGAGGTCTTGTGTTTGCCTCTCAGAAACCTTCAGGGCACTTACCAGTCTCTGAGAAACAGAAATCCACAATGAAAGAGAAATTAATATATGATAAGGCAATAACAAGGCCAGCAATATTCCTAACAGCTGTTAGGCTTTCTGCTCAGAAGCACAGCATGGGACTGACTGAAGACTGTGTTGTCCTGGCTTCAGGCTTCACAGTTTCTCAGTGTTCAGATGAGAGATGCAAGTTGGATCGCTGAGTGAGCCCCATCCTGTCAGAAAGAAAAACATGGCATCAACCCCAATGTGTCTTTTCATTGGTTGCCTCAGCCTCTTTATTTCTATCCATTGTTTATTGAGCATTTCATATACTCAGAGTGTTTTATTCAGATCCATTCCCATTCACTTCTCCCCAACTCTTCTCCTACCATTTATTACTTCTTTCCAACACTCTGTCTCACCAAGTCTCACTCAGTGCTGCCTATATGAGCGCAGATCTAGGATTGCACTCAGAAAAGCTGAGAAGGAACAGCTTTTCAGGTCAGGAGCCTCCTCTCTGGTGAAAACTTTCTCTCTCCAGTTAAATAGGCATAGTATAACTGGCACAATTTATGTTCTCATCAAAATACCCACAGAATAGTGTGCTTCTCCACCCTCGCTGGAGGAGTTTCTTTTTTTCGTAGATGGTGATCAATACAGAACCCTTCAATTGATCAACATGCAAAGAATAATAGACTATGCAGTGTTCAGCTCTAAATGAGATGTAAGTATCAATCCTTTCAATTTAATGACTAATCTTATATAAATTAAATTAGAAATTACAATATTACCCATGACATAGGTCTGGACCCAAATTCCCATCCTGATTGATCTTTGGCAGTCACTACAACGAGCCCATATCTTCTCATAATCATTCCTCTGTTCTCCAATTTGCATGTTTCTGATGAACAATATTCAAAGACTCATCAACACTACAGGAAAGCCTACTGAGAAAATCTATCACTATCAAATACTATGCTGTGTGAGTTCGGACCTGAGAAACAAGTACCTGAGAAAGAAGTGGATACAAAGACATGAAAAGAAAGGATACTCTTTATTTGATTGTCCAGTGCTGAGTAGTTATCCCTGAAACTACATATATACCAACATACCTACCACATACATACCAACATACATACCACATCCATATTAACATACATAACACATACATACCAACAACAAAAACACACTCAAGTTTCTCATAAATATATATACGCATATATATGTATACATACACATATTCTAAGAAAAAGAGGCTATCAGCTAGAGAGGGACACAGAAGGACTTGAGGGTAGGTGGGAGGGGCTAGAGGGAAAAAAGGGAAGGTGCAATTTTATTTCAGTTAAAAAAAATTTCAAAAGAAAGACCATCTTCCCATGAAGCCCCAGTCTATAACAAGCAGTTGTCTGCTCGAGAGTACATGATAGACACCTATGTCTCATCTAATGATGGTTTTATAGAAAGCCCTGGACATTTTCCTTCTGCTTCTCCTCAGAGTCCCAGATCTGATGTAGGCACAGGTAGATGCTTTCTCCTGATGCCTGGAGAGGAGAGGGCTTAGAAGAAGCCAGGAGGCCAGGAAACACCAGTTCTGTTTTCACGCGGTTTATCCCATTAAGGACGAAACAAAAGTTACTAACATGCTTTGTCTCCTGCTGAAGAGATCGGGTTAAATTCTCTGGCGTTTGCAACAAGGCCTTATAAAGAATAACAGTGGCCATGGCATAGCTCTTCATTAATGCTGTTGAAGTCACCAGTGATTCTCTGAGAAGTGCTGGGCAAGCAGCAACGCAGTTTTACTGAGTTGAGGCACAGTGATTTAAGCATGTGTGGAGTTCTGTGGGCATTCTCTGTCTTTGCTGCTCTGAGCTATGAAACCCCCCAAAAGCCAGAACTGGATGACTGACTCATCCTTCCTTGTCGGGTTTCTGAGTGTTTTCTACAGTGTGGCAGTGATTTTGACTCCGTCATGCTCCAGGAATGGCACAGCCTCATCACACACCAGCTAGTGTGCTGGGCACATAGAATTCCTAGAAATAAACTCAACGCTCAACAAAAGCTACATGTTTTTTGAACATTGTCCTTTTTGCCTTGATATTCTATATTCTCATTGTCCAGGTGACAGATACCCATTGAGGTTTGTGATGTTCATGGAGCTCACATTTTTAATGCATACTTCAGGATGGGCTGCAGTCATGTGGACACAGCAACCTCATCAGCTTCATTTTTACAACAAACAAATCTCTGTAAAATGGTTTCTGAGCAGACTGAGGGGTGCTCCTTTAACTTGCAGGGAAGATGGCTTTTTACACCTAACATTTCAGATACACTGAACAATATGAATAGTGTAGACATGGGTGCCAAGATATACAACACTCAGGTCTTCCCATGGTTTACTAGACATGCCCTTACCCTAAAGCACAAACATAATCTGGACCTTTCCGGATGAAATTCCCTTGAGCATCCTTTAGTCTGACTGCTTTACTCGGATCTCACATGTGCAGCAACATGGCTGTCGGTTCTGCTAGCACTCTCTGATTCTTCTGCTACCTCTAAAGGAATTAATTTATACTATTCATACATTTGAACTTTCGGAGTCTGTGGGTAAAAACACTGCTAGCTACTGCATTTAAATCTAGATGAACATGACGTCAGAAACGCAGTATAGGAACTCTTCCACAGACGTAGACCCTCTGTGGAGTTTTCAGGTGGATAAAAAGCGTTAGCATAATCACAGAGGTGTGCACAGAAGTCAGAAGAGGGCATTAGGTTCCTTGAAAGAGGAACTGCAGACAGCTGTAGGCCTCCTTGTCTAGTAAACAGTAAAGACCCTGCATTCTCAGACTGTGTAGGTTTTGCTTCTGCTCAGCTGCTTTTCTGCTTTGTTTTCTGGAATGGAAATCCAATTTCTTAATTCCCTTACGGGAAAGCATGGGCACTGCACATGAGCTTGGCTCCGACAAGTTCGGTGGACAGAGCCAGGTCCAGCTTTCTAGTGTGTCTTCATATTCCACTCTGTACCCGCCTCCTCCTTGGAGCACCCACATTCTTAAGTCTCCCTGCATAGAGCCTGATCTCCATTTTTAACCCTCCCGATTCTGCACAGACTTTACTTCGGTACTGTGATAAAAATAAACAAGCAACAATAACACACACACAGCAGCACCACCACCATTTTTTAATCTCCCTCAGAATACTGGGCCAGAGAAATTGAAGAGGCCTCATCAGGGACCTCTGCTAAATGGGGAGGATACAAGAGAATCCCACAATGGAGTGCAGAACTTGCCTGCTCCCTGACTTGATCTGTAGAGCTGTATGCTGCTGAGCTGTGGATCCCAACAGCTGGGCCAGAAGTTGATCAACCCCGCTCATAATGAGAAAGAACATCAGCTCAGGAGAATCGCTTCATCGTGCCAAGAACAGCAAATGCTTTTATATCTGAAAACACCAAGTGCCTAATGGCAGCACTCAGAGGACTTCTATATAGATTTGTTAACCAAGGTAATGTGTTTCAGTGTTTCAGAGTAGAGCCTGAGTCGCTGTAAGTGCTCAGTAATTATTAATTATGACCATCACAGCAGCTATTCATTGTTATTAATAGAGCTGGCTGGGAATGGGAAAGCTTCCTTTAAATGCATACACATAAAAATAAGAGGGCAATTCGTAGAGGTTTTGGGGACTGTTACCTTAAACTTCATGTTGTAGAATATGGAAGACCCAATGTCTCTCATCCACTTATATATGTTATTAATTCAATGAGTACAAATTTGACCTGATATTTAATGATTATTCCAATGATAGCCTTGTATGTTTTTTTTTTCTCTTCTCAATTTATATTTTATTGTTTGGAGTAGCATTGTGTCCCTAGATGAGGCACAGTTCTTACTCAAATCTCCCATCGTCCAACACACGAGTCAATGGTTGTGCGAAGTGTTTTAAAGCCCTGTCAAGAGGCCTGGGGTGATGATGAAATTTAGATGCCATGTGATAAAACAAATCTTCCGCCAAATACTATAATTCTCACTTGTTCTGTATTTATATATCTGTATAAAAACACATTAATTTATTTATATATAAATACATATATATATAATGTTTAATATCTGCTCCTTATCATATATGTGTAATTTTAGTTTATTAGTGTTCTATAAATTCTATAAATCACCACAAATTTAATGTCTTAAATATTAGAATTATTTTTCACTCTTCTGAAGAAATCTGAAATCTATAGTTAAGGATGGCAATGCTTTCTTATTAGAACCCTTCTTTGCTTTGTCCAGGTTTGGTAGCACATATATTCCTTGGTATTGGGCTTTATGAACCTTACCTCTGCTCCTATCCTTGGCCTTCTCTTCTGTGTTCCATATTACCTCCTGGTTATCTCTTACAGTGTCACCTGTTGTTGGTTTATGGTCGACCCAGGTAATCCAAGATAATTTCATGAGGCGCTTAAATCTGTTCTCAAACATCCTTTTTTGAAGTTCACAAGAAATTCTGTGGCTAAGATGTGCATAGCTATCTGATATGGAGTCACCGTTTAACAACTACACACATGCAGTCGTCACTGCTTTTATCATATATTCTAAGTGCAGAAGTGGGGTGTATATACTATATAACTATACAAACCAAAGGAAACAAAAATAATAGATAGCAGTGGAAACTGAAGTTCATGTATCATGACATACTGGGCTCTGTACTAATGAAGACTGTGAGATCAAAGAGCATGCTCACAAGATGAACTTTGAAGACTGAGCTCTTAGAAGAGTGATCTGTCCAGCCCGGACCATGTCCCTGATGTCCTGTGTGGGTCTCACCTGTATGACTCTGAACAAGGGGCTATAAAGCATCCTCTGTGACAGAGAACTGATCCAAAGCAACCAAGGGACAGGTAAGGAGACAGTTCAGCCAGATCTGCCTGGACCTTGGGCCTCATCTTCTTTCCTGTGTCTAGCTTATCAAGGCCTCTGGATCCCTGGGAGCCTAATTTAGCAGTGGCTGAACATGACCCAGTTTTCCCTCTGTTTGTCCGCATGTTGGCAGGGTCATTCAGTGTTAGGATAGAGAGCTGAGGAAATTGCATATTTTAACCTCTAGGACAAGACTGGACTGTCATCACACTTATTTTCTGGACCCCACTCAAACATTTGACTTCTAGGAAGCCATTTTGCTAAGGGAATAAATATTAGAAGGCATTTTTGGCCTTCATCCTAGTTAAAGAGTTGATACTGTATGCAAAACAAGAGAAAATCCTTGTAATAATTAGGAGATTGCTACTGTGATTCTCTCCCTTTTAATGTATATTCTTAAACAAGGACAGGCAGTGAAGTTCTGATGCCTGCTAGAGCATTTCTGGAGAACACCAAGGTAAGGATCCTGGACCCTAAAAACACTATGTCATGGCTAGTGCTTTCTTTGGCCTCTATGTGGACCTGTGGAGAACAAGTAGATCATATTTCTAGTGTGCTGGACCTGCGTGTGAACTCCCCCCCCCCCGTGTGTGTGTGTGTGTGTGTGTGTGTGTGTGTGTGTACATGTGTGTGCCTGCACAGGTCAGAGGTCCACCCTGACTGTTGTTCTTCAGCAACCATGCACTTCCTTTTCTGAGACAGGATTTATTAGAATCTACCTGCCTCCAGCTGCTGTGCTCTCAAGTTACAAGTGCAAACAACTATGCCCAGCTTTTAAGTCTGTACTGGGGATCGAATTCAAGTCCTGGTGCTTGCAAGACAAACACTTCACCCACTGAGTTACCATTTCTCCCCTTCTGCATGATGAGAACTCTTATGGGCTACCTCTCTTCCTGGACTAGACTAGAACTCATAAACCCAGAAGAAATTCATGGGATGCCGTGCTTACATTCTGTGTTCGGTTGTTAACCACTTGCAGAGGTGGTTGTCTGTGAGAAAGCCAGGGCCCAGAGAAGTCCAGCCATGGGGTGGGGCTCGTGGGGGCTAGACATCAGCTCTTTCTTCTGCATGAGGTTGTACAGCAAAGAATGTCCGGGTCCTGCCCCAGTTCAAAGTTTCCTCCCTTGGAGTATGGACCCGCACCCTCAGAAGTACAGAGGCCTTCTGAAAAGACAGGCAGCCTTAGCCAGCTGAACAGACTCCTCAGGCAGTCCTGTGAAGGGTTTGACGTGGCACAAAATCTTCTCTGAGGCAGGAGTGCTAGCTAGTCTGACAGGGTGAAGAATGTCTGCATAGTGGGTCCATTGTGAGAAGACCTTCGGGTGAGCCCTACTTGGGCTTCTTACTCATTGTTTGGCTTTAAATACACCCTTTAAGACCTCTGATACACCTAGGACATCTGTAAAAAGGATAATCCACCTTCCACACTTACCCCAAGAAGGATCTAGAGAATAAGACACACCATGAACTATACAGATAACATGAGCATGTTATTACACGAATTCAAGAACACTCAGGAATGGCTGGAGTCAGCCTCTGGAATTACTAATTTCCAAGTCTTGATCATGACTTGTGAATACTGGAGCTACCACAGAAGGCTAAGACACAAGACACAGCCACCATTCCAAGCAACGGGTCAACGGCATGGCTCCAGATGAGCACAGCAGAGTGGAGAGTGGGGTCTTGTTCTCTCCCTGGAAATGGGAACAATGACTAGTCAGTTCAGAGAAGGTACGGACCACAAGCCAGAGAAAGAATTCTCCCAGACCTAGCTTAAAGAATTAGTGAATTTATTGCGGTCTTTTATCAGAAGTATGAATAACTCAGAGTCACCAAAAAGCCCACGCAACACTGATTGAAGAGCCACAAAGCTGCCTCCCTGGGGCTGCTGCATGTGCCGTAGGCAGCTCAGTCGGTCATTCTTCTCTCCTCTCCTTAGCAGCCCTTACAACTTAAGAAAACTTAGGGATCTTGGTTTCAGGAATGTCTTGAGACTGGACAGTTTTCATTATTTACCTAGACTTATAACTTTCATTTATTTCCTGAGACGACGTGGGCATCTTTTCTTCTCCCAGAGAAGAACGGTTTTAGTAGGGAAGAACAACCTGCTGACGCCTGCACTTGCAGACTTCCTGCCCTGCTGCCTCATGCTAAGTAGATGCCTAGATCATGTCTGTGGAATGATTAAAAGTGAGAGTACATCTTCAAGATTTCCTTCTTTGTTCTGTGACATCCTTGTCATCACTTCAGGCGGGGCAAAGTGCTGACCTTGCATCCATCCCTGTCATTGCCTGGATGCCTGTACCACTGCTACCAGGGCAGCCCAGGGCCATCTCTGGGCCTGAAGGCTAATGTGTCTCTGTCAGACAGGCCATGGGACAACCCTGAAGCTGTTTTGACACACAGCATTTTTCTGTGGTAGAAGGGTCTCCTGGGACTTATACCCCTGACTCCAGTTCATCAACCTGGATGTTCATGTTTTCAGATTTCTCTCCTCCTCCAGATCAGTTCAGCATGATGCTGCACTGGGAGACATCAGGCGGGCACTCTTGCTATCCCGACCTCCTCTCTAGATGTTAGGGACGAGCTAGTTTCAGATGTGTACCACTCTCCATATTTCATCTTGCCATGGAAACACACATGGCTGCTGATAACTCCCATCCTTGGCTTTATGCCGAAAATAAAATGACTGGCTTCTGAAGCCCCTCTCAAGCATGCATCTCCCTGGAAATAGATTTGGTGAACTCCCTAATAGGGGTCATACCTGCTTTCATTTGCAGCTTGGAAATGCTGTTACATGCTACTCTCTTGTCCCAAGGCCAAAAACCCCAGAAAGATGGCATTCGGAGCTTGTTGCATGCTCTGCTATCTCTCCACAGCTCATTGCAGGCCCAGGTGTTGCACTTTGCAGGCAGAGTCGGGAGTTAATTGAAATAGCTGCCACAGGACACTGCATGGAAACTCTTGCTCCGCCATGCTCCGCTGCATCTGCCTCCCTGTAGGAAAACATACAGTCTCAGAGAAAGGGACTTTCTTTCGGTGCGCGTGGCAGTGCAGCTAATGGAGAAGGCAGACTTGGTTGGTGCGGTCAGCACTTTCCCTAACAGAGTTAGCCATGTTTTGAAAAGTGTACTTTTCGATATCATCCTGCAGTACTTACTGCAGTCCACATGAAGAACTTCCCGAGTAGATGGCAAAGAATAATTCTTAAAATGTATGAATACCAAACGCAAGATAAAAACGTAATTGCAGTTTAGACTTCAGATTTATTTGAAAAGGAGATAATGATAGTCATTACCCAGTTTGAGTTTTGTGGAAGGCTAATTAGATCCCCAAAGCATTTGTATGCATAAGGAAAACCGTAAATACAAAAGACCATCTGGTCCTTATCAGCTTCCAGCACTAACACTGTCTGTAATTATTTTTTCTATATTGTTTTGATGTTGACATTTTATGGAGCAATACTTCCTACCCTGGTTAGGGGACAACCTACATTCCTGAAAACTGGGGGGTTACCCCATTTTTGTTAATAAAAAAGTTTTCAGATTCCTCAGGCAAAGGAGATGCTGTCTTTCAGTGACATAGGTAAACAGGCCTTCCTGCTGCTGATTGTACCAGAAACATGGTGTTTACAAACTTCTCCGACTTATCTAACTTCTCATGTTCATAAATGAGTTTTCTGAATGCGCCGATACATTGGATTTTTGTTTATTTTGTGTTTCATTTTCTTTTGCTTGTTTAGGTAAAAAATTGCAAAAATGCATATTGCATTCAGTAATCACGTTCAGGCAGTTTGGGTATCACAAAAGCAATGTTCTTGTTTACACATTCATTTTCTTCCTTGTTCCCTCATATGGCAGGTTTTTCCAGGGCAGAGGTTTTTCCTCATTTATTTGACCTTATCTTCAAGTCCTATAGCATCGTATGGCCCCTGGCAGATATTCCATAGTTATCTGGAGACATGAAGAGATAACTGAAGTCAGATGCATGGTTTCAGCCTCTGGATATCTATGGCCAATTTGTTATCAAGCCTTACATAGACCATTCCAGAACATAGTGTCTTTAAGCAACTAACGTTTTATTGGATCTAAAACTGGGAGGACTAACTCTCGTTCTGTGTGGCACTGACATAAGCCATCCTTGGCTTCCTGGTGAGCAAGTCTAAGAGCTCCGCAGGGCCCTCTCTCACACCCCGAAGCCAGGCTTGGCTGAACTATTAGAACACCAGTGAGTGTGCGGCATGTCCTTGTGGCCTAGGTTCTCTGCAACACTTGGGGTTCTAAGAGGTCAGGACAGAACATGGAGCTGTCTGAGAGGACTCACTTGGAGTTGGCACTCCAGATTCTACTGGTCTAGCATGTGCTGATGCATTCAAGTTTTTGCTTATTTTGTGTTTCATTTTCTTCTGCTTGTTTAGGTAAAAAGTTGCAAAAATACATATTGCATTCAGTAGTCATGTTCAAGCAAGGATGGCTCTGATTCAATGAAAAAGTAACTGGACCTCTCCTTACCTGGAGAAGTAGGAAAAAAACATTCAGACATTTTCATGTGTCATGTTGTTTAAAAAGCAAACCGTGTCCCTGTTGAGACACTCTAAAACAATATAGAATTAAACAAGAACAGCAAATTCCAGACACATAACCACACAAGAGCACAAAAATGGAGACACCAACTTCGGTGAATGAGGAGAGAGTGGAGATTATTGGTATTGTGTAGAGGTCCCAAAGAAGAGCTCTGAAAATGTGAAGATAATGGAAGAACATCCTCAAAGAACTTTATGCTTAAACGTGGGTTTTAAATTTAAGCTTAAATGTGGATAATGCATAGAATGTCGTGACTAGACACTGTAGGAAGCAACCAGCCAGATTTTCGTTTCTATGTGTTTCACATAGATCATGTATATGCACCTGTATGTGTGATGTTAACGTGAGGACTATGCCAAGTGCCTCGCATAGGTCATGTATATGCACATATTTGTGAGATGTACACATGGGGACTATGCCAGGTGTCCCGCATAGATCATGTATGTGTGATGTGCACATGGGGACTATGTAGGTGTCCCACATAGATCATGTATATGCACACGTGTGTGTGATGTGCTTGAGAAGACGATGCCAAATGTTCCGCTCCATTATTCGCCATCCTATGCCCTTGAAATGAGGCTTCTCGCTAAACTTGGCGCAGGCTGGCAGCCAGCAAGCCCAGGGTCCTCCAGTCTCTGCCCTCCAGAATGTTGGCTTGCACAGCATACACTCTTATCTTCTCAGCCGTCTCCCAACTCCCAGCTACAATCCTGTGAAATGTCCACTGTGTCCCTCCTCTTGGAATCAACGTGAGCATTATCTTTCAGATTCATGCCAGATGTAGCTGCATTAGGCCTAATCTGCTGTCTCCTTTTTCACAAAAGCCAGGAAATCTCTTTTCTTTTTCCTATTTGTTTCCCGGAAGCTCTACCCAAATTTCAGCCTCAAGTGTAATTATATACCTCTAATTTTATTTACCATTTTGAAACAGCTCTTCTTCTCTGATAACAACACTTTAAGTCTTTCTGTTTTGCCTCGTCCCTTGTATGATCTTTTTGCTTTAATGTACCTCAAAAGCTTTATAAAATCAATTGGCAATCATGTGCTAAGCACTTAATGTGTTCAGCGTGAGATAAAAGATATATGGCTATGACAAAATAAAATAGACCCTTATCCAAAATGAACAAACAATTTAGCTGAGGGCGTATTTGCAGGAGCTTATTAAGGACGGCAACAAATCAGAGGATGGACAGCAAAATGAGGTCACTGATAAAAATAAGCAGAACAGGGAGAGCTGTAGATGCGCGGCTGAGTGCTTCTCCAAAGCTCAGCCCTAACTGAAGAGCCCTATGTCAATACGACATGGTGCTTCAAGCTGATACAGAATGTACTTGCTCACAAAGGTAAATATTTCATGGATATTTTCTTCTAAATTGATCCTTCACACAGGAAATAGGACAGAGTCCTTCAAACGTCTTACTCTAAAAGCAACGAGGTCCCAACAGGAACAGTAGCTTCTGGAGGACATCAGGGACGTACAGAAACATCTCATGCTTCTAGGGAGCATAGAGTTCAGTTGAGGAGACACCACGGGCTTGTTGACAAGCTAAAAGGTTATCTGTTGAGTTTCTCCTCATGTCTCTGGGTCTTGCCTCCTTTGTCCCTTTAAACAAAAAGCACAGGACATGGTAAATATTTACCTCGTGTCATGCTTGATCTGAGATTTTGACAACACTGGCACAAAAAACAAAAAAAAAAAAACAAAATAACAACAACAACAACAACAAAAAAGGGCTTCCTAGTTACATTGAATGTGTGGAGCAGAAAATTATTAAGTAAATGGTATGCTGTCTTTGTTAACCATTCATTACTGTGATAGAATACTCTGGCAAAAGCAACTTAGGAGAAAGAGTTTGTTGTGGCTTGTAGGTCAAGGTACAGTCCATCCCCGTGGGCAAATCAAGCTAGCAGAAGCCTGGAGCAGCTGGTCTCACAGTATCCACAGTCAAGCAGAGATCAGGAAATGCCTGCCTGCTGTTGCCCAGTTCTCTTGCTCTGCTTTATACAGATCGGGATCCTTGCCCAGACAATGGCTCTGCTGACAATTATGAAGATCTTCACCCGTCAGTTAATCCAGTCATTTTAATCCTCCACAAATCTCTAGAGGCCCAGCCCAGAGGTGAATCCTGATCCCGTCACATTGGCCATACTAACCATCATAGCCCTGTTCCTCCACCTATGTGTGAACACTATCCTAAAGTGTACCTCCCATATGCATGTCCAGTAGATATGGGTTTTAGGGCCTCACTCTTAAACCCTTAGGGATTGTATTAAACTGAGAAAAATTCCCTGACAAAGCAGCTTACAAATGGGTTTGTTTTGACTTCCAGTGTGAGGATATGGTCTATCATGTCAGAGAAATGCGGCAAGAGAACGAGGCAGCTGGTCACATGACATCCACAGTCAGGAGACAGAGAGAGAGGAACGCTGGTGCTCAGCTCACTGTCTCGTCAGTTAAGACTGAAACCCCACTCCACGGGATGGTGCCGCTCTCACGTGGGGTGCATCTCACCACCTCAATTTACCCCACCTGGAATGTCCCTAGAACACATGCTCAGAAGCTTGTCTTCTAGGTGATGCTAGATCCTGTCAAGTTGACAGTCCTCACAGAATTGATAGTCTGCGGACCACAGAAGTTAGAGGCAGATGGTAGACGTTTTCTCTTTGTTCTGGTTATAATCTGCCGACACCATGCTAGCCAAGGTAGCTTGGGTGCAACCATGAAGATAGCAAAGGACTTCCTGGGGGTGCAAACAGCAGATGGAGAAAACAGGAAGGTGGTCACTTGCAGAGTAGCTGAGAGCCAAATGTGGTGGTCCCGGCAGCAGAGCGAGGTTATCTTGAACTACATAGTAATTTCAAAGTCAGCCTGTGGTACAAGAGACCCCATCTAAAAATAAATTACTAAATTTTTATCACAGACACCACCAAGGTCAGGAACAGCATTTTCATAGTCATGTGTGAGTGGTGCCTTCAACCACTCAGACCTGAGAGCGTGGTAGATGCTGTTGTATGCTGGACACGGTCTTTAAGTAGAATTACTTCCTCCTTCTGCTTCCAGGCAGCTGATAAACACCACGGATCCCGTATATGGACATAACTTTTCAATGAGGAGGGTCATTTTCTCATCTCCAGTGACAGGGACGAGGACAGTCCTAATCAATGAGAATACAGAAGCCTGCTCACATCAAGATGGGACAGCCTGCATGGATGTTGTGTGACAAATCCTTTCCTGATACAGATAACAGAGCCCAGATACAGAGCAACCAAAGTACAGATACCACCAAAGTCCACCTTGGTGAACCAATGATTTTCACTGGAGTTACTATAGGTGAAGGGTTACTTACAGGGACAGAAATGACTCAAAGGTAGCCATATCCCTTAAGCCACTCCAGTGTGGGTGACAGCTCATACAGCTGGGAACCTGGAGCACACTGCACAGCCTGCAGGCATCTACATGGGTTGGGATGTGTCTTTTCCATGCAACTCTGTTGGTCTAAACCTCTTCTAGGCAACTCGACTGCTTCTGAATTTTCCAGGCAGCTGGTCAGGGCTTAGAGTCTTTGTGAGGTTTTTCTCCTCTGAGAGTGCTTTGCAGCTCAGCTTCCTCCTGTCTGAGAAGGACTCTCAGCTTTCATGGCTTATTCTGCCAGGAAGGGGCGTAGAGAATTTGGTCAGTTTCAGGGACTTCCTGAATCCTTTTTGAGTTGTTTACCTTCGTTGTTTAAGGAGTTTCAAGACAAGATAGAGAGTTTTAATCTCAAAGAAAAGTGTTATATACAACAAGGGCTAGCCCTTCCAAAGGATCAGCTGGGACAAGTTTTGAAATCCAGGTCCTCTTCCTGCTCCGTTATGCTCCTGTATAGTCTAAGACCTGCCCACACACCTTCACCTTGATCCACTTCCTGGGAAAGCTACTCTTGAGATCTGTGAAAGCTAGCAAAAGTATACAAACCGCTTACTTACTTTATACATGAAGGCACACGTAAACCTTAGACCTAGGGAGACTCCACAATCCTAGCCTCTCCACACATCCGTGGATCCCTCAGAAATGGCGCCAAGCATCTCAGAGTAACTTCCTGCAGACCTGCGCCGTTTCTCTTCTGCCTGTTTCCATCTGCTCCTCTGCAGTTCTCCGCTGGGTCCCAGTGCCTCCATCTGTCTTTATAATTCAGGTTCTTGTACCTGCCCAGTGAGGCATAAATGGTGACATTTGTCTTTCTTGCGCAGTGCGTGGAAAAGTGTCTGGGTTTATGATGAAGTAGGTTTCTCTCCGGGTTGTGATGAAGACTGATACTTTGCACTAATTATACAGAGTATAAGATTCCTGCGTCTATTGATTTCCATTACAGTTGTGTGGAGTTGTAAATTTCAGAATGGAAGTCCACACTATAGCCATCCTAGGACAGTGTTCTGTGGCATGCTAGACTCTACAGAGCTTCATAGAAGTCAGGCGTTGGTGCTTGTCTTCGGGTCTTACGTCTTGCAGGATCCCTTGCACTTTATCTGAAAATGTTCCCCAGCTGTCTTTGTGGTTCTAGGCTGACTGTGTGAACACAGAGCCCCAGAAGTTTCTGGAAACTGACACTCTTCTCCCTTTCCCTGTGTTCTTTCTTCTTCCGACTGTGGTAGAGGGCTTGCTTCCCTGTCATGTTTTTCTGTCTCTGTCAACATGTTTTAGAGAGAGTCTCTCCAAAGTGACATGGCAGTCGTTGCTCCCTTAATTGACCGCTCTAGTATATACATACACATATGGCTCTGTAAAGAGGAAAGTGGACACAGTGTCCTCCTAAGGCCTTGCATCAGAGACATAGACCACAGCTACTTAGAGACCACCTATGAAATCATAAAGGAAACCTTTCTTTGTTATTTCATTAGCACCATTTGCTGAGAGCTCACTCTGTAATTATATGCCTTCCTTCTCTTTCTTGGGGCTTACTTCCATGGCAAATAAACCAAAAATAAACCCCCTTCTAAAAGCATTACTGGGGGTATAGATCTACCGGTCTACAGTTCAGTGACAGAGCGTATGCTTAGCCTGCGCCACCACAGAAACACACAAATCCAAATGATATCACAGAGAAGATCTGCCTCAACAGCTCACCCATCCTGCCTCCAGAGAGAGCAAGCAGCAGAGAAACCGTGCTCAGATGACTGAACTGGCAGTTCTTGCTATGGCAGTGAATGGAACCCATGCTAATTGCCACTGAGAGAGTGGGGTCTTCAGTTCCTCCCGGGTATTGAAGAGGGCACCTGGGAGGGTAGGGAAGGGTAAAACTACTTACAATGACATAACTCCCAGGAAATTGGGGTGTTCATGGTGCAGTCTTTGCCCCGACAAATCTGACCACAAATTCTTTAATTTACAGTCTCTATGCATGCTAGCTTGTTTGCAGTCTGTATTGCACGGTGTCCTGTTCATTAACATCCAGCTGTTTCTGAGTCTATGTCCATTCTTTATGGGATACATAAGGAGCGTGGTTCATCACCAGAGACTTTCAGATCAGGCAGCCTGAGAAGTGGACATACTGCCTCACCAAAAGAACCCTGATCAGCCTGCCAATTTTCTTGTGGTGTAAATATTCCCACCATAGCCCGTTTCAAGATACCCAAGAAGAGTCACTGGTAAAGATGAGACTGTACCAGCTCCTGTGGGCTGGCAAAGACATAGGCTGTCCCTTGGTAGCCTTAGCAAACATTTGCCTAAAGTTCTACTTGCCGAGGTAGAAAAACTGCTTTGTTAGACAAGGCTTTGCAAGGGTCATGTCTTCACCAGCCAAGAAAGGGAAAATTAGTTAACCAGGTGTTATAGATACATTAATCTCATCATCTGTCCATCTCTTTCTCTGGAGCCATGATCAGTTCTGATAAAATTTGTTAAAGGAGTCGGCCTCCATTAAGGATTCAGTTCAAGTAGCCTAGTGCTGACGGCCCTGTTCATTTCTGCGGGTCCATCATCCCACTTAACGAGTAACCATCATGTGGTACAGTCTTTTCTCATGAATAGATCGTGCTAGGTGTTGAGAGGAGAGATCCCTGAGCATGACCACACATCACACAGGCAGTTTACAGGAGAGAGACAGACACGCTGAACAAAGAACACATAGCTGGAAGACGGAGGGGGAAACTGTATTGGTTCTGGAGGTTTCCGCTAAAGGAAACACCTGGTAGCCAATGCACTCTGCGTCAGGAGCTACAGTATATGAAGCATGCCTTCTTGGCATGTGGGTCCTGCCAAGCAGGGAGGGAAAAAGAACCACCATTCTTCTCCTCTGTCTGAAGCTGCGGGTGGCTCTGCTCTGGTGACTCAGAAGGGAACCTGTCTTTCAGGAAGAATTGGACACATTTCGTTTTGCTTCAGAATCAAACCACACTTTTCTCCTCTGTTCTGTCTCACCCAGTCAAAGTGAAGGGTGCACGGTGCTGATGGGGGTGGGGCAGAACCTTCTGCAGAAGGAATAGAGGGACCCCCGCACAAGCAATATATTCAGAATAGTGTGATTTCTAAGTATTTCATTTCACTGTGCTTGACGGCCATAAAACTTACTGCTTTTAAGAATTTATTGAGACATTTTGAAGAGATACACTTACACAAAATCCCGAGCTCACATTTTCCAGTAAATCGATCCTGCGTTTATACTTTACTCACATATTCTTTTCTGCTTGCCAAGAGGAAATCGTGTGTGTGTGTGTGTGTGTGTGTGTGTGTGTGTGTGTGTGTGTGAGAGAGAGAGAGAGAGAGAGAGAGAGAGAGAGAGAGAGAGCACAGAGACAGGCAAGCAGACAGAGACAGAGTCCATATGTGCTTATGGGTATACACATATATGTTCTTCAGTGTACAAGTAAAATTACCCCTCTTCACGAAGTCCATTTTAAACCCCAAACCAGTTTACTGAGTTCTCTTTGCTGTTCTAATGGAGTGTGGTATCTTCCTGGCCTCTCTTCTTTTGCTTCTGCTATTACAAACTGTGAATACACCTACTTTGCCAAATCCCAATCTAAGTGGAAACATAAGAGCTTGGAGTCCAGCCATTGGCCATCCCTTCAGCCCACCTTGAACCAAGATGACCCTGCGTGCCTGCTAATATTCAGATCAGATCTGTTTTCGGAAACAATAAACTATTCCAATAGAATGTGTTCATCCCGGGTCACTGTCACTACAGCAGCTGCTGTTTCTGGCAGTTAGAAAATCTTCATCGCAATGTGTCTAAGTCTTTGCACTGCTATTGCTTCTGGGGATTGTAGTTGTCCTTTTGGTTGTTAATTGGTTGTTATTCTTTGCGACTGTGAACATCACACATCACATCTTCTCACTGCAAAAATAATAACGCAGCTCCCTTTAATTATTGAGTCGACTTTAAATAGACATACTTTTCCTATTTTATTTAAGTAATAATAACAGTAATTATTATAATTATTTTGCTGAAGATTGCATTCCAGACTTTAGGTTTGCTAGGTAGACACTATACCAGTAAACTAAATCCCCATCCACTTTCAGATTTTATTTTTACTGGAAAGATTGTTTATGCTGCCTCTAGAAAAAATCCTAACATGCGTCACCTACTGCTTCTCAATGTCCACCCACACATCCCAGGGAGCTACTAAAATAGTTCTTGATTTTCCATCTTTTGCTTTAAAATTTGACTACAAACAACTAAATCATCCCATTTTAAATCATTTTTTTTCTTTCCACCCTGAAGCATATTTTCAAATTAGTTTGCAGAAGTTTTCTTAAAAACAGTTGCAGAAATGCATTTCCCTAATGGGCTCTAGGCATTGCAGCTGTTGAGGTAAGCGCTAAGAGGCTGGTTGTTCGCTTCTGACTCCCAGCCCTCTTCCAACCTGGCTTTCTCCTTTCTCTCTTTCTGTTTCTTGAATCTTCAGCTAGTGTGAACATGGTTTTTAAATCAGGGAGACCTGAACTTGGAACAACTATGCCAAGATGAGTCCTTGCGACGCTCCAACCTAGGCAGTTGGCTTCCGTATAACAATCAGAAGGCTATTTTCAGATTAAGATTTAAAGAATCAAACTCTTGATTTCTGCATGCCTGCCCCTTACTCCTGATTAAACTTTCTCCTTCTTACTTTTCCCCCCATCTCCTCAAATGATGGTGCCTTCTACCTAACTGTCCAACTGCCCGAGACAGCGTTCCTCTCCCATGAAAAAGCCTACTGTCATAGCCTCAACACAGCTGTTGCTTCTCTGTTTCCTTTCTCTGTTCCTCCCCTTTTCAATTTTTTTTCTAATTTTATTTTGTTTTTAGCCAGTGCTTCTGTCACCCAACTGTGATGGTGAATTTTGTTTTCCCCATTGATTGGATTAAGTAACGCCCAGGGGATCAGTGATAGAGTCTCTGGAGACAGATCAAGGGAGTTGTAAGCTATGGATCGATCCTGAGATAGATTCAGAAAGTGATGGCGTTGGGAGGTGCTGGAAAGTGGGAGGCGAAGCCTTGTTGGAAGAAGCATCTCACTGGGTTGGGTATCCTTGGGGACATACATCAGTGATCAGTGTCCTGTGAGACCTTGTCAGCTGTCTTCTTCTCCATGCATCATGCTGTGTTGTGGGGTTTCTGTTTCCCACTCTCAATGACTCCCCATTTATTCCCGTCCCAAGGAATGTACAGCCTCTTCTGTCTACAGAGACCTCTCCCGTGAGCTTCTTATTGTTCAGGTCTCAGCTCAAATGACATCTTTAGTAATACCTTCAAGCCTTTCTAACTAAAATATTCATCTCCAACACACACACACACACACACACACACACACACACACACAAGGTCCTTCTCTTGCTGTAGCCTCTCCCTGGCATTTATCACTGTTATCACTGTTTATAATGAATGAGCAAATGAGAGGATTTACTACTTCACTCTTCTCAGCAGAACGCAATCTCTTTTAGATTAGAAACTGGATTTTTTTTTTTTTGAAAACTTTGTGTCCTCAGCACCTAGAATGGATCCTGGAGCTTAGTAGACAGACAGCTAATACTGAATAGAAAGGAGTGACGGAATGGCTGTGGAAACACCAGTTCTGCTGTTGCATGCTGGGAGGATAGGGCTTACTTCTCATTTGCCTCTAGAGTTGGTTGTCAGGACAAAGTATCATAATTATATAACTCTTAGTAAAACAAAGTAGACATCTGTCACCATGTGTTTATTTTTTTCTCATTGTCTCATTTGCCTGCTTAAGAACCTTTAGGCTCAGCTCAAATAAAGCACTCTGCAGATTTTTCCATCCCCTGAGGGTCAGAATTACCCTCCCCAGACTTCCTCCCTGTGTTTGCCCTAAATCAGGCCCTTACTCTCTGCATCTTATGCTAAACATTTATACTTTGCCCCTCAGTGTTCTGAGAATTGTAATGGGTAGAATGTATTTATTTAGCTGGGGTTATTGTAAATCGATCATCATTAATTTAATCCCCTCCCCTCTCTGTCTTTGCATTCTGCATATACGCTCTGACTCTGATCTATATTCCGAGTTTTAGCATTCCTAGTTTAAATATCAGGCATCTTAAATTCTCTGAGTGTCAATGTGTTACTTGAAATGTGTCGGTTTTTGGAGCAGTGTGAATTGCAGGTTTGGGGCTACATGACACTGTATGGATAAGGAATATATAATTATTTCACAATCTCCAAAATTTACAAATCTGAAACACACCTAGTCTCAAGCATTTCAGATAGCTAGAGGCTGCTTGGGGTTTCGGCTCTGTAGCCTCACCTTGCCCTGCACGATACTGTACAGTTGCTCCTCAGCTCACAAATAGGCAGTGAATGAACGGGAGAAGCCTCCTGCCTGGAGCCTGAGCTACTGGATATCCTAGGCCCTCCGCATCCATTACTGCGTATCACCCAGACACACTGATGGGCTGTGACACACACACACACACGCACACACACACACACACACACTCCCTGACGTGTTTGCAGAGGCCCGTAGTCTCCTCATTGTGGGTTTTAGGAACCACTGATGCTGGGTTGCCTAACCTGTCTTCGGCTCCACCAATTGGCTTTGGTCTGTAACAAATGTTGATGCTGGTAACATTAATTGCTAATTCATCTTGTGGGTAGAAATGAAATTCTGTGGAGTCCGGTGGTATGACCAGGTTCTTTATCCTGGCTCTGGAATCAATCTGGTTGCTGATTTCTGCTCTCCTCTAAAGGGAGTTTCTGCTCTCCTCTAAAGGGAGTTTCTCTGCAGCCCGGGGCTCTGAAGTGGGTCCTCGCTGTTCTCCAGGCCCAGCAATCTCACATAGTAAGCGCCTTCTTTTCCACTTCATCTTCTGCACCTACCTGTGCTACTTTACTTCCCAACATTTGTTTCCCTAACCCAGGCTCATTGCATATCAGCAGTTACCTTAATGTAATGAGCTAACCAAACCACCAGGCACTTCCATGGAATTTCCACAACAGTGGCAGAGACCACCCTTAGTTCTGCTATTTTCGTTATTTCAGTAATGGATTCTCAAGTTTAAATCTTCTTTCTTTCTAATCCAGAGCAACTGTAATTTTGCTAATTGCTTTAAATGGTTTCCGTATTAAAAATACTTAGCATTAATGGCATTCTTTGAACTCTAAAGGGTGAGTTATGTTCGTTAATTAATCAATTAAGGCTACATCCTATGGTGGGGAACCTATCAGCTCAGATGTTTTCTCGGTAGAGAAACTCACAGTGACTCATACGTGATTCTTGAAGTTCAGTTCTTTATCATATATTTTTCTGCCCCTCATCTTTTTTAAGTGAAATAAATTGCCTTTTCAATAAGTACCTGGATTAAAGATTGAAGAAGGAAGGGGGATGGTGCGAGAGAGAGGGTTTGTATGATACTTAGTCTGTGTTCTGACAAATAAAGCTTGCCTGGAGATCAGAGGATGGAGCTTGCCACTAGATAACCATAGAAGTTGGGCAGTGGTGACATCCGCCTTTAATCCCAGCACTTATGGCTCAGGCCTTTAATACCAACACTCTGGAAGTGGAGACAGAAAATGATGAGACAGGATCTCAGCCTTTGGGATGCAGAACGAGACAGGTAGGAAGCAACTGGCCCCTGCTCCTGGTACTCTAATCTTCCAGGTTTTACTCCAATATCTGATTCCTGGCTTTTTCTGATTAAGATTAATTAGATTTATGCTTCAAGAGAGAAAGAGAGAGGAGAGGGAGAATAGTGGTGTGTGGCGGGGCAGTATAGTTGTGTCACGAAAGATAGAAACTTAATGAATGGCCAGTGTCAGGAACGAAGCTAGAAGAGACTGCTCTTCTGCGGTCTGCTGAGTGAAAATTTAGATCGAACAATAGCCTGTCTCATGGCTAAGGTTCTTTCCCATCTTGTGCCCAAAGTGTGGCCGGTTTCCACTGACACGGCAAAGGCTCGTGCAGTCCCTGGCGTGGTTGGGTCTGAACTGCCGCTGCACTGAATGCCAGGCCTTCTTCAGTCACACTTCCTGCAGGGCATCTGGTCATCTTCCCAGCACACTACAGTTAGCAGGATTCGCTGAGTAAACTCTTCATGTTTCCCGGGTGACACTTGTTCAGTTGACAGGGTTTAAGGATTCATTGTAGCATGCACATAGAAAGGAAGGATGTGGCCTGAACCATGAGGCAGTCCTGAGTGTGCAGGCTGTGAAATACAGAGTCCAAATGGACCCCTCCATCGAGCGGTGAAAGGAAAGGCCCTGGTGCTTACAATCGGCAGTGGGAAGCTGAGTGTGTTGTGCAATTCCCATGCCTTCTGTCAAATGCATATAGCTTTTGCCATTCAGACAAATAGCCATATTTATCAATTTTCAGAGATTAAAGGATATAGAAATACTTTGAAATATTAATCAAGATTCGGGAATAACTCAAATGACAAGAGTAAGTTGATGATAAAATTGTAGAAGACAGACTCAAACTTAGCTTGAAGAACAAAAGCCTCCATTAAACCTAATAAATCCATTATAGATCACATGATATTTTCAGTCAGATAATATCTGAATTTAACATTCAAGTCTACATTTGTAGACCAGTGCTGTCCAGTAGAAGTGCTGGAGGGCACACGTGTGATTTTTCACATTTTCACTAGTCACATTAAGAATCCAAAACCAATTCTAATGTTTTTAACACAATATAAAAGATATTTCAATTGTAATACTCAATAAGTATAAAAATATTAATAATGCATTGCATTTCTTCAAGTTATTTTTTAAAATTTATTGTACATTTAGACTCACAACAGATTTTTAAGTTGAACACTAAAGTTTTTACCAAAAATAATTCATTTGTATTTAAATTTCATAAAATTTAAAGGTGAAAAATCAAATGAACAAATCCAAATTGTTGGATGTTTCTGAAAATTAAATTAAATATCAGTTTTAAAATTTAAGTTTGAGCTATTTAAAAGTGAGTTAACTTAAAAGTCAGCTTCTCTGGTATACTGTCCCCAGTCTGTGTCTTCCCCAGGTACTTGCAGACTCTGGATACCGTGCTGATGGCCCAGGTCTCCACACAAAGACACGGTGGAGTCCCCAGGAAGCAGGGTCTTACAGAGAAACAGCGGGCAGAACAGGAAGAACGTGTGGGCTTATCCCAAAGCATAGAGGGGTAAAGAGTGTCGATTGGGTAACTTCCTACAAGTCCAATTTTTCAAAACCAATGCCCAAGCACTTTTCTGTTCTTGCCTTGATGCCTTCCCAATTCAAAAGAAAAAAAAAAACAGAAGGCCTGGAAATTTTAGTTTTTTTGGTTTTTGATTGTTGCTATGTCTACTGCTTTCTTAAGTTCTTCTCCCAAAGTGCCCATGCTCATTCAAGTCCTCAGGGACCCATTTCCTTTTCTGAATATAGGAACTTCCTTTTGGAAAGACAGCTGGCTCATCATGCTTCAGCAGCTAGGCATAAGCCTTGTTAAATGAGCTGTAAGTGCCCTGTGGGCCGAGAGTCTAAAGGCAGCTATTATCTTCAGTGCCTTGACCACTGCCCCTGTCACCACCATCACCAACATCGCTACTATCAACATCACTGTTTCTCCCACCATCAGCACCACCATTACCCCTCATTCCTCTAGCACCCTTCACTTCATTATGCCTTCAATATCCAACTTTAGGCTACTGTTTGGGGATCAGGAAATTCTTATGATAGATTATTGTACCAGTCTGTGCAGATGGTGAAGAAGAGAGAGGAAAATGCATTTTCACGTGGGCTCCACATTTTGGGCTGTTCTTTGTTCCATTCTAACAGTTGAAAACACAACTCTAACACTGACAAAGGTTGACGAGCTTTCCCTGGCTCACATGGCAGAGGTCAGGTATGAATCCACAGGAACTGAAGACTATTTGAGAACAGGGCTCAGGGGCTACAACCGCACTGGAAGCCCTCACTGTAATTGTGATGGATGCTAAGCTCAGTCAGAACATAATGTTTGCCTTGGCCCAGAGAGCACATGGGAAAACTCCTTCCTGCCTGCAAATTACAAATTCATGAAACTCTACTTTCTCCTTCTCTTCTGAGAATGTTCATTTGTGTTACCCTGTGACTTTGCCTGCTCTTCCTCAGAGGTATCTTCATTTTATAGACGGCAGAACAGGAAGTTTCAGACAGAAAAAAATAGGTGCTGGAATCAGAGAACGTGTTTCCTGGGAAGGAATATCATGAGAGAGCCACTGCCCAGGCTCGGCCCACTCCTGTGAATCCTGGAATGCAGCGGGAAGGACATGGGAGGCCGGTGGTAGATGATCAAGTTTTTTCCATGTGACAGAAGAGTTCTGGGTGCTCGGATAAAGACTCAGTGCAGGGATCCGTCGTCAGGGAGATGTGAGGAACAGCTACAGAGAACAGCAAAGGAACTCAACCTGTATCTGTGTGCGTGTGCACAGCAAGCTGGAACACACTGCTGCTGTGTAGTCTCTCTTGAAAAGACATTAGAAAGGTACCAAGGTAAAAATATGGTTAAACATCAACTAAGGTTTAGAACTTGCTCTTGGAATTTTCCCCTTAGCCATGTGTGCAGAATATGGCTATATATTCCAGGGCTCACAGAAAAGAATGGAAAACAAAAATAAGGAAGAATTGTTTTCTCCATTATGCACTTATCTTAGCATCATTTTTTCCCTGTTGATCTGATGAACCATGGGGAGTTTTGCATAGGGGGAGCACAATGAGAACCCATTTGGTGGACTGTTTTTAATAACTAACCTAAAAGAAAATTACTGATTTAAAACACACACACATATTTTCAGGACAGGAGGAATAAAGACAGGGAGTTTATAGAGGTATGTTAAGAGCAAGAAAGGAATGTGCTTCAAAACTGACACTCAAGTGTTCAAGTTGGATGAAGATGCTATGAGTATGTCAGGCTCTTTTTCAATATTTACAAATGCTAGGGGTTGGGATATGTGTGCAGGTCTGCAGAGACTGCTGCGTGAGAGATAAACAATCCAGAAAAGAGGTCTGCCTATAAAAATGTCCAAATGCAATGACCAGTCCCTCAGTGCAAAACAACCACGCCCACCAGGCTGCTCTTCCTAACGAAATCTCGCTATTACACATAATGGAGTGGTACCGCATAGTGGTGCTTTAGTTAGTTATTGTAAATACTGTAAGAACTCATGGGATCCTAATAGGAAAATTCTCTGGGTCTCTCATCCTATAATTTCAATTGTATCTTAAAATGTGGACGTAGCTGTTCCTTGCACTAAGAATCAGGGCTTGGAGAGAAAGCAAACTCAATTGTCTGTCACTAACCCTATGAGCTGAAAAAATTTTATTGTATACAGCTGCCAATCAAGATCTAAAGATACAGAACATAAACTATTTCTCATCATAGATCACATCTTAAGCAGCAACAGCTGTCTTCACAGTGGGGGTGTTTCAAAGTTTGACCTTAATGGTTCTAAAAGTTAAGTCAACAGACTTAGCAAAAATGATCTTTAAAAAATATTATCCTAAGGGAATTGAGGATGTAGCTCAGTTTGTAGCGAGTTTACTTAAGATGGGTGTGATCCTCAGCACCATAAAAACCAGGTGTGCTGAGCCGGGCGGTGGTGGTGCACGCCTTTAATCCCAGCACTTGGGAGGCAGAGGCAGGCGGATCTCTGTGAGTTCGAGACCAGCCTGGTCTACATGAGCTAGTTCCAGGACAGGCTCCAAAACCATAGAGAAACCCTGTCTCGAAAAACCAAAAAAAAAAAAAAAACAGGTGTGCTGATACACACCAGTAACACCTATAATCCCATCACTTGGGAGGTCATCTTTGGTCACATAGTGTCTTCAAGGCTATTCCAGGTCCAATTCTCTCTCTCTCTCTCTCTCTCTCTCTCTCTCTCTCTCTCTCTCTCTCTCTCTGTGTGTGTGTGTGTGTGTGTGTGTGTATGTGTGCTGTTTTAATCATTCTTTATTTAAATTCTTTGATTCCTTGCTATAAAGCACAAACAGTTACAGAACTGAGCACCAGAAGGCTGGTACACAGTGGTGTAAATACCTTACAACACAGGAGACCGTAGTTGAGAGCTGGAACAGGAGTAATCAAGGGTAAGGAAGGACCTCGCCTAGAGAGAGCTCTGCAGCGAGCCGTTCAGATGCTGTTTTTCTATTTTCAAGCCCAGCACACTATTTCAGAAATGTTCACAGGAAGATTTGATAAAATGTAATTACAAGGCGGGGACAGAAAGACATGTGGTCCTCTGAACCATGGGTGCAGCATTGCTCTGCCGTTCTGAGAGAAGATGGTCTTTCCAGATGGGGCAAAGCCTTAAGTGAATTCAGTCCCAAGAACCATGTCCTGCCTCTGAGGACCACCCCCACATGCCTCAGATTTGTTGACATGGCTGCACACATGGGTTGGAAGGCAAAGTGGATGGACATTAATGTGTGTGACAGGTGGTGTTTCTATGATCTTGGTTTTTCTGCAAAGCATGGTGACACATGTCCTCCTAAATAAATATACTTTCTCATCCCCACCAATCCGTTCGAAAGCATCAATACACTTGGATGTGGGGGAGGACCCATTTGTCCTTAGAATTTAAAAAGCACCTGTTTCAGAAGGATCTGGAAAGAGGAGAAAGGCCTTTTATAAATTACCAATAAATCAACATATAACTTTTTCCTAAAATAAACTGCAGCTATTTATACAATCCAGGTGGAGACCGTGAGAAAGGAATTGTAGGACAGGAAGATACAAAGGATCTTTGTTTCTGCAAGCAGATGTAAGGTGCTTGCCATCCGTATCTGCCAGTGTGGTGACTATTACACAGAAAAGTGACTCTTGTGAAATCCCAGCTCAGGATTCCTGTTTTCCCTACCTCTCTGTTTATATCCCACTGTTGCACTTGGAATTACTCAAGCAATATTAGCCTGCCAGGCCAGGACACACACATCACACCCGTTCCACTGACCCCCCTCAAGCTAGTGCGGTGCTGAGCAGATGAGAACACCTTAACAAGAGTCACTGTCAGGGGCGTGAACTTGGTGTCATTCTCCCGACTACAGCAGAAACAAGAGGCACATTTGGAGATGGGGAGCATCTTCCCAGTTGTTTCGGTATTCCTAATTTGGGGGAGTGGAAAAATTTACAAAATGTTGCCCTGGCCTCTGAAGTCCATTCCTTATTGACTATAGCTGGATCTTCGTTATTCTCTTGAACAGTATTGAACTATTGACAACTGAGGTCCCATGCTCTCCTATAAGTTGTCATGTTGTTTTGGATGAGTTCATAAACTTGGAAACGTCACAGTGAAACTGTTGTGGTAATGTGCTTCCCTCATCATGCGCTTCCACCGCCATCCGGAAGCTCTGGGCTGGGCAGGAAGGGTTCTGACAGGAAGACACATTAGACAAGCATGGGGAACAGGGCGCTCTAATCTCCGTAGTTTGTCAGTCTGCTAAGTCATTTGTCATGTTGCATCACATCATCTCAGGCCTCCCATCCCCGCAGGGACCTGGCTGATCAGCCCTAAAGCTTTCAGCTGTGAATGAGAGGAAGCCCCTGCGCGCCCACGAGCAGAGCAGAGTGCGCTGTGTGTGCTGAGCCCAAGGAGGTACTTCTCAGTGCCTCTTTATTCAGCACATCCTGTGGGCATGCTTCCAATAAAGTCCTGCTCCAAAGCAGGAAGCTGGTTCATTAGGCCTGTGCGAAGACAGGCTGGAGGAGGAAGGATTAGCTCACCAAAGCCATGAACCCACAGATGCCTAGAGGGTCAACAGAGCGTGTGCCATTGAGCCAGCTGGAAACACTTTAAAGCTGTACTGATATTTGGGGTGGAAACTGATGCAAAATTGAAATTTCAGTCTGTGAAGTCAATGTGGAAAGAGAAAGTATAAAGCTGGAAAAATAAAAACAAATTTCAAGGGGACGTTCTCGGGGTACACTGAGTAAATAGTTCTCTTGAGTATCCAGCTTGAAGGAGATAAGACAAAAGGGGTTTAGAAATAGGTCACAATAAACATCCCCCTCTTGTCGCTCTATTCCCAAAAAGGATAGGTGGATTGTTGTTTTGCACTTCATTTTATTAGATTTCATACAAAAGCAATCATTTGGTCATGGGTTTGTTCTGAAAACTTTCCTCTAAAAGTCCTCAGCGGTCTCATTTGACGTTGTGTCGGGTGCAACGTAGATCCATGCTCAGCTCCAGGTGAGGGCTTGTTAGGTCATTTTTATCCAACGCTATCGTTTAGCATAAGTTATTTCAATATTGAGAGATTGGAAAGTTTAGAAGGACCTCTGTTTGCCTCAGAGACCCATGGCATTTCTGCAGACCCGCCTGCCCACGCAGGCTGTCCTCTGTGGCCTCAGCAGCCTCGCATCTTCTGACCCACATTGTCTCCAGGGTTCACTTCCTAGGGTTGAGCAAATGCTTCCCACAGCAAGATGTTCAGCACAAAAGAATGAGTCCAGTGAAAACCTTTGCACATTTAGCAGGCACCAAGGGTTCTCTTTCTAATTCATAGAACAGAAAGAAGAAATGCAAAAGAAAGTTCTCAAAAGGGAAGAAAAGTAATGACAATATGGGATCCTTTCTCAACCTGTATTTTTTTTTTCCACAAAAAGTTCCTCCCCAGCGTAAAACCTCTTGAAATTCACTTGTGAAAAGTAAGATGCTCCTTTCATTTCTAGCTACCAAACCCCCAAGAACAACTGCTGATAGCTGTGGTCAGGCCAATGTGAAGTCCTTCCGCCTTGGTTTACGGTCAGCTCCACCTGCCAGGAGAGAAACAGTCTCGACACACATACCCTCTGGTCTGACTCGATTGGCATACCATATTCTGTTCTCCACCAGGCTCCCTTGAGCCTGTTTTCACTCTTGTGTATTAAAAAATGGTGTCAGTTATATGATGGTGATGGAGATATTGCCAGATCCCTTACTTTGGTCTTTTGTTTGACTTAGAAGTTATGCTCATTTTGAGCTTTTGTTGCCTCCTCCCAATTGGGCACTGTGTTCAAATCTTCTGTCCCATTTGATGCAAATTTTACATTACCTATTGGCAAGATGTGTCGATCCACAGCTTATTGGGAACGGGAACTTCTGTGAATGAGAAGGGAGTCACAGTAAGGAAAGCAGCTGTTAAATGACATCGTTTATGAAGCTATTTGACAAGGGGCAGATGACATCTGATAGCTTAGCATATTCTGGTTTTTATTTCTAATCCAAAGTTAAAGATCCAATCAAAGGACTGTTATAATATATTCCAAAGGGGAAGATTCCAGGTGGTAATCCTGATAAAACTCAACTCGCAGTGGCCCCACTTTTAGGAGAGGTGGTAGGCAGCCCAGAAGAAAAGGGTGGTGAGCCACAAACCACCTTTACTGCTCATTGCAGCAGAAATAAGAAGAAGAAAGAAGAAAGGCAGAGATCATGAAAAACGAGGACACCCAAATGTGGCTTTGATCTTATCTCTTCACAGTCCATTGGTAGAATAAGTCACATGGCCACACCAGTCAGTGCAAAGGAGACTGGGAAATGAAGTCCAGATGTGTGCCCAGGGAAAATGATAATTTGTTAAGCTGAACAGGCTACTCACATGGCAGCAGAAGATTTGGACCAGGAGAGCTGGGCTGTGGACCTCACTGCACTCACCTGCTCACCTGGAAGAAGAAGAAGAAGAAGAAGAAGAAGGAGGAGGAGGAGGAGGAGGAGGAGGAGGAGGAGGTTATGACTACTTTCCCACTCCTAACTTCTATCTGTGATACCAATTTGGTATTTGCTATGTCTTACACAGCTAACTCTCAGAAGAATTTCACAACACATAAAGAAACTTTCAGAACTAGAAAGATAGGCGGTATATCACTTCATGAGCCATGTTCACAGATCTGAGGAGATAGAAAAAGATGGATCCTGGACCTTTCTAACTACCCAGCCTAACTTACGTGGCAAGTTCCAGGCCACACCAGCGAGAAATCCAGCTAAAAAAGAAAACCGGGCAAGTCTGAGGAATGAGACCAGAGGTTGTCCTTTGGTCCTCATGCACAAATGCATGCACCAACACACATGCATACATGCATTCACAGGCACACAGCCCCTTTACTGTCCTCATGGTATAGTGTGAGCTTGCTTCTTTTTTCTCCTTAGTCTCCTTTTCTATTTCCTACTGAACCCAGAAAGCTTGTAAACAGATGCGACATGAATGCAACAGCAAAGGAAAACCACTGCACCGCTAGCCCCGTGCCCTCCAAGGGAATTCAGAACCTGAGGCAAACAGCTCCTGGGCCAGGCATGCCACTAAACCTCGGGGTGCTGAAGTGGGGAGAGATGACATTTGGGACTTCAGTAAAAGGCCATGAGGAGGAGCCAGTGTTGATGAACCACCTGAAAAGTATTTGCATTTGGCTGGGGCCAGTGATGTCATCCTTAGCAAGAGGTAGCAGCCCCTTTTCTCTCTGCACCCCTTCCAGAGTGCTCCGAAATGACTGGAAAACAGCAAGCATACTGGGGTTAACTGCCACTTTCGCTTACTCTGCTGCTGGGGTTTTTCCCACAGAAACGTCACTGGCTTGAGGTTCTCTCTCTCTCTCTCTCTCTCTCTCTCTCTCTCTCTCTCTCTCTCTCTCTCTCTCTCTCTCTCCTGTTGTGCAAATGTCAGACTCACATGTAAAAGTGGGTTGCAGGCAACTTTTGCCACAGAAGCCTATCTATTAGCCTCATGATGATATGTGAACCTTTCCTTTGCAAAGAGAGGTGGACCCAACCCTTGTTTCCCTTTAGGAAATGCCACATGAGGCAGCACCATGTCTGCTTGGCCTGAGGAATTCAGGCTGCGCTTTTAAATCCCACCTGCTCTAGGAGCAAGTGTCTTCCTAGCTGAGTGACAGCTCAACAAAGTTATTGGAGCTTGTGGGGTCCTTATAGGATGTTGTTAGATGGATTTCTTTCAGTTTGTCAATCCAATTCAACAAACACCCGTGGCTCTCTATTACAGAGTATTAGATACTTTTCTGGTTGCTGTTTTCAATGAGTCAATGGGAAGCAACTTACAGTTGTTCTGGCTCACAGTTCAAAGGAATACCAACTCTCACAGCAAGGAAGTCGTGAGGCAGAGCCTTACACCGCATCCCAGTCAAGAAACAGCAACGTGCATGACAGTGTTGAGCCCACTTTCTCTTTCCCATCCAGCTTTAACCCCCAGCCCCCAGGAGAATGTCCTCACTCACTTTGAGAGCGGGTCTTCTCACCTCCATTAGTATGGTCTCTCAACTTCCCAACAGGCGTGCTGAGAGGCTTCTCTATGATGGTTCGAGACCCTGTAAAGCTCACAATCAATATTGACCATCAACCAGGAAGGAAGCTTTTTCAAAAATGGGGGTTCTTCACACCCCTGTGTTCTCTATGCATAAGGTAGAAGGTGTAAGAACAAACCCGATCCTCATCACAGAACACTGAAAGAGGCAGGAAGCGCCTGGGCAGGTCGGCCCTTCCAGACATCTTGGTAATTGTCAGACACGTTGTTCCCAGGCTGCAAGGGATCCTTCTTGTAGAGACAGATTGTGAGGGCTTCACACTCACCCAATGGAGGTTTGAGCCTGGGCTCTACTGCCTACAAGCTCTGTGATTTAACTTTCTTAAGCCTTCTTCTCTGCTATGTGTGAATCCAGGGAAGTGGAGGGACCTCTAGGATCACTGGAAGTCTTAGGGCAATCATTACATTGAGCACCTAGGCATACACAGTTGGAGTAAACTCTCACAAGGTTTTGTGTTCATAAGGTACTAAAAGTCTTCCAAGAAACAGAGCAGCACTTATCCTAGAGACTGGGATAAAATGTGGCTGTTGTGCACCAAACAAGACATTTAGACAACAGCACTGAAGATGGCCTATAGTAAAACATAGCTGGTTTCAATGGCTTCTCTGAAACACGCCTAGCTCTTCAAGACATTTCTACAGGGCTGTCAACCATGATTTAGCTAGAACATTCTCCACTTATTTATGCTTTCTCCCTGTTCTGTACCCTGTGAGAAAACATCCAAGTGAACTATTCCCATCTCACGTGAGACTTGGTTTCTGTGTACAGAGCTGACTCTCAGACCGTTCAGAATTCAGGTCTGGTTTTAGACAGACCACCTGTACCTGGAAACTTTCTGACTCCCAGATTTCACATGATCCCTTCTGATACCTAGCCTCTAGAGCAGATGCTGGACCTATACAGCTCCTGTGAGCACTGGATAAAATAATCCATGCCCTCCACAATCACATGGCAACGTCCTCAGCATACGATCCCCCTCCTCAGTTACCCAGGCAAACCTGTGCTGATTGTATCCATGATTTTCTTTTCTTTTTTCTCTTTTTGGTGTTTTTCAAGACAGGGTTTCTCTGTGTAGTACTGGCTGTCCTGGAACTGGCTCCTATAGACCTGGCTGACCTTGAACTCACAGAGATCCACCTACCTCTGAGATGGGATTAAAGGCTTGTACCACAACTGCCCGGCCATGATTTTCTTAATACACGGATTCTGGCTATTCTTGTGTTAATCTCCCAACTTGCCAGTCATCTCACTCTCGGTGCATCACCAGTTTTACCATGGCTCACATGAGAAAAGCAGCCTGTTTGCCACTGTTGTGTTGTGAGTCAATGAGACAGTGGTAGGTTGTTAGAAGAATATGCTTTTGAGAAAGGTAACCATGGCTTCCAGCACCATGCTAAACACTTTCTAATTGCAGGTCATTGTAAGAAACCTTTAAGGTTGAAATCCCTGTACCTGATTCATCATAAGTCTTCTTCACATGAAGCTCTAAGTGTGAGTGTATGGGTGTGTGAAAGCGTGTTACTCAGTCTGTTAGTTCTGTAAATAATACTGCTATGAGCTGGGATGATTGCTCATCTGCTAAAGTGCAGGCCACTCAAGCATGAGAACTGAGTTCGATTCCCAGAATCCCTATAAAAATCCTGGGCATGCTGGCATGTGCTGATAATCCCAGCTCTAGGGAAGTGGAACCAAATGAATTCCAGAGGCTTGCCACAGCCTAGCCTACTCTAGTGAATGACACCCAGGGTTGTCCTCTGGATTCTAGGGGCATGCATACTGCAAACACATTCATACACACCAAAGAAGTTAACAGTGCTTAGCAAAAAAATGTAATACTGATGGCAGAGATCAGATCCAAAACCCAATTCTACCACCACAGAAGAGAGTTTCCCGTTTTCTATCTGTGACATCTAAGTCAAAGCAGAGACCCGACCATTCTCATGAGGAGGCTGCCTTAGCTATGAGACCCTACAAGAACCATTGCTTTCCCCCAGGCTCTCACTACCCCGGTGAGTGCTCGCTGAGAGTGTCTTTTCCTACTGCCTGATAACTTAGCTTCCCTTTTGCCAGCATGCTTCGGAGGCATAGGCAGGCTGTCATTTACTTCAAAGCTATATTTTTTATGGTAAGGACATTTCATTTCTTTCCTGTTGAAATAACTGCTTTCCATTCTGGTAGATTCCTTAAGATGACCTTTGCAATTCACAAGTTTCTGGTAACTCCAAGCCCATCAACACCAAAACCAGGGACTCTCCCTGTCCTATTCGAACAAATCACCATGGGGATATTCCCAGAAAGGAATCGCAACCATGTTCCCTGCTTCTTTCTTTATTAACAAAACGCTGCAAATAGCGTCCTGTTAGCAGATACTCAGATTACCTCGGGGAGGAAGCGCTTTATTAATGAGCTGCACCGCCTTGTTTGGGGAGATGAGCTGTGTTGACATATCAGGTTTCGTTAGAGCCAGCTTGTAGAGCGCCTGGGAATTGGGGCCAGACAATGTTTCATGACACCAGTTTCCTGAGTTTAGCTGCAGCAAAGCAGGAGCTGGATTATTTACACTGTGATAACATCTGCAGAGGAGATGGATTGGGTTTCAAAAGAGAAAGAGCATTTTATAAATGGGTCACACCTGCGTCGGGAGAATGAGACAGGTTAGGGTGGACACACTGTCTGGACACAAAAACACTCCGTGTCTAGCCAGAGCTTACGCAGAGGATGGGGAGAAGGTGCAGGAGGCCACTGAGCCCCATGCTGATAATCAGTCATGTCTCTCCTTCCTTCAAAGACCCTTAAGTAGCTTTCCATGACCATAAAAATAAATGTGGAACACAAGCCTAGGACTGCCATTCAAAGACTGGACAGGGCCTCCTGCCTCAGAGTACAGGGGCACCCTGTGGCTCAGGCTTACTCCTTGGACTCTTTCATGCCTGATCAGTGGCTCTGTTGGTCACTTCCGTGTCTCTGTCCTCAGCTGACTGTCACTCCATGCTGGCCTCTGTCCAGGGAGTCTTCCTGCCATACACTGATGGCCGTCTGTAGTGTCGCCTCTCCCTCAGCTTTCCTAATTGTGCCTCTGTCAGAGCTAGGCTTGTTTTCCCTGGACACTGTCGTCTGGGTCCTTCCTCCTTGGAGGCATCACTGTCTTTACTCGAAGCAGCAACCGCAGTTCTCACTGCCATGTATTCAGCGGGCTTTCCCTCGGTATACGTGTTTGACACTGGCTTTCCTGCTGGACCGCAAATTCCATGAGGTCCAAGACGAGCCCAGCTTGCTTCTTCATCTTACTTTCTGACTATGAATAAAGTGCTTAGATATTAATGGGCTTATGAGGCGTCTTATGGGGCAAATTAATGCGTGAATGAGAGTGTGGTGTGTTTCACTGCTAAGCTCACAAAAGAGAGCATATGAGGGTTATCAGCTCATCACAGACAGACCCATCTAGTTACAGGTCTTAGGGCTTGCATTCAGATATCTTGTCATTAGAAAGGCCTTGTAAGTCATACTGTCCACCCACTTTGCCTTGACTTTACATAGCTGTCACTAATGATAGGCATTCCTGTCAGAGGGACAGTGGATGTCAATCCCAGTAAGAATGTGAAAACCTTACCCTGCATGGTGGCTCCATCTCTTTGTCTTTTGGTAATCCAGTGAGCCCAAGGCCATTGAGATATCTGGTTTCAAAGAATAAGATGGCTAGTGTTCCTGAAGATTGACACTTGTGGTTGTTTTCTTAAATCAAGTAGGTACATAGCACACATGCTTATAAAAAGGGAAAAGAGAGAGGCTTCCTAGGAGTGTCAGCTGATAGGCATCGGGTGCAAGGAAGGACGAGCCACACATCCACTTCTGCATAAGTTTGTGATTGGGTTGGTATCCTGGTATTCAGACAGAGCCAAGTGTTCAAGGCTGACACACAGTTCTTTATGTGTCAGACTGCCCAGTTCTTTCCTAGCTATTAACTAATTAATACCTAGCTATTTACTTTTAACATTAGTCTGGATTCTAGACTTCCAATTAAAAGCAAGGACATAGTCCTGAACTGGAAGACTGATTGGAAAATAAATGAGTTCAGAGACTTAACCAACTTTCCCTCATCTGTGTTTGCTGAGACATAAGCATCCTCAGGTCCTGAGAGCTGAGAGGGGCAGATATGGAAACCATGAGGGATGAGAAAGCTTGGAGGTCAACCCCTCTTGTGCTGATTCCTGGGAAGTCTGAGGGCGCTGGGTTTTGGACAGGAAGCTAAAGGAAGGCAAGTTAGGGTGCACTGTGGGGTGGGGTGGGACCCTGAGAAGCATGCGTTCAGCTGGCGCAGACTCCACCAGCCCCGGGACAGATGGTCACCGCTCCTTCTCTGTCACCTCTCTGAACTCTTCTACTTCATCCTTTTATTGACTTGATTTCCCAATTTCATACAAGTATGTACTGTATTCAGATTGCTCTTCCCTGCTTTCTCTTACTTCCGTCCCATCTGCAGACTCTCATTCCTTCCTGATCCTTTCCCGGAATCATGACTTTTCTTGTCTTGTGATCCATTTAATCTGTGTAAAGCACCTGAGTGGCCATTGTGTTGAAACTATCAACTAAAGTGTGCGTGGTGGGAGGGAAGTTCTGTGGAAAAAGCAAGACATGTTAGGGATGTTCATTAAGAAATCTTTATAATTTGAGGTGTCCAGGAGACAATGGGGTGGGGAGTAGGGAATGAGTATAATATATATATAATTTCATATATATATGAAATTATCAAAGGATAAATGAAAACTACTGTTAAAATATCTTCCTAATGTGGGTGTTCTTTGAGAACTGGAGCTGTTAGCTGTTATTCATAGCTGCTTCTCTAGAACAGGCCTTTCCCTGGCTTACTCTTCTCATCATTTAAATTGGATAAGAATGCTTGCTACCCTCATAATTTGAAAAGGTGCCCAGAGGATACAGCTTCAGTAGTTGAGAAAACTTAATTCTCAGGCAGGAAGCATGAGTGCCGTTCTCTTAGTGGTCCTCGAGAGACATTTACTGTCCCTGTGTTTTATTAAGAGGCCAAATGAGCGGTAAGGAAAGGCTCACAATTCAGGAGCCTCTTATCTGCAATTGGAGGAAGGGGAAACACTTCCTAAATGCCTAGCTAGCTCTTGGGGAGATTTTCTCTTTCTGACTGTTTAGCTGCAAACTTCTCAGCATTGAAAGACCTACAGTCCGTCCCAACAGCACTTAAGCTTAGAACGTGGTGGGTAGCTATTAGGAGAAATTTAAAGCATACCCAGGAGGCTCCAAAAGTAAATATTTCTCTGGGCAGATGAGTTCTAGCTGGGTGTTTTTGTGACTGCAGTGAATCGAAGAGATAACTGTCTTTATTGCCTGTAGATGCAGTCTGTGATTTCAAAATACAAGTGGTGTTAAATGCTCCCAGCAGAGGCTCAAGCCGTTTGCTAAGCAAGCCATTGCTGCTGCCAGGTTATAATCATGTTGCTTTGGGTCGTTTGTCCAGTTCACAGTAATAGGGTTGCCATCACCCTCCATTTGAGGTGTGTTTATCTTGCAAAAATTTGGGTCAAACTGAACTTTAATTTCACTTGATCGTATTTTCTGCTAAGCGCCATTCTGAGAGGAGTGAATCACAAGACTCGTTTCCTTCAATGGCCAAGGAAACTCAGCATCCCCCGTTACACTGATTTGATAATTTGGGGTAATTACTCCATCCTCTTAGCAGAAAGTTGCAAGGAAGATAGTGTCTCTTGGGAGCTCTAGTCTTGACTTAGATCATCCTTAGAATTGACAGGAACATTTAGTGAGATTCTGCCAGAGTGGAGACCACAGGGTACCAACCCAAAACAGTGGGTGCTTAAGAACTGGTACCCAGCAAATGCCCATGGTGGTTTACAAGGACTGGAGTTGCCTTTGCTGCAACTGAGTACAATTACTCGAGATAAAGATTACTGCAAAGTTGATCTGGATTGTGCTTGAATCTAGCTGAGGCCGGCAGCAGGCAGGTATTCACAGGTGTACCTCACCTGAAATGCTAGGTGATTGAAATGCATCATAATTTACTACTGATAATCTTAGATTCTTATTATCTCTCACCTAACTGAGCGGAAAGAGCATCCAGTGCCATGTGGAAAACAAAATCCTGTCTTACTCTGCTGCTCACATGTTTCTGAGGCCTGTGCGACTGTCCAGAAGTCTCACATATTCAGAGACATGAAATGGCAATCATGTCCCCAAGAAAACTTCCAGGGGTTGTTAGGATCTCAAACATCCCACCTAGAAGTTTTAGGGTTTGACTTACTTTTCTTTTGCCATGGCAGAAAGACCAAAACCAAAGCAACTTATGAAACAAAGCATTTAACTGGGGACTCATAGTTACTGATGGTTAAAATCCATGACAGTCATGGCAGGGAGCATCACAGCAGGCAGACAGACAGACAGACATGGCACTGTGGCAGTAGCTGAGAATGTATCTATTCCACAAGCACAAAGCAGAGACAGAGGAGGAGAGAGAGAAGGAAGAAAGAGTGAAGGGCGATGGGAGAGGGGAGGGAGTCGGGAGGGGAGAGGAGGAGAACTGGGGAATGGTCTTGGCTTTTGAAGCCTCAAAGACCGCCTCCAATAACACAGTTCCCCCAAGAAGGCCACGCCTCCAATAACACAGTTCCCCCATAGTTCCACCAACTGGGACCAAGAAGTTAGGCACGTGAGATCGTGGAGGCCATTCGCATTTCAACCACCATAAATTTCCATACATTTTTATCAAGAGCACTAACAAAATTAGATGAAAAGTAAGCTGTGTTTTTAAATAGGTAAGGTGAGAAGTGGATTTTAGTTGAAGTGAGACTCTCCTGTTACAGAATGGTGGAGAAGTCATATGCTTTTTAATTAACATCTTTATATTGAAACCGGAGAGCAAAGATTATTCCATTCCTTTCTCTTGCTCCACCTCAAATCTCCCTTTCTACTGTCATGTCTCTCCCATACACACATGTGTGTACACTCATGTGGGGGTGGGGATGACCTTGCCTATGAGAGACAGGGGGTGACATTTCACACTCTGAGTCTGGCTTATTTGACTTCTCCAGTCCCACCTTCTCCAATTCTGTTTCCAGCAAACAGGATCATTTCATTCTTTGAAACAGACTGCAATTTTATTGTGTAAATTTATCACAACTTCCTATCCAGTTATTTATTGATGGACATCTAGGCTTCTCAACATCTTGGTTCCTATGAGTAGTGCAGTGATAAGCAGTGCAGGCCGCTGTGTGTTCCTGACACAGAATCCTTCGGGAACAAGGGCAGGAGTGGAATCAGCAAACCACGCCCTTGCTCTAGCTTCACTTTCATGAGGAGCATCCATGCTGGCTCCAGTAATGGCCACACCAGTTAAACTCCGCCCAGCAGTGTATAAGGATTCCCTTCTCCTCACATTCTTGCCAACATTTGATGCTTGTTTTCTCTTTTCTTTTGTTCTTGCTGTCATCAATATTCTTGATGACAGCCATTCTAACTGGGGTGAGACAGAATCAGCGAGAGACTTTAATTGCTGTTTTCTTGCTGCAGAAATCAATGCTTTCTTTATGAAATAAAACTTTTCCTCCAACCTCGAAACTTGTGTTTTATGCATAACTGGGTGTTAGTACCATGCAAAGAAAAACTAGGTGGCAGAGGCAGCTGGGTTATGAGCATCTGAGAACCAAGCATCTCTGACCTGGATTCTTTCTCAAGACACACTGAAGGGTCCAGAATGATGATCTTTAGTAGTTACATCATGTCTGATACAAGTCCAGCCAGGAGGATGGTCAGCCTTGCTTTCTAAACCCCAAAAACCTCCTTATCATGTGCCAAAACCTTTGTTTCCCAAAGCTGCAATCCCTTTATCTGAAAGGAGAGCAAGGTAGAAGAAAATAAACAGCTGCAGAAAGTTGTTGATTATGATGATTGCTAGAGACTGAAACGCTTTCAGCTTTAAATTCAGACTGTTGAACAAAGAGATTTAGGGCATTTAACCCCTTATGCTGGCCTGTTTTGTGTGCTGCTGGAATATGTATCCATATTTCTGGAATTCACTGATCATGGAGGTCTGACCATAAAGCATTGCTGTAGGAACAAACTGCTACGTATCTTTCCCTGATAATTAGCCCCTCAGTTCCCACATCTCTGTTAAAGGATAGATTGTTGTTGTAAGGGTTTCTGAACACATTCCAAGCTCAAATTAATTAATAATGTGGTTGGTTGTCATTTCTATCTGAGTAGCTACATCAGAGTACAGAGGTCAGCATATAAGAAGAGCAAGGACCACACTGACTGCGTGTCACGTTGCAGATGATGTTCCATGTCTTACTCTCTCTGCGCTCTCTGTAGTCTATAGAGCAGATTTGGCCCTTCCCATCACATGGTTGGAAGAGTTGAAATGCAGAAGTAGCATGTCTTACTCTAGCTGTGCTCTCTGCAGTCTTGAGAGCCGACTTGGTCCTTCCCATCACATGATTGGAAGAGCTGAAATGCCGAAGTAGCGTGTCTTACTCTCTCTGTGCTCTCTGTAGTCTAGAGGACAAATCTGGCCCTTCCCATCACATGGTGGAGGAGCCGAAATGCCGAAGTGGAGTCCTCTGCTCACCATCACTGAGCTGAGAAGCATTAGGTTGGCGTTGAAGTTGGACATTCTCCTCTTCCCTATTCTACTTTACAGGTTTCCGCTCTGATCATATCTAGAATACTCAGTAGTGGAGTCAAACCAACAATTTAAATAAACAAATTCATGGAAATTCTTGAAACATCGTGATATGAGGATTACAGCGGTGCTCTGGTTTCTCACACTGAAGCCCATTCTTCTACCTCAGTCATTTACGAAGGCTTCGGCATGTGCCGTAGTCCGCGACTGTAAATGTGTCAGTACTGGGTATTAAGTTCAGGCCTTACAGGTTAGGTACCCAGTCACAGTACAGGCTTTCCACAGCACATGTTCCCAAGGAGGATGGCAAGATGCTAATAGTGACTGGCATGTATGTCAGCAGGATAGTGTTAGCTCCACAAGGTTAGAAGAAAGGAAATGAGCCTGGCACACCTCAGGGGAGTGACAAGAGAGGAGAGTGACATTTGAAGTGATCTTTTTAATGACTGTTGTTAGGAAGAGCCTTGTCATTGAGACAGCTGTGTAGACCAGAGCAGGAAAGAAACATCAGCCAAGGGAAGGCCAAAGACAATGGCTTAAGGAAATATGATTAATGGAAATAAGATCTATGTGGTGATAGCGCAGGGAGCATTGGAATCTGGTGATAATAATACAGTGAATTCTGGAGTTTATTCTGAGTATAAATACTACATTCAAAAAAGTATTTAGCAAGAGGGGAACTGGAGAGGAGACAGGCAAGGGAGGAAAATCCCTCTGAAAGAAATTCTGGAATCCAGAAGATGAAGCCTTAGCAACCCCTAAGGGTAAGTTTCTGAAACCCTTCAGGTCTCAGTGAAGGGGTCCTAGACAGCCCAGCATCTCAAGTTGAAAGATCTCCCATATATGCAACTGCTGCCTTCCTGAAACAGTCCCAGGCAGAAGGGAATAAGAGACTCACCAGTCTACCAGGAGCCTATGGCCAAGGGCAGAGTCTTATTATCTGGACACCCTTAGTAATTAGCATAAGAACGAAGGATGAAAGAATGGAAATGGGGCACTCAGGAGGAAAACCATGTATATATACTTTTAGGACTTGTTGATGAAGTGATTTTATGGAAAAGATAGAGGACAGAATTTAAAAGGAAGGAAAGTCTTGTGTCCTCATGACTACGAATAAAGATGAGGGAGGCAGAGGCAGATGGATCTCCGTGAGTTCGAGGCCAAACTGGTCTACTAGTTCCAAGACAGACTCCAAAACACAGAGAAACCCTATCTTGAAAAACCAAAAAAAGAAAAAAGAAAGAAAAGAAAAGATGCTACAGACAGTCAATATGGAAAACTTTCAAAACCCTGTCATTGAACTAACTGATCCTGTTAGTACTCAAACCTCTCACCTGCTGACGGTCACAGTCTTACTTAGTAGTTTAGCAATAATAATTCAGAATTATTTTGAGATAAACAAAGTTTAATATGCATGTAGGGAATGGTCAGAAAGTGTCACTTGATGTCAGCTGCCCCAGGAGGAACCTGTGGAGAGATTCTGGAACTGTGAGAGAACCTGCGTCAAGACAACAGGAAGTTCTAGAGCAACCCTGAGAGTCTCTGAGCAGGATTCCCGCCTGTGTGAGCTGAGAACTGTACCCGAGATTCCTCAACTGCAAACCATGGTGGATGTCAAGGAACAACTTCAAGCACAGTCCCCAAGATCCAGCACTGAGCATATTCTGTTTAACAAGTGAATGGCAAAGGTTCGGCTCCCAGATGTGGTTTGCAGCTAAGCTCAGCCAGCCAGCTCTGCTTGTACAAGACTTGATACTGGATTTGATACTAGAACTCTCAAAGTCCCCACAGATGCTTTTCATCTGAGAGGAAGACAGGGTGGGGATGGGGACAGAGGGTAGGGAGGGGCTTCATTCAAGGTAAGGGACTGGTTTTCTCCAAACATGTGGTTTGATTGGGACCAGTGGCTTGGTTTTAATGTTGTCTTAGTCTATTTATTTTCAATTCTTTCCCAGTGGCATGTAAAATACAATTTTAAGATGTATCCTAAGATATCCTGGAGTAGTGCTGGCACAGTTTAGCAGATTCTTTACCTCTCCCGCTCTTCTTCCCCTTTAGAGCACAGCTAACGCTGCTTCACCTCTTTGACGGTCGGCAACCCGACAACCCCTCCTTGTCTTCTGCACTTTTGTGCCTCTTTATGTAACTGCCTGCATTCACTACACATTTCAGATTACTCTCAGCACTTTTTAAAGGGCAAGTACACAGATGTTGATCCAGAAATAAGGTTAACATTGTAATTGTGAGGGTTGGCTTTAATTGTCAACTTTATACAGACTGGAATCTCCTGACAAGAGGGTTTGTGGAGGATTGTTTAGATCAGATTGACCTGTGGGCATCTCTTTGAGGAATCTCTTGACTGTTGATGGAGGAAGAGCAAGCTCCTTGTGAACAGCCCCATCCCCTGAGCAGAGGATCCTGAACTATGGAAAACAATAGACAGCTAGGTAAGCACAGCAGCAGGCAAGCAGCGTGGGTTCCTCTGTTTCTGCTTAATTTTCTCTGAATTGTCTCAACTCCCTGTCTCTGTGGCTTCTATGCAGTTATAGGCTGTAACCTAGAAGAGTAACCCAAAAATCGTTCCTCCTCCATGTTGCCTTTGTCGGGATATTTTCTCACAGCAATAGAAAGGAAATTAGAACAGAAATTAACTTCCTATTAGAGACTCTCAGTGTCTGTCTGTCTATCAAAAAGAAAACAAAATCCAAACACCCAGAGGAGACGAGATTGTCAACGCAATTCCCTCTGTTTTTGTTTGCTAGTGAAAAGTCTTCTAACAACTTTTTTTTTCATGGTAATATAGCAGAACTCACTGATACAATTTCAACCTTAATTGATTTAGTCTTGAGCCCAGGTCGTTCTTGTACTAGGGCATTAAGGAGACTCAAAAGAATTAAAATTGCAGCAATGTTAAATAATCTCATCGGATGAGTACAAAACCAGGATCTAATTTAAGGGCATACAGCAAATCAAGTGCCAGTTAAAGCTTCAGTAGCTCCGCGCCAGCTCTTAGTGCTGTAAGTGGGTTGAGATTCACCCTCAGACACTGTCATAGCCATTTGTTGAGAAGATACTGTACCTCCTGGAGTGTGACTCAGGCCTGTCCGTCTCCCTCCACCCTCCCTGCTTGGATCCACAGAGTCAGTGACTTCTCCTCTTCATCTCCCCTCTAATTTTTCCAACTCTTGCAGCCATTCCCTGACTTGATTGTCAATTTTCAAATGCCAGATAACCTACCTGTTAGATAAGACGCAGCTGATGCAACCCATCGCGGATTCCTACTAACTCTTACCAACATTTTGTAAGGAATAATCTGGGGTTGATGTTTTCTTATATTTTGGACAGGGAAATATCAGCTAAATTCTATGATTGACAGGCTAATAATCTCTGTTCATAGATGACACGTTCTTGGATAAATAACATAATTTAGTTAAAAAGTAAAAGCAAAAGAGAAATAAAATACATATTAGAAAATCAGGAACCTTGGCAATCTGCCACCCTCCCCCCTATTAACCTCATTAACTGCACAGACTGATGTCTCTGATGTGGGATTAAAACAACATGGCTTTTTATGAACCTCTAAGTTTGCACAGTGAAAGCTCCAAACAGTAATTATCACAGCACAGAGTTTGTTTGGAAGCTCCACAAAGAACATGATTTTAAAATCCATGGTACCAATGCTGAGTGAATGTTCTCACAATATAGACCATTACCTACTTTGAATAGCAGAGAGTGTATGTAACTTATTTGTACACACTTACATAAAGAATGTTTTCTATGGGGCTGGGAATATGGCTCAGTCAATAAGTCCTTGCCTCACTAACAGAAGGCTCTAAGTTCACTTCCCAGAATCCACCTTAATAAAGACTGTCATGATAACAGCACCCACAATCTCAATTCGGCATTGGAAGGGAATAGTAGGTCTCTGAGCTTCATGGCCAGCCTACTGGGAAAGTTCCAGACTGGTGAGATATATTTCAGAGAACAAGGGAGAGCTCATTTGAAGGTTCTGCAGAAGAAAGCATCTGGTTCCAAGTCTGGTGGCCTGTGTGTTCAATCCCCAAGACCTACTGTAGAATAAAAACTGATTTGGGGGCTGTTCTCTGACTTCCACATCTGCCCAATGAGACACACACACACACACTTACAAACAACCAAAGTGGGCAGTGCCTGAGGAACGTTGCTCAGGGTTGACATCTGACCTTCACACAAGCACACAGAGACACTTACATATGTACACATAGCAAAAAACCATTTCACTAGATGCATTATACTTCATCTGATTATTTAAAACACATGGTTCCTGTAATTTATTCCTTAAGTTTGTTAATATGTCTTGGTCCCCTTTTACAGAGCCTGTTCTAAGTCTCAAATACATGAACAGTAGCTTTATCTTCCTGAAATGAACAACATGTGATTAAAATCATGGTTGACTTGGGGAAATCACAGGCTACTGCAGAAACAACATGCAGAGTTCAAAATGGGGCTGCTTATAGCGTTTTTCACAAAGAAGGATATAGCTCTCTGTAAACAGAGACTGTGTGTTAGTTTCCTGGCCACCAAGACCCAAATAATCACACAAAAATTATTAATTATAATACTATTTGGCCAATGGTTTAGCTGTATTTCTAGCAAGCTCTTACATCTTAAATTAACCCATTTCTATTAATCTATGTATCACCATGAGGTTGTGGCTTACCAGGTAAGGTTCAGGTATCTTTCTCTTTCAACAGCTTCATGGCATCTGTCTGACTCTACCTTCTTTCTCCATGTATTCAGTTTAGTTTTCCTGCCTAACTCTATTCTGCCCTGCCATAGGCCAAAGAAGCTTCATTATTAACCAATGGTAATAAAACATAGTCATAGAATACAGAGGGGAATCCCACACCAGCTCCCCTTTTCTGTCTAAATAAAAAGGAAGATTTTAACATTAACATAGGAAAATTATGTAAAACAAAATAAATATCAAGCAAGAATTACAGTTACAATATTCATTTGTGAATCTAAAGATTTATATCTAATTTATCCTTTATCATAACTAAGGAAATCTATACTATAACTGTTTTCAATGCCAACAAAGACCCCAGAAGGACATAATATTACCTAAGTAAACAGGAAGTACATTGTAAGCAACTTCCAGATGTCTCTAGAATTGACAGAGACATCTTGCTGCCTGGACAGTCACCCAAAGGTCTTCTGTAATGTTGGGACATCCATCTTCAGTCTATGAGTCTATAATTTGGGGCAGACTTTCCCATGAAGCAGGAAATTTGAAAGACTATTTTGCCTGTATTGGCAGTCTGTCAGCCACTTTCTTCTGTATCCTGCATAAAGTCTGGCAGACTCTTTCATGAAGCAGGAACACTGAAGGACCGTCTCACCTTCTTTAGGCAAGTTCGGCAGTCATTTTTCAGTGAGTCCTACATGTCCAGTTTATACAGCACACAGTCAAGCAGTTCAGGCAAGAGCAGTTTCTTACCCAAAAAATGGCTAGCCTTGCAAAATTGAAGGCAAATTCCATGATGAGTTTCTTCAATGTCCATCAGCCTCTCTGAAATAATTGGTGCTGCCAGAAGCTGACATGTCTCACTGACAAGAAAAGCCTAAATTCTTAGAACCTTTTAAATGCCATATTCTGTAGGTCTTTGAAAGGTTTGAAGAATACCTATCCATCTGAAATATATGTCGGTACATCTAGGAAACATAACTGACATGACTACAAGTTTGACCACTATAGATGACTATCTATTAATATGTAATTTTAAATTATACATTACATTTTTAAATGAGCTGTATAAACATGATACCTTAAACAAGAGTAAAAATATACATATGAGAAAATTGGCCATAAATTTGTATCAATAAACCAAAGTCCATACCAAGGTAAAGTATTCATCTCTCTATCATATCCCCTCCCATTTTTTTCTTTATAAAGACTTTGCCTGTGATCATTAACCAATTATAATCAACTCCCTTTAAATGAAAACAACATTTATAAACAACCATTTTGGAAATTTGGGCATTGTTTTCTCCAAACTGCTCCCTGCTGTTTATTGCACAAAATACTTTTAGGGTTCAGGGAGACCTTTCAAGAAGGTTTTTTTCCATCAAACCACATTAGCCTGCAAAATCCACAGGTTCTCATCTTCTGTGGAAACAAGCAGAATGTCTTTTCCAAAGTAACATATACTCAGACTTAAATTTTAAAGTCAAAATACCTTTAAAATATATACTTTGATTTAGCTTAATGGCCCCCAGGATCAGATGTTTTTCAGAAATTAACTCAGTAGCAGTCAAAAGATTTAAAGAAAACACAATAGTCACATAATCCAGACTATATATATTCCATCTTTAAGTGGCTAATTTTTTTAACTCCTTTATTCTATGACTGTCTGAACTCTCTTATATTAATTTTTCTGTCTCTTTAAATACTTCATTTTATTTTTTAAAACTATTTATTCTTTTTATTACTGTCTATACTCTTTTTTCTCTCTCACCCAAACCTACATACATTTTTTAAATACACTGTGTCTCATTTAGAGGTTTTTAGTGTCTGAATCTCTCCTATTGTGTATCTGAAATCCTTTCCTGACAAGGAGAGCTTTTAAAATGGTAAGCAGTGTGGGCACAGTGGCCCTGGATCCTGGCTCCACTTCTCTTGTCCTTTTAACATGGCGGAGGTAGTTCACCCCCACCTCTGAGACCACCGGGTGGGAGCCATGATCACCACCCCAACTCAGGGAAGCAGTTAACCCATGCTGCCATCAAGTAACTTGCACAAGCTCCAAAAGAGCCATAGCCATTCATGCCACCAGCATGGACCAGGAAGCTATCTCTTAAAGGAGCCACAATTTTTGCTGCTGATGTTGAATCAAGAAACCTTCTCTTAAAGGAGCTGCACCTCTGTTCGCTACCAGCAAGCAGAGCCTATTTGAAAAAAATGCAGCTACCAAGAAGCTTCTCTTGGCTCCATTTTTAGTGGGTCTAGAAGCCTTCTTTTTATTTTGTTCATTTTTTTTCTAAGCTTTTTTAGGCCTTATGTGTGGATCCATGCCACGCTGTGGGTACCGTTTTGTACCAGCCACCCAGACCCAAATAATAATACAAAACCTGTATTGATTACAACAGCATTTGGCCAACGGCTTAGGCATATTTCTATCTAGCTCTTACAAACTAAATTAACCCGTTTCTTTTCATCTATGTTTCACCATGAGGCTGTGGCTACTGGCAAGGTTCTGGTGTCTTTCTCCTTCAGCAGAAAGGCATCTCCCTGACTCTGCCTTCTTTCTCGCTGCATTCGGTTTAGTTTTCTAGCCTAGTTCTATTCTACCCTGCTGTGGGCCAAAGTAGCTTCTTTATTAACCAATGGTAATAAAACATCCATAGTATACAGAGGATAATCCCCATCAGCTCTCCTCTTTTGGATTGCCATGGCCTTTCTTCCAGGGTGTTGTTAAACCCTTCCTTTATTTCTGCTTCATTTTATGTAAGAAGAAAATTTCACAAGCTACCCCCAGTGGGGAAGAGGCTCTTTGCTACCCTTAAGGCCATTGTTACTTTAGAGGGAAAAACCAGAGTTCACAGCACTTTGAAAGAGGCTCATGTCCTTGATTTGGATAAATGATGATGCAGAGAATTCATCGTTCTTGCAGTGACCAGGCAGTCAATTTCCATCCTTCAGGATCTCATTGAGGAGGGAATTAGAGCCTTGGGAAGCACCAAGTCTAGGCCAGTCAAATGGCTTAGGAAGAACGAGAATTCCACCAAGTCTGAGTCCACTCCTAAGGGCCACAAAGGAAGGAAAAACTAAGTTCTGCAGGAACACTCGGCTTCCACACAGTTCACTGGGTGGGAAACATGCACCCCCATACATCCGTAATAAATAATATGGTACAGTTTCTAAAATTATAGAGGAAGAAACTGCAGATTCCAGCGCATTTCAGGAAGTGAGACTTTCCTGTTTTTAACACAGAGCTGTGGAGCAGAAACCCCGTGGACACATGCTAATGGAGCTACCAAGGCTGTTTGCAGCCAGAACATCAAAACGGTGGTGGTTAAAGTTAAACTGTTTGACAAATTGTTTGTCTCAAAATCATTAGATATCCTCCTGAAACCTTTCTGTCCCGCTAATTTACCAAGACAGCAGAAAGGTAAACTCCAACCAGACATGGAGCTATCACAGATTCTCAGACAGGTGGCACACAAAGAATGAGAGCTTACATTGCATACGTGAATGTAAAACAAAGCCTTGCATGGTGTGAAAATCAACTGTAAAGCACGTGCCTTTTCTCGCCCCCCCCCCCCCGTCCCTCTGATAATGTGCAAAACTTTCCATAAAAAGTAAGGTTTCTTAACTTGATTTCACAGCATTGCTACTAAGAGATCTCATCTAATTTATAGAATAAAAATGGTCTTGAAGTATCATGTTTTCAAAGCACACATGTATTTTCCAGACTTGACACATTCTCTGAGTAATTTGCACTTTATCCGTCCTCTTGATTTTAGCTGTCACATGGAAACAGATGTGGGAAGAAATTATTTGCAGTGAAATAATTTCTTAGGGGTGTGCAGTGCCTGTTTTCACACCTCTGGAGTGAATTAAAGAATGTTCAGGATCTTCTGAACAAACCGGAGGAAACTTCATCTCTCGGTTGTCTGGTTACTGAATTCACGGGCATTGTCAGACTGCCCAAGCTGAGATAATAAGGACTCCTGAGTGCAATGAGAAGTAGCACCCTGTGCTCGTAAGGTTTGTAACCAAAAGAAAATGTGTACTGCTTGTTAAATTTAAAAATTATTTTCAGGTTTCTATACTTAAAATTGTATGTTGAGCATATCCTCCATCCCCATGTTGCCTCCCAGTCTCTTCTGTTTCCCCCAGACAATTTCATAGCTATTCTCTTGTCATATATCATACATGATGATTTTATGTCTCCATACAAAACCCAGGAAGCAAAAGCAAGAGAAAGCATCTGTTATGTCTTCCTGAACCTGGCTTAATTCTCTTATACGATGGTCTCGGTTGCTTTAATTATCACACCAGAGTGATAATTACACATCAGAGTTTTTCTGCAGCACTCTTCACAGTAACTGAGTTACACAGAAAACTGAGGCACCTAACAACAGAGGAATGGATAAAAGGAATATGGCTTATATGCAAAATGGACTAGTTTTTCATTGATAAAGAAGAAGGAAGTTGAAGCGTTTGTAGGAAAGTGGCAGCACTGCTTTTTAGTAGAAGCATGTCTGCTTTACTTCTTTCAATACTCAAATACTGTGTGTGTGTGTGTGTGTGTGTGTGTGTGTGTGTGTGTGTGTCGAGTGCAGGTTTCCTTGTACCACGGCACACAAGCAGAGATCAGAGGAACTCCGTAGAGTCGGTTCTGTCCTACACCTGGGTTCTGGGTGTCACACTCAGGTTAGCAGACTCCGGAGCAAGCGACTTTCCCATCTGAATCCTCTTGCCAGACACTAGGAATGCCTCCCTGCAGCTCCTCAGAGCTCCAGGTTAATCTGTCACCTGTGTACCTTCTAACTTAGCCTGTGTACTCTCCCCAAGGCAAAACTGAGGTCCGAGTACCCAGAACCCTCCTCTGCATCTAGCCAAGAAGCTGCAGAGCCAATATCTAAATTCTATATATCTCCTTCTTCAAGCTTCTGCCCTAACCTCAGACTGATTTGGCATGTTAACCTTTCCAGGGTCTCTGGTGATCTGGTCATTTTACTAATGCTCAGGCCTAAGTGCAGCTTACACCCCTTTTCCTTTCCCTCTGTGATTTGTCCTCAGGGCATCCTGGTTTGCCTAGCATATGTGCTCAATCACACATTCTGTTGAAATGTTTCCAGTGTGTGTCCGTCTTCCTCACTGGACCCTCAGGCCTATGATGTCAAAGTGGCCTTAGTGTTTCATCTCCTAGGTCCCTCCCGCCCCCCCCCGGCATTGGGCCTTGCTCAGACATATATGTGGAAAGAGGAACCATCACCAGGAGGTGATACCTGAACCTCTGCTAGAGGATTCATGGGACCACCAGGACCAAGGCAGGGTGAACTGTGCAACCAGGAAAGAAAACAGAAACTCCAGAATGAAGTAACACTGTAGCCAAGATGCATCATAGTAAGACGGGGGAGGCATATTACCAATCAGGGTTAGGGAACGTGGCTGGAGGGATTTGGAACAGAGCTCTATTGAGTTCAGATGAGAGCATTCAGTAGACTGCATACATTTCATGAACTGCTGATTATGGGCAGTATGGTTCATGGTGGAGAAACCAAATCAGCCTGGTAAGCCACCGCTTGGTTACTGTAACCCCGCTTGGTTACTGTAACCCTATCACTGAGAATACAGTGCCTGTACAGACAGTGGCTTCCGGCCTAGTCTGAACCTCAGAACAATGGCACCACCCAGGATGTTTCAGAGATACCCTAGGCCTAGGATTCAACCAGTCACAGAATATACACAGCCTTTAGGTATGGGACTTGTTGTCAATATGTGCAAATCTCCCCAACTGCTTCTAGCACACACTGACCTTAAAACTCAACAATAGTTAGCGAAGAGCCCCTACTTCTTCATTGCCCACCATTTCCCAGGAAACACCCGGTACTAATCCATGTCATACTAATCACTAAGGATTTACTCTCTCCTCTTAATGATATGTAACAGACATACATAGAAAGTTCTTACCTACTGGTAAGTCTTTGAGTAACTTGCATAAGCAATAAACGACAGCTTCCTTATCTGCCAGAGAACAGGCTGAGGAGTAGACACGGTTTTTGTTGCATTAACATTTGAAACAGTAGGAAGGAATCTCAAGATGGGGAAAACAAGGCTAGACTGAGGGATGCATAGAATAGCCCTGTGGCTATTCTTCTGGTTGATAAGAAAAACACTGTCATCCGGGCATTTAGTCTGTGGGAGGAACCAAGCCAAGAATTTTTAACGGATTACTTAATTTAATAAGTTTCATTTTGCAGCAATTTAGGAAGCTAACTAACTTGCCAAAAGGCATGCAGCTGCCTGGGCTCGATCTGAGGAGGGAAGCTAGACACAGAGGCCAGGCCTGCTGCTAGCGAAACCTCCCAATACCTCCCATATCAGATAATCCCCAAGGCCCTTCTATTTAGCTGAATTTAGATTTCCAATGATTTCTGCTTCTTTATTTTCATCACACGGTATTTGGAATTATGCAAAAATATCTTGGCAGAAAGATAAAAGAGATGCGTGCCATATTGCACATCTGAGTCCACACACCAGTGATGTGTTAATGGCACCTAAGGATGGCATCATTTCATATGACATCCTTAATACTGGCTTGCCATCTGCAGCTTAATTTCTCTGAAGAAATCCAATAAGCATCCAAAGAGCAGCAAAACAGCCTAGAGACATTTTCAGGTGCATAAATGCTTCCTCCACCTAGGCTGAGTGGTAGAGCCGAGCCCAAGGGTTCTGTGTGATGAGGAGGATGTTGATCAGGAGAAGAAATGTGAGAACAGATGGGCCTGGGAGGTATGGAGGCATCCGGGCAAAAACCAGTCTGAATCCTATGTCTATGTGTGCGTGTGCACAGGTGTGTGCATGTATGGCTGTGAGCAGAAACACCAGCTATGACACAGAATTCCACAAAGGAGAAATTCGGAGTAACTTTTCCCCTCGGCATCATCACGTTGCTCCTTTGCTTGCTGGCCCTACCTTACTCTTCACTCTGACAATATCACCTTGACCCAGAAGCCTTCACCCGTTTACTCTATAGCAAATAGCACTGTGATGGATAAGGGCTTGGCTGGGCCTCAGAATGCTCCTTACAGGTTATAGGCATCTCTCTCCATCATTTAGGCATGAAGGGAAGGTAGAAGACGTGTGTGCACCTAACTTTTATTTCAAAAGCTGGCTTTCCTATGTGGCGGTCATAGATTCCTCAATCTAAACGGGAAAGTGTCTCTGGCAGAGAGGAGCATTGAGACATTTCTGCTGCTAAGGCAGACTTGCAAAAATGCCATTCACTGGCTGGCACAGCCAGAAACTGAAGTGTGTCTGTTACCGAGCCAGAAGCTGTGAACCGTGCTTGTGCCACAGTGTCTCCATGCTTCTGTTTAAAACACACGCTCGCTGGTGGAGTTCTCAAGCTTCTATTAGCATCTTGTAAATTACTATTTATAAAGAAATGCATGTGTTACAGGCTTAAGCTCTGTTGGTGTCCCTTGTCAAATTTTCTTAAGAAAATTTAATAGCAGCGCTTGTGTGCTCAATGGAGCAACTCCAGATCCTCACGCCTGACGAAACAGCCCTTATTTAAGAAGCACATCAAATAGGGCCAGTTTCCATAATCCCTTTTAACCCCTTCATAACTAATATCTTAGCTCCCAACCTTTCTGCTTATTCTTTTCTTTATAAGAAATCATATATGTGTGTATACATATTCAAATCTAAGATTGCATATTACTTAGCTATTCTATTTGTTTATATTTTAAAGATGTTTTATACATGTGAATTGTCTGTTTAAGACATGCATGCTTGATGCCCGTGGATACTAGAAGAAAGCATCAGCTCTCCTGAGTCTGAAGTTACAGAAAGGAACTTGGTTAATTGTACCTCAAAGTCTGAAGTTCATGTTTGCTCTGTGTCCATTTTATTTCTTTTCAAATTCAGCAAACAGCCTTATAACCATATGAAAATACTGTGGGTATCATTGAAAAAATAATTTTTAGGACAAAAGCTAAGGAAAGAAAAGATTCTGTCAGTCAAAATCTTCTGGAAGGGATGAAGGGTGACAATCGTCAATGTGTTGGTTTTCCCACCAGAAGCATGTACTTACACTTTAAAGAGCATTTTTTCATTTTTCCTTTGGGTGAATCTGTGCATTGGTGTTTAATGTGAAGGATCCACAAATGAGCAAACGGACAAGGACAGAGCACAGCCCTTCTTTCTGGTCAAGCATCGCCTTTTTGTTGAGCTGATCCACAGTTTGAGTGGGAACATTTATCATGCCAAGGAAAGCCTGGTGCAGGAGCATGTGGTGACTTGTCACATTGCTTTCATAGCCAGGGAACAGAGAGGAGGGGTCAGGGATAAATACTGATGCTCATTTCATCTTAGCCTCTATTCTAGTTACCTAGTTCAGGACTGTGACTCATGGGACAGACAGCTTACATTGACTGTGTCTTCCCCACTTAAACCTCTCTCGGAATCTTCTCAGAGACACATTAGAGATGTAACCCAGGTAACTCTAAATCTAGTCAAGCTGACAAGAAGATTAATCATCGGAAGCCTAACCTTTGTCAACTTGACACTTAAACATCACTTGAAATCAAAATCATAAATAAAAAACACTTTCTCCATTAGATAACTCCCCAAGCTTGTAGACATTTCATGAAAAAAAATGCATTTCATTTATCTCCAAGAGCCCTCTAAGGCTTAACAGTTCGATATTGTTCAAAAGCCCAGTGTCCCAATGTCTTATTCGGGGCTCAACTGTTAGGCCATGCAAAACAAAATTCAAGTTGAATATTTACAACACACAACTAATCAAACATTCCCATTCTAAGAGTGAGGAATAAGGGCATAGCAAGAAAGAGCCAAAGCAAACCTGAAACCAGGCAGGGTAAGCATGAATTCCGACAACTCTGGGGCTCTTAGTGGTATCATCTGAGTTTCAACACTCCACAGCGAGGCACCTCCAGCATCCCCATTGGTCTTCACCTGTACAGCTTCATGCAACAGCCCCTGCCCCGCCATGCCTGGCCTCAGTAGCCTTCTGTACCTTTCATATAAGTCCTCATGACATTGTAATACTTGAATTTTTCATATCTGCAAACTGAGTATAATGTGGACAAGACAGTCAAGTTTTGTTAATAGCAGGAATTGTAGTCTGGTCTCCTCACAGCTGTGTACTGACTTCTGTGTACCTAGGTAAGGGAATCTTGAAACACCCTTCCTTAGTTGATTGTTTTCAAGCAAGGTCTCACCCCCACCCCATGCCAACTGCATTACCAATTACAATTCACTCCCCTTTCTAACAAATTACTATTTTTACAGGTTGGAGCCTTTGTTGATTGGGATCTTGTCCTCAGGGTACCTTTTCTATTGTCCCAGTGATAGCATAGATTTTTTTTTCTTTAATGACAAAAATCTTAGTAATAATAACTTTCTCCAAACTGCCTTGCCTGCTTCTTTAAATTCACTCAGGCCCTTTTCCTAACCAGACTATATTTCTTAGATCTTTCAACCTCTGACTTCAGAGTTAACTATAAATTATATAGTTGTGATCGGTTGTCATAACCATGACACAGCCTGCATGTTACATTGTCTTGAAATTTCTTCTACAGATGTGGCAGTGCATTTTCATTTGTTTGTGCTTAAACTTGTATAACATGAGCAGTGTGTTTTCAAATTCTTTGTGAGAATGTAACATGAATGCTCTCCAGTCTGATTCTCCAGTATCACTTCTACTGCTATATGAGCACAGTGTTTACAGTTTGACTATTTGTTTCCTGATTTTTCATGCTCCCACCACAATGATCCATTCAGTTCTGCTTACAACAGTCTTGTGCATCTCCAGCCCATAAGTCAAAACTCTTCTGTATTTCTTCTACAAACTGGTTCAAATTCCTATGAACCCCATAGTCAGATCATCACAGTAACAACTCACTTTATGGTAGCGATTTTCAGTATGAGTTATTTTTTCATTGCTGTGGTAAAATGTCTGCCAAGAGCAATGTAAGGAAAGGCTCAGAGGGGCTCATAGTCTAAGGGGACACAGTCCATCACAGTGGGGAAGACATGGCAACGGCAATGTGAGGCAGATGGTCATATTGTACCTATGGTCAAGAGATAGTCTCCTCTTCCCTTTTTCGGTCAAGGAGCCCATCCCATGTAATAGTTCTTCCAGATCTAGATATTTCCCTTCCCAAGCCCCTCTAGAAACACCCTTAAGTCATATCCAAAAATATATCTCCTAGCTTATTCTAAATCCAGCCAAGTTGACAGTGAAGACTAACCATCATGAGAGTTTAGCGCAATTTTCTGGAATTTCAGAAGAGAAGAAAAATAAACTTGAAGTGAAAACAACTATTAGGTCTGCCTAAAAAGTAGAACTGTGCCTAAGGAGATGTCTCAGTAGAGACCTGAGCTTGGATCTTAAGCATTCACATAAATGATGGGATTCAGCATCTACCTGTGACCCCAGTGCTGGAGAGAGAGACAGATGGAGCCTGGAGTTTCCAGGTCAGCCAGTCTAGCCAGTGAGTAAGCGCCATGTCTATAGAGAGGTCTTGTCTCAAAAAACAAGGTGGAGTGTAAAAGAGGAAAATGGCCCACACATACGTGCACACAAGTATACATACAAGCGTACATACTTAGATTGTACAGTAGCTGGTTTATTGTGGGATCCTGCAAGGCCATGTATGTAAACTTTTTAGAACAGTGCCTGATATATGGTATGTATTAGCTATTACTATATTATTAGTCCCCCACATTTCTCCATAAATTAGATAGAAATCAGGATGTGGAGAAATGTGGAAAGGTCTGAGAATCCATGGGCACAAGATTAAATATAACTGCTTTAGGCAAAAGCTGAAACCCTGCTTTTAATAATAGGGAAGGAGGAAGTGGGGGAAGATAGGGGTTAGGAGGAAGAGGGTGAGGGAAAGAATTATCAATAGTTTTAAGTTTAAAGGAATTTAGGGGTCGTTCAGGTGCTCCCATCCCTGTGCATTGAGACGACATTGAATAAAACAACACCACTGGTATTCTGAAGACTGATCCACTCGGCCTTCTCCCCTCCTCAGGACAGTTTCCTCTATCGGCATTGCACAGTCTCTATTGAGCATCAAGAGTGCCAGGTGATTAATAGCCGTTCCTTGTCCCTTTGCTTGTGTCCTATTAGAGAAAACTTCAACAAGCAGAGAAATGCTCTGGATGCCATCAGTGCTGCATTTATGCATCGAGCAAATGAGACAAGCGCTTGACCTGGGCGCTTGTACTGGGGGACCACCTCAAGGCTCAGGCTTCGTGGACTGTGCTCTCAAGGACGATCCAGAGATAAGTTTCCCGCAGCTCTGTGTAAAAGGAAAATCTAGGAAGGCTGCACGGGAAAAGTAATACATGGACCAACTGCGGGGGTGGGGAAGAGTTCAGAGTGCTGGGCTTGGACATAGGAAATTAGGCATGGAACACGGCAGCACCAATTCCAGTTAGATGTTTTAGTAGCAAGCCCAGCATTTGCCCTCTGGGAGAATTATGCTGAACCAGCCAAGACTTGCACTTAAAGCAAATGTGAATGTCCTGTTCGTACTTACACAGCTGTGTCCCAGACAGCCACAGGGAGAGACCAGAAGAAAAAAGACAGACATTCTTATGTGTGTCGTTGTTCTGGCCACAGCTACTCCGAGTATCTTCAGTCCTCTTAAATAGGCAGTGACACTGTTTTATTCTGCTTTTCAGGGAGAGCATGTTTGAGTCTCCTGCCCCCCAATGACAGAATGAACGCCACCTATTTTTAAAGCAATTGCCCTGTTTCGGCCATTTATCACCTTACTAAATGTCATTCATCTATGACTGGCATCTTTCCCTCCTCCTAATCAGAAGTTTATATAAGGAGCCAGATGAAATTCTGGGGTTGTTTTTAGAGCCCAACCACACTCCAAAGTGGGCCTCTGGTTTGTTTGGGAAACTCCATTTCAACATTTAAGTCTTCAAGTACAGGTGTCCCACGTGTCTACAGCTCCATGCACAGTGTCCACGCCTCTCTCTTACATAGGTTGCAGAATGGGATTCCTTTCCACGTGGCCGAGTCAGAGCAGTTAAAAGGAAGCCTTGCTCTGTTTGATCCTTTGCTTTGTTTAAAGGTTGTGCAATACAACCGTGGAAATGGAGTTGGTCTTTCTGACGAATCCCTCCAGACCGGAAGTGGTGACTCCCTGAAGTTCTTCCTGACCATAGACAACAGCCAACCACTTGATATGATGCTTTTCATCCCAAGCATGTACCTCTGTAGAAAGTAAACTTCACCCTTTCTGGGTTTTCTTAGAACTGAACTCTTAACAAGATAATTTTCAGTGCAAATAACCATGAATTAACACTCTAGCACCGCCTGCCCCAGAAGCTCACTATTTCTTGGTTCCAGATTCCTATAGACAAAGCTGAGAACTCTGTTCATTCATTGAAACACCAAATTAAGCCTGATTGCTAAGCTCTTTGATTCAGTCATTATGTGTCCTCACTTCACAAAATAAACTCTTGTTAAAGCCTGAAAGGCAGTTTATGATCTTCCACAGATTTTTGACCACTTTGTTGATATATAACTTACACAAAATAACACCTGCCTGTATGGAGTATGCAGTTCCTCAGGTGTGATAGCATAGTACAAACGACACAAACATCACCATAATAAAACATAAAGGACTCTCACTGCTCTCCAAAGAACCCATGTCCTTATCAGTAGACTTTCACTAGCCCCACCCAAGCTCGTCGGCTTTTCTAATGATTTCTACTTTTTACTCCTTTGACATATGAGAACACACAGGGTCTGGAAAAACACACTGGGGTGTGCAAGGGCTTCCAGCTGGCTTCCTTCTAGAAGCAATAACTACTTAGCTTCCCGACTCCAGTCCCCTGCTTGAGGAAAGTGTTTCAAGTTCCCTTCTCTGTGAGCTGATAAACTCACTTATGAAGGGCACAGATGGGAGACACCGGGCTGATCCCTGAGACCCATGTGAGCATTGTAAAAAATATGCAAATTTTCTGGAGAAGTCCCCTAGCAATCCCCAGAAGAGAAAGCAGACTGTTGCCCTGGACATCTATGCTGGTTGAGCCCAGGTTGTAGGAGTACTGGGTAACATGAGAGAACTCAGGGGAGCAGAGGTCAGTGGCACCTTCTCTCCCTGTGTGTGAGTGTGTGTGTGTGCGCATGTGTGTGTGCGTGCATGCATGTGTGTGTGTGTGTGTGTAAAAGAGTCACAGACGTGCAATAGGAAGCAGAATTCTTCCTCCAGCCTCCACACGCAGCAAGCACATCCCATTCCCATTGTGTCCTCTAACATAGGACTCCCTCTGAGGAGGCTGGAAGCTGGGAGAAGGCCTTCATCCCTCATTCTGAAAACAGCTGCTATTCACTTGAAATGAGCCTTCATGACATGTAACCTTGTCAGACAGCATGGTCCGGATCTGAAGAGTGGGTCAGCCCACACAGACCCTCAGTCAATATGAACCCAGGAGCTGAACGTTTTTCTTTTCCTGCCTTTCATTGTCATAGAAGCTTCTAGATGTGGCTGAGCAGACGGAAAGATGAATGACAATGGAAAGAGTGAGATGTAGGAAGAAGAGTCAAGGTGGATGGCCCCTTGCTCTCAGATGCTGAGTCCTCTTTCCTGGATTCTGATACAGGAAATTAGAGAGTGATAAGTCTGTGGTGTTAAACATCCTGGTACTGTGATGGTGAAGAGGAGAGGCGGTTATTGACCTCCAAACACTGTGGGGGCAGTTTTGCAGGAGTCCTACACCACATGGGCAAACATTGGAAGCACATGGCAGGGCACTCACTTCAGGTCATGTCCATGTGCCCACTTGGAAATCACAGACCTGAGAGCAAACAATTGTAATGATGACAGAAAAGGGTACCGGCGACATTGGCATATCGGATTGGCCAACATGAGCGGAATCTGAAAAGCCTATGGGTACAACAAATTGATAATAGTGTGTCTCTTATATGTTTCAAATTTGCTAAGAATGTGTGTTTCAAATGGTCTCACCTTTATGTGATTGGTAGGTAAGTTCATGTGGTAAACTTTCCCACATGTCATTTATAAATCATAACATCGCTTTGCAGTCTATTAAAGTTATATCATTATAGTCAACCTGCAGCAGAGAGAGAGCAAAAAAAGAGAGAGAGGGAGAGAATGAATCTAGGGTGAGCCACATGAATGAGGTCTTAGCGAGGGTGAATGAAGCATAGATTGGGATCCACTCTGGCATGCCAGGGTGCAGGGAATGCACCAGCTCATAGAGAGCTGTGTTACTCTAACTGAGATGTTATTTTGGATGTCACTAAGGCATCATTTAATGTCTTATCTCCTCTTGTTTCTCTAGAATCCATGTCCTCCCCTATCCATCTACAGCTCAGCATCTTGAGGTCAAGAACTTCCCTGTAGACCCCAGAAATATTTTCCATTCATGACTGTTCTTTGATCTTTCCTCGTTAATCAGCACACACCATGAAAAATTCCAACCCATGTTTTCTTCAGAGATATTATAATGGAGAAGTGGAAAATAAATTTAGGTTCCTAATTTCCATCTCACAATAAAAACAATAAACTGTGCAAAAGACAAATTTGTGCAATGAGCCAAGAGGCCTCCAAGGTCTGCCTTCTCATTTCTTCTGTCTTTATAGACACTGAAAGAAGATATAGGTCCTTCCACTTGGGATATCTTAGTGTAAAGATCTGGATACATAAAACAGAAAAATTACAGTGGGGTGTTTGTTGTGAGAGCTACTGAATTGAGACAATTATGTGTACAAGTGTAGCTATTGCAGAAATTGCCTTCTTGGAAAGTATAATTCCAAGCATATAAAATTAGATAAGGAAAAAAAGTGATATCTGATAGCCAGAATCTAATCAGTGTCAACTACGTATTAACAACTTAACAGCCTTTAGCGTGGCTCCTAGAGGACTCCAGCCCTAGGTAAACTAATCTTTGGGTTGCCTCATATTAGAAAAACAATGTTTGCTAAGAGTTTTTGCATTCCTCCCTGGCAGCAGTGTCTCTTCCGTGTTACACAGACCTGCGGTCATGACTCACCATTTCTTAGTACACTTGATTTTCCTTTAAGAATAATGTGAACCTCCCTGGGAACTGAAGGGTACCATTCTCTAATATATTTACTTTCCCTTTAACTGGTCTTTTTACCATTATTCAATGAGCTACCTGCCCCAGATATTTAAAAGTCAAATATTCTCATTTCTACACAGGTCTGATTACCACGACTTCGAGGAAATTGGATCGAGAGCAGCAGGCGGAACATTTTCTGGAGGTAAGCGCACAGAGAGAAGCGGCACTCATTAAAACTGACTTTCAGTAAACTCCCCTCACCTTCATCAAAGGCGAGAACCTTAGCGAGTCTAAGCAGTGGGTTTCCGAGGCAGGTGCTCCTCCTGGCCTGATTGATTCTGAAGGCAGAGGCTTCCAGGGCAACCTTACCCATGCACCGCTGTGAGCCTGTGAGAGGAGAGAGGCTTGCAGAGAACACTTAGCCCGGTAAGGACAGGCAGGTGCCTGCACACGTCCGCCTGGGCTTCAGACGGCTATCAGTAATCAGAGAAGAACACTGTGGGGCAGAGCCCCAAGGGCCTCAGCTCCAGATGTGTGGGGGCGAGGGGGGGCGCAGCGGCACTGCAGTCAGAGCGAAGCATGTCATTCGAGAGGACGCTGCTCACCTCATATCTCACCATGGGGAGACGGCTGAAGCTGAGAGGTGCGCCTTGATTCACAGCCCGAGATGACTGCTCCTGAAACTACAAAATCCACAGCCATAATTCATTAAGACAGGAGCAGTCACAGAGGAAACTCTAAGAGCATTACTTCTGAGGAAGAGAGAGATTAAAAGACAGTATACGGCAACAGATGAGAAGACAGATACGAGGGAGCTCTGCGGATCTTCTGCATTTTCAGGGTCTTTATTGGGTAGCTTGACGGAGTTTTATAGCACCATGATTTAGGTGTGACAGTGTGATATGGAATAGAGGAGGATGCTCAGAGCTGTTTCTTTCGTCCCTAAGACTTGCTCACATATACCACACCTGCACACACACACGCACACACACCCCTCCATGCCTAGACATATATATCCACGCCTACATACAACTATAAGCCTATATTCCTGCACACACATCTATATGCCTAGAGACATTTGCACACCTTACACATACACCTGCATACCCCTATACAAATACACACACACCTGTACTGCACATACACAGCTCTCAAATCTTATACAGGAATCTCCTTGGAATCCTCCTTTATTTTTTCACCCTGAAGGAGCTTTGTAAGGAACACTGGGCATTGAAGTGTTCTGCCTGTGTAGCCTAAAGCTTTTCATCATGATGTGTAATTAATCACCCTCAACCTCTGGTTCCTTCCCCTGAAGCATTACAGAGCATGCATAGTACTGATACCTTATAGGGACACTGTTAGCATCAAATCTTGTGTTCTATAGCAAAGTATTTTTCAGAACTCCGAGTTCCATACATAATAGAGTGTTGTTATTACAGAAAAAGCCCGTGATAATCTGTCCAAATACCTTTTTTAATCCCATAAAGATAAAGACTACAGGCTGACAAAAATAATTATAATAATTCTTTCCCCAAAATCCTGTTAATGGACTGAGAACTGGCCCAGGTTGGTGATGCCAGTGTTGTTTTGTGTGTTTCTCTACTCCCCAGAAGGAGCTCAGGAGCCCTGGAAGGGCTTTGTTAAGTGGTAGCTAGCCCTGTTACAACCCAGAAGGAGGAAAAGCAGACAGCATTTCCTTAGGTGGAGATCTCCGCGAGGGTGTGGCTCAGAGCAGCAATGGAGACATGCGGCAGAGAAGTGGTGCAAGGTTGTTTGGGGTCAGTAGGTGTCCTTACTGTGCACATCCTTGATACTTTCTGACCCCTCAGAGACTTAGTTAAGTGCGGAGTAACAGGCCAGGGCTTTGAATTTGCTTAGCTTGAGGTCCGATGCAGAAAACAGCAATCCTGGGCAACTGAATTCAGCCTGGTCTCTGGCTGCAGCTAGGCACCATTCAGACCCCCAACAGACTGAGGGCAGGAATGATTAGCCATGGGATGTCAAAGGGAGAAGCCACTAAGAAAGGTACCATGGGGACGCAAGAGTATATGGGGTGGGGGATGGGTTGATTAGGAAGCCCTATTTGAAGAGGTGACATTTGATGGTTTGGGTCTGAGATTCTGTCCAAGAAACAGAAAGTAGAGGAGGGTATCAATGTGGAGCAGGGGCAGAGGGAGAGATGATGGGAAGTCAAAGTGAAGAGCAGCAGATCGATGCAGTAAGGATCCCAGCTTGCCGTGGAGTGCGACAGACAGCCATTAGCCCATTGACACATTGATTACAGAGTCTGGGTGGGGACAAGGCAGCAGGGACAGTGGAAGACTGTGGGAAGTTTTAGGGAGACCCAGGTAGGACAGTGTGGCCTGAGGAGAATGAGGACAATGTAGCTCAAGAGGGAATTATCTATTTCAGGCCCCATTGGAGATCCGGGGACAGCAGGAGGCTGACTTTCTAAAGCTTTCAGAGTTGAGAATTTAAGGGCTCTGGGCCATTAAAATCAGACCAGACTGCCCCAGGGCACACCTCATTGCCTTGGAGCACACTGTCCTCAAAAGTCTACCAAGACTCAAAAGCCAGCTGAATCTTTCTTTCCTCTTTCTTCTTTCTCTCTCCCCTCTTCCCATCTCTCTTTCTACCTCTTCCTCCTCTTCCTCTCTTATTCCCCTTTCCTTTTTTCTCTTCAATTCTCTTGTTCTCAACCTTTAAATTGTTTATCTTATAATCATGGTGTTTTTATTCTGTGTAAAATCACAGGAATTTCAATATACCCATTTGTTTTTTAATTGATCATGAGAGGAATATTATAAATAATACTAAGTTATATTAACTATATATTAACTAATATAACTAATAATTAACTAATATAACTAATAATAAATAATAAATAAATGAAAAGGTAATGCTTTGTAATGCAGACTAGAGTTGTCCATTGTACCCAAATTTCTGTAGCTTCTGGTCCATTTGGAGAGTCCCTAGTTTGGAATTAACCTCTTGAAGAGTTGAATCACCCAGGTAACACTATGACCCTCTAATGTTCATAGTAACCTCTGGTCTCTTTCATAGTTTTCCTTTCCAATGAGATGAAGTTGACTTTTCCTGAAAGAGTGTTTAGAAGCCAATACTGCACCCAGAGGACATGGGTGGTTGGGAGTTGGTTGCTATCCCCATGACAGAAGGTCCTTCAGTTATACACTGATTGATGATACTTACTCTTGTCGGGGAGGGGGGTGCAAGGCGATGCATGGTCTTACAACTCTGTAGAGAAGTCACATTAACCTGTGGCTGTCATGACTGTTGTGATTCACCTATGGCCCTGTTACTCAGGAGGCTGAGGCTGATGGACCACAGTTCTGACTAGTCTAGTCTACACAGTGAGACTGTCTCTCAAACAAACAGCATGCAGGCAGAGGAGCAAGGAATGCAGACAGACTCGCATGTACAGTGCCTCTTTCCTCAATGGTTTCTGGGTTAATTCTCGCCCACCTCCAGAAGCCACTGATGTTAAGATATTCTGCTGCTCTTCTCTCACTTCCACAGGTGCAAAAAATAGGTTTGTAGCTCACATATTCAAAGTTTATACATTCTTGACAGGCTGTTGTGGTTGTGGTGTGGGAGGCCGTTCCTACAACCACAGAGTGTTGGAAATGGACTCATTAATTAGTGAATAAGGATCATTCACGCCTTGGTGGTTTTATCTTTGGCCCAGGTTACGCCATTTTCAGAGAATTCAGCTACAAAATAAGGAATAAAGCTGTCCCTTGCAGTATAATCACTAATGTAGACTGGTTTCTCACCTATCAGATGCTGAAGCTTCCCAAAGGCACGAAACTCCATTTCTTGAGGTATTAAATCAAGGCCATGTAGGGAAGGCCCGTGTTCATTTGAAGAGTGCCTGAATCTGGTAGACTCTCAGAGCTCAGATGCAGCCTTGGACCTCTCTAGATCTATCCCCCCCTCCCCAGTCCTCCCCGTAAAGAGGAGGACCATTCCCTGCCTCTCAGCTGATATAAAAAGTGGATGAATGAGAGCTGGAAGGGGCTCCACGTGTGGATGCTAGGGTGTATGTGTGAGCAGTGGACGTGTGGTCAGTACAGACTGGCTTCCTCGCCTCTGTTTTCTACACCTGGGAACCTCTGGATGTAGTGTGTATGGCATGACTGGTGTCACCCGAAAAGACAGTGCTGGGGTCACTATCAACACATGCTAAAGGGTGTGAGCTCGAGGTAGAAGTCTAGAGATTATGCCTCCTTCCATTTGCATGAGGATTGCCCAGTTAAACTGTCTCCAGCTACTGTTTTCTTTACCTGTAAAATGGAAGTAACAACACACAAGACACAGAGAGCCAGGAACTCAGTCTCCAAACCCTGCCTGCCCCTCCCTCCCCATTTTCCTCCTTTCTCCCTTGTCTTCAAAAACCATCTTGTCAGTTACTTTTTTTTTCTGTAACTGCTCTAGCAGTTGACTCTCTCATATTGGTGTGACTATTCTTACACACACACACACACACACACAGTCCTGACTTGTGTGTGTCTTTATCTTGCTTACAAGAAGAGCATGATTATTCTTCTCTTCTGATTTTGAAACAGTGCTCTGTTCAGGGCTGGATGTTCTGATTAAAATCTCCCAAAGAGAACAGAGAAAATATTCTATTTGTAAATTGGAAACGATGACAGGACAAGACCTTGTCCTGTATAGAGGAAGGAGAGGAGAAATAGTCCTGAATGTGCACATAACTTGAAGTACCTGAGAGAATGTGGTGAGACTTTGTGTGATAAAATTTGTATAAATATCATATCATAGCAGAGATGCACCTGAGACCTACAGGCGTGTGTCCTACTTGGTGTCTGTCTTTCACAGACTCATCCTACAGACATGTGTGTTATTCGGTGTCTGTCTTTCACAGACTCATCCTACAGACATGTGTGTTATTCGATGTCTGTCTTTCACAGACTCATCCTACAGACATGTGTGTTATTCGGTGTCTGTCTTTCACAGACCCATCAGTCTTCTTCTATAGGATGCAACTCATGTAACTCTGATTTTCCTCACACCTGGAAGTCTCTTCACTTTCCTATTAATTTGTCCTTTGGTAATTTTATCCAGGTATGTAATTTAATTTAATCAGGCTCCAGGTTATTGTCTCCGCACAAGAAGGGAATGTGCTGCACTTTGGGAAGTTAGTGTCCTACTTCCTCTTGCCTTGGATGTCAATCCATGTGCCCGTGAATGTGCTTCTGGGAATTCGCTGCCTGGGTAAGCACCTGCTTCTGGAAGCCACAATAACTTCTGGAGAAAGACAAGCAACACCCCACTTCATACTGCTATTTCCAGAACTTAATCCTAAGAGAATGGGAAGGTGTCTCCTGGGTGTCCTGTCTTAGCCACTTTTCCTGTTGTGTGAAGGAAGAGCCTTTGGTCTCATGCCACCCCACTCCGCATAGAGGCTACTGTTTGAACCACAGCCTGTGCTCAAAGCCCAGGAACAATTCCTAAGTCACATTTCCCTATTGGAATCTGTCACCCCTGGGAGGTGATAAAGATATAATTCAGAAAGTCATCTTAGAATTTTTTATGAGAGCTGTTGTAATTCCTGACCACTGTGCATTTCTAAAGATGCTGATGTGTCAGGGTTAGGCATGGAGCTAGGCCACGAGCTAATAGGTACTTTCTTATGACACTATTGATATTGTATGTACTTCCAGGTGACTAATCCAAATAAAACAGAAAAAAATCAACATTTGCTTACAATGTATAAACTACTCTTTAGCGCTGTACCTTCTAAACCTCTCCAGACCAGGCAGCCAGAATCCAGAGGAGTCGGACCAAACTAGAATATCTCCACTGGAGAGAGGCATGACTCCTTCTACGTGCCTCTGTGTCAGGAAGAATCCCTCAGGAAAGTCTCACCTTTCCAAGCTCCAGGATGAGCATCTGAAGGGCTTGAGGAGGTGACAGAGAGTGCAGGAAGCCATGTTAAATTCAAAGCTCAACTCTAGCTGCATTGGCAGAGATCAAGCCAGCAGCCAACAGGCTCTCAGAGTCTGCAGGAATTGGAGGTCCTCTTGTTTGTTTTTGACAAGGGAACATGATAAGGGTTTTTATTTATTCAGCATTTAAGAAACAGAGGATGCGGTTCTGTATCTATTAGCCATAGCCAGGGCATGCCTCTGCCTGAAAAATTACAACCCCCACCCAAGGCCATGACAAATTCAGGATCTGGGCTTCAACACATGTGCAACGCCATCTGCCCAGCCTCAGAAATGCTTCCAACAGCAAGGCACTTCAAAGTCCCTGTCAGACCACAGGGGCATTAGCATATGAGGAGGGCTAATCAATTTCTGATGATCTAAAGCAGAGACATGTAGCAGACCTTTTCTTGTAGGCCACCAACCAGCTCCAAATCAAGACACGAAAACTTCTGTTTAGTTATAAATCTGCTGTCTAGCTTAGGCCCGTTTCTGGTGACCTCCTTTCACTTAAATTTACCTATTTCTCTTTATCTGCCTTTTGCCTCGGGACTTTTTGCTTTTCTTACATTCTGTATATCTTACTTTTACTGCTTCTCGTGTCTGCTGAATGGCAGCTGCCTGGCTTTTTGTCCCAGGCTTCTTCTCTCCTTCATTTCTTGTTCTTCTCTCGTTCTTTTCTCCTCCTATTTATATCCTCTCTGCCCACCAGCCCGGCCTGTCCTTTCTTTGCCTAATCATTGGCCACTCAGCTCTTTATTAGACCAATCAGGTGCTTAGTGAAACCAGTGTCAGACATCTTTCCATAATTAAGCACATATCCTTTCATCGTTAAACAAATACATCATTAACAAATGTAACACACCTTTATACAGCTAAAGTAATATTCCACAGCGTAAACAAATGTAACACTTCTTTGCCTAGTTAAAATAATATTCTATAACATATAGATCCACACACACACAGATAGATACATATGCATACATGTGATAAATGCACACACATATATACTATACACATTCACATGCACACACAGAGACACATACATATATGTACATATACATATATTTATGCATGCACATATACATATATAGACATATAAACAACATGCACATACTTAATCAGACACACAGAAATATATACACATACATAATTATAAATATATATGCATATACATAAATAGAATAAATACAAATTCACATGCACATACATATACACATATAAATATACACAGACCTATATACATATATACAAAGAAACATATATGCACCCACATACTTATGTATACACACACATACATATATATACTCACATGCACACACAGGAATATACCTGCATACATACACACATACACACATACACATACACATACATACATACATGCATGCACAAGTATGTGTGCACAATAAATACAAATGCACACATATATACACATATACATATACACATGTGCATATACATGTGTACCTATATGTCCACATATATGTGTACATGTATGCATACACTTAGTTACACATGCATGTATGCATACAAGCACACATACATACACATACACATACACGTATACATCTATATACACAGACCCACATACTACACACCCACTAACACTACTCACATAAACATACATACATACATAAATATATATGTATATACATACACACACGGAAACACTTATGAAAGGGAGAAAAAACTAAACTACTATAAACTCCTAAAATTTTAGACTGACTAGGGTAGAATTTTAAGGAGTAAAGTTATTTTGAATTATGAAATGGTTTCAAACACATACCTTTGATGTACAAAAGCATATAATACAAAACATATTCATTGTAGGGAAGAAAGAAACAGAGAGCGACATGCAAAGGGACATAAACACCTAGGAAAAACTTTGGTGAGGAAACTGTTAGCATCCATAATTTCCCCAACCAAAAGTAATCACTTTTCTATTTTTTATATGATCTTTCAGAACATTTTTGCATTTACATACGTACATATACACATCTCTTCCACATAACATGGCTGGAGAGAGGCTCGGTGCTCAAAGCATTTGCTGCTCTTGCAGAGGCCCAGAGTCTGGTTTCCAACACTGGCATCCGGCAGCTCCCTGTCTGTAACTCTAGCTCCAAGATTGTGGCTATCTTCTTCTGGCCTCTGTGGGTACCTGCATGTATGTGTCTGCATCCATATAAATCTTTAAAAGCTGTCAAATATATTGTGATACTGTAAATATTCTTTTATAAACAATTTTCATTCATTGTGTTCATTTATATATTGATAAATTTATGTGTCCCCTCACACACAATGGGGTCTCATTAAACAGTACTCTGTGGTACTCTGTGATAACCTTAAGTAGGGAACCACCCATCAGAGGACTGCGTGGATTTTGCCCAGCCTTCTTCCTAGACCCTCTGCTTAAATGTCCCTGCTGTTGGTATGCAGCCCACTCAGACGCTTTTGACTGACCTAGTCAGGAAGCAATTCAAACAGACTGTGGAAAGCAACCAACAGCACTTAACAGACAGCTGGGTCAGACAGCACTGAAGCAGGGAGCAGACGCTGGCCCAGGCGTGCACCCTTGGGTACCACAGCAACTTTTAGACACCAGCTATTCCTCTCACTTTTAGGGTAGAGAACGTGGAACCGCATTCACATCTAGCATTGCTGCCTGCCCCCTCTACAACTCTGACTCTTTCTGATGTCAGTGGAGATGAATCACTACTATAGCTAAGGCCTGTGTGTCTTCGAGAGGGGCACAGACGACATCCCAGGCTGGAAAGAACAATCCTGGTGTCTAAGTCTGGCTCGGTTGTTAAGAGCCCTAGCCACTCTTGCAGAACACGCAAGTTCAGTTCCCAGCGCCTGCACTGCAGTTTGCAACTGTGTGTCACTCCACTTCCAGGGGTTATGACACCTTTTTCTGGCCTCCAAGGACACCAGGCACACATATAGTGCATATTCATAATGTAGCCAAACACAAAATAAAAGTCAGTAAACCTTTTTTTTTTTTAAAAAAAAAAAAAAAAAAAAGGCAAAGTCTTGTCAGATGATACCCTTGACAGCAACAAACAGAGAAGCAACTGTTGACATAACCCTGTGCGTGTCCACTGAGGCTGGGCTGTGGAGCGACTCTGAAAACCCCTAGTGCGCATGCTAATACGTCACTGCTGCCCGGGGTTAAACCCACTTTCCCACAATCTTGATGTGTGCTTTGGAGGGAGGGATGGCAGGGAAAATAATACACATCAATGAAATGCCCTGTTTTGAGGGTAAAATATACATAAATATATTATTTATGATATGAGTGAACCAAAACCAAAGATTATAGGATCCTTGAAGACTGATTTTGTTTCTGGCACTGAGTTGAAACCTACTAGACCCTAAGTATTGGTAAACTGAACTGAAAAGCTCTTTTATCCTCCACTGTTCTGCGTGTTTAAACCGAGGAGGGAGAACTGAATGGCAGCTCAACTTTGCAACTAGTGCCTATCTAAGAGGAGCTCTAGATAGCTGGGGCCGTGGTGGACATCTCCAGAGCTGTGGACAGGAAACTGTAGATAAACTCACTTCCGAAACACTAGAAAGGGCCACATCTAGGGGGAGGCCAGCTGGAAAGAGAAACGAACTTGGACCCCTTAGATCACATTACTACGTGACCCACCATGAATTTATTTGACCCCAGTGGGACAGAACTCACATGATGCCGAGACCAGCACTCTGGCCAATTCACACCTGAGATTATGTACTAAGGGCTCCCACAGGTGTTTGGACGAAAAGACTGACCCAGCATGTTAAGGAAGCAAGACGGGAAAGTGGTAAAGACTAGAGGTGAAGGCACATCACAGATGCCAGTGAGTCACTAAAAGAAAGGCTGACCTGGAGAGCCACACCTGAGATTTGGGTTATAAGTTCAAAACCACGAGAGTTATCAGTGTACGGAGGAGCATTGTTCCACTGCCGCCTTGTTCTCTTTTTAATTGCCACACACATTTCAATCACATCCAGATGTTCTATTATTGTGGCTACCAACTTGGGAAATTACATTGTAGTCACTTTCAAAGCTGTCAGAACACTAAATTCAACAATGACAGTTTATAACCCATTTTCTCTAAAGTACTTATTTTTTTTTCTTAACCCTAATGGGTTAAGCCAGGCTTTCTAAACTGAGTTTTTCCCATATATGTAAAGTCACTCTTTCTGGTTCCACAAATGTGCCTTGCCTTTGTGCATGCCTCATGCCCATCTTAGGTCTTTGTGCTTGGGTTAGTTTAAAACATGGAAACTGTGGGGCTAAAGATATGACTCAGTGGTTAAGAGCACTGGCTGTTCTTCCAAAGGTCCATGGTTCAATTCCCAGCACCCACATAGCAGCTCACAACTGTCTAGAACTACAGTTTCAGGGTCCTCAACACCCCTATGCAGGCAAAACATCAATGTACATAAATTTAAAAAAATTGGAAACTGCTTGATACTTAACATTAAATAGTTGAATTTAATGATAAAATTCTTTCAATGCCTTTCGAACATGAGTGTGTGTGTGTGTGTGTGGTGTGGTGTGTGTGTGTGTGTGAGTGTGTGTGTGTCTGAAAATTGCAGACTGGTTTAAAGGACCAGCATTATTAATTTTGAAAATGCATGTTTTCCTACCTAAATTTAAAAATATGTAATAGTGTATTATCTGTTTTACAACTGATACGTTTAATATTTCCCACAAGGTTTCATGGGTAATTTTCAGTTGCAAAGGGATGAGTTCTTCGGTTCAATGCCCTCAGCATTCTTATGATAATTTAGAAATTGGGAGACTTGGCCACATTTGTCGATGGTAAACTGCAAAGAATCAGCCACTTTCAAATCAAACAAAGGCACAGAGAACCTTGAGGGTCCTTTTGAAAGGAGACTGCTTCTAACAAGTCAAATTACAGTGTCTATTTCCAAAGTCAATGGAAGGCTGAGTTCATAGGAGATGGTTGCTGCTGCTCTTTTGTGGGGGCTGCTTGCATAATCTGTCTGCTCTGTGCCTAGCACCCCACTGAACTCAGTAAACACGCAGCGCTGGTAATGTTGGCGCTCAGAATTCGTTTAGCGCTCTCACGGCTTTTGAGTGTCATGATGTTCTGCCTACTAGGTGCAGGGAATTTTAATTTAATGCCCTCTTCAAGCTTTGGAAGTGTAATGACCCATGTAAGGTAATCCTCTACTCCAGCGGGACGTTTTTGGAGCAAAGCCACAGAATTGTCCAAGAATTCATTAAAAAAAATCAGAGAAACTTTCCTTCCCACACTAAGATGCAGAGGTTTAGCTGACTGGCCTTTCCGATCCCTGTCCTCAAAGCCATCTGTATCATTATTTCTCAACACATACATACGAAAACAAGAAAAGTAGAGAGAATTGGAGTCTATGATACTTAAACCACTCTACTCATCTTCAATTATGCTATGATCCCGGCAGATGGTGGAACAGAAAAAACAGAAATAGTGACCAGGAAGCCACCTACCCAGCCCAGCCTCCCCCCTCCACCCCACTCCCCACTCCCGCCTGTTAGCTTGACCTAGCTATGACTAGACTAAGGGATATCTGTCAGTTTCCCGAATTTCTCCCATGAAGTCAAGGTTCCTTTTGGTTAAATAGAAACTGGCACAGACAGCTGTGGTTTTGTCTGCCTTTCTTTCACGATGCTGAGGATGGAACCCGGGGTTTCCCACACGGCAGGTAGGCATTCTGTAGGGACCCACACTCCCAGTCGCATGGAATTGTTTTTTTTTTTTAAATCAGTCATGTCTTTAGTACTGACATAATTCTGGGCACCTACTGGGCACTGTGAACTGTTTATCTGAGGAATAGATATCCCATAAAGGGAAGCACCAGCTAGCTATAAGAAACTCCTGTCTTGCTTATTTTGTTTCTAAAAAAGGAAGAGAAAGCTATTTTGGGAACCTGGCAATCTTCGGATCTTCAGCGCCTCCTCTCGCCTCACTTGGAAACCATAGGGAAGCGAGACTACCGGAAGAGCTGAGCGCATCAAGAAATGAAACACAATTGTGGGGAATATTTAAATTCTGTGAAATCAAGGTGAATTATCACTCATGTGAGTTCAGAGCCAGCTTTAGGTTTTGCATCACGGCGACAAAATAACAACTCAAAAAAGGAAGGATTTGTCTGCTGTGGTGGTGTCGGAAGTTTCAGTCTGCTATGGCAGGGAAGGTGGAGCAGAGCGGCTCGGCTGGGAAAGCACAGGGAGAGCAGGACTTAGTTGGCCCTGCCCATGGATGGATGCTGCCCATCTTTAGGTTTAGTCTTACCCTTTGGCTAATCCTCTCTAGAAATGTCCTCACAGACATTCAAAGGTATACTTACTAAGCACCCAGATACTTGTAAATGTAGCAAAATTGACAACAAAGATTTACTATCACATGGCCCATGATAAATAATAGCTAGGGGCAGACATAACTAGACACATATATAGATTTTCCACTTAATAAAACATAAGAATCACCAAAAAGGTTGCCCTAAAAAGGGTTGGGGCTACAAGTTTAATGATCAGTGAATTAATTGAGGGAGAATATATAACAGAAATATGTGTAAAAGTGTGAGAATCAACCTCTGTGTGATGGGGTCCAAGACTTCACCTAGAGGAATGGGGAGAGCTCTAGACATTGAAGTAGAAGGAGAACAATATCAAAGAAAATAACACACATAATTCTAGCACTAACATAAGTAGTAAAACATGTGGTACTCTTGGGAGGTGGTGATGCAGGGAACCTGATTGGCAAGCAGAGTAAGAATTAGAAAGGGAGGGAGGATGAGAACGCAGGGCTGTGAAGCCTGAGCAGGATGCCAACGCACTGACATGCCTGGATGAGGAAGGTCGCCAGGGGAGGGTGCCTTTGTACTCAGAGCCTGACATCCAGCTAGAGAGGAGGAGGAGGAGCGGGCTGTGAGGTCTGACCTTCACAGCCTGGAGAAGCACATCAGGAGAGATGAAAGCGGAGCAAGGAAGGAGTGCGCAGAACTCTGGGATTCTGAAAAGAAGAGGGAAGGTCCTGGTCTGTCCCAGAGGTCAGAACTGGAGCCAGCAGCTCCCGGTACAGACATTGAGTTCAGTTCATTTCTGAGGGAGTCTCCCTGTTTGCTTATCTCCTCCTCCCCATACATGTGATGTCAGGAAAAGATGTTCCAGGAAACATTTCCTAGAAAAGCAAAGGTCCTTTTTTTATTTAGTTTTTCCTGTAGATTTACATGTATTTCAATTTTGCTCATTTTCATGAAATTCTTGACTCACAGGGTGTGATCAATTGACTTGTTTCCAAACACTGGAACCTGACTTAAGGCCTGAGCATCTCGGTTTCCTTCTTAGCTGTGTGCTGTTATCTGAAGAGTGTGTCCCAGAGGCATGCTTTTGTAGAGACTCTGGGGTAGGGACTGGACTCTTCCTTTTGCCATAGAAAGCCTTGTTCTTCCTGGTGCAGCAGCCTATGGTGTATTTGCTTAGAGGGAGGAGCTCATTGCTACAGCAGGACTCTTCCCAGTATGGGCAGAGACTCATGATTATAGCCAACCATAATTGCAATAAAGATTCTGCCAGATATCACTGAATGGGTGAGAGAAAATTCTTATTCCATGACAGTTTCAATGCCCCCAGCTACAAATGGGAATGATTACAACCAGCTTATTGGGTATTTGAAATGCTATAGAGAAGAACAAACTGAGAGAAGAGGGTGCCTGACATTGGCGCCACTACTGTTAGTTGTCTTCTTAAAGTTAAAAAAAAAAGACACACATAATAAAATCCCACCTTGTCCCAAAGCTAGCATAATCCTCTTAGACTTGTAATTCAATAGAAATGTCGTTTCATGAATACAAAAGAGAAAGGCATTTTGATGCTTATGAAAATATAGCAGGCGCCACCATCAAGGACACCCCTTTACCTTCAGGGTGCACCTTCTCAGGTCCCCTGATAACAGTACTATCATGGGTGAGCGCAGAAAGTGAGTGGTACAATCTTACCTTGAGGACCTGTCAGGAGGATGGCCATGACTCATGCTCCCTGCAGAGGAGGTTGTTAAGTGAGTCATTAGAGTGTTAGAATTGCATGGGATGGCTTTGTCACCCAAGTGACAAGAGGCTTCACTTTGATACTGTTAAATCTGAAGAGGCTGACAAGCAAGAACTCTGCATGAAGATCACAGGAAGGGGATTGCTTCAGAGTGGCTGTGCCAAACCTCTCTTCTCTCATAGTCCTGCCATGGCCTTTGGCTATTGTATTGTTCTTCACTTAAATTTGATTTTAGGTCATTTCTGTAGCTTTTCATTGATGGCCTAGAGTGTGCAGCTTTTGTCCTCAGTATGACAAGGACCAGGACAAACAAGGCATGGCTTGTTGGACTCCCACCTTCTGAAACCCAGGGAAGCCTTTATCAAGGCAAATGGTCAGCCATGGTCTCCATGAAACAGCTTTTGTTCAAACGGCACTGATGATGTGAGCATTGCTAAGCATTCTCAGAAGTGACAGTGGAATTTAAAATGGCCAGGCCCTCAGCCTGACCCCCAAGGAAGCCTGTTCAACTCTTTCTGTCCTTTGCATTCTGAGACAGTGACATGTTTTCATGGGGTGATCCCTCCAGAGGAGAGTACTCCCTTCCAAACTTTGTTTCCTGAGGCTCAATAGGCCACCAAGAGCGTATGACAGGGTGCTCTACTTTCTGGGGAGAATGGGGTGGACCCCAAGCTGGTCTACGAATGGTTTTGAAAGTAAGAAGACACTGCCTTAGGAATGCTGTGCAGTGATTGGCTGGAGCGAGGTAGAGCTTGGGCTGACCCATACTTAACTTTCCAGCTTAATGTTGTCAGTTTGCTCCCACACAGAGCACACAAAAGGTATGAGGGTCTGAGAGTGCTCCCACACAGAGCACACAGGAAACGGTGTGAGGGTCTGGGAGTGCTCCCACACAGAGCACACAGGAGAAGGTGTGAGGGTCTGGGAGTGCTCCCACACAGAGCATACAGGAGAAGGCATGAGGGTCTGAGAGTGCTCCCACATAGAGTATGCAGGAGGTGTGAGGGTTCTGAGAGTGATTCCACACAGAGCACACAGAAGACCATGTGAGGGATCTGAGAGTGCTCCCACACAGAGCACGCAGGAGACTGTGAGAGTCTGAGAGTGCTCCCACAGAGCACACTGGAGGTGTGAGGGTCCAAGAATGCTCCCACACAGAGCACACAGAAGACCATATGAGGGGTTTGAAAAATGAAAACTGTCAACCTGGAAATTCTGTCAGGCATGGCTTCAAGCACAGAGAACCTGGAATTACTTTTCTGCTTTCTTTATTTAGTGTTTATTGCTCTACCTTCCCCCAGACCATAAGCACTTTAAGATGAAGTTACATTGTTTTCCATGATTCTACAGCTTCTAGATCAATGCTTGGCAACCAGTAAATTTTCAAGGAATATTTAGGAATAAGCGAACTTCTGCAGGTGTGCTGCTAAATAGAATCCCAAGGCAGCCATTCACAAAGACAGCTGCACTCTTGGTGTCTCAGACAACACCCCACACCTCCTATCAGGTTTATCCCAGAGGGGTGCTTGGAAATGTGAGCCTGTGTCCTCCTCCATGCTCTGAGGAATATCGTCATGTCATGTCTGGTCACCTGAATATATGTCATCTATAGACACTGAGTGGGGCAATGTAGCTTTCCATGGCGACGTTTTAAAAGTATTGTGTTCTTGGATCGCACTGAATTCCCGGGCTACGGTTGTTATACTGTTCAGCTGTCTCAGAATAGTTGGTGGCAATGCTGCTCAGAATGGCGCTTGCTTTCTGACTCGCGCATCTAAGGACAGAGCTGGCTGCAGGCACCTCACAGTGGAGAGCTGGGTGGTAGGAAGGCGTTCATTCCTCCATGGTAGATGAGAACGGCAGCCAATTACTGCATAATGAACCATTGGCTGCTAAACCGTGCTAGCTTTCTGTCCCCTGCATTTTCTCTTACTGTTCTCACAATGACCCTAGCTCTTGTCCTTTATTTTCATCTTAATCACACGTGCCTATATTTTCTATATATGTTTTTCATATACTTATTTAGGGAGTTTTTTTTCTGTAACTCTTTTCAAGTTTTCTTTGGCATTAGGCATCATATTAGTAATTCGTAATGGATCTTATTCTGAAACAGAGTTGGCTGTCCAGGGATTTCTGTTTAGCAGGGCCTGGAACATGGACAAAGCCATCGGCAAAGCTGTCTGCCTCTGTCCTGGCATGGCATGCTACTCTTTGTTGTTCCTGTAGCTATTTAAGTGTTAAGGCTTCTTGTTGCATTGCTCTGATTGCTCCCTGCGCTCCCCTGTGGTGCTGGGTTTGTCTGTGGAGCCCTGGCTATCCTGGAACTTGCTCTGCTGACCAGGTTGGTCCCAAACTCACAGATCCACCTGCCTGTTCTTTCAGAATGTTGGTATTAAAATGTGTATGCCACAATGTCTGACTGTCTCCCTTGGGTTTTATCCCACTCTATAGGAACTTGGTTAATGATATTTATGCCCACAACTGTAGACTACAGACATCTAGAATTTGAAACTCATACAGTCTCCAGAGATGGCCTAAAGGACATTGCTAAGGGATGTTTGTACCTTTATCTCCTCACTGTTTAATACAATGCCTCACCCTTAGGCCCTGAAAACTATGGTGGAATAATTACCAATTGATCTTCCAGAGAACTTTAATATCTTTGTAACTCTAGGATTGATTATCTTCTTAGACCTAGAGTTTGATGTTCAAAATTAAGACAAGAAGTCATTATTAATATGATTGTTTAACCTTTAATTTAAAATGCTTACAAATATAATTCAGTTAATTTTCTTTAGGGACGAGAAAGCCACAATAAGTTGAGCTTCATGGTCAGTTTCCATAATGAATCTATTTTTCTTTCTCTTTTTTATCCATACGATTGGAGCTATGCTTTTGTCATAAAACGTGGCTGGAGGTAGTGAACTGTGATGGAGTTGATGAAAGAGGTAATGTAGCCGTGTTGCTGCACACTGCACAAGGGGAGTAAAACATTTTCAGAGACGTGCAATGCACACTACTGTCCATCTATTTTCCTTCCTTCATCCTACGCCTAAATCTCCATCTATCTCCCTTCTTCATTCTTACTTTCAGATTCAGGAAATTACAAGCCATCTAGCTTGCTTAGTGTTTTACATTTTAAATGAATTATCATAAAAATGTATCTATGCTTCAAATTCAAACCCTGTTACATTCGCTCCCCTAATTAAAATGTTTATCATCCTCTGAGGGTTTCTCTACAACCTTCTAGGACTCCAGCTTAGAGTTCAGGAGTAAAGTACACAGCACACGTCACAGAGGGAAAATCAGGTTGGTGGAAGAAATACTTGACCGTGGAACAGCAAGTCCAAGCTCACTGACTGTTGGCCATAGAAAATGAGGAAGTAAACAGCTATGTCCTGTTTGAGTTGTTTGTGTGTTTTAAAATGAGATTACTGTAATGATTGTGGCAGCCTGTAATTTTTAAAAGAACATTTTAACTGCATACTTTGGGTAAGTGGATATTATGGCATACGTGTTAGTAAAATCTGTGTCCTGGTGAGGGATGGAAATAATAGTGTGGTTTACATGTGGAGGCAGCATGATCCTAAAGCTCCCACAGTTGAAACAGGCCACAACCATGGCTCTCAGAGCCAATGTCCTCCCACCAAGGACCTACTAACAGGCTATTATTGTTGGCTTCCACTGAATCTTTCGAGACTCAGAGCCTTTGACCTAATCACACTGTTCAGCGGGTGATGCTGGGTTGCGTTTGGATGGGTCTGTTCTTGAAACCTATAAAGTATGAGACACAGTTGTGTTGTGAACTCATTGCCATGTAGCAACACTTGATGATGTAACTATCAATCATTCGCCTGCTTCGGCTTCCGGTGTACAGGCTCAGTTGTGTTCTGTGGGGTTCACGCAGATTGTGATTGTGGGGTCGAGAAAGACTTCATGTCCTGCAACAGGCAGAGCGTCATTGCTCCTCTGTGCAGCCCCTTCTTGTTTAGTGTGACACCGTAATGGTCTAGGTCGGCACGTACAACAAGGGCAGAGACTAGGAAGCCTCTTGCAGCTCGGGATCATGGCATAGCTTTGTCCCTTAGACTGTCCTTCAGCGACTAAAGCAAGTCTCCAAGTCAAGACAAGTTCACAGGGCATGGCAATAGAGCCCACTGATTGGGAGGATCAGGAGAAGGTGGAGGTGGGTGCTCCAGTTCCCTCCCTCAGTGCAGCTAATTCTATCAGTATTATCCTAGCTTGTGAAAAGGAGGCTTTGGCTTTGAGTACTGTGAAATATGCACAGAGCGTTCCGTACTTTAAATTAGTTACTCTGGACTGGAAGTGGCAGAAAGTTTGGTCAATGCTGTTTAAATTTCATTTGACAAAAAAAAAAAAAAAAAAAAAAAAAAACAGGTGAAAACCATGTTTTAAGCCACAACACTGAGATCTTCTACTTTAAAAAATAGAAGAGAGGAGAAAAAAAAGAAGGGGAGAGGAGAGAAGGAGCCAAAAGAGGAATAAACCATGCCAAAAAGCCTTGCTGGGCGCAAAGCCACAGGTTCACAGTTCATTTTTTTAAGCAGTAATATTTTTAATTTTCAAATTAGCAAGTTACCAAAATACCTACTTCTAAAGTTATAAAGCATAAGTTACTCCATCCAATTCACTAACACATCAAATACCGTGTTTAGTGGAGCTCACACTGGATGGACCGACCAGCAGCTATGACAAGCTCTGGGACGTTTGGGCCAGGGTTTTCCTTTGCTTTGTTCATAGCAGTATTTGAGGATGTTCATGCTCTCAACTTGGAAAGCACAAGTGACTTTATCTTTTGATCTATGTCTAATATTCAATCAGATATATTTAGTGGTCAATAACTAAAATTTCATACATAAATATGAAATTTGATATAGAAAGATGTGAATCAACTATATCAATAAATAATACTAAAATTTTTATTACTTATTAAAATATGATTCTTAATCACAAGAATTACATTATATATACATATATATATATAAGTCTTTATGTGTATTGTTTGTAAAGATGCTTAAATCCTAAGTGTTTCAAATGGTGCTTGTGGAATGAACTGGTATTTAATGCCTGAAGCAAACTCTCCACATGTGACAAGAAGAAGTTGACAAGGAGCTGGCTTCCAGCACCAGATTAAGGTTGAAAAGTCATCCTGGTTGAACACTTTAAGGGGATTATCATGCAAGCATACAAAAACAGCCCATCACAAATGATAAGCCAATCCGTTAGTACCAGGCTGGTGGGATCTACGGCAAATGGGATGCAGCAGCTGAACGGATGTGTGTAGATAGACTCCACCTGAGAAGTGGGAATCAACCGGAGCAGTAGGAAAGAAGCAAGACTGGGATTCCCTGAGAGAACAGGCGCTAGGAAAGGCATATCCCTGATGAATCCTCTCAGCAGAGATCTAAGACACTCTGGTTCTCTCAATAGAGAGAATGCCCATAAAACACTGTTTTCAGGAACAAGGAAATCCAACTTCCTTGACGTCTTTAAAAGCTGCCCAAACTGCCGAATTTAATATGAGTTTCTATTAGCTATGCAAACAGTTACAAGAAAGTAATGTTTTGGTAAATTTAGCACATTGATTTTTGGTAAATTGTCCTCTGGCAAACTGGTCATTTCGTGTATTGTTTATTTCGATGTATTGATTTTTTAAAGCATACTGGCTTTCTTCTCATATCTGGTACCCTTAGAGAACAAACTGGGCATGCCAAGATTCTTTTTAAAAATGTACATCAAACACTATCAGACACTGGCTGGGGACCTGGGCGCACACTGTGACAGAGGCATTGGCCCTCTGCTCTTGGGGTTTGTGGGTGTGAAAGGAAGGCAGGAACTGAGGGAAGACACAACAATCTTACATGGAGTTTTGATAGTCACTTTAAGGGAACATAATGAGAAAATAGAGTCCAGGGGGAGAACCTGGGAACAGAACTCCCCTTACTTAGTCCATAGTGGAAAATCTGCAGAATGAAAAGCTCAGTTTCCACCCATGGACACAGACAAGAAGATGAGAGTTGGCTATTTGGTTATCCTACCAGATGAGTAGGTGATACAATTCAGGTACAAGAAGACACAGACCATGGGGTAGAGAACATGCTTCAAAAACCTCCAATGTTCACCTCTTAAACAGGTTTGTTTGTTTTTTTAAAAAAACTATTTTACATACCAACTATAGTTTTCCCTCCCTCCTCTCCTCCCATTCACCTCTCCTATCTTCTACTTCCCCCATCCATTCCTCCTCTGTCTCCATTCAGAAAGGGGAAGGCTTCCCGTGGGAGTCAATAAAGTATGGCATAACAAGTTGAAGCAGGACAAAGTTCCTCTCCATGAATCAAGGTTGAGCAACCAACCCAGCTTGGGAATTTGGTTCCCAAAAGCCAGTTCAGTGGTCTCCAGTTGACATTTGTCTCTAAGAAGACATCTTAAACTTTCCCCTATACACTTCAGGAATCTAAGAGTTGCTGGGCTCTGGAGTTGAGGTCACCAATGTTTTCAGCTCCACCAACACTAGAAGATATCAATTATGAGAACTTATCTATTCAAAAACTAGAAGATATCTAATTATGAGAACTTATCTATTCAAAAACAGATAAGAAACAGTATGTGTGTATACTGTTTTATGTGTTGATTATATTATATTTGTACATGTATGTGTGTGACTTGATTATGGCATATGAATGCAATATTATACACATGTGAAATGTAACTAGTTGGGTTAAAAAAAATCAGGGGTAGTATTAGGTGTGGTACTCCAATAATCGAGGCACATGGAAAGTTAGGGTAAGAGGATTAAAAGTTCAAGGCCATCATGGACATAAAACAAAATCTTGTTTCAATAAATCAAGAACTCAGGGTCCAATATCTAATAGAGGAGAAAAGCTTTCACTTGAAACACTTACAGAAGAGCTGGGCGGCTGCAGTGAGCTACAGCCCAGCTTTGATTTGACTTCAGTTTTAGTCACCTAATATTTGCTTAAGGCTACTATCCAGCGAATGACCATACACTTGTCTTAAGACAACAAGAAATAATTTGGGGAGGCTAAAAGCTCAATATTAATTTTATTGAGTCAAAATTAGCAAGACTCTAGGCAAGAATTTTTCTTTGTTCAAACTTCCAGGAACTTCCAGCAGCTTTGCTATGTTGGTCCTTTCTCAAAATTGTCTGCAGGTTCTCCATGGGTGACCCCTATGTTTATATGATGATGAGTATACTTGTGGGGTCAACTAGGACCAACAGGCTAATCCAGAGATGTTTGGTCGTCTTTGGAAGGATGCATTTCTGAGTCAGGTCACATGCAGTCTCTAGGATTTGGTTTTGTTCCTTTGGTGCCGTCACTCAGCCCACTGTTAGGGTTTCCAGCATTTTAACTGATAATCAAAATTCATGAGACATTGACCAAAGCTTCCTTTGTATTGAAGCTGGTTGGTCTGTTGGGTTAGTTTGTTGGAGGATGTAAAGTAGTCACTTTCCCCTAACCACCCTGAATAGAACTCTTATGACATTGTCTTCAATGAAAGATGTTAATGAGTAGGGTTGCTACTGCTTATGTCCACATATGGGAAGACAGACTGAAATTCTAGTGGGGGAAAATGGAAGCTGTGGTAGGTGGGTGGAAGAGTTTTATCTATCTATCTATCTATCTATCTATCTATCTATCTATCTATCTATCTATCTTTCTATCTATCTACCTACCTACCTATCTATGTATCTATCTATCTATGTATCTATCTATTTACTTATGTATCTATCTATCATCTATCTATCTATCTATCTATCTTTCTATCTATCTACCTACCTACCTATCTATGTATCTATCTATCTATGTATCTATCTATTTACTTATGTATCTATCTATCATCTATCTATCTATCTATCTATCTATCTATCTATCATCTATTTGATTTTTAGAGATAGTGTTTCTCTGTATAGACCTGGAAGGCCTTGCACTCACTCTGTAGACCAGGCTGACCCTGAACTCTCAGAGATCCATTTGCCTCTACTCCCTGAATGTTAGGATTAGAGGCATGTGCTACCATTGCCTGCCCCAAATTCTTTTAAAAATTGAATGAAATTTTAATTAGAAAACATTTGAAGTACCCATCAAATCTGAATACTCAAGAGACTACTGTAGAATCCATAGTCAGCTCCTTACTAAGGGTCTCTTATAGTAATGACTACCTCCAGTCACTAATGAAATCATGGGTTTTTCTGTCTTTATGATTTTGCTGCATCAAATTATGTTGAACATAGAAAATTGATTGAAACTGATTTATTTGTGTTGGGTTTAAGAGTTTCCAGATTATTCTCCTATGAAATGTTTTAACTAGTGATTAAAGCAGTGGACTTCATGGTGACATTTTTATATGTGTATGTCATTGTACTTTATGCCTCTTTGCCCATCACCTTCCCTGTCCTCCTCCTATTGTTCCCTCCTGTCCCCCAATGTCCCATTTCTGCCTTTATGTTCTCTACCGTATTGTTTCAGGTAAACTCGGTGAGAGGGATGCTCTTCCTCCACTTAGAGGATGGGGATCCATCGTTGCACCACTGTCTGCCTTCAGACAGCAGGGAGCTGTGCAAAGACACCGTGCTTCATCTCTCGATTGCAAGTCTAGTGGCTGAGTCAGAATTTAACTTTCTTTGAGTTTGGTAATAGTCTTCCTAAATACTTATTTATAAATATGTTTTGGAAGCAAATATTTTTTCTCATCCCATCCCAGTTTCTTTATGGGATCTCTAGCAGTTCTGAATATGTTTATGAGCATACTGATTAACATTTACAAAGATTTTGTGTAGTTGCATAGCCATCGTTATTTCTGAGAAATGCCCACTTGTATCTTCAGTTATCTATTCAAGCCTCGTAAAAGACAACTTTCAATAATGTGAATTTCAAATAATGTTTAACTTCCCTGGTCTTAATATATGAATTCTTACACCTAAGAGTTGATTCAGTTTATATAAAATGAATATAATAATATTTTTTAGAACATTGAACTTTCCTCCAAAACTTGATTATAATCTCATGTTTGGCACTCTCCACCTGTGTCTGCCATGCCCACCAGGTCAGCACTCTGTATTGCTGCGTTAAAACTCAGTGTTTGTTACTGAGTCATGATTTGTAAATGCAGAAGTTAAGTGCTGTTTCATTTTCCACTTTCTATTAAAGCAAGAAATGCTTCTGTCTGGGTGTGGTAGGAAGGTTCTATAATCCTCTCTCAAGAAAATATTAAAACCTAGAAATAATTTCTACCCATCAAATAGATTAATATTTCCCTGCTAGGACTAGTTTTGTCCCTAGAAGACAGGTGGCAGTCTGGAGAAATTTTGTTGTTGTTCTCTTAGTACAAGACTTAGAGTGAGGAGAGCCTAAAAAAGCTACTAACCTGCTCACGGAGGATAACCCCTACACTGAGGAACTCTATGACCCCTACTGTCAGAAGTGCTCCTGATAGCACAACAGAACCCTCGCCCAGTTCCATCTCTGGAGTGGGCTGAGCTCCTTCTCTAGTGAAGGACACAAACACATAGATCCTACACAGCTGCATTTGGGATGGGAGAGGTAATCCTGTCAGGTCATGGAAAAGCACTCTGCCTCCTCCTGGTGTCCTTAAGATGTCAGTGGCTTTCATGTCCTCATGTGCAGTCATGAAAACATCCTGCTTTGTGATCAGTAAGGGTTTCTGAGAGGTCTTAAGAGTCCTTTCTTTTAAAAAAAAAAAAGTTTTTGCATCTCTGACACAACAATGTTTGCTTTTCCTTTGTTCTCTTTTAAAATCAATTTTACTTTTGACAGTTTCTCACTTGTAAATAATATATTGTGATGATATTCCATTCTCCCATTGTCTTCTCTTATATTTTTAAATTTTTATGGATTTTTGTGTCCTCAATTAATTCAGTTATTTCATAATAGCAACCCATAAAAGTCACTTAGTAACTGAATTCTGTTTTACTCTTTTTGCTGACTGAAGGATCCATTGTTACCCACTTAATTCCACTTAATTCATGGTAACATGGATTGAAAGGTCTTCCAGAAAAAGACAACGCAAGGATCACGGCAGCAATAGGTGACTTAATTATTATACAGAGAAGGCCTTAGTGCCATGATAAGCTGATTCAAAGATAAAATAGGGTTATGGTCTGCTTAGTTAGGGTTTTATTGTTGTGAAGAGACACCATTGGTGTGGGAAGTCCTTCTGTACTTGTTTTGCTTTTATTGGTTAATGAATAAAGAAGCCCTTTTGGTCTGTGATGAGAGCAGAATAGAGCTAGGCAGGGAAGACTGAATTGAATGCTGGGAGGAAGAAGGCAGAGTCAGGGAGAAGCCATGGAACCACCAGAGGAGAAAAGATGTGAGCTGCCAGCTCAAATCTTGCTGGTAGGCCACGAACCTCATGATAAAACATAAAATAATAGAAATGAGTTAATTTAAAATATAAGAGCTAGCAATACGCTTACATGATTAGCCAAGCAGTGATTTAAATAATATAGTTTCTGTGTGATCATTTCAAGTCAGGGCAATGGGGAAATGAACTAGCAACCTCTGTCAACATACCATGACCATAGTAACTCTTACATAGGAAAATATTTAATTTGGGTGGCTCACAGGTTTAGCCCATTATCATCATGGTAGGACATGGTGGTGTGCAGGCAGGCATGGTGTTGCAGAATGAGCTAAGAATTCTATGTCTTGAGCCACAGGCAACAGGAAGTGAACTGGGCAAAGCTTGAGCATATATGAGATCTCAAAGCCCACCTCCACAGTGACACACTTTTTCCAACAAGGCTATACCTATTCCAACAAAGCCATACCTCCAAATAGTGGCATTTCCTATGGGGGAACATTTTCTTTCAAACCATCACTAGGTCATATAGGAGTTTGCCTCAACATGTGCTCCTCTGCGTAGAGTAGAATTTCTTGCTATGCATTCCTCAAACACTTACTCACTCCATAGGCTGTTCACATGCCTGCTATATGTTCACGGCACAACGGTAAGTACAATGTTATTTTATCCCCTCAAATGAATCGTAGCCTCATAAAATAAAACCTCAATAGGATCCAAAGCTCCAGAAACTGTTTGCTGAGGGCCATTGGAAGATCCACAGAGCATGACATGAAGAGGGGAAGCTGAGGAAAGCCAGCTACTATGAGAGAATTTGAGAGTAAAAAATGATAAAGGTGGGACCCAAGATGAATCTGAGTAGGAGTTCCAGATATAGAGAAAGATGGTTAGATGGAGACTCTGGAAGGGAGACATAGAAGAGGGGAGGAGACAGGGACCGTGGAAATTTGAGCAGGATTCACCAAGGCATGAAGCTGGATATGAACAGATTTTGTGTGTCTTGCTGGAGACTTTGGACATAGCCAAGAACGATGCTCCATAGCCAATTAACAAATGAACCTACTAATCTGTGTTCTGAAAGGTTTGCTATGAAAGCAGATGAACTTGTAAGATTCTGGTTTTATTAGCCCAAGGCTTGCATTACAAGGTTCAGGGAATCAATTCAAATGGATGAGGCTGTGGTAGAATGTGGTGGCTCTGACGGTCTCTCTTCTGTCACACTATAGAGGATTTCAGAGCCATGTGTATGGTGTTCTAGATGATGAAAAGACCTGAGGACTGCATAGCAGATGTCTAACGAGTACTTCATCATAATTATAAAGGGTGAGAAGCAGAGTAGCTGAAAGAGAAATGAAGGGATGGACAGAAGACTTCTAAACAGACGAATCCACACTGTGGAAAGGAAAAAGACCCCCTACTCGGCAAGCTTAGTTAAATCATTTTGGTTCACACAAACAGCTGTGCTTTGAGAGAGAGAATGTAGGCTGAGTTTGGCACCTTAGGTCTAAGATACACAAGAGGCAAAAAATGGAAAGTTTCCCATGAGCACCTTGAATGCAAATGATCAAAGCTGTCCTCGACATTGAAGCTGGAGGGACAGAGCTGGGATTCCTCAGAACAGATAAGATTATGTAAAGACTCTGTAAGTACTTCTTGATTTTTATGTCAGTTTTTGAAATGAGTTTTTACGATGTGAATTACATGCTTTGGTGTAACATTTGATTGGTGGATTAAGAGTTTTTTCTGCTGGTAATTGATAGTTGAATAGGCACTGGCACCTAACACACCAATGTGCCCTGCATCTGAAGTTACCCCCTTGTGACACATTGGCTCCTCGGAAGCTGTGCCAAGTTCATCACCACCCACACTGAACAATGTTTCAAGTTGTTTCCTTATATTTAGGGTGCTGGTTATTGAAGCCCAACTCTTCCCACATGCTAATCACATGTTCTACTGATGGGGGAGTCTTCTGTTTTGTGTTAATTTCATTGGTTAAATAAAGAAAACTGCCTGGCCTGATAGGACAGAAAATTAGGTAGGCAGGGTAGACTGAACAGAATTCTGGGAGAAAGAAGCCCAGTCAGGCAGTCGCCATGATTCTCCCACTCCAGACAGACGCAGGTTAAGATCTTTCCTGGTAAGCCAGCTAGTGGTGCTACACAGAATATTAGAAATGGGTTAGATCAATATGTAAGAGCTAGTCAATAAGAGGTTATAACTAATGGGCCAGGCAGTGTTCAAAAGAATACAGTTTCCGTGTAATTATTTTGGGGCATAAGCTAGCCAGGCGGCCAGGTGGCAGGTGGCAGGAATGCAGCCCGCCGCTCGCACCACAACATTCTACCACTGAGATACACTACCAGCCTTTGAAGTTTTAACATATGAGAAAAGCGTGGCTAAGAAAATTATGGTAAGAATCTTTGATAACTGGATCCTGTGTGTGGACATTTTCCTAGTTTTCCTTGAGAAAGAATAACTTCTATTGGTAGAGAAAACCACATGAGGTTAATTTAGTGTCTCCCATGTCCATAAACCACCATTCTAGGTCCTAATGTATGTCAGACTGGGTTAGAGGATGAGGGTTAACACATTGTCACCTGGGCAAATCAAGCAAGCAGTTACAGTTGAGTGTGGAGAAGGGGTCAAAGAGAGGACTCTAGATGGTTTGCAAAGTGTTAGCGACAGCAGAGGTGACCTTGCTCAGGGACATAGAGTGGGAAAAAAATGACAGTGCAATAAAGTTTGCACTCAGACCTAAAGGCTAAGCTATCTACTTCAGCAGTTCCATGTGAAATTTCAGCTGGTCACCATAATGGTTATGTTCTGAAACACATACATTTTATTTTTTTTTTAAGATTTATTTATTTATTATGTATGCAGTGCTCTGTCTGTATGCTTGCAGGCCAGAAGAGGGCACCAGATCTCATTACAGATGGCTGTGAGCCACCATGTGGTTGCTGGGAATTGAACTCTGGAAGAGCAGTCAGTGCTCTTAACCTCTGAGCAGTCTCTCCAGCCCCAACACATACATTTTAAAGCAACATGTTTGTTTATTTGGAACATGATGAGTACTTGAATACAAAGGACAAAATGGTAGTTATTTGTCAAGTAGACAAGGAGATAAAAGAACAGCGTGCATATTACAGAAAGAAGCAGTGGTGTGTGTAGAGAATGGTGTTCACAAAGGGCAGGTATGTGGTTGTTGTTCAGACCAGAGTAGAATGTCGACAAATGAACCACAACAGCTACTTTAGAAACTGTTCTCTGTACTTGCAAAGGAAATATGAGCTGCACACAAAGGAAAATATGATGTCATGGCCCTATTTGGGGTAAAAATGAATGAGAGTCTGAATTATGGAAGGGGATGAGGAAAAGAGACAGATGTAAGATAGACTTGGGTATTAGAATCTTTAGAACTCTGCAGAAAAGTGGACGTGTGAACGGTACACAAAGATCCTGGCAGGCACGCTTCAGAAGCTCCCTAAGGCATCAGAGCACACTGGCTCGGCAGGAAAAGAGTTGCCCCCACTCACCTTTGTTGAGCGAAGAACGCGATTCTTCTGCATCCACGCCACTCCTGTGTTTCCATGCTACACCTTGGGAAGTGGCATTAACTCAGGTCACTGGGGCACTAATCATAGTCATTTTCATGGTTATAAAACTGATTTACAGTTTTGAGGGAATAAATATAGATTGAGGGAGGGTTTTCCTGGAAGATGATGTCACTGTCTTAGGACAAAGTCAACTACATTAAGACTATTCCATGAGGCTGATGTCAGGAACAGGAAAATTTATGGAGCTTTTGTTCTCAAATTCTTATCCACCTCTGAGACATATTGTGTACTAAATTCTTTGTTCATTCCAGATCTGTTAGATCTATAGACACAGACTATTCTAAATGAAACCCAGCCACAGCCCACAGGCTTCTGGAAGAGACCATGCTAATGACTTTCCTGCCTCAGGCTTGCAGGCCATTCACCCAGCCCAGCCGAGTACCTTCTGCAGAGCCAACCACAACTCCCAAACACTGGCTGCCATGTTGAAACGCTGCATGTGACTGAAAGCCCATACGATCGGGCCAGATCACACCACGAAAGAGTGGATTTGGAGGCAGAAGTGTCAATGATAGGACACAATTCATCCCAGGTGATCCTTGAGTATTTGATCAAACCTCCATCAGATCTCCAAAAACAAGGGAGTTTTTACAGAATCTGCCCTTTCTTTCCATCTCAAGCCATTGACACTGTCTTACCAAAGACTCTACAACATTCTTAGGCCTTGAGTAGCGATCAGAACTACAGAGTCATAAATCTGACAACATTTCTGTTCTTTGACATGGAAACAGTCCTCATGTCTGGCCTGTAGAGTCCTGATTGGAGGATGCATTTATCTGAAAGTTCTACCGCTCAGATGCCATTTCAGTCACTTCGAAGGTGGTCTTTTATTTCCCCCTTCCTTTCATACATGTGAAAAGAGAGACAACTCCCACCCGGGCCCTCCCTCTGGTGCCTGCACAGAGCTGGAGCCAGGTTGATTACAGACCTTTGTTGCTATGAAGACAGAGCAGGATGCAGTTATGAGAGAAGAAAGAGCCTTAACTAGGATTTCATCTCCTGTGATGGCTAATTTTTTCCTCTCTGTTACCTTTCCAAAAACATGGCAAGGTGACATCTGCTTAGAATGTACTTAATTGCAACTTTCCGAAGGCTGAAACAGTAAAACCTCAGAGGATCCTCAGTCACAATTCAAAATGTTTGGAAAAGCAGATGAAGTGTAGTGTCAGCTGAAGGGGGAAGAAAATGGAATTTTGAATAGTCTGCCTGGCCTACTGATTACACTCTAACAAAGAGGATTGCCAGTCTGATTTTAGTCTCTGATTTCCATTCATGTGGGATCCTGTCATTACCATCAAGGTCTTTCCGCGTAGCCACAGTACTGAGGATCTGAGGAACAGCGAGAGCGTTCTGTTACACTATGATGTGGTAGCTGCGGATACAAGGAACTTGATCTCTACCCGTCTCTGCGGCAATCCTAAGACAGGTTGAGGATCTCACCTAACTACAGTCACAGTGTGTACGTCTCTGCCAGTCTGTACAGAGAGGGGAGCTTGTATACATAAATGTTTATTCAGAATGAAACACACCAAACTTTTTTCCCTTTGTTCTTTTAAATTTGTCTCTCCTATAATGCCTTCCAAGCACAGCCTCTCCGCCTCCCACACCCCCTCCACCAGTGCACTGCTCCTCCATCCCCTTCAGAAAAGAGCAGGCCTCCCAGTACATCACCGGAACTTGGCATACCCAGACACCATACGACTAGGCACAAACCCTCGTATGAAAACTGCGTGAGGCGACCTGGTTGGAGGAAAAGGATGCTAAGAGCAGGCAAGTGTCAGCGACACCCCTCACTCCACTGTTTGGAGTTCCATAAAAACGCCAGGCTAAACAAACAACCATGGCACATATACAGAGGACTTAGCACAGACCCACAAAAGCTGTGTAGTCGTTGCTTCAGTATCTGTGACCCTCTGAACCCTACATAGTTGATTCTGTGGGGTGTGTTCTCCCGGTGTCCTTGATCCTTCTGGGTGCTACAATCCTTCCTCTCTCCCCTAAGTCCCTGAATCATCCAACTCCCAGTTCCTAGCCATCCAGACAGTTTCAATCCTGGGCTCCCCTCTTGTAACTTAGGCTTCAAGTTAGGCCTGTCATTGTTGGGTCACTCCCACTAGGGAGGGCCTGGTCCTAGGGCAGTAAATAAAGGGGCTGCCATACTTAGAAGTCTAATCCTTAGCCACTGGGGAAAGTGAGTGACCCTTGCCCTCAACAGAATCTTACATGAATATCAAAATTTAGTGACCTAAGGCAGTGGTTCTCAACCTTCCTAATGCTACCACACATTAATACAGTTCCTCATGTTGTGATGACCCCCCCAAGCATAAAATTATTTCATTACTACTCCATACTGTAATTTTGCTACTGTTATGAATCTTAATGTAAATATCTGATATGTGCCCCCCCAGAGGGGTTGCGCCACACAGGCTGAGAGCCACTGACCTACAGGCAGAAGGTTGCAGCTCAGAAGTTTGGTCCATTATTATTATACAGGGAAGCAAGGCAAGTCACAGACAGACAGACAAGGTGCTGCTGAGGTACTGAGACTTCTAAGTCTGGATCCACAGGCAGCAGGAGGCTGCCACTAGGCTGATTTGAGCTTCTGAAACCTCAAAGTTCACCTCCCAGTGACACACTTCATGCAGCAAGGTCACACCTAATCCGATGAGGCCACACCTCCAATAATTCCATTTCCCATGAGTCTATGGGGACCATTTTCATTCAAAATCACCACATTACTCTTGCAGAGGACCCAAGTCCAATCCCCAAAGTCCCAACATCAGTTACCTCACAATGACTTTTAACCCCAGCTCCAGGGGATTTGATGCCTCTGGTCTCTGTTGGCATCTGCACTCGCATGTACACACAAACACACTTAATAAAAAAATATCAAAAATTAATGATTCAGACATTCAATAAGAATCAAGTTTTGTGTGAATTCACTTAAAATAAGACACTGGAAATTTTCACTATATATTAATAAACTTTGGTTATCAGTAGAGTTAATATCATAACTTGGGAAGAACAGCCTTTTATGCATTAATTCAGTAAATGTATTACAGACCACAAAACAGTATTCATGGCTGCAGTGTCAGGAGGTGTTCAGATGATTAGAAGGCTCAGGGAAACTGATGTCTCAGTCCTTCCAACCCTAGTGTCCAGACATCCAGTGCCTTGTTCTGAGAAGCCATAGCTATGATCTCCTGTTCACACTGAAACAGGGTGGCAGGGTGGTAACCAGGAGACAGAAAATAACCTCACTTCATCATTAACTCATAATTCTTACGTTTGTAAAGGGTGTGAAAATTCTATGCTCTTTTGTCCCCAAGCATTTTGTGAGAAGCACAGATCTTAAGAATAAGCAGGACACTGAGAGACCCTCTGGGCAGCAGTCCAAGGCAGCAGAAATACATGCTTCCAGATGGATTCCGAAGCATCCCGTTTTATGAAGAATTTTATAATCACCTTATAAAAGAGGACTCAATAATACCGATTTCTTTAGGAGAGACATTTGATTTCCCAAAAGCAAAGGGCATTCCTTTTAAAATATCAAGTTGCCCACAAAACTGATATGGCATTTGAATAATACCACAGCACCGCTGACAATGAGGGACTCTTAACCTGATTGCTTTTACACACAGCCCATACACAGAGCCCTTCTTCTTTCCTTCCACCCATTCATTATTTATAGCAGAGCTGACATCTCCTGAGATGGGCAGCTCCTGTGGATGGATGCTATATTTTAGTTCATGCTCATCTCTGTCTCCCACAGGGCTTTCACATTACAGATCTTCCAGGATCAGTGAATACAGAAAAGAATTACAAGGAGATCGAGAAGAAGATGATATGAACAATACAATTTTATCTTGAATGTAGATACCCTATGCCTTCACTTGTGCACACGTCAGTAGTGTGCAGTTGACATTTTCTAGGCGTGGTGTGAATCTCGGCTGGACCATGCAGGTCTGCCAAGGGCTACAGAGCATAAACCTATTTTACAAAGTGCTAAGTCTTTCAAGACCGTCCTGTGCCCTGTGAGTCAGGGAATTTGAAGGAAAGACTTTGACCTTGTAGAGTCTTCTATCTACTATCTATGGGGTTAGAATTCCTTCAACAGTTTTCCTACTTAAGCTGCTGAGATTCAAACGGGATCACAGGGAGCAAAGTGCTCTGAAAGGGATGAAAGGAGATGGGCCTAGTATCATCATTGCTAATAACACAGAAGGTCGTGGGTTTCTCCTGCACATGTTGTTAGATTTTTATCGCTCTAGCAACTCATCCACCAAACCCAAGAACTTGAAGTGACTCAGGGATTGAAGTCCATACAAAAAGAAGTCATTTAAGAGGACAGAGGGTCTTGCTTGTTGGTCTATCTTGTGGTGTAGTAATATGTCCAAACCGCTGTCCATCACAGGCCCAAATCTTCTGGCATATTTCTTTGCTATCTGGTCCTCTGCTGCTGTCCAGGCACTGTCTAGATGTCTTGTCCCTTCATCTTGTCAATTGTATAACTTCTCCCAACTTCAAAGCAAGTGAAGATGGTCCTGTGCTATGGTAATATGCCTAGACATGAGAACGTGGAAGCTCATAACTCTGTACTCCACAGATATTGGCACTTCCTAAATTCGTTTGGGTCTGGGTTTCCCAAAGGGTTTTTTATTCTAAAAAAATCTAATGGATTTGTGAGTTTCAGAAAATGTTTCCACTTTCTGGGTGTGCAATGCTTCCCCAGATCTGAACTATATAGTCCGTAGATTAATTTCTCTTCTTTGAATCCAGGCCTACTCGTTGGAAAAAGCTGCTCACTTAAAAAATTCTGAACTATATAGTCCGTAGATTAATTTCTCTTCTTTGAATCCAGGCCTACTCGTTGGAAAAAACTGCTCACTTAAAAAATTCTGTGCTTAAGTGTAAAAGAAGGCTTATCAGGACAATTAGTGCTCATAGCGCAACACCCCACGAGTGGGAACTGCCAGGGTAAACTCTGCCAGCATTTGGCAGTCTCCAGCACCTCACACATCCTGTAATGTGGTTTGGTAATATGTCTCCCAAAGTGCTTTTGCCATAAAGTAAAAATAGCTTTGGCTGCCCGCTAAAGAGAGTTCTTACAAAGAGACATCCATTATTCATTGCTCAACGCTCTTTAGGGCTTCCCACCAGAGATCTCAGGAGCTTTCACGCAAAGGCACTTACAGGCCTGACCTTCTAAGAGGAAGCAGAGGAAGTAGGATTCTCCTGGCAATGTCATTTTGTGTCTTGCAAGCCAAGCGCTGCAGGTTGATCTGTTGAGCACAGGCGTAGCTCTGCTTTGAGTGGATACAGCCCTTAGAAGGGGCATAACTTTGACCATCATAGCACTCTAAGGGCGAAACTCAAGACCACATTACATCATTTGTCAGATGAAGGTTTGTTAGGATTTCCCTGGCATAGACACCACAGGCTGACTGGGACTCTTGCAGATGCCTTTGGCATGGTTTTTTGACTAGGCGAAGGCTCTTCCCAGAGTGTCCAGATACACACCTAACCCAGCTGTCTTTAATTGACCCCTGAAGCGGTGTAACTCACATTTATCTTTCATGACTTAGCACATTTAATGTAGCTCGATTTTGACACCACAGCGAGCTCACCAGACACTACTTTTACATTATTTAGGCCTGAGGACAGGGACTACCTGGGGCATCATGGTGGGAACATTCTTCCCTAATGTTCTGCCTCCCCATCTACAGAAGTGCAGACTCATCCTGACGCTGAGTGTGGCAGCAGATGACTGGGAATTGGGTGGAAATTTTAGGCCTCAAGAAATTATCCTTTGAGGTTATTCCTTTCCCTAAGTTTCTAAGTCCGTGTGATTTTGTAGTCAAAGGATAGATTCTACGACTAATGTCATGGACATAAACTTCAGAAGTTACAGAAATACACAAAAAAACCTGCCTACCCTTCCAATAGTTGTTTCAGCTTTTCAAAGATATATGACAAACTCCTAGAGCGCCATCATAATCATTTTATTTGAGTTTTTATTGAAATGTTGCATTAAGTCATTTTATTTTAGTATACCAGATACCTAAGAGAAGCAACTTTTAAAAAGGATTTATTTAAGCTCATGTTTCTTGAAGTCTCATTTGAAGGTTCTATGACCCCGTTGCTGTGCACTTGTGGTAGGGCAGAGCACCCTGGCAAACGGGTGCTTCCCCTGTGGGTATTCGTCTGCAGTCTGCTGAGATGGCTGAATCGTGTGTTCACCTCTTGACATACTGGGACTACTACTAAAGGCTGGGACTTAAGCCTCCTCTTCAACTCTCTCCCGGAGCCTAGGGTTCTCTTAGTGCTTGCTGCAGTATGTTATCAACCTCAGTTCCAAATTCTCATGACTGCTTCTCTAAATGCCCTCCTCTACATTGCTATATTCCTTACTGGAGTGTGGGGCACCAATGACTCACAGCCTCGGGCCTTATTACTCCAAGCTGCCTATTCTGTTTGGATGTAGAGTGTCAACACAAAGAGCCCATCCACTGAGGGGTTACGTTTCTAAATGGTGGCACTATATTAAGAGGTTCTGAAAGCTTCTGGCAGTTGGAGATTGCTGGTGGAATACACTGTGGGTATGATCTTGGGGCCTAAACCTTGTTTCTCACTCCTCTCCTTTTCTCTTTCTGCTTCCTGTCTGCCATCATGTGAGCAGCCTCATTATAAATCATAACAAATATTAATAACTCTAGACATTTCTTTTGGCCACTTGTGTATTTAGAATTGGTTTTATTTTCTAGATAACCAAAATACTTCACTCCTCATGTTATTCATCTTTGAGCTTTCCTGTCTCTGGCAGCACACAGCTCGCACATCTCCTTCAGTTATTCTGACCCAGGCCTTAAAACTAAAAGATAAAAGAATAGTTTTGTCCTTGGAGAACTCACAAATCTACTCTTTGGATAATTTTATATGGGGTCCAAAGCATTTGATGGAAAAGAGCAGGAACTTGGAGGAAGCAGAAGGGGGACAGTTAATACTTGTCCTTGTGGTGCATTCCCCTCGAAAGCAATGACTAACGGATATCAAGACAGATACAATACACTTGCTGGATACAGAAACTACAGCTTAAGATATTGGTATTTATAGTGTTCAACTCTTGAATTTGAATCCATTTAAGTCTACCGAGTTGATCTTTATTTAAAACTCTCTGCCACCATGTGCGCATAATTAAAATGCTTTCACTACCTAAGGGGAGCCACCTGTCTCTTTCAGTGGCTCTATCCGGAGACTCATTTCCCAAGAGATTTTAATTTTATTGTGTGTAAAGAGTAAACATCACCTGTTGTATGATGGATACAAGAGTGCACAGGGCTTTTAATCACTCTGTTAATGGGATAATAAATTACATTTGTTTCTAACCAACAGGATAGCTCCTTAATTTATTAGTAATCTAACAACCTTGCTTTGCTATAATAGCAATATTCCTTTATGAGCGGAAAAAAAAAACAGGATAGAGTAAATAATTTATTCACTGATGCAGGGCTTTGTTCCTGCTACCTCATATGAACACTAAATGAGAATGATGCTAGATCTGTAGCCATTACATAGCAGACCTCTGTCTCAGAGGCTAGCACTGCAGTGGTTGGTACATCATCATCTTTACCCTCGGGGATGTATAACCTAGTGAATGCAGCGATGCTAATGAGGACTAAGATGTGTGATTAGGAAACATGTTGGTGCATAAACAAGGCCCACTGAAATCTAAAATGGAACAACCCCACCTGAATGTATTGAGATGTTGTAAAGACGCAAACTGTTACAGCAGGCCACAGAAGGTTTTGCAAGAACTATAGGAGATATAGGAACACCCCATGCATGGGAACTCCTAACAATAGCTGAGAGTCTGAAATGAAAATATTTGAGCTTTCAAGGAAGTCCTTGTGCTTGCTCTGCATAGCCAGAGCCCAGACACTGTCCCCCAGCACCAGCAAGTATGTGTTAACTGGGACATCTAGCTATGTGAGTAGAACTTTACTGGTGTGGTGGATTGATGCTGCAGCTAAAGAAAGCCCGGCAGACAAACAGTATCACACCTCAGGGATCCTGTTTGTCTATAATAGAGAGTGTGGGCCTTGTCCTATAATTAAACACTTCCTAAACACATCCCTTGAAATGTCAGGCATGGGGCATTCATGAGAATCACTCAAGGTTCTTATTCTATGTATAAAACTCAGAAAGATTGGTTTTAAAAAATTGAGTTAGTTTTTTAGACTTTCTTCTGTGTATTTTAAAGCCACAAGAGGGGACTATCCTTCCTCAAATTTCTGAGATCCTGGATCGTAATCGAAAGCAAGTTCCCCTCTGTCTGGCATTCTCTGCATGTTTGTAAAATCTCCTCTGAGTGATGAAGAGTCATCACAGGTTTTCTAGAAAATAATTGACATTCAATTTCAGTTTAGAGGACTTTGGGTGACGGACGGAATGGGTAAGGCAAGGGTGGAAGTAAAAGGACCCTGTGGAAGGCAGATGCCACAGTTTAAATAGAAGATAGTGATGACATCTTGACATCATGAATAGGGAAGAAGGCATGAACTATAACTGGCATTCCAGGTGAGAACATGTCAGAATTATGAACACACACAGGTGGTGGCCTGTACAAGTACAAAGCGCCTAGTAGGTCCCAGCGCACTGATTCTGGCCTCTGTTCTTTGCTGCCAAGCTTTGCACAAGGCACAAGGCTGCATGCAGTCTGGAGCAGATGTCACCTAAGGTGCATGGCTGCATGTAGTCTAGAGAAGATGCCACTTAAGGTTCATGGCTGCGTGCAGTCTAGAGAAGATGCCACTTAAGGTTCATGGCTGCGTGCAGTCTAGAGAAGATGCCGCCTAAGGTTCATGGCTGCATGTAGTCTGGAGAAGATGCCACCTAAGGTGCATGGTTGCGTGCAGTCTAGAAAAGATGTCACCTAAGGTGCACGGCTGCATGCAGTCTAGAGAAAATATCATCTAAGGTGCATGGGTGTGTGCAGTCTGGAGAAGATGCCATCTAAGGTGTATAGCTGCATGCAGTGTGGAGGAGATGTCATCTAAGGTGCATGGCTGCATGCAGTTTGGAGGAGATATCATCTAAGGTGCATGGTGCATACAATCTGGAGAAGATGTCACCTAAAGTGAATGGCTGCATGCAGTCTGGAGGAGATGTCATCTAAGGTGCATGACTGCATACAGTCTGGAGAAGATGTCACCTAAGGTGCATGGCTGCGTGCAGTGTGGAGGAGATGTCACCTAAGGTGCATGGGTGTGTGCAGTGTGGAGAAGATGTCACCTAAGGTGCATGGCTGCATGCAGTGTGAAGGAGATGTCACCTATGGTGCATGACTGTGTGCAGTGTGGAGGAGCTGTCACCTAAGGTGCATGGGTGTGTGCAGTCTGGAGAAGATGTCACCTAAGGTGCATGGATGCATGCAGTCTGGAGGAGATGTCACCTAAGGTGCATGGCTGCATGCAGTGTAGAGGAGATGTCACCTAAGGTGCATGACTGTGTGCAGTCTGGAAGAGATGTCACCTAAGGTGCATGGCTGTGTGCAGGCTGGAGAAGATGTCACCTAAGGTGCACAGCTGCATGCAGTCTGGAGGAGATGTCACCTAAGGTGCATGGCTGCATGCAGTGTGGAGGAGATGTCACCTAAGGTGCATGGCTGCGTGCAGTGTGGAGGAGATGTCACCTAAGGTGCATGACTGTGTGCAGTGTGGAGAAGATGTCATCTAAGGAGCATGGCTGCATACAGTCTGGAGAAGATGTCACCTAAGGTGCATGGCTGCGTGCAATGTGGAGGAGATATCACCTAAGGTGCATGGCTGCATGCAGTGTGGAGGAGATGTCACCTAAGGTGCATGGCTGCGTGCAGTGTGGAGGAGATGTCACCTATGGTGCATGACTGCGTGCAGTGTGGAGAAGATGTCACCTAAGGTGCATGGCTGCATGCAGTGTGGAGGAGATGTCACCTAAGGTGCATGGCTGCATACAGTCTGGAGGAGATGTCACCTAAGGTGCATGGGTGTGTGCAGTGTGGAGAAGATGTCACCTAAGGTGCATGGCTGCATGCAGTGTGAAGGAGATGTCACCTATGGTGCATGACTGTGTGCAGTGTGGAGGAGCTGTCACCTAAGGTGCATGGGTGTGTGCAGTCTGGAGAAGATGTCACCTAAGGTGCATGGATGCATGCAGTCTGGAGGAGATGTCACCTAAGGTGCATGGCTGCATGCAGTGTAGAGGAGATGTCACCTAAGGTGCATGACTGTGTGCAGTCTGGAAGAGATGTCACCTAAGGTGCATGGCTGTGTGCAGGCTGGAGAAGATGTCACCTAAGGTGCACAGCTGCATGCAGTCTGGAGGAGATGTCACCTAAGGTGCATGGCTGCATGCAGTGTGGAGGAGATGTCACCTAAGGTGCATGGCTGCGTGCAGTGTGGAGGAGATGTCACCTAAGGTGCATGACTGTGTGCAGTGTGGAGAAGATGTCATCTAAGGAGCATGGCTGCATACAGTCTGGAGAAGATGTCACCTAAGGTGCATGGCTGCGTGCAATGTGGAGGAGATATCACCTAAGGTGCATGGCTGCATGCAGTGTGGAGGAGATGTCACCTAAGGTGCATGGCTGCGTGCAGTGTGGAGGAGATGTCACCTATGGTGCATGACTGCGTGCAGTGTGGAGAAGATGTCACCTAAGGTGCATGGCTGCATGCAGTGTGGAGGAGATGTCACCTAAGGTGCATGGCTGCATACAGTCTGGAGGAGATGTCACCTAAGGTGCATGACTGTGTGCAATGTGGAGGAGATATCACCTAAGGTGCATGGCTGCGTGCAGTGTGGAGGAGATGTCACCTAAGGTGCATGGCTGCGTGCAGTGTGGAGGAGATGTCACCTAAGGTGCATGGGTGTGTGCAGTGTGGAGAAGATGTCACCTAAGGTGCATGGCTGCATGCAGTGTGGAGGAGATGTCACCTAAGGTGCATGGCTGCGTGCAGTGTAGAGGAGATGTCACCTAAGGTGCATGACTGTGTGCAGTCTGGGGGAGATGTCACCTAAGGTGCATGGCTGCATTCAGGCTGGAGAAAATGTCACCTAAGGTGCACAGCTGCATGCAGTGTGGAGGAGATGTCACCTAAGGTGTATGGCTGCGTGCAGTGTGGAGGAGATGTCACCTAAGGTGCATGACTGTGTGCAGTCTGGAGGAGATGTCACCTAAGGTACATGGCTGTGTGCAGTGTGGAGGAAGACGATGCACTTGTAACTAGTGACTGATCAGGTGCTGAGAGGGAACATGAGGAGTGCCCAGAAGAAGACTATTTCTAGCACACATGATTGCCTGGATAAGGTTGTTTTATTTTTTGTTTTAAAAAAAAATCTTTTAATTCTTTTAAAAATATAGTCCCTGAAATCAATATCTCTAGGGAAGGAATAATGAATGTGTAAATCTGTTGTTCTGAACAGACTCTGCCAAAAGCTGAGGTTTTATCTTTATCATGTGTTAAAGTATAGGTACTATCAAAACAGTGGCAACCATGAAAAACAACCCCTCCTGAGGTTTGAAGCAGGAGTTACAGTCCACAGGCTTACAGCATCCATTCAAGCACTGTAAATCAGTAAAGTGTGTAGCAGGCTAAGAGTCTGTGCATGAAGCTGACGGGAAATCTCTCCATTTACAAAAAAAAATAAAAAAAAAATAAAAATGTGTTGCTCTTCATTTGCTTTTAAGTGAGCAGCCTCTCTGTCTCTATTTTATAGCCCCTTGCTGAGAGCTTGGGTAGCAAGACACAGGTCTCCACCCTAAGAACAGCTTCTCTAGGGAAGCAATGAATGACAGCCACACCCCTGCAGTGCTGGCAGTGCGGTGGGCACGGGGGGGGGGGGGGATGCTGGGTCCAGAAGGTTTGCTTTTCAGGAGGAACCGAACAGTTCACTTTTTATAGGAAATCTCGCACAATTTAAATGGTTCACAGAAATTTTTAAAATAGGCTTCCTGGAGTAAATAAAGCAAACCTGTTGGCCACGGTTTACGATCTCTACCTGGGTCCATATGGACTATCCTCTATACACATGGGTCTGATTTCTCTGAGGGTGTAGAATCCATATTTTTAGGTCGACAGGTGTTAAATGACCTGCTAAGTTGCCCTGAAAACCTAGCTTGAATTTCTGAGTGGGAAGAGAAAAATCCCTGTTTCCTGAGCCGGTAACTGGAGCAGAGTCCTTATTTTGCATTAAGCCTTGGCTGCGGAAAGACATAATATATGTGTGTGTATATGTGGAAGCGTTAGTGTTTAAGTACAAGTAACACCATCAGTAGAGCATGGGCACAGAAATCTTCCGGGATAAAAGAAACAGAAAGCGTGAGGTCCAGAGCAGTGAAATGGAAGGCGATTTATTAATGTGCATTTTCCACTGGCGTGCAAACCTGCTGGATTCAGTTTCACAGGGAGAGTAATATAGAGCAGTATATCAGTAAGGACCTTGATGTCAGGAGGGCTGTGAAATAGTGCAGGAGGATTTAGTCCTGAAGCTAACATGATGTCACAGCTCGGTTCATGGCAAGACTCTTAAAGCGCACGTGTGAGCACACCGATCAGATCCATCTGTGCAAAAGGGGGAGTTCTCAAATGGGTGTAATCACCCACTTTCTAAGGAGACTGGTGGAGGTGTTTAGTCCCTGATGATGGGGAAGATTAGAATCAAGCCAGTTTTGTGAATAGAAAATGATGAGCAGACGAGTCTGCAAGGAAATGGAAATGCGGTGGGATTAGTAGCTGGTGTGCACCCCTCGGAGGGCGAAAAATTACCAAGCTTGGGGGGCCGTCAGGATGGAAAAGGCTTTGTTTCCTAAAGTGTTATGAAGAGGCTTGGGGAAACCTACAATTTTAGTAGGCGCTGCCAAAGTGGTCATGGCTCTTTCTTTAAAAAGCTGTCGTTTAGGATTTGATGGGTCTAACATGGTGGGGAAAAGATGTTATTGTAGTCTTAGATGCCAGAATCATAAGTACCGTCCACCAACAAATACAGAAGGGAACTAGCCCTGTGCTGGCACCACGCTATCCCGGTTAGTGGCTTAATAACTTGGGAGATAACTCCTCCACGTAGATGGGGTGCGGGGGAGAAAATAAACTTCCTTAGGTACTCAAAAGGGCCCTGTGTAGGGACCAGGGTCTGAGTTTGTCCTGAGTCCCTCAATGTTGTGAGTTTCCTGGGTCAAAGATAAATGTTCAGAAGATGAATTTGGTGACTTTGTGGTCCTAGTCCAAGGATCTTGGTTCCAGGGATCAGGCGGCATCTTCAGCAGAGCATCTGCGGCTGGGTCCATCCCTGTAAGCACTCAGAAAGACAAACTTTGTTTACAGAAAGCAACCTAAAGCAAACCTTGTCGGCTGCTTTCCCATTTGTTTGCAAGGGACAAACAATCATGAGTTGTAACAAGTGGGTTCTCCTGTCTCTGTGTAAAATCCTCCCCTGTGTAGAAGACAGTTGCTCCATGTGTCTGCATCGCCTCTCCACAACAGGTCCATAACAGGCCCACCTGCCCTTCTTGCTCCTTCCTTTCTTGTCTCTTTCCTCATCCGGTCTTTTCTTCTTTTTCTCCCCCTTCTGCCCTTTCATTGCTGTTTTCAGAAGATCTCTTATAATGTCAACCGTCTCCATCATTTTAATATAGTCTTTTCCAGAAATATCTGGTTGAGTGAAGTTGAAAAGAACAGAGACACTTCCATCCACAGTTCACAGAAAGTGTGGTCTTTAACACGGGAAACAATAGGCAGCGTGGTGTGGGGCTAGAACAGCACGCTTTTAGTTGATTTCTTAATACCAAACTAGAGGTCAAATAACAGAAACTGCTTGTAAAAGCAAACAACCTAGGGGTAGATGCGCTAATGCTACCTTCCAGGGCTTTTCTTCTATGAAGAATGCGGGGAACCACCGAAGTTAATTTTAGCTCTATGATTTCACCTTTTGAAGTTTATCTTCAAGAGTTGCTGCTCCTTTGAGACCTATCCTTTCGTTTGCTGTTTGCTCGCAGTTTTCTTTATAGCAGTGTCAGGAAGTTCTTGTCTTCCCAGAAATGCAGGAGTCTGAGCTCACAGGCAGAAAGGTCTACAGCCCATCCCAGCCCTTAGATCTACTCCTAAGTATTTTCTGAGAGGGTCATTTCTCTTTTTTTCCACCTTCAAAGAGAAGATAAAGTAACTTTCAACCTATTATCTCCAGAAAATTAGGCATCTAAAATTTATAAAATTTCCTAAAGATAAAAAGTGGAAAATAAATATACTATCTACTATAGAACAGTAACTTTTTTTTTAAAGCACTCAGCATTCTGGAAATATATAAATTAAAACTTCAAAGTACTAAACGAGATTCACACATATATATGTGTGTGTATATATATTTCAGTATGTTGAGATATATGTATGTATGTATATATATGCATATATATACATATACTCACATGCCCATATATTTGAGTGTGAGTGCATATACACCATGCACATATGTGAGATTATCTAAATTCATATTAATTCATGAATTCATGTCTTGTCTGAATCTCGAAAACCAGCTTGGAATCTTGGTACCAATATTTCAGGCAGACTGAGGTTATTTGTGGTGAAATGATGTCGAAATAAGAAGCTCATCTTTCTGGACCTCAGTCTCCTCTGAGCAAGCTCAACCAGGAGAGGGCTGACACACCCTGTTCCTCCCTAGTACTCCTAATCGCTGTGGGCTTTCTGGGGCATGCATGTACATGAAGGGAGTTGTTTTTTAAAGTTCTTCTGTATACATGAGGCCTTTGGGGTAGGAAAATGGTCGGTCATGGGTCCCTTTATCCATCATCTTCATGTTGTTAACTAGGAAGGGAAACTCTCAAGCACACACAGATAACAAAAGTCACACCACCCCCAGCTCACCCACCGAGTATATGCTGGGGAGAGGACTGGAGAGGTGGTTCTGTGGGTAAAGCACTTGCTATGTGACCATGAAGACCGGAGTTTGGATCCCTTGACCCATGTGAAACCTGACATAGCATCAGGTTTCTAATCCCAGCACTCCAATTGCAAGAGGGGGTGGAGAGAGGAGAATCCCCGAAACTTACAGGCCCGCTAGCCTGACCTCACAAAGGGACCTGTGCCAAGGTGGAAGACAGGACCACACCAAGACTTCCCTCTGAACTTCGTATGCTTGTGCACACCATGAAACCCAGGCGCCTTCACATACACATAAACATGCACACACATACACAACTTTTCAAAAACAAAAAGTTATTCTCATCAAGATTATTTTAACACCTGTTTTATCTGAAATTCTACCCAATCAGCGTGTCCTTTGCACTCTGTGATCGCTGCAAGCCTATGATTCTTTCTTTGTAAAGTTTTCATGGTTTATATCCATTGTACAAAAGAACCATTACATAAGGCCTTTCAATACAGTTGAATATTGTGTGTTGAGCACATTCCCCTCCAGACATGCCTTCCCTGCCTTGTATTCCCCCCTCCTAGAACCATTTTTCCTCTTTGTTTCCCTAACATTGTCATCTAAGCAATTTTTAAATTTTGATGACATCAAAGAGACTGGTAACATGCTTGTACATCAGTAATTTGTCAATGGGCTTTCTAAATAATATTCAAAGAACATGGCAATACTTGTATGCTGCCTTTAGGTATGAGGAGAAGGCTAATCCCAGACAGAAAACTCTAGAGCAACGGTCCATCGTGTTGTCCAGGAGTTACCAAGGTCAGTATTGCAGCTCCCCTGAGTGTAATTGCTGCATGTGTTTAGACACCCTCCCTTAATTCAAATGGCTTTATCCTTACCTTTGCTCCTTGCCCAAAACCTGCAATCTAGGCGAGGAGCAGATAATGAGAAGGTGTACCAAGTTGTAAACCGCCTTTAAGAATTGTCTTCTCTAGAACAATAGCAGGTGCTAAAATAGCTCATAGCAATCAAGAGGCCCGAACAAAGGGCTGGCAGAGGAGAAGGGGTGTTGTCAAGGTAAGAGATTGCTGGAACAAGAGGGAGGGATTTAGCCTGGAAGGTGGCAGATTCAAGACAGAAACAGCCGCCTGCTGAACTCCCTCTCACAGAGGTATGAAACCACATCACGTCTTTGATGTAAACAGCAAACTACTACGTTTACTGTGGCCTCCAGGGACAGCAACCACAGCGATGGAGAAGCCACAATACTTGTTATTGTTGCTACATAGCAAAGCTGAGGCTAGACAGGGCTGCATTTGGACTATGTGCAGACAAAGGAGACTGAGCCGTGCCAATGGGCAAGCATTTTGATGAGAGGAAGCATAAGGCAGGGAGAAGGCGTAGAAACCACAGACCAGATGAAGAAGCCTTGGTGTCATTCTGTCATCTCGCATGGAGATGGTACTCACATTTTTTCTCTGTGACTGATTTAAGGATACACAATTCATACTTCCCACGAATTTAGCATAATGCCTACCATCATCAACACAGAATGGAGCTCCTGATAAACTGAGATTCCTATCGAGAAAAACTGGGGCCGCATATCTTCCCTCATCTCTGAAGTCAGACCTCTTCACTTCTGTGTTCAGAATGGTACAGCACATTTTCTGAAGGGGGCTAAAGAAAATCCATTCCCGCCCAAAACGTTTGGGCCTCAAGTCTTGGAACACTGAAAGACACTGTGCCCTGTGGCTAGTGTCAGGGTTTAAGCAACAGAGAACAGGGAAAGTGCCCAAAGAATGGAAACAACCAAAGATGTTCCCAATTATCAAGAAAGAAAGATAGCTTGATTTTAGATGTACAACTGGATGTTTGGATGTGGACCCAAAGACACTGGGGAGGGACTTCCAAACACATGGTGATCAGATGCTACTCTAGGGTGAACATGGTGGCTGTGACTAGCAGGAGGTGAACATGGTGGCTATGACTGGCAGGAGGTGAACATGGTGGCTGTGACTGGCAGGAGGTGAACATGGTGGCTGTGACTGGCAGGAGGTGAACATGGTGGCTGTGACTGACAGGAGGTGAACATGGTGACTCACAGGAGGTGAACATGGTGGCTGTGACTGACAGAGGAGGTGAACATGGTGGCTGTGACTGACAGGAGGTGAACATGGTGGCTGTGACTGACAGGAGGTGAACATGGTGGCTGTGACTGACAGGAGGTGAACATGGTGACTGACAGGAGGTGAACATGGTGGCTGTGACTGACAGAAGGTGAACATGGTGGCTGTGACTGACAGGAGGTGAACATGGTGACTGTGACTCACAGGAGGTGAACATGGTGACTGTGACTCACAGGAGGTGAACATGGTGGCTGTGACTGACAGGAGGTGAACATGGTGACTCACAGGAGGTGAACATGGTGGCTGTGACTGTCAGGGAGGTGAACAGGGAGGCTGTGGTACCAAACTGTGAGGCACAGAGCAGGCCATCACTCTCCTACTAACTGGCTGTGTGGCCTTGCCCAAGTTATACAGCCTCTGAGCCACGGTTCCTGCAGATGTAACCTGGAAAACTCACAGTTTAGAGGACATGGGGATGTGTGTGCATGCGTGCAAGTGTGTGTGTTAAAAATTGATGTTGGAAGTTTGGTTCTCTCTTGGGATGCTGGTTGCTCAGCTTATCTTCCAATTTGTTTCAACCCAAGTTTCTGCATGAAGAGTACTGAATATCTCTTTCTTTCTTTCTTCTTTTCTTTTTTAACTTAGAAAATGTCTTAAGGCTTGCCTGAAGCCTGATCTTTTTTTTTTTTTTTTAGATTTATTTATTATGTATACTTGTGTGCCAGAAGAGGGCACTAGATCTCATTATAGATGGTTGTGAACCACCATGTGCTTGCTGGGAATTGAAAACAGGACCTCTGGAAGAACAGCCAATGCTCTTAACTGCTGAGTTGTCTTTCCAGCCCCCTGGATATATAACTTTCATTTATTACACACAAATTTATTAAATACTATATTCTAGGCATTTATTTGAGTTTCATTTATGTCACTGTGATAAAATGTTCTGAAAAAAGGTTTATTTTAGTTTACAATTACAGCTTATAGTCCATCATAACAAAGAAGTTCCGGTAGCAGGAACTTAGTACAACATGCCTACAGCCAAGAGCAGAAAGAAATGATGCACACAAGCTTGTTGACTTGCTTGCTCTTCTCTGATACTGTTTAGAACCTGTGTCTAGGGAATAGTGCTGCCCACAGTGGGTTGCGTCTTCCTGCATCAACTGACAATCAAGACAATACTCAAGACATGACCAAAACCCTACCTGATCCAGATGGCTCCTTATCGAGGCTGTCATCCTAGGTGATTCTAGGTTGGATCAAGCTGACAATGAAAACTGACCTTCATAATACTGTTCTGCATGGCAGGAAATATCCTTGAGCAGAATAGATTAGAGTCATGCTTTCTGGGTCTCATATTTTAACGAATATCTTGTAAAGAACTGTAATAAATAAGCTCATAAAATAAAACCAAAAGTAAGAACATGTTAACAGTGTCAAGGGCAGATGTAGAACATGCAGGTTCCTATGGACTCCTCAAACAAGGGTTTGAAATATTAAATATATTGGCCTTGGGATAGCTGGTTATGATCAGTTGACAGTAGGAAGGAATGTCAAATTTGAATTCTCCAGCTCAGATAGAGTAAATATCTTCTCAGATATTCTCGTGATCACTGGACAAGGCACTAAACAAGCGTCAGGGTCTCGGCTTCCATGCTCTGTGGGACAGGGAATGACAACTACATACATATCAGGGAAGTCTGAGGAAAGCAGCTCCAGCCTCTCCCTGGCTGGTGTCACCCCAGATTTCTTAACTTCCACTTCTTTGTGGTCCTCTGAAGTTCTTTTATAGTCCAGTTGTGAAAACTTGCTTCTTTTGTCATTGTGTCGCCTGAATCCAGTGGGCCCAGGTGCATTCTGCCTCTGTCTCTACCTCTGCATCTGCTTGGCACTCACAGACTACAAGAACCTCAAAGAAAAAATGAAATGAACTTGACATTACTGTCTTCTCAGCGGCACTTACTATTCTATGTCCTTTTTCTTAGGAGTTAGCTGTAGGCCCACAAGAAATGAATCTTTCAAGCTTCTGATTAATTGCTGGAGCTACTGATTATTGATCTACAGAGAAGATCAAAAAACCTAGGTTAGAATAGCAGTGTTTATTTGTCAGGCCACAGCAGAGCAAAGGCACCTACACATGGATCACGCCTGAGCATGGCGGTGCCTGGCATGGGAAACGACACAGAGGAGAAGCCGTAGGGGATTTGTCTCAGTGGGTTTTGCTTTGATCTCCAATGCAATTGCTCTTTCCATATTGGCAAAGTCCAGTAGGTGGGCTGAGCCTAGGACACTGTAGTAGTTAGACTTGTTGCTGCTATGATGAAATGCCCGAGAGATACAGATTAAGAAAGAAAGAATTCATTCTGGATCATGGTTTTAGACATGCTAGTCCACAATTCTTGGCCGTGCCAATTCTGAATCCATGGTGACACACAATAAGCAAACAAACAGAAGTCATAGCAGTGGGGACATATAGATAAAGTTTCTCACACCATGGCAGACAGGTCATGGCAGTGGGAACATGTGGGTGAAGATGCTCACACCATAGCAGACAGATCATAGCAGTGGGAACATGTGGGTGAAGATGCTCACACCATAGCAGACAGATCATAGCAGTGGGAACATGTGGGTGAAGATGCTCACACAATGGCAGACAGGAAGCAAAGAGAGGAAAGGAGTGAGAAACAAGGTAAAGCCCCCAAGAACATACCCACCGTGATCAACTTCCACCAGCAATCTCCAACTGCCTAAGGCTTCCAGAACCTCTTAATATAGTGCCACCATCTAGAGACGTAAACCCTCAGTGGATGGGCTCTTTGTGGTGACACTCTACATCCAAATCAGAATAGGCAGCTTGGAGTAATAAGGCCCAAGGCTGTGACTCATTGGTGCCCCACACTCCAGGAAGGAATATAGCAATGCAGAGGAGGGCATTTAGAGAATCAGTCATGAGAATTTGAAACTGAGGCTGATAACATACTGCAGCAAGCACTAAGAGAACCCTAGGCTCTGGGAGAGTGAAGAGGAGGCTTAAGTCCCAGCCTCTAGTAGCTCACAGTATGTCAAGAGGTGAACACACGACTCAGTCATCTCAGCAGATTGCAGACGAATACCCACAGGGGAAGCACCATGTGGAGACTGGCAGAAAGGCATTTCCCTAGGTCCTGAGCTGGCTGTGCTTTCAGAGTTCACGGTTCATCCATGGTTCATACCACAAAGCACGCGGAAAAAATGTTTGGTCTCCGAGATGCCTCCATGTCAGAATGTTCTTTCCACTTGTTGTCGTAAAGATGAATGTGTGTAACCTAGTTTTGACAACATTTAGTTGTTACTTTGATCTGAATTGGGGGCCAGAGCATGGTGCTGTCAATAAGCTGCCCTTGACCCCAAGGTGGTCACAGCTGGGAGGACTGAGTGCAGGCCAGCTTGTGGACAGACTTGCGGTGCAGAGTGATAACTGTGTTCTGGCTCTGTGCATACAATGGGTTGGTGATAGTGCCGGGACAGTCAAAGGACACACCCATAGGTCTGAAGAAGAGGAATGGCTCCCTAAACCAAGTCAGGTGTAATGACAGGAGCATTGGACAAAGATAGGTTAACAGAATGGGGATGTTAACAGTGAGGACAGTCTGTGAGGACAGTCCAGGTCCTTGTCCTCTAGGGAGCTCTGCAGTGTTTCGCGTAGGTCAGCGGCATGGTCACCCCTGTAAAAAAGAACTGGCATTCCACAACAAAGGCAAAGTCTGACTCCTCAGACATTAGGAGGCTGCAGTTATCTACCAAGGGAGACCCAGCCTAGGAGAGTGTGGCAGCGGAACTTGGCCTGGAAGTAGCTCACAAGGGACCACGTTTGATTTGATGTGGAGTTTAGACAAAGAGAGTTTCTGAGTATACTCCCCAAATCCTAGGGTCACTGAGAACATGTATATAGAAAAAAGAAGTTTGAAGTCATATTGTTTATTTCTGATTTTTTGAAGGTACATACAAGCGGTCTAATATGAATTTCTAGTAACTGGCTACAGTATTTTGGCAAATGGGGATAATAGATACACACTAGAGAATTTCAGTAAAGAGGTAGCAGTGGAATTTGTGTGGGGGGGTGAGATCATGTGGGGAGGGGATGTCACAAGGGCGATGGACCCTCCCCCACTCCCCGCTTGGTGCACCTGCGAGCATGTTTCCGAGCCGGTGTAGCCGGTATGCTTCCACACACTGAAAGGGCCTGCACTTGGAAGTTTGCACGCTCCGTACATGAGCAGTTAGCTAATTGGTGGGCTATTCCAGTGAGCAGCGTCTCTTTCCTCAAGCTACCTGGCCTCAGAGCCCTCTGCAGGGTACATACTGACGGTCAGTGAAGAGGAGGTTGAGGCACGGTGAAATCAGCGAGCGATGACTTGGAAACGAACTGCTCGGGCAGGGAAGAGGCAGAGCCCCTGAGCAGCCAAGAAATCGGTCTGGGTCAACACAGTTCTCCTGGAGTAGAATCTGAGCACTGGGCAGGACAAAGCCTGTCTTTTCAGGACACACAGACCCAGGAGCCCACATCCAGCCTGGGTACACATCTGGCCTCAATGGTACTTTCGCAAAGCTCAGAAAACCAATAGAGAACATAACACTGGAAGAAAACTGCATTGATTCTTTTTTTTCAACAAAAGCAAGAACTCTGATAGAAATCTATCTTGAGTCTATTAAGGCTACCCTACCAGGAGGCTCATAAGAGAAGCTAAACTACATTACAATTCTATTTGAAAAAGAAATTTTAGTCTGTTTTCCAATAATTTTGATTCTCCCTGATTATTCCCGTTATGTTGTAGTAACTGTTAAGTTTACTTAAAATATGCTATGTGAATTATAAATTATGAATCATTATAGCACAAACCAATTATTTCATGCTCTTCTTGTTGCTCCATAACAATATAAAGAAGAGACACCAGATACCTCTGAGCAGAAGGTAGGAAGCTGGATCTGCAAGCCAGGAGGAGCCTTCCCCAGAAGTAAGAGCAGGAAGCTGGACCCCCTGCTCTCCCTGCTCTAGTCTGAATGCTTGTCTTCTCAAAGTCTTAATGCTCAGCACAACCGTATCAGCAGGCAGGACCATTAAGTATGGTTAGATCATAATAGAATTAGTGTTGTTATTTTAAAAAGTCCAGTGGGGCTTGTCTGTACCTGTCTGTCATCAGAGGCACATCTAGAACACTCTTTCTCTAGGGAGGCCTTCACAGGCAGACTTTCCTGGAACCTTGACTGTGTACTTCCCAGGCTCTGCAGCATTAAGGGGGCACATCTTTTGTTCACAAAATTCCACTCTAAGGTGTTTTCCTCTGTAAACTGATCACCAAACACGGAACCCGTGAATAGTCATGTGTTGTGCACCCTTCCTCATGCATGGAACTTTCTGGATGTGTTTTAGGGTGGCAGAAGTGGACGAGCAAGCTTTCTTAACCTCTTTTTTAAGGACACTAATCCCATCCATGACCAATCCCATCTGCTAATGTTGCTATGCTGGGAACCAGAATTTGAGAATGAGACAAACACTAAGGAATAGTAAGGAGACTGGGATGTCCCTGGTCACGTTCTGGCAGGGTTTTATTTCTGGTGAAGGGCTCTTCTTGGTTTGTACCTTCTTACTGTGCACTTACATGGCAGAGAGAAATGTGACATCAGACATCATCTTCAATAAAGAACCCAGTTTGGTCAGGACTCTCCCTTATGATCTCATTCAACCTTTTAACCCCTTTCCTTGAAGACCTCATTTGCATAACAGGCCCAAGTAGGAGCAGGGCTTCAGCACCTGAGCTTCAAGGGGAAAACAATTCAGCTCACAGCAGGATGGGGGAAAAAAGAGAAGAGCAGAGCTTGGATGGTAAAAGCTCTGTCTGTGGATTTGATGAAGCCCTCATGGGTCAGTGTGTAATGATGATTATATAATGTGTTTTGTGTCTGTTGGGAAGGTGTATTTTATATTCACCTAGTTTATATAGTCTGAAGTTTGCAAAGTCAACTCTTCTCTGCTGTACTCAACAATAAACCCTTGCTACGGCCTTCTCCTTTGCCATGCCCCTACTGAATTCCTGTGTAGAAATGACCATCCCAGGGGGTAGCATCACAAAGAGGGACTTTGTGAACTGACTAGGTTATTAGTGCTTATCTGGGAGACCTCAGAGAGTGGATTAGCCTCTTCCCCCAGGCTCCACATTCAAATAATTCTGCCTCTAAAAGTCACTAGTACATGGCATGTGACTCCGCAGCAGAAACCAACTACAAACTTCTCCGCTTTGCCACTGTCCCTCCAGCAATGACTTTTCGTTGCCGGTTTGGAAGCATTCACTCTCTTATGCATTAACTATGAGAAATTTGCCTATTCTATATAAATAATGGTACTCAGAAGAACTGAGATGGCCCACTGCTTAAATGGGACATGTGTGGGATGGGCAGGGAAAAGTAGATGACAATATGCATATTTCCTGATCACTTAATCTTTCCCTTTCCAAATTCAGGTGACAGTGACAGATGGCGGGTCTTCTCCAAAACAGTCAGCGATCTGGGTGGTCGTTCAGGTTCTGGACGAAAATGACAACAAGCCCCAGTTCCCAGAGAAGGTCTACCAGATCAAGCTTCCAGAACGCGACCGCAAGAAGAGGGGAGAACCCATTTACAGGGCTTTTGCATTTGACCGCGATGAAGGCCCCAATGCAGAAATCTCCTACAGTATTGTAGATGGGAATGATGATGGAAAATTCTTTATTGACCCCAAAACTGGCATGGTCTCCTCCAGAAAGCAATTCACAGCAGGAAGCTATGACATCCTGACGGTAAGATTCAGTTCCAGAGCGTCAGTGGGGTAGGGCGAGCCCTCTTACCCATGTCTGCTCCTTTGATCAGCAAATCTCTCATGTGGAGAGCACAGAAGCAGCTGTGAAAGGCTGCTTTCTGGGAGCCAGTTACAGGCGAGAACTCTTACCTTGCTGGGTGATATCCTAAATAATGAGTTTCCTTTGATGGGTCTTATCGGCAAACCTCCAATTCCACTGCCTCTACTCCCAACCACAAATCTTGGTCCCTAAATCATACTCAAGGTGCTGTAGATAAAGGACAGTATGTATCTAGAGTAAAGCAGAAGAACTGTGATACACACGCACACAGGCATCATATGCTCACACACAGGAACACGAACATAAATACATTCACACATATGTGCACACATGCATGTGTCATATAAATGCATACACATTTGCACACATATTCCCACACATGTACATACGTATTCTCACATGCTGTAAACACTCATGCCCATGCTCACACACGTGTACATCACACATGCATAAACACATATGCATGCACATATAGAATGTATTTACACATATTCATGTATGAATGCACAGGCTCAAGCATGCACACTCAGTACCTATACACAAAATTACACTCATATGCCTGTATACATGAGCACACATCCGATATACTTACATACAGCCACACATCCATATGTTTATATGTACATGATCACAAGTGTATGCACATATTCATACATGCTACCACACAAATAGGGACTCCCATGTACTTCAGTTCCCCCCAGCTCTCACTAGAAGTGACGTCAGAGTCATGTTGTGACAAATCAAATTAGCGATCTTTACTCACGTAAACTATGACTCTTACCCCTGAAATACTTTGAACTGTAGGTACAACACTGCAGAAATGGTCTTTTAGCTCCAGACTGTGTTAGTGAAGGATTTAAACTCCCACAGACACGAGAGCTAAGCCACCTTTCTGTGTTCCCTCCATGTGTGAGTAGATCAAGGCTGTGGACAATGGCCGGCCCCAGAAGTCCTCCACGGCTCGCCTCCATATTGAATGGATTAAGAAGCCCCCACCCTCACCTGTCCCGCTGACCTTCGATGAACCATTTTACAACTTCACAGTCATGGAAAGTGACAGAGTGACAGAGATTGTAGGGGTGGTGTCTGTGCAACCAGCCAACACCCCTCTGTGGTTCGACATCATTGGTAAGTCCAAGTCTCCAGAGCAATATCAGGAAATGAACTTCACTCTTTGAGAGAACAAGCCAAACAAATAAATTAATACAGTTTAAAAATAATTTAAAAGGTAAAAGAAAAAATCAAAGCCTAGCAATGACACCTAAGGTTAAAAGTAGTGCTGAGATGCAAAAGAGCCAGTAAAATGAATAACCGACCTGTGCTTTCGTTCCAACTCTGTAGCTAAGCTGAACAGAAAGTGCTCTCTGGCTGGATTTTCCATAGTATGTTATTTACGGCAAACTTAATGTCTTTCTGTGTGTCATTTTAATTCTATTGTCACACTTGGCTAATCTCATTTCTAAATGTATTGATGGTACTAGACTTGCTGTCCTTCATTTCTCTCTTTTTCTTCACCTTTTTTTCTGCATTCTGTTCTTTTTTTTTTCTGCTCCCGACTGCCCTGCTTCAAGGTGGCAAGCATGCTCGAGAGATGTTCTATATTCTACAGACAGCTTGTGGGCAGAACTGTTCAACAGAAGGTACCCTTAGTGCAAACACATTTGCTAAAATACAGCTATCCAATCTGCCTTTTACGTTTTTTTTTTAAACAAATTGAATTACATCTTTCATAACTGCTTGTGACAGACTGAAATGCAGCCCACAGATTTCATACATGCCTCTAACAGCTATCTCATTACCCGTATCCAATGACTTCTTTGTTTGAGATTAAATGGGTTTGGGGTTTGGGGGGATTGTTTTGATTTTCTTCCATTGTTTTTGAGGTATGTGGGCTTTTTGTTGTTTTGTTTTTATCTTTTTGTAGGTTAGTTTATTTAACTGGGAATTTTCCAATTGAAAATAAATAAAAATGTATTCCCGCCCCTCTATTTTTCAGCAGTAGTGGCATTCAGACTAAAAACCCCACAGGAGAGTCCCCTGGCTGTTGTCCACAAGAGGAAGGGCAGGAAGCAGAACCTAGATGTGCATGTGTAGCCAGTAAGCCTCCGCTCACCCTGAATAGAGAAAGCAGACGGAAGGAAGAGGGCAGGGCAGTCCTTGGGAGCCAACCTTTAAATTCCTTGAAAGAAAGCAAGCAAACACGCCAGGCTGCGAAAGGAAAAGGGCAAAACAGCCTTTCCACAAACCTGCAGGGAGAGCACTGGAAAGGAAACGTGTGCAGGACGGGGAAATAAAACAGGCTGTTGTCAGCGAAAGGCCGAGTGTGCCTGCCAGGGTCTGATCAGGGCTGAGCCAGAGCTCGCTTCCCACAATTCTCTGTGAGCAGTGGAGTAGGCAGGAGAGCGCCAGTGTGGGAGAATCATGATGTCTGGCCAGTATAGGTAGGAACCAGCTACTCCTCCAGAACAGCTGGGGCTGGGGAAGGCATTAGGAGGTTCCACATCTGGTTTAATGAAGTATATAGTAAAAGAATGTTCTGTGTCCGGGCAAACCTCAAAGAGTCCTCTGAACTTCCAACAAATAAGGGCTTGCCTTCTGCATCTTATTCTGCAAAACATAGTGTATCTTTGTTTTACTTAATTGACATCAATCTCACCAATTCTTTTCATATGAGCATCCTTTCAATTCCTTCTTCATCTCTGCTGAAATATTTGAGATGGAACATCTTCTGGTCCCACGAGGAGTGTCTTAACACCATCTCCGCAGTTTTCTGCTTGTCCAGCTACTGTATGGTATAGTTTCTTCTTTTTTGATGCAAGGAAGCATTGCACATGTCCCCCTGGGAGTTGTCTTTTGTCTGCCTGGACACCTTTGCCCATTCCTTCACCAACTCAGTTTGCAGCATTTCTTCTTGGATAACAGAGCTTCCTGTCCCTTGCGTGAGCATCCGACCTTTATCCATGTACCTCAGGCGGCCCATAAATGGTAAATGTCACCAGCATACCTTTCTCAGATGTTCAGTGTGGTCAATCACCTGCATCAATTACTCGGGCCAGTTTGCAGTTCTTTAGCATCGTCACAAGTATGCAGGGTAGCATGCACAGGCTGTCCGTATTATGTTATCAGTGCTCTGTATGTTTCCATTTATGTTTATCCCATGGTCATTCTGCACCCTCACATGAGTGAAGAGTACAGAGACTGTTGGTGATGCCTCCGGCAGCCATGCTAACCCTACTGGGGACTCCTGGCCCTGCCCAGGGTCAGTGTGACATTCCATTGTACACCACTCATAATTGCCTCACTAGTCCAAGGAGAAAGAGGAGTTTATAAAGAACATACTTCTGGGCATCCAAATATAATCCAGGAATGATATGCAAAGTATGGCCTTAGTTTTCATGTCTCTTCATCTTCGTGTTTCTAAGCACTGCTGTCTTCCATAGATTACCTCCTCATCCATTCTACTGCATGAGTAAGAATGGTTTTTTCAATGAAGAATCCCAGGACTGGGATTCTGCATATTGGTCTGGACTTCTCAGTCACAGACATTTCTCTGTAAATCTGGTAACAGTTTGTCAAGTTTCTTCTACAAGTTGAACTTACTGGGACTTCTGCCCAAACCGATCATGATTTTATTCCCATCCTCACGTCCTGCCAACAGTGTCTTGAGATGCCAACTTTTTCCTTCACTGTAGGATGTCAGGTCCTTTCCCCAGGTGCTGGCAGCTTTCAGTGGAGATGCTGCCCTCTACCAAATCTCCTTTCTGAAAACGCGGCTTGTCTGCCAGAGTCATATTTTACCCAGTGTGCTGACACGCTCTTCCTTCTTTTAAAGCCCTTCATTTGCTTTATAATCTTCAGGTGTTTCTTCCTTACTGTCAAATATTCTTGCACAATTTTCCTTTGTGAGTCTTCCCTTCCTCCTTGCCTAAGCATCATCTTTGATCAGACTAGCACAGATGGGACCAAGAGTGGGCAATGCCCCTTGGTACTTAATGCTACCCATGACCTGTGCACAAATACAGAGACTAAGCACGGGATAGGCGAGGTCCACGTGGATCTGAAATGAAGCCTCGGGTCCCAACAGGTTTTGCCCAAGTACCCTTGTGAAGAATACGGCAACCGGTGTTTGCACCACAGACCTAGGGCATCCAGACACCCACGAAGAACACACTGAAGGGCCCAGGAAACACCATCCTGATCTGGCATGTACCGCTTTTAACTGCTCAGCCCGGCGAATCCTCATTCAGTCAAACGACAAAAATGCTTTAGTCTCCCCTTCCCCTCGACAGCCTTCTTGCTTTCGCTTGCACATTTTCAGACTTCCATGAGTTTCCACCTCCTACCGGATCCCAAAGTCACAGAAACTCCATGGGAGCAGCACTTTGTTCCCACGCCTAGACACTTGCATTCTCTTGACTCCAAAGAGACAGCTTTCTCTGTAGCGAGAGACTCTCCAGCTCTCAGAAACAAGCCCTACTTATAACCCAGCTAAGAGAGCTGCAATTAAAAGGAAACATAATAAAGTTCAGCTGTTGTGGATTGGAACAGCCCAACACACAGCATGCTCTCTCTCCTTGTTAAGAGGGAAAGAAAATGAAGGGAACAAAAATAACCCACAATCCTTTGTGGCTTTGTCATGTATCTTCACACTTCTCAGGAGGCTCCGACTTCCCCTCAGCCATCCCTTAATTTACATACCCTTCAATGTGCAGACAATCTGGTTCTCAGCTCGCCCCAGAATCTCATCCTGATGGCAAATATTTGAATTGTAAAGGCCGCCATCATTAACAACTCTGCACTAAAAATTGAGGCATGCTGATCTCCAGTTTTTAGCTTTTACCTGAATCAAATAGACCTTTACCTTGCATACAGATAACACATGAGTCACCTGACTTGCCTCACCCAATGTCAGGAAGGAGAAAGCCAATATTAACAGGAATCTCTGATGGCCGGTCCTCTGTGCTGGCCTCTCAACCGTTCTTCTGTGTTGATAGACAAAGGCTAGCTTGGTCCTCAGTGGGTTGTAGATATCTGTGACTTGGAATCCTTGGCTGTTGCAGTCTCAAGTTAGACCTTTTGTAACCTTGTCTTCTGCTCAGCCACAGATGATGCAGGTCTGGGTCAGGAAGGTGAGACACTCTTCCCCACAGCACTGGGAGTAGCTTCATCCTCAGCCAGGTGTGGTCAACCTTGTGTGGCAGCCCCCCCCCAAAAAAAGTAAAGAATAAAAAAATATTAACAACATGAACTGATAAACTAGACTTCATCGAGATAAAGCAAGCTTTTGTCCTCATTGAAAAACCTTGTTAGAAAAGACTAGTCATGGCCTTGTTGGCAAACATAGCTGTCTTCTGCCATATAAGCTTGGGCACACCTCAGAGCTTGGGCACCCCAAGGTCCACACTAACCAGGCAACCACATCTACTTCTAACTCGCCTGCTGCTCCTTCGGGGTAAACTCTGTGCAGGTAGTCAGTGGACACCAAACACTTCATCTCTCCCATTCTACCTTCGTGCCCTAACTTCATCACAAACAGGACCCTATTTTCTCCATAGCAACAGTGTCATTTATGGAATCATATCTGAGGAAATTTTAGCAAAATAATAAAAGTCTAAAAATACTTCACATATTAATTATTTTAAGAAAAGGAACCTTGGAGTAAATTCTAGGTCTCTTTCCTCTTCCTGCCACTCTTTCCTGCCCTCAGCTCCAGCCCGCCATTTAGAGATCAGCCTGCTGTGCGCTTGCTTCATTCCAAGGCAGAAATTTATTCATAATCACACCGTAACTGGCACCGACTGTCTCTCCTTCAGTCGGGTGTACATGCCGAACTTGAACGAACAGCTTGTGCACGGCTCCCTCCATTCATTGAGATGCAGTTGCTCAGGATTTTGGAAGCTCCTCAGTCACACCGCCCCCTGGGTGACTACTAGATTTGGGTTGGTATTTTTATAATTACACGTGCAAGAGCGGAGTTATTTTCTAGAGGAAGAACCTGGAAACTGAGCCCTTTTTAATCACTGGGTCTCTTTGTGCAGAGATGGCACTGGCAGGCACTTTTTCCTCTGTCAGGTGTGCCCTAGCTTTTGAGATGGAGAGATGGTGTAATCCATAAATCTCAAACCTCAAACGGGATACCCGCTTTTCCAAAAGAGCTCAATTCAGTTATACCCCAGCTAACTGAGCAGTAGATGCTGTCTCCAAGTGTTTTTATCCACGTCCCATTTCTGGAGTCTTTCCAGGGTCCCTCCTTGATACATCAAATTTTAGAATATTATAACAGAAATTTAGTATGCCTCTTCAGCTCTGTCTTTATGACACCTGCCTTGATCAACAATGGTTCAAGAGGAATATCCCTAAAGTGAATTATTGTCATGTGGGCTGTTCACCACCTCGCTTTTAACTACCCCTGCCGCACACCCCCGCAGCAACGCACAGGCTGTGACATTTCTGAACCCCACTTGGCTGGGACTCGAGCCAGCTCTGCAGTGTCCTTTTCTACCCACTTTTTCTTTGGCCTCATGCTGCTGCACCCAGCACACTCTGGCTTCGCATGTTCTGTTACTGGCTCTGAGGAAGCACATCTTACCTGAACGGAATGCTGCTAGTGAAGACGGACTCCTTGTATTGATTAATGGCCTCACCCCAGATGATTTGGACTTGTTTTCTCACGAAATTGAAATCACCTTTCAGGCTAAAATGGAGCTTGGAAAAACAAGACCTGGGGGAAAGGCATGGAGTCGCTTATGAAATAGGATGCTTAAGTGTAGGTGATTAAATTGTGTGGGAGTTGGTGGTGAACTGCTGGTCTAGATTCTATGTCCCTTGTCAGAAATTCATTTGGAAACTTGGGAAGATCTTGATTTAAATGAAATCTTGGCTTAATTAGGAGCAAATGTCCTAGAGATGAGTATTATAGCATGCTGGCCACATTGGTGGATGGGAAAACGTACCAAGGATGCTCATGATCTGTCTCTTCTATGACATCAAACGTATCTCATCAAGAGTAATTAAACTGCAGAAACCAATGAAAGAAACAAATACAGACATGGCATATGTGTGCAAAGAGGAAACGAGAGGATTATAAAAACAAACTTGCAAAAGTTGCCAAAATATTAACAAGAGCAGAAATTATGAAAACACATATAATCTACATATATATATATATATATATATATATATATATATATATACTCAAATGTATAAATCCCCAAATGTTATACCCCTACGCAGGTAGGGTGAGAGTGTGTTTTGCATAGACTCTGAAGGGCCACAGTCAGTGAGAGCAAGAAGGGAAACTGGACTCCTTTGCTCCTCTTGCCTCTCAGCTCCGTTTTCATTGATCTTCCGGATGAGAAATAATTTGCACAATTCTCTTCTTTTGACCCTCAAATGTGTGACTCTCCTAAATAACTGGTACAAGAGCATGAACACTATTCCTCCAAAACAACCGCAGTTTAGACAAAACTCTCAGTCTTTGTCTTTAGCTAAGTGAACAGCACCAGGGATGGGAGCAGACCATCTACTGTTACTTGAGCTGTGACTGAGACCAGGAGTTAATATCCTCCAGAAGGAGCTTGAGAAGCTGTAGCCTTGTCTTTCTCTCACGTCTTTGGAGGTTGTTATTACCTTTCCTTGAGGGTTTCCATGGCAAAGGTGTTTTGTTTTGTTTTTCCCCCAGCATTTACTTTTTGGAAGTAAATGATCAGCCTTGCTACTTAAGATGACTGGTGCTGGCCACATGCAGATCAGCTTTCTGTGTTATTCCATGAGTAAATCAAGAAAGCATTGCCTTCAACAAGAAGTCACACACTAAGACCCGCTTCTCCTCTCAGGCTAGGAACCCCCTCTTCCAAGTCCTCAAAACTCTTCTTTGGAATTAGCTTCTAGTGCTTCTCGGTAAATCAACTAACGACAGCAATTGGAAGATGATTCTCTTCTAGATGAAACTTTGGGGAACATATATCATCTCTAAGCAACTCTCTGGTACCCCCGTATCTCTACAGATTTAATTAAATGTTAAAGGCAATTATAGTCTTTCCAGTAATTAAAGAATCCTATGTGAACATGGTAGCTGCAAGCAGTTGGTACTCAGACTATACATGCCTATATTTTTAGAAAGAAAACCGTATTGTTTATTTTTCACTGTAGCATAAATTTCAGTAATTCAGATGTGACTCTTTACCCCCATCACTCATCTGCCTAGTTAATATTGTAATATCATGAAAATGCGTTGTTAATGACCAGAAAAATAAAATCCCAAGACTGTAGGAAGTAAAAAAAGCCAAGCTTCTCTTTTCTAAAATATGAAATTCAATAAATGCATTGCCCTACATACTAAAGTTAAATAAAATTACCATCTGAAATCAAAAGTATTTCACACATGCAATTCCCGACAAAAATAAATAGCACTGGTGAACATACACTGACATTTAATTAAAATTGTTCCAACACTTAGACTGCACTCTTTTCTCTTCCTTAAAAAGGTCTCTAATTTGGGGACGTTTGTAAGTGACACTTCTGTTCAGAGATAAAATGATCCCAATTCTAACCATCTTAAGTATGTCTTTCAAGACAAAAGGACAAAAGACAACTTTTTTTTTTAAATCTTTGTGTAAATTGCCTTATAAGTACACTGATATTATATCAGTAATATAATATCCATGTGATACCCCTCTGATTTTATGATTTCATGTTGTTTCTGTGAAACCAACAGAACATGGTAGAAATTAATTTACACTGCCAAGATGCCAAAAACATTTCTCTGAATATCCCAATGTTCAGAGAGACTCTTTTTCATATGAAATTTATTTTTTAAAATTTTTCTCATCTTGCTCTATTCATAGAGTTATTTCTGACATTTAATTGAGGGACTCTGAATCCTACCAGCCAAATGTTTACCAACAATCCTAGAATAGACCTGAAAGTATCAACTCATTTGTGTTCATTGTAATTGGAATAGTTTTTTACTGAGAATGTATTCTACCGGAGAAAGAGTTAAAGAATTCCTGAAGTTTGCAGCATGGTAGCTGAGAGGGGTTGAAGGGCTGTTAGCTTTCTCAGTATTTTATGGAGTCTTACATTAATGCTGATGTTTTTATTTACAATTCATTGGTTTTGGGGTCCTTTGTTATGCTTATAAAGTATGGCTTTTGAAATACTAATTAAGTTAGAAATAGTAAGGTCACATTATGATTTATGAAACTGAGTTATAGGGATGCCTGCCAGAAAATGTATCTACATAAAAACATCCTGTAAAGATATATGCCTCCAGACACTTAATACCTTCTCAGATGTGCTAATTTCATGTTGTTTCTGTGAAATCATCAGGGGGGAATTTTGACAGCTCTTTTGATGCAGAGAAGGGTGTTGGGACAATTGTCATTGCAAAACCTCTGGATGCAGAGCAAAGGTCGGTCTACAACATGAGCGTGGAAGTCACCGATGGAACCAACGTTGCTGTCACTCAGGTAAGCTGTTGAGTTACTGATAGTAAAAATGTGAAAAGATCTGCTAAAGGGAGAAATGGAATCAATGAAAAGGAGATCCTGGGAGTAATAAATTATGTCCATGGATGTTTAGTGTTCAGAGAATTGTTTGGTGAACAACTGGGACAAGAGGGTCTAGCAGTGACCTTGTAGAATTATTTGCTGCCTCTTTCAAGATGACTGTGGCTGTTTGCTCGTGGAAGAGTGGTGTGCATGTGTTTCCTGGTCATTTACTGTGGACTGTTGCTTTTGACAACAGTCAACTTGCAAAGATCCCGCCTATGTTGTCGGTGTTAGCACAGCATGAGATTCTTCCCCTCCTCATTTCTTCAATCACTGAAATTTAAGTTAGAGGTACCAAGGAGCCCATGTTAAATTCTGTCCTGATATGTAAGTCGCCTAGCCAAGGTCAAACAGCCTCAATAAAGGACAGGACTGAGGCCTGGGTATCCACGGTAGTCTCCATGTTAGGGGTTCTCTGTCCCGGTTGCACCTCGTCCCCTCTGACCCGGAGCATGGTGAGAGCAGGGACAAAGTCCTGCCAGCTGCAATCCAGTCCCAGAGTCCCTGCTGATGTTTCCATACAGCTGGGACTGAGGAGCTTCTCTTCTGCTTCCTGAGTGCCAAGGAGAGACATTGAGAGAAAACTTCCGAGTTACCATCTGACTCAGAACATCTCTGAACTTCTTCCCGAGGGAGACTGACCCAGTGCTAGCTCTCAACACAGTGAATTTACCATAAATATAAGATTTCTGTTTTGTTATTCAGAACCATAAGCCCAGCCCCATATGGCACACACTGCAGCTCCGCTCTTTCTCCCTGCCTCCTCTGTTGTCCCCACAACACCAGCAGACACGAATGATTGATCTGGACCCTGCTTCTACTGGACCCAGATGGATAGGCAGAATTCTTCTCAACACATTTAGGTAGTGAGTAAGAAAGCTTTGCCAAGCTAGAAGCAAGCAAAGCTAGTAAAAGCTAGATGCAAGCAAGTGATGATTCATTTTAAATATGATTTACACTTTTGTAACCAGGAAATTTGAAAGCGGGAGGAAGGAGAATTCATATGCTTGTCCAGACAACTGTCTCTTGGTCTGTAGATGCTACAAAAAATGCCACATGACTGTTTCCTTGTAATCAGAGAGTAGTAGAAGTTGAGGGGACAATGGGGTTTATTCCAAGTGACCGTTTGCTTTCCATTTGAATATAGCTATAAACGGAAACAACTCGCGTATAGACAGCCAGTGCGTGACGGCTCCTGACTCTCACCTCAGTCCCTTCCTGCGTATCAGTGACCACAGGACCCTGTTTGCCTTAAAGAGTTCCACTTACACCTGTTAACCTGGAATATGTATTAATAGCACCCCATAGTATCTGATAATTGACCCAATTGGGACAACAAATTATGTGTTCTTCCTACTTAAAACCACCCCAATCCTTGGCATTTTTTGAATCTCCAATCTAGGCACATAAATGGGCCCCCTGGCTGAGATTCCATGGGAACTAGGCAGTAGACGAGTATGCTAGAAGATCCGTGCCAGACAACCCAAGTGCGGTATTGCTGTGTTGTTAGTGCTAACTCATTCCAAATGGGAACTTGAACTAACATTTTTTTTTAAAAAAATTAATGGTTTCTTATCATAGCCAACCCCAGCTTTTTTGTGCTAATTAAAAATCCAAAGCACATTTAAGTAAAATAAAAATAAGCATGGAATCCTATTCATTTCCAGACTTTCCACTGGGTTTTAAAACCAGTGGAATTAAGCAGTATTCAGTGTATCTAAAATGTATAATTCATTAAATATTTTCAGAATGAATGAATGAATGAATAAATAGATTCTGCATATCCAGCAGGATCTATCTAGAAGGTACACCAGATCTCCAAGGCAGAAAGCGTTAATGTTAGCAATGGCGATGAAAAAGTTAGCAGAAAGACATTTAGAATTCCACCAGGATGAGATGAGCAACAACTTAGTAGCGTTTATTTCATAAATATTTCTTCAATCCATGCTATAAGCAGGGAACTAAGGTGCTTAATGTTACAGTGGTATAGTTTTAATTGTTTGTTGTTTCAGACAGGGTCTCGCTGTATTGCCCATATTGGTCTCAAACTCCTAAGCCGAAGCAATCCTTCAGCCTCAGGTCACATAGCTGTTGGAACTAAGGCACCCTCCACCACACTAAGCTAGTAATGCAGTTTTTAAAGCCAAATGTCTAATCTACACTCACTAAAATAATATGGAATTGCAAGTCTTTGAATGAGACCTTTAAAGGAGAATTTGTCTGAAACAATACTTTTCCAAGCTTATATACATTGAGACTTGAATCCAGAATATTCATAAGCAGCCCGAGAATTGGGGTGAACTTGTAGCTCCCCTAAGCAACAGCAAATTAAAGAGGTTAATAAAGGACATCATGAGATTTTTCTTGTCAAAGAAACCCCACGTCTTGCTGCTCTCAGGATCCATGCCCTTTAGGAATGAGAACTCAGTTTCCAAGCATGCACTGTGTTCTCTTCAAGACTGTGGCCATGGAAGGCCATGGCGGTGTTGAACCTGTCTGTTTACCAGAGTTGGTCAGCCCAGACTTCCCTGAACACGGCAGCAAGAAGAGTTCTCTGCAACAGCGTCAGGCATTTTTGAACAATAGAATGTTTTGGAAATAAACAGAGCATTCTAGACTCTTTTAGGAACTGCTAAAATGCTCTCAAATCCATTACCCTAGACAATGCAGCAACTCTACCACCAAACAGACACCTTTCTCCATGTAATGTTTATGTCCTGGAGTTTACAAGACACCTGTTCAGAACTCCATGGGTGATTTATCTCTCCGTTGTTCACATGAGATCGTAAAACACAGTGGGACATGGGCTTCTCAGCGGCCATAAACAACGTGGTGAATTTTACTTCACAAGTATCAAATAAATCAGAGCCTCCGGGATTCAGTGTCAACATGAAACCTCACTTCATCTTCAGTCTCGTTCTGCTCTTCTGACTCTCAAAGATTCTTGTGCCTCTGAGCTACAGAATCTGAGGCTACATAAATATCCCTTCTTTCTGGGGATTGGCCAGGCTGAGTGCAGCTGTAAAGGGACCTAGGCATTTCACATTAAAAAGATACCAAAGAACTAAATAGGAAACGAAAGCATCCCCGTGTGTGCAGAAGCCACCTGATGAGGAGGAAAAAGAGTTCTGCATGAAACTGTGCAGGATTTGCCAAAGGATGTCATTGTCCTTTTCATATTACAACACAGTATGGAAGTGATTCCCATGTCGTCTTAGAAAGCCAGAGATGAGCAAGGAAGTCTGCATTGATAGGGAAGGAGGAAAGCGAGAAGCTGTCTCTGGACTGTGTGCTTCGGGCAAAGATGAAGAATCTCAGGAGCCCTGGTAGTCATAGGCACCATGACTGGGAAGTATACAGGGAGTGGGAGGCACACGGAGAAAGGAATGAATCACCAACAAGGAGTCTCCATCTACCCCAACCTAAGTGGAATTATAGAAGTTTAAATGGATCCCAAACCTGGTTCCCAGACAATACACTGCCATTTGCATTAGAAAAGAGCTAAGATGCTTTATAGAGATAGCTAACCACAACTTAGGGCAAGAGTGTCAGTCACATTATCCTACTACAGACTCATGGAATCATTTAAAGGGGGACCAGAGGCTACTTAAATTGGCTTCCAGTAGATAAAGATGGTATGTCCCTCAACTTTCATAATGACTTTATAAAACAGGTACTAAAAATACTCATTACAGGCAGAATTGGTATATCCTACTTCCCCTCCAAAAATATTCACACTCTAGATGTTCACTTTAGAATCTCGCTGTATTACTTTACTCGGCAGAAGAGACTTAGAGATATAAGAGATATAATTAAGATCAAAGGTCTCCACATAGGACCTATCTACTAACAAAGACATGACTGCCATCTTTTCTCAGCTGGAACTGGAAAGGAAGGAAAGGGAGAAGACAGAAAGTCCAGTGCAAGGCAGTTCCGAGACAATTTGAATATATAGGTGGCCACAAGATGTTGGGGACCCAGCACGTAAACAAGGACCCCAGATGGCTCTATATTGAGCCTGAATGAGAAAAGAGAATATTTAAAAACGAATGTATCTATGTCAATCCTTTGAGTTTGCCCTTGACTTCAGTATTCAGAACCATGAGATAATAATACCAGGTGTTATTTTAACACCTAATTCATCTAAGTTGGTAATGACGTTTTGTGCCAGAAATATGAAACCCATTGACTACTGGAATTTACATTTTACCATTAAGGTCAAAGGCCCAATGCAATGTCAAGTGGTTTCAGGAGAACTTAACTTGAACTCAGACCAACACAGGCAGACACCAGAGCCTGCTCATTCATCCACTGCACTGTGCCAGCTCTCAAAGGCAACGTTAAACCTTCAGAGTCTGTTCTAAGGCAGGAGTTACTAGAAGCACACCTATTTAAGTTGGACTCCTGGGAGACACGATACCTGTAACCTTCAGACTATCTCCTTGCTATCCTAGGTCCAGCCTCCTCTTAGCACAGCTTCAACCCCAAGAACTTATGTTGCTAAGGACGATCCAGGATGAATATTAATACTCTCTGTACATCTGCCAACTCAGTCACAGCTACTGCATCTTCATAGAAAAATGTAAAAGAATGTAGAACATGGCTCTCCCAAAGGTTCACGGATGAAAAGACTCACAAATATATAAAACTTGATGTTTGCATAGTGAGACTCAACAAGTCTCATTAGGAATGTCTATTTCCCAGTAACCTTGGTGAATCTGCAGTTATCATCATTCTTTTTCAGGGAGAAATCAAGGCCCAGACTAGTTAAATGGCTGCCTGGGTTCACAGGAAAGAGATACAAGCCCATTTCTTCTATTGCAAAAACATGCTATTCATAAAACATCCCTTTACATGTTTGTGGCTACAAAATATACATCTTCATCCAGTAGGGAAAGTATGTTGTACAGTGAAAAAGTATTGACTCAGAATTGGGTGGCAAGAGTCCAAGTTGGAACTTGACTTGTGTGTATTCCCATGGAAGGCAGCTCATTTACTCTAAGACTCAGTCTTCTTTGCTGGGGAAGAATCCTACGTGCTTCATAGATTGTTGCAATACTGAAGATGAGAAGGTTCTTGGAACTCTCACATGCTGAACGCATACAGACTTTATTAAGACAATCTGATACTCAACTTTAAATTGAAACATACCTGATAGCTATAAATTACATGAGAGACCTTTATTGTTATATGTGAAGGAAAACAGAGATAGTCTTGGCCAAATAGTAATCTAAAAGCTATGTTGGTTTGCTTCAGGGACTTGAGATATGTGCTTTTGTGATTTGTTTGTTTTTATTGAGCTACACATTTTCTCCCATTCTTCTTCCTTCCTCCCCTCTCCCATTCTACCCTTCTCCAGATTGTATAAATATTTCACCTTTTACTAAAGAGTTTGCAGTTTTTAATATGTTTTTCTTATTCAGGGCATGCTTTGCATTTGTAAAGCTATAAGAGCAAGCTCATAATTGTGGCTCTACAACCAAGCCTGACATTAAACATCTCCTTCCATATCCTCTAAAACTCTCTAGCTCGAATAAGCAGCTACTTGAGTGTGGCCTGCAATGACTGGAATGGGAGTGAGGAAGAGCTATGACCAGATTCCCAAACCTAGACTTGAACCCCACCCTGTGGATCGCATCACTAAGGCTGCTTGGAGTCCCTCACTGCTCTGCTCACTTAGAACAGACTTTACCGTTAAGATGTGTCATCTGTCTTGATCCTTTTCTCCATCCACATATGTTTCAGATGGCAGAAAAGAGAATGATTTTTTTTCTAAAGATGTTTGTTAGCTCAGGAGACATCCCATAAAGCTCTCCTCCTACCTAGAGTTCTCTTATGTCCACGTTAGTGTCATTTGCCTCTAACGTGAAGACAGCGCTGGCCCAAATGTTCCTCTGGCATTTAGTTAGATTAAGACCCAGCCGAAGAGAGCCAGCTGCATATTGATAAAATACCATATGAGACCTTCTTAAAAGAAAAAAAAAGAAACAAAGAATGATAAAATTTCCATATATGTAATAGATATATGCTGGCACCTTATGGAAATCAATTTTTGAAAATAGATTCCCATTTTCAAGGTAGCGGGGAACTTTCTATTAAAATAATTTCTTGATTAATGTTCCCGAGATGAGAATAGCTATGCCAGTTATCTGTTTCATGAGTTAGTGTTTCTCTATAGCAAAAAAAAAACATGAGAGTTATACACATGTGTTAACGTATATACGGTGTAAATTTATTCTTAATGTATATGTAACCTAAGTGCACATGAGAACGATCATGAATGAATACAGAACTGGCTCTGAAGGAATGAGAATTGAATCCGACCTTGCTCTTGTGACTTTGGCCACATCCGTGAACGTTGTTCTCCATTGAAGAACCAGATATAATAGAGACTAAGGAGCAAATACGACGCACATTTCTATACAGGAAGCAAGCATGATATAAGTTTTCTACTCATACATCCAAAATAAAATTCACACATTTGGGAAGAATGCGAGGGACTGCTCCCCTGGGAAAGATGTTTTAAATATGTCTTAGAAACGCCAGCAGGGGCAGAGCAGAATTCCAGTAATTTAGGACTTAATTGGTCTTGCCCAACAATCCACCCCCACGGACTGTTCTACCATGAGCCTTTGTAAAGCAGGGCTTTGGCACCTACCCAGACTGAGCTTTGAAGAGCCTGCGGAAGGCAATGTGTTTGTGGGGGGCAGCGTTGAACCAGCCCTGGAGATACTACCCAAGGCTGGGTTCCCTCCTGCCTTGAGTCCTTTGTGCTTTTGTAAGCTTTTGAATTACCATTTTGAACACAACATCTTTGAGAGTTACTTTGCTTTGTTAGTTCAGGAGCTCACAAATGGCCCCAACTGTGGGAAATCAAAAGCAAATGAGGAGAAGGAAGTCTTTTACAGAGGAACACTTGTTCTGACTGTAGATTAGGTTCAGGACAAAGCAAGCAGAAAGAGGCAAGCATTTCAAGATCACATCAGCTTTGAAACTTCATGAAGGTCAGGGCAGCTTGCTGGCCAGAAAGGCTTTTACATCTGTTGATGTAACTGCCACTCTGAAAACAAATATTTTAGCATCTTGACTAAGTTACTTGAACTTTTTAAAGAATTGGCATTCAAAGAATACAATATGGTTTTGCAAATACATTAGAGATAAAAACAATACCGCAAACTCTCTTGGCACACTTCTCGACTGTTTTTGCAAGTACAAGCTAGGGCACAAAGCTTCCCCTGCCAGTATCTCTCCTAAGTGAAAATGGTCATGCCACAGGCGTGATAAAGTGGCTACCACTCCACTCAGCAAACCACATCTCAATCACTGTAAGCAGCTGTGCAGCTGTTTGTCAGGGTAGTATGTCTGGGTATATTTATTTAAAATAAAAGTCAATATTTTCTAGAACACAGTCACATGTGAAGATACAGTGAAATGGGAAAGTCGTTAGTGGTGCCCCTGTTAGTCAGGAGTAAGATATGAACAGGCACCACACCCACTGCCATGTAAAACTGTGTTGTAAGACACAGGGCAACCAGGCAAAATCCAGCTCCAAGTCAGAAGAATTATAAAGGAAAATGTAAGACCACCTCTAGTTTCACATCCATCCCTAAAAAGTAACATAGAAAGAAATGCAGAGCCTTGTAGAGAAAAATGAAACTAGATCTTGGCCTCATATATTATTACAGGAAAAATTCCCAGTGCACAGGAGAGGAAAGTGATAAGAAGGAAAACACACAAATGCCACCTGTAAGTGCTGCATGTGTTCATCTGTGCCATGGAAAATGGAAAATATCCCAAAATGCCTCACAGAGGAAACGCTGGGTGCCTTTCCTTCTGCGTGGCATGCCAAAGAAACTTATACCCAGAATAAAGCCTACAGTAGAATTTAGCACAACCTTGTCATTTATATCACTGAGTTTCCAAAAGCAAAAAAAAGAAAGTAAACTTTCTAGCCCGCAGAAGAATGAACTGGCATAAGCAGTTTAACAGAGAAAGAAACACAATGGGTTATGTAGCATAGAAACCAAAGTTCAGCCTTGCTCCTAATAGGAGCATGCAGATGAAAACAATATTGAGGTATCACTTCCATCTAGCAGTCTGGCAAAGGTGCTGAGTCTTCCCACAAACTCTGTTGACAAGGCTGGAGCGTCATTCTTGCATACATATAGGAATGCACATTGATGAACCCTTGAAAGAGTGGAACACAAAAATATTTCATCAAATTATAGAAGCATTCATCAAACTCTCCTAATGCGAGGATAGAACTATATGCCAGAGAAATTAATAAGAGGCATAGGCACATTCATTTTCTTTACATACTCTAAGAACAAATAATAGAAAAATCTTAATGAGTCTGTAAAGGATGACTGACCACAATGCTCCCTGGAAGAACATTTCTTTCTGTATGACCGATTTATCTTCAGGATATCGAGTGGGGTCCTCAGCACTGCCTGGGACATGAGTAGCAAGCAGTTCTGCCCTATTCCCACTGGATACCACCAGCACTCCTTCCTTCAGTTATTAGAACAAAAACCATCTCCAGATACTTGGGAACAATGGGCATCTTCTTCTGTTCATTGTAATTGCTAATACAAAGTGAATCGTGTGGTAGGGGAAATGTATATGGTACCACCACACTGACAAAGAGATGAGAGGAAAGGAGGGAGAAAAGAAGAAAGGGGAGGGGAACTCAAAGAACACCAGGATTGTGTCAGGAAAACACAAGCGCCAACCTGAAGACAATCCTTCTGACCAAGGAGAGACTATGCAGTAAACACGCTTCAATGAACAGGACAGTCATATACGATCAAGCTGGTTAGGGCACCCAAGGGTGAATTTCTTCCTCTCCTTGTGCTAGAAACCCTACTATCAGCCTTGGGCTGAGTGTCAGCGTGGTGCTCAGTCATAAAAGGCACACCTGCATCACCCCTTACGCTGGTCAGCGCGCAGTGAGTATCACAAAGATGAGAGTGAAGGATGAAAGGAGCCAGTGGCTGGGCGGGGCTAGAGTGAACACTGCCTTCTGGGCACGACAACTGTGGACACCCATGAATTCAGAGCAGCTGTGGTCACCCAGACAAGATCAAGCCGGTCAACATTCCAGCATGGAAAGGAGAGATAACAAACGAGAGAGGGATCATAGAATCAGAACGTTAAACATTGTATGAATAGATTAGTCTAATGATCACCAATGGCTGCGGGTATCATAGTATGAGAGACAAAACCAGACGGTACATCTTCAGAAGAAGCATGTGTCACTCAAGAAGGATGTTTATAAAAGTAAGTAAAACCAGAAAGGAAATTAAACTGGAATCACACCATGCCTCCTAGACCGCTCTACCAATTTATAACAAATATGAGGACTTATCGTGTAGAGAAAAGCCTTGGGGATGCTGCAAGCAAAATTCAGACTGGGAACTAAACAGAAAAAAAAAAATCTTAGTCTCTTCCACAGCAATAGTCAGCACGGGGAAGAGAATCAGGGAAATTTACAGAGGTAGAGGGAAATTCTGTAAGTTAAAATGTGAAAGTAACGTTGAATACAATGCTTGAACCTTTATATTGTGATTAAAAGAGTTTATATATGCATACACACAGCATATTTAACAGTGGAGAAATATTGGCATAGATTGCACATTTAACATTGAAGAATTCCTGGGGTTTTTGTTTTTTTGAGTTAGGGACAATAATGCTCTGGTAGATATTTGTGTACATGACTTTATTTATTCTAGGAGTCCCTGCCTGTTAGAAATGCCTACTGAAATGATAGCCGTAATTTGCTTCAAAACAGTCTGGGCGGCAGGTGGAGATGATTAGGAAGACAGTTGAAGCCACTGATTGCTGTCAAAGCTGAGTGATTAATGGTACACTTCTCTACCTGCCCAGAAGATTCCATAACGAGGCACCTCATGAGGAAACAATGGTAGCTTCATACTGGAGCTAACTGACCAAGGTTTTGGCTAGTCATCTCTCATAGAACAAGCACAGGGTGATGCTGTGGCTACTGAGAAACTCTGATGGCATCCAGCTCACCTCATCCCCGCCTTCCTTCTCCCTGCCTAATCTTTATTTCTCCTCACCTTGCATTAATTGCTTTGTTCACTGTTGTAAAAGAAATATCTGGCAAAACAACTTAAAGGTTTATTTTTCCTTCTGTGTTGAATGGATGCATTCCACCAGGACAGAAACGCACAGCTGCAGGAGTGTGAGGTCACTAATTAGCTTGCTTTCTTCTCCTTTCTGTTGTATTCAATCTGGTACCCCAGCACACAGGATGCTGCCACTAAAGTTCAAGATATGTCTTCCATCATCAGGCAAACCTCTAGAAAAAAACCTCAAAGCCGTTATCTAGAAGATATGCGTCTCCTAGGAGATTTCTGATGCAGTCAAAGTGACAAAGATTAATCCCTCCCTGCACTGCTGTTGCTAGTCCGCCATAAGAAATGGCGTCTAGATAAGACTTTAGGTAACAGAAACCTCCAAATGAAGGCCACCTTCTTATCATTCACATTGCGCCTCAGATTGGCCTGTGGAATTACCACGGCTCATGGCTACCTCAGCTGTTCAAATATTAATGAGATTATAGATACAATCATAACTGATGTTGCTGTTACTGTGAACTGATGGTTTGTCATCAGCTACTTACCGGCAGAATGTTTTCATAAAAGAGTTTGCTCTGTGTTGGGATTGCTGCTAAGAGCTAGGATGCAAGGATACAGAGAGAGAGGAAATAAAAAGGCGACCTCTTTCATTAGCAGTGGATGCGTTGGTGTTCCTTATCACTCTCGTCTTCCTTTGACTCCAGGTATTTATCAAAGTGCTGGATAATAACGATAATGGCCCTGAATTCTCCCAGCCGCACTATGATGTGACCATTTCTGAGGATGTGCTTCCTGATACAGAGATACTGCAGATTGAGGCCACAGACAGAGATGAGAAGCATAAGCTGAGCTACACCATCCACAGCAGCATTGACACCATGAGCATGAGGAAGTTCCGGATGGACCCCAACACGGGTGTACTCTACACTGCCGAAAGGCTGGACCATGAGGCCCAGGACAAGCACATCCTCAACATAATGGTAGGACCAGACTCTTAATTTTTCTTTCCTGACAGGACCATTTATCAGCCATGGCATATATACCTCAGTCTTCAAAAAACCAGAGCCCTTAAAGTCTGTAAATCTAGCCTTTGCGCTGTCAGGGAACATTCCGCTTTGCCTTTGTATTTCAGTCAAGGAGTCGCTCTTCTGGCAAAGGAACTCCAAAGTTTTTGTCAACCTGAAATATTAGATTAATTCTGCAGATGTTGGCTACTCAGAAAATGCTGCTGACGGATGGTTTAGAGAAGAAAGAAACAGACAATGTTCCCAACTTAGGGGTTTGTTTGGAGCCAGACGATTGTGTGAGAAAGTTTGAGAGAAGCCCCTTGAGAAGTTCTGCACAAGGGCAACTGTCTTCTCGATCCATACAGATTTATGGTGTGTTTCATTGGTGTTAGATCTACAGGTAATACTGGTGACCCCAAAAGAACTGAACATGCCTTCCTTCAAATTATGTAGAAGTGGCTTTGTATTTTAAGTGAGGTTTTTGGTAATCCATCCAGTGAATAAGAAACATAAGTGAGAATTATCATTGATTCCCTTATGGCCTATAATCTGTCCCTGTAATAAGCCCAGAACAACACTGGCATGCACAGTCTCTGCAAATCAGGGCCCCCCTTATACTCCTGAAGAACAGGAAGGCTGACCATGATTTAATCTCCTGCACTGATTGAGTGTGAGATGAATAAATCTATGAATTCCCAAGTCATCCACAACAGTAACAACTTTTTCCTTCACTGGAATCTCCTTGGACAAGAGGTAACTTGAGCACCATGCCCTCAGCTACAGTTGCCACTTAAGACCCCAGGAGACAGATGAGCAGTTCCCAGAGGCTGCCTGGTTCACTACTATGCCCATTCACTCACTCATTCATTCATTCATTCATTCATTCACAAATATTCTTGAGCACATATTACACAGAAAGCAATCTCACAAGTACTGAGACGGACAGAGTCCTCACTCTCTTTGGTCTAGTGTTCAATTCATTCAAAAACAACAAGAAATCTCCAAATAGAGTTCAGTTGTATTCTTTCTTGGGTGTGGATGACCAAACTATAGAACTCCATCATGGCACACTGACTGTGATGATATTTACATGGTATTTTAGGAACAGAAGCCTCAGAGTGGCAAATAATTCCATTCTCATTTTTTCAAGTCTTTTCTGTTCATCCTTCCCTGAACAAACTCAAAAATCAGTTTGGTTGCCCACCGTTCATCATTTGTGTAGTTAGATGTTTAGAAGAAAGACTGCTTTAGGCCACCTTCTTCCAAGCCTCACCTGCTCATTCCTTCCATGTAAAGTCATGAAAACACTTTTCTCCTTGAGAGTTCCTCTTTGATATGGCCCAATGTCTTCACGTTGCTTGGGAGTGATGCAGCTTAAAACTGAACAAAGCAAGGGTATTAATTCAATTAACAATATGTCAAATAATAAATAACTGAGCCACATGGATAAAGAATAGATTATTTATAAGCTTTTGCCATATGAAATTCAGGTTAATCTTAAAGTCATTAATCAAATTTGTCTGGCAAAATCACACTGAGGGGTCTTAGATGTTGCAGTTGAATGCATCTTCTTGGTGGTCAAGGTTCTCTAGCGGCTCTGGGCTCTGCTCCCCTAAAAACGTCATTTGTCACCATCATCATCATGTTATTCCTTCTCCTTTCTCCTTGCTGTCTTCCAGGAAGTTGAATGTTAGGTTATGTTCCTCTTTGCACTCACTATGAGGGCCTTTAACTGTATCCCATGCTGGCATTTAACTGCTTTATATTATGCCTTTCTGTGGCTTGCCTGTATCACCCATTTCAAAGAGCCTCATCTTCGTGAAGGTAGAGACCATCTAGTTCACTATTGAACCACTCTATGTATGCCATGAACCTGACATTACAGATAGCAATAAATGTTAGTGGAATGAATGAATGAATGAAACAATACTGTATCATTAATCCCACCCCTTAGAAGAATCTCTGTCTACCATTCCATAACTGATTATAAGTATATAACAAGAAATAAATGAATAAGGAAACCAAATGAGAGAATTGGGTTTGTGATACCCAGGTCATCACAGGCCAGGCATCCAGAGGAACAACAGAGATGATGCTGTCCTGCTCTCAGATGGCTCCTAATCTCAACCTCTCTCAATGCCCCCCCACCCCGTCTCCTGTCATACCACTGTTGAGTGCTTTGTAGTTGTGCAAGCCTGGGTCAAGCACTTTGCATGCATGTTCTCATTTTGTTTTCTCAACAAACATAGCCATGTGAGTTCTTTGAGATTCAAGTTTTTAGTCCTACTGCTTCTTATATTTTGCCTAAAGGTCAGAGATCAGGAATTTCCTTACCGAAGAAACTTGGCCCGGGTCATTGTGAACGTGGAGGATGCTAACGATCACAGCCCTTACTTTACCAATCCACTGTACGAAGCCTCGGTGTTCGAATCAGCTGCCTTGGGATCAGTTGTTCTACAAGTGACAGCTCTGGACAAAGACAAAGGGGAAAATGCAGAGCTCATATATTCCATAGAAGCAGGTGAGAGCTGCAGAGACCTCAGCACAAAGCATGACCCCCTCCCTCCACAGCACAGCCCACCCCGTGAACTCACCAACCTATTTGTGCAATGGTGTGTATAAAGTTCTTAGCCTTTCAATATTGGCAGCAAGGGAAGAGCCTCCTTCCTTGCATTCATTCAATCTTGGAGTTTTCCGAAATGAAGAAAAGAAGTGTGTAATGAATTCAGTGTCCCAGACCCAGAAACCAGCAAACCATGGACTCAGACTGAAATAACCACAGTTGGGTTAACTTCCCAGTGGGTGGACTGAAGACTTCAGGAAACCCGGCACACCACCACGAACACAAACACCTTGCCTAGGTTGGAGGCAGTTTGAATAACAGAGCAGTTGGTGCCTATGGGACCTAAACTGTTTGCTTAACCAGACAGATAAATAAACGAGAGCATGTATCTTAAATCTTGGTGTTTTTCCAAGGTTGTTAACATTTGAAGAACAGTTTATAGACAGTTTGAAGGTAGATAGATAGAAACATTTATGACAGAGATGAATATCCAAGCAAGAATAAAAGACCACGAAGCTAAAAATGACAAGCCTCCCTTATCTGTTCTGTGTCCCTCCCCATCTTGCCGTTTTTGAATATTCACGCTGCACGTTCCCAAGTGTTCTGTGGCCTGTCTGTGGTGAGCAATGCCAAGGGCACATTCTTTCCGTGGCAGCAACACGACAGCTTCCTGCCCTTCTCTTAAGTGTAGAGCTTCTGAATGAGCAGCGGAATTAAAATAAGCATGATAGGAAAGTCGCTTAGGAATAGAAATTTGAGAAAAAGCAAAGCCAGTAACGTATAAAATCCCCTGTATCAAATGATAATCTAAAAGTTACCTTTTATATTAGGTGCCATATTGTAAATGGGTCAGTGCTGCCATCCTCACAGAGGATGGGCTCGCTAATGGCCAGGCGCCTGCAGAGCTTCCCCACTGCTGGGGTTTCCACAGACCTAGACCTACTTATCAACTCTTGGTTACCCCAGAGTATTGTTATCGCAACAATAAGTTATCTTTGTTCTTCTAGATTACAAAGCAGGACACTAAGAAATGAATATGAACTATCACGCAAGCATGTTCCAGGCTCCCATCCTCAACTGTTCTTCCTAAGGTCCATCTAATCTCTTCCTTTCCTGTGCCATCCATACACATCGCCTCATGTCACTGCGAGCATCTGCTGGGAAGGCTTTAGTTCCGCCGTTCTTATTGTTTTAGGGATATTTATATCTGTATTATATTTATAAATTTACTACGTTTATTCCTGGGCTTAAAATAATTTTTAAACTAATATTAGGTTCTCAAGGAACATATTAGTTACATCCATGAAAATACACTTTCCCTCACATTTCCCTCCAGGACTGAAGCACGGAGCTCAGTCATTGCTTTGACAACTGACTAAAGTACAAAAGGAAAGCTATTCCTTTAAAATATATCTTACATAGAAAACCCACATTTCCAGAAAAATAAAGTTCTGAGAATAATAACTATCTTAAAAAAATCCCACCTTTTAATTGTATGCATAAAAGTCTAATGAGAATTATAGTGTATATGACAAACCTGTCGCAGTCATTCAGCCCCATCTAAACACACAGCTCAGCCCTGGGTCTGCCTGTCCCTCCCACACACATAGCTGTACCCCAGGCCTACCTGTCCCTTACACAAAGCCCAACCTGGCCTCCCTACCTCACCCCCGCCTGATCCCAGGCCTGCCTGTGACACACATACACAGCCAGACCTCCAGCCTGCCTATCTCTTACACACACACACACACACACAGACCCCAGGCCTGCCTGTCACACACACATACACACACACACACACGCACGCACGCACACAATACACACACACACACATATACCCTGGCCTGTCTGACCCTCATACACACACAGCCAAATCCTCTGGTTTGCCTTCCCCCTCCCCTCTCCACACACAGTCAATCCTCAGGCCTGCCTGTCTTTTACACACAGTGAGACCTGGGACCTGCAGGGCCCTCACAGAGTGGCTGAGCAAGCTCCTTTAACATGAGGGAAACAGAAGCAAGTGACAGGTGGTTGTATAAGATTCTGGGTTTTATTAAACTTGTCTCCCAAGTCTCAGATAAGCCAGATTTTGTTCTGTTTTCCAGTAGGCTATAAAGTTCCTATCTTTTGTCTGGCCTCGAAAGTCATACTGAAGCTTTAACTTTGGACTGAAACAAAGTCGGGGGGGTAGGGGCAGTGGCAGAGCTTTGAATCTTGTATAATAATCAATATTAATTTTCCAAAGATTCATGAGTAGAAGGAAAGAAATAGCAAGTAGCCAATTCCAAGGGAAGGTAGATATATTGAAGAGGGAAAGGGCGGAGAGGCCCAGCTTGGACCTGACCTGGGAGCACAGCAGCCTGGAAGGGTGTATCGTGTGGTTCCACAAATAAGGGACAGCAGGGGTATCAAGGCCAACTGGAGAGAAAACATGCCTTAGTGTCATACAGTGACCTAGACTGAGGCAGGGCTCGCCTACTCACTGTGAAGTAGGACATTGACATCAGTGTGCATGGACATGAACTGTTAGCATCCTTTGGTGAGAGCTGTGAGCTTCTGCATCACATGGGGAGGACCACTGCTTGGATGACATGGATGCTGTTGCTACTCTAAGCCTTCTTAGCTCCCATGCCAGACATCTCACACCAGCACCCATGCCTCCATTTCCCAGGAAACAGACCCCTGTTAGTGTCCAGGACAGTTTCCAGGATCATCACGCCTCTCTTCACCCGAAGCTCTCTAAGGCGAGCAAATAGCGTGACTATAGTTTAGAGGAACAATCTCGTGTTTCTGATAGCCGCTTTTATGCCTGGGTCCGTGCCTGTGTGTATTCATACACTATAGGAAAGGGATAAAGTAAAAGAATAAAGGAAGAGGAATTCTGAAGAAATCCTTAAAACTTGCAAAGCAAGCAATGACTTAGAAGAATTCCCTACCTGACCAAAGTTACCTTTGGAGAAAGCCAGTTTTTCATGTGAAAATGTAGCGTGGCACCCACATCCAAAGTCTACCAATGGTACAAGCTGAAAGCAAGTCACCTTCGCAGTACTCTGAAACCATTCCTATAGTGCTCCTTTCTAAAGATTAAGACAGAAAATGCAGCACTATTCTGTACCAGAATATGGCATACATACATACATACACACAGGCAGATGCATTAGTGGAGGGACATGCCAATCCCAGCTATCCCTCTTCTCCTGAGCCCAAGAATGAGGAAACCCCACATATTCCAATTAGAAGGGACTCCTCTGTAAGTGCTCTTATTTCCCAGCTCAGATGTGTTCGCAGTGCTATATTGTTGCTAGTAATGTTATCTTAGATTGGGAAGCTACTGATCTGATCTAATTTTGTTAGGAACCATTTGGGATGGTTCTCGGTATCCTAGAAAGAAAGTTCTCCTTTTGCTTTAACTCACATCACTAAAAGGCTTCAATGACCCTCACATAACTCACTCCCTCATCGGCCTCTGTCTTTCAGGAAACACGGGCAACACGTTTAAAATTGAACCTGTCCTGGGCATCATCACCATCTCCAAAGAGCCAGACATGACAGCCATGGGTCAGTTTGTCCTGTCAGTTAAAGTCACAGACCAAGGCTCCCCACCAATGTCTGCCACAGCGATTGTGCGCATCTCCATCAGTGTGTCTGATAACTCCCGCCCCAAATTCACTCACCGAGACTACCAAGCTGAAGTAAATGAAAACGTTGATATTGGAACTTCTGTCATCCTCATCTCTGCCATCAGCCAGTCAACTCTCATTTACGAGGTCAAAGATGGAAACATCAATGGGGTCTTTACCATAAACCCATATTCTGGAGTCATCACCACTCGGAGAGCTCTGGATTACGAGCAGACCTCTGCCTATCAACTCATCATCCAGGCCACTAACATGGCAGGCATGGCTTCCAATGCCACTGTCAGCGTTCAGATCGTGGATGAAAACGATAACCCCCCAGTGTTTCTCTTCTCGCAGTACTCAGGCAGCCTGAGCGAGGCTGCGCCCATCAACAGCATCGTCAGGAGCCGAGACGACAGCCCACTGGTGATCCGAGCCACCGATGCTGACAGCAACCAGAATGCATTACTGGTGTATCAGATTGTGGAGTCCACAGCCAAGAAGTTTTTCACAGTGGACTCCAGCACAGGGGCTATTAGAACGATCGCCAACCTAGACCACGAGGCCATTGCACATTTCCATTTCCACGTGCACGTGAGAGACAGTGGGAGCCCCCAGCTGACTGCAGAGAACCCTGTTGAAGTCAACATTGAGGTGAGAGATGTGAACGATAACCCGCCTGTGTTCACCCAGGCTGTGTTTGAGACTGTCTTACTTCTCCCCACCTACATCGGTGTGGAGGTTCTGAAGGTGAGTGCCACAGACCCTGACTCTGAGGTACCCCCTGAACTGACATATAGCCTCATGGAAGGCAGTGTGGATCACTTTCTAATGGACCCAAATAGTGGAGTACTCACCATAAAAAACAATAATCTCTCCAAAGACCATTACATGCTGATAGTCAAAGTATCTGATGGAAAGTTCTACAGCACTGCCATGGTCACTATCATGGTTAAAGAAGCCATGGACAGTGGCCTCCACTTCACACAAAGTTTCTATTCCACCTCCATCTCAGAGAACAGCACAAACATAACCAAAGTCGCTATTGTCAATGCAATTGGAAACCGCCTTAACGAGCCCTTGAAATACAGCATCTTAAACCCAGGAAATAAGTTCAAGATAAAATCTACCTCAGGAGTCATTCAGACCACAGGAGTACCCTTTGACCGCGAAGAACAGGAGTTGTATGAGTTGGTGGTGGAAGCCAGTCGTGAGCTAGACGACTTGCGTGTGGCGAGGGTGGTAGTCCAAGTCAAAATTGAAGATGTGAATGACAACTCTCCTGTCTTCGTGGGCCTCCCTTACTATGCTGCTGTGCAAGTCGATGCTGAGCCAGGGACGCTGGTATACCGGGTGACAGCCATCGACAGAGATAAAGGTGCCAATGGAGAAGTGACCTATGTCTTGCAGGATGACTATGGCCACTTTGAAATTAACCCGAATTCAGGGAATGTGGTTTTAAAAGAAGCATTCAACGCAGACCTCGCCAACATTGACTATGGGGTCACCATCCTCGCCAAGGATGGTGGCAATCCATCTCTGTTCAACTCAGTGGAACTTCCCATCACCATTGTCAACAAAGCAATGCCTGTGTTTGATAAGCCCTTTTATACAGCATCAATCAATGAAGATGTCACAATGGACACTCCCATTCTCAGCATCAATGCCACCAGCCCAGAAGGCCAGGGCATCATATACCTCATCATTGACGGGGATCCCTTCCAACAGTTTAACATCGACTTTGACACAGGGGTCCTGAAAGTCATTAGTCCTTTGGATTATGAAGCCACATCCGTTTACAAGTTGACAGTGAGAGCCAGCGATGCTCTTACAGGGGCCAGGGCTGAAGTCACCGTGGACGTGCTAGTGGATGACGTCAATGATAACCCTCCTGTTTTTGATCAGCCCACTTACAACACGACGCTGTCTGAGGCGTCTCTCATCGGAACCCCAGTTCTGCAACTTGTCTCCACGGATGCGGATTCAGGAAACAACAAGGTGGTGCATTATCAAATTGTCCAGGATACCTACAATAGCACGGATTACTTTCACATCGATAGCTCCAGTGGCCTCATCCTGACAGCGAGGATGCTAGACCATGAGGTGGTACAACACTGCACCTTGAGGGTCACAGCAACTGATAATGGTTTTCCGTCTCTGAGCACTGAAGTCCTGGTTCACATCTACATTTCTGACATCAATGACAACCCACCGGTGTTTAATCAGCTCATTTATGAGTCCTATGTGAGTGAATTAGCCCCCCGGGGTCATTTTGTAACCTGTGTGCAAGCCTCAGATGCGGACAGCTCGGACTTTGACCGCTTGGAATACAACATTTTATCTGGGAATGATCGGACCAGCTTTCTGATGGACAGCAAGAGTGGAGTCCTCACGCTGTCTAGCCACAGGAAGCAACGCATGGAGCCTTTGTACAGTCTCAATGTGTCTGTGTCCGATGGGTTGTTCACCAGCACTGCGCAGGTGCACATCAGAGTTCTGGGGGCAAACTTGTATAGTCCTGTCTTTTCACAAAGCACATATGTAGCCGAGGTGAGGGAGAATGCAGCTTCCGGGACAAAGGTCATTCATGTCCCAGCCACAGACGGGGATCCAGGAACATATGGACAGATCAGCTACTCCATCATCAATGACTTTGCCAAGGATCGATTCCTCATAGACAACAATGGACAGATCATCACCACAGAAAGACTGGACCGCGAAAACCCTCTGGAAGGGGATATTAGCATTTATCTGAGGGCCCTGGATGGGGGCGGCAGAACGACTTTCTGCACTGTGAGGGTGATTGTGGTGGACGAGAACGACAACGCCCCGCAGTTCATGACAGTGGAGTACAGGGCCAGCGTCAGGGCTGATGTTGGAAGGGGCCACCTGGTCACTCAAGTTCAAGCTTCGGATCCAGATGATGGCGCAAATTCTAGGATTACTTATTCCCTCTACAGTGAGGCCTCGGTCTCAGTGGCTGACCTCTTGGAAATCGATCCTGATAATGGCTGGATGGTGACCAAAGGCAATTTTAACCAACTGAAAAATACGGTGCTGTCTTTCTTCGTGAAGGCAGTCGATGGTGGCATCCCCGTCAGGCACTCCCTCATCCCTGTCTACATCCATGTCTTGCCCCCTGAAACATTTCTGCCTTCATTCACCCAGTCACAGTACTCCTTTGCCCTTGCAGAAGATACAGCCATTGGAAGCACAGTGGACACCCTGAGGATACTGCCCAATCAGAGTGTCCGGTTCAGCACGGTTAATGGAGAACGGCCAGAGAATAACAGAGAGGGTGTCTTTATCATAGAACAAGAGACAGGAGCTATCAAGCTCGACAAGCGCCTTGACCATGAAGTCAGCCCAGCTTTCCACTTCAAAGTAGCAGCTACTATACCCCTGGACAAGGTGGACATCGTATTCACCGTGGATGTAGACGTCAAGGTCTTGGATCTGAATGACAACAGGCCAGTCTTTGAAACACCAAGCTACGAGACGATCATAATGGAGGGGATGCCTGTAGGAACCAAGCTTGCCCAGGTGAGAGCCATAGACATGGATTGGGGAGCCAATGGGCAAGTCACTTACTCCCTACACTCAGATTCCCAGCTTGAGAAGGTAATGGAAGCATTCAATATTGACAGCAACACTGGATGGATCAGTACACTGAAGGACCTGGACCATGAGACGGACCCTACCTTCTCCTTCTCTGTGGTGGCTTCTGACCTTGGAGAGGCTTTCTCTCTTTCATCCATGGCTCTGGTCTCAGTCAAGGTGACAGATATAAATGACAATGCACCCGTCTTTGCTCATGAGGTATACCGAGGAAAAGTGAAGGAGAGCGACCCCCCAGGAGAGGTGGTAGCTGTTCTCAGCACCTTGGACAGAGACACCTCCACCATAAACCGCCAAGTGAGCTACCACATTACTGGTAAGTCCCATCACCCAGTTTTGCCCTGTGGTCTGCTTACTGCAGAAAGGCAGGCGAGCTGAGGATGAGAGAGGTGGAACTTTCTGGTTCTGAAGGAGAAATCTGATTAGGTGGGGATTTTCAGGTGTTGGTTCTCCACTCAGCAATAGTCTACAATGCTTGTACAGGAGCTGGTACCGACCTTATTATCGCCTCTTGTTGTTTTAAAAAGCAAAATATTTTAAGTGAACAAATTAAAATAATAGCTCTTTTTAGTAGAAAGAGGTGTTTTTAAACTTTACTCCCCTCTGACCTTCTAATAATGCTAGGAAACAGGAGGATGAACCCACTAAGCTTTCTGCACAGTTTCCTTCTGGTCATAGAAATGTGTTGTTGTACACACATGAAAATTAGAAGTCTCAGTTTGACAGTTTGCTGAGAAATTCTAAGTTAATAACTCAGGACCAAAGGATATTTCTATTGACAGCCCTTTTTCCTTGGAATGCCTGCCTATCTTCCCTCCCAAAAAGTTGCTGTTCACCAGAAGAACCAAGATGGACAAATAAGATCATTGAGAGTGCACAAAGTGTCATCACTGCTCTGCGAGGCTGCAGAATTCAGCCAGAGTAACAAGTCTGCCTTGGTCAGGAGCAGCTGTTGGGGATGACCCACTTGCAGCGATGAAGAGGAAGGGTTGGTGGTGCCAGGAAAAGTCTTTCCTAAAAACCATTTGGGGCCTTACAGCCAACACCTTGATGCTGAGACTTTCCGAGCCAGAACATAAGCCACGTGCCAAAAGATTTTAAATAATCCATCAATGCTTGTAGTCAGGTGGCTTTCCCCTTAGAAAAACCACATTATTCCAAGTGAAAAATGAATTAATTAGGATGCCCCCAGGACACGGATCCTGCTTAAGTCTGTTAGTGGAAAAGTTAATTAATCACCGCAGAATAAGATCGTACCGGAGCAAACACCGAAAGCTTGAGAAGGCCATGCTCGCCTGAGGTTCTCCTTTGTGTCTTTTACGGAGCTTGCATTTCTCACGCAAGAACACATCACACATTTTGTGCTGTCTCTGAAACCTGGCCTCTTATTCCATTTTTTTTAAAAAGTGTATTTCTGAAGTTAAAACACAAAGCATCTTGGTAAGGAGAGACAGAAAAAAGGGAAAGATTTTTGACTTACTTGTATTTTGTTTCTAGGGGAGACCCTCCAAAAGACCCTTTTGTACTAAAAAGAATTGTTAAATACCAGGCCTCAACTGTTTTTTCATAGTCTCTGAAGTATCAGTAGATGATTTAAAGGGCCATCCCATCAGCTTCTCTACAGTAATGAGCACAGCACAGCTTAAAGCCCCTCATGCTATTAGCAGAGCCAACCACCAACTGATTTTAATTAGATTTAAGCTCTACTCTTGATGTCGCACAAGTTGGCTATGCTGCCTCAGACTAACAAAGGAACATTAATCATTTTATGTAACAAAGGAACGGCGTGGCCTTGCCGGCACTGAAGGAGTTTAATAGAGAGGTTAAATGTGTGTGTGTGTGTGTGTGTGTGTGTGTGTGTGTGTGTGTGTGTGTGCTAAACTCATATTCAACTAAAGCACAATTGAATTCTAGCCAGTGGTAGCAGAAAGTAATATTACAGGGATGGCCCTGAGTCTCCCGGGGCGGGGTTTCCCAGTCACCACCACCAGGGCTGGGCAAGTCTCCGACGGGAGCTAGGCTGCTCTCTATAAAGGATGGGTTGTTTCACAACCACACCTCACCCCTCCACTCATGGGATTCCAGAGTATAGACTCATAACCATCCTATGATAACCAAACGTGTCTACACATGACAGAAAATCCCTGTAGAAAGAGTGGAACCATTGCCCTGGATGAGCAATGTCACATCTAATATGACTGGGGTCCATTCATCCTGTGTCCTTCATTACAGTGAAGAGACCCTGGAACCAGTATAATACTCAGAATTCTAGGACCAAATGCTTACCTTTTTATAAAAATAATAAAAAAAGATTGATTTTTGAAGTGAGCCACTTTGACTCTTACAACAAAATAATAGTTTGCAATATATTTCCATATGTTCTGTTTGTTGTGCTCAGAGATGACTTTAGGCGTTTTGCTCTTCACTCGCTATGTGGCCCACTCTGGCTTTGAACTCATTACCTCCCATCTCAGCCTCACAGAGCTGGCATTACAGGCGTACACTGCCATACCAAGCTTCACATTAAAGTGGTAAACAGTTTCTTTGAGGAAAAGAAAACCCATGAATTGAACTGCTGCAGACTGTTCAGAGCCACCTAAGGGGCAGGAGAGAGAGATACAGGCTTCCAAGATCTCAAGTGTACATTGTTAATGAATGTGGAATAGTAAGCAGGTTAGCTGCTGGGTTCTTTTGGTAAAGTCTGCCTTTTAACGTTTCCATAGGGTGGGGGTTTGGGCTACAGCAGAGGAACCCAAGCGATAGGGCTGTCTCAGCTCCTCAGCCAGTCAGGTCACCGCCTATGGCCATTCTTCCCCTTTATAACCTGAGCTTCCCTGTGAAGCAGGAGGTTTTGTGGTCTCATCTGCTGCTGAATCCCTGCCATCTCCAATAGTGGCCTAGCGCAGAGGATAAGTACTTACTGGATACCCAATAAATGGCCTCTTCCCTCTGCATTCTGACTACTTCTTATTGTCTTTGGCTCAGCCTTTCTGGGTGCCAGAATTGGCATGATTTCCTGATTAGGGGGCAGAGGTCAAGTTTCTGTCCCTCTTCCCACCTGTGCCAAGCTTTAGTCTCCATGCGGGTTCATGAGTGGAAGCAGAACCTGTTTGGTCCATTGGTCTCCATCTCGCCTCCTTCCCTCCCACTGTACAACTTTGCTCTCATCAATTTGATTGAATTACAATGCTTACCTTTAAACTGTTTCCTAAATGACCTCTGCTTGGGACTCTTTAACTACTAGGAGTTTGTCCTGTGTGGTGCCAACTATTCTCCCGAAACTCCAGTCCCCGTGAAAAGACCTCAGCTGTATGATAAAGCATTCATTAAAAGATAGCTTAACAAAGCTAGCTGCCTCTCCTTGATTGTATAATCAACTCAGCAGCTAATGAAATTGTCTTGCGGACAAGAACTACAGTGTAATACCGCCCCTCTTGAGACCAAACGGAAAGCCAATCGCATCATCCCGAGGAGCCAATTGACGGTGCACAGTTTAAATCTGATTATCTTTAAGGGAGACTAAACAAAAGATCATCTCCAGCTTCCCGAAGAGGACTTCATTCTCTCGGAAGTTTCTGTTTTACTTCTCACACAAGAAGAGTGCATAAATATCATGCTTTTTTTGCAGGAGAAATGAAGGGACTTGTCACTCTTTCCAGTATCATAAGGGTAGAGAGTTAGGGACACTTGGATGCTCCCCCACGGGCTCTTATGTGGGTGTCTACTCTGAGTCCTCAGAAGCTCTGTTTCCACCACAGGAGGGAACCCCCGAGGACGGTTTGCCCTGGGCATGGTGCAGAATGAGTGGAAGGTCTATGTGAAGAGACCTCTGGATCGAGAGGAACAAGACATTTACTTCCTCAACATCACTGCCTCCGATGGACTCTTTGTCACCCAGGCCATGGTGGAAGTGATTGTTAGTGACGTAAATGATAACAGCCCAGTGTGTGATCAGGTGAGCTTCAGGGAGGAAACTGCTTCTTAGAAACCGACTTACTTCCTCCAAATGAAGGCCAAACTCATTGCACATTTCTCCCTAAAGTTGGAGCAGCATCTCCTCTTGTCCATTGAACATAAGAGGGAAGGGAGCAGAATCTGGGATAAAATGTCTTCATTGTGAACGGAATCTAGATCACCAGAAAGACCATGAACCCAATCTCTATGCCACTCCCCCCAATTAAACTGGAATAATGAGCCTTAAAACTAACTTTTAAGAAACTCTTAAGGGTTCTTTTTAATTAATTAATAGCCTCTTTCTAAATCACTGGATATGAGAAATGGACCCTATGTGGTGAGTTGCCTGTTTGCAGATTACGTAGCTCTTACTGGAGCCCAGCTGCCGAGTGAGGTCTCCACGTCCCCCATGAAATATCCTTTTCATTACTGTCCAAATGCACAATGCTTACACAAGAACTAGAATGCATTATTTTTCTGGCAAAATTAAATAATTGTTATTCTATTTCTTCTAACCTGTGGATCAAGAGACAATATTTGTGCTCTGCATCTTAGAAAAGTGATGTATGTAGACTTAATCTCACACACTAAGGCCAGATGTTGCCCATGACTCTATCAAGACTGAAAATGATCTCAGGAGCCCATTTGGTCTCAACAGAGAAATGGACAATCAGTGTCAGAGTGTCAGACCTCACAATGCAGTGATGCATCTGTTTCCTTCACCACAGTGTCCTTACCAGTCACATTATCCATGCACTTTACATACAGGGAGTGCTCAATACATATGTGTAGGTGAACATGCACAGAAAATGTAAGGACATGACTATGTTAAGTTTCATTTGCACACTGAAATATGGTCTCACGCAAAGAAAAAGAAACCACAAAAGTTAAACCATATGAATGAATGCTTAAATGGTGGCTATAAAATTTGTACCACAGATAGTAACATTTCAGCCTGGTGTAACACTCTTGGAGGATATTGTACCACAGGCAGTAATGGTTCAGCCTGGTGTAACATTGTCATGGAGAACACTGTATTACAGGTCATAATGATTGACTCACTCTTGCTGACCTTTGTCCAGGTTGCATATTCAGCATCTCTTCCAGAAGACATTCCATCAAATCAACTCATCCTGAAGGTCAGTGCCAAGGACGCGGACATTGGATCCAATGGAGAGATACGATATTCACTCTATGGGTCTGGAAACAATGAATTTTTTCTAGATCCAGAAAGTGGTAAGACAAAATTTATTCTTTGTGGAAATTCCATTATATATCATGTGATAGTTTATCTTCTTGTGTGGTCTCATAATGAGTAGACAGTTACTCAGCTAGAGCCTTGATATGAGGCTCTGATGTGCTAGACGCTATAAAATAAACAAGCAGTTCATAGTGTACTTGGGCACTCCGGGCCACAGGAACTTGATTTGGTTAGGGTCAGGACTTCCCTTTCCTCTACTCCTTCTTTGCCTCCCTCCCTCCTTCCCTCCCTCCCTCCCTCCGTCCCTCCGTCCCTCCCTCCTTCCCTTCCTTTCATCTGTTTCCCCACATTTACTGGCATTAAATAAGCACACAGCTCTGTGAATTGACACCAGGTTCACAAAGATTGAAGAGGAATTGCATCTCAAACACTGGTCACCATGCAAACTAGGCATGATGCTTAGTAAGGAAAGTTTCTTCATGGTGAAATCCCTTCGGTTCCCTTCTGGTTGTCATTAGCACTTTTGTCTGGTTTTTATTAGACATTCATGCCTAGTTTCTCCAGACCTGTGAGCCCCCAAATGTCTTTGCATAAACAGACAAAAATTATAAGGTAAAAGGTTATGTAAACTAAAGTCAGATGCCTGAAATTGAAGGTCAGAGCTGGTGGAAAAGTCATTTTCTGTGGCAGCAAATTATTTCTGTGTTGTGGACTGGGTGGTTCATCTAGCGAGAATTTTTAAATGAAGTGTAAAGAGCAAACAGCCTGCGTAGTTCCTCTGCTGTGTCCATCCCAGAGAGCTAAGTCTTCGGAAATCCCTGCCTTCCCCTCATCTCCCGCCCACGGATCCTACCAGGAAGCAAGGACAGAGTCACATGAGAATATGCTCCTAACTCTCTGGGCCCTATCGGAAGATAGACAACCTGCAATCTCAATAGGGAAAGGCGCAGGAAAGGACTGCCCAGAAGACACGCAATGGCAGCCGTGTAGGAATACCACAGAAGTCACTGCTGTTCTGAGGAAAGGAGGCTGGAAACCGAGGCAATACTCCAAGAGAAGAAGAAGACTGCAGGAGTCAGAGCAAGAGAGAAGGAAGAAGCATCTTGAAAATTATCGTGCAGGGTCTGGGTGTCCTCCTGATAAACCCCCGGGAGCTTTCTGAAAAAGAGGCAAATGACTCAGTGTGGCCTGTGCTGGAGAACCGGCTATATTCGGGAAGGAAACCAGGAGGAACCCACTGATAACTCATGCGGCTTATTCCAAATGCACCAATGTTATTTAAGAGGAGCAGAGACCCACAAGTCACACCTTGCACTAGATAGCAACTACTCCAGCTTCTCGCTACACTTGCCATTCTCTACAGACACTGAAGCAACCTCAAAAGTAATTTCTACAGTTATGAATATGTACAAATGTTCATATGAATCTGACCATAAAGGTAACAAAGAGGCTATTTTGGAGGAAGAAGGAGGCCAGAATGTGGGAGGTGACAAGACAGGGTAATATGCAGGAAAGAACAGACAAATATTGCATATTTTCTCTCACGTGCAAAATCAGATCCAACTCTATATCTACCTATAAGGTGTGACAGTAGAGGGGAGACTGTTTACAGCGGGAGGGAAGGAGATGGTAATGAGGCATAAATGTGAGCTAAGTCCATTAGAACCGGGTTATTTTGTAGACTCAGCTTGATCCTGTGGTGCTAGAACCTAGGTTCCTTGCTTTTCCAGGCGCTGTGGAAAATATGCTATCGAAAGCAATGTTCAGAGGGAGGGGTGGATTCGGCTCACAGCTCTAGGGTCCAGTCCATCATGATGAGGGCCCCTGCGGCAGCGGCGTGGGGTAGCTAGTTGGTCACATTGCTTCCACAGTCAGGACACAGAAATGAATTCAGTGCTCCGCTCACTCTCTTCATTTACACAGGTCAAGATTCCTGCCAAGGGAAGGGAGTCTCCTGTATTTAAGATGGGCTCTTAGGCCTCAACCAGCATAATCCAAAAGTCTCTCATAGAAACTCCAATTTAGATAATCCCTCTTTAATCTGCCAGGAGCCTTGACTCCTATCGATTCTTGGTACGTCCTGCCAAACTGACAATCATTGATAATCATCACTCAAGACCTTTCTGTTAACCAGCCAGTTTGGGTGGTTTTATTTCCCTCCAAAAGATGGGGTAAAAACCGGCATGTTTAGAAACAGGATATTATGCCCCTGGGTCTATGGGTCATGGACACCAGGACAATTATACACCTAGAGCCATCTTTCTGTGAGAGCTTCCCGCATTAGCCAAAAGAAAAAACCTCAGGAAACTTGGTGAAAGGATTAATTAATCTGAATGTCAAGTGGTTGGTTTTCCATTGAATCTAAAATTTTGTGATCTTTCCCTGATGCCTAAAAAATTGAATTTGCTGTATTTCTTCAATTTACAAGGCACTTAGGCCTTATGTCCTTGGTATTTCTTGTGTTTAGAATTTTTCATACAATTGGTTTTCTGCTTGAAAAGATCATTTTTGCAAAGCCCTAACAACCATGCTGCTATTTCATTTCATAGGTGAGTTAAAAACCTTGGCCCTGTTGGACAGGGAGAGGGTCCCAGTATACAACCTGATTGCCAGGGCCACTGACGGGGGTGGCCGCTTCTGCCACTCCAATGTCCTCCTGCTCCTGGAAGATGTGAATGACAATCCCCCTGTGTTCTCCTCCGACCACTACACTGCCTGCGTCTACGAGAACACGGCCACGAAGGCTCTGTTGACCAGAGTGCAAGCAGTGGACCCTGACGTTGGTAAGTCAGTTCACCAGCCAGGCTCCTCCCACAATGGCACACTATGCCTAGGAGTAGGTTCTAGAAGCTTCTCCTGCTAGAACTCGTAACAGTAAGCCAGGTTTTTACTGCTGAGCTGGTGTGCCTCTAATGCAGGAAGAACCCCACCTGCTCTCTTCCTCCTTCTCCTTCCCCGTCCTCCTCTAGAGTCTTAGAGAGAGAACTAGGAATTCCTTAACCTTGTAACTAAGGATGTGGGGATAGTTTATAGGATCTGGTCTTTTGCTTTGGTGATTTTCATTTTAATAAATAAATAAATAAATACAGTAGCATTCTTATTTACCTGTTCCTCTGAAGCATAGTTAAAACACTGTGTTGTACAGCAGGGAGAATTCATTTCTGTTTCTAGCAAGACTCCCATCACAGCCTCCGCTGAAATACGACAGTCTCCATCGTACTGCCCCATGGTGCAAAGACCAGTTGTTAAATGTGCTACTAGTCCAAAGCGGATTCTTTAAACTGGTGGTTTCCAGAGTCCCACCCCCCTTATTTACAAACAGGCACCTCCGGCAGAGTGAGGGTGGAGAGAGAAGGAACAACGGGAACCGGAGTCACAAGTAAAGTTTATGTTCAAACCCTTTTCCGTAAGGAGATGAGCTGGAAGGGGCTGGAGCTAATGGCGAGGTAGACCTAAGAGTGCATAAGTTATTTATAGGATGGAATATAAATATGAAAGGGCACACAGAGCTGTAAATCAGAGGACTAGGAAATGATGGGGTGTGTCCGTTATGCTAAACAGGCCTTTGTATAATTCACTGTCTTTCTGCTTAATTCTGAATTGACAGAAAAATTATTGGACTAATGGAAAAGCAAACACATGATAATTAGCTGACAGGAAACGTGGCACCCAGGGTCTCTTCATATTTCCCTTACAGAAATTAGAGGCTACACTTGAGTTATTGCTCTTCTCACATTAGCATAATTCTGAGGCCAAGATGAATCCTCTAAAAGCATGTATTTTATTATGGAAAATGGCAAACAGAAAAGAATGTTTATTAGTACGTAATTATGTAATAACTGCAAATAATCTTTTTCAAATGAAGATTAGAAAACATTCTCTGGACTCTTATCTGGAGACTTTTGGGGAAAGAGGACAGAATTAAAGCTAATGAGTCTTTTAACAATTTAAAATTCGACTTGAGGATGTGTAATTAGCCTATAGATAAAATTTCAGAAGCTGAAATCCTTGAATTCTGCCGTTCAGTCCCTTCATGAAGTGACCAGATGTGTTCAAGCGGCCAGAGCGCAGACACACAAGTCTGGTCACTGCACATGAGATTTGGACGAAGTGTGGGTGGGATGGGACGGGACTGAGAGATGTGGCCCCAGAGGTGATGCGCATGATGAAGAACACAGTTAGCTATGTATCTTTCTTCATGTCTGTCTGGTCAGTTCATCAGGTTGGCAGATGGGGTTGGAGGGATATCTAAATTCTGATCATTTATCAGGACAGTCCTGGAAGTCCTGGAAAGTCCTGGAAGAAGAAAAATCAAGGATATCTTATTATATCTTGATCTTTGCATTTTTCGTGATAAGTAGAAGGCTTCTTCAAAGAGCCTCCCATGGAGACCAAGGAACTGGGTATCATAGACACCAGTGTAGGAAATAGATGTGCCTGGCCATCATGTCAACCTTAGGAAACTTCCTGTGGTACCAGACTCTTGTTCATTTTCTCAAAAGAACCATGACAGGGCTGGCCAATGACTCAGCAATTAAAAATTCCTGTCACTTGCTCACTTTGGAAGCCTGAGTTCAAATCATGAAACACAAGCAAACTTGGAAGGAGAGAACTTACCCCACTAAAGAAGTGAGGTAGACAGTGCCTGTGCACCAAGCCGAGGAGGTGCTGGGGGGCTGATCAGAGCTCACAGCAGTGTCTGTCTGGTGTCATTAGACGATCTCGGAGTGTCACGACGGAGCACTTAAGACATGATCTTTGGTGGCCCCGATATCACACATGTCTCCAGGGTAAATTTCTCTGTCTTTCCTAAAGTGAAAGATTAGAGCAAGCAGCGTATGATGGTCATCAGGTGGCTGAGTCAGGGATTCGCTATATGGACCAATCAAATGTGTGGCAGCTGAGTTCACACTCAGTTATGAAGCTGAATCCAGCCGTCTAGTGTGTTTCGTTTCCTTTTTACAGTGCCAAACAGAGCTTGGTTTCGTTATTATTACATAAACGTCAGGTTCTTGTTGGATGTTTTAATCTCTAGCACTTTATAAATGCCATAGCACTCAGAAGATCAGAATTTCATGTTTTCAGGTCCTATCGTGTGGTAAATGGCTACAGCTGCTTCGTCAGTAGCCACAGGCCCCTCTACAGACAGGGTCCCCACTAACTGATGGTACCACCTAGTCACAGTTGCAACCTATTCTTGAGAAGAATAAAGAAATTTCTACCTTTCTTAAAGAAAATCATTCTGAAATAATTAATATTTAAATAATTATTTATTTATTTAAATAATAAGCAATAATTTATTATTTAAATAAATAAAAGAATTTGTCATTTAAATAAATACTAAACAATAATTCAAACATTTAAAGAATAATATTTAAAATATTACTTACCAAAATCATATCATTTGTACCCTTTTGAAGTTGGCATGTTTTCTTTTAGCATAATTTGTTTCAGGTTCATCCAAGGTATTGAGTTGACTTCTAGTGATACGTATGAATCCATTTAGCTCAGGAGACTTTTGTTAAGAACATTCCTTTAGCCAGGTTGTGGTGGTGCACGCCTTTAATCCCAGCACTCAGAAGGCAGAGGCAGGTGGATCTCTGTAAGTTTGAGGCTAGCCTGGGCTACAGAATGAATGCAAGGACAGGTTCCAAAGCCACAGAGAAATCCTGTCGGGGATGAGGGGTGGATATTTCTTTATATAAAATGGTAAACCAGTTTTATTGTTGTCAGCTCATGAACTTCTGTGTCCTTATCAAATGCTTTTGTTGGAGTCTTGGTGTTGATGTTTGCATTGAGATGCAGCTGTTGGAGGGAAGGGGGTACATGTTACAAAGTGTGGACCACAGAGTGCTTGATGCCTTTACTAAGTAAGCTTGAGGAAGCCTGTGCTGTGCCCCTCCTGACAGGCACCTTGGAGGATTCAGCCTCCTCAGACTCGAGCGGGTCCAAGTGGACTCTGACAACCATAATTTGGCTGCATTATATACTTGGTCACTCTGCTTTGTTGAGAAATGACAAGATATTAATCCAAAATCAGATTCCATGAATTCCCAAGTCCAAAACCTTTGCTATGAATTCTTAAACCTTCACTCTTTAGGTTCTCATTTTTAAACATATTATTTATTTTAGTCAAGCAGGTCCTTCCAATGAATAATTTATAATGAACTAAAAATAATGTCATAAGAATTTCTTCCATTAGGAATAAAATAAAATAAAGGAAGACAAGATAATTTTACACCCATTTAATGAGTTTTAAGAAATAGCATGGTAACTATCTAGATTTTAGCATTAAGTTCTTAGTTTTCCTGTAAAATGAATATATTCTCAGCTTCATAAATAGTGTCATGACTTCATGACCCCAAATTTATGAAAGTTTAATAATCTTTTCAGTAAAGACAAGGAAATTTTGGTTTTTTAATGCATTACCTCTTGGGGTTAATATGTTAGATTTAGTAGACATTTAGGCTATTAACAGTTCTTAAGAGCTCAGGGTTTGGTTTTTGTTAGGTTTTGTTTGTTTTGTTTTTCCTAAAGTCAAACAAAGCCAAAATTTATTCAAAGAGGACAACTTTATTAGAATGCAAACAAAAATGAAACAAACAACAAAAACAAAACAAAAGCACCCGGCAGGCAAGCTCTAAATCTCAGCCATTTCCTGGAGGAGAATGGGAAAGAGAAGAAGGCAAAACCACTATGCTGCTAAGTTAAGGCAGGATGGAGGTCAGCTGCCCAGGTTAGCAGGCAGCCGTGCTGTAAGAAGGGCTCTGTCGAGGAGCAGCGAAGCCCAAAGCGTGTGGGAAAGCATGCTTAGAAAAGAGAGAAGAAAAAAGAAAGTCTATGGCTTACAAAGTACTGTGATTGCATGCCTTAAAAAAGAGACTATTTTTATCTATTTTTTAAGACTATCTTAAAAAAGAGATTTATTTTTGGGAGACTATTCGGGCAGGGAAAAATACAGTGGCTAATTAAATGGATAGTTATTCTGCCCACCAGAATTTCATTTTGAGAGGTTTTTTTTTTTCTTTTTTCCTATCAAAAGAAACACAGAGTGTAGAGGATCAGAACAAAAATGCTGTGACCATTTTAGTCAGCATAGCATGAAAACAGAGTGTGAGTTTGTGCAAGGGAAGCATGCTACAGTCCGTGGTTTATGGAAATGCTAATTTCTAGATACTGGGATGTGGGCAGGAATGTTTTTCTTATTACTAGTAAAGACTACAAAGAAAGGAATGGATCTAATAAGTCAGTTGCTCCCTTCTTGTTCTGTAATCCCACAAAAACTGGAATTTGGGGAATCTCAGAGGTGTGCAGGCTCAGTGCACACCTCCAGTATTTTATTTCTACATTGCCAATACTTAATGAGCAGCCGAGTAACAAGCACTGTAAACGGGACAGCAAGACTTTCCCAGATAAGTTATTTAGAGAGATAGTCTCAAGCTACTCGAAGGTCAAGGAGCAAGTCATAAATATAGAGCCCCAGAATAAGTGGGACTTGGGAATAATCTTCAGTAAAAACAGACTCAGGAAGACATATGGATCATGAAGATGAAGCCATAAAGATGGAACTCTGTAAACACAACTAAAGACCTGGGAAAACAGATCAGGACAGAGGAAAAGAGCTGGGACCAGATAACAGAGCAGGGTGTGTCTATGATCATTCAGGAAGGCTAAGAAACATGTACTCAATCAGAGAAAGAAAATGAGTTAGCTTGTTTAGGAACTAGATAATCAATTCTGGGAGTACAGAAGACTAACACAGCAGAGCATCTAAAGTGGATTAGAACAGGACACACGAGAGTATGAAAAAACATCTTATAAAGGTATTGAGAAAGACCACAGGACCAAAATGAGAAGGATCAGAGGAGGCCCAGAGTGAGACTTCCAGTGTGAAATCTGCAAGCTTTGGCAAGAGACTAGGACAATGGCAAGACAGGCCAATCAAGATCTCAACCTTAGGAAACAGATGCAAGTGTTCTTTCTGCTCAAACTAAGATGTGGTATGGACAGATAATACAGTAAGAGATGTAAAAAACTCTGCATCTACCAGATGGGGACCTTTCCTGTGAAGTCAGTAAAGACATCCCTCTATTAACAAGAAGGAAGGAATCAGGAAGACCAAGGAACCTGAAAACTCTTGAAGAATTCTTCCATTCTGACCTGAGTGTGTGATTCTGATGTCCCTGCATCGTCCTTCCTAGGGGACACATGATAATCACAGCACATGTTTGCCCACTGGGCATTTGTGCAGCAAACCCCTCATGAGGACCATGGCCTACACTAGTCAGGAAACAGAAACTGGAATAAACCAGCCTTCCTGTACATATAATAGCATACATGGTTTTTCAATGGGCTGGATCAACTATTCATTCTGAAAGTATAGGCCCTGAACAAAAAAAAAAGGAAGCACTCTGTGAGGGGGGTATACTCTAAAAGAAGCACTGGGGGTCTTCCAGATACCTTTGACAAAACTATTTCAGATGAACCTCTCCAGCGTTCCTACTTTCTAGTCTGTCAATCCTTTAGAACCATAAAGAGCACAGGAGAGTATGTCGGTGAAATGCTTGAACCAACGGAAGTGACCATCAAGTGTCCTGGCCTCTCCCTGGAGTGGCATGTGAAGTACTGCTTTGGGTCTTCCTGTGAGTATTTTATTCTTCACTGGAGCTTCTCAGATCTGATGGGCAAAGTAAAGCACCAGCTTCCATGATCACCCTTCTGATCTCCTCACGAGGAAAAGTAGATATAGTCATCACTTACTCCGTGAGAGCTATCTGGTGAGGACGTGGCTAAACATCCAACAACTTGACACCTTTACACAGGACCTCAAAGGCAAACACAGAAAAGCACAAAGAGGGGAATCTGCAATCTGAAGTGTCTACCACCTTCAGTGATGGGGAGGGGACAGCCTGTGGGGTTGGGAGGAAATTGGTTTGGTGTAGGAGGTTCTTCTCTCTATGTGTTGCTTTCATTGGTTGAAGAAAGGAACTGCCTTGGCCTTTTGATAGGGCAGCACTTAGGTAGGTGGAGTAGACAGAACAGAATTCTGGGTCCGTAGAGCATGAGACTCTCAATCTCAGGGTTCGTGCCCCACGTTTGGCGCCAGGTAAAGGAGTAAGTCACAAAACAATCCCACACCAGTTTGGAATTATGATTAATAAAAGGGTTATTTATTTAAAGGGAAAAACTTAAAGATCGCCATCCCAGACAACAGCCCTTTGCACAACCAGGAAAAGAATCTGGTAGCAGGAAGCAGAGTCCAAAGCAAGAGAGGGAGCATGTGGCTACCGCTGCTTTTCCAAGCCAAAGAGACCACGCCCAAGTGGACTGGTATATCTTAAAGGCTTTACTTGTCATAGCCAGAACCTGGAAACAACTTAAATGCCATTCAAATGAAGAATGGATAAGAAAAATGTGGTTCATTTACACAATGGAATACTACACAGAAGAAAAAATAAAGACATTTTGAATTTTGCAAGAAAATTGATGGATCTAGAAAACATTACTTTGAGTGAGGTAACCCAGACACAGAAAGACAATTATCACATGTACTCACTCATAAGTGGTTTTTAAACATAAAGCAAAGAAAAACAGCCTACAAACCACAATCCCAGAGAACTTAGACAACAATGAGGACACTAAGAGAGAATTACATAGATCTACATGGGAAGTATAAAAAGACAAGCTCTCCTGAGTAAATTGGGAGCATGGGAACCTTGGGGGTGGGGGTTGAAGAGGGGAGTGGAGAGGCAGGTAAGGAAGCAGAGAAAAATGTAGAGCTCAATAAAAATCAATTAAAAATGAAAAAAAGATATTAACCATTAGCCTCCACCTTTACAGCTGCTATTCCACGGCAGGCTCTGTGCCAAGGGCTTCAGATACATTATTCCCACTTTGCATAACCACCCAGCAGTTGACATGTCTTTGTTTCATTTACTCTATGAGTAAGTTGCAGACTTAACATGTTCTGAACCATAGCTGGTGATAGGATAGCAGGCGTCATAAAAGGGAGGTCAGGAGAACTGGGGAACAGATGTGCAGGGGATAGTAATGCTCGGGTTAGTTCCCTGGACCATCTGTGTTGGTGTCACCTGGGGGCTGGATGGAAATGAGAGACTCCAGACTAGTCAGGAGCCCTCCTAAGTGAGCAAGCAGCAAACTCACTAGGTTGACTATGCAAAAGAGTCAAAAGCTCCATTGCCAGAGGCTCCCTGGTGTTGGCCATCCTCCAGAGTTTAGGACTCAGTGGTTGAGGATGCAAAGCGCAGTGGTAACTTACATTTCAGATGGTGCCCATGTAAGCATGGCCTGCTGGTCCTCACACACGGTGAGAACCACTCAAGAACTCTAGTTCTGCATCTCAAACACCTTAACACTAGGTTACAGCGACAGATCATCTCTCAAAATAACATTTGTAATTCATAAAATAAGAATGTCACAAATTAAATATATAAATGCAAGCATTTTCTGAAGTGTCTGTGTATTACTGTGCATGTCTTCTTTAACATAGTTAATACCAAGATCCAGCACAGTATGGCTGCAAAGGCACCGGCACCGCACACACCATTGGCTTTGTTACCTATGTCAGTAAATGAACGTACCTTCAAATATAGAGATTAAGGAAGATGAAAACTTCAGTGATGGTCTAAGTCACTGTTCTATGGCTGTGAAGAGACACCATGACCAGCGCATCTCTTGTAATAAAAGGCATTTAATTGGGTACTGACTTCTAGTTTTAGAGGTTTAGTTCTTTCTCATCATGGCAGGGGGCATGACGACATGCAGGCAGGCATGGTTCTGGAGAAGTAGTTGAGAGTTACAACTTGATCCACAGGCAGAGAAAGAGAGAGAGACAGAGACAGAGAGACAGAGAGAGAAACTGGGTCTGACATGGGCCTTTGAGACTTCAAAACCCATCCCCAGTGACACACTTCCTCCAACAAGACCATACCTCCTAATTCCTCTCAAATAGTGCGACTCCCTGACAAGCAAGCATTCAGATACATCAGTGTATGGAGGTCATTCTTATTCAGAGCACCACAGCTCCTTCTGGTAGCTGTCTCTAACACTGAGCCCAGTGACTTGCTTCCTGTAATGTGCTCTTCCCTTGGCACCACTTTGCCTATTAGGCCTAAAAAGGTCATGACATTCATTGTAGCTGTGGCTTCTGTTGAGTCAACTTAGGCTGCTGTAATGAACCACTGGGTAGTTTAAACAGCAGAAAACTGCTTTTCACAGTTCTGGAGCTTCGTGCTCTAGAGCCAGGACATGTTGGTTAGGACTGGGGAGAGCACGCCTGATTTGCAGACCCCTGGCTCCTCGCTTTGGACTAACATGGCCTTTCGCGTGTATACTAGCCGGGAGAGAAACATTTTTCTTTCTTTTTTTGAATAGCTCCCATTGCCTCCCCTTAAGCTCTCTTCATGACCTCATTTAGCCATAATTTCCTCCTAAAAGTCTTCCATCCTACCTTTTAAAGACGAGAGGCTTGACACATGAATTTTAGGGGTCACAGTCAGTCCAGAGGTTTCCTCTCATTCTCTCTCTAGGGAGCACTCACACTAGGGAACAACCACTGCAGAGCCGTGAGAGGCCCACATGGCAAGGGACCGGAGTTCACCTAAAACTACATGAGTCAGATTGAAAGTCAACCTGCTGCCCTTCAGTGAACTGGCAGGTGTACTCACATCCCACCTGACAACGTACTAGCAACTTCATAGGAAACTGTAATGGAGAGACAGTCAACGAAGTCTCCCACCTGAATTTCTAATACCTAGAAAGCACATTATAGCATGCATTCATTAAACTATGCTGCTAGGGTCCCAAACAACTTGTTACAGAGCAATATAAAAATATATGAAGGCAGAGCTGAAGGGATGGCTCAAAGATTAAGAGCACTGACCGTTCTTCCGGAGGTCCTGAGTTCAATTCCCAGCAACCATATGGTGGCTCACAACCATCTGTAATGAGATATGGTGCCCTCTTCTGGCCTGCAGCATACATGTAGGTAAAACACTGTATACATAATTAATAAATCTTAAAAAAAGAAAGAAATATATGAAAGCAAATTCATAGGCATCTTAAATTCTATCTACCCATGCATCACTAGGAATTCCCTGCAGAGTGGTTATCTCTGGAACTGTCTTACACAGTTCCATGGCAAGCCTCATGGGGACGGGTTCAGGCACCACAGTTACTTTGGCATGGTTGGGGGTTGGGTGGATGTGAGATCTGTTTCCCAAGGAAATCGCAGTCCTACTAGACGTTTACAACATCACTACTGAAATCTAGACCAAAATGTCACTTTTTGAAGAGACTCAGAGACTGACCACAGAAGACTTTGAAGAGAAGACCCTAACACCTTTAGCCAATATTCTATGTCATGGTGATTTTTCCTGGAAAATATTTCAAGATGGATTCAATTCTGATGTCTACCTTTCTTCTTTAAGCATCATATATCTAATCAATGATTTTCCTGATGCCTTAGAAATCATTACCGCTGAGCCGCACAGGTGAGGGCTAAATGTAGGTTTGTATGTTCCTTCCCCCAAGCTCCAATATTGTCTGAAGTATTAAATCTTTGAAGGTGGCTGAGGGATTATTAAAATATCACTAAAATTAAATCACCCTCTGTGATGACTGAGCGATTTAATGCATTTTCTGGAGAACAATGTACTCCAAGACTTTTGTGTATTGGATAATAAAACACTAGGCAGAGCGGCACATGCTTGTAATCTTAACACTAGAGATTGAGAGAGGTCTATCTCTGGGGCTTGCTGACCAGCGAGCCTCACCTAACCAGTGAGCTCCAGACTAGAGAGAGATGCCATCTCAAAAATAAACAAAAAGGTAGATGGTAATTGAGGAACAACACCTAAGGTTGACTTCTGCCCTACAGACTGACATCCAAGTATCCACACCCAAGCAAACATATACACATACAAAGACAGTCTCTCTCCATATGTGTGTGTGTGTGCATGTATATATAATAATACGCACAAAGCTGTTCTCCAGAGATCTCAGACAACTTTCACACGTACTCCAATTACTGAAGGAAAGGATCTTGTTATTGTTACTCCTACCTGCAGATGGAAAAACTGTTCAAAGTTAAGTGGCTTCCCCAGGCGTCTGTTCAGTAGTGGCTTGGAGACAGTGAAGGGCTCTAAGGCCCCTTAAGACCCCTGGATTCTTTCGCTTCTCCTTGAACCAGGGTTCTTTCAATAGTGCATGTGGCTCAATAGAAGCTTGAGACACGTACCTGGTCTATGTCACACTCTGGGAATGAATCCAGGGTGGCGTTAGGATATAAAAGTGTATTGAATATAGCAATCCCATCCTTTACCAGAGATCTGAATAAGTTCCCACCCCCTGGCTGTAATTACAGACGCTATCAGAATCCTCTGGGAAGCTTTCCACAACCAAGTGTTAAAGAAACAAACATCCTAAAATAGCAACAGGACATGCTCCATTACTAAGGTCTGATTCGGGAAGACTGAAGTAAGGGAGGTAGGGCTGAACAATTTGTTTTCTCTAGCGAACGCTAATGCCTTGCTCAGCTTAGGGGTCTTTGAATTCGACACCTAAGTTACTGTTGTCACTACCCTTTCTAAAACCCAATTTCTCCAAGTGTGCATCAAAACACTAGTTGTCAGATGAAATAGGAATTCCTTCTAAAGAAGCTTGAATGGAGAATTTTGATTTCTCCCACATGATCACAGTGACTTGTGCCACGCCCCGCTCACACGCACACGTTGGCACACTCCCTGTACTGGATCAGGCCTGTGCAAGGCACAGAATACAGGGATGGCCTCAAGGAAGACTCGCAGCTGGGGCATTTCTTACTACCCTTGGCATTTTGTGTAAAAAATGCCAAGGACCCCAGGGTTTGACTTCCTGTCTTTTAGGGCACATTGAGGCTCTTCTTTGTAGTCACCTCCCACCGTGAGGCCTCCCTGACAGGCATTATTCTGTTTATCATCTGCTGGCGAGTTCCTCCATCTTAGGAATCACAGAACACTCTGCTCACACATCTACAAGGCATCCTTCTCTCCTTGCTGATTTCCCTCCTCATGTACTTAGGCCTAGTTTGTAGTTACTCTAGAAATGGTCGGTTTTACTAAACTGGTGACTCTCAGCTGGCTGAGAGAGCAGGCAGCCTCACACTGCTGCTAAAGCTCTATCAACATGGAGCCTTCTTGTGAGCATCCGTAACTCCCGTTGCTCTTGCATCTCCCCAAATGCCCCCTTTATCTTTAGTGTTTCCACCTCAGCACTCTTGACAACATCTACTCTTTCTTCATGACTGAGTAACTTTAGTTTCTGAGAAACTTCTGACCAATCCTTCCTAATAATTCTGCACGTTTGTCTCCTGAGAAACTAGGGACCTTTGAGGTTGCGCAGAAGTGTTGGAGACGCTGAGTATGTCCTCTGCAGCAGAAGTCCTCGGGCACTTACGAGCAAAGGCCTGAGTGAAGCGTGAATGAATTAGTCTGGTGTTCATTTCAATGTTGGAGTCTCATCACTGGGCCACAGCATAACACAGAAGTCCAGTATACTAGTAAAGATGGTGTATTTTTTTCTAAAGCTCCCTTTGTAGATTAATTAATTTACCCACAATTAACTACATCAGGCCTAGGACAAGACCAGGTTATGGGATCTGTAGCTTTCTCCATGTCACAGGGAATCTCACTGCACAGGAGCCAGCTTCTTGGGTGTATAGACCATGCTGTCTAAGCAGAATAATGGCCCTTACCTACAGGAGCCTTTTCCTGATTTAATTCTCTGATGTAACTGTGCTGGATGGCTTTATGTTTCTAAACAAAGGGCCTGGGGTTTTGTTTTGGGTTAGTGCCACAATCTTGTCATCAGACCCAGAGAAACAGCTGCTGCCAAACTTACTTGGCAATCACCCGGAGATGTTGGACACAGTCGGCAGGGTCTCCCTGACCTAGTCATGGCAACCTTCTGTCCTTTTTGGACCTTTCAAAGGGAGATTCAGACCCTGGGAGTTAATATTCTGCCCAGGAGAATGAGACAGCTTTAGTCATCATCGACTGAAAAACTTTTAAATGGCACTTAAAGCAGAAGACATTAGAAAGTATATTAAAGGACAGTAATTGCAAAGCTAAAAGTATTGCTAGTTCCTGGACTTTGTCATAGGATCTTCCCGTTTAATTCTATATTATCCCAACATATATTTGAAAGATAAAACAGGAGCACTCAACCTAAGCGCTTTGGCTCGCTGGGATTGTGTTTGCCTTCTACTGAAGATGAGAGAAGAATTTTAGGCCAGCCATTTCCTTTAATTGCCTTAATTAAAGAGTAAAATTTCGTTTAAAAATACTCTTTGCCGTAACTTTATAATGGGGCCTTTGACAAAAGCAATTTTCTAAGTCGCATTACTATCTTTCTAAGCATGATGATCTGAAATGAACAATGGAAACAAGCAGTCGAAAGCCTACACAATATGTAGGCTAATTTTCCACAATTACTTCAAATGGTATGTACATTAAGAATTAAAGCTGGGCTGGAAAAATCTCTTGAAAACTTGGATACTTTCCAAGCTTGGTATTAAAGAATTATTTCCTGAGAGCATGAATTTTTTTAACAGTTCATTTATGTATTGCAAAGTGTCCTGTGCCCACTGTATATGATCTAGAAAGTTAAGCAAATGTGAGAAAACAACTTCAAATAGTTAACATTTCAGCTGGATTCCTTCAGCTTTTTCTACACAAAAATAAACTTATAAACTTGATACTATTTTATGACCTGCATTTTTATGCTGATTCATAAACAAATTCCCATGTCATCTATTATATTAAATGACATGTACAAAGCACTCTATCTGCATATCAATGGGCCCTAATTTATTTAGCTGGTATTCATTGTAGAAAATTAAATAGTTACCAAGTTTTCTTTTCTACAGAATTAAACATATACTCAACAGCATCTTTGTTTGTTTTTTATATTTAAAAAAATAAAACAAACTATCTTTTTATTACACATACTAATCCAAGTTCCCATTCTCTCCACTCCTCCCATTCCTTCTCCATGCCCCCCCCACCCCCTATCCACTCCTCAGAAGGTAAAGCACATTGCTTTGGGAAAGGTCCAAGGCCCTCCCTATTATATCTAGACTGAACAAGGCATCTATCCAAAGATAATAGGTTCCCAAAAAGCCAGTACATGCAGTAGGAATAAATCCTGGTGCCACTGCCAGTGGCCCTCAGTCTGGCCCACCCATGCAACTGTCAACCACATTCAAAGGGACTAGTTTGGTCCTATGCTTGTTCCTTCCCAGTCTAGCTGACGTTAGTAAGCTTTCATTAGCTCAAGTAAACTGTTTCAGTAGGTGAACCCATCATGGTCTTGAGCTCTTTGCTCATATTCTCACTCCTCCCACTCTTTAGTTGGACTTTGGGAGCTCAGTCCAGTCCTCTGATGTGGGTCTCTGCCTCTGTTTCCATCAGTTGTTGCATGAAGGTTCTATGGTGACATTTAAGATATTCACCAGCCTGACTATAGGGCAAGGCCAGTTCTGGCACCCTCTCCTTTATTGCTTAGGTTTTAGTTGGGGATTCCTGGGAATTTCTCTAGGGCCAGGTTTATGCTAACCTTATAATGGCTCACTCAATTAAAGTATCTCTTTCCTTGCTCTCATCTCTGTCCTTTCTACATCTCGACTATCCCATTCCCTCAAGTTCTCCTTGCTTCCCTTTTCCTCTCCTCTTTCCCTTCCATCCTCCCTTCTCCACCCACCCCTATGTTCCCAATTCTTTCAGGTGATCTTGTCTATCTCAACTTTCTAGGTGGATCTATATATGTTTCTCTTAGGCTGCACCATATTACTTAACTTCTCTAGGATCATGAACTATATAGGCTCCATATCCTTTTTTATACCTACTATTCACTTATGAGTGATACATACCATATTCATCTTTTTGGGTCTGGATATCTCACTCAGGATGGTATTTTCTAGTTCCATCCATTTTCATGCTAAACTCAAGATGTCATTTTTTTTTTCCACTGATGTGTAAATGTCCCACATTTTCTTTATCCATTCTTTGGTTGAGGGGCATCTAGGTTGTTTCCAGGTTCTGGCTATTACAAATAATACTGCTATGAACATAGTTGAACAAATATATTTGTAATATGATTGAGCATCCTTTTGTTATATGCCCAAGAGAGGTACTGCTGTATCCTGAGGTAGGTTGATTCCCAATTTTCTGAGAAACCGGCATACTGATTTCCAAAGTGGCTGTACAAGTTTGCACTCCCACCAGCAATGAATTAGTGTTCCCTACTCCACATCCTCCCCACCATAAGCTATCATTGGTGCTTTTGATCTTAGCTATTCTGACTGCTGTAAGATGGTATCTCATAGTTGTTTTGATTTGCATTTCCCTGATAGCTAAGGATGTTGAATATTTCCTTAAGTGTCTTTCAGCCATTTGGGATTCTTCTGTTGAGAATTCTCTGTTTAGTTCTGTACCCCATTTTTTAATTGAGTTATTTGGAATTTTGATGTCTAATTTCTTGAGTCCTTTATGTGTTTTGGAGATCAGTCCTTTGTCTGACGTGGGGTTAGTGAAGATCTTTTCCCATTCATTAGACTGTTTTTTTTGTTTTATTGATCATGTCCTTTGCTTCATAGAGTCTTCTCAGTTTCAGGAGGTCCCATTTGTTTATTGTTGCTCTCAATGTCTGTACTACTGGGTTATATTTAGGAAGTGGTCTCCTGTGCCCATGCATTGAAGGCTACTTCCCACTTTCTCTTCTATCAGGTTCATTGTGGTTGGATTCATATTATGGTCTTTGATCCATTTGGACTTGAGTTTTGTACATGGGGATAGATATGGATCTATTTTCATTCTTCTACATGTTGACATCCAGTTATGCCAGCGCCATTTGTTGAAGATGCTTTCTTTTTACCATTGTATAATTTTATCTTCTTTGTCAAAAATCATGTATTCATAGGTATGTGGATTAATATCTGGGTCTTTGATTCTATTCCATTGGTCAACCTCTCTATATTTATTCCAATACCAAGCTGTTGTCATTACTGTAAGCTCTGTAACAAAGTTTGATGTCAGGGATGGTGATATCTCCTGAAGTTCCTTTATTGTACAGGATTGTTTTCACTATTCTGAGTTTTTTGTTTTTCCATATGAAGTTGGTTATTGTTCTTTCAAAGTCTGTGAAGAATTGTGTTGGGATTTTGATGGGGATCACATTGAATCTATAGATTGCTTTTGGCAGGACTGCCATTTTTATTTATATCCAAGAGCATGGGAGATCTTTCCATTTTCTGGTGTCTTCTTCAATTTCTTTCTTCAAAGACTTAAAGTTCTTGTTGAATAGGTCTTTCACTTCTTTGGTTAGTGCTACCCCAAGATATTTTATGTTATTCATGGCTATTGTGTAAGGTGATGTTACTCTGATTTCTTTCTCAACTTGTTTATAATTTGTATATAGGAGGGCTACTGATTTTTTTGTTGAGCTTGTATCCTGCAACATTATTGAAGATATTTATTGGCTGTAGAAGTTCCCTGGTCAAGTTTTTTGGTTCACTTATGTACACTATCATATCATCTGCAAATAATGAAAGTTTGACCTCTTCCTTTCCAATCTGAGATGTTTTTTCAGCATCTAATAATATGATCACATGTTTTTTTCTTTTCGTTTATTTATATGATGGATTATATTGACAGATTTCCATGTGTTGAACTATCCATGCATTGCTGGGATAAAGCCAACTTGATCATGGTGGATAATTTTTTATGTATTCTTGGATTTGGTTTGCTAGTATTTTATTAAGTATTTCTGCATCTATGTTCATAAGTGAGATTGGTCTGTAATTCTCTTTCTTGGTTGAGTCTTTGTGTAGTTTTAGTATCAAGGTAACAGTAGGCTCATAAAAAGAATTTGGCAATGTTCTTTCTGTTTCTATTATGTGGAACACTTTGAGGATTATAGGTATTAGCTCTCTTTGGATGTTTTGGTAGAATTCTGCACTAAAACCATGCAGCCCAGGGCTTTTTTTTTTTTTTTTTGGGAGGTTTTTGATGACAGCTTCTATTTCTATTTAAATTTCTCACCTGGTCTTGACTTAATTTTGGTATATGGTATATGTCCAGAAAACTATCTATTTCTTTTACCTTTTCCAATTTTGTGGAGTACAGGTTTTGTAGTATGACCTAATGATTCTCTGAATTTCATCAGTATCTGTAGTTATGTCCCCCTTTTCATTTCTAGTTTTGCTAATTTGGATGTTCTCTCTTTGCCTTCTGTTTAGTTTGGATAAGGACTTGTCTATCTTGTTGATTTTCTCAAAGAACCAGCTCTTTGTCTCATTGATTCTTATATTGTTTTCTTTGTTTCTATTTCATTTATTTCAGCCCTCAATTTGATTATTTCCTGTCTGCTTCTTTTTTTTCTAGAGCTTTTATGTAGGCACTTAGTGCTGTGAACTTTCTTCTTAGTACTGCTTTCATAGTGTCCCATAGGTTTGGGTATGTTTTGCCTTCAGTTTGTTGAATTCTAGGAAGTCTTTAATTTCTTTCTTGATTTCCTTTTCAACCCAGGGGTGGTTCAATAGTTCACTTTTCAATTTCCATGTGGTAGGTATTTATCAGAATTTTCTCATGAGTTCTGCATTCATGTTATTATTACACATAAATTATGACACCTCAATGAAATGAAATAAAAGTGATCAAAACTTTAGGGAAGAAGGAGCAGAAAAAGCATACGAGAGTAAAAGCTGGGAAAAGAGCAGTGAGATACTATTCTCTAGACATGACGTGCTGTGTAGACACATGAACTTACAACAGCTGTGATCACCTGCACCAAACCTCCACAACATCCAGGTAGTTAAGAATCCCAGTGTGGAGGCAGGAGAGGTACCTGAGTTTTACAACTATCTGATGAGTTACTGGCAGTTGATGCCTGCCAGGGAGGGAACGTCACTTTTTAGGCATATTCCCTATGTGGTAAATGACCCAACACTCATATGCACATACTGCATTAAGCAGATTCAGTAAGCAAGAAATAAATATAAAATGTACATTAAGTACAGGAGGGAGAAGTGATGGGGACCCTTGTTTAGGGATGATATTATCAAGTACATCAAATATGCATATGGATTTTTAATAGTAAATAAAAATAATTTCTAGAAAGACTAAATAAGAAAACCTTTTCAAATTTAAAGTTATTTCTTCTTCTGCTTTGTACTCTATACTCCACTATACAGACCCACGTACAGAAATCTCACTGTGCTTGTGGTGCTGATGACTCCTGCCATTTGATTTTAAGTTGTGTGTGTGCACATGCATGTGTGCATGTGTGTGCCTCTGTGTGCGTGTGTCTGTGTGTGTCTGTGGGTCTGTCTGTGTGTGTGGATACGCAAGTGCATGTAGAAGTCCAAGGACAACCTAAGTGTCATTCCTTGGACGTTACTTTGTTTTTTAAGACAAGTCTATCACTGGCTGGAATTCACCAAGTAGGCTAGGCTGGTTGCTTGGCCAGGGAACCTAAAGTATCTTTTCTACCAGCACTCCAGCTCTGGGACTTTGCTACAGGGCTGACTATTTATTTATTTATTTTCCTTAGAATTCTAAGTATTAAACGCAGGTCCCCAAGCTTAGAAGACAAACACTGAACCATCTCTTCAAACCTGGTGCTGTTGTTAATACTGTTGTCAGCTTCAGGTATAAGGCTGAGTGCGTTGACATTGGGTTGACTCTTTGGGGATGATCCAAGTACACAAGGTATTGTTTTTCACAGAAGCAATAAACTTTGTTTAAGCTCTGTGGCTGAATTTCGGGCAGTCACTGAAGAGTGTTGGTCTTCCATTTCCTTTCCATCCACAAGATTCCAGCAGCTCCTCATGGCCCAGCTTGCATGGAAGGGATTTTCTGGTTCATGCTGGCAGTAGATGCTTCATGAGAGGAACGGGAAGTCCACTGGAAACACACACACACAAAGGGAAAGAGAGAGAGAGAGAGAGAGAGAGAGAGCTCCATTTGCTGAATTTGAAGATGTCTAGAGATGTGGGATTGGGGATTGGGAGGAGTGTAGTTCAGAGACTCTGAGGAGCTGGAAGTGTGGCTTTCCACTATTCTGTTACAGCAAAGCAGGAAAGACTTGCCACCAAGTCGCAGTGAGCAGAATCAATCTGGTCCAGGGTGACTGACTCATATGAGCCGTGTAAACACAACCCTCCTGCAGGAGGGCCAGCACGGAGTTAGGAGAACAGCATCTCCTCCTCGTAGTGGTGGGCTCTAATTAGGAGGTTGGAGGAGAAAGTTGCAGGCCTGGAACTGTTTGTTTGTTTATTTGCTTTGCTTTCCTAGAACTCACTTTGTAGACCAGGCTGGCCTCAAACCCACAGAGATCAGCCTGCCTCTTCCTCCCAAGTGCTGGCATTAACGGCGTGTACCACCACTGAATGACATCATGTTATTTCTAATGACACTTCAACTGCCTGTCCCAGTAAAGGGAACCAAGGTCCACTAAAGGGATATTCCAACTAACCTCGCTGTGAGTCATCCCTCTTGTCTCTCTTAATTCAACTTGTTTCTCAACAGTGAATCAGAAGTTGCTTCCTCCTTAACTGACCTTTGGGCCTGAAGAAGTAAATCTCCTACAACACCTCCAGGAAGCTAAACAAGGAATCCAGGAAAGCAAGACTTAGCTCCATGTCCCTCATGTCTAAAGATGCTGAGAGGACCAGACCAGGCCCTCAGTCCTGGGTTCCTGCCCCAGCAGAATGAATTAGTAGGCCCCAGCCCACAAGAGGCTCTGGGTTTTCAGTCTCCTGCTCTGGGAAAGAACTGTGTGCCATATGCTGGGGTGGTCTTCAAACCTGTAGGGAATGTGTGTGATTTGAAAATGTGTGTGATGTGTTCATGTCAGCCGCTGCTGTGTTCCTGTAAACACTCCTGTTTGGCTTTCAACACTGTCTTGAGAACACGGAAACAGTCTAGGCAGCATCCAGAGCTCCTGTCCTGACAATTAGCCAGGTGATTGTTTTCAAGGAAAAAACTCGATCCTTCTGCATGCCTGTCCACATCAGGAATTTCTATGGAAGAATTCATTCTTCCAGCCCTTCCCTGAAGCCACAGCTAAGGGACAAGACTGGAAGAAGAAAGCCCATTTGTCATTTGTTTCTAGTCTGAATAAAAATATTAGAAATTGATATTTATAACTGGATGGTTATTTTGCAACAGAAATAAAAGTAAATGATGAAACTTAGGGTGAAAAAATGGACTCTTGGGAAGGGGATCAAGAACGTGCTCTCTACAGTGGCCTTTTAGTCAAAGTCATACAGTACGATTTAGGGCTTTCCTTCCAGATACTTGATTTTATTGGTTTGCCAGGAATTTGTGTTTGTTTTTCAAGGAAACTGTATATGAGGAAATAAAATGTTCTGTTCTTATTTGCCAAATTCCTGCCACCCTCCCCTCTTGGCAAGGTGTCATGCTAAGAAATGTACAAGAAGCCTTGCACTAGAAAAACCTGTGTTCCAGGTACCATGATTTACAAATGGCATCACAGATGGTCATCATAGCCAAAGGCCTCTGACAGGTGGCTCTCCTCATTGAGAGCATTTATGAGGGCTGGGGGGGATGGCTCAGCAGGTAAGAGTGCCCGCTGTCTTGTCAAGGACCAGGGTTTCGTTCCCAGAACCCTCACGGGCAGTTCACTGTAACTCTTACTCCTGGGAACCTGACACCCTCTTCTGGGCCCACAGTCACTCACACTCACTTGTGCGTCCTCACAAAAATATGCAAAATAACTAAAAAACTAAAATAAAAGCATTTTAAAGAGAATTTTATGATCAAAATGGAGCTGATTTCACCAATGAATTCATTCTACTTTCCTTCTTATGAATTTTAATGACTGAAGCAAATCTCAAGTTTTAAAACCCATTTGGAAGAACTGGAATCTTCTAATGAAAATGACCTTCAGCCAATGTCATTCAGGAATCTATTGGTGGACATTTCTTGGCTGATATGTTTTTGTTTGAGTCCATGTCAAGATGACTTTTTGGTGCTCTCCTTCAGCTGGAAAGCCCCCCATGCCAGCCCCATGACTTCCCTTTTCCCTCTATGATCCTTATGGCCTCAACCATTCTCATCATTTTGTACATGAATCACAACTGATGATGCTCAGAAGTGTAACTCCAGTTTGAGCCACTTCTCTGAATGCCAGCCTCTCCCACTTAACATCCTTATTAAATATCAGGTGTGCACCTTCAGTTCGACATGGGAATTCCGGTCTCGCACCCCAAGCCTCATTCTCCCACATCTGTCTCCATCTCAACAACTGAGAACTCTCTCTTTGCAGTTGCTCAGACTGCACGGAAGAGTCATCTGAAGCCTGTCTTCTGTGGCACCCCATATGCTGCCAGACCCACATCAGCAAACATCCCTCACCATCTCCACATTCAGCAGACACACCACATTCTTCCCCTGCTCCCCCAGTACTCAGAAGAGATGGGATCCAGTGCTCTCTAATCCCTGCCAACACTGGGCCCTTGCTCAAGCTGCCTTTATAGTATGCCTACATGCCTATGGGAGGCCATTGAATGGTGCCTGTCTTCTGTGCTGGCCTTCAATCTGTTTATGAACATAGCTGGAAGAATCCTGTTCAAGTCTAAGACATGATCCATGACCTCAAAGCTGTCAGGTGCTTTCAGATTCTCATCTGGGGCTGGAACCCCCATCACCATCAGTAACTTCTGGAAGATTCTCAATGAAAATGTGCTGAAGTGATTGGTTAATTAGTTTCAGCTTTTCTTTGGGGTATATGTTTATCCATACATCTATTGGCCTCTACATTTTCTTCAGGAAAAATTAATTTGAAGAAGGTTATATATTAATAATAACAACCAAAGAATTATGGTATTTGTTGTCAATTTACCAATTTTAATCTTGTTCTCATTTTCAAACTGAAGGTTTCATTTCTGTACAGCCAGAGCTATTTCCACAATGGCTTTTTTCCCCGGGCAGGTCTTTAGCAAGGAAAAGCGAATATCTTGGTACTATGCTATTGCCCTCTCAACCTGTGTCTCCTCCCACAGGCATCAACAGGAAGGTTGTGTACTCCCTGGAGGACTCAGCCAGTGGGGTCTTCTCCATCGACAGCTCCTCGGGCGTCATCATCCTGGAACAGCCTCTGGACCGAGAGCAGCAATCATCCTACAACATCAGTGTCCGGGCCACCGACCAGAGTCCTGAACAGTCCCTCTCCTCGCTCTCCTCAGTCACCATCACTGTCCTGGACATCAATGACAACCCCCCTGTGTTTGAGAGAAGGGATTACCTAGTAACGGTGCCCGAGGACACTTCCCTTGGTACCCAAGTTCTCTCTGTGTTTGCAACCAGCAAAGATATTGGCACAAACGCTGAGATAACGTATCTCATCCGGTCTGGGAATGAACAAGGGAAGTTTAGGATCAACCCAAAGACAGGTGGGTACATGACAATTCCAATAATGCTTCCTGTTTCTTCTCCCATCCCATCATCCTCCTGCCTCCCTGGCAGGGCCTGCATGCAGACTTCAGTGCCCAGCTCCTAACAACGACCCTTCTAAATTCCAGACACCAAGCAGTGGGCTCACTTGGCAAATTCTTGACCCATGAGTTGACGACAAAACACCTAGTTAGGAGGCTTAGGTCAGCAGTGTGCTTTCTCTGTAGTAGCTGTGAAGCTGTGATGTCTACATTCAAGCACAAGAGTGTGTCTGTGTATCCTTTCTGTTAGCTCCTTTTGGATCCCATGTGCCTATGGTAGGAAGGGAACAGGAGATGAGCCGCCTCTGTACCCCATCTGCAGGTAGCTGACCACTCTCTGGTCAGCACCATGACTGACACTGGCCATGATCCGTACACATCAAGTGGGTACTTTGTTGTCAGTCCAAACGGTGTGTATCTGAGTGGTTTCCACTCCTCTTGGATCAGCGAACCTTTGGTGTGCACCCTTCTGGAGGAACTATTCTCTAATAGTCCAGGCTATCCCCATTTTCCAGGCAGGAGGTAAGTTCCTCACACCTCTGACCTTTGCCCATTTCTTAAATCACTCAGGAAACATGTTGCTATTGTGCGAGATGGCAGAGGAGGCCATTTCTCCTTAGTCAGCACTTAGGAAAAGGGTAGTACCATGATCACCAACATTCAATTACCATTGCCAGTATTCTGCCATCCTATGAAATCTTTGGGTATAGCTCACATATTCCAGATGAGAAAAACAGAACATTTGAGAAGTTAAATAATTTCCCCACCCTTTGCTATTCGTAAGTGGATTATCTAATATTTGAATTTTTTCTTCCCGGCTCAGGAATGCACACTCTAATCCTATCATGACATAACTGTGTACAAACGTAAAAATGTACCCTTGAGTAAAAGAACGTAGTATTGATTGACAGGCTGCATTAGCAGGACCTCCCAGCAGAAAGTGTTTATTAGGGTCATTACTTCAGATCAAACTGGATGAAGAGTTCACTCATTGCGATATGCATTAGCTTTGCCCTGTCCAACTATGACAATTCTATATGAACACCATGGGGAGGTGGCTAAGGATAGTTTAAAGTTGTCATTAGGTAACTAAACTGGAAAAGTTAAGCTCCAGGGGTAGTAAGTGCTCAGAAAATTCAATTATGAATCAAAATGGGCTCTTGATAGAGGTATAGTTTCTGTTTCCACCGTAATTTGAAGGAAACTATTGGCAGTCTTAGCACTACAGTCCTCTGACTGATTATGCCCAAGAAAGTGACCTCTCATTTGACCTAATGATTGTTTTCCAGAGAAAGACAAACACCTGGGAACTGTCTTCTAGGCACAGTAGGTAGCTAGCAACTTGAGAGCACTGCACACGGTCACTACCAGACAGGGCTGGGACAAGAAGGGTGGGTGGCTCCCTCTCAGAGTCCGCCTTAGAGGTCACCCTCAACTAGAAGCCTTCTTTTTTAGTATCATCTGGACTACGTAGGTGTGAATACCTGGGCTACATGGGTGTGAACACCTGGGCTATTTGGGTGAGAACACCTGGGTTATGTGGGTGTGAACACCTGGGCTACGTGGGTGTAAACACCTGGGCTATGTGGGTGTGAACACCTGGGCTTACATGAGTGTGCACACCCGGGCTAAGTTGGTATGAATACCTGGGTTACGTGGGTGTGAATACATGGGTTATGTGGGTGTGAACACCTGGATTTTGTGGGTATGAATACCTGGATTATGTATGTGTGGACACCTGGGCTATGTGGTTGTGAAAACCTAGGCTACATGGGTGTGAACACCTTAGTTACGTAGGTATGAATACCTGGGCTTACGTGGATATGAACACCTGGGTTACGTGAGTGTGAACACCTGAGTTATGTGGGTGTGAACACCTGGGTTACATAGCTGTGAACACACGGGCTACATAAGTGTGAACTCCTGGGCTACCTGGGTGTGAACACCTCAGCCGTATGACTGCAGACACTGAGGGGCTGCCGGTTTCCAGGAGCCCTTTTCACCTCATGCCACCCTGCCTTGAGATTCCCTGTGTTCTCACCCTCTGTGCATGCTCGCTCCAGACAGGCACATTATCAATGGGCACAGCAGCTGTGTGGTTAATTCAGTCCAGTGCTGGCCATGAGCGGTTACCTGATGACGGGTGGGGGGGGGGCGGGAGCAGTGCCCTCCAGTCACGAGTGCACACCACGTGTTCTTCCTTCCCCGGGGCCACTCAGAGACTCGAGAGACACTGCTCAGGGTGTTCAACTCCCTGGTTTCACAAGCAGACACTTCTGCTGCCTGAAATAAACCCTGGAATTATCACAGAAACTGTGAGCACCGCCCGTTTCTTCTGGAACGTGTCTGATAGACGGCTATGCTTTAACTGGCGGTGTTCATTAGACTTCCACAAAGTTTTCAGGGCCTCAGAAGCAAACGCCCAAACTTGCAATCTTGGCTAGGAATGATAGAAATCACACTTTGCCTACAGAACAGCTGAACCAGGTTTCCCCCTAATCAAATATAAACTTACCTATTTTCCTTCGAAGGGGGTATTTCTGTCTTGGAAGCTCTTGACTATGAAGTATGCAAAAGATTTTACCTGGTGGTAGAAGCTAAAGATGGAGGCACCCCAGCCCTGAGCGCTGCAGCCACCGTCAGCATCGACCTCACAGATGTGAATGATAACCCTCCTCAATTCAGTCAAGATGTCTACAGTGCCGTCATCAGTGAGGATGCCTTGGAGGGGGACTCTGTCATTCTGGTAGGTGCCAGCAGCATCTGAATTCTGGGACAAAACATCCTCACAGCGAAGAAATGAGCGAGGTCTGTCTTAGACTGTTTCCACTCCTCCATTCAGTGTTTCAAAGATGTCTGTCACACATGGGCTTTGAAGAGCTCCTTCTCTGGTTTGTGTGTTAGAAGGAGTCTTACAGGTTCATTTATATCAAGCTATAAATAACTAGTAATTGCTTTCCTTACTGAAGTATATACTTTTAAAGAAAATGCAAGATAGCATAGATGAGCTTTTTAAAGCTCTGAGGCAGCCAATCCACGACTACAGAGTAACTGGCCCATGACTAAAGAGGAAATACATGGGTATCGTCCTACTGGCGAGTGGGGATTCTCCAGTGTGGGTGTGAGAAAAGCCTGAGATTGAAGAGGGAGCATGGCTCACTGTGCTGGACAGGCATGGCAATAGAAGAACAAGCCTAGTTACGTGCTGTACACAGTCAGGAAACAGAGAGCAAGGCTTCACTAGGTTTCTGTAATCTTCTTTTCCATTCTGTCTAGGGCCCCAACTCATAAGGATGATGTCATCCATAGAACCCCTCAAATAGTCCTCAGAGCTGTGCCTCCAAGTGATTCCGGGGCCCAGCCATACTGAGTAAAAAGCCAGCCCAAGTGGCTGAGAATACTGTTTGCAGAGCTGTAAAGAGGTCACGACATTGGCTCTGTCTGTTAGCTCTGGGGTCTGTCATCATGATCTCAAACCTGATGAAAATCAGGCCCAACTGTTGTCAGACTCTGGGAAGGTAAAAATTAATAAGAAAATAAGGTTCCCATGCTATTGCTGCCCTCTTTGGTCCCACCAATCATCTCCCCCTCTGGGAACTTATCATGGGTAGTCCTAGAATACTGCCAGCCGGAGACGCTAAGCATCAACCTTTTGTCTTTCTCTTGCATTATACCTTGTCTTTGCTTTGTTTCTTTTCTGTGAAGCTGATAGCAGAAGATGCGGATAGCAAGCCCAATGGACAGATTCGTTTTTCCATTGTGGGTGGAGATAGGGACAATGAATTTGCTGTGGATCCCTTCTTGGGACTTGTGAAGGTTAAGAAGAAACTGGACCGGGAACGGGTGAGTGGGTTTGGGTCATCCCTCACCATCCACACCTACACCATTACTGGACTCATGGGCATAGCCTCATTATGAGTAGCAAGGAAATGCAGGTAGATGTTTGGGTTAGATTTCTGAAAGAATTTTACACTGATAATAGCTTTTGGCAGACATTGGAGATCTTAGCAAAAAAGACAAATGTGTACCTTCCTGCATCGATTGAAATTTAGTCCATCATGAGTCAGAGAAAGAAGAACCCTTCAGCCAGGACGCTGCTCCTGGTTTCATCAGGAACTTCAGCCCTTCGTGAGCTGCTCAGGAAAGATCATCTGAAAGCACTCGAGGAAAAGAATGATTCCCAAAATCCCTTTGTCCCAGACTGAAATAATCCTTGATTGAAATGTATGTTTTCAAAGAAAGTGAAATCTAGAAATGAACTCCAGAGCAATAATACTAAGAGGCAAACGGAATCTTCTAGTGATACAGCCTCTAGCCCAGGAATACCAAAATCAGCAGTGTAGGGCAGTGACGACAGTTGTATCAAACAGAGGCTCAGGCCCAGCCTTAAAGGCAGTGGCTCCACCCCTCGGGGAAGAGCTAGAACTGTCAGGCTGCAGTTTTGGTGGACACAATCCTAGTGGGCAGAGGCGGGGACATCTCTAAACCCCCTCAAATACACAAACCAGCTCCCAACAGAGAAAGAGCCAGCCCCAAATGATGATGGCGCCGAAGTCATCGGGATATGAGAAAAGCTGACACAGCCAGAGACTTCAGGTTATCTGAGCATGTGCAGAAGGCCGAGGCTCTGCGATTCCTAATGTCACCTCTGTGCCTTGTCAGGTGTCAGGATACTCCCTGCTCATCCAAGCAGTAGACAGTGGCATCCCTGCGATGTCTTCAACCACAACTGTCAACATTGATATCTCCGATGTGAACGACAATAGCCCAGTGTTCACACCTGCCAACTACACAGCTGTGATCCAGGTAAGCAAGTCTTGCCAGCTGGTTACTACCTGTGTGGCTCAGCCTCCTCCACGCCGGCTTGTTGAGTTGGGGCTTCTACAGAAAATAACGTAGAGTTGGAGACTCTAGCCACTGGAGTTTACTGCTGACAGTCTCAGAGGCTGAGAAGATCAAGATCATGGCTTTCCCAGATCTTGTATCTGGTAAAGGATTGCATCCTGTTTATAACGGTGACTGCTAGTTGTGTCCTCACTTGGCAAAAAAGATGAACATGCTCCTTTAGGCTTCTCTCTGAGGACTCTCGTACCTCAACAGACCTGTCTCTCAGTACTATTGCATCGGGAACTAGTTATAGCCTGTAGGTTATGAGTATCCAGCATCAACTTGTCTCTTCCTAGGGAAGGTATGAAAGCAACCACCTCAGTTGTTGAGAAGAGTTATTGAGTCCCGTTTCTTCTAAGTATTAGATGTTTCATAGGCACAGCCTGTCTCCATCACTGTGTGTCATGGAGGATGTAAATCAACACACACTCTCCCATCCCGTCCACAGACACAGCCTGCCCTCATCACCGTGTGTCACGGAGGATGTAGACTGATGCCCACTCTCCCATCCCATGCACACATACCTTACAGTCGAAAGAGCCAAGGATCTGTAAGCGTGAATAGTCTTCTCAAGATCATGCAGCTGGAAAGCAGTCAGGATTTGAACTTGAATCTATCATGTAAGCACATAATACCAATAATCTTTCTGCAGTGACAGGCTATCTTTAAGATCCCTGTTCTGAGTGGAGAGATATCCAAGGGAACCAGCCCAGGACTTCAGATAGAGCAGCTCCTCTTTAAGCTCAGCTTCCATCGCAGTTTGTTTACTGCTTTAAATCCGCCTGCCTTAAAGTCAGGCTGCAGGATAGAGTAACTTATAGCTGGCATTCTGCTTTCAAGGCAGACACCAGGCTCCTCTACTAGCCTATTGTTCAGCAGTTAGCTCGTGAGCAGGGTACTGGAGGCTGAAAGCCAGGCTAGGAAGATGTGCTGACCCAGACGGTGAGTGTGGAAGCCTTGGAGACACAGCTAGAGATGCTCGTGTCTTACGGGTCCACGGGAGTTCTGGAGAAGCAGTTCTCACTGTGCTGGCTTTGCTGTCACAATGGCTCTCAAGAGAAGGAGTGAAAGGAGAGAGTGCTCGGATCTCTAGAGAGCCCTTTGGGATAAGATGGACGATCTTGAGTGTGGCCATCTATAACCAGCCTCCTTCACACAGTAACACTGAGCTGTCTGGTAACCAGGCTGAGATGTTCATGAAACAAAAGCTACCCCTGTATGCTCATCCCTGGCCATTGTCAGTGCAATCTCAGCCCTTCCTGGAGAGATTCTCATTTACCTCTCATCTGCTCCTGCCAGCAGCCACACATGTGATTGCTCCCGTCCCTCCTCCCCCCTTCTTCTTAGATCTCTGTGGTTGTGGCCTACCGGGGCACTCTCTGCCTCACCCCGCCCTGTGCCCTCCTCAGACAAAATACACTTTGCCTTCTGAACATTCCATTTATGACATGCATCCATCATCTGGACAGACTGTTTCAAATGCGGAAGTCAGCCAGGACTTCCTCCCCTGCAGGCTGGGTTTGTCTGTAATTTCACACCCTTCTTTCTTAGACGGTGACCCCAAGGACACACATTCTCTCACTCTTTCTATTTTTTCTGCAGAGGAAATGGCCTTCAGAGAATGAGCAAACAAATCAATAAATCTTCTGTTTGTGTGGTGCTGAGTATGTTGTCTGTGTAAAGCAGTAAATCTTCTCTGGGATGACATGGTCCCACGGTGGGCTCCAAAGAGAGGCAGTACTGCAGCTGGTGCTCAAGCAGACATAGACGGGGCAGAACAGAAACCTCTGAGGTTCGCTCCTGCTCCTTTCTCAAGGCTTCCTCCCTCTTTCACACCCAGAATAATGGGTTTATCCCAACACCTGGTTATCTTTTTTCCTGTTTCCCTTTTTATTTCTTTCTTTTCTCTTTCTTTTTTAATTTTAAATTTTCATTATTTAAATTATAGTATATGGAGCCATGGGTTATCTAGAACTCATTCTGTATTTTAGGCTGGACTCAAACTCATGACAGTCTTTCTGCCTCTGCTACCCAACTGCTAGAAATACCGGTGTGAGCCACCGTGCTCAGCAACACATAGTTATCATAAATTAATCAGCATATGAGCCTTGGGCTCCACCAACATCCTGTACCCTGCTCCTCATCTCTTGGGACCCAAACATCTTAACCCTTCAGCTGGTATCATCAGCAGGCTAACTCCTAAAGCCGAAATCAGCCTAGACAGCACTAAGGCCAAACTCCAGCACAGTGAGTCAAAGAGACCGATACTGGCCTTGGCTACAGATAACTTCATCTGGGGCTTTCAGAGTGAAGAAGACAAACTTTGACCCCAGAAGAAGGCATGATTCATTCTCATGTTCCTGTTGTCAGACCAGGTTTCCAAAATAGTTGTTAAAGTTGAAGACTGTCCCTCCTCCTTCTCAAGTTGATAAATGTGCTATCTACTTTCTTTTCCCTAGAAGAACATGGAACAGCCGAGTTGTGGGGTTGGTTGTAAAGGTCCATTTGGTTTCATATGTTGACTGGAAAGTTGCTTGCATGCCCCCCCCAAAAAAGTCTAATGTGACACCGTATTACAGTGTTGGACCTCCTCGCAATCACAATACAGCATAATCATGTTGTAACTAGGGTGAGGACCCACATTTCCCTCCCAGCAGGGTGATGCTGCCGGGCCCTGGGTGGATTTCCAAGGTCATCACAGGCTATGAAGGGTATAACTCAGAGCTCTGTAGATAGGTTCTGAGAGTGATGGACGGGGGGACCTGGACATATCTTTGGAATCTAGGAACCTGTTCAGTCAAAGACCTGTGTTGTCATCTGCAGAGACTGTGGTCTCCTGGCACGGCAGTGAGGAGGCTACTACAGATGGGAAAGAGGATGCTTGCCACCCCAGCCTGTAAGAAGACTTAAGTACCATGGGGAATTCCTATGGCAAATGCCTGGCTCTAACTTAGCACTCCCAGCCAGTAATGATGTTTTATTTGTTGTTGTTGTTTTGTTTTTATTTTAACCTCCTTTTTGCAACACTCTTTCATACAGGAAAACAAGCCAGTGGGTACCAGCATCTTACAGCTTGTGGTGACAGACAGAGACTCTTTTCACAATGGGCCTCCCTTCTCCTTCTCTATTTTGTCGGGAAATGAAGACGAGGAGTTTGTGCTGGACTCCCATGGGATCCTGAGGTCAGCGGTGGTCTTCCGGCACGTGGAGTCCCCAGAATACCTGCTTTGCATTCAGGTACAGCTTGGCCATCTGTACACACTGGGTGCTGCTCTCTTCCATGTCTGTCCCTTCTGCCTTCACTAAGTCAACATAGTAGCTCATGGTAGTGAATGAATATTCCTCTTCTAATCCCAAATTCAATGCCTGTATGGGGGGGGGAGCACAAAGAGGTAGAAATGGAGGTAATGAGTTGTGCAAGGATCACAAAAGGGAGCTCTGAGTGATCAAGCACACGGAATTCCTGCCCGGGACTTTGCCTAGACCAACATTTGGATTCTAGCCATAAACCTGAATGATGCTCAAGCCGCTGTTGCCCAGAGAAACTGTTGCCTGACCGTTGTGAAGGGTGACTACGGTGGTACAGTGTCCAGCTATCTAAACAACGCCCTGTCTCAGAACATAGACTCCAGGGACAATGGGGAATTTTCAGTGTCTTCTCACTGCCCAGCACAGTTTTCTGCGTGCCAGCCTAGAGCATGGGTATCACATCTCCCACAGTTAGCCCTCTGACTTCCTCATAGGAAACATCCACAAGATCCTTTCTTCCTCCAGGGGTCCCTGTTACTTTACCCTCTCATCCATATTCAAACTCTCTCTGTGAGAGCCTGCTCTGGCTTCATTTTCTTCCAATCCATCTCTGCACCCATCCCAGGCCAATCCTTTTATTTTGTATCATAGAGACAAGAAAATGAAAATTCCCTAGCCCACTTCCTCTCATTTTATCAAAAAAGCTTTATCAGGGCACAACTTTACCTACAGATTTCTGCTTTTATGACTGCCCCTGGGCTGTAAAGACAGAGTTGGGTGTTTATGATGCAGATAACATAACCTAAACATCCTACAGTCATCCAGTGCTTACGTGCTTACCAGCTAAGCTAAAACTGTCCATCGCTGGCAAGCCTTGCAAGCCTAGGCCCTCAGCCTCTGGTCTTTAGATTCTGAATGCCAGGGTCCTTAGCTATACATCATTTCGCCATCTGTCTCTGGCACAGGCTCACTGTCCGGTCCTCTTGCATGGGGTGGGCAACCTCTGGCAGATCTATGAAATTCAAAATCATCAATGTCCTTTGAGGTGGCCACAGTGTGACTCCAAATTCAACCTAATTTACCAAACTTCCTTCCACCCTCGGGAAGTCTCCATTTTAGCATCTCTTGAGTCACATATCCAAATAAACAAATATTAACTACGCAAATAACCGTGCACACAACTGCTTGCTAAGTATTTGTATGGGCGATGCCTATGTGATCACTTTGTGATCACTTCCTCTTTTAATTCCCACAGGAACCCTAGGGGCTGAAACCACTGTTATATTCATGTGTAAAGAACTGCAAAGCTTAAAGCTCAGAGAGGTCAAGTAAAACTTACTCAAAACCACAAACAAAATGTGTAGAAAGCTAAGATTCAAAGCCTGTATGATGCCCAGGACTTGGGTTCCCCTGCCATCTACATTTGAGAATCCCTGAAGATCTGACCCATGGGGACCTGACTTTATTCTGAAGCATGACACCATTGACCTCTCTATCATGCATGACAGGTGTTCATTAAAGACCTGTTGTCAAGGTGATTGTTTCATCGGTTCCTCTGTTAGGAGAGAAGGGGGTTTTTTGAGCTGCCCACTTCCCCTTCGGTGTGTCATCTTTTGTATCCTAAATCTTCATATGATGTAATTCTCATTTAAGTAATGGCATTTCTTCTGTGTGCCAAAAGGTGTCACCTGGTCCAGCCCAAAGGAAAGAATCCAACAGAAAACAATGAATCCTTCTCTAAGTAAGAACATCCTTGCTGGAATTTTTTTTTCTGTTTTCTATCCAAAATTAAAATGAGACAAGCCTGGTGTGGGCAAGCTGGGTCTTGTAGCATCCTGCCCATCATCCCTAGCTTACCCCACTGGCTTGATTGTGTTGACACATTTTATTGCCCATCATACAGCCCCAGAGAATGACGGAATGTGATAAACCACTCCTCTACTTAAGTACCCACCTCAGCAGTTTTCACAATATTGACAAGGAATGGAGGAAGAAGTGAACCTGGCAGAAGGTCCAGAGAGCTGCTGTCTTGGAGTGACATTTCAATTATTAGTCTTAACTCTCTGTTTGTCCACCTCTTGATATCCTTAGGCAAAGGACTCGGGAAAACCACAGCAAGTTTCTCATACCTACATCCGGGTGCGGGTCATTGAGGAGAGCACCCACAAACCCACAGCTATCCCTCTGGAAATCTTCATTGTCACCATGGAGGATGACTTTCCTGGTGGGGTCATTGGGAAGATCCATGCCACAGATCAGGACATGTATGACGTGCTCACGTTTGCCCTGAAGTCAGAGCAGAAGAGCTTGTTCAAAGTGAACAGTCACGATGGGAAAATCATCGCCCTGGGAGGGCTGGACAGTGGGAAGTACGTCCTGAACGTCTCTGTGAGTGATGGCCGCTTCCAAGTGCCCATCGATGTCGTTGTGCACGTGGAGCAGCTAGTGCATGAGATGCTGCAAAACACCGTCACTATCCGCTTTGAGAATGTGTCCCCCGAGGACTTTGTGGGGCTGCACATGCATGGGTTCCGGCGCATCCTGCGGAATGCGGTCCTCACCCAGAAGCAGGACAGCCTGCGCATTATCAGCATCCAACCTGTGGTGGGCACCAACCAGTTAGATATGCTGTTTGCTGTGGAGATGCGCAGCAGCGAGTTCTACAAGCCAGCCTACCTGATCCAGAAGCTGTCCAATGCCAGGAGGCACCTGGAGAACGTCATGCATATAGCAGCCATCCTGGAGAAGAACTGCTCAGGACTGGACTGTCAGGAGCAGCACTGTGAGCAAGGCTTGTCACTGGATTCCCACGCGCTCATGACCTACAGCACAGCTCGCATCAGCTTCGTGTGCCCACGTTTCTATAGGAACGTGCGCTGCATCTGTAATGGTAGGTTCAGCTAAATGGCTCTCCTTCTCTATTGGTTATTTTCCTAACTGCTGTTACAAAATACCTGGCAAAGACACTTAAATGAGAGTCTATTTTTTGTCACAGTTTGAGGGTACAGTCCGTCATTGAAGGGAAGTTATGACAGCAGGACATCGATGCAGCCAATCGCATCTGTATCTGGAGTCATAAAGTAGAGAGCGGGGAATGCTGGTGCTTCATTCTCATTCCCTTCTTTATTTAGTTTAGGACCCCAGGCCATGGGTGATGCTGCCCACATTCAGGGGTTCTTGTCAGATCAATCAAACCTTTCTAGAAACACCTTTGTAGGTACACATGGGTATTTCCACAGTGATTCCAAATCTAGTCAAGTTAACGGTGAAGATGAATTCTCCCACCTCCCACCTCTGAGAACTCAGAGGGAAACCGACATGCCTCTCTTGCATTCCGTCACTCGTTCACCTAAACAGTAATTCTCATGTGCCTAATACAGATGCTAGGGCTGTAGAAGAAACTAGAAAAGGGAAACGTTGGGCGCCATAGTCATGGAACTGTAGCTTAGTCTACACCCAAGTGCCATTGATGTCACTGTGCAAAAAGAGCAGCTGATGCACGAAATGCTGCAACCCTTGCCGCCACTTGCTTTGATCTTACTGTTGGAGTATAAACCCTGCCCCTGTGGCAGGCTCAGCCAAGGCAGCTTCCTGTAGGCAGAGATAAACTCAGGTAGGGATCAGGGAAGGGTTTGCCCGAGGGAAGCTTAAAGGATGAGGGAGGAACCCATCCCAGTAAGAGGGAAAGTGCTTCTCTCTCTGGAAGAAGTGGCAGCCATGACAAATGAGACTAGAGAGGGCCATATCCACCCTCAGCCATTAGCTAGGATGAAGAATTAGGAAGGACCCTGATGCAGCAGGAGACGTCTGCTGATTAGAAGGGCAGAGGCGATGGGGTAGGGTATGTCCATTACAAAGGGTGCAATACAGGCAGACTAGAGGGTTCTGCTGGCAAATGAGTTAGGAAGCTGTAGCACAGGTTAATAACAGCACCATTTGCCTCCCTGAAAAGCAGGCCAGATGTCTACGAGTGCAGTCAACGGGCAGGCTAACCTCAGAGCAGAACAGAGTAAGCTTCCTGCTTGTCATTGAACCTTGACCTTGGCTGGTCAAAGGTCATAGCTGCACAGTCACAGGCCCTCAGTAATCAGTGAGAAGAATTGTTCTTTCTGGCTCTTTTCCTCTCTTTGACTTGGGAGGCATAAATTCACAGCCCTCTCTAAGAAAATCACACTGGAGTTGCTCTATCCAACGTGAACTCGGTCCACAGGGACTGTGGCCGTAAGAGAAGCCATTTATAAAAATTCCTTGTGGAGAGTTGAGGACAGGCAGCAGCTCAGGCCTCTTAAGCACCATTTTGGTTGCAGTTTGGAGAAAAAGCTCATCAAAGGGAAGGCTGGGGACATCAGCCCCCTTGCAGGAGCCATTTTGACAGCCTCTGAGCGTCCTTAAAGAATGGACACGTGCCCTCTGGTGCGAGTGACTTTGGTTTGCATTTTCATCAGCGATGCAGTGACAGCCGGATCTGCAGCATATGTACTTAAGCGAGCTACAAAGTAATTCAGCACATGCATGCTAGGGAAATGCATTTCTGGCAGATGCCACCATGAACAATTTATGAGTGCCAGCTGTCCAGGTCTCGTCTAGTTGTCCTTTGCAGACAAATTGATTTACGCAACAAAGCTGTGTTGAAGAACCCACGCGGTGGTTCACGGCAGGGTTCACAAGGAGTTCGGGACAGGACGGGGCGAACTCTGCAGGGGAAATTGCAGCAGCACATCAATCCTCAGACTCTGCGAACTCAGAGGAAAGCAGAATGCTTTGAGGCAGCAATGTCCTAGACAGTGAGGATTCCAATGCAAAGCACACAGCCTCCTCAGAAGCCAGTGGTGAAGAGGCAGTCTTGCTAGCACCTGCCTGCTGGAAAGAAGCTCAGGGAGAGAAAGCAAGCACCCTCCTGTAGCCCAGGGAAGCCTTCTGTGGAATGTTTACACAGAGACCAAATATGTGGGGGCTCTTCAGATATAAATATGAGCTCAAGATATAGGGTTTAGCCAGCTTAGTAAAGTGTATTTATAGGAAAGACATAGTGGATTATTTATTATTTGTTTATTATTTTAATGCAAAAATTTGTTCTCTGCTTTATATATTATTCTGGTATTCTAAATGCAAATGTTCCAAGGTCATGTCCCCTCCTAGGACTGCTATCGTCCCTTTAAATTTTTCTACTCTCAATAAATCTAGAATGTGAATGATTTTGTTACTCAGCCCCTCGGGAAGGGAAGAGGAGACCTTCCAATCACACCCTAAATCTCTCTCTAGTGAGACTTGGCTTGGTCAGAAGAGTCCTCAGCTCTAAGTCAATCTTAAAATGAAGCTGAAAAGAAAAATTCTAAAATGTACTATAAATAGAGTTGGAAATATCTGGCTCAGGCTCATCTTCAGCAGACAATGCAAGGATAACCTCCAACAAGAGAGCCGTGTGTCTTGGCCAAGATTGCATATGACCTCACACTGGTTCAACGCAGAGATCAGAAACTGTTTCCTCAAGGCCTGTGTGTCGAAGGCTTGGTTTCCAGCTGATAGAATTTGTTTAAAATGTGTGTGTATGTGTGTGTGTAATATATGTGTACTTGCAGATGTGTTCACATGTATGTGCCTGCGTGTGCACATGTGTATATGTGTGTTGCATATGGAGGCCCGATGCCAGGCATCTTTCTCATTCCCTCTGCATTTTATGTATTGAGGCAGGGGTCTCTTGCTGACTCTAGAGCCTGATAATTTGATTAATCTATCTAGTAAGCTGGTCCCTTTCACTAGAGTCTGTGCACTGGTGTCTTATGTGGGTTTGGGGGCAGTCTAAATTCAGAATTGGAAAGTCTTTTACCTATCACCTCAGCCCCACTACTGGGCTTTGAGGAGGTGAATGGAGCTTGCCAGTTCTAAATTCATCTGTGAGTTAGTCCACTCATGAACACATAGTTGGAGAGTTTGTAGAGTGGCTCTGATGGATCAAAAAGCATACCTTGAAGAGATTGTTCATTAACTCTTTTCTATGTCTCTCTGCTCCCTGGCTGCCGGGAGGTGAGCAACTGCTCCATCACTGTCTCTCACCATGGTGTCTGCTGTACCTCAGGCAGTGAGGATCAGTTACAGTGGGTCAAAGCCTTTGAAACCGTGAACCAAACCAAACCTTTCAGTTTCAGCTTAGTTTACTCAGGTATTTTATACCTGAGTGGGGTATAAAAGGGTGGGATGGGGGAAATAACAAAAAGTAAGAGATCTCCATCACAATAGCAGTTACCTTTCTTTACATATCAGCCAGAATCTCAGTGATATGTGCTTCCTGAGAATTCTCAGTTAATCCTATTTCCTCATAGAGTGGTCAGTGTGATCCTGGGAAGACAGATGGTGTCTCAGACATAGTTTGCAACGGGCTTGCAGCAGGTGCCAAGCCTCATAGTCAGGTGTAGACAGTAGGCTTGGGTCATAGCCAGGAGTCTATCAACGCGTGTGCCTCTACTGCTGATGGGCAGGAAACCAAACATGGAGGAGTGTCACAAGTTAGAGAAGAATAAATTCTCCCTTGGGCTCAAGGGGCAAGCTGTTCTTCCTCTCCGTAGTTTCCGTGGAAGCGAAAGTAAAACAAAGGAATGTAAAGAGTCAGCAGGTACTAGCTTTTGAGGCATCTTTTCATTTATTAAAAATCAGGGATCCCTGAATTCAACAGACATTCCTCTCCCCAACACACACAGACACGCATACACCCACTCTCTAACTCACACACTAGTGTGGCGCTTCTTCTGTTTATCCTGGGAGACTGACAGAATCATTAGATGGTCTTTCCCACCACTTGGTGGAATAATTAGCATGATAAACGAATGTAGTGATCATTTAGGGCTATATAGTGATGTTTATACAGAGTTGGCCTCAGTACTCTGCCCCCCTCCCAACTTCTAGCTCATCTTTTTCTCATGCAGATTTTTGGGTCCAATTATCGTCATTAGCATCTTGAACCAAAATGCTGAGTTGGGCTAACAAGTGGAATCCAATGTGAATTTTACTGCCAAATAAGCTCATTAAATCCCAGCTACCCTGAGACAATCCCTTTGAACAAAACTAGAGAGACAAGGCGCAGAGTTGTGATGTCCTGAGATGACTCCATGTGAACATTGGGAAGTCAATGAGCGTTGGCATGCCAGTCAGGAAGTCTGACATCAAGTTAAATAGGGAGTGATAGATGTCATGGCCCTCCCACGGGTAAGCAAAAGGGAAGGGCGTCAAAACAACACGTGAGACTATACTGATTATACTCATTTTAAATTTTTCATTAGCTGCTCAAAAAATATGAAATAGAAATATATCAAAAAGGACATATTGTCTAGAATAGGCTCCCAAGGTGACCATCAGCATTTCAAGTCAGTGTGTTGATAGCCATTGTGGCAGAAGCAGCTGCCTGGTTTGTCATATTTATTCCGATAAGAAACAGAGAATGGAACCTAGAGGACCCAGGGAAATGGCTGGGACATTTCCATGAGTGATGTTCCATGCTAGGCAGGATGAGTGAGACAGCAGGCATGCCCTCCACCAGCAAGGGCGGGCACGGCAGCTGCACAGAGCAGCGTCTGGGTACTAGAGTTGATGGTGTCAGCTGTGGTGGGGTTGGGAGCCTGACGATTCCCTTATCTCAGCTCCATTCAGATAACGCCTGAAATGGACATTTAAGCAAAGAAATGAACTTGGGAAGAGCACTTGTGAGTGTAGAGGTGGAGTTGATAAGGGATTTATCACAGATCTTAAGCTCTGGGATTAGTAGAGAGGCACACAGGAAGAAAGGGAGACCCAAAAGCTTAGGTATGGGCTTCTCAAAAGACAGTCACAGCTCACTATCTTTTTTATCATCATAAATATGATTTGAGTGTTTTTGAAGTTATTATGGTTGAAAGATTGCTAAGGGATTTAGACAAGATCACAAGGTGGCTCCTGAGGTTTATCAGACAAGACTACAGTTAATTAGATAAAGGCATAGATGCCAAGGATGCAGGAAGTTGGGGTCGCCTCGCTCACCACAAACAAAGTCAGTATACTTGTTTGTGAGACTCTCAGCAAATATCCCGAAGAGAGGGGGGGCCCTCTAGAGGACGTAGACATTCAAGACTTAAGCTGAGTTTATTATTTTAATATTCCTAATAGAAACATTTTCTCTCCGACGGCAGTCTTTACAGTCAATGTTACTTGTACTAGAATTCTTGATTTTTACCTGGCAAAAGGCCTTTACCAGACTCTGGGATGAGAGGCTCCTTTTTCTTCAAAGATCCGTATAATTCTCCTGTCTTTCTATATTGCCTCACTGGGAACTGAGTGGGGTCTGGCAAAATGCCTGGAATTAGGCAGGGGGCCATAGGGGAGGGGGTGAGGGTTCATAATGAAGAGTGGGAGAGCCAAGGCATGGAAATGAAGACATGTACAGTGCACCCACAGATCGAAGGAAGGATGGACAAAACGTCCATGACCAGTTTGACACAGTGACCCTATAAAGGAATCAGCTTTCTTTAAAAACTGATGAACCCGAGACGTGAGAATGTCTGTTGACAGGTTCGCAGCTGCAGAACTCATAAATGGCTGAACCAAGATTCCTATTTGGCTGTCTTACTGAAAGCAGTTGTCAGCCACAGTACCTTGCTACCTCTGGGCAGCTATAAGATGAGCTTGGAAGCCACCCAATCCAACCGTCCGACCCTGCAGATATCCGGTCTGCTTCATCCCTGACGTGAAAATTCAGCTAAAGTTTAAGCACCAGCCCAGGGTCTCTCCAGACGATTGTATACCGCTCCACCAAAATCTGTCTTCTTGCCTCACACAGATTCAGCCTTGACAAACACACAAAACCTTGCCTGTTCATCTTTGCTCTGCAACCTGCCTTGGATAGCCAACGGGAATGGTTATGAGTCTGTGGGTCCTCTTTTCTCTACCAAACACTAGTGTTCTTTTACTCCTTGATATAAACAATAGCATGCTACCAAGAGTAAGAAGGGGGAAAATCGGGGTACAAAGGAGATAAAAAGGAGGGAAGTGCCAGTTTTAATTGGAGGAGTCTGAGAAGGATATTGGAAGCTGGGGTTTTTAATGATGGGATCTGGCCAATCAGGAATGCATGTTGAGCTAAGGAGACAGTAAAGAAAATAGTCCAAGCTAGTGAAATGGTTGGCCCAGTCCTATCCCCATGAAGTCTAATGCAGAATCATGATGTCAAGAAGGTAGCAGAGCTGGGCTGGGCTGGATAGGAAGGAGTAAGAACAGCCCTTGGAACAGATACCATGGGACAGGGAAGGGGAGCTTAGTTAAATCAAATGAGGGATTCTGAGGCAGCATAACACTTGAAACTTGGTTCTGAGCTTTTGCAAAGTAAAAACAAATTCTGAATTGGTTCGTTCTCAGGCTAGAGTTTGTTGGTGCTAATTGTCTGAGGATATCCCATCCACACAAGATGGCTCCAGGATGTCTTGAATAAAACCAAGCTTGGCCATTAGTGAAATAATAATAATAGTAATAACAATAATAATAATAATAATAATAAAAGATGGCTGAGCCAAGCATACTGTATAACCTGGCCATGTCTCTGCTTCATGGAAAGTTACACAGACTGCTTCAAATCTGGATTCTCAGGAGAGTAGGTCCTATATCTTCTTGCAGGCCATGAATCAATAAGGCATCTCACTGACTTACACAGCATTTACCAAGACACAGCCTCTCAGCAAAGCATGTGGGTTTGGGGTCGGGATTTAGCATTAGTTATTGGATTCTTCAGCATAATGAAGCAATGACATAAATCAAGACATGGACTCGGCTCCAAGTGGCAGCTTAATAGTTACAGCTAGAAGCTGATGGATTAGCCATTGGATCAGACATAATCCCAAGGGCTCTGTGAATACTGTGGCAATGAGGAGAATCGTAAATACGGAAGCAAAAGCTTCCAAAAGTCTCCAGGGAACCACCCTTTGAACTGCGCAGACACATGAAGCTCAGGTGGCTTTTCTGTTGTCAGTGTTGTAGAAAGAGACCAAAAGTTCTGAGAAGAACTTCAGAAAGCAGAAAAGTTGCAGAGAACAGACAGAGCCCACATGCATTCCCCTGGGGTGTGAAGAACAGCCACAGTTGAGGTAGGGAAGATAGCCACTGGAGCCAAGGGAGAAGGAGCAGGAGGAGGGACACAGATGTGCCTGGGGTGGAAGAGCTTGAGGGACTGCGAATGATGAAGAGATGGTAAGGCGTGCTTGAAGTGACCCTGGTGAGGACGGTGTTTGATATGGAGACTGTGAGGAGCTGTATCTGAAGTGGACCTGGTGAGGGTGGTGTTTGATATGGAGACTGTGAGGAGCTGTATCTGAAGTGGACCTGGTGAGGGTGGTGTTTGATATGAGACTGTGAGGAGCTGTATCTGAAGTGGACCTGGTGAGGGTGGTCTTTGGTATGGAGACTGTGAGGAGCTGTATCTGAGGTGGACCTGGAGAGGGGTTGTACCTGAGGTGGAGAAGGCCAGAAGTCATACCCGAGACCCAGAAAGAGAGGAGTTGTGCCTGAGGTGGAGGTGAGGGGTTGTGCCTGAGATGGAGAAGGTCAGGAGGACTCTACCTAAGGTGGAAAACCAATGGCTTTTGAGCAGAGGTGGAGGTAAGGGGCTGTACACGGGTGAAGACAAGAGCTATCCCCGGATTAGAGAAAGCAGGAGGCTTTACCTGGGATCGGGTTGGGAGCATAGACACATAGCTACACGGGCCTTGTGAGCATGAAGAATAAAAGGCTCCAGGCCTGATTTTATACCTCCAATACATGTGGTGTTCCATATCATCGCTCACTTTACAAATCTTGACCCAAATCCAGCACCAGGTGAGAGGATGGGGTCTCTGTGGTTTGTGTGAGCATCACCAGCTTTGCAGTCTCTTTCAAAGGTTTCCATGCAACTATTTTCTCAGGCCCTGGCCCTCTCCACAGCACTACGAAAAACCTTTGTCCTGACTTTCTGAAAGGCAATCACAATCCAGGAAAGCCAAGCAACATGTTCAAGACCACAGAGTAAATAAATGAAATAACTGGCCAGGTCCTCAGCTTGTCAATAAGATCAGGACCCTTTCCCCTCACACGTCACCCTTTCCCCGGGGGAGCTCATTCTTCCTGCTCGGTGTTGTGACGGAGGCTCCCACCGCCCACCCTATAGTGGCCTAGGACAAATAGAGTCATTTGACTTGATGGAGTGGGAGCCTTCTCCCTTCATGCTTGCTCCACATTGACGGATGCCAGGAGATGCAGAATGTGCAGATCTGTGGTTCCTGCTCCCTGAGCTGTCACAGAGCACGGGCACAAGTTCATTAAACCTGGGTTATTTAATGATAGTTAATAAGATAAACTTCCTCCCAGAAGCCAACAGGAGTTGACACTCACTGTCATCTCTTAACTGGTACTTGGGAGCTGATGAGCCACTTTCTGCCACCAGATAGAGGGTCTGTAAAGCTCTCAACAGTAATGGGTGTGCACAGTTGCCCGAGAAGGAATGACATAAACATGGGACTCCTAAAATCGGGTTAACCCCTGCGGGCCCACACAGGCAGGCTGCATTCTATGTACCTAGAAAACTTTAGACTTCAACTGAAAAGAGCATGAATCCCCAAAGTGTTCCCAGAACCCCCCCTAAGTCCATCAGAGGCCAGCAGACAATATATGCTTCAAAAAGGACCTGCTTCCTATGCCACTCGACAGAGAGCAGAGAATTGCTGTTTGATGTAGAGACTTTTCTGCTCAGAGGAAGCTTGTTTTCAGTAGTTTTATGCATTTATTTGGAATAAACTTGTTGACCCAACTGCATTTTGCCAAAGAGGCATACTGAATGCAGACTGGCCTGCAGACTCTTGTTTGATGTTAGAGTTCCTTAAGCCACCAGAGTGTGGGCCTGTGAACCAAGCTCTCTGAAAGGCAGCTGGATTGACTATTTATGGCTAAGCAGATCCCAGGTTGGCATGAAGGCCAAGGGCCCCTGCAGGTACCTAAAGCTACCAGAGTAACATTCCTTACCCCAAAAAAATGTCCCCTTCCCACTATAGGGCTTATTAAAAGCAAAATGAAGGAAGACATGATCTAAGTCACAATCAGATAGAATGAAAACACATGCACATAATCATGCATGGAATATTGTTATTCACTTTATAATTCACTTGCTATATTTGTATCACTATTTTTCATACACACTCATGCTGTTTTTCCCTGGTGGGGACTGGATCTAAAACATTCATTAATTGGTGGCTGTGGTTTAATTATATGAATTTCTGTGTATTATGACACAAAGCCTTGAGAAGAAAAAGAGCTGTGAGCTTGAAATCCAATTGCCGGTAAGTGAATTTGGGCATTATCTCAAAGTCAGAGAATCGGCAGATCAAGTGAACAGTCCTGTGTGTTAATTGCCACAATGAGAGCGACAGGGACAGGCCACAGGCGAATGAAATGTAGAAACACCTCGGTTCTGAATGTCCTCTGAAACATGATCATTACCTTTCATTAGATACACTCACAAATGGTAGTTTAATTTAAAAAATATTATCGCAACATCTACAGGAATAAATGTTATTGCTGTCACGTGTCTAAACTTACTTAACCATCTTTTCTTCTTTGAAATGGTGGCTTTTAAATCAGAGTTTTGAGAATCGAAGATTTCTTAGAAGTGTAGAGTCACATGAAACCATAACAGATAATGAATGCAATATCTACAGCGGTATGTCAAAAATGTAGAGTTATCTGGAGGCGGCATCCCTGGGTATCCTGAAACAGCAAGGTGTAGGAATGTAACAGACCGAGAACAACAGATTTTTGTACATAAACTACTGCATGTGGGGCCTCTTGGAAGTTACTGCTAGCTGGAGGGTCTACCCAGATAACCCGGATAAACCTCCTCCTTAAAAAGAGGTCTGATGCTCTCCCAGGAAATACCATCCGTTTTCTGGGACATCCCTTGATCTCACACACCTGTCAAACAGTGATCTGATATGTAATGTATGTGTGCGTTTCAGGTCTGTGGATATGGTTCCTGCCATCTTTGTAGGCCCTGGCTTCTTAGCTCATTGCTCTCACTTGCTTTATTGAATTAATATTTTTAGTTTTCTTATTGAATTAATTCAACAAGTTATTATTGGTAGAACAAATACGCCTAAAGTTATTTTAAAACTGGTCATCAGAGCTCCTTGAAGTGGCTTATGAGACGGTCAAACATCAGTTGATATCTCACCAATACTGATAAGTATATGAAATCATAAAGACTTGGGGTGAAATCAATCTCAAGGTTGATTTTTATTCTAAATATTGAGTTTAAAATTCCTCCATCTTCTAAGACCGAGAGCTACAGCAATGCCAAGAGTGAGCTTTGCAACTGGGCTCCAGCTAGAGGCAGATGGGATTGGTGACTCCTGACTTTGCTAGTACTGGATGCTTCTCTTGAGGACTAGAGTTCCAAAAATGTTTGTAGGCAGTTAGCTCCACATTCCCGCTTTCTCCTGGACAAAGAGCTGTCTATCATGGGACAGCCTTAATGACCAGGGAAGGCGCCATGGAGAGGAGCATGTTCAAGGACCAGCTCCTACCAGTGAAGGCGGCACCTGAAGTCTGGTGTGTTCCTCCTTCAGTGGAAGAAGCACCCCAGCAAGAGCACTAAGCTACTGAGGATATTACTGTCATTGCTTTTGAGGGTTAATTTCAGTTGATTCACTTTTTCAAAAGTCCTTTGACCCTTAAACTCTTTCAGGCTGAAAAAGTCCTAAATACATTTAAAATAGTCTGGGGCCTGTGAAAAACCTGCTTCTTTCGATAGGCCGTGTTAGGAATATTCCTAACACGAGCTCTCTGTCGACGAAAAATCCCAATCAAGCCAAATCACAGCAAGCCAAATTAAAGAATATCCAGGTTTAATGGGATTCCTGAGCTCTAGGGTAGCCCCCCCCGTGGGGGGGGGCTGGGAAGCTGCAAATGTGACCACGGGGGTAGGGAGGACACAGAAGGGACTTTCAGGGGAGCAGTTTAAATAGACTGGGGAAGTGGTCAAGGTTTTGGCAGGCACAGGGATGGAACCTCCTAAGATGGAGGCCAGAGACTGGGACTTACAGGCGGTACCTGCTTTCACCCTAGTTCTGACCTAATTCACCTGGGCCCTAGTTCGTTTTAATCTTCCTCCAGGGGTTTTCCTTCTAAGGGATTAAACTTTCATCTGACGGAACATGAATGGAGCGGCGGAGTGGAAGCCAAGGATAATTCTGCTTTTTTTTTTTTTAATCGCTGTCAGGGTCTCTTTATAGATAATCAATAAAATACCATGTGACAGAAAGGATTAGGAAATTGAATAAGCTGTGCTTTCACAATTTACAGTTAGACTTTTATTTAGGAATATGTACTCCTTAAACATCACACACACACACACATACACACACACACGCCTTCTCTCCCTGAAATCAACAGCTAACATCTCTTACAATCTGCCCTCAAGTCAGAGTGGTATTGGGCTGCAGAAGAGAGATAAGCTCACGGTGCTTGCAAATGACGCAAGGATCTTGGAAACCTTTGGTACCTCCTAGCAGAGTCGATGTGGTGATCTTCCTTTAGCTGAAATTGGCTCAAATAAAACTTTAGCATGTTTGTCCTAATAAGATGAGCTCTGGATTTTCTTTGCCCTCATCCTGCTTCCGCCTGCCCCTAAAATGCTGGCAGACACAGAGATCCGTGATGGACAGCAATACCCCATGTTGACCATCTTAGTGAACATTTCTGGATGGTGCCTTTGTAGCTCGCTTGAGATCACATAAAGCCCAGGCCTTAACAATTTCTTATGATCCACAAAGTTGGTGCTGAATCTTTTAGTGTCCTGATCATGCTTCTTCTGCCTTTGCCACAGGAGGAGTGTGTCCGGGGTCTAACGATCCTTGCGTGGAGAAGCCGTGTCCAGAGGACATGCAATGTGTGGGCTACGAGGCCAGCAGGAGACCATTCCTCTGCCAGTGTCCACCAGGGAAGCTCGGAGAGTGCTCAGGTACAGAGTGCCACGGACAGCTCAGGGTTGGATCTCCACTCCGGAACCATTCTCTTTGTGTGAATGTCTCTGCCCAGGCCCTCCAAAAGACGCATGGAGGTGCATCCGACACTTACCTTCAGAATGGAGCATGGCCTATGCTCACCCTCATGTTTAGCTGGAACGTGTCTCAGCTGGTCTATGCTAACAAGAGGTAAAGTGGAGGTCCTTGTGTAAAGCCAAGGCCGTATCCTGGGTGCACAGTCGTGTTTCGTGGCTGATGAGAGTGTGCAGCCATGGAAGACAGAGAGCTGCTATATGGACAGAGGAGACAGAGCCTCTGGTATTCAGAAGGCTGCACCAAGCTGTCGTTAAAAACTCCAGGCCAGCAGGAGGTAGATGTGAGCCAGGCTCATCAGCTTCCCATAGAATAAACCCAGCCCTGAACACCAAGTAAGACAGCTCTTCCCGGTGGAACTCTAGCTGAGTCCATGTTGCGGAAAACTGAGATGTTCACCTTTGCATCTTAAAGAAGAAAATCAGTGTTTATATCATTTCATCCAAATAATTTCTTACTTCGGATCTTCATTCACTTTGACATTTTTCTCTATTCCTTTCACTTTGATTTCACTTGTTTTTTCTCAAAGCCTCTTCATTTGCTACCGTGGTAGTGAGGTATGTTTAACACCCAGGCACACTGATGCCAATCTTGGAACCAAAGAGAGCTACTATCTCTCGTAATGGGCACCCAACAGCATGGCTGTGGGCAATGATGAGCAGCGTAAGGGATGATAATCACACTGGTGATCGTGGGAATAGGAGCTATCATGCCAATGTATAAGGCTCTCGGCTGAACAGAGCCTTGGGAAGCTCTCTGCAAAGGGAAGTCCTATTATAAAAATGGGAACCAACCATCATGGTTGGTGTTCCGTCCAGAACTGCCCATGAAAGGAAGGGAAAACCAGGAAGCTTGAGCAAGTCACAAAGGAGTCCCTACCCCAGCACACATCTCAAGCACACAGCATCCCTCCCTGCCAACTTCTAAACGGACAGCTATGGTTTGCTCATGACCATCGTCCATTTGCTTTATTTCCGTTCTCCCTGCATTTCACTCTACATGGCTATCCGTCTGTTTGCAGCAGCATTGTGTTGGAGAAAGGGTTAAGGAATTAAAAAGAGGGTTTATTCAGAACGAGGTGAGTAAGTGAGTTGGGCTACACAGGCTAGGACGGGGTGATTCTGCTCCGAGAAGCCCACAGCCGTGCTGCTGCTCTGCCTGACTTTCCTCTGAAAACCTCTTTTCTCCTGACCCTCAATCTTAAGCCTATATTTTTCTAAGAGAGAAGGAGAGAGAGATGAGATGAAAGACAGAGACACACACAGAGATAGAGAGAGAGACAGAGACACAGAGAGACATAGACAAGGACAGAGACAGAGACAGAGAGAGCCTGAGAAGGGAAGCCTTGTGGTGAATGATTAGCAAACGGACCTGTGACTGCAGAGGGCTTCCTCTCTTCAACCCCTGGCATCAGTTGGCTGTCTGGCATTGAGATCCTGCGGATTATAAGTATTCCACAAGAGTAGCATCACTGCCTTGTCCTTGTTTCATAAAACTGAAAATTCTTTTTATTTCATTTTATTTTTCACTATGAAGGATTGAATTAGGACCGCATATATGCAAGGCAACTTCTCTATCATCGAACTACAGCTTTCGTTTGCTTTTTCATTTGAGAATAAGTCATTCAGGGTGACAATGAACTCACTCTATAATCTAGGCTTGAGAGCCTCCTGCAGCAACCTCTTCTACTGCTGGGATTTCTGACATGCACTACCTGACCCAGCCACATTCTTACATGTCTAAGGGAAGGCAATGGTGGGGGAGGAAGCAAATGATATCTTTTAATAATACGAAGTTTGGAAAGAGGGAGTTAAGAATCTAATGGTACTAAGAAAATCCACATTATGGAATTTACCAAGTTGCTCTGAACATGAAATAAGTAGGATGAATTTGGTTAATAATTTGATGACGTAGAATTGTGTGAACCGGCTTTAGTTGAGATCCCTGGGCTCCACCCTTACCTGCTGTGGCCTGTAATCAGCTTTTCCACTGTGTGTGTGGTGGGGTCCTTGATCTTTTCTGGATTTTAAATGAATGCCTTTGCCATTAATGGTCTTTTTCAGGGCACACTTCTCTCAGCTTTGCTGGAAACAGCTACATCAAGTACCGGCTTTCTGAAAACAGCAAGGAAGAGGACTTCAAGCTAGCCCTGCGCCTGAGAACGCTGCAAAGCAATGGGATTATAATGTACACCCGGGCCAACCCCTGCATGATTCTGAAGGTTTGTAAAACAGTTGCATGCTTCTGCAGCTCTGTCTTGTAGTTGTCTGCTATTGTTGTGAAGACAACTTCAAACTTATAACATTCCTCCCGCCTCAACCTCTCCGTGCTGTGGTTATGAGCATGAGCTGCCATGCCCACAACAATCGTTTCTTATATGGCTACACTGACTACTAGATTGGAGGGTACTTAAATTATTGTCTTGTGAGTTTGGAAGACCAGAACGGACTTCAGGACAAAGAGGAAACAGGATTGGAAAGTGCGCTAACATCCTTCTATTTAGGTATATCTTAAAGCTGGCTGGAGGAGAATAGGTATCTCTCTATAGGAAGAGCTTGAATATGTATTTATATTCCAGCCATCCTAAAGCTCATTGGGACAGACCTCTCTATGAATCCCACGACAAGGCCAGTCCTTTAGCGGGTTGACTGTCCATGTCCATCACATGTCTCTTTATACTCTGGCTAGCCACACTGTCACTGAGGAGGAAGTAGGAGATCTTGGGCACAGATATTCTATATATCCTATCATGACCCAAGTCACCCAACTTTTTAATGTTTTTATTTTTTAAAAAAAAAACAATCTTTTCTCATTTTACATACCAGTACCAGTTCCTACTCCCACCTCTCCTCCCTTCTCCCTCCTCCCTCCTCCCCTACCTTCCCTCCCACTTTACCCCCATCCACTCCTCAGAGAGGGTAAGGCTTCCCATAGGGAGTCAACAAAGTCTAACACATCATTTTTAGATAGGACCAAGATGCACCCCACTATATATAAGCTGAGCAAGGAATCCCTCCAAAGAGAATGGGCTCCAAAAAGTCAGTTCAAGCAGTAGGGATAAATCCTGGTCCCACTGCCAGTGGCCCCACAGTCTGCCCCAGCCATACAACTGTCACCCACATTCAGAGGGTCTAGTTTGGTCCTACACTGGTTCCCTCGCTGTCATTCCGCACTCAGTGAGTTCCCATTAGCTCAGGTGAACTGTTTCTGTGGGTATCCCCATCATGGTCTTGACCCCTTTGTTCATATTATCACTCCTCCCTCTCTTCGACTGGGAAGTTATCCAATTTTTAAGTCATTTCCTGACCTCAGAAGTTCGCCTAAAGTAGTTATATTTCCTTTAAAATAAACCTGGCATTTGTATGCAATAATCTAGAGCATTTACAATTATATCAAGAATACTAACAGTTGTATGTGCATCGTTCTAACTTAAAATTTAATATTAATCTTCTATGGGCACATTATCCCCACTTACCTGATCAAGAAGAACAATCCAGAGAGTTTTGCATATCCATTCGAGGTTGCTCAGTTACTAAGAGCCGAGGCCTGAGCCCACAGGGCAGCATATCCCATCCCATGCTCTTTGCCTCCAACCTCCCCTCCACTCACCATCCTGACGTTCTAGCTCAGCTGACCACAAATTACATCCTGCTCATCTCTAGACAAGATGTATCCTTGGGGTCTAGGGGATAGAGAAGACCAGATCCAGGGTCTGGACATGGGAGTGTGGGAGAAATAGCCTTCCCTGATCTGTCCTGTTCTATATCTCGGTTTTTATTTCAGCCTCTTATTCGCTGTGCTTTTGCTCAGGCTCTTTAGGAGTCTGCAGTGCTTACCCAGTGAAAACAGAGCATCCAAGAGGAGCAGCTAGAAATGTAACTGGAGGGAGCCTCACCAGAGCCACCAGGGCCTGGTACCTCTGGCCCTCCCTCTCCTCTTTCAAGCTCTAACAGGTTACAGTGATGTCAATATTTGCTGTTAGATAATCCCTGCATAGCACTAAGATTGAGAGGGAGCAGAATATCCAACAAGGATGAGTCGATCCTGCATTGACTCTTGTCCTGGCAAGTGTGTTGCCAATGTACCTCTTTGGGGAGAGAAAAGAAGAAGCCCCTGAAGGAGCACTCGCCACACAGGTGTGTGGTTCTGCATGAAACAAATGTGTTTCTGAAAGCGGACGATCGAATTCCTAAGTATGAATTCCAATAATCTAAGGCTCATTGCTATTTGAAGAGACCCTCTGTGAATGTCTTGGGTTGTGGGCCATCACTGCCCTCTCTCTGTTCTTCTGCATATGCTGGGTCTGCTGAGAGCAGGGGGCAGCTGTACTGAACTGGGGCAGATCTTCACCTATGTTGCTGGTAGTATCTTCATAGGGGGCTTGCTGACACAGGGCCTCATGGAAGATTTGATCTCATTGGCTTTAGGTACAGTGTACACCTTGGGCTTTGCTTTGGCCACTAATACGAAATCCGGGCCTAAACTGCACCTCTTCGTTGCCTGCATTTTTCCAAGCAGAGTGTGTTTTGTAAAAATGTATTTAAGACAATCAGGGTGCAGAGGGCATCCCCTGACAACTGAAGAGTTGCATGGTGATCAGGATAAAGACCTTCATGGACAGAAGTATCATTGTATCCTAGCTGCAATAAAAAGCACTTGTCTTTCCATCTCCCATTACAACCCTGACTTCTAAAAGAGATTTGAGACTTACCATAAACACAAAAATGCAATAAAAATCTAATCACCATTGACATGAAAATAAAAGGTTACAATGCAATCAATGAAGTTTAAAAAAAGAAAAGAAAAATATCATGATTGAAAAAGCAGCATAGAAAATACATTAGTCGAGCACAAACCCACTTCTGAGCTTCCTGGCAACCAAGGCAATGGAGTATGACAGGGCCCAGTCCCCTTCACGCCTGTTAAGAGCAAAGTGGCGGATTTCCAGAGCTGACATGAGGACAAGTCAAAGCTCAGAGCGTTGGCGTCAGACCGCTTGGCAACAAGTGGCGAGCAGACGGAAACCTCGGTTGCTAATGTAGAAATGTTCTTAAATATAAAAACATATTTAAGAATGTGATATGTCAATAAGTCGTTTAACCAGATTATTCTCCGATTTGGCTTCATACCCCAGAACCGAAGGAAAGACAGGGTACGTTTGTAGGTGGTGTGGGCGGGTCTTTCCATCACGGACCACAGAGGCTGTAGAGTACTTTCTCATGTATCTTTCTCTGACTCCCACCCCCTCCCAAAGGCAGTGCCCATGTCTGCCTGTGAGAAGACTAGGGCTTGGAGGAATTCACAGACGTCTTTGACCAGCAGCAACTACTCCACAGTTAGCGTGACACAAGAGCAGGTTAGAGGCACTCCAGGAGTCAAGAAGAGGCACAGCTGCCCATTTATTTATTTCCTATTTCCTCATCCAGTTATAATTTTTCTTAAGGTACCCCACATGTCCAGTACCCACTAAGTGGCCTTGAAAAGACATGACTGAAGGTATCCTTTCCAGAGACTACTTAATGACCCTTGTGATGATTGGTCTTAATTGAGAGCTTAATTAGAATTAGATGTACTTAGGGGATACATGAGGCACACATCTAGCTATGGCTGGGAGAGGCTTTCAGAGATAATCAATGGAGAAAAAAGACCCACCTCAAATGTGGGAGATTCCTTTCCGAGTCTACTTTTCTTCTGCTTCCTGGCCACCATGATGGGAGCTGTCCTGCTCCCCATCACACCCTCCTGGGTGGGATTCACCGAGCCCCTTGAAAGTGCAAGCTGAAGAGAAAGCCTCCTCTATGCTGGTTCTGCAAAACACTTTGGTTACAGCAATGATAAAGCTAGCTAACACAGCCCTCTAGCAAGACTATGCTAAACTGAACCTACAGAGACACACTAAGGCTCCAAAGCAATGAGACCCATAATTTAATAATTTCTACTCAAAGTCCTTTTCTTTAAAAATGACTTTTATGGGTCTGATTTCTCGTCTTTTAATTCCCTAGCCAGTACAAATTGGTCAAAGCACACCACTGACTTCACACGACTCTAAAGGTGTAGATGTTTTATAACATAAGGGCATCTATCTTTGAATTTTGCGTATCTTGAAAAACAATTGCCCACCTGCCCAACCGATAAGCCATCTCAATAGCGTGACTCCAGGCCTTTCACAGCTCAGACACACTTCAGTCTCCACTGCTGTGTCTCACTGGTGCTCTGATTTGAGGAAGTTCATCTTTTGCAAAGATGAACTTTAAAACTTGACAGACAAAAATTAACTAATATTAGAGTACGGCTTTCCCATAAGAAGGTGACTTAGATATTTCAAAGAGAAGGAAGTGTTCTTTATCTCCGGCATAGCATACCTCCTGTTATTAACTTCTCACAGGGTAACTTTGGGCACCAATATTCTTGAGTGTAATGGCAACAAGCCTGATGATTGAAAATGCCTAGAACCATGAAGATGCAGGTGATGTTTCTTTGGGGAAAATAGTAAAAACTGTGGGCACCTGGCTTCTTTCACTTAGCGATCCTGCTGCTGTTATGTTATAAAAGGGAGGGGGGGACTTAACTGTGCTCAGTATTCACGGGGGATAAGTTTAGTTCCTTAGCTGCAGAATTTTAATGTGTGTGCATGTATCAGACACATGTCAATTCTTTCTGGTTATTACCCACAGGCAATGAGTAGTGATGGGGAAAGGGAATGAACCAAGTAATATGTTAATTGGAACACTTCCATGAACTGCACCTTCACCACCAGACTTTCTCTGACAGACTGGGGATAGTATTTTGTAGCCATGGGGCTCTACAGCAGATGGGCTTCTGCGGAAGAAGGTGTCTCCAAAGCTGTATTCTATCAGTTTATTGTTCACACGCAAATACAGATGTGGGTATTAGCTGTGCATTGTCCGTGCAAGTTTGCTGCAATTTACAATAGCCATTCAGTCTAGTTTGCTAAACAACAACAAAAGCCAGCAATTGCATGTGATTATAGGTGAAAGCTCTTTGGAAACGAATGTATGTTTTCAGCCCTTTCACATCCAATTAGGTATATTACAGAGCAGTGTGCGTGCGTGCGTGCGTGCGTGTGTGTGTGTGTGTGTGTGTGTGATGTGTCATGTGTGATGCCAGTCGTTCTGCAGCAGGCTCCATGGCACATTTTTCCGTTCTCCAAACCCAAGCCCACCAAGGTAGAGCCATGCTGTCCAGAGAGCAAGGTGGTGCTGGCAGATCTGGTGTTAAGCTTTGCATTCTCTGAGTCCCTGGCTCTGCCCTGCTCTCCAGGTTCCCAGTGTTAATGGGGCACAAATCTGTGACCTTGACTTGCAGGTGAAACAATTGATGGAGTCCCAAAGCACAGGTGAGAGTCACTGGATGGTCTGACTCTTGACCTTCCGGAGACAGAATACTCGTGAGGATGAGCGTGCTGTAGAAGCCACTGGTGCTTCCTCAAGGAAAACACACCATGCAAAGATCAGCTGTGCTCGTTTCTAAAAATCCATTTAACATTTCATTTCGCTAGCGGCTGGTGACACGGAAGGAGTGTCCTTGTTGGTCTGTCACTTCCATCCTTCCTTTCTATTTTTCTTCTCTTGACAAAAGTCTGTGCTATGCTCAGCAATGCAGGTGTCAGCCCCTGTCAGGACAGACAGACCACCCCCACCCCACTCACAACTGGGCACTGGAGTCCACAGAACCATTTCCTCGATCCAGAGGCTTTTGTCTCACGGTGCCCAGATGTAAATCCCTTAGAGGCCAAATTTAAGCTTGGCTACAAAGGGACCTGGCTCCCAATCCCTTGATCCTGATGCCATATAGCATTTCTAAGAAATACAGTCCAGAGTGGAGAAGCAAGGGTCAAAGGCCATCTCCTCAACAGCAGGGGAGCCTGGGTTTACATGGACAGCTAGGATCCTTCTGTGGTATAGCTTTCTCACCTATGGGCAATGCTCCCTGGTGTTAGCCTCCAGGAGATGAGGAGGACACCCCCGAGGTCCCTGACGAGGGACTGGAGCACCCCCAGAGTACAAACAGCTGACCAGAAAGTTCTGTTGTTACACACGCATGAGCGCCAAGCCAGGGGTGCCTAACTGCTAACCAATGTGCTCTAGTGTAGTTATGAATGCAGCTCAACACAAAACTATAAACTCACTTCAATGTTATTAGATTTTCCATGATTTCCATTTTATAACTCAATTGTGAAGTTCTGGAATATGAATTTCATACTTTTTTAGATGACAAAAAAGGAATATAAACATTTATTCTTCTCACGGTGTAGTCCAGGGAAGACAGAAGATGGGCCACCCCTACTGTATGCAGGAGCCAAGCCTGGACACTCTGGGAGTGCCTCTTGTCTATACCGTGAACAGTTTAGGAAAAACGGGCTTAAGAATGACATCAGTGATTAACACAGAGAATTTAAAATCCACAGTACCCACAAAGCGGGGCACCAGGAAGCCTTGCTTCTATCTGGCTCTCTTCTCTCCTACATCACACTCTTGCAAACTGATTCGGGGAGGATGTTGCAGAGCTAACATGTGGCCATCCGCCAACTAGACTAGCAAGCCCCAGAAGGGCTGGCTCCATCACGTAAGCTTCATGACTACCACATGGTGGGTGTCCAGTGATTATTGGTGAGTTCATGGAAATCATTCTTGTGATCGAGAGGGGTGCAAAAACAAACAAGATATCATAGTGAGTCTAAAGGGGGTGACGATCCGCTGAAAGAACCTTCTTAAAATACCACTGTGAGCTTCCTGGTTGCCCCTATGAAAGGTAGCAGGAAGATCTGAGAAGTATTTCCTCAGGCCAATGTTTTCCTGGCACGTAGTGGAGGGCTTAGTTCACGCAGGTACAGACATAGGCCTGGATGGAACATCTGCCCGGTTGGGTTCACAGCGTTCCGGAGCTAGACTCACAAGGGCTCTGCATTTCTTTCCTCGCAGATCGTGGAAGGCAAACTGTGGTTCCAGCTGGACTGTGGCAGCGGCCCTGGAATCCTGGGCATCTCCAGCCGCGCTGTCAACGACGGGAGCTGGCATTCGGTCTTCCTGGAGCTCAATCGCAATTTCACCAGCCTGGCCCTGGACGACAGTTATGTGGAGCGGCGCAGGGCACCCCTGTACTTCCAGACTCTAAGCACCGAGAGTGCCATCTTCTTTGGTGCCCTGGTGCAGGCCGATAACATCCGCAGTCTGACGGACACACGAGTCACCCAGGTCCTCGGTGGTTTCCAGGGTTGCCTGGACTCAGTGGTGCTTAATCACAACGAGCTGCCCCTCCAAAACAAGCGCAGCAGCTTCGCGGAAGTCGTGGGTCTGACAGAGTTGAAGTTGGGCTGCGTGCTTTACCCGGATGCATGCCAACGCAATCCCTGTCTGCACGGGGGCAGCTGCAGCGGTCTTCCCTCTGGTGGTGAGTGCACTTGTGTGCAGGCGCTAAGGGCAGGGGAGGACATGCACCTGTGGGAGGCTCCCCCTCACAACCAGCAGGTCCCTCCTTCCCCAGGCCCCTCCTGGAGAGGATGCTCAGACCTTCTGAACCCTCGTTCTGCAGGTTATTCGGGTTAGCCAGTAACTGGATGCCAGACTGCAGATGCCACCACCTCTTCCCCGCACACACACCCCACACCCTTCTAGACTTCAGTTCCCTGCAAGGTGTGACTTCAGGAGCCACCTGCTGTCACTGCACTAACTGGAGCTGCTATCCAAGCTTGGATAGAACTTTACCAGAAACTAAAATTAATGGAGGAGTTGACCTGCCACCCTGGGAAGATAATCAAGAGTTAAGGGTCTTTAGAGCCTGCTTGAAAATAACTCTGCTCTTAACTCTACAAAGATGCAAGGCATCAAAAAAAAAGGAGAGGGGTCTGGGGGATGCTCCAGTCAGCCGGTACTTGTTTTGCAGGTGTAAAAAACCTGAGTTTTATTTTTAGGAGTCATATATTAGAAGCTAGACATGGCGATGTAACCCCAGCACTGGGAAGGGGGAGACAGTTGACCCCTGGGGCTTGATGGCCAGCCAATCTCCAAATCAGTAAAGATGGGAGTGTCTGAAAAATAACTCCTAAGGATGTTCTCTAGCCTTTATACCCTCCTTCTCTCTCTCTCTCTCTCTCTCTCTCTCTCTCTCTCTCTCTCTCTCTCTCTCTCTCTCTCTCTCCCTCTCGCACGCACACACACACACACACACATAGCATATGGAGATGAAAATATACAATATACTGAGAGTCTCGGGAGAGGAGCCAGTCAAGGGTGGGTACAATGTTTTTGTCTAGTCGTGTCTTCCCCAGGGATATCCTTAAGGGAAGGAGAGAGCAGGAGAGAGATGGGAGGTGGGGGGAGGAAATGAGGGGGAAGGAGGAGACACGGATCCCCGGAGTATCTCTCCAGTTGAAGGCTCAGGAGCCCGAGATCTCAGAAGTCCCACCTGACACAGGGCTTATGTGATGATCACTGGGTCAGGCCTCCTTCTGGCCAGCTGCCACCTCTCAGTAGCCCCAGCTGGTCCCCTCCCGGCCTCTTCGCAGGTTTACTCAGCAGCCGCCTGAGTAGTGGATTTAAACGTTCTTCACAATCACTCAAGACTGCTCAGCGTTAGCATCTACTTTTCGTGCAGCCTGACTCTGAATTTAGAGTCCGCTTTACTATTAGAATGTTATAAACTGTCCGTGGGATGATGTGGAGCAGGAACGCACAGCAGTGCTGTTCAGACTCACATACGTCACTGTCACAGTGAGGGCCCAGCGCCCTGGGGGAAGTGTCTGCAGTCTCAGTTTAAGAAATCTATTTGCTGTTTTTACTGTCTCAGCAGGATATGTAAATAAAGGGTGGTTATGGCTCCATAATTCCCGAATGATGGGCAGTGACTCTCCTCTGGCTGCTCTGTAAACCAGGCCCTCGTGACAGATCACGGCCAGTTTTTCATGAGGCGAAAAAAGCTCTACCAGTGTGAGCCACTGACAATATACGAAAGGGCCTTATAATTAAATTGGGTTGAAATGGAACACCACGCCATGTCAAATCCTGGGTACGCAGCCACAAATTGTAACGTACTTTAGCCATTTCAGAGCGTTGTTTTTCCTGGCAAAGCTATGGTCTTCCACAGAGGGTTATCTTTAAAATAATAACAGTTGCCAAACAAAGGGGAATCTGGCTCAGCAGGGTGCATTTTTAACTGCCATGAAATCCTTTAGCTGAGTCCCCAGAGCAGGTATGTTATATAATCAAATGGCTCCCGGGCCCCTCTGAGGAACACCAGGGTTTTTTGCTGTTTTGTTTTCTTTCATTGAGACAAGGTTCCCTATATCCTAGAACAGCTTCAGACTTAATGTGTAAGTAACGAAGGACAGGCTCAGATTTTTGGTCTTCCTGCCTCTACCTTTCGAGCACTGGGACTCCAGGCATCCCCACCGCCACACTCAGTGTGCATGGCACTGGGGATCAAGCTCAGGGCCTCGTGGGTTCCACCAGCTGAACTGCACACTCACTGTTTCCCATACTCCTTCCTTCCCGTCCCTAAGGTCACGTTTGCTGTGTATTGAGATACCTGTCTCTATTTGCTCTCCCATGTTCTATTTTCCTCCATGATAGGGCTTTCTTCTCAAGTCTGGGCTCCTCAGCTCCTCTTCCTTCCAAGATGGTGTAGTCTCTTGTCAGCTTTGGTCTTCTCTTTGCACCTAAGATGCTTTCCTAAAATGGTCCGTGTGTCCTCTCTCACATCCATCTCCATCACTCCCTTGCCTCAAGTCCACTACTCTGCTGACTGAGGAGACCCCACAGGGGCAGCCATCCCACAAGCCACTCCAAGCCTGGTTGAGAGAACCTGGCTTTGGAAGTGTGGCTCCAGGTAGAACAACCAACACCTAGTAAGACTATCAGAGGTCCTCTTCTGGTATGGAAGGGGGGGACCTGCAAGCTTCCTGGCTGTAAGATGAAGCCTTGGCCTCAAAGAAAAGGATCTATTTTTCTTATCTCCATTTTCTATTAATATCAAAGGCATTTTTTAAAAGACTTAAAAATATTTGTTGGTTGTTTTTGTTTTATTTTATGTGTATGAATGTTTTGGCCACGTGGACGCCTTGCACCGTGTGTTTGGTGCATAGAAAGGCCAGAAGAGGGCATCAGGCTCTCTGGAACTAGAGTTAAAGGCAGCTGCCATGTGAACGGTGGGAACAGAACCTGGGTCCTCTGGAAGAGCAGCCAGTGCTCTTAACCACTGGGCCATCTCTCTAGCACCTATCACGGGCATTTTTTTAATAATGTCCTTGGTTTTCCTAATTCTTTTTGCCAAATTAGGAGGGTGGGTTACAAGAAAGGGATGAGCCAAAAGTCAGGCCTCTACTTCTTGCTTATGAAACTTTAAATTAATCATAAAGTTACTTACGAGAATCACCTTCTATAAATCACGGTGAAATGAAGTACAGCCGTGACCTCATGAACTCCTCCGCCTGCTGGAGACGTCTAATCACAGAGCCATAGTCTTGGGCTCCCAGATCAAAAGCTGGGATACATGCAGCATTCCAAGAGGACATTTGAATTAAAGACATAGACTGAGGTCTCAGAGGTAAGCCCTTGCCCACAACCATCTGATGACAGAGTTCACTGAAACACCAACCTGTTTTTTCCTTTTGGTTTGGTTTGGTTTGGTTTGGTTTTTAACTCTCCCCCGTGGATCACTGTACAGCACCCAAGCATGATTTGCCATCGCCATCCCCTTGATCTTGGAACAACACTGGAGGACTGGGTGCTGGATCTCGTGGTCACAAACTCCATTCTCAAACTGTGGCATGGTGTTCCAGAACATTGGTAGTCTGTAAAACAGTCAGCCCACAGCAAGCAACATTTCCTTTCAGGATGACTTCCTCCCCCAACTGCCCCAAACCAACTAGAGCCTTGGCACAAGGACCAGAGAGTTGCATCAACCAGCCTAGAATGGCATAGTCAGCAGCTCTGACCAACCTTATAATTCTTCCTGCCCAAGAAGCAGTCCTCCCAAAGGAGTCAGAGCACAGAGTGCAAGCTTGGAACATGACTCTGTAAATCAACCACAGAAGAAAGGTTCACCCTTGATAATGTCTTAAAATTGTATATATCTCATAAACATGACCTGAAAACAGCAACCCCCACGAAGAGAACTGGCTGCAACCCGTTCTAACCCTCGCACTTTCAGACCCATTGGGTGGGGCGCAGACCAGGGAGCACCCACATTCTGAATAAGATGTGCACAGTTCTCCATGCCTCGTGATGTTCAACTCCAGACAATTAAGGGAAAACACAGAGGAAACTGAGCTGTAATTTAATGAAGGAGGGCACCAAGCTGTGCTGTCACCAGGCCAGAAGCAAATCCTCAGACAGCTTTGCATGAAACTGGAAGCCTAAACAGTGGTCATGGATACAAGTCTGCGAGTACAGACCAGAGAGTACTGGACTATTACTTACCTTGCAAATGCTTATATACTAAGACATTTGATTTTTCAATACTATGGGAACATTCTTCCCTTTTACCACCCTCTCCCATTTTACAATTAAATACTCCAGCAAAGTTAAATTAAAAGTCTAGCATCACATACCTAGGAAAGTATAAAGCCAGAGTTTTACTCCTCGCTCTACTCTAGCTCAGGAAAAGCTACACCATCACTGAAGATGCTGGAAAGATGTGTCTCAGATCCCACCTGAACCTGCTGGTTCAGTCTGTACCCCAACAAGTCCACTAGACATTACTCTGCCTTTACCTTCTGGCTCAAGACACTTGTTAAAATGAGGTCTTGATATTGAAGAGGCTCTTCATTGTTTGTTTAAAGGGAAATATATTTGCTTGTCTTCTGATGTTGGCCACATGAGAAGAACCCTCTGCTGGGTAACCAAATCATACTTTCAAACTCCTGGATGTTTTACCAAGAAAAATTCAAGGGCAATGGAGAGGAGACCCAAACCTGAAGTATCAGAATCTCCAGGAATTCAGGCATCTCTGTTTTAACAAGGCAGGTTCTGTGCACATTCAAGTATGAAAACTACTGACACCAGAGGACCCTACAAGTTTTCTATCTACAGGAATGTAGTCTGTGTGTTCCAGGGGAGGTAAAGAGACCCAGGACATTGAAATGAGCTGAAGGTCAAATGAGCAGATCTGGAGCATCACTCTCTTGTCAGCAAAGTCAGGTTACCCCAAAATCTTTAAAGGTCAAAATAATAGCCCAACCCCCACCTTGGATATTCTACATATCAAGTCCCACGATGGGCTCTTAGATATTTCAGGGAGATGGACACAGACATGTTCTTGGCAATAAAGCCCCTTGGACCCTATTTTGTGGAGTATTTAGTTCCTCTTCTTGTAAGGATTCAGAAACTCCGTCTATCAGACTTTATCAAGTGGCTGTATTGTGTTGACCCAGGTCCTCAATAAATACACAAGTCATGATCATGTCATAGTTCAGCCAGTGTGGCAGCAGATGAAACTCTAGGTCTTGGATAGTGTGTGTGTGTGTGTGTGTGTGTGTGTGTGTGTGTTTCCGCATCAGTGCTGAGGACATTGTTTTCTTATCATGACAATGGACCAAAAGAATGATGTTCATCAACACTGATGAGCAGAGCAGAAGACTGAGGCCACTGCCCACGTGAACTGGGTCGAAAAACACCTAGGTAAGGCAGGATCAAGACAGGAAGTGTCTTGATCATTTGCCTACACTACCCAAATTTGCTCTATAATTGCTTGTTCTGATTCTATTTTTTGTATTTAATTTTGTGATGTTCTTCTTTGAGTAAGGGGAGGAGAAGCATTTTAAGTTTGCCCGGGTACAGGTTTCAAAACCATCTGCACGCCTATAAGTGGGAGTGTAAACAGGAACGCAGATTTGGAGGCAAGGCTTAAAAATACACTTTCCTTGTTGCCAAGATTTGAAGGGAAAGAAGCTGTGGCTTTTTCTGTACACATATTTCAATGCCAGCAAGGCCATTTCCTTTTTACAGGCTGAGAAGTGTGCACAGACCATCTGCTCACTGGCTTCAAGAACCATGTGAGAACCATCTTACCTAAGGGCCTGTTTTCTCATTTGTAGCGAGGCCGTGATAATAACTACTGTTTAAAGAATACAATGCATGCAGTTGTTATAAGAAGTAAATGAAACATAAGTTATAGAAAGCACTTAGACTTTTTCCTAGTCATGTGAAAAATTACTATTCTGGTTAGTGATTTTTTAACTTCTCTCCCACCTCCCCCAAAGTCAATTCTTATTTAGAGTTTGAGAAATTATACAAAGAATGTTTTTTTTTATCTTTTATATTTGTGACAGTGTTAGATAATATTTGTGATCATTTGATACTTTCTCTAGGAATGTGTGTATGTGCACGCACAGGTTCTGTTATGTGTGTTGATGTTTTAGTGTGTTTAGGTATAGTTGTGCGTGTAAAAGTGTGTACATGTGTGCAACTGAATGTGAATGTGTATATGTGTTAGCATGTATATATGTAGGTATGTGTGTTTGGTACATTGCATGTATGTAGGTGTATGTGGTTATATGTTAGTGTGTGTGCATGTATATGTGTGTGTTGGTGTGTACATGTGTGTATGTACTTGCTTGTGTGTGTGTGTGTGTGTGTGTGATAGAAACATCAGGAATTCTTGGAAAGAACAGAAACATACATGACTTTGTTCATCTACTGATTATTTGGATCCCAGAAGGATTGTCTGTTCTTGTCTGTCTTACTATTTCTCTTTTGCCCCTGGGGGAACTATGTGAAATTATCACAAGCTCCCTGCTCTTCTTCTTGGCAAGCCATAGTCTCACTCAATAACGTCTAGACTCTACAGTGTTATAGAAAGTTCTTGGACTTGGGAAGCTTGGATTTGAGTTCAGGCTCAATCACTCACCAGTCCTGTGTCCTGGAATAGCCTCATGGCCTCTCCAGTGTCTCTTGGGGGAATGTTAGTGGACCGTTCCCCTGTCCCTCCTAGGATCATTGTGCTTCTTTGTTGATTGGCTGGAAGTAACGTTTAAATCACTAGATCACTTGGATTATTAGGGCAGACTTACTGATATAAAGATCGTTAAAACATGGTTCTGTGACAGAATAAAAAGTAATACCATCGTGGTAGTAACAGGTTAATTTTGATAATCAAGACATTTAAAAAAGGATGAACAATAGATGTCATTATTGACTTAAAATCTGAGTATTTTAACCCAGTGTTTCCTCTCACATTGTGTATCAAAAACTTCCTCCAATTAAAGGTTTAGGAGCAGGCTTGTTCCCAGAGCCCTCTGACCCTCTGTCTTGTGGGTCTGAGGTCACAGTACAGACCTATGACAGTCTGCTTCTCATCTGATGACTAAGAAATGAGCAGTAAGTTGTTGGACTGATATTTGGTGTTGGAAAAAGGTCAGGACGATTCTGACCAGGCCTGAGTTTAAGTCCATCCTGCCGTGTGAGTGAGTGTGAGCAAGTATTGGCTTCTCTACAAGTAGATTCCTGGGCTCCAAACATCTTTTCCGACCTTGGATCCTGGTGCTTTTCATAGTTTCTTTACTGGGTGTGTGCTGGTAACACTCCCTAGTGAAGTGAAGGCCCTGGTTTGCAGTGCTAGCTGATGTATGTGATTATCCTGTTTCTAATTGGTCAACGAGGGGTGCAATAACTGGCCTGCTAAACCCCAACCGCTGAGAACCGGCACCAGCACTCCTCCACCTAACACATAGTCATTCAGTCTTTAGATGCAGGAAGTCAGTCAAGCTGATGACTCCATCAAGACAGCGTCCTACAGAAGATCATGAAGGGATTCTTTAATTTGGAAGAGAGAGTACTCCAGAGAAGCAGAATAAATAGGAAGTATCTATCATGCTCTCTCTCTCTCCCTCACACACACACACACACCACATATCACACACATGCACATTCACAACATACACACCACATATCACATGCATGCACATTCACACACATACACAAAAAGGGAAAGAAAGAGATTTAATCTTATAGAATTCACTAATGTGATTTGGAGCTAGCAAGTCTAAAATTTGTAGGGCAGGCTAGCAGCTGGAAATCCATCTAAGAACTGGTTTTGCAGCACTGAAATAATAATCCACAAAGCAAGCCAATTATCTGGAAATGGGTAAATTTCTTTGGTGTTGATTTTGAGGAAAAAATTCTTGGGCCCACACACATTATGGAGAGACCTAACTGACTGTAAAAGTTGATAAATTTATAAACACCTAAACATCTAGGCCAGTGTTTAAATGGCAGAGCACAGTAACCTAGTTGACCTAAAACACAGAGTAGCCTATCACAGAAATCAGAATTCCAGAAGAAACTATACAAGCAGAAAAGCACCATGAATTATTATTAATATCCTCAGAGAGATAAGATGCTATGACCATAGTACACAAATCTGAGGCTAAAGTTGTACACTAGCCAAAAGAAAAGGCTGGTGAGGTGGGGGAGGGGACTTCAGTTACATTAAAAAAAGAGAGGGGGGCGTGGAAGATATCAGTCAGTCTCAAAAACGATTCAAAATGAGAAACTGCCCCTAGAACTCAAGCAAGAAGTGAGAACTTGAGAGCGCAGACAAGATAGTTCCAGGAAAGCCTAAATCTCAGATACAAATAAGAAAACTTCCGTGAAGACGGAAGAGAGAACAAAAAAAATCACCAATAAAATGACGCAAGAAATTTTACCAAATTGAAGGATGAGAATTGCAAGATTACAAGGGCCTACTGAGGATCCAGCACAGGCTAGAACAACTCCATGCTAAATCACAGAATAGCTAAAGGTCATGAAATTCCAAAATTATGGCCTACCAACATATTGGAAAAAAAAATCAGGCTTCTTACAAGCTTCAGAGTCTTTGAATTTCCCAAAAACAATAGGCAGAACCTTGCTTTAATTTCCTAATGTAATCTAATTTTCAATGAGGCCTAAGGATTTGACCATACAAATTCTCATAAAATTTGCCTCCTATAACCGCTTCCCCTGGGAAGCAATTACAGAATCTCTAAATGAAAGAGAGAATAAACCAGGTGATTCCAAAATTGAGTTTTAACATAGGTATACATAAGAGCTGCATGGAGGGTCAACTATTGGAGGCAGAGCCCCCAGAACCTTCACAGAGACCGTAGCGTGGGGAAATATGAGTCACCGTATGCAGTTCAAATAGGGAAACCCACCTGGTGAAAAGTCTGGAGGTCAATTTAAATAACCAGAAAAAGAGCATTCCAAAACACAGGTCCATCTTCGATTATTTTTTTAAGACAAAGACATATGTGAAAATAAAAGTCATAATTTGCTAAGTGACTTAGCTACAAATGATATACTATAGCTAATTAAAATAATGCAAATACTGCTTGTTTAATTAACATTAAAAGAGTACATCATATTGAAGGAAGGCCATCAGAAGACTGTCCACGTGTGGTGTGATTGATGTTTGAAATAAAAGATATAAAGGGAAGCCAACAGAGAATGATTGTTAGAAACAATCGCAAAGTATCAACATTCCACAGAAGAAAAGGTGAAAATGCTGAAAGGGATGCCTGGGCTGTTTCTACGGCAGTTTAAACACTGTGATTGACAAAGCAGAACTCAAGAACCTCTCCCATTTGTAAGTCTAACTCTAAGGGCAACAACAATTTCTTAATGAAAAACAATAACCGTAATACAGTATCCTTTCCACCCCGCGACACAGGTAATACTCAGAGAGTCTGCCTTCCTCTGATAGCTATGTTTTCGGTAGTGCAGACATCAGTGCCTACTTTTACATGACAAGTTTCTGAACAGAACGTGAAGGAGATGCAGAGATGAGGCTTTGCATAGAGGAGGTGAAGGGTTAGGGCTTGAGTTTCAGTTGAGTTGATTTGGCTTCACTTGGAGCTCAGGGTCCCAGGGAGCATGGCACCAGTGACTTCTCCCATCGTGAGCTGTCACCATTTCCAGAAGATGATAGAGAAAGCACTGTCACCTTGCTAACCATCCTGTTCTCTGCTCTTAGTGTCTCTGACAATATCATTAGCATTCTTTCCAATCTGGACAATTAGGTGAATATTTTGTGGACTAATACGGAATCCAAACTTTACCCTAGTATTTTATGGCAAATGAGTTTCACATAGCCAATGTGCTGATCACTTTTGAGCCTTGCTCACGGTAAGGAGCTAGGAATACTTGTTACAGATGAGTCTAAGGACTCTGCGCATCACTGTGGCATCCTTGGCTCATGAGGTCCTCTGTTTCCCCCAGGCTATCAGTGTTCCTGTCTCTCACAGTTCACGGGGAGAAACTGTGAAGCAGAGATCACAGCCTGCTTCCCCAACCCTTGCCGGAATGGAGGATCCTGCGACCCCATAGGAAACACCTTTGTCTGCAGCTGTAAAGGCGGCCTCACGGGCGTCACGTAAGTGCGCGACTGTTCGCGGACTCCCCTCTCTCTACATTGCTTCTCGCCCTAAGAAAACAACCCAGCATGTAGTTCATTAGGATAAGCGGAGACGCGGCTGTCTTTCCCACACAGTGCTCGGAGGGGCTGGCTCAGTAGGAATAGTGGTTGCAGTGCAAGAAGGTGTTCAGATTTCCTAGCTCCCATCATAAAAACCTGGGCATGATGTCATAGACTTGTCATCTGCAGGCTGGTATTTCCCGGGTCTCATTCGTCAGTCAGTCGACTCAAACTGTGTGCTTTAGGCTCAGTGAGAGATGGGGATCACAAAAGACAGAGATGGAAAGTGATGGAGGAAGACAATGATGTACACCTCTGGTCTCCACAGGCATGTACACCGCACACAGACATACACACCACTAACTACATTTTTAAAAGTACTTACAATGTCAGTAGGGAACCCCCCTAGGGTTGTATCTAATTTGTATATTTTACTATATTCCTTTGTACTTTCAGACTTATTCAATCCCTGTGTATTCTATAAGCACTTCAAATGTGCTTGGCATTAGTTAAAATTTCCGATATGGTTATGAGATCTACATAAAACTCACTTCCCAGAACCCACCAACTGGACTCTACTATCTCATGTTTAATGGCTATTCTGAGAAATTAGTCCTTATCTTGCCTTTAAAAACCCTTTTCCTCCAGGAAATGAGGGAAATTTAAGTGTTAGTCGGGTGGAAGGGGAATGCTTTAAATTCTGAGTGAAAGGCCACTTCCAGGCATTCGCGATGGTTTCGAAGTGTGCTCTCGGTGAGGGATAGTCTAATTACAGGTCAGCCTGGCACGTTCATTAGAGCGAGTCTCTAAGGACTCCACCTAGAAACACTTAGCTGATGTTGAACTGCTGGATGTAATTTAAAGTAATAAAGCTGCATTTATTTTTAAATACTCCGTGATTCTAATTTCTGGCTCACCTGGCCCCAATTTGTTCAAATTGGGGATATTTAGACTACATTTTAAAAGGTGGATTACCAAAACTATAGATGAATCAGCCTCTTCCATGGCATATCGGAACAACTGCTTAAGTAGAGAGGCATGGAGTACAGAAGTTCCAGCACGTGCTGTCAGTGTTAAAGAAGGAATCAGACTAAAGGCTTGCCGTGTGGGACCAGAGAGCCAGGCTGGTGGCGAAGACTGCTTGCTGCTTTTCCAGAGGGCCTCAATTAGTTCCCAGCACCCACGCTCCAGCTCCAAGGGACCCAGTGCCCTCTTCTAGCCTGTGCAGGCACCTGCACACATATGGAATACAGTCAGACAGACAGACTCACAACATACACATATGAAAATTAAAAGTGTTTTTAAAAACCTGCTTTGTAGTTATACTACTGTGGGGGTTAAAGAAGCCTAGAACTGCCCCAGATCCCTTCCTAGTCCATTTCTCCTGCCTGGTGCAACCATTCATATTTCCCTGTGGATTTATTGGGGGATTTGATAATGAGGTCCTACATTGTACCCTTGGGGAAGGGGTGCAGAAGTATTTTACATGATGTGAAAAATGCATACTATATGCTGTTTCTGAAATTGCACAGTTTTAAATTCTAACGTGCGCCAGAGGATGGGAGAGGATTCCTTTCCCACACCATCTGTTCTTCCCTTTATACTCCTCTCCCACCAGCTTGTCCTTCTCCAAATCCCATGGAGACCTGAGAGGGCACACCTTGACGCAAGGAAATGGGCAAGGGATCGGTGGACACAGAAATATATAAATTAATCCTTAAGTATATGCCCCTGTGTATGCACACAATGCACACACAGAGATATGAACACCTACCTATGAATATGATCAAACATATTCTCACATATGTATTACACACTGCCACATGGCATGGTCCTCTTTCGGGGGTTCCGTCTGTTTTAAAGCCTTTTGTCTGAGCTCTGATGTTGGAAGCGCTTCTGTGTGCTTTGTCTCTAAAGATGCGAGGATGACGTGGACGAGTGTGAGCGAGAAGAGTGCGAGAACGGAGGCGCCTGCGTCAACCTATTCGGCTCCTTCTTCTGCAACTGCACCCCAGGCTATGTGGGTCAGTACTGTGGCTTGCGTCCCGTGGTCGTGCCCAACATCCAAGCTGGCCACTCATATGTGGGCAAGGAGGAACTAATAGGTATTGCTGTGGTCCTCTTCGTCATCTTCACCCTGGTCGTGCTCTTCATCGTCTTCCGCAAGAAGGTCTTTCGAAAGAACTACTCTCGGAACAACATCACGCTAGTGCAGGACCCAGCCACAGCCGCGCTCCTGCACAAGAGCAACGGCATCCCATTCCGCAGCCTGCGTGCCGGCGACGGGCGCAATGTGTACCAGGAGGTGGGGCCGCCTCAGGTGCCAGTGCGCCCCATGGCCTACACACCCTGCTTCCAGAGCGACTCCAGGAGCAATCTGGACAAGGGCCTGGACGTACTGGGTGGTGAGCCACAGGAGATGAGCACGTTCCACCCGGAGTCCCCTCGCATCCTGACTGCGCGTCGGGGTGTGGTGGTATGCAGCGTGGCCCCCAATCTCCCAGCTGTGTCGCCCTGTCGCTCGGACTGCGATTCCATCCGGAAGAATGGCTGGGACACAGGACCCGAAAGTGAGTGAGATACAATAATGGGCGGGTGCCCTGGGAAGCCCCTGGGTTTCAGCACCTCAAGCCGTGCTAACCTCCCAGAAGGAGGAAGGAATGAAAAGCGCACTCTCATGACTGAGTTGAGTGTGGCTGGGGTTGCCCAGCATAGGGCAGAAAGTGGGGTTTAGCACCCACGGGGAGGCAGGTGTTTAAGCAAGTGAGTGACACAAGCTAGTTACAGTTTTGAAGACCATCCTGACAGACCCGGCAGGGACTGAATAAGACTTAGAAGGAAGGCTGAGTTGGAAAAGCAGGTGACTGCTCCCTGCCCTGGCCTCAGAGTGAGACTAAAGCAGACTCTGATCAGCAGGCTGCACAGCTTTTGTATGCCAGAGAGAAGTCTGAGTTTCTGTACTGTGCTATATATGGGGGAGGAGGATGGAGTGGGTTTCAAATGGTCCTACAAAGCATGTTCAGACAAGGAAGTAAACCGCGCTCCTGGACAAAGCAGACATCACTGAGGCATTACATGACTTAAGCACGAGTCAATTTCAGTAGGAACTATTGGAGAGGAGAGCCTAGAATCAGGAAGCAGCCAGATCAGTATTCAGGATGCATGTGGGGGTTGGGGACCAGTCCAGAAGTCAAAGAGATGCTGGTTGACCATTATCTGCACATGGGGAAAGAGAAAGTCGGCCGGCTGGACCTCTGAGAGAAACTTGGAGATCCCTGTTTGAGGGCAGAGAGCGGAATGAAAAACAAATTCTCCCTGAAAAGCAAGAGAAAGGGGAAGAGAGATGGCGTTTATTACAGAAGCTGATCACGTCCATAAGGTTCATAGTGTGTAGTACTAGGAACCGACCGAGACAAAGGAAGGCATACGTGTGGGGTAGACACTGTGATTTGAAGAGAATGCTGGGGTAAAGCCACCAGCGATGTGTCTGCCATGTGATGGGCTGTCCAGCATGGGTATCATCACCAGCTCTGGGAGAAGACTAGCCTGAAGGAAGCAAAGGCCAGAATCTGGGCACAGACAGGTCCCAAGTCTGCTCTTAGCAGAACTGCCCCAGGAGCTCAGCAGGAAAGAGGCAAGGCAGAGTAGAGAGAGCATTGCTCCATGGGAGGGGAGATGCAAGACGAGGTCTTTCTATTCTAATGTCACCAGCATGCCACCTGCTGGTTCCATCCTGTGGACACACCTGGCTTTTAAGTCATCCCCTGGGCTCTCAAGTGGAGTCAGGGATCATACAATGGTGTGGAGAGACTCGAACTTGGTTGTCATTGCTCTCTGTGTGTGTTGGATCTCACTATGCAGCACTACCTGTTGGGCCTGGAACTTAGGGGTCCGCCTGCCTCTGCCTCCTAGGTCCTGGAATTAAAGCTGCGTGCTACCACACACCCAGCCAAAACCCTCCTTTAATTTTGGAAATGAAAGGAGTTTTGAGTTAAAGGCAAAGCAAGGGACTTGCAGCCACCCCAGGGCCGGCTGACCACCTGCCTGCTCTTCAGTCTCCGGGTTCAGCCATGAACGCCTTGCTCTTCGCATGGCCAAGCTTTGAGTTGTGGTTATTGGAGGTGAATACACACACACACACATGCACACGCACATGTGCATGTGCGCACTCACATGCACACACACGCACACATGCACATGCCCACACATGTGTGCCCACACGCACACATGCACACGCGCATGCGCGCACACACATGCACACACGTGCACACACACACACGTGTCTCTCTAAGCCTCTGTCACTCGTTTGTCTAAGGCCCTGGCTTAGCAGAAAGCAGGTGGGGGCGTTCATGTTTGCTCCTGATCGGCAGCTGCAAAACAAAGTAACTATTCACAGGTCTGTGTCTCTGCACCCTCACATTCCAGGATGCTCTGCCGTATTTCTTGGAGAATATTTTCCGTCACCACCTCCTGACATGACAGCTTTATTTTCAGAATCGACCTCAGGCCAAAACTCACACTTCCCCCTGAAGTATCATTGGATTTTATAGCACGCGTTTTCCTCTTTGTTAAGCCACAGTTAGAGCTAGCGAGACAGTTTCTGACAACTAATTCACTGTGGGCTTGACCACCTCAAGATACGGTGCTTTTTGTTGCTTCCTACACCTCTCAAATTAGAAAGGGGTGTGTGTGAGTGAGTGTGTGTGCGTGCAGAGGGTCTAGCTATTTTCCTATAGCAGAGACAGAGAGAAAAATAAACACCAAGTGAATAAGGGAGAATTCACATCGGCCTGTCCTCTTACCAGACAGAGAACATTGGCAGCCACAAGATGAAACACCACTGCCCTCTAGAAGGCAGTGCTGAAAATTCCACTCCTCCCCAGAGATGGAAGCTGGGAGAAATATAACGGCTTTCTTGCCTATAAAATATTTATGCCCCTGTTTTAAAAGTAATCTCATTTAACCTGGTGTTGACACCACATCGGTTCATGTAAATGACATAAATTAAGTCTGAATGAAGAGCAGCTCAGCTACTCCATCCTCATTCCACTCTCTCCTCAGTCCTCACTTGGAGGCAGGAACACTTACTTTCAGCTGACAGCTATTCGGAAGCTCATTTACCACGGGTTAAGGGTTCCAAATCCATAATGTAAATCACTTGATTGACAGACCTTTGCCCCCTATGGCACAATCAATTTTCCTTTGTGGAGCTAACTTATTTTCTCGAAGCAAATCAGAAAGCTTCTAAGAAAAAAAGGGGTAGGGAGGGAGAGAGCAAGACTGAAGGATTGCACAAGGCTGAGTGATGGTTCTGCTTTCTCCCGCCTGTTCATGAAGACAAAGGGGCTGATGACCCGGGAGAGGTGACCTGCTTCACAAGCAGTAACAAAGGGAGCAACTCCGAAGTTCAGTCCCTCAGCTCCTTCCAGTCGGACTCTGGTGACGACAATGGTAAGCGCGTTCCCTGTCCTGTACTGGGGTCAGCAGGAGAGGTGAGGGGGGCAGCACTGCTATTGTTTCTTCATCTGTGTGTTGACTTTTTACCGTTTTTACCCATTGTTGAGAATCCTTGCCAGAGGAGCCAATGTGCCACTGGTCAGGGCAGGATCTGCATCCGTGGGGCTTGGACGGTAACAGAATTGCCTCCTCCCCATGATGCTTCACAGCAAACCTGACAATGCACTCCCTTTCTTGCTGCCTGTGTCCTCTCACCCCCTGCATTCAGCCACCACATCATTGGACATTACTTTGGAGACAGGATGGCTATTCTGTAGAACCAGTGATGCCTTTGTTCAATTGAATTTCCCTTCTAATCAATCTTTTGGGGTCGTGGGATTTTGGAGAACTGATTTAAAAACTGTGACACAGACTCTTAGGGGAAAAAAAAAATGCCTGTCTGCCAGAATGCCGCATGCAAGTCCCTGTGGTTCACAGACTGCTTTGATAACTCCAAGTCGGGTGCATCGAGCTCCCACAAACCTGGGCTGATGGAGAAGAAGCTGGTGTTTCTGGCTAGGAAACCAGCTGTGGAGGGTAGGAGTGACAGAAGAAGAAAGCCCAACGAGCAATGTTTGTCACGTGGTGCTAAAGCAAAAAATATTTCACATGATCATCCAGGGGCAGGCTGCCCCACCCCAGCTAACACCTTAGGTGGCCTCTCGTTTTTACCAGCAGTTAGCAAGAAAAAAAAAAAAGTGCACTTGCTAATCAATGTGATCTTTCAGCACATGAACCCTGGCTAGTCCATTGTGTGCTGCGTCCTGGGCTGTGTATTCTCTACTTAGAAAAACAGATTGAGAGCAGCACAGTCCCAGTCTCTGAGCAAACAGAGGGAAAGTGACCAAGAAGTCGTTGTAGAATTGCAATAGTTTGCCTTCTCATGTGTAACCCAAACCTCTCCCACATGGTCCTCCAACACTAGCCACCCCTGAAGAAGTTTCAGTGTGGGGGTTGGGAAAATGACTTTATAGTTAAGAGCCCTTGTTCTGTACATAAGGGCCTGAGCTAGGGTCCCTGGCACCTACAAAATTCACATGCATGCAGCTCATGGCTAACCCAAGCCCTGGGAGAAAGACAGCATTCCAAGCTTCCTGTCCACTGATAGAACCTGCCTCAAGGCAGTGAGGCTGAGAGAGAGAGATAAACATTTAGGCATTCAGCTCTGGCCTCCACACTCGATTGCACTTCCCTGTGAGCTTGTATACATGCATATACCACGCACAAACACACATGCATGAGCACACACACATAAATACACACATATAAGCACACACACTGATGTATCTATCTGCTGGTATAACAAACCCTGTATCTTAATTTCTTCTGGCCATTTTTGCAACAAAGGCACTGGCCTCTGACCCAGGTGTATGATGTATCCTCCCCTCTTTATCTCCAGTGAGAAGGAAAACTATAACAACTTTGTATTTTATGTTAAATATTAAGAACATATAGTTTCAGAGACCAGGCAGTAGTTCCAGCCATAATGTCTGGCTGATGGCTCTCAAAGGCTCTCTATCTCACATGCCTACCCCTTCAGGATCTGCATCTGGTCAGGAAGCGCTAGGCCCTTTTATCTGAAGTCACGTCATCTAAAGCAACTCTAATAGACCAGAGGTCTCCTTCACATACCCCAAGCCTCACCAGCAAGAGATAGGCCTCAGGTTGATCTGGACCATCATTGGCATGTGTGAGGCCATCAGACTCATAACAATACCCAAACTCCTACGCAGGTGACATTGTATTCAGATCACATTGGTGACCAACAAGGAATAATGTCCAGGAATAGTCCTCCTCTGAGGGCCTCGGATGGTGCTAATGAGAAATCTCCATGAGTTCCATGGGCCACCGTCTTCCTGGTTTGAAGTGACAGGTCATGGAGTGGGAAGTAATGACTCAGGGATCCTTGACAATCATGCTTTTTAGAAGTATGGCCTCCTAGCTTTCTGTTGTTTCTATTCTGTTCTGACAGAACTCAGGCCTCCATGTACGTGTCCTCTTGACATCAGCCCTGAGGAACAGTTTGTGTCTAATGTCTTCATTATTGTTGTTATTAGTCATTAACATGTGTTTGAAATACGTGACTAACCAGGAACTGTCCCTCCCCTCCCTCCTGTCTTCTTTTCCCGCCAAAAGCATCCATAGTGACTGTCATTCAGCTTGTCAACAATGTAGTTGACTCTATAGAGAATGAAGGTATTTACAGTTATTTTTTGGTTTTGATTTTTGTTTGTTTGTCTCTTCCTTTCGTGGCATGTCTGTGTCCTTTTGGAAAGTTTGCTTCTGTGGTACTTTATCTGAACTGACTGTAACCAACAGAAAGTGCATGATGATGGTGGTTTTAAGTGAGATAATGGGGTCGGGGATGTAGCTCAATGATAGACAGCTGGCCTTGCTAGCCCAAGACTCTGGCTTTGTTCTCTAGCACCAGAAAACAAATCAAATTCAATGCCAGATGTCTCTCTATCGATTGCAATAAACTTAGTAATTTTGAGAGACAATCTAGTTCATATTTTTAAATATCTAGATTCTCTTATCAAACGTCTTCAAAGTAAAGAACATTCATCTGCAATCCAGGTTAATCAGTTAAGATTACATTCATTCTAGTATGTTTTGAATACCTGCTGTGAGCTGTGGATACTTATAAAATCATCAGAAATGAAAATTTTATGAGGATTAATTTATAGCAGGTAATTTTGTCAGTGCTTTAATAAAATTATAACAAAATAAAGATGGAATTTATGTCTTAATTTCCTAACTAGTGACAAGGGGAGGGGGTTAAAGCCTAAATTCAGTGTTAGCCTTGGTTCCTAAGGAGTGGTCTTAACGCTTCTGAATTACCTGCTTTGTCTGTCTTCCCATGGCCTGGATGGCCCGATTCACTTTTCACTTTGTGTTTGAACAGTGTCTGTCATGGACCAAGGACAGAACTACAACAGAGGTGACTCTGCCACCACCCAGGATGACAGCTTATTTCTGTGTTTCGCACCTCTCCTCTCATACTGACCATGCCCCTCCCCATCCCCTCTGAGTCTCCCAGTTTGAGTTTTGCATGTTCCAGGCATCTTGTGTGCTCAGCTCCACATGCATTTAGCAGCCTCATTCCCTGTGTGTGAAACTCACCCACTTTCCTGCAAGGCTCCGTGCTCTCTGCAGTTCTCAGAACACAGTGCAACTCTCTGCCCGCATGCTGCCAGCCTGGCCTTGTACACAGCATGTGGATGGGAGGGGGGAAGAGGTGGATGTTGAGGACCCTGTCTGTGTTTCATCAGCATGCCTTTGTTGGCCATCGCTCTGGGCCTCATGATTGGGAGTCTGCACATGCTCTCTGTGCTCTCTCTCTGCAGGCCAGAACATGGCTGACCCTATGGGGCTGCAGAGAGTTTGCATATGACCTTGGCTATGGGGTTTCCTGGGCATCAGTCGTGCACGGCAGGCCCATCCCTGCTCCTCATTTACCCACCTCCAGTCTGGAGGCCGTTAATCATCTGTATTTCCTTTTACAGCCTATCATTGGGACACCTCGGACTGGATGCCAGGGGCACGGCTGTCTGACATCGAGGAAATGCCCAACTACGAGAGCCAAGATGGAGGGTCAGCGCACCAGGGCAGCACACGAGAGCTGGAGAGCGACTACTACCTGGGCGGATACGACATCGACAGTGAATACCCTCCACCTCACGAAGAAGAGTTCCTAAGTCAGGATCAGCTGCCCCCTCCGCTGCCGGAGGACTTCCCTGAACAGTATGAGGCCCTGCCTCCCTCGCAGCCCGCCTCGCTAGCTGGCACCATGAGCCCAGACTGCAAGAGAAGGCCCCGGTTTCACCCCAGCCAGTACCTCCCTCCTCACCCGCTTCCCAACGAAACAGATTTGGGGGGGCCACCCTCCAGCTGTGATTTTAGTACTTTTGCAGTGAGCATGAACCAGGGTCCGGTAGACAGTGTGTCTCTGTCCTTGCACAATCCCAGAGGCACCTCGTCCTCAGATACGCCAGCCCACCGTGGCTTTGACGACTCTGAGGTGGCCATGAGGGACTACGAAAGCGGGGGTGAGCTCGGCCTCACCAGCCTTCACATTCCCTTCGTGGAAACGCAGCACCAGACCCAGGTGTAGAGGACACCGTGGGTGCTGTGCCCTGACTCTTAAAGCATAGAAGGAAACAAGCCGCACTTGGGTCTGGACGGAGAGAAGTCTGTGGAAATGTGGATTGTCTATGAGGAACCCCTTCATAAGTCTCACTGTCCCAGCAAGCTTGACTCCCAGAGTGACAAGGAGCGGCTCAGACATTGTTTCTGGGGGAGGGGGAGCTGACAGTCCTTGTTTGTGAATACCTGTGTTTATGGCTTGGAGTGCAAAGGAGAAGAAATGAGTTGACTTTGTCAAAGGGGAGAACACAAATGGCTTTGTGTATTTTTGTGCCCTGGAAAGTGGGAAAGCAAAGGTCCTTGCAGTATTAGCCCCGCCACCGTCAGAGGGGCAGCGTTGCATGTGATTTTGAGCCAAGGAAATGAAAACAGCAGGGCTGTCTGTCAGAGAAGTTAGTGTTCTAGATGAGAGAAAAGAATGGCAGTGTTCGACAGGGTGGACGGAAGCCTTTAAAAACCGGCTCTGTTTTTAAAGAAGCTGTCTAATTTTTCAGCTATAAAATTAGATTTGAGTAAAATGCTTAGTGTGCTCAGATTTTTTTTTTCCTGTTTGTGTTAAGCATCCAGTATAATATAGTTGGGTTTGTGATCTCCGAGAAAGTTACCATGAAAGAGCAATAAGAGGCTATCTAGACTCCAGTGGGTGGGTTGGAGGAGGTTAATGTTCAAACACCAGAAAGACTGTGTCGAACTTGTTCTGTGTTTTCTGGCAAATAATCCTAGCCATAGCTTGGTTCTAACATTCCTGCAGGAACAGGTCCCTGCTGGTCTATTGCTCTCTAGAATGAGAGGTAGAGGAAGCCTAAACAGAATTCACAGATAGATTCGGGGAAGACAGGATGTGATGCTGTCAGACGTTTCCCCCCAGGGGACCACACTTCTTCACACTGAAGGGGAAAACTATACGTGTCGTTCTAAACTGGTAGTGGTGTCATTATAAATACTCTTAGGTTTTTAAAGAAAAAGTAGGTAGTGACCATGTATAAATTGTATGTATGTGTGTGTGCATGCGTGCGTGCGTGCAAACGTGTGTGCATGTGTGTGTGAGAGGAGGGCCCAAGTATTGCTCTGAGTGTGCACTCGCCACAGCTGCTCTTGAGGGAAGCTGCCCCAAAGGGTTTAGGATTCAGTGTTGGAAATCGTGAGGGGAGCAAGCGTTGCTCACCTTCTGATTTCTCTGATCTCTAGTCTAACAGGAACACCAAATGCCATATCTTAATCCAGTTGGTTAACCTTACTTTAGTACTGCCATTTATAGCAACCTAAAGCAAGTACCGTGATTTTTTTAAAGACAGTATTTTCTAATTTTTCAGTACTACTATTTGAAACTGAGTAACATTTGATTACACCCTGGGGTCTCCCTCCCATCGGACATATGGCCTTTGGCCATCACTTTCCCATGACAGAATACTCATCCCGCTGAAAATACAGAAGCCTAGCATTTGAAGGTTAAAGCTGGCAGTGGAGTTAACTTTGCTCTTTCACTCTGATCAGCTGTGGCCGATGCCTTTGCAGTGAGCCAGGGAAAGGAATGCATATTTGCACATTTGCCTGCGAGCAAATCTCTGTATGCATGTGTGAAGGGAGCTGTCTGGGATCTGCCCATCAGTCCTAGGTTGTCTTTAATCCACTTACCTCTCTGCAGGAGCTGATGTTTCTGAACATCTGTCCTTTCATTCCCAAACTTCCTGAGTTAGAGAACATGTTTGTCCCCTTTCTCGGCTTTTCTCCTGCATTCTCTAGCTTAGACTCACCCATGGAGGCATTATCCACACTGTGGTCTTGAAATAAATGAATTTCACTAAGGCTGCTTTTAAGAATAAAATCTTTAGTATTTTTTCTTATGTAAGAAGCACATTTGCAAGAATCACAAAGAAAATGACAAACTAATGGTCCAGAATTGAATCACTGCTGTGCTTTTAATAACACAACAGCATAAAACCATCAAAGTAAAACCAACAATTCATTTCTTGCCCCCAGGAAATATGAGATGAGATCCACGCCAATGAGTCACCGTGCTTAGCCAGCATCTCTTTTAGAGAGAACGCCTGGCCAACCCTATAATGAAGGCATAAATAGAGCTATCTGCAGGCAGTGGCAGTCACTGAAGAAATCCCTGCCCAGCCTCTCCTCTGACCTACATAAAATCCTTTTTTCTTTGGGACACCTTCCGGCTAAATTTTAGCAGAATAGTTCTACAGACATCTAGATGAGCACTGGGTCTACTGGATTCTTCTCTTTCTAAAAATTAGATTTCCTTACAGACCAGAGGGTGTAGTGCGGTGACTTCTACACGCATCTTAGATGGGGTGACCACCATTTAACAGAACGGGGTCCCTAAGATTTCTAGGCTAGCCCCCACACTTTATAAGGGAGGAAGCTCGCCCAGAGAAAGGAAGAGACTTGCCCAGGCTCAAACAGAAGTTAACTCATTGACCCAAACTGCCACCCATCCACGTAGGCACCGCTCCTTACCTTGCACACCGCTAAGATGCTCTGAGCCGGCAGCTGCTTCCTTCTACCAAACCCTTAACTTCCCACTGTTCCTTCACTGAAATATGCAAGGATAACACAAATAAAGACCTTTTCTCTGGGACTCTGATGGGCCCAGAGATTTGGACATTCATCAGAATGCTGCTTTTGCCAAATGAATGTTTCCAGGATGGAGTGAGCACAGAACTCTTCAGACTGTAGTCGTCCCTGGTAGTGAAACTGGTGGTATGTAACACACACACTAAGTGTGTCTTATGGGTTTAATGTTTTTGTTTCCTCCCCATAAGCTCTGCCTACTGTCTGTTCTTGTCCTGTTCATCGTGATGGAAAATTAGCCAGTTTAGTGAGTGTCTGTGTTTCTCTTGGGAGATGTGTGGCACACGTCTGGTTAGTGTGAGAGAAGCCGTGAGTCTTTGTCACACTCTAAGCAGGAGCTCTAGGGCTATAAAGGACAGACATGTGCTTCATTCATCATCCCCTTCCTCTGAGAGGATTTTGCTGCTGAGCCTCATCCCATGCCTTCTTTCTGTGTACCCCTTTCCTGCCCACTCACAAAATGCAATGAGAAAGTCATAGCAATATACGTAGGTCAAGGCCATAATCTTACATTTTAAGCTGTTGGAGTCACAGGAAGGCCTGGGAGATTTACCTGGAACTGCCATAGGAAATCACTATCTCAGAAGAAAAGGAAACATTTCCTATTGGCCTTTTCCTGATGACTCCCTACCCACAGTGCTCTGTCTTCTTTGCAGATGCTGGCAGGCAGGGGGCGGGGGGGGGGGTCAAAACACAATAAACAAACAAAAAGACAAAGAGGATCAGAATAAACCACTAAAGACACATTTAGATGAAGACACATTTAGATAAAATAATTCAGGAAGATCTAGTGTTCGTGTTGCGTGGATTGTCTGGCCTCCTCACTGCTGCAGACCCTGGTCGTGTGCTTAGGTTTGTGGGACATGGGACTTCCAAGGGGCATTTCTTCAGTGCTGTCTTTCCGCGTGGTCCGTGAGGAGGCAGTGAGTGTGCGTGTTAGTTTGTCTTGCAACCTCCAGCTGCACTGCTGATTCAGACCCACCTCTTTGAGCTTCCTGGTGTGTCACAGGGAGTTTAAAGTCGCCATGCACGGGTTTGACATCAGCAAATATCTAGCCAGATGGCTAAGACAGGAAAAGAAAAAGGTATTTCTTTCCTTATGTAATAATGAAAAGCAATAATTACAAGTGTTTAACAATACACAAAGGCCATAATTAGTCTCTTCCAGTGTTCGGAATACACTAGAGAATTCTGTAGTCGTTTGGGGTGTGCTGGGCCCATTAGTATGTCCTGCAGCACCCTTCAGCAAACCAGCCCCTGGATTGCCCTATTTAACAATGCTATGAGCCCATACTACTGGATTTGGGGAGTGACAGATGTGTCTGGAAGCAGGAAGGGTCCTTGGAAAGCACTGTTACCAGAGACCGTGGTGTACATTTGTCTGTTATAAACAGGCTGGTTTGTAAAAGATGTATGTTTTTGGTGTTTTAAATGTTTATAAAATTGTATATAGGTGGTTTCCATTTTCCAGGCATTTGTAGATACAGTATTTGATGCCTATCCGGATGCTTTAATTTGGAGGATCAAATAGAATTCTTAGTCATCCACATTGTTGTCTGCAAACTTTTGAGGTATACCCATGAAGAAAGAGGACTTTAGATTTGAAAAAGATGTTTTTATTCATTTCAAAGTGTATTATGTCTTTCCTTAGATTCTACTGTTTTCATTTAACTCTGTTTTCAAAAACAAAGTGTTTCTATTGACTTTTTTTTAAGATGAATGTGTTTGGCCCGGTTATTAAGCACTCGACCTTCACACCATTTCCTAGACAGGATAAGTTGTCAGTCTGCCACTTCCATGCACACTCACCTCAGCTCCATGCACACTCACCTCAGCTCCATGCACACTCACCTCAGCTCCATGCACACTCACCTCAGCTCCATGCACACTCACCTCAGCTCCCACACACATCAACGCAAACCTTATGCAAAGGGGAAAGTGGCGACTTCACTGAAGTTTGCCCCTTACAGACACGGATTGTTCTGCACATATTACTATTGGTGATATTCAGTCTTGTGTTCTTTTTCTTAAAAAGAAAATAGAACAAAAGAAAAAAATGAAGGAAAACAAAGTGAAATAAAAGGGTACAAAATTACAGTCAAAAACTAAAACAAGAAAAAAAAAATCTCCCCCATGGTGTCCAGGTTTGTAACTGCCAAATTTGATCATTAAAACACGTTTTCAAGTAAAAGGGAAAAGATGCTATGAAACTCCGTCGTGTTGGCTCTTCTTAAATGTCGCCTCACATTCCTCTGGCGTTCAGGAGCAAGTGCTCTGATGGGAAGACTCATCCAGCTCCACCTATGTCTCAGAGAGAGTCTCTGAGGGACGTGGTATAGGTTCTTTTGTTTCATCTCAGATATTTTTAAATGATATTCTGAAGCTCATATAGTAAAATCTATGTAATGTCTTACTGTGCATATGGTCTGTGGGCCTTTGAAGCATGAGCTACAGAATACTGGAGACTAAACACCGGAGGTCGCCAACTTCCACCTCAGCTGGAATCACGGAGCCCAGTCCCAGCTCTCCAAAGCAGGGCTCCACTCCCCCACCCCCAGTCCTACTCTCTAAATGCTAATCTGGAAAAGTGACTTTGAAGGTTCTGAAAAAGGGATACTGTATGTCTGTCTCCCCTTGGCGAGGTGGGTCAGGGTCAGCAAGAAAGGCCCCTGAGCTTCTGGGAAAGTGAGGTGTTCCTCATCTACTCCATCCACTGTGGGGCTATACCTCCTGGGTGCTGGCCAGGATGTCAAAGTCTTCAACCACAAGCCCACTGGAGTACCACAGCTAAGCACCAGTCCCCTTCAGGCTTTTTCAGAGAAGTCCTCCGAGCTCAAGGGCTCCCCTTCAGCAGAGCAACCCTTGGTGCCTTGTGAGACACAGGTAAGTAGTGAAAGTTGGTTAGGAAGGTGGGCACCAACTTATAACATGAACCAATTCTTTGAATAAATACTCCTATTGTGGCTTATTTGGGTAAATGACAGAAGGGATGGATAGAGATAGTTCATATTATTCATTATAATACGTTGAATTTCATACTGTAGAAATGAATCTGCATGTATGTGTTATTACCAGCTTAGCATATACACACAATGTCGGTCTTTTGCTCTGCGTTAATCCAGAGGAGATGAAGGTTGAGATCAGCAAACAGTAATTTTACTTGGTGATGCTGGTCTTCTGCCACTCACCAGCACCTCACATTTCTTCCCACCCCCCCCTACTCCATTCCACTCTGCCCAGGCCTGTGCCACCACAGCAATGTGCTTAGGAGCTGAGCAGAAAGAAGACATTCAATCACAGGTGTGTCTCCCTTTGCAGGAAAGCCTTGGCTTAAATCTTCCCCTTTCCTTGTAAAATGGTTCAGCAACCCGGAGATGAGACCGGTATCTTAGATGGGCAAAGAGGGTAGGTTTTATCTGTCTGCTTTCTTGCTGTGTCTTTGAAGTAGAAGAGCTGGATTCTAATTTGGAAATAATTCTCTCAAAAGTTCTCTCCTTGGATCAGTCCCAAAGACTACTTTCAGTTTAATATTCACCAGGAAGATTCATATGACTCTACAGCGACCATACCTACACCTATGATTTCCCTAAATGAAAGAATGCAAAGAAAATAGAGTGAGAGGAACAGCTGCATGGGGTAAGGCGGGCATTATTATTTCATTAATTATTTACTACAGTCTGATTATCCTTTATCCCCTTTGTATGGGTCCAAAAGTATTTCAAATTTTGTTTAGCTTGACTCCTTGTATGTACTAATGACCTGTGTTGAGGATGGGACCTTAGTCTAAACATGCAGTTCATTTACATTTCCTATCGAACAGGATATATTTAGTGGGCCTGGAACCTATCATGTGAGGTCCAATATAGAGTGGTTCTATTGTGGTGTGTGTCAGTACTCAAATGTTTCAGATTTTGTAACACTTGGTGCCATCCCTGGGCTGGAGGTCCTGGATTCTATAAGAAAGCAGGCTGAGAAAGTCATGGGGTCAAACCAATAGGCAGCATCCCCCCACGGCCTCTGCCTCAGCTCCGGCCTCCAAGTTCCTGTCCTGTTTGAGCTCCTGTCCTGACTTCCTTCAGTGATGAACAACAAGTGTAAGACAAATAAACCCTTTCCTCCCCATCTTGTGTTTGGTCATGGTGTTTCAACACAGCAATAGAAACCCTAAGACATAGATGTTATCAACATCAACTGTGGTGTCCCTCACTTTGTCCAGAGAAAGCACACTGTGGAAGGCCTGATCTCAGACTGGTAGAACCTGCTTCTCAGGGTGGATGCTTGGACAGGAAGGTATTCAGGAAAAGATTTCACATAAGCAGTTCTTACTGGTGTCCACTACAGAAGCTCACATGACTTTACAATTTTTAGCCTTAGCATTGTCTGTTTATGCAACATAGGAAAACCCCAAATAGTCCTTAAAACATACATTTCTAGGCTGGGGAGACAGTGCAGTTGGGACAGTGCTTGCTGCACAAACATAAGGATGAGTTCGATCCTCAGAACCTACCTTCAAAAGCTGAGGGTGACACCCATGCTTGAACTTCCAACCCTGGGGAAACAGAGACAGGCAAAGCAATTGGGGCATGCTGGCCAGCCAGCCTAGCCAACTGAGCAACAGTGTCTCCAAAGCACAAAATGAGCACCTGGGCCTCGTCCACCCACTCACTTTCTAAGGAAGTCAAGATTCCCATCAATGTCAGAAGCTAATCTTGAGACCCAGGCTTTAGGACTGCATCATTTCTGTGACCCAGAAACAGAATTTAACTAGATCACAAAGGGACGTGGTGAGAGGTGAGGCAATCTGGACTGGAGAACGCTAACACTTGGGGTGCTTGTTCTAAATGGTAGGAAATTGACTCGAGAGGAATGAGATCAAAATGACCAAAAGGACAGTGAGTGCAGGGACAACCTGAAAGACAGTGAAAAGAGACAATTCATGAGGCCCAGAAAACAGCTTCAGAGGACTCAGTGCAGAAGGGAACTTGCTTCCTCATGCCTCAGAATATAATTAATTAAGAATTCAGGATACAAGGTAATTAGAGGAGCTGTAACCTGGAGGCATTCTGCTCAATTATTCTGATCATTTTTAACAATGAGAGAACACAATGTTCTGGTCACATGGCGTAGACTCGGATTTGGGTAATGTGAAGAGCCATATTTATGTAATGGCATCAGAAAATTAAGTTATTTCCTTTGAATTTGATTTTCCAGTGAAAATCAGCACCAGATGATTGAATAAAAACTAGGGAAATGATTGTAGGACATGAAAAAAATACTTGAAGGAAAATTTTCAGCTGAATTTTGTGTCTTTCTTGACATAAAACTATAATCACTCTATTTATAATCTGTGTTTGTATGTACATATGCATGTGTGTATGTGTGAATGTGTATGTATTATGTCTTTTGTGAATATATGTACACATGTGTCTATGTGTGTATATATGCCTGTGTGTAAGTATTTTTGTATGTGTGTATATGAATATATATGGTTGGATTTTTGTATGTATGTATCTATGTGTGAGTGTATGGGTATGTATAAGTGTATATGAATTTGTATCTGTTTGTATGTGTGTATGTGTATGCATGTTTATGTGTGCATATATGTGTATATATATATATATATGTCTGTGTATATGTATATGTGTGTATGTGAAACCCAGGATCTGCATGTGCTACAATTTACTACAGCTTCAGTAACTTCCTGCTTTCCACATAACTCCAGGCAGTGCTTCTCTCAGAGTTTCCAAGGCTTCCCATGACACGTATGAATTCCTCAACTGACCAGTGAGAGTGTTCAAGACTGTTTAATGATCACCTAGTACTTGCTGATTTTTATTTTTACATCGATAAAGCTCCTCCTTTAATTGCACTATGAAGATTGAACACCTCACACAGGATTTCAGAGACTTGGGTTTGTCCTGTCCTGAGGTTTACTGTATCCCTGACTTGATATTTCATGCTTTCTTACCCAGTGCCTATGAACAACCAGATTTGGCAGTAGAGTCTTGGCAAATGTATATGAGTTTAAAATGAGGACATAATGGATTAGGGGAGTTCTTAATTCAAAATAACCTTTGCCAACAAATAAAAAAGAAGGAAAGAGACAAAGAGAAAGTCATCTGGCCACGAGGCTGAGTGCTGCTTCTACAAGTCAAGGAACATCAAGGGTCAATGACAACCAGGAGACACAGGAGTTGCCTAGAGAAGATACTTCCTTGGAGTTCCAAGGAAACGCACTATTCTGTGGAACCCTGGAGTTTCAATTTCTAGTCTAAAGTCCTGGACAGCAGAGGAGAAAAGATGGGAGAACTAGAGAGAAAGTGAGAGACATGAGATTAGGAAAGAGAAGGTAGTATGTGACCCCCATTTGAATCTTGCTCTGTCAGTGCCAGAGACAGCACCCTGAACCTGTGTGGAACCACTGTCACTAGCCAAGCCCCAGGAAGCATGGCTATGATCTGTTGGTAATGTAACAAAAGCTCTTAGAGCAGAGCCCAAAGCAAAGGAAGGGATGTGTATGATGAGCTACGGGTTGCGCTCCTGCCGCCTGGCTCCTGGCCACCTGGCTAGCTTATGCCCCGAAATAACAACACACAAACTGTATTCATTTAAACACTGCTTGGCCCACTAGCTCTAGCCTCTAACTGGCTAATTCTCATATTTTGATTAACCCATCTCTAATAATCTGTGTGGCTTACCAGGAAAGATTCAGCATGTCTGACCTGGCGGCTGGCTGTATCACATCTGCCCTGGAGAGGAGCAGCATGGCGTCTATCTGAGGCATCTTACCTCACTCCCTTCTACCCAGCATCCTGTTCTGTTTACTCCACCCACCTATGTTCTAACCTATCAGGCCAAGCAGTTTCTTTATTAACCAATGACCTTCCTCCATCAGGGATGGGTAAAATTCTGTTTACAAAATGAATGTGTGAAGAGTGAGATTCAGTGAAGCTGGCATGAGGAAGGCATGACAGCTATCTTAACATCCATGATACACACTAGTACAAGGTAAGCATCTTTGTAGGTGCCCAGTTCCATTGTCAGCAAGTGGTCAGTCGTCTAGTTGACCCAAACATACACCTTCATACATATAGGGTGTCCCTGATTGAGGGACCACATCTAGAAGTGAGAATTTGGCTCTGTGATGACTCCTTTTTATACAAAGTCAGGAGCTGGCAGCTAATGGGGACACATCCTGAAGAAGCAAGGCAGTGGTTTCAATGACATAAGCATGGCTTCAGGCTGCCTTTCCCACTCAGTGTCTGGTAGCTTGCTATTTGCTGGAAGGCTCCACAGAGGGAAGAACAGTCAAGGGTTTTCCTCTCTAGACTCTCCTGTCACAATATGCATACCAGTTTTCCTGGTGGCATTGTAAGACAGTGGCACAGACGCTGTGTGGGCTCCTCCCCACAACCCATAGCTCATACAATTATACTATTTGGGATAATTGTCTTATAATTGCTGCTGTGATGTAAAAGCCAATGTTATCTTCCAGTTGTTCTGATGTCTTTTCATGAATAATGCAGTTGTCCCGAGAGCCCTCTGCCAGTTTCTCATTTAGACTGGCCCTGTGTTTGAGTTATGCACCATTGTCTCCCCGAACTAATGTGGCAGAGACAATGTAGAAAATAACACGGACTTGGTAATTATGGGAAAATGGGAACATAAGTAGAGAAAGGTTTATGCATGGAAATATTTCCAACTCTTGATAGGAAAATAGGATGAGCATCATGGTGAGGAGCAGGACTCTCTTTAGGAATCTTAGTCTGGTGATACTCATGTTGTGGTTGACATATTGTTCTGTGTGGCAGTAGAATTTTGCTTCGAAGACTAGAAGGAAAACAGGATGACTTTTCTCATTTGGATTGTGTTACCATCAAACACAAATAGCTCTGACAATATGAGCTGGTGCACATCCCAGAGAAGCTGAAACCCCAGCCGCTTATCTGAATGGACAATGGAAGCCTAGGTTTCTATTCCCTCTCTCTAGGACTTGGATTAATATCACAAGAACAATTGTGTCCCCCAAAATGTTAATAGAATCTTCTTAGAATTTCAGTTATGCCTCTGACTAGAGAAGGGACCATCTCAGTCTATAGGAGTCTTGAACATTTACTTCTATGACAGTGACATAGATGTCATCCTGACTGGGCCATATCAGGTCAAGAAGGCATGGCCTATGTCTTAGATGAGAACCAAATCCAGTTCAGAAACAGCTTAAAGCTCACACTCCTCATTTAGAGAAAAGTCAGCCAGCTATACCCTACATGACTCCTCTTGGCCTCTACATCCATCTCAGATAGTCAGGGTGACATCCACACAAGATGGCTGTCTATTTGTCTATCCATCACGGTACAGGCCAGTCCTCTGTCCTCCATGTTCACCATGCCAACCCTAGCACATACTTTAACATAGGTCAGTTCCTCTGCCTCTTGAATCAGTTTCCTCTTGTTCTTCAGTCTTCTTCGCTAGATCTCCTAAGTTTCTCCTATCACTGTGCTTCTGACAGCAGGCGTTCAGACTTCTGGTACATGTATGGCTCCCCTGCTAGACTGTGAGGCCTGGGTGGTAAAGCCTACACTCACCCCAGGTCACCACAATCGCCATGCACAGTTGGGACACTCTCCATTCTGTCAGATTCAGTTGGATACAAGGAGCAGGGTGAGCATGTGAATCTGAAGACGACATAATCACTTGGAAACTTCTCATGGAAATGTGAGTGGCAGAGGACTGTTCGTTGTCCTGCCCAGTAAGCAGCAAATGTAGCTAGTAAAGGCTCCTAATACTTGACACACAACCACAAAACAGCCAATAATTTCCACTAAAATGTCTCTGATACATTTACATTGTGCTAAGGTCTGTGTAGGACTGTGGATCACCAGCCCCTCCTGACCTATCAGAGGAAAGCTACCAGCCCTTCTCTCTATCTAGTAAGAGGATGTAGCTCTTACTGCCTGTCTGCATGTAGCAGCCATCACCTGCTGTGAAACTTCTAAATCTACTCGCCTTATTGTTGTGCTGCTCCAAATACTCATGCGGCTGCCTTACCCATGCATCAGAAAATATTTGGTTGCCTTTTTCCCAAAAGGTACTTTTGGATGTCCGCTGAGAAATGACCAAGGAGAGAACAAGTACTTGAGAGTTAGGTGATATATTGGTCAGCTTTGGTCAACTCGATACAAATTAGAGTTACCAGGGAAGAGGGACCAGCAGCTGAGAAATCACCTGTGTGGGCACACCTGTGGGGCATTTTCTTAAAGAATGATTGATGTAAACAGTCCCAGTTTACTGCAGGCAGCACCACCCCTGGGCGGATGGGCCTGGTCTGTCTGAATAGGCTCTAGGATGGAATCCAGTGACCAGTATTTCTCTGTGGCCTTTGTTCCTGCCTCTACCTTTCTGCCTCAGCGTCCCTGCAAGATGGACGAGAAGCTTCAAACCAGAACTTCTTTTTCCTCAAGTTGCTTTTCGCCAGTGTTTTTTCACAGCAACAGAACCCACATTAGGACAACTGATGTCTTACGTTTTCTTTGCAAATTTAATTTTTGAAGCCATCCTCAATGGCAAGTGCCTGAGCCCTGAATTTTTGAGAATTAAGGGTGAGCTGACATCTATTCAAGCTTTCACTCAGTAAATATATAGAGATTTTCTCTCATTGCACAGTGCTTATTTAGTGACTCTAGAAGTCTGGGTGCTTCAGAGGTAAGTGCTTCGATCCCATTCATTTTCAGCAAAGCTGTAATTACGACTCATGCAAACCTAAACAAAGAATTCTGGATGAAATGGTTTGTCATCTTGTGCAGGCCTCAATAAAGAGGTGAGCACAACATGTGAGCACTCGGCCCTCGATCCTTACCGCCCCTTCACCTGCCTGGATCCCCATCCACCATGGGTGGCTTCTGATGACATTGGCAGCTTTAGGTGCTTCACAGCTTGGACTGGGTCCCAGTAGGCACGGGCTCAAGCTGGCCACAGCTGGACTCTGACAGGCTTCCCAGCACTGGAGACAAGTGAAGTTTTGACATCTGTCTCGTGACAGGTCTGATTGCTTCCTGCTATGATTTCCAGGTCTGTGCTGGGTCAGGGTTTCCCAGGAGATTTAACTTGAAAGGGAGCCAACCTGACAGAAGAAACAGGTGATGTTATTGATAGCTGAGAAGCTGAAGAATGACACCTCCACCCCACTACCTCAGAGTCTCAGAACAGGAGTAATGGTATTCCCAGCTTGACTCAGTCGCGGTTCAAGTGGCTTCCTGGAGAGTGACCCATTTTAAGTCAGAATTATCAGTATTTGAGGTATGTGGTCTTTGCAAGAGAAATCTGATCATGTGTGCAATAAATTCCTCCTATGGCAGCAGAGCCCATGTGCACACAATAGCATATCCTAGAAGGCACTGAAGATGCTATATCTCACAATAACAGGATTCAGGGAGCTTTTCTACTTTGCCTAAAGTCAAAGAAGAGACAGGATTTGAACCCTGATAAACCAGAGTCAGATCAGCACTCTACTCTCAACTCTGCCCAGCCTGTAGTCACCTCACACAATCTTATACACTCTTGGAGTGATGGCCTCAGAGGCATGCTGGCCCAGCAAGAAGGTGAAAGGGCAGAGTTCAGAACTCCTACCAGTCACCCAAAGGGTTATTCTCCTTCTCCATCCTTGAAGAAGAGCCTCTGCCCAGAGGTAGAGTGGAAGTGAGTCTGGGGTGTGGTTTCTGGCACCCAGTCCAAGGCCATCTGTACTGCCCAGCCACCTGACACCCCAGTACTGAACTCAAACGTGTTATTGCATGTTATTGCCTTCTAAGACAGGCACAGAAGCCATGGCAAAGGGTTGTGGGAGGATCTCACCATTAGCGGTGTTCTCAGCAGTCTCTTTGGTGCTGTAACAATTCAGTCAAGTCTGTCCTGTTCACCAGAACAATGAGGTATTTCAGGCCTGACTGAAGACATAGAAATGGGCAACAGCAGTGTGTACATGTGGATATACTCTACCTGTTCTTGAAGAGACCTGCCTGCAGGCTTCCCATGCTCTGACTCACAGCGCATACTCTTGGCAGTCCTACACAGAGTGAGAGCGGTACATCACACGTGCAGCAGTAGAGCTTTGGGCTGTCCAAAATTCCCCATAGAGCTGAACAGCATAGGGACAGTCCCCAGAAGGTCAAAAGCAATTCACAGAACTCTTCAGCGTGGTGTATAAAAACTCTTCTAGCTTTGATGCGTTCAGGTAGGCCATTAAAGGTCCATCAGCTGCTGTCTCTTTGTCCCCAGGCGATCTACTTGCCTCAAAACCAGAAAACCAAGGACAAGGGCCTTCATTCAAGTAATGAGAATCTTCTCCCTGATTCGTTCAAGTGGATATTTGGCAGGAGTGAGGAAGGCTACAATCCACACTTCCTTCCTCTAGCTTTGTAAGTAGAGCCTGGGCTACCCATGCCATATGAAGGTCCCTGAGGATGTGGATTGCAGAACCTGGGAAGTGTCCCAGGCCGTGCTTTTGATGAGGTCTCCATGGCACAGTGTTTACTGGTCTCTGCATTCTGCAAGGAGACCCCAGTGGTGATCCTTTCCACCTTGAGTTTTCTTGGGAGGCACACTTGAAGGACCTTGACTGTGTGAGGAGGTGTAAGTGCATTGGGGAGCAGGCAAGCATGACACATCAGACTCCAACAGCATCCCCTACCTGAGGAGCATGCTCTTCTCTCTGTATTCTGCAATAGATCACCCACTAGGAGGCTGTGTCCCACATCTTGGACTCTTGATCACAGTGTGAGCCTTACCTCTCCTGACTCCTCAGATTTCTTCATGACTCTCTTCTCAGAACCTCACAGTTGCAAACAAATGCCTAGTTGTTGGGAGAGTCTACTTGTTTGTTCCTGGCTACTCAGCCTCGAAATAACCACACAGAAACTGTATTAATTAAATCACTCCTTGGCCTATTAATTCTAGCTTCTTGTTGGCTAGCGCTTACATCTTAACCCATTTCTAGTCATCTGTGTATCACCACGAGTCTGTGGCTTACTGGGTAAAGTTCCATCCAGAGTCTGTCTCTGGTGGGGCTCCATGGCTTCTCTCTGACTTCACCTTCTTTCTCCCAGTATTCAGTTTAGTTTTCCCTACCTAACTCTGCCCTGCCCTCCTATAGGCTCAAAGCAGTTTCTTTATTCATTAACCAATAAAAGCAATACAAATGTAGAAGGACCTCCCACACCACCCAGTGATGGTAGATTTATTACCATTCACATGGTTGAGGTTGAGAACACTCATGTGAATCTTTTCCTTGACTGGGGCAATAGGCTTAGGAGCCACTGCTAAACAGGACAGCATGGTAAGTAAGAATTCTCCTACACTTTATGTCCTCCTACTGTGCTCCTGTCCAGCAGCCCCTCTTCTCCTCTATGCCTGGTCTGGAGTGTGAATGAAGGAGGTAGATGACTGCAAAGCAATGCCCAACTTAATGAACGAATACACAGAACCTACATGGAGACTCACTAGGAAGCATCTAAGATGAAGGGAGAGGTGAGGGCAGCTTCTTCTCCAGAGAGAAGAAGCTGCATCTGCTCTGATAAAAGAGTTAGTATCTGAGAGCCTAGAGGAGAGGGTCCCTGCCAAGAGAGACATGGTCCAGTCCTGTGTTCTGAGTAGCAAAGATTATGGCTTAGGAAGTGAAGAGGGGTCCTGCTAGCAGCCACGGCATGGTCCTTGCTCTAAGCAGGGCACGTGTAGAAGGGAATGTGTGAGGAGATAAGAGCTGAGCAAGTGTAAGTGCTCTCTTCAGGTTTAATTTTTTTCTAAACCAAAAGTCTAATTGCATATTTCTTATGCTCAAATGGCTTGATTATTCTTTATTGCCCTCAGGGGAAATTTTACATTTTATTGTGTGGGAGCAGCTCAGAGTCACTGAGACTGAAGGCTAAGAGCCCCCAGACACCAGTACAACTATCTAGGACATCTGACCAATGCTGAGCATATTTGGGGTGCGGGGGTGCTGGCTAGTTTTATGTCAACTTGACACAAGGTACAATAATTTAGAAAGAGGAAACCTCAATTAAGATGTTCTGACCAGACTGGCCTGTAGTGCATTTTTGATGATTGTCATGGGAGGCCCAGCTCATTGTAGGTGGTCCCAACCCTGGGCAGGTGGGCCTGTGTGTTATAAGAAAGCTGGTTGAGGTGGTGTGGTGGTGCACACCTTTAATCCCAGCACTCTAGAGGCAGAGGCGGGCGGACCTCTGAGTTCGAGGTCATCCTGGTCTACAGAGCAAGTTCCAGAACAGCCAGGGCTACAAAGAGAAATCCTGTCCCAAAGACAAGAAGGAAGGAAGAAAAGAAGGGAGGGAGGTTGAGTAAGTCCTGAGGGGCAAGCCAGTAAGTCGCACTCTTCTGTGGCCTCTGCATCAGCTCCTGGCCCCAGGTCGCTGCCCTGACTCCCCTCAGCTGTGGAGTGTGACCTAAGAACCATAAGTTGAAACACACCCTTTTCTCCTCAAGTTGCTTTTGTCCGTGGTGTTTTATCACAGCAATGGAAACCTTGACTGAGACAGGGTCACTTAAAAAGAGACCAAAGGAGCTGGTAAGTGTATGCGCTCCACCAGGTCTTGGAACACTTTCATCAGGACTTTCTCCCTCACAACACAGTTCTGCTACATAGCTTCCCAGGATTCCCAGAGAACCCACTGTGCGTGGAATTTAGGTCCCTGATTGATTTGGTAACTCAGTAACATGATGTAAATGTGCTGAGCACTCTTCCTCTTAATATGAAACTCCCCGGCTATGACTTTTCAATGTAATATAATAATCATGCATATCTATGAGTTGTACGATAACATACATATGTAATGTAGAAAATCAAACAAGAGTGATTTGTGTTTCTGTCTCACATTTGTTATTTGTGTTATCAAGGTTTGAAGTTGTTCTCCTATAATTCTTTATAAACTAAACAAAGATTTGTTATAAATCCAGGCCCCCTACTGTGCTGTGAAACATAGAACCAACTCCTCTTGTCGTAGACCGGAGAACTGCAGTAGCCCTTATTTGACCTTGAAACTCCCCAGTTTCATCAAGATACCATTGATCTCTTGGAATTTCATTCTCTTTAAATTAGCACAATGATAAATTAAGCTCCTAAGATGATTGTGCCTTGGAGTCAGATGACCTAGGTCTAAAGCCATGCTCTACTTCCTATCATGTAGTTATAATGTCTCGGAGCCTCAATGTCCTGATCCTCAAAATGATGAACCTGCCATCTGCTTGCTCATCACTGTAGAGGTACCTGAAAGCAACGTAAGGGAGTGTGGCGGTGAATATGGTTGTCAACTTGATGAGATGTAGACTCACCTGGAGACATACCTCCAAGCCTGTCTATGAGGGGTTTCTAGTCTAGATACATTTGAGTAGGAGCCACCCTGACCGTGGGGAGCACCATCCACTAGGGCTCTGGACTGGTTGAAGAAAAAGAATGTGAACCAAACAGCAGCATTTATCTCTCTTTCCTACCGTACTATGAATGTGGTGTGGCCCGTGGCCTCATGTTCCTGCCGCTACACCCTCCCGATCACAGTAGACTACACCCTCAACTGTGAGCCATAACAACCCTCTGTCTCTCCTTCCCTTCCTCCCTCCGGCCCTCTCTCTTTTTTTCCTTCCTTCCTTCCTTCCTTCCTTCCTTCCTTCCTTCCTTCCTTCCTTCCGCTGTTGTATTAATTACTTTCCTTTTGCTGGATAAAATGCTATGACCAAAAGTAACTCAAGGGGTAAATAAAGAGTTTATCTTTCAGTTTCAGAGGAAGAGCCCATAATCTGGGAATACATGGCATTTCAACAGAAATAGAAAGGCAGCTCATCACATTTTAGCTGTACGTAGGAAGTAGAGAAAGCAAGCAGGAAGTGAACCAGGCTTTAAATCCTCAAGAATTCTCTACTAACTAAAGGTCCATAACCTCCCCAGACAGCCCTGCCAGCCGGGAAACAAGAGCTCCAATGGATAAGCCTCTGGAGGATAGTCTTCCCTCAAACCATCACTGTGGGAGAGGCACATATTTTGTCTCAGAGATGAGACTAGTAACTGATACAGAGAGGAAGGATGTGGCTCATGGTTCAGGAGTGATCGTGATGGTAGTGGGATGGTACCATTCATAGTGGTGGGGGTTTTGGATGATCAGAAAACAGTGAGACCTCATTTGGGAATGGAAGCAGGTGTGGTACCTAAGTCCTGCATCTAGAGCTCTAATGTTCTCCCATTAGACACCACACCCAAAAATTCCCGGTCTCCCCAAACAGTGTGACTAACCAGATACTCCAAACATGAGCTTCTAGGGAGCATTTTATGTTCAAATGGCATGCCTGACACACGACCTTGATGGATAACTATAACTGTTGCCATTCTGTCTTCTTTTCCCAGCCTGTATTGCTGCATGGTGCTCACTCTGAGGCAAAGTGCTTACATCAGCATAAAGTGTTGATGGAGCGGTGGGCCACTTCCCACCACCCAGCTCCCGCATGGCTAGTTTTACCCGAAATAACAGCTCACAAATTGTATTCTTTTAAACACTGCTTGGCCCATTAGTTTCAGCCTCTTACTGGCTAACTCTCATATCTTGTTTTAACCCATTTCTAATAATGTGTGTAGCATCACGAGGTGGCTTACCAGGAAGGATCTTAACCTGCGTCCATCTCGGAGAGGAGAGCTATGGTGACTGCCTGACTCTGCTTCTTTCTCCCAGAATTCTGTTCAGTCTACTCCACCTACCTAATTTTCTGTCCTATTAAAGGGCCAAGGCAGTCTCTTTATTTAACCAGTGAAATTAACACAAAACAGAAGACTCTCCCCCATCAATAAAGATCTGCTCAAGGTCACAACACGGAGAAGTAGAGAACAAAATTATATATTGCTGAAGACTCAGGGGACACCTCTTGGTCTGAGGTCTCCAGCCTTCTTCTGAGTCAGACTGTCTTCTCAAGAATTATTACTTCACTTGCCCCATTTGAGCCATTTCCACAGTGAGTGTTTGTTGGTACTGGCTGGACCAGAATTGAAGAGACAGTCAGAGTTAAGAGGCTTCCTGACATTGAAGTAACCGAGGGGTGAGTATCCCTGAATGGATGACTTTTCCTGTGCACAGTCGCCTGCCAGTGACAGGGAGACATCCCTGCCACCTATAAATCAGAAGACCCTGGCCATTCTTCCTCATTTTTATTTTAAGAGGTGTTTATAATTCATGAACATAAGTAAAATTATTAGAATCTGTGCAATGAGATGGATAGGCCTTAGAAATGAATTTACACTGGCAGAAATATGAGCTTCCAATGGGATGAACTATAACCTCCTAGAATAACAAGCAAAACGTTATAGTGAGGCTCTAGGACAGACAAGGTTCCATGTCAGGATGTGTTTGTTGTGTAAACACGAGGAGAAGACTTTTGGGAAAGCAAGTGAAGAGAGTGGAATTTAATCCTAAGGGGGTAGATAAGGTAAACAACACTGGCATGGGAACTAAACACACCTATGAACTCATTTCCATCTTGGGAACGATAACCTAAGCCCTCGGTGGGTTATAGTGAGCAGTGGTGGCACAACTAAATTTCTTACCTTATCTAAGATTCTAGACACAGATTTGATCTGTATAACTGAACAAATGTATCTTACAATACTCAAAATTAAACAGAATCTTTTTTTGTCTGGTTGGTTGGTTGGTTGGTTGGTTGGTTGGTTGGTTGGTTGGTTGGTTTTTGAGACAGGGTTTCTCTGTGTAGCTTTGGAGCCTGTCCTGGAACTAGCTCTTATAGATCAGGCTGGCCTCAAACTCACAGAGATCAGCCTGCCTCTGCCTCCCAAGAGCTAGGATAAGAGGCATGTGCCGCCACCTCCTGGTGAGGCCAACAAGTCTTAAAGGGAAAAAAGAAAGAAAGAAAGAAAGAAAGAAAGAAAGAAAGAAAGAAAGAAAGAAGGAAGGAAGGAAGGAAGGAAGGAAGGAAGGAAAGAAAGAAAGAAAGAAAGAAAGAAAGAAAGAAAGAAAGAAAGAAAGAAAAGAAAGAAAGGAAGGAAGAAAAAAGAAAAAGAAAGAAAGGAAGAAAGAAAGGAAGGAAGGAAGGAAGGAAGGAAGGAAGGAAGGAAGGAAGAAAGAAAGAAAGGAAGAAAGGAAGGAAGAAAGAGGGGGACAGAAGAAAGGAGGGAAGGAGGAGGGGAATGAGGGAGGGGGAAGGAGGGAGGAAGGGAGGAATAAGAAAGGTGGAAGACAAGCACATCACTTCAACCTTCAGGAAGGAGACATGTCCGCATACTGTAATGGCTCTGAGTCAGTGATTTTGCTTAAAAAATGGATACAAAGGAAGAATGGCCTTCCTTTATTTTTCAGACATTAGCAACTCCCATGACACACTGCATTGTGGGAAGTACTGCCTGAGCCCTGTGAAAATGGAATGCTTCTTCTCTGAGGTACCAGGGAGCATCATTCATTCAACAAGTTACAGAATCTCGACCCTAGGGCTTCTTACAGGCCTTTCCCCATCATACCCACAGCCCAGAGGAGGGGAATGAGGATGGGGAAATTGGAATCTCAATCAGGATGTCTCTTTTCTTAAGCAGCATCCATGACCCACCCTTCTAAGGCTGCTTCTCCAGGACTGTAGAGCATTTTAAGCATCCAAATCTTTACCTGATTTGGATCACAAATTCTGAGTGAACTATGGGCCTCAGGATGGAGGCAGAGCAGGTGCAGGAGGAAAGGATGACGGGTAAAGAGGGTAGAGGTCCCCCATTCCCAGTGTCTGCTCAAGAGCGTCCCAGGGAGAAGCTGGGTAGCAGAGGGACCCTTTCTTCTGGCTCAACAGAGAAAGAGCACAGGGCACGGGGTGAGGAAGTGAATCACAGGATGCTCCCGGGGATGACTTTCTGGAAGCCTGCGAGGCAGGCAGGAGACATTTGCAAAGAACTCGTTCATTCAAGGAGCAGTGGCGATTATGTCTTTTCAGTTCTAACTTTTTCGATTGGGAACCATATGAAGCAATAAATCAGACTTGAACGGTATTCCATATTCATTGGAATGTCTCCCTCCCTTGAGTCTAGAAATCTAAGTTCAGATTCTGTTTCCCGTGGGTCTCCATATGACTTTAGATTGGGTACCGATTTTCTGAACCGTGAGAACTCCCCCTACACCAGAGATCGTGAACCAGTTCTGCCAGGTTAACAGAAGAGGCAGACAACAGTTTGAAAGCAGAACCAATAGGCTCTGCGTGGAATATGCAGAGCAACCTCACTCCTGGTAAGCAGAGAGGTTGGGAAAAGAGACGTGATGTGGATATATCCTCAGGTGGCCCCTCCCCCTGATAATCTTGGCTGGCTCACTGGCAGTTTCCAAGGCAACACTCACAGTGACTTGCAGAAAGCAGAGTCCTATTTCTGAAGGGTGCAGTGAAATGGTCAGATGGCTATGATGTGCCAATTTATCAGAGAATGCAGCACCATACAGACCTGAACTTGCACATTAACTTATGAGCACATGCATTTACGAACATTTGGTACCTTAGAAATCATTTAATTAATACGTAGGAGATAACTGGACAAGAGAAAAATTGGAAGAAAAAATTTAAGGGGTAAAAGAGTTGATTGCATATCAAACAAACAACTAAAATATTGTCTTGATGAATGTCAGATTCTAATGAACTGTGTTTACAATTTAACTGTTATTTACCATGTAAGGATAGCGCACATATTTGCAAATTGTTTTATTTTACTGTCATTTTATAGCTTCTCTGTGAGAGATAATTAAAGCAAAACCAGTTTAAATGAAGCTACTCAAAGGGACACCATTGTTGTGCCAATAATGTGCTATGTAAATGCAAATTATCAGAATCCCCATTATAGTGAAAACTGCTTTTATCATTTTTATTAGACCAGCATGTAAATATTTTAATAGCACTCTGATTTATAGAGCGCTTTTCTCTCTAAAAAGATCAACATGCCCAGCCATGCATTATTTAACAGATCCTCCCAACCCTAAGGCATGAGGAAACCTATTCATCCCCTAATCCTTTCCCTGAGATACTCACACAATGCCCAGCTAAAACAGGTACTCAGCACTTGACAACTGAGTGAAAGAAGGAGGTGGCATTTCCATGAAGCTCACACACATCCACAGGCTTCTACAAAGAAGAGAGTTGCAGGAAGATGGGGCTGGCCATGAACTAGAAAAGGTCAAGGCGTGTGGAGAAGCACAGAGGAATTCAAAGGACTCGGCAAAAATGGAAACCAGCAAAGGAGTCATTGTGGAAGTGAGCTGAGGCAATTGTTAGCGTATAGGAGTCTTTTCCTAAGCCCTGGGAGATGAAACTGTGCAGGGAGAAAAAGAAAGAAATTATGGAAAAATTCACTTGTAATTGCTGAGCTTAATGTTCTGAAGAAATAAACCCAATGGGGTGATAATCTGTACACGTTAAGTGTCAGAGAAGCCGATAAAAATGTAATCCCAGGAGAGCTGCGTCTTCACTAGCCTGGCAGAGCCAGAGACTTCTCCGTGGTGTGAACATAGAAGTCCATACTTGATACTTTCCAGGAGACTGGCTAACAGGCAAAACTCACCATAGGGTTCACACATGCATTTAACTAGAGAACCCATTTTTAGAGACATATATTAACTTCTTGAGAAATTAAGACTAAGGAATAGTCTGAAATATACTAGTTTGAAGAAAAGAAAAATGGGGCAGAAATGAAGTCCCCACATGTAAATGTTTCCTGAAAAGAAATGAGCCCCGGTCTTGCTAATCTCTGACAGTTAGCAATATTTAGAATTCGGTTCATCTACATGCCCAGATGCCTGGAAACCGCTGCCACCTACTCCTACTGTCCTGTGAACCTAAATGGGATATGTACACAACACCGTTAGCTATCACTGGTTGTGCGTACAGGGAAATACGGTGTTTTTATGGGAGTTATTACTGTCAAATTCTCACACCATTAAAACAAGCCACTGCCCTGTGTGTGAGCATCAACTCAACAAGCGTTAAACCAGAGTGGATCTGTGGGTTCCACAAAATGTGCAGCCACCCCCGGCCTACACTGGAGATAAAAGTGTCATACTTGTCCCAGCTGTTGATGGAGGGAGAGAGCAGTAACCTGACTTCGCAGACCACAACTATGGTCGCTGGTCACTGCTGAGGTTTGTTTGCTCATAAAGAACACACGGTGACCTTCTCTAAGCTTGACAGTTACTCGGTTCCACACACTCTTCCTTTTTATCTTCCCTGTTAGTCCAAGGTAAGAGTATTTCAGGGCAGAGTCTGATCAGATATGGGGATCTCTCTGCCACTTTTCTGATGTAAGACGAATACGTGTCATTGTCCCCAGGTCTTCATGGTACAAGTGGACGTTTACGTGGGCCTAGACGAGAACACTGAATGCTCTCAACTGTAATAAATAGTCTGAGACCCTAAGAAAAAGAGCTTAAAAATTGAAATAAGCCTTCAACGTTGAAATATAAACCACCAAGCCTCTAGAAGTGTTTTCTATATTTTTACCATTGTGAGCAAAGTCATAGACAGTAATTCTTTTTTTTTTTTTTTTTGAAAGTGTTAGCATTTAATTGGCCTCCCTGAGTGGCTTCAAGCCACCAGAACACAGGCACCTCCAACACCCTTTATCTTCTCTTCAGCTCTTCTGCTGAAAAATTTGGCTTTCACAATGACAGGCTGCTTAGGGAGCTTTCCCTTCCCCAGAACTTTGTAGTAGCCCGATCGCACGACATCAATGATGGGAGCAACTCCAGTCTTGTTCTTGGCAGCGTTGACCCGAGTCTGCTCACTGACCAGCGTCCACAGTTTATCCAGATTGAAAGTCGGGCAGAAGCTCTGGTTCCTCTTTAAGTGGTAATGCCTCATCCCAACTTTCCCGAAATAACCTGGATGATATTTGTCGAAGTTGATCCTGTGATGATGCATGCCTCCAGCGTTCCCGCGTCCTCCTGGATGCTTGCGGTGTTTACCGATGCGGCCATGGCCGTGGCTCACGTGGCCCCGGAGTTTCCGGGTCTTCCTCAGTCTGGATGGCATGGCGGTGGCAGAAAGGAAAGAGGGAGGAACCAGCGAAGTCCATAGACAGTAATTCTAAGATGAAAACAGTTTTGTTAAAAATATTTATCAAAAATGTCATTGATGAAACTGTGCTGCATTCCTTTGGAGGCTTCTGAATGTCCTGAGGGATTGACATCTGTTAACCTGGCATAGAACTGACCCTGGCCCCTCCACACATGAGATAGGGAGACCTGGGCATTGAGTTGTGGACATCACATCCATGCATCTCTGTCCAGTTGTCCTCGTTTGCTCTCTCCTGCCTTCGTTCACAGTTTCAAACCTGACTTGACTTAAACCCCAGTTTCTTTTCATTGTGTGTGTGTGTGTGTGCGCGCGCGCGCGCGCGCGCGCGCGCGTGCACGCACGCTCCACCTTATTCTTTGAGGCAGGGTCTCTCATTTAAACCCAAAGTTCAACAAAAGACTAGTCTAATCAGATAACTTGCCCTGGGTCCTGCCTCTGTCTTCTGCCACCGTACTTAACCACTGTGAGATGGGGTCTGGGGCTATGGATTCCAGTTCTCACAGGTGTGCAGCGAGTGCTTTATCTCCTGAATCATCTCTCCAGCCCAGACTCCAGCTTCTTAAGCTGTCAGTAGCAACCCTATAGAGGACCCAGGCGACACATACGAAATAATAGCAACAATAAAGTAAAAGGTTCCTAACCAAAAGTTAATTCCCAACCAAAGGTATAGGGCCCTGAAATGTTTCTGAGGCGCTTGCCCTTGCTGCAGCCGTGGTACCGGAAGGACGTGGACATGGTGCACTTTGCATGTCAGAGTTCTGAAGAGCACCATCAAATGACGCCTCAACAGTCGCGGCTCCACCCCCAGACTGCTCTACATTAGAAATTGATGGGTTCTTACTGTACATGCAAAGTTGTCTGCTCTTCAAGAAATGTAGTGGCTTAATCACAAGAAATAGATTTTTAATACTTTCCTAACAGCCCACCACGTATCGGATTATCTGGATTATACTGTTCTGTGGAGACAGAGTTTTAATATTTTACTATGGTCATTTCTCAGCACGTACCAAATTAGAACTTCTTTTGATTTTAATATCTTGTTTGACTTCAAACATTGCTAACTTGATACTGAAAAGAATCCTTAAATAAATTTTGGCTTGGGATCAGGAATGAATTTCCAGCATGAATGCTGAAATGGTCCTAAACGTTCTCCCGACATTTGTACTACATAATTATGCAAAATAGTATTCTTATGATCGATGATTACAAAATTCAAACACTGATCAGCTCTGGAAACCATTAAGGATGTTCTACATCCTGCAGTACTAATCACTCAGCCACGATTTAGTTCTTCATAAAACATAGTCACATCCATCTCAGTATGCAGATTGTCTTTCATCCTTAACAGTGGGGAAATACATGAACACCAAAGAATTGTTTTAAAATGAATTTCTTTGTGATTATTCTGTGTTTGTCTTGTTTGACCATTTTAAATACCTTTATGTCCAGGCCTCCATAAAAATTTCTCATGGGCTGAGGGGTGTAGAGAAGAGTTTTAGAGATCCAGACTTTGATCTTCTCCAGGACTCCTTCCAGAAACCGCAGGAGGTGATCTTGTGTCAGAGAACAGCTAAGATGCTGCTTCCTGACAGTGGAAAGTCGCGGAGGAAGTACCACATTCGTAGATTCTTGCTAGCTGGAGTTTACAGCTTGTGGAAGAAGTTACCTTTTAGAAGCTGAAATTTTTTTTGGTTCTAGGGTTCCCAGTAGCATGTTCAGTCAGTGAAGATCCAGTTGCTGTCTTCCACGAGTGCCTTGTCTTCTCTGCTACCCACAGACTCACGGGAGAAAACAGTGTGAAAATTGGACCGCATGCTGTCCTGGGGGCAGCAGACATCCTGCTCTCACCCCCAAACCTAGCGCCTGTGTCTTCCCATCCACTGAGAGGTGGAGAACGAGACCCTTGCACCCTGACCACCACACTCAGAGGCCCAGAGGGGAAACACACAAGGATTTGGCTTCTGTACGCAGTTATAAAATGCATGGGGCAGAGACCTGACTTTATCTCTGTAGCCTAGGACAAGGTACCCAACTTTCCTGAGCCTCAGTTTCCCCACCCATAAAATGGAGAGTATTATAACTCTCAATAAAATATTGCACATAGCAGGTACTTAAAGTCACGAGCATGTGCTAGGTAAATGCTAGCTAGCTACAATTATTACTTATAGGCATTTGCAGGTGACGTACAGAAAGTAGTTTCCAAGGCAGAACCGCCCTGGGGGAAAGCATCCCAGCCTCAGTAGGTTGTTTACTCGGCAGCCAGATAGTCACTCGCAGAACACAGCTCCATGGTCCCGAAGATGGGTTTGCAGAACACAGTGCCCATGTCCCATCCAGCATTCCCCACGGCACATGCTGAGATGTGGGGGTCAACTCTTCCTTTCAACAAGTTCTCATTATCAGATTCTGAACTGCAGAGGAAGTTATAAACATTTTTAAAATGTAAGTTAAGATAACAAAGTGTTAGTTACGCTGCTCAGTAGGTGAAAGACACCCACCCGCCAGCCATACAGGTTCCTTACAGTGCAGACTGACTGAAGGTATCCATAACCCAGCTTGGAGACTCGCTGGTGGGTGCCGTTATAATGGGCAGCTGTATGAGAGAGAGAGATGGGAGAGAAAAGAAGGAGAAACAGCCATGTACTGTGACTAGAGGCAGATCTGAAGATGAAGGACAGGGCGGGTTGAAGTGGGTGACCTTCTTGCCATCTGGGACCAAGGAGAGTCTGGGCTGCTGCCTAGGGCCATGTCTGGGTCTGTGATCCTAACGTAGCTGCCATCTGTGTTGACATCCATGACCTATGTTGCTAGCAAAGGCCGCGAGGATGTCTGGGGTCTGGGCTGCCACCTATGGCCCTTCTGGTGTCTGTGGGCTGTGCCACTGCCAAGGCCACACTGATCTGGGAGACCTGTGCTGCCACTAGGGGCAATGATGACATCTGGGCCCAAACTGCTCAGGGGCTGTGCTGGGCCCATGACCCTGCAGCAGCCAGTGTCTGAGACAATACCCATGGCTTAGTGACATCTGAAGGCTGTTCAGATGTCACTTAAGTCCATGTTGGTGTCCCAAAGTCCTGCTGCCACTAGGGCCATGCTAATCTGCGCAGCCACCTAGGGCATGTCTAGGTCCATCACGTCGAGTGTCTATGTTAACATCTGTAGCTCCCGATACCACCAAAGACGGTGAAAATACCTGAGGTCCCGGCCATCAGTTGAGGTCATGTTTGTCTGAGGGCTATGCAGCCACAGGGCCATGCCTATCTGAGTGGTCTGTGCTGGCACCTGGGTCATGGTAACATCCGGGCCTGGGCTACTGCCGAGGACCATGTCTGGATCCATAGCTCTATAGCAGCCAGGGTCTGTGTTGGTGTCCGTGGCTCCTGATACCATCAAAGGCCATGCTGATGCCAGCAGTCTAGGCTGCCTTTTGCAGCCATGCTGGTGTCCAAAGGCCTTGCTGCCACCAGGACCATACTGGTATGAGTGACTTGTGCTGCTTCAGGGGCCATGGTGACATCAGACCTAAGCTACTGCAGAGGGCCATGTCTGGGTCCATGGTCCTGCAGCAGCTGGGGTTTGTGTTGATGTCCTTGGCCTGTGTTACTACAGGGGTCATAGGAAACATGTTTGTTGAAATCCAAGGCATTGCTGAGACAGCCCTGCCTTCCACTGGCCCAGGGATAGCTGGCCCTGCCTCTCACTGGGCACCATAGCAGCAAAGTCAACCTCCACCCCTCCCCACTGATGTAGAAGACCTGGCCTAGGTGAGCTGGCTCTGCCCCTTGCCTGACAGGGGTGATCCCAGTGGCCCAGACAGACAAGTTTGGCTACCACCCAGACCTAGAACCTGGGCATTGGATTGACCCACCCTGGCATCTACCCCGTCTAGGACCTGCTGGAGTACGTGAAGGAACTGGTCCCTGCAGAGCATTAGGCACAAGCTCTCCATGGCTCTTGGTGGATGTCAGATATTCAAGAGGAGTTTCTGTGAGGGTCCAGTGATGATGGGGTACCAGAAATTGGAGGCCTTTGAACAGACCAATGACTCACTGCAAGGAACACTTTGTGGGTGGGCTTACTGGACAAGGTAGACTTGTGGCACACCATAGCTCCTAAAGCCACTAGGATGAATAAGAACATCTTGGAAAGATGGAGGAGAGGGGTGGGTCTTGTCATTCTTTTTGTTTTGTTTTTAATTAATTTGGGAGGATGTTCTGGGGGACACTGCAAGGGTGAGGGGCAGGTATGAAGGAACTGGGAGGTAAGCAGGATTCAGGAGAATGATGAAATTCCCAAAGAATCAATAAAAAAAATTACTTTATATAAAAGAGATAACAAAGCATCACTTAAACTTCATCCCACTTTAGCAAGTTTACTTTAAAGATTCCCTGGAAGGCCAGGTCTGAGCCTAGAGTTCCTGGCACTCTCAGAGGTGTTTGCCCAAATGCGGCAGTATAATTGCTGGCTCAGCCCCCAGTCATGTCTGACACTTCCTACACTGGTGTCAGTTCTGCAGCCTGCACCCCTGCATGCGAGAGTGGGGGTGTTCCAGCTTGTCTACCCAAGCCACGCTTCCAGCTTTACCAGACACTCCACAAATCATGCCTCGGGCCTGGCGTGCTCTCCCCCAATGGTCAGACCACCTTGTGGGAATAAACTCGGGTAAGAGACATGCACCGTTGATGGAAGTGGCTCTGGTCTATGAGGAAGATAACTGCAGCATCCTGCACACCTAGAAAGAGGAAATAGTCTTGTGTGGCAATTGCCCTTGACCTTATAAATTCCTCTGCCTATGAGAAGACTTAGCTGGAGTAGGCAATGGGAGGTGACAGGAGAAGAAAGGCTAGAAAACCTCTAGGTGGAAGAGGTATCATTTGCAAAAACCCTGAAATGGGGAGGAACGAAATAAGATTGACATTTTGGAGTGAAGAGAAAGACTCAGAACTACAGGTGTCGGAAAGGATGGGGTGCTTTGAAATGTTTTGTTTTGGGGCTTCTGTCTTTATAAGCAATGGGGAGGCATTTGGGATACACTCTTACGATGCTGGGGATGACGGCATGTTTACACTGATTCTTGTTGCCTGACACAATGCCTACAGCTATATATACCTACAGCAGATCGTAGACTACGTGACTTGAGCTTTGGAGATTTAACAACAGGAGCGTTCACTGGTGGCTCCAGATGGCACTGTTGCCTGTGTAATGGGGCCAGGAGCCAGAAGGGAAGGGTTACAGGCAAGGAGAGGTGAAGAAGTTAGATGCCTGGAGTTTGAGTAGCCTTGAACAAAACTGAATCTGACGGGGGGAAAGGGATTGAAAAGAAATAGCTAAATGAGGGGTTGAAGTCAAGAAATGTTTTCCTGTAGAATTTAAGAACCAGAATTTGAAAACACTGATCACAGCCAGCAAAGAAAACCACACTGGAGGCTTTTAGATAGTCATTTATGTAAGTTCTATAGGAAGAGAGTATAGCCTGAGACCCACAGAGGATTGGTAAAGGATTGCCTCTCGTTTACAGGAGCTAGACAGGGAGTCCAGCTAAAGGAACGGTGGGCAGTCTGTGGGAGCAGCAGGCATTTCCTCCGGTGGCTTACTTTTGTCTGGGTGGTGGGAGAGAGATCAAGACCCAGAAGAGGGTAAAAAGGAGGGAATTTCAAAGCTTTGCAGAGAAAGAGAAAAAGGACTTAAAATATGGTAAGTCGTGGTGGGTGTAATATTTTGGTATAACTAATTATATATATGTGTGTGTGTGTGTATATATATATATATATATATATATATATATATATATATATATATATATATAAAACCCTCCCCTTCCCTGTCCTTTGTTACAGTCCCTGAGCTCTCCAAAGTGATGAGTCTGTTTTGTATGCCATGACATAACTTAGGTTTGTAGCCCTAATAGCTTCTAGGTGGGGGTGGCTGGTTGCCAAGGGAACCAAATCTATTACTAAATGATCCTAACCTCAAGCAAGGGAAATGGAACTAATGGTCATTGGTGATCAATTATTTAATTATCTATGCTTACATAATAAAGTCTCCATAAAATTCAAAATAAAAAGGGGTGGAGGCCTGGCTGCTTAGACTGGAAAAACCTGCAGAGGGTGGTCAGACAAAGAGGCCACAATCTGAGACCAGCAATTGATATCTGAAATGGAAGGGTGGGCTTGTGAGGTTGAACCCTTAATCTGTGGCTCTTCAAGTCTGTGCTTGTTAGCATCAGAGAGCTGGAAAATGGCTTCATATGGAGAAGGCAAACTTGTGGTGTCAAAAGTGAAGTCAGGGGAAGTCAGAAAACGTGGTTAGAGATAAGCGACAAGGAGGGGAAGTCAGGAAGCGAGGTTAGAGATGATAAGTGACAAGGAGCAAGTCTCTGGTTACCAAATGGTAAAAAGCAAACACAGGAGAGTGGCCGGGGTCCCAGTTCTGTGGATCTGGCTTTATCGGTATGGAGATAGGGATCTATAGTACTTTTTAGTGTGTTTTCAATGTAAGTTATCAGAACAGTGGCATTGGTGTCCTCAGCAGCTAAAATATTCATTTTTGTATTAGAGAGAAACTAAGTAAGAGTCGTGAGACTCGAATATTCATCATTATCAAGTCTCTCCAGGAAGCAAGAATGTGTCGTCTCATGAGCTGGAAGTTATTAGCTGGAGAGTCTTCGCTGTTTGAGCTTGGGAGTGGGAGGGACATTGACCTCCATGAGCTAGCTGGAGGGACGCAGAGCTCTGGAGGAAACCAATTACTCACTGTCATAGGGAGTGCTCACTGTCATAGGGAGAACAGTCAGAAGGCTGCAGGGTCCAATCTGAAGTAATCCAGGCTCAAATCCTAGATCTTCCTCTTAAAGAATAGAACTTAGATGATGGAATGAACCCTATTTAAACCCCTGTTTCCCTAACTGTAAGAGAAAAAAAAAATACCAGCCAGCTGTCCATGGATGCTGACCAGAATTTCAATGCTATACAAATCAAGCATAATTGTGTCTTCTGTCCACCCACTTTATTTTCATCACTTTCTAAAAGGTGTGGTACTTTCATCCTTATTTGAAAAGTAAGCTGGAGTCCAAACACGTGAAGTGCCTTGCCCAAGACCTCTTAGCTAGTGAGAGTCAGTCTGACCTGTTTGCAAAGTTGGGGTTTGGTTGGTTGGTTGGTTCGTTGTTTTATTTTGAGTTTTGGGTTTTTGTTTTTGTTTTGCTTTCGTTTTGTTTTTTTAGTCTATGTATTAAAGCCTCCGCCAGGCATTCATGAGGTGTGCCGCTGTCTGTCACTGGGCTGTGCACTAGATACCTGTGCTATCCTCAGTCTCCACAGTTGGTGACCACAGCCATCTGTAATGTCCCTGTAGCACTCTCCCACAGGTGATATGCCATTCTTCCGAGACTGCAGAGCCACTGTGTGGCAGAGCTGGGCATAAACCAGACGGCTGCATTTTAAAGCCTGCGCTCTCCCTGCTACAGCAAGTGCTCTGCAAATGAAAGGAAGGCATAGACCATCTGGGTAGATCATAAGACAGTCAGTGCCTCTGGCTCCGGGTCACATGATGCTTTTACAAACAACAATACCGAGGAGGGGTGGCTGGTAGGAGGAAACACTTCCAGTAGTCTATAGTACTATAGGTTACTGTGGTTGGCACAATTGATGTTTCAAAAGAGCTAATGTATCCTGGTTTAAATGTCCCCAGCTCAGGTAAACGATAAATGTCCATTAGTCTGCATCTTGCTACTTGTTACTAAAAAGTTGATCTGAGCTGAGTTTGTAGCTTTGCAGGTTCTAGTTCTTGTCTGAATAGGCTCCTTGCTGCTCTCTGGTAGGGGTGCCAAATGACAGGGAGCCAAGGAGTGAAGGACGGGGGCGGAGCTTCAGCTCCCAAGGAGAATCTTTATCAGAGGCCTGAGTGATTCCCTGAGAGGGGAGGGAAGAAAAAAGGGAGAGACAGAAGTAGGGAGAGGAGGAGAGGATGAAAGAGGAAGAGGGAGAGAACGCGCACCAAATCCCAATTTGGAATAGCCACACATGGCCTGAGATTTCCCCAGGGCTGTGCTCTTGTAAGTTTCACCACCTCCCACCGGTGCCACCATGAGGACCACCAACACTTTAACGCGGGACCTTGGGTAACATTCCATATCCAAAGGGTTCTCCAGGATCCTTGTCCGTCACAACGGCAATGTGTTCAGTTCGTCCCCAGATTCCGTTCTCTGATTCAACACTGGGCAAACGTCCAACTCCACAGTCTCTTTTGTGAGTCCAAGAAAAGACTTCAACTAATTAAAACTAGTTACATATTTTTAAAACACACTCGTGTGTCAGACAAAGGGTGTGTCATTCCTATTTGAAACAGAGTAAGGGGATCTCAACAGTGGAACTAGATCAAAATCTCCGCCAAGACCAACACTCCCAAATTCCAAGCCCACTTGTGTTTTCCCTCGCCACCACTAGGGGGCAGATGTGCACACAGTAATGTGCAATTCTTTTTCAAAGGGTAAGCCACTTTCTTAATAAATGAGAGATGTCTCGCTGAATCAAGAAAGGCCCGTTTGACCCTTGACTGATGAGGCAGAAGGGTGGGGCAGTATGGACAGGGGAATATGGGAATGGCAGAAGAGGTGATTGACGGGTGGAGACCCGTTTTCCTCTCAGGTAAGCTGTCAGATGTGAGGAGCCAGCAAGTGTAGGGTTACATGATCCCCTACCTAGGTGGTGTCAGTGGGAAGCCAGGGGTAAGATGCACTGGTTCAAGGCAAAGCCATACTTTTAAAAATCATCTTAGGGTTATAACTTATCTTTTTACAGTTATAGCTGTGTAATTTACCTTATCAGAAGAAGACTTTACCTAAAAGGTGGGTTTTTTCATATTTTTGATGATTCTTCCATTTATTCAGAATATAGAATTTGTATATAACTGGATGAAGTTACCACGTGCATGTAAAGAAAATTCTGTAGGGTCCTACTCCTAGACAAAGAACTACTGGCAACTAATGACTGTCGGGAGTAGAATTAGCTGCTCCCAGAGATTAGCGGCCTTATCCATGACAAAGTGGCCAGCCTTGAAACCATATGCTCACAAACAACACATACATATCTGTTGCTGAACTCAACACATACATATCTGTAACAATAATAAGCAAAGAAAAAGAGGTTATCAGCTGAAAAATAGGGGTGTGAGGGAGGGGTTAGAAGGGAAGAACTTGGGAGGATCTGAAGGGGGGACTTGGGAGGGGTTGGAAGGAAGGAAGCTAGGTAAGTGATCAGTATATTTCAATTAAAAATGTATTAAAAGGAAAAGAGAGCTGACTGTTCAAACGCAGTGCTTGGAGAGAGAGAAGGTCATTTGCCAGAGCCCTTACCCAGCATGCACAAAGCCCTGGGTTTCATCCCCAGTGTTATGGTTTTGGTCCCTGGTCCCTTTAAGAGACAAGTCATGCCTACTCCCTCCCCATCCGCTGAGGCAGGCTGATCTTCAGCTTCCGGCCTGAGCTCACTCTCTTTTCCATCTTCGTCTCGGAGAGGCAGCTTTGCTTCTGCCTCTCTCCCCACTTCTCCGCTTCCCCTCTCTGTCTCTCTCTCCCCCTCCTCTCTCTCTCTCTCTCTCTCTCTCTCTCTCTCTCTCTCTCTCTCTCTCTCTCTCTTCCCCTTCTCTCTTCCCCCCTCATAACCCCCTGAGTAAATATTCAACCTCACTCTGCAAGTTGTGTCTATCCATGTCTCTGTCCCCTGCCTGCCCGCCCGCCATGTGTCTCCCTCCCTGGGACCAGCCATTGCTCAGGGACCAGCAGCCATCTCTGCCTGGGACTGGCTGCTCCCAGGGCCCACTGTCTGCTGCCACATGGCCGACTACCACCATTTGGGACCTACAGCATTTCTGCTGCCTACTGTTGCTGGGGATCTTGAAGCATTTTTTAAAAAATTATAAAACCCAGCATCTCAGAGACTGGACATGGTGGTGCATGCTTATAATCCTGGTCATTGAAGGCAGGAGGATCAGGATTTCAACCCATGCTTGGCTCTATAGCAAGTACACAACCACCATGTGCCCTGTAAACTTGGGTTGACCTTCTGGGGATGAGAGCATGGGACAAAGGATATATCTCACTTCGTATCAGAGAGAAAGAGTGAACGACAGAGAGGCCCAGGACAAAGTGCTACTCCAAGAGACATGCTTCCAAAGACTTACCCCTGAGAGAGACCAGGGTTGTGGCTCAAGTACCCAAACCCTCTAGACAAGTACTACATTCTAAAATCTACAACCTCCCAAATGGTGCCAGGACCTGAAAACCTAAGTCAACACATGGGCCAGACAGAAGTGCCCCACCTTCTTCCAGAGTACTTAAGTCATAGCTAGCCCCACAACCTAACGTGTTTCTATGATGAACCCACGTGCTTCTTCAAGGATTCTCAAGCTCACCTGGTGACATCAGTCATTCCCATGGGGTGTTTTTGGTGGAGGCTGGGGGAGTGTCCTGCTCCACACACCAGAACTAGCTCAAATCTCTATGATAAAGCATTCATCTTGACTTTGTGGCCCGGGTATAGGAGAGACCCTGGAAAATTAACTGAACTAGAAAAGGAAAAGATCTCAAGAAACCACAGGGAGAAGCTAGACAGCTTTCTGGCTCTGTGGCCTGAGAAACCCAATGCAAAGCCATGAACCTCAATAGCCATGGGCCTGTGAACTAATGGCAGAAAGGTTTGGTTTGCTGGTGGCATCTCAGCAGAGGCCCTGAGGAGAGACTAAAATGTCCTTGTGAGAGAGGAGGTGCAGGTCCCTCTGCCCTCAGAGGTCATGAAGGCGCACACACTGTGCCCACAGAGATGGAGCCCATACATAAAACTCATCATGCTATTCCCTACAAGGCTTGCTTGCCTAACAGCCTGTTCTGAGACTACACATCCATTGTCTGCATCTCATCAAGATTCCTCTACTGGAGTCAGGATTATTACTATCTTCATGTCACCCTTTCTCTTGAATTTTTCTATTAAAGATTTTTGACTTAAAATTTATTTTTAAGTAATGTTCCTCAAGTAAACAACCACTTTTCATTCTAATAAGACAAAGATTAAGCAGCTTACGTTACATAAATAAATTGTAAACTAATTATATAGAATAATTTGCATATGAATTTTCATAACATGTGTAGCACACATACTTGTATAAATAAAATAAACATTTAAGATTATTTGTTGTGGCATCCAATCAAGAAACTGCAGGATAACAAGCAGCAGTGACTAGATGGCTCAGCTGTTCAGAGCTCTTAGTGCTCATCCGAAGACCCAAGTTTAACTCTTAGCACCTATGTCAGATGGCTCACAATCACTTCAGCTCTAGCTCCAGGGGATCCAGCACCCTCACCCTCTTCTGGACTCTGCAATCACATGCATTCATACATGCACATACCCACACACCAACATACGTGTGTGTGTGTGTGTGTATATAACTCAAAATAAAACAAAGTTTTAAAGAGATGAAGGAGACTTACTCAGAAGTCAGTACTACCCAAGGACAGGGTCAGGACCTTCTAATTGAGTGCTGAGATCACTATCAAATAAAAAGGAAGTACCTCCTATCTGTTAGTGACAGAGTTGCTTCTGACAATTGGAAAGCGAGATCACTATCAAATAAGAAGGAAGTACCTTCTATCTGTTAGTGATAGAGTTGCTTCTGACAATTGGAAAGTGAGATCACTATCAAATAAGAAGGAAGTACCTCCTATCTATTAGTGACAGAGTTGCTTCTGACAACTACAAAGCAAGGGTCCATTTTTTTGTCACTATAATGGAATCTGTGAAGCTGGATACTTCAGAAATAAGAAGTTTCTTTTGTTTATATTTCTAGAGGTTCAAAGACATGGTTTAAGCATCATCTTGCTTCTGATGAAAGTCTTATTGTCCATGGCATCACAGTGGCAGGCACACACATGAGAGGGATAGATCACATGGTGACACAGGAAATAAAAACTAGACTTTAGATTCATGATGTAGTAGAGGGGGATGCTTATTTGTTTCAGCCACCCGGCTAGCTTAGACTCAAAATAGCCACTCAGAAAATGTATTAAATAAATCACTGTTTGGCCCATTAGCTCTAGCTTATTATTGGTTAACTCTTATCTTTTAATTTAACTCATTTCTAGTAATCTGTGTATCATCACATGACAGTGGCTTACCACCAAAGTTTCGACATGTCTGACTCTGGCAGTGGCTCCATAATGTCTCCCTGACTCTGCCCTTCTTTCTCCCAGCATTCAGTTCCATCTTCCCTGCCTACCTAAGTTCTACCCTGCTATAGGTCCAAAGCAGTTTTTTTTTATTCATTAACGATAATCATAGCACATGGAGGGGACTCCCACATCACCTCCCCTTTTCTGTTTAAATGAAAAGGAAGGCTTTATCTTCAACATAGTAAAATTACATATAACAAAACAGGTATCAAGCAAGAATTACAATTATAATATTTATATCTACTTTGTCTTTTATCGTATCTAAGGAAAACTATCTATCTATTCTTCAACTCCATCAAAGACTCCAGAAGGATATAATATTACCTAAGTAAACAATAAGTTCATTGTAAGCAATTTCCAAAACTCTAGAATTGACAGACACATTTCACTTCCTGGACAGTCACCCAAAGTTTTTTGTACCATTGGGACATTCATCTTCAGCCTACAGGCCCATAGAATCCAGCAGACTTTTCCATGAAGCAGGAAATTTCAAAGACAGTTCCACCTATATTGACAGTATGTCAGTCCCTTTTTTCCTTCTGGGTCCTGCAGAAAGTCTAGCAGACTCTTTCATGAAGCAGGAACCCTGAAGGATCATCTCACCTTTAGGCAAGTTCAGTAGTCATTTCTCTGTGGGTCCTGCATGTCCAGTTAAGCAGTCCAGGCAAGAACAGTTTCTTGCCCAAATGGTCAACCAATTCCATAAAGAGCCTCTTTAATGCCCATCTTCCTGTTGAAGTAGTTTGTGCCACCAAGAGTAGACATGTCTCATTGTCATGAAAAGTCCTAAGTTGTTAAAACATTTTAAATGCCATATTCTGAAGGTCTCTGAAAGATTTGAAGAATATCTAAATAACTGAAATATATCTCTATACATCTAGAAAATCTAACAAACATGACTACAAGCTTGACTATTATAGATAATTATCTATTAACTTGTATTTCTTAATTATACATTACATTTTTAAATGAACTACACAAACACAATACCTTAACCAAGATCAGAAATACATATACTTATAACAAAATTGACCTTAAATTTGTATCAATAAACCAAGATCCATACCAATGCAAATTATTCATATCTATATCATATCCCCCTTTAAATGTAAAGAAACATTTACAAACAATATTTGGGAAAATGAGCACAGTTCTGTCTAGACTTCTTCCTGCTGTTTATTGGGCCAGGTAATTTTTTGAGGGTTGATGAGGAACAGTTCTATATTCTGTCAATTATATTTTAAATAAACGCTGATTGGCCTGTAGCCAGACAGGAAGTAGAGGTGGGCAATGAGAACAGGAGTATTCTAGGAAGAAGGAAGCTCTTTCCCCAGTCCTGCCCAGTCCACCGAAGAAGCAGGATGTGACCTGCCTCACTGAAAAAGGTACTGAGTTATGTGGCTAACATATACTAGAATAATAGGTTAATATAAGTTACAAGACTTAATACGAAGCCTGAGCTAATGGGCTAATCAGTTTATCATTAATACAGACTGACCTCTGTGTAATTTCTTTGGGGGCTTAACAGCTGTAGGAACTGGGCAGGACAGTAACCTCCAACAAGCAAGCCCTCCTGTTACAGAGGATGTTCAAGGCGACCTTTCAGGGGATCTCGATCCATGAAACTATATTAGCCTGGAATGAATTTACAGATTCTTATCCTCTGTGGAAACAAAAGAAGAACCTCTTTTCCAAAGCAACATATCCTTAGACTCAAATTTTAAAGTCAAGATACCTTTACATTGGTTTAACTTAGCAGCCTGTACAATGAAATGTGTCTCTGTACTTAGCTCCTTCATAGTCAAAATATTCAAATAAAACACAATAATATACATAATCCAGACTCTCTGTGAATTTTACATCTTTACGTAGCTTATTTTTCTTTATTCCTTTTAATCTATGACTGTATTCTGTCTCTTTAAAGACTTTTTTAAATGATTTACTTCTTTTCCAACTCTCTGTACTTTTTTTCTTCTCTCTCCCAAGCCTACATACATCTATTCAATACTGTGACCCATTTAGAGTTTTTTTATGTCTGAATCTGTCCTTATTGCATTATCTGTAATTCTTTACTGTCTTGAAGAGCTTTTAAAATGGTAAGCAGCTTGGTTGCAGCTGCTCTGGAAGCTGGCTCTGCCTCTCTCCACTTTTAAAATGGTGGAGGTACCATTACTTCCAGCTCTGGGGCCACCAGGTAGGAGCTCAGCACTTTAACTCTGAGAATGAGTGTGCAGCACATAAACCCTTTTGATCTGAGTAATAGCTAAATATGCCCTGCAGTGCACTGTGTGGCCTGGAAATTTCTCTGTGTGTGGTTTCAGGAATCCACCATGCTCTCCTGTATGTGCACACCTAGCAGTCCTGATCCCGCTACCTGTCCAGGCTGGGGGCACTGAGCTGGTTCTCAGCTACTTTTCTCCCAACCTCAAGTGGGCACACAAATACCTAGGCCCACAAATACCATTCAAATGCTCCATAGCCGAAGTTTGTGCTGGCAGCATGGCCCAGGAAGCTATCTTTTTTAAAGGGTGCAGTTTTTTCTACTACCAGTGAATAAGGAAAACCTCCCTTAAAGGAGCTTCAGAACACTGCCAGCTGAAAAAATTTGAGGCTAAACTTTGTTTTTCTGTGTCTAGCTTTTTTAGGTTTTACATGGATTTTGTCCACCACATTTGCATGCCAAATGAAGTGGAGGAGGGGGCCCGCTTGTTTGTCCCAGTTGCCTGGCTAGCTTAAACCTGAAATAAGCACACAGAAACTGTATAAATTAAATCACTGCTTGGTCCATTAGCTCTAACTTCTTATTGGTTAACTCTTATATCTTAATTTAACCTATTTCTGGTAATCTGTGTATCCCACATGGCAGTGGCTTACTGCCAAAGTTTCAGCATGTCCGACTCTGGCAGTGGCTCCATAGAGTCTCTCTGACTCTGCCCTTCTTTCTCCCAGCATTTAGTTCTGTCTTCCCTGCCTACCTACGTTCTGCCCTGCTATATAGGTCCAAAGCAGTTTATTCATTAATGGTAATCACAGCACACAGAGGGGACCCCACATCATCATGAGACCTACCTTAGTCCTTTCTATGGACAAAACCTCCCATGTTCTCACCAGCCTCCACCAGATCTCACCAGGCCCCTCCTCTCCGAGATTCTGCTACTCATGGCCACATCCACTCTAGGAACCAAGCTTCCATAAATAAAGCTTCTAACAGCAGATTCGGGGTACACACTCAACACATACCCAACCCAATACACATCTAATCCAACACACACTCAACACATACCCAATGCATACCTAAAACCCACCCAGTATAACACATACCCAAACCACAGCATAGAAGAAGCAGACAACAGTGTGATTTTAGAACAGGAAGCAGGTGTTTTGGGAATAAGCTCAAACCCTCAAAATCCCTCAGTCTTACTCTGGAGGACTCTCTGGCCCAATTTTCTGCCCACTTCTCTAGACTAGGCTCTGAAATCACTCCTTCTAGAATGTCTTCCTTGAACATGAAACCCACTCTGTTGGGTCTGACACCTCTCCATTACTTGAGTGTCATAGCCCTAAACTCTTATCAGGACTACCTCTCCGGATCAACTTTAACTAGTCATACTAATGTTTGTATAAATTCTAGTGGGTTGAGGAAGGATGAGCTTGGGAAACATTCCACTCTCCCAGCCAAAATCCCTTTCTTTTAGAAATAGCATTATTTCAGAGTCACAATAAAATTTTTAGAAAGAGCCATAAGTAGTTCCCAAAGACTCCTGTCCCTATGGACCTGGCAAAGATTACAGTGCCTTTTACTGCTGAAAAAATAAAATTTTATGGGAAGACAATGAACCCTGGCAAAGAGCTTGTACTATTTTTTTGGGAGAAATTAATAGCAATTATTCCAAAACCGATAGACTTAACCTTATAAAGAGAACTTCTTGGATTCTTCGCCAAATTGTATGTGATGCTTCAATAACTGGAGCCCATACATTTTATACTGATGCAAATAAATCAGGGAATGCAGTTTACAAATCAGAAGGATTAAGTATGATGGGACAAAGCCCTTATAATTCTGTCTATAAGGCAGAATTATATGTTATTCTTATTGTACTAAGGGATTTTAAAGAACTCTCAATATAGTTACTGATTCACAATATGCAGAAAGAGTTGTCTTGCATATTGAAACCACTGAATTTATACCAGATGATATGGAATTGACTTCATTAGTCATCCAGGTGCAAGATACAAATAGGAACAGGCTTTGTCCTATATACATAACACACATCCAATCCCATACGGGTCTTCCAGGTCCTCTAGCACAAGGTAATGCAGAAATTGATCAATTATTGATTGGAAGTGTGTTACAGACTTCTGAATTTCGTTAAAAAATTATGTCAATAGCAAAGGTTTAAAGAAAGAATTTTCTATTACATGGCAACAAGCAAAGAAAATTATGAAGAGATGTCCTAGTTCCTCTTTCTATAATCAAACACAATTGCCTGCAGGGAGTAAGACTAAGGGTGCTCAAAAGAATGAAATCTGGCAGATAAATGTGTTCCATTTTGCAGAATTTGGTAAATTAAAATATGTACACCACACCATAGACACATATTCAGGTTTTCAACGGGCAACCCTCTGAACTTGGAAAAGGCTGATTCAGTAATCAAGCATTTATAGAAGTTATGGCCATCATGGGCATTCCTACAAAAATAAAGATAGACAATGGTCTGGCATATGTATCTAAGAAAATGAAATGTTTTTGCTTATTATAATATAAAGCATATTACAGGTATATCAAATAATACTACAGGTTAAGCAGTTATAAAAAGGTCAAATCGTACTATAAAGGATATGCTGAACAAACAGAAGAGGATGGAAAATACCCTCAGAAATAGATTGCATAATGCTTTATTAACCTTGAATTTTCTTAACACTAATGAGAAAGGAACAACAGCATCAGAGAGGCATTAGATAATGGAAAAACTTCTGAATTGAATTAATCAGTATACTTCAAGGATGTGTTGACCTCACAATGGAAACCAGAAGATGTGCTATATTGGGGAAGGGGTTTTGCTATTGTTTCCACAGGAGAATAAAAATTATGGATACCATAAAAATCAATTAAGATTTGCTTTGAAAAGGAGAAACCTCTTAAAAAAGAGAAATGACAGCTCATCCACACAGTGAAAATCACACAGGTGGTAAAGAAACCTCATAAGGATTGGGGCAGGGATTTGCTCTTATCTTTGCAGGAAAATACACATTATCAAAAATTCAAGAGACCCTGGATGTTTAAATGCTGACAGAAGGAAAAATAACTATCGACTAAGGATCATCTAAAAAACGGAATATGGATCATGTATAAAGGTAGTGGTTACACTTACATTTACACACGCACACATATAATACACACACACCTATACACACATATACCCATACACACATACACACACACACACACACACACACATATTCAGTTAGTTTTGGAGTTGGGCAATGGCTCTGTACTTCTCTAAATCCAAGCATTAAAAGGAATATTCAGAGTTTCTGTCTCCTATCAGGAACCATCTGGTATGGGACAGAAAGAACACTTTAGGGAAATTTTTACTTTCTTCATCTCTATTTTGTCTATATCATATTCTTCATTGAATGTTGAAGGAGCTGCGGGCTGCATTCCTGGCAACCGGCCGCCCGCACAACTAGCTTTATACCCGGAATAATTACACGGAAACTGTATTCTTTTAATCACTGCTTGGTCCATTAGTTTTAACCTCTTATTGGCTAGCTCTTACATATTGATCTAACCCATTTGTAATATTCTGTGTAGCACCATGAGCTGGCTTACCAGGAAAGATCTTAACCTGCGTCTGTCTGGAGTGGGAGAATCATGGCGACTCACTCACTCAGCTTCTTTCTCCCAGCATTCTCTTCTGTTTACTCCACCCACCTAAGGGTTGGCCTATCAAATGGGCCTAGACAGTTTCTTTATTAATTAACCAATGAAAGCAACAGATAGAAAGATGACCCTCCTCCATCAATTGAATGTCTGTTTATATGAATGATGTTTAAGTTTTCCACGATAAACTATAGATTTTTCTACAGATCCTTCTCCTGCAGTAATATTTGAAGTTTCCAGAAAGAAGATGGAGCCCCACAGCAACAACTCCACCTATTTGGATAACATCATGATGCTGACAGAGCTACTATAAGACTGGTTTTTGGGTACCAGCTGCTGAAATGGTACACCTTCTCATGATGTTCTGGCCAGAACTCCAAATAAGAACTTTGAAAAAAACTGCTTAGAAATTGTTTGCAACTGTACTAGATAGTAATTTTGAAACTTAACCATCACTTTACTTTTGCAGAATCCCATTAAGAGAACATCGCCCCCATGACAACAATGAGAAATTCTAGAGAACGATGCCCCCATCCCAAAAAAGTTTGTCCTTAGGGTTGGGAACACTGTTTAGGGGTTGTTGGTTATTACTTGTACTAAATAGATGGTTGGGGCAAAAGCTATGTTTGTTCAGAAAAAAAAAGGAATAACAATAGTGAGTAATAGAGTGAATACTTATGAGCTATTATTTATGGATAATTTACATTGGTATAGTTTTGTCATATATTGCTCACTTTGGAAGCTGCTTAACTGTACTTCCTTCCTGCTCAAGTAATATTATCTCTTTTTTCAGGCCTTTTATGGGGTTGAAGATTAGATAGTCATAGTTACTGTACTCTTATGATATAGTCAAGCCATTTCCTATATAAGACTTAGACTCCTTAGGATGCTTATTAAAACATTTATCATACATTCCTTGTTTAATATTATTTATGCTGGTTGTAGTTCTAATTGTACTTGATATCTATTCCTAGTGTATATAGTTTTGTATTGGGTTTGGAACCCTCTTATTTTAAAAAAAAGGGGGAAGCTGTGAAAAGACTTTCTGTTCCTTCAGCCAACAGCCTTTACGATATCAGCCCACTTGGGTGTGGTCTCTTATACTGTAAAAGCAGTTGTAAGCGTGTGCCTGCTCTTTTGCTTCCAGCTTCTGCTTTCAGCTGCTAGACTCTGTTCCTGTTCATGCAGAGGACTGTTACCTAGGACAACGATCTGTAAGTTTTCCCCTTAAATAAATAACCCTTTTTTTATTCATAATTCTGAACTGGTGTGGGATTATTTGGTGATTTCCATCATCATCCCACCACCTCCTCACCGTGTCCTGAGCTGGGTAGCTCTAGTTTGCTTATTGACACCCCAAGCGGCTTGTTTAAAGTCCTACCCAGGGACACTCATGCTCCTGACAAGCCTTCTGTGTCTCCTAGGGGGAGTTCTCACTCTCTGAAATGCCTCTTTATATCTTCTGTCTTCAAACACCCACCCTATCTTCAAGCCTGGCTTGGGGGTAACCTCAAACTCCCAAACACAAATTCGAGAGGATCCCAAACACCTGTGTAGTTTAGGAGCCCTTCTGAATTTGCCCCTGGCTTCAGTCTTCATTCTATTCAGGGGAAATTTTCCTCCTCTCCCAGGATCCAGACATGCTCACCTCATCTAGGCAGGTGTGCATTTCTGTCATCCTGCCACACTTTCTCCTTCTGATTTCTGGGAAGAGCTTGACTGTATAAAGCTACATGGACAAAAACAACATTCCAGAGCTGAGGAGGTAGCTGGGCAGTAGAATGCTTGCCTACATTTACAAGATTTGATACTCTAGAATTGAGAAATTGATTACTTGATTAACTACATCTCTATCATCTAATTCTGATTTCTATTACCACAGATGAACTTTAGACTTGATGAAAACTGAACCAAATACTATGTACTTTTGGATGCATAGTATCTGACACATACTGCCTTCTTCTATTCCACTTATTATATATACATACATATATACATATATATGCATAAGAAGGTCATGTGTGTGTGTATGTGTGTGGTATATATTGGTTACACTCTGGCTTCATGTGGTGCTTTTGCGATTGATTCATGCTGTAGTGGTAACAGGCAATTTTTATCCCATTGTGTGAAGTTGATTCACCCACTCTTCCACTAATAGAGGTATGGTTTGTTTTTTGATGTGGGCTATGCTGAGGCACACAAAGCTGCTGTGGAGAATGTGGGATAAGTAGTTTGGAGGAAACAGCCTTGTCTTTTTATGTTGAGTTTAATTCTGAATTTATGTGTAATCTTGAGCACCTTTCCTTTGGTAGGTGGGCACAGGAAGGCACAGGCACTTCTTTAAAGCCCGACCCCCTTTGCCTTGTCCTTGGGCAATATGATACTCCTTTGATTGCTCCCTTGGTAAACTCGGCTTTACTGGCCGCTTGGAGTTCGTGGTTCTAGTGAGTATAAAAACTGCATGGGGCCAACATAAGGGACAGAAACGCAGTCAGTGCCACTCTCAGAGAACATTCCTTCTATCCCGTGTTCACATTTCTCTGATATTCTTGACCAAACCCACATTATAAAAACCTCCAGCTCTGTAGTAGAGTTTGAAGTCAAGGATTGTGATGCCTCCAGAAGTTTCTTCATTGTACAGGATTGTTTTGGCTATCCTGGGTTTGTTTTTTTTTTTTTTTTTTTTTTTTTTTTTGGTTTTCCATATGAAGTTGAGTCCCATTCTTTCGAGGTCTGTGAAGAATTTTGCTGGGATTTTGCTGGGCATTGCATTGAATCTGTAGATTGCTTTTGGTAAGATTGCCATTTTTACTATGTTAATTCTAGCTACCCAAGATCATGGGAGATCTTTCCACTTTCTGGTGTCTTCCTCAATTTCTATTTTCAAAGATTTAAAGTTCTTGTCATACAAGTCTTCTACTTGTTTGATTAGAGTTACTCCAAGAAATTTTATACTATTTGTGGCTATTGTGAAGGATGTTGTTTCTCTGATTTCTTTCTCAGCCCATTTATCATCTGTGTACAGGAGGACTACTGATTTTTTTGAGTTAATCTTGTATCCTGCTACATTACTGAACATGTTTATGAGTTGTAGGAGTTCCTTGGTAGAATTTTTGGAGTCTCTTATGTAAACTATCATATCATCAGCAGATAGTGAGAGTTTGACTTCTTTTCTGATTTGTATCCCCTTGATCTCCTTTTGGTGTCTTATTGCTCTAGCTAGGACCTCAAAATATATACTGAATAGATATGGAGAAAGTGAACATTGTTCCTGATTTCAGTGGTATCGCTGGGATTTTCTCTCCATTTAGTTTGATGTTGGCTGTTGGCTTGCTGTATATTGCCTTTATTGATATTCCATCTTACACCTGTAAGAATGGCCAAGATCAAAAATACTGATGACAGCTTATGCTGGAGAGGATGTGGGGTAAAGGGAACATTCCTGCATTGCTGGTGGGAGTGCAAGCTGGTACAGACCCTTTGGATGTCAGTGTGGCAATTTCTCAGAAAATAAAAAAAAATAACCTTCCTCAAGAGCCAATAATACCACTTTTGGGTATATATCCAAAGGATGCTCAATCGTGCCACAAGGACATTTGCTCAACTATGTTCATAGCAGCATTGTTTGTCATAGCCAGAACCTGGAAACAACCTAAATGCCTCTTGCCTAAAGAATGGATAAGGAAAATGTGGTACATTTACACAATGGAGTACTAAACAACAGAAAAAAATAAAGACATTTTGAATTTTGCAGGAAAATAGATGGAGCTAGAAAACATCATATTGAGTGAGGTAACCCAGACCCAGAAAGATATATATCCTATGTACTCACTCATAAATGTTTTTTAAACATAAAGCAAAGAAAACTAGCCCACAAGTCACAATCCCAGAGAACCTAGACAACAATGAGGACCCTAAGAGAGACAAACATAGATGAAATCTACATGGGAAGTAGAAAATGACAAGATCTTCTGAGTAAATTGGGAGCATGGGGACATGGGAGGGGTTGAAGGGGAGGAAAGGGGCAGGGAGGGGAGCAGAGAAAAATGTAGAGCTCAGAAAAAAAAAAAAGACCTCCAGCATAGACCATGTACCCATTTAAACACCACTCTTAAACCAATATCCACGTAAGTATTTTTAAAAGTGTTGGTTTCCAACACTGACCTCAGGGCCACCCACAACGCACATGTGGCTAAAGGATAGTTTTCCTACCACCTCTCAGAACTCAACACTTGAGGTTTCTTTGCTCTGGGGTTGATCCCCATTCCTCTGGAGTCATGTGCTCTTCAGAGCTGCACCATCTGGCAGATGGGGTCTCAAGCCTGAAGATCAGATCGCTCGAACCACCCACCAGCACCCTCTCCAGTCTGCAAAGCTGAGTGTCCTCAAATGGACACAGCTTCTCCACGTTGGAAAGGAAGTAGGGAGTCTTGGTTTTTAGGGACTTGGTTTTTAGACCTTACCCACTAGGCAACTTGAGATGGCCCAGACACTGGCTGAGCTCTGGCGGCAGCTCTGTTCCCGAGTGTGCCGCTGAGGGATATGTTCCTTTCTACACCTGAGCCCTGGTCCTTGTCTGTTTTTTTTTTTTGTTGTTGTTCTTTTTTTTATTTTATTATATTTTATTTATTTTTTTTGTTTTTTGGTTTTTCGAGACAGGGTTTCTCTGTAGCTTTGGTGCCTGTCCAGGAACTAGCTCTTGTAGACCAGGCTGGCCTCGAACTCCCAGAGATCCGCCTGCCTTTGCCTCCCGAGTGCTGGGATTAAAGGCGTGCGCCACCACCTCCGGGCCCTGGTCCTTGTCTGGATTCTTTATTTCTCTCCGCTCCCCTGCCCATGTTCAATTCATTGTCTCCTTTAGGTCCCTCCCTACAGCCTCTTCCTAGCACTCGCTGGACTTGGAGGAAGGGCGGCGGGAGTGCCCCGAAGCTGTGCTCACCTGTGCATCTAACATACTCTGAGATGCCTGAGAGCAACTCTGCTGCCAATTGCTGCGAGGCTGGCGGGCTGGCAATGCGCCCTACTTGGACCGGGTCAGCGGACACAGGACCACCAGGGACTCCCCGGGCTACTTGGGTGGCTCCCACGCTATCTACAGTGATAATTGTCACCACAGTCCTGGATGTCGTGGGAAACCTCCTTGTCATCCTCTCTGTGCTCAGGAACCGCAAGCTGCGGAATGCGGGTAAGTACCAGCCTCCTCAGGTCTGGGTTCCTTCTATGCCCTGCCACTGCTTCGAAGCCTGAACCATCCCACAAACACCCTGCCCGCCCCCTTTTCTCTCCTCAGTGCCCTGTGTCATTTCATCCTGGTTCCAAACTTTGATTCTTTGAAGAACTTAGGGGGAAGTTTTGGTCCCTGGATGCGAAGCTGTTCTGGAACTTGCCTCTACTCAGTGCACACTTGATCAACTAGTGCCAATGTGAACTGAGCCGAGCTTTTCATGTGTACTTGTTAGTGGCAGGATGTGGGCGCTGTAAGGAAGCAGCCTGCTATCCATGGCATTTCAACTGTTACTGCGAGATGGGGTCTTTTTTGGCCATGGACGCTCCCCACCTGTGAGAGAGACCCCTTTCCCTACCTGCCGAACTGATTTCATAAGTAGGCAATTAGAAAGTCCTTGCTGGAGGGTGAGTGGACTCTGCGTGGGTGCGAGCAATGAATGGATGAGCATTCTGTCAGGCACCGTGTCAAAGACTCATCACTGGGAGATACAATTCCAAGTAAGAGTGTTAGCTTAGACTCTTGTGAGCATGGCTTGCATCAACACTGGCTTTTCTGCATGAAGACAGAGAAATCAGGGGACTCACCGTGAGAACCATAACAAAGGTTTGGCTATAACAGGTGACAATTCTGAAATCATTTTTTTCTTTCCTATATATTCCCAGTTCCCCCTTTCCCTGCAGGACAACAAAACCAGAGGGAGGGGCGTGTAACTCAGCTCCTGACAGGGTACAGAGATGTGCTACCCTGTGACCTGGGGAGGAACCCCAAGGATCTACTGGTTAATTCTGGGATTTTTTTTCTTTTTTTTTATATTTGTTTTTCTTAAAAGAAAGCAAACTATCTTTTTTCATTATCCATACCCATCCAAGTATCCACTCCCTCCCCTCCTCCCATTCCCTCCACATACCCTCCCACCTCACCCCCATCCAATCCTCAGAGAAGGTGAGACACATTGCTTTGTGGAAGGTTCAAGGCCCTCCCTACTACATCTAGGTTGAGCAAGGTATCCATCCAAAGATAAATTCCCAAAAAGCCAGTACATGCAGTTGGGATAAATCATGGTGCCACTGGCCCCTCAGTCTGCCCCAGCCATGCAACTGTCAACCACATTCAGAAGGACTAGTTTGAACCTATGCTTGTTCCTTTCCAGTCTGGCTGGAGTTGGTGAGCTCCATTAGCTCATGTAGACTGTTTCAGTGGTGAACCCCTTATGGTCTTGATTTCTTTGTTCATATTCTCATTCCTCTCTGGGAATTTCTCTAGAGCCAGGTTTCTGCTAATTCTGTAATGACTCCCTCAATCAAGATACCTCTTTCCTTGCTCTCATCTCTGTCCTTCCTCCTTCTCAACTATCCCATTCCCTCAAGTTCTTCTCATCCCTCCCATTCTCCCCTCTTCTGCTCTAATGTCATTGTTTTTATGGCTGAGTAGTTCTCTAATGTGTAAATGTGCACATTTTCTTTACCCATTCTGCGATTGAGGGGCATCTATGCTGTTTCCAGGTTCTGGCTATTACAAACAATACTGCTATGAACATAGCTGAACAAATATCTTTGTAGTATCATTGGGCATCTTTTGGGTATATGCCCAAAAGTAGTATTGCTGGATCCTGAGGTAGGTTGATTCCCAGTTTTCTGAGAAACCGCCACACTGATTTCCAAAGTGGTTGTACAAGATTGCATTCCCACCAGCAATGGATGAGTGTTCCCTTTATTCCACATCCTCTCCACCATAAGCTATCATTGGTGTTTTTGATTTTAGCCATTCTGACAGATGTAAAATGGTATCTCAGAGTTATTTTGATTTTAATTTCCCTGATGGATAAGGATGTTGAACATTTCCTTAAGTATCTTTTGGCCATTTGAGATTCTTCAGTTGAGAATTCTCTGTTTAGTTCAGTATCCTAATTTTAACTGAGTTATTTAGAATTTTGATGTCCAATTTCTTGAGTCTTTTATGTATTTTGGAGATCAGTCCTTTGCCTGATGTGGGATTGGTAAAGATATTTTCCCATTCAGTAGGCTGCTTTTTTTTTTTTTTTTTTTTTTTTTGTATTATTGACTGTGTCTTTTGCTTTGCAGAAGCTTCCCAGTTTCAGGAGGTCCCATTTGTTTATTGTTGCTCTCAGTGTCTGTGCTACTGGTGTTATATTTAGGAAGCGGTCTCCGGTGCCCATGCATTGAAGGCTACTACCCACTTTCTCAGGTTCAGTGTGGTCAGATTTATATTGAGGTCTTTAATCCATTTGGACTTGAATTTTGTCCATTGGAATAGATATGGATCTATTTTCATTCTGCTACATGTTGGCATCCCTCCTGGCATGCTGGGTGCCAGGGAGGCCTCTATGTGTGGAGTCTCCCTGTTCGGTCCTTAGGTTGTCTGTCACAAGAGACATGGTTGAGGAAGTAGCCATTGCTGCTTCTTGCCTAAGGAAGATTAAGAATCCCACTTCCTCATGCTACTTAGGACTGTCCCACTCTGTGCTCCCCACAGTGCTCAGCAGCCAGGAATAGAGAGCAGGTGAATTGTTGGTGCTTCGTTCTCTTCTCTACCTCCTGATGCCTGTGCTGCAGCCCAACACAGAGAAACAAACTAACTAAAGTGCTATCTACACGCATTTTTCCTGCCCATGGCAGCTTCCACAGTCATTCTATATAACCAGTGCTTTCTTTTTCTTCCTCTTCCTCCTCCTCATCCTCCTCTTCTTCTCCTACTCCTTCTTCTTTTTTGAGGTGCTAAGAATGGACCAAAGAATCGTATTCGTGCCAGGCAGGTGCTCTCTGTGTGCCATATGCCAAGCCCCTGGTCGGCTCTGTTGGTGACACTCATTTACCTAATGTAATATTGGCTTAAACTAAATGACCATGGTAAAGCAATATTTCAAAATGATCTGAAAACCTGCAACACTTCGAAAATTAGCCCATCTACTCTTTATTTTTTGTTTGTAAAGTGAAGAATTTACATTTACCTCAGGAACAACTTGTCTCGGATTTTATACTCAAGTCCGTTCCCTAAATCTGTCAATACTGTGCCGGTTCTGTTCCCACTGCTGTGAAGAAATCGACAGAAGAAAGGAAAGGGTGGTCTGGGCTCACAATGTGAGGGTGCAGTCCACCACGGTGGGGAGAGAAAGGCGCAGGAGCATGAGACAGGTGGTCTCACTGTCTTCACAATCAGGGAACAGGAAGAGGGGAATGCTGCTTCTCAGCCCAGGTTATTTTGTTGTTTTGTTTTGTTGTTTTTCTAGACAGGGTTTCTCTGTCTAACAGCCCTGGCTGTCCTGAATCTGACTTTGTAGACAAGGCTGGCTTCGAACTCAGAGATCTGCCTGCCTCTACATCCTGAGTACTGGGATTAAAGGTGTGCGCCCCCTCTCAGCTGGCTCAGCTCAGATTCTTGTCTGTGCTCAGTCTAGGGATTAATCCATAGACTGTCTCTTCCCACATTTAAGGTGAGCCTTCCCATATGAATTGATGCTATCTGAAAACATCTTTGTCCTGAAGACATGATCAGAGGTTTGTGTCCTGGATATTCCAGGTCTTGTCAAGTTGACAGTATCAATATCATTATAAACCTCATGAAATTTGGACTAAAACATATAAAGAACATTTATTTCCAATAAGCAAAATGCATGACTCACCTGAGGTCCCAGCATGCTTCCCAGGGGACATGAGGACCTCTTACTGACAATGCCAGCTACACAGTGGACTCTTGTGCTCAGCTGTGGCACAAGCCCTTTAGATGGTGCTGCAGTGAGTAGACACTGCCATTTTGAAAGTATTTAGTCATTTGTCAGGCAGAAGGGCATCAGTGACTGAGCATTTCCTGGGAAAATATGAATGTAGGCTCGCACACAAGGTCTGTTCTTAGCACCCCGTGGTACCCAGGGCTCTCACCATCCCTTATCCAGAGAGAGGGCTATCCTAGAAGGTGCGGGTAAGCTATCCTTCGCCACAGGTACTGTGAAGAAATGGTGGCACAGCATTGAATCTGGTAGAACATCCATGTCCTTTGTTACTATTGCATTTACTGAAGCAATGAAAGGACACTCATCCAGTTCCCAGATGGTCTCTGCGGATGCTGTGGAAGAACGTTTGCTGATGCCACATCAGTTATTCTTTCAAACGCATGCTTCTTACACTCATAAATACATCTCCCTTTAAGATTTTGAAATGTCATCCTTGGAATTTTCCTGTACATGTTTAATGTTTTTAACTAAGGCAAAAACAATTTTATCTCTGCCTTTCTATGAATCATCCTAACACCCTGAGGGTTTTTCATAAATAATAAGACTTTGGAAGAAAACAATTTCTGCCCTCCAGGATTTGAGAATCTAATTAGATTACCATAAATGTATCCATTGTTTCAGTACTTGTAAAGAAACCAATTTAACAAATTATCTGCTCATTCTTTTCAAAATTGCTTATAACCAAAATGTTACTAAAATGCCTCACATAATTCGTGTGGCATTACTATTGCTTATGACCTTTATTGTAAGATCTGTTTGAGGTGCAATGCCATTCTTGGATGAGAGCAATCTAGTTGAAGGGTTTGGGGGAGCTGTTCAGCCTGACCAACCCCATCATTGTCTGACTTGGGACTCTCTCTGGCTCATTGCTCTGGCCTGGACTTCCCCTAACCATGGCTTCTGTGTTGATGCAGCATGACAGGTCTTTCTCTGAGCAGCACGCCATGTCTTTCCTGTGTATGGGAGAGCACAGATGTGCTGCACAGTAAATAAAGGCTGGAGGCCGGCACTGATCTGGAGGAGGTTAGTCCTCTGGGCAAGCAAGGGTCAGCTGTGGCTTCCCTCCCTGTAGATGCTTTCATTGGTTGGCTGTCTGTTGCTTACCACTGTTCCCTATGCTCCTGGAACAGTCAGAACCGCTCTGAGGAGGTTCTCAGGGTGCCTGCTGAATAAATGACTGGCTCAAGTAAATATTGACGGGAAACTCAATGTCCAAAGTCATTTTGAACATAAGTAAACTCTTCAGAGTTCAGAAGGCAAACAAAGAGGGGTGGCTGGGGTAGCTTGGTCTTTCAGAGATGAAGACTAGACAGTGTAGCACTGCCTACCTCCTCAGAAACAGACTTCCCAGAAAGGAGAGAGGATAGGAAAATCCTGTGTGGGAGATGTGCTCTACCTGTGAATAATGGAGACGTTCTACTTCAGAGAGCACAGCCCTGCAGTGGCGGCCCCTTCCACTGCTACAGCTTGTCTGACAGAGACAGGCCGGATGAGTCACCACAAGACTCTTGTATGAATGTTCATTACAAGCCATTACACACAATGCGGAACAGAGCTACACACTGGCTGACTGATTTCTCACCTCACTGGGGGAGACATCAGTGCAGCAGGAATCTCCTCCCCAATCTTATCCAGAGAGATCCCAGCATCTCAGCACCTCACAGATGGCAGGCAACGTGAGATCGGTAGTCACCTAATTGGGATTCTTGCCAAGACACTAGAAGACAGTCGGGCTGCTGGGCAGATGACTCTCCAGCAGGGCTGGAGGAGCTCAGCCTTTACGAACAATCGGCTTAATAGGGGAGAGTAATTGAATCGCTTTCCACGTGGAGCTGATGTTTTCCGCTCGCTATTTACAGGCTGCGTGCAGCCTCTGGGGCATTATTAGGGGAGAAGCCGCAGTAACACAGCAGTGCCTGCCTTAGCTTGTCTAGAGAAACAGCTGGCAGAGCTGGCACCACTTCCAGCTTTGGACTCTTTATGTCGTGTTTGTACATTCCAAGAGCTTGTGTTCTGTCCATCCAGAAACAGTCAGGACCTGCAGCGACCAACCCTCCTATGTTGGTGAAAGGAAATGTCCTTTACAAAAAACACCACCGTGAAGATGAGGAGGGAGTCTCCAGTAGGAAGAGCCATAGGTGAAGAAGTCACAGAGAAAGTTCAATAATTACCCCAAACGCCTGTGACCAGAAATGGGCAGAACTAAGTGTTCCTCAGATTGCTCCAGCCCTCAACACCTTGTCCAAACACCAAAAGGAGCCTTGAGATCCAAACTAAGACAGTTCCTACCCTCACTGGGTTGAATGCAGGAATCTTGGGAAGCAGTCCTTGTCTTGCTTCAGCTGCTTTTCCAGTTGCTGTGATGAGACACCTGACAAGGGTGACCTTACTCAGTAACTGTTTGGGCGGATAGCTCATTACAGTGGGGAAGGCCTGTGGCAGGACGGCCATCTTGAATCCCACACTGACTCTAGATACTGGTATAGCCCTGAGGTCCTAAGAATTCCCATAGTATGATGGGACTTACTTTCTCTCTGTTCTGAGCTGGGCTGACCTGGAGCTTTTGAGATGAAAATAAGGACTTCCACAGTTCCCTATCCAAGGCACTCTATACCACACAGCCTTCCGACAAGGTGAGCATGTGTGTTGGGACCCAGACAGGCTGGAGCTAGCCCTTTCCCCACCTGTGTTTTAACACATGCAGGTGGAGTGTGCTTCATGTGTTGGTCTGACACTTGAACTTCTCACTGTCTTGAAGCCTCCCATCTCCTAGACCTCAGCTCATCCTCTCCCTTCCCCGATGCTCCAGACCCTCGGGTGGATTGAGGAAGGCGGGAGTTGGCGCAGCTGTAGAATGAGGACAGATCTGAGGCACCTGCGTCCTGGCCTACTTGTACGTGCCTACTATGAACTGGTTCTGCCTTCCCACTGCGCTGTCTGTCTGACAAGAGGCAGCACTCATTTTTGTCACATAGTCAGAAAACTGTAAAGGCTGTGCCCTGGGTGTGCGGTGCCACTGAGAAATGCTTCCCATGAACAGACTGTGGTCTTCTGAGCACACAGCAAATGCTCAGAAAACACAAGGCTGGTGGGGGAAATGGTTCAGGAAGGGAACTGCTCATGCCCTGAGCTTCACGTTGGAACCCTCCAGAATCCTGGTGCTTCGCTTGGTGCCTTGGTGTCCAATCCTTCTACCGAGAACCAGGATGTCATCCGGGCCCAAACTGCTGCTGAAGGCCATGTTTGGGTCTGTGGTCCAGCGACAGCTGGGGTCTGTGTAGATGTCTGTAACCTGTGTCACCTCAGAAGCCTAAGAAACCACGCGAGATAAAATCAGAGAGCTATGCTGAGTTGGCCCCGCCCTTCGCTGGCCCTGGGAAAGCTGGCCTTGTCTCTCACTGGACACTACAGCCAGAGAGCTGACCCCTTCACACTAGAGACATGGTTCTCACCCTCACTATAGGCCATGTAGTGGCCTGCATGCATGTGGGGGGTTGACTCCACCCCCTCACCCAAGGTGTGTATGGGGAAGAAGGGACCCAGACTGACCAGCTTGGCTAGCACCCAGGTCCCTATCTAGAACCTGCTGGAGCTGGTAAAGGACTGGTCCTGTGGAACAATAGCCACAAGATCACCAAGACTCGGCAGCCACAGGACATCCCAGAGGAGTTCCGGTGAGGACACAGTGATGCTGGTGTACCAGAGACCAGAGGCCTTGAGCCAGACCAGTAACTCATGAACACTTGACAGTAAAACTGACAGGACAAAGAGCTGCGCTATACGGCACACTGACACCTCCAATGCCCCGGGATGAATGAAGACGGTTGGAGAGGCAGGAAAGGAGGGGAAGCAAAGAGATTTTTCTGTTGTGGGGTTTGTTTTGGTTTGGTTTCAGATTTTTTGTTGTTTTGCTTTTGTTTGCTTGCTTGCTTACTTTGGTTTATTTCTTTTGTGGGGGGTACAGCAGGGATGAGTGGAGAAGATGGGGGACCCAGGAGATGAACGGAATTGGGGTGTACGATGAGAAACTCCCGAAGAGCCGATGAAGACGTTAAATAAAAAGTAAATGAATAGATAAGCAGAGGAGAAAGCTTGGAAAGTCAGGGAAGGTGCGGGCTAAGTAGGAATCGCCACCGCTGCTTCCTCCAGGACTATGGGGCAAGAGGATGGCAGTCAGGTCAGGTCCGTGTGTCTTAGTTAGGTTTCTTTTGCTGTAATAAAACACCATGACGAAAAGCAGCTTGGGGAGGAGAGGATTTGTTTCCACTCCCATGTACTGATTACAGTTCTCCCTGAAGGGAACTCAAAACAGGAGCTCAAGGCGGGACACTGGAGGCAGGAACTGTGGAGGCACACTGCTTGCTGGCTTGCTCCCTACGGCTTGCTCAGCCAGCTTCCTCATGCAGCCCCAGCCTTGGCACTGGCCATAAAAGAGGGGCCTCACACATCCCTCAGAAATCAAGGAAATGCCCCACAAACTTGCCTAGAGGCCAGTCTTAGTGAGGCATATTCTCAGTTAAGATTCCCTCTACCCAGATATGTCTAAGTATCTGTCAAGTTGACAAAACCCATCCAGGGCACCATACCTCTGTACCTGTCCTGGAAGTAGTTACTTGAGAGCGCCCACTCCACTGGACATTGGTCTCATTCTCACACCTACCACGAAGTCGGATAATTATCAATGCATTGCGGGTTACCAAAGGGAGCCTATAAGAACTTGGGTAGACAAGTAAGGATGAAATTTGAGTCCTCGGCAGTCTCTAAATGCCATTTGCTTTCCATTCCCAGTACTGATGAAAGCGTTCAGAGAAGCATAAAATGTTAGGTGCATAGCTGTACCGTGTGTGTGTGTGTGTGTGTGTGTGTGTGTGTGTGGTTTCTGTGTGGATGCACAAGCATTTATGGGTAAAGAAATCAGGGTTATTATCATTGTATTCTCAGGTGCCATGCACCTTATATTTCAAACAGGATCTCTTAGCAATGTGGAGCTCATGGTTAGGCTGGACTGGCTAGTCGTCGAGCCCCGGAGATCTATCTGCCTTTTTTTTCCCTGGAATTATAAGAATTATCACTCTGCCTGGCTTTTTTTTTTTCTTTTTAAGATGTGGGTTCTGGGATCCAAACTCAAGTCTTATGCTTGAGTTTCAAGCATTTTGCCCAACAAGCTATCTCCTCCCACCCCCAAAAATAATGAACAGGAGTTGTGAGGCCTCTACTAACGGCTAATCTGTGCTTCCTCCTTCAGGTAACTTATTTGTGGTGAGTCTGGCCTTGGCTGACCTTATGATAGCCTTGTACCCTTTCCCATTGATCCTCGTGACTATTGTACACAATGGTTGGGTCCTAGGAGAGGCCCACTGCAAAGCCAGTGCCTTCGTGATAGGCCTGAGTGTCATTGGCTCCGTCTTCAATATCACAGCCATTGCCGTTAACCGCTTCTGGCGCATGTGTCACAGTGCAACCTACCACCGGGTCTGCAGCCACCGGCATGCCCTCCTCTACATCTGCCTCGTCTGGTTCCTCACTCTGCTGGCCTTGGTGCCCAGTTTCTCTGTGGGGAACCTAGACTATGACCCACGCATCTATTCCTGCACCTTTAACCAGACGATCAGCAGCCGGTACACAGCAGCTGTGGTGGCCGTCCATTTTCTCCTTCCAATAACTGTGGTATCCTTCTGCTACCTGCGAATCTGGGTACTGGTGCTCCAGACCCGAAGGAAGGCCAAGGCTGAAACTCAGCCACGTCTGAAGCCTGGTGACGTACGCAGTTTCCTAACCATGTTCGCCGTGTTTGTGTTTTTTGCCATTTGCTGGGCCCCACTCAACTGCATTGGCCTTGCAGTGGCCATCAACCCAGAAGTGATGGCCCCCCAGGTTCCAGAGTGGCTCTTCGTCGCCAGTTACTTCCTAGCTTACTTCAACAGCTGCCTTAATGCCATTGTCTATGGGCTCCTGAACCAGAACTTCCGCACGGAATACAAGCGGCTCCTCTCAGCGCTCTGGAACATTAGATGCTGTTTCCATATCGCTTCCAAATGCTGCCTTGCTAAGGAGCCACAGAGCCCAGCACCATCTTCTTCCAGGGCTCCCATGCCTGTCCAGGAGGGTGGTCTCTAGCCTGCATCAATTGCATGGACCTAGCAGCAAAGCTTTGAAATGAGGGGAGTGAAAATACCGTCACAGTGTTATGCAACAACATGCTCACACCATGGCCCACAATGAGGAAGTCTGTCAGGGAGCAGACACTCCACCACAGATAGGGCACTGGATTCCAAAGGGCTAGGGTAGAAGTCAAATTCTATCCACGAAATGTCGTTTCCCCTGCCACCTTGACCTGTTTACTGATGTCTCCCCTTCTTTGAAGGGCTAGAGGATCTCTTGATTACCTAGGCCGAAAGAGAAAACTCTGTAGCATTGAAGGTAGGTGTTTGCAGGGACCCAGGAGAAAGGCACGTGCAGAGGGCCCCCCATAAACTTTTCCTGCACATCACAAATGTAGCACAGCACATGCTGTATCCATATCCACCACACATATATACACCAAATCGTATCACACACAGAGACATCAGACACACACCACGCACGCTCACACGCCATGTGCATATGTACCAGACGCATGCATACCAAGCACAACCATATACCACACATATATACAACAAACATAGCACCAAACATGTACACACTGCATACATATACACCAGATACACACCATACATACAAAACATACAACACATGCATACACAGCACACACATGCACAGCATGGTGTCTTCTTCAGATGTTACTTGGGTGTGCTTGGTGAGTGTGGTGCAGCAGAACAGGGTGCCTGCCCTCTGAGAGGGCAGTCTGTGGACAGACTGGTATCAGTACAAGTTGGAGGTTGTTTCCTGTCTATAATCACTGTGGCGAATGCTTGGTATACTATTGGTGCAAGAGAATTGTCTTTATTCTGTCAATTATGTTTTAAATAAACGCTGATTGGTCAGTAGCCAGGCAGGACAACCAGACAGGAAGTAGAGGTGAAACAATAACAACAGGAGAATTCTGGGAAGGAGGAAGCTCATTCCTCCCAAGTCCTGCCCAGACCACCAAAAAAGCAGGATGTGACCTGCCCCGCTGAAAAAGGTACTAAGCCATGTGGTTAACATTGATAAGAATAATGGGCTAATATAAGCTACACGAGCTAATAAGAAGCCTGAGCTAATGGACCAATCAGTTTATAATCTTATGGAGACCTCTGTGTGAATTTCTTTGGGACTTATCGGCCACGGGAACCAGGCAGGACAGAAACCCCAATGAGCAGGCCCTCATGTTACATATTATCATATCTAACTCTTTCAAAATCTTTGGAAATAGATACTATCATGTGTTTGCAGAGTAAGAAACTGAAACTCAAAGAACTTAACTGATTGGGTGAGTCTAAAAAGGTCCTAAATTCAAAGGTATGTGTGGAGCCAGGCCTGTTAGCACCCCACTCTGCACTTTTAGGCTTGGGAACAAGTAGCAGAGATACATTGAGCTAGGTTAAGTACCTTATATGCATGTGGTCCACAGGGCTTTCCTGGAGGCAGAACGAGGGGACGCTGGTGTGCTGGTGGCTCAGCATGATACCATATCTTTACCTTCCCTGGAGTGGGAAAAATCCAGGCTGACTGAGTGCTTAGTCACCTAGTTACCTGGGCATTCCTTAAAAATATGAATTTCCTGGAACCCGCCAATGCTTCAGTTATGGAAATCTGATGTGATATCAGAGATCCGCTAGGGGAGTGATTAGGGATATGAGTGGCACCTTTAAACTGAGGGAAGATATCCCCACTTAGGGAACTCCACAGTTCACACCTCGGTCTGAGAGAGTCCTCCAATGCCAGAGTCCTCATGCTCAATGCACTACAGCTGGGTAGAAGTCAAAGTTGACCTGCTTAGGCAGATGTGACTCTGTCCTCTCAGCAGACACCAAAAAAGTTTCCTGTGACCCCAACTTTGAAAAAGAAGGAGTCATCACTTGCTTGTCAACAGGGTGACCCTACCCTTCCAATCATCCCTGTCTTCTAGTGCTAAATGTGTGTGTGCATACTCAGTAAATACAGGCAGAAGGATTACAATCTCTCTTCATTTCTCAGCCTAACACCATCGCTGGTCCTCCAGGTCCTCGCATGTAAGTGTAATAACCAGGACTTTTTCTTGCGTCCTTAGGTTTTTGGGATGAAGCAGTATCCTAGGGATCAATGGGAAGTGGGGAAAACCAGGGCATCTGACAATGGGCACACTCCATGGAGTAGTCTCCCACCACTGGCCCTGAGTTTAACCAAGGACAGTCAGCTCCATTCAAAGGGTTTAGAGATGACGCACCTTCCACTTGATGAACCCTACAATCTCTGCAAAGGTGCTTCCCAGCCATGTTCCTTCTGTGATCTTCCTTGGGATACCTGTCTTGAGCTTTTCAGGCAGTCCCAGCCTTCAAAGGGACCTCAAGTTCAGATTCTGATTTCTGACTGGGTTGACATCTGAGGTCAGCCAGCGCTTTGACTACCATGGATCAGGACATACAGACATGCACCTGTACCTTGTCAGAGACACACTTAAGACACAGAGAGTCGCAAGAAACTGACAATTTTTCCTTAACAAATATAATCGACAGTTGGATACACTACAAATCATTGGTTTAAAAAGAAAGCATTAGTATGCATAAATAAATGTATAAATAAAAAAATAAGCAAACTCTGAACTGTTTAAATTTTTTCCAAGGCGGAGAGGGTTTTAAGACAGGATCTCATATAGTCCAAACTGGCCTTGAATTTGGTATGTAGCTGAGGATGGCCTTGAATTTCTGATCTGCTTGCTTCCTCTGCTTCCTGGTGCAAGAATGACAAGCATGTCTGCTGCTACACCTGGCTCTGAGGAGCAAATCTGAAAGTGAGCTGTGTGCTGATGTCAAGTGCGGAGCCAGGGTTATAGAGCAGAGCACTAGGAAACTTCCATGTGCAAAACTGAAAGCTTTCCCCCACTGCCATGAGCCACCTTCTCCACATGGCCCTACTTCCTGCTTTGGGGAGTGACTTCTGAGGAAGCTCTTTCATGAGCTCGTACAGTACAAGCCGTCTGTGACTGGACTGTTTCCATGGGACAATGTCCCACAGGTTCTTTTGTGTTGCTTACAGTGAGATTTCCTTCCTGTGTAAGGGGGAATCACCCACTGTCCATCTCCCCTGCCCTGAACTACCACTGTGACCCAGCAATCGCAGTTGTGAATATTCACCAAGAAGAAATGAAATCAAGATCTCAGTGACTTATGTGCATACCCATTCTGTGCTGATGCTGTTCAAATCAGCCATGGTGTGGGAATGTCTGCACTCTCCACATGTTCTGATTCCACTGGGTACCTAGATGAATTTCAAGTGTTGGTTCCATTCTAGTGTTTGAGGAATTGTCATGCTGTTTGCATAGTGGTGTTATGCCAAAATCCGTGAAGTCCCCTCAAGGCCAACAAAGAAACCAAGTCCTATATATATAAGCAAAGAGCTTTTATTTTAATCAAGTTTGCAAACTCGGTCTCTCCACATGTCCAAAGTATTGGAATAACTGGAGAGCCTTGAGCTCAATTAGAATTGGGTTTTTATAGTAGTAAAAGTGGTCAAAGAAAACATTAAATCTAACAAATTCTTAACACAAAACATCCAGGAAATCTAGGACACCATGAAAAGACCATAACTAAGAATAATAAGGGTAGAGGAAGAAGAAAGACTCCAGCTCAAAGGCACAGAAAATATATTCAACAAAATCATGGAAGGAAACTTTCCCAACCTAAAGAAGGATATCCTATAAAATACAAGAAGCTTACAGAACACCAAATAGACTGGATCAAAATAACTGTCTCCTCGCCATAAAATAATCAAAATGCAAAACATACAGAATAAAGAGAGGGAAATCAGAGAAACATGACCCTTCACAATAGCCACAAATAACATAAAATATCCTGGGTAACACTAACCAAAGAAGTCAAAGACCTATTTGAGAAGAACTTTAAGTCTTTGAAGAAAGAAATTAAAAAAGATACCAGAAAATGGAAAGATCTCCCATGCTCTTGGACAAGTAGAATCAACATAGTAAAAATGGCAATACTACCAAAAGCAATCCATAGATTCAATTCAATCTTCATCAAAATCCTAACACAATTCTCCACAGACCTTGAAAGAACAATAATCAACTTCATATGGAAAAAAAAAACCCAGGATAGCCAAACCAATCCTGTACAATAAAGGAACTTCCCAAGAAATCACCATCCCTAACATCAAGCTCTATTACTGAGCTCTAATAATGAAAACAACCTGGTATTGGCATAAAAACAATGAAATTGATAAAAAAAATCAAATTGGAGACCCAGATATTAATTCACACAACTATGATTTTTGACAAAGAAGCTAAAATTACACAATTGAGAAAAGAAAGTATCTTCAACAAATGGTGTTGGCATAAGTAGATGTCAACATGTAGAAGAATTAAAATAGATCCATATCTATCCCCATGCACAAAACTCAAGTCCAAATGGGTTAAAGACCTCAATATAAATCTGACCACAATAAACCTGATAGAAGAGAAAGGGGGTAGTAGTTTTCAAGGCATGAGCACAGGAGACCACTTCCTAAATATAACCCCAGTAGCACAGACACTGAGAGCCACAATAAACAAATGGAAGCTCCTGAAACTGAAAAGCTTTTGTAAAGCAAAGAACACAGTCAATAAGACAAAAAAAAAGCAGTATTCTGAATGGGAAAAGATCTTCACCAATCCCACATCAGACAAAAGACTGATCTCCAAAATATATAAAGACCCCCAAAAATTAGACATCAAAATTCTAAATAATCCTATTAAAAATTGGGTACATAACTAATCAGAAAATTCTCAACAGAAGAATCTCAAATGGCCAAAAAATAATTAAGAAAATTTTCAACATCCTTAACCATCAGGGAAATGCAAATCAAAACAACTCTGAGATACCATCTTACACCTCTCAGAATGGCTAAGATCAAAAACACCAATGATAGCTTATGGTGGAGAGGATGTGGAGTAAGGGGAACACTCATCCATTACTGGTGGGAATACAGATTTGTACAACCACTTTGAAAATAAGTATGGTGGTTTCTCAGAAAATTGGGTATCAACCTATCTCAGGATCTAGCAATACCACTTTTGCGCATATACCCAAAAGATGTTCAATCATACTACAAAGGAATTTGTTCATCTCTATTCATAGCAGAATTGTTTGTAAGAGCCAGAACCTGGAAACAACATAGATGCCCCTCAACCAAAGAATGAATAAAGAAAATGTAGGACATTTACACATTAGAGTACCACTCAGTGGAAAAAAAAAAAGACATCTTGAATTTTGCATGCAAGTGAATAGAATTAGAAAACATTATCCTGAGTGAGGTTACCCTCACCCAAAAAGATGAATATGGTATGTACTCACTCATAAGTAGTACTAGCTATAAAAAAAAGATATAAAGTCTATAGTTCATGATCCTAGAGAAGCTAAGTAATAAGGTAAACTCTAAAAAAACTATAGAGAGATCCACCTGGAAAGTGGAAAGAGACAAGATCGCTTGACCAAATTGGAAGCATTGGGTGGTAGGAGAAGACAGGGTGAAAGTGGAAGTGAAGGGGAGAAGGGGAGGGGAAGGAGAATTTGAGGGAATGGGATAGTCAAGATGTAGGAAAGACAGATATGAGACCAAGGAAAGAAATTTCTTGATTGAGGGAGCCATTATAGGGTAAGCAAGAAACCTGGCTCTAGAGAAATACCCAAGAATCTACAAGGATGAGCCCAGCTAAACCCTAAGCAATAGAGAAGAGGGGTCCCAGATCTTGACTTGCCCAGTAGTCAGACTGATGAATATCTTAAATATCTCCATAGAACTTTCATCCAGCAACTGATGGAAACAGAGGCAGACCTGCATCAGAGCACTGAATTGAGCTGCCAGAGTCTAGTTGAAGAGTGGGAGGAATGAGAATATGAACAAAGAAATCAAGACCATGAAGGGTTCACCCACTGAAACAGTCTACCTGAGCTAATGGGAGCTCACCAACTCTAGCCAGACTGTGAAGGAAGAAGCATAGGACCAAACTAGTCCCTCTGACTGTGGTTGACAGGTGAATGGCTGGGGAAGACTGAGGAGCCACTGGTAGTGGCACCAGGATTTATCCCTACTACACGTACTGACTTTTTGGGAACCTATTCTCTTTGGATGGATACCTTGCTTAGCCTAGATATAGTAGAGAGGGCCTTCAACCTTCCACAAAGCAATGTGCATTTCCCTCTATGAAGATTGGATGGAAGTGAGGTGGGAGGGTGTGTGAAGGGAATGGGCAGAGGGGAGAGAGTGGGAACTTGGATTGGTATGTATAATGCAAAATGATTGTTTTCTTTAATTAATTAATTAATTAAAAATAAAATATCCTAGAAATCTAAGATGTAACCAAGAGACCAAACCAACAGGGAAAAGTCCATTAGGCTCAACCCTCTACAAAGAATGATAGGAAACTGGAATAATCTGGGATTGAAGTAGGTGGTTCTCCCCAGGGAAGAGCACACCAAATTGGTTTTCCAGTGCCAAATGGTCAATCATGAAAACACATAAATATCACTATATACACTGAGTGTGTTATATTAGGAATCTTAAGTGTATACACACATGTGTGTGCAATAACAATTGATGAAAAACAAGCCATTAATTTGAAAGAGGTCAGGAAGAGGTAAATAGAAGGGTTTGAAGAAAGAATGGGAAGGTTGTGATTATAATTCCAAAACCTGAAAAAAATACTAAACTTAAGAATCCATGGATCGAAAGTAGAAACTAAAGGCATAGAGAATCTATTCAATAAAATTATAGTAGAATTTCCCCTAAGTCTAAAGAAATAATGTACATCTAAGGAAAGATGTATTTAGAACTGAACATAAACCATAACCAAAAAAAGATCTTTTCACAACATATTGTAGTCAGAATGTCAAAAATATAAAACAAGGAAATAATTTTAAAAGCTGTAAGGGAGAAACACCAACTCACAAAGGCAGATGAATCACAACAGATCAACCCAGAAAATGCATAGTTATGTGTTGTTGTGAAATATTATTTTAAGATGTGATATATTTGTTCATGTTGTGGAATGTGGAACATTTATTTAATGATGCAAAGATGTATTGCATTCTTTTATGTTGCCTTTGTTTAACTCTGTGAAACTGTGTTACTTTGCCTAGCTAAAACACCTGATTGGTCTAAAAAAAAAAGATCTTAACAGCTAATAGCAATCTAGGAGAAAAGATAGGCAGGGTTGGCAGGCAGAATAAATAGGAGGAGAATCTGGGGAGAGAAGATCTAGGTATGAAAGAAAAGAGATTGGGAAGTTCAAGAAAAAAAAAGCAGCCAGGGACACAGCCACCAGCCAGACATGGAATTAGAAGGAAAGAAAGGCATACAGAAATAGAGAGAGGTAAAAGTCCAGAGGCAAAAGGTAGATGCAATAATTAGTTAAGAAAAGCTGGCTAGAAACAAGCCAAGCTAAAGCTAGGCATTCATAAGTAAGAATAAGGCTCTGTGTGATTTATTTGGGAGTAGGGTGATGGGCCCCCAAAAGAGTAAAAACAACCAACTACAATGCATTTCAAGATTATCAAGTAACAAATACCAATTGAGATTGCTATACCCAGCAAATCTATCTGTTCAAATAAAGACATATCAAGAAAAGCACAAACTAAGAAAGTTTATGACCACCATAAAAGCACTGTAGAACATACTGGAAGAAATACTCTACATAGTAGAGAAAAATGACAGTGTTGATTAAAAACCAAAGGAATAGAAAAGCCCATGGACACTGCCAAACTCTGTGAAACCATCAAAGGAAAATCTAACACCAATACTCCTCAAACTACTGCACAAAATAGTAAGCAAAAGTATAACACCAAAGTCACCCTACAGAGCCTTCATTGCTCTGATAATAAAATCGGATATTATGTTTACAAATTGAATTAAAGAATATATTAAAACAAACATACATTATGAACAAGTTGTTTTCATCTGAGGGATGCAAGATTAATTCATTCTATACAAATTAACATAATATAATATATAAATAGACTTAAGAAGAAAAATCACATGATCACATCAATAGATGCCAGATGACATCCTTTCCTGGAAAAAAAAAAACCCTAAGTAAAACAGGAGTAGATCCCAGACTCAACCCAAGCATCTTCAACAAGAGTACCAGCAATCTGTGATGGAAATGACCCATCAGCAGACATAGACTGCACAACTGATCATGGTTCAGAAAAGCTTAGGCAACAAAATGAGTCAGTGCTTACCTGCCAGATCTGTTCAGTTTGTGGGTGTCACATACAAAGACTGAGAGTGAGTTGGTACAGCCTAGAGGACTCCTGAATGAGCTACCCGATGTCTGAACAGGGTAGGCAGGGGTTAACTAAAGAAGGGGAGTGAAGCACTGGCACAGACCATCCCACAGCTCCATCAAGGACAGCTCAGGGGCTGTACTCAGAAGATAGGGAAGGACAGTGGGGAGGAGAGGCTAGCAGAATGCTGAAGAGGGGTTGCTGTGAAAATGGCATCATCCAGTCTAAAAGGCAGAGAGACTTCTTTTGATGGAAAGTCAATGACTGAGCTATAATGCCCAATCTCGAGAGTCTCCTTAGTTTCTGATCATTGGGACATCTCATTCTTGCCTCCAAATTTTTTTGACACTCAAGTCGTGAACTCTAAGTAAAGTTTCAGGGAAGCCCACACTAGGGTATCGATACATTAAACTCACCCAGACTCCTACAATAGAATCACCACAGAGTGGGTGTACCCTTTGTAGAGAATACATTTTTTTTTATTTCAGTTTGACTTCTTTTCACCAGATCCTAGCATACAACTTTTAAAACTAGAAGATATGCAAAGATGGCAGATCACATGATTTGTCAATGAAAGCAAACCGTCTACAGAGATGCACAGGGAGTTGTTTTCAGGAAGCGTTTTACAATAAATATGAAAACTGTCTTTAAAGGGGAAATGAGGAAGGTGAGACACATGCAATGTGCATTTCCACAGAGAAATAAAACCTATGCTTGAAGAGAGAGGCGTCCAAATGAAAAAATGGACAGACATAAAATGTTTATTTGCAAGATGATAGAAAATCTCATGCTGCAGAGGGAAGGGCTCCAAGCAAAGCCAAAGGACAAAGTTTCATAGGGCACATCTTAGTTCAGTTTTCTATTGATGTGAAGAAAAAGTGACCAAAAACAACTTAGGGAAGACAGGGGTTGTCTTCGCTGGCACGTCCACATCATGGACCATCCTCAAAGGTACTGAAGGCAATAATCTGGAGACAGGAACTGAAACAGAAGCCTGTAGAAGCAATGATTACTAGCTTGCATAATGCCTTACTCAGCCTGCTTTCTTCTACTCTCCAGGACCACCAGCCTAGAGGTGACACACCCCTCAGTGAGTAGATCTCTCCCACATCAATCCACAAGATGCCTCTCAGGCTTGCCCACAGGGAAATCTGGTGGGTGCATTTTCTTACTCCAGCTTCCCTCTTCCCAAATGAATCTAGCTTGTGGCAAGTTGACATAAAACTAGCCAGCATAGTGCACATCTGGCAGAGACAGGCATAAGCTTCTGAGAATCACATAGGAAGACATCACTCTAGTGATGAACAGAGACAGCTCTGTCATGTACTGTCCGCCAGGAAAGCTTTTCTGGGCCCCACTGTCTAGAGTTTTAGTCAGTCAGTCACACAGGAACCCTCTGCCTGACACTGACGACATGATAACCCAAAGTTTGCATGCAAATGTTTGTGGCAGCTTTTTCACAGTTACCAGAAACTTTAAGAACCTGATACTTGTTAAGAAAAAAATGAAGGAACCTCCCTGTCCTTCATGCTTTTCTAAATGGCCTCCTGAGACACACATGCATTTTCTAGTAAGACTGCAGCAGTTCAGAAAAACTTTAAAGTTGGTTTTGTGCTATGGGAGCTCCTGCAGCCCAGTTGGGCATGGTCTCTTATGCTATAAACGCAGCTGTAAAGCATACTCTCAGTCTCTTGCTTCCAGCTCTCTTGCTTCTGGTTGTTTGATTCAGTTCCTGTTTCCCATTCATGCAGAGGACTGTGATCTGGGACTGTGATCTGTGAGTCTACCCCTAAATAAATAACCTTTTATTATACGTAATTATGAACTAATGTGGCATTATTTTGTAACTTCCATCATCAATTTTGGAAAGTATACCTCATTTTCATGGGACATGTTTCTTTTGTTTGTTTGTACTGTGGATTGAACTTTGGACCACATACATGGTAAGTACTCAGTCAGAACATATTGTTAGTAGTGGAAGTAGCATTCATTCATTCATTCATTCATTTTGAGACAAAGTCTCAACAACAAGTTGTCCAGGCTGTATTCAAACCAGCTGCTTCCCTGGCGATTATATTTTCATATGGCCATAGCCATCTAGCAAAAGTGAATGTGTTTATGGAAGATCTAAATCTTGGATGCAGTTTAAAAACTATGCAATGATAAACTGGGCATGCCTGATAAAGAAAGAGTTGGTCTATGTCTTTGCCATAATTAGTATAACCCGGAGAAACTGGAGGAAATTGGGAAGCACCCAGAATTTCCGAGGCCTTATTAGCTTATGGCAGGGCCATCACTGACATCTGCTAAAGCACAGAATTCTTGTGGCACATCACCAAGGCTGAGTCCTTTGGCTAAAGGACAGGTTGGATTGGCTTCTGACCTCCATGACAAGTCTCTACAGCACCGGTGGAGTGAAGTGCGCAGCTTCCCAAGAGCGATGTCTGGAAGAAAAACAGCCACTTGGAAGCCCAGGTTTAGTTATGCTTCCTAGACATTTGTCTCTTAGCAGACACCATAGCAGAATAACAAATGTAAAAGATTCATTTAGCAGACTTTAGCAAATAAATTCAGGTACTTAAATTTCTGAGGTAAATTATATTACATTATCAAATTAAATATTTCATTAAAATTATTTAGTTTCTTTGCCTTTCCAGTTTGTAACAAAAAATTTTAAAAACACAAAATTGCTTACATTAGTCATAAAAACTGAGAGATGAATGTATAGATATGAGACATATGGTTTTAAAGAATGTGAAATAGGGCTGGGGACACAGCTCAGTGGTTGAGGCACTCACTGGGCAAGCATGTGGGGCAGAATTTGGATCCCCAGAACCCACATACGGGCATGGCAGCCCACCTGTCCTTCCAGGGATCCTCAGAGCATGCTAACCAGCAGAACTAGCCATATTTGCAGGGAGTTCAGCATTTCATTGTGAGAGCCTGCCCCAGTGAATACAATGTAAGACTAGTAGAGATGCTTTCCAGCAGCAGTCTCAGGCCTCCACATGTGTGTGCACACACACACACCCCACATGGAAATGGGGGAGTAGGATGTAAAAGTGTATATATAAATGAAATGTATATTTAAATGTAAAGTTATAAAGAATATAGTGACACTGCTCACTGTTTCCTGTAGGAAATCCCATGCTGTCAGGGGCCCTGCGCATGAACGTGCTCATGATTCAGGGGTGCAATGTCTTTCACGGTTATTAAGGTATAAGCTGGAAATTGCCTACCTAGTTGTAAAGCTCTTAGTCCAGGCCAAATTGTGCCCAGTAGCTAATTTCCCTTGAAGTCAGGCCAGCGATGGAGCCAGTGTGTCAAGACACCAATCGGGCCAGCTCAGAGAGACTTTCGACACCAGCTGCAGGTCTGAGACTCTGCTGGGCCTTGTGCCAGATCAGAGGCTAAACTCCACAGCTCTGTAGCCGCTCACCTGCTCTGGGCACTCTGAGATGACTGACAGGCGTTTGGCAGAAAGAAGGGAGTGGAGACATGACTACAGATGGGCCTTGCTCAGAGGACAGCTTCCCTAGCTGAAGCAAGGGAAGAATACAAGGCCCGGCTTTCCTGCCCGCCGCCTGACTGTTATTGCCAGCCAGCTGAGCTTGAACTGGCAGCAATGATGACCGTGCTGTGCACTTAGGTCAAGGAAGACCTCGATGACTGTGAATTATTGCCAATGTTTGATGTTTGCTGTGGGCCAAGCTCTGCATGGAGCTTTAAACGCATTATCAACTTTATTATTTCAGTGAATTGGATAATTGGGTGACCACTTCAAAGGGGCGGTGGGGGAAAGGAGTTCACACTCAGTAACTTTCCGAAATTCATACATGGAGGTGCCTTTAGCTCATGGGGAGAAGACGGAACTCCCGTCAAGTCTCATTTTCCCCAGCCATCATGCAGAGAAATCCCACCGACCGGCACTGCACAGCTGGCATTAAGACTAAACTCCTAAGACATGTGTGCATTAGGATGTGTCCTGTGGCCGCTGAAAACAGATCTGTGTTTCAAGTCCCAAAGGGCAAACGTCGCATGGTGTGTCTGTGTCTGTTTGAAGAGTGCTCTAATACTGGGATCAGCACACACCATCTCCAAGCAAGCATTTTGTTTCCCTCCACATTAGCCCTACTTTCTGAATTGCCCAATCAGGGTATCGCAGAGGGGACTCTTTCTTCCTGGCCCCCCCTAAACAGAAGGTAATTGCCCTTTAACAGCCGCAGAAGCACAACTCTGATCTAATTGCATATGAGAGTTCAAAAGGAAAACAGAGCCCTCTCGGTGTCTGACCAAACTGCAATTACCAAATTAGGCTCTGCACAACTAATGCCCCGTGGAATGATGAGCACACTGCTGTGGACAGATGCATTGAGAAGCCATTGTCACAGAGGAAAGTTAATCTTGATGTGGGGATGGAAATCCTCAGGCCTCCTGCTCCCTTGGATATTAATTTTCCTGGATGAGGATTGCAGAGTCTATTATTTTCATCTTCATAAAGTGAATAGAAATTACAGCATGCTCCTGGGCTGTGGAAGAAGCCACCGTGGTATACACCCAGCACAGCGCTTGTGGACACAGCTTCACTGCAGACAGGAGAAGAAGATAATAGGGCATGTGCCCGCTGTACAGAAGCAAAGTCTTCTGACCACAGTTAGTGCTACAGCATTGCAAAGCCTTTAGCCATCCCGAAGCGTAAAACAAACGCTTCAAGGCATGAAAGGGGGATATGGCTAATCATGTAAGAACAATAGGTGCAAATAGACCTGACTTGGTAAAATTGGGCATGGTCTTCTCATGTTTGGGACTAGCCACTGATAAAAGGAGCAATGGTTTGAACTTATGTGTCTCCCAAAAATTTATATATGGAAGCCCTGACCACTATGTAATAGTATCTCCAGGGAGATAATTGAGTCATGAGGAAAGAACCCTCACAAATGGGATGTGTGTTCTTACAAGAGGAGCCAGGGGTCTATCTTTCTTTCAGTCTGTCTTAAACAAGCAAGCAGTTGGCCATCTGGACACCAGGGAGAAAGGTCCTACTGGACACAGGGTCTAACCTGTAGAACTGTGAGAAGTAAATTTCTACTGCTGAGATACAGAGGAAAGCCAAAAACAAAAACAAAAAACCACTCTGAGATGTTGGCTGAACTATATACAGCTGTGTTAGCCTCTCTCTGTATGATGTAAGAGCTTGCAAGCGAACCCTTCAAGATTCCTGTTGTAGGCAAGGGGTTCACATTGGACAGTCAGTGAAGCTGGCATCACAGCAGCAGAGGGTGGTGACAGAGGTAACAGAGAGCAACTCACTCAAGAGGAAGCAGGGGCAGAAAGAGGAGAGTGTTTTTTCCTCAGATCTCTTATGTCTGGGTTGACCCCGGTGAAGCTCAATTTGTGGTCAGGTCTTCCCACTCGGCAATGTTCTCCATTTACCGTCATGGAAATGCCATGAATATGTCTTCCAGGTGATTCTAGATTCTGGCAAGTTGAAAATCAAAACCAACTGTCAAACCATTTTTTTTCTAGTGTTTTTCTTCTTCTCCTTTCCCTTCTCCTTATTCTCCTTCTTCTTCTTCTAGAATTCTTTTTCTTTTCTTTCCTTTCTTCTCTAGAGCTTCTTCCCAGGTGGAAAGTTGCTCACTGAGGGAAGTCATGTTCTCTGCGTTAGCTCTCTCCAATCTCCTCTTTCTTATGAGGTAAAAGGAAGTTTCTGAAGTCCTTATGAAATCTCCCACCCCTATACAGCCTCTCTAGACCCTTTGTTTCCTAGTAACTCGGTGGGTCTCAAGGTCATGTGACAATTTTTCAGCTATTTCTTATGAAAAATAGGGCCTGATTATGAACCTAAATTTTTACATCATTATCTGATAAATATTTGGCTTGGTTTCCCAGTCAACATTTCAGAAGGCAGTGTTGCAAAAGTAGTTCCAGTTGGAGATAACTTTTACTGTATAAACACACTCAGAAGAGAAGTACATTTGGCCCAAAGGAGAAAAGGAGGGGGAAAAACAAAAATGTGTCCCACTGGCTGTGTCGTGGAATAGCTGTTCTGCCATGGTACCACTCACGTTCAGATGTACCACGAGGGAAGCAGGTCACACACATCTGGACTCATTCTTGACTTTGCACAGAAATCTCTTTTTTGTTCAGTTTTATGTATGTTGGTGGTTTGTCTGCATTCATGACTGTGTGAGGGTCTTAGATCCCCTGGATTTAGTTTCAGACAGCTGTGAGCTGACTTGTGGGTGTGAGGAAGTGAACCCAGGTCCTCTGGAAGAAAAACCAGTCCCCTTAACTACTGAATCATCTCTCCAGCTCGGGAATCTCATTTTTGATGTGGGAGTGTTACATCAATCTGTTGATTTCATTGGTTAAGTAATAAAGAAACTGCTTGGCCCTCATAGGTTAAAACATAGGTGGGTGGAGTAAACAGAACAGAATGCTGGGAGGAAGAGGAAGTGAGCTCAGACTCGACAGCTCTGCTCTCTGGAGCAGACACCATGTTCCCCTCTCCCCAGCAGACACAATAAAGCTCCGACCCAGGATGGATGTAGGCTAGAATCTTCCCGGTAAGCACACCTTGGGGTGCTACACACATGAATAGAAATGGGCCAAGCAGTGTTTAAAAGAATACAATGCATGTGTTGTTATTTCGGGTATAAAGCTAACCATGCGGGAGCCGGGCTGTGGGAAGAGGCCCGCAGCTCCCTACTACAGATGGCACCCAGACGTGGGGCACTGAATCTACAGAACGCCTGAGAAAGCTTGGGAAAGAATAGAGTAAAGCATATTTTCTTGGTAGCAGCAATTTCTTGGTTCTGTTCTGCTTGCTAGAGGCAAGCAAGCGCTCTCATATAAGAGAGGCTTCCTGACTCAGCTTTAGCTGCAAAAACTTGCAGCTCTCTTAAGAGGTCCTGCCACAAAACACTTAAATGGTATTGATAAAAGCTGAACGCATGCTTTTCGGTTTTCAGCCGTAGCAGGAAAAAAATGTGCTGTTTACAAATGCCGTCTTTTTGGGTCGTCCTGCCAGGGCAAACTCTGACTGTTTGAGGCAGGAGGTCAGCTACAGAGAGAGCATTTGAGTGTTGTAGCTTGTTTGCTGGCAAGGACCTTGAAACGCCACAGAGTTGTGGTGATAAACATGGCTACAGCCGGTACCTCCGCCATGAGGCTGGAAAGCTAAGGAATGGGCTGAATCTAGCCAGCAAAGCCACGGCTTTAATCCTAGCCATATTGCTCAGTAATTTAAAGGCTCATGTGGTCAGAAAAAGAGAGAGAGATACAATAAAGAGAGATTCAAAGACAAAGAAAATTTCTAAATTGTTTACAGTGTGTTAAAAGTATATGCAGGCTAAAAGTTCTTAAAAAATAAGGAAGAAAGAAAGCAGTTGGGTGTGGTAGTACACACCTTTAATCCCAACACTTAGGAGACAGAGGGAGATTGACCTCTGTGACTTCAAGGTATGGAAGCACACGCCTTTAATCCCAATGCCTGGGAGGCAGAGACAGGCGGATCTCTGAGATTTCAAGGACAGCCTGGTCTACAGAGTTATTCCAGGACAAATATATACAGAGAATATAAAACAAAAGTAAAAATAAACAAAATAGAGTTAAAATAAAGCTGCACAAAGATGGAAAATACACAGAGAATCTTGATACTGTATGCTATTATGCTCTCTTTGAATTGTTTGAATGCTGAGGAAGGAGCAACAGATGCTAAAAGATATTTGTTTATAAATGCTGCTGAACTAATCCACGATAGATATTTTCAAAATACCTTGACTTCAGAATTTGGATCTAAGGACATGATACTTTGGAAAAGAGTTTCTTCTTTTGTTTTCACAGAGGATGAGACCCTGTGGATTTCTTCTATTTCAATATGGTATGATAGACCACGCCCTCCTGAAAGGTTGCTGTGAACACCTTCAGAAAATTACTTTGCTCAACTGCCGACTGTGATGAACCTAGCAGACAGGTTATCCCATAAAAGACCCGAATAACAGCGCCCCCATTCAGCAGGAAGCAGTTTGGAGAGAAATAACTATGTCCATATTCCCAAATATTGTTTATAAATGTTCTTTTACATTTAAAGGGGGATATGATATAGGTATGAATAATTTTCATTGATATGGATTTTGCTTTAGTGATTTAAATTTAAGGTCAATTTTGTTATATGTGTATGTATTTCTGATATTGATTAAGGTATTGTGATTGTGTAGCTCATGTAAAAATGTTATGTATATAAGTTGTTAATGAATAGTTACTTATAATAGTCAAGTTTGTAGTCATGTTAGATTTTCTAGATGTGCATAGATATATTTTAGATAGACATTCTTCATATCTTTCAAAGATTATAAAATATGGCAATTTAAGTGTTTTAATAACTTAGGGTTTTTCATGACAATGAGACACTCTGCTCCTGGCAGCACCAATCTACTTTAAGAAGAAGTTGGGCATCGAAGAGGCTCCTTATGGAGTTTGTTAGACATTTGGGCAAGAAACTGCTCTTGCCTGGACTGTTGCATAAACTGGACACAAAGAACCCGCAGAGAGAGGACAGCTGAACTTGCCTAAAGGTGAGATGATCTTTCAGGGTTCCTGATTTATGAAAGAGTCTGTGAGACATTCTGCAGGACACAGCAGATAGTGACTGAACTGCCTTTGAAATTTCCTGCTTCATGGAAAAGTCTCTGGATACTATGGGCCTGTAGGCCGAAGATGGATGCCCCAACGGTACAGAGAAACTTTGGGTGACTGTCCAGGCAGCGAGATGTCTCTGTCATTTCTAGAGTTTTGAAAATTGCTTACTTTTTGTTTGCTTAGGTAATATTGTATTCTTCTGGAGTCTTTGATGGAGTTGAAGAATAGATAGTTATAGTTATAGTTTTCCATTGTTATGATAAAAGATAAAATAGATATAACTGTTTTATTATATGTAATTTTGCTATGTTAAAGTTAAAGCCTTCCTTTTTTTGTTTAAACAGAAAAAGGGGAAGTGATGTGGGAGTGTCATATCAATCTGTTGATTTCATTGGTTAAGTAATAAAGAAACTGCTTGGCCCTCATAGGTTAAAACATAGGTGGGTGGAGTAAACAGAACAGAATGCTGGGAGGAAGAGGAAGTGAGCTCAGACTCGACAGCTCTGCTCTCTGGAGCAGACACCATGTTCCCCTCTCCCCAGCAGACACAATAAAGCTCCGACCCAGGATGGATGTAGGCTAGAATCTTCCCGGTAAGCACACCTTGGGGTGCTACACACATGAATAGAAATGGGCCAAGCAGTGTTTAAAAGAATACAATGCATGTGTTGTTATTTCGGGTATAAAGCTAACCATGCGGGAGCCGGGCTGTGGGAAGAGGCCCGCAGCTCCCTACTACACATTTTTTTAAAGCTGCCTTGTAAACAGACAGAGACTGGTAGACTAACAATGTGATGGGTCTAGAGATAGCATTGCCTTGGAAGATGGCAGAAATGAGAGAGAAAAAAGAGTCTTCTGGACCATTAGCACAAAAAGGAAGTCATGTCTTGGAACTTGGGTCAGAACAAACACACAGGGTGTACAAATTCACTGCAAACTTTTACTTTGTTCTGTTTGTCTTTTCACTACAATTGCCCCTGCCTTCCAGGGTGACTCCTCCACCCTGTCACCATAGCAGCCGTATCCCACACTAATCTCTGGAAACAGAAGCCATCAACTTGCACATAGTCCCCCACACCAGTCAGCCTTGGCTCCCTGCCTACTTGCCTTCACCTGGATGTCAGTGCTGGAAATGGAAAATGGCTGTCTGTGAACACAGGAAGAGCACTCGTTCCTAGAGTCAGGAAGAACAGGGAGCCACAGTCAGGGCCCAAAAAGAACAAGGCAAACACCAACTTTAGAAGAGTGGGCAGATACCTATGAGTGCTCAAAAGAGTTGCTGAGTGCCTGTGGAGCAGAGTCAAGTTCATATTTGAAGGTCAAACATTCTCAGCTCTCAGTTAGATTGGTCCAGAAGGAACACAAGCAGGCACAGATGCTATTGGCTGTGCCTGAGAATGTGCGCTAGGAGCAAAGCTGTTAGGAACAGCCCAGAACATATTTGGCCTCGCATGAAGATTTATAAAAATAAAACATGCACATTTTAGAGAAATGTAAGAAATAGCATTGACTCGGAAGTGTCAGCTTCTAGAATTTCTGATACTTCTTACTCTGCATAGTTCTGAGGGTCATTAAGAATGGAGAGACTGGTCATGGTTATACACGCTTCCACATTAACGAGGAGTTCATCAATCTCCATAGGTCTCTTCCTGAATTCTCCTGAAGTTCATAGCTGCTTGGGGATGATGGAGTAGACGGCAAAACGAAGAACACAAGTGCTGGCTTAGATTTATGACCTCCTTTATCACTCAAGGGAAGGACTCAAGAATGCAGAATATTAAATTTTTATCAATTCCCAGGACTAGATTAAACACTGAGCTACATGATAGATGAAGCTGGGATTAATTAGTGTCAGTATTCATATAAATTGTTCGTGATAAGGAACAATGGAATCATGGGAAGTAGATACGATCCATCATCATTTCTCTTCATTTGCTCCAACTGAGAGGTGGGCCGGGAGGAAGACACAGCGTACAGTCAAGGAACGTGGGCACAGTGGTGATAAAATTATATTCATTTCCTTTCAAGTAGTCAGGAGATGGTCCATGCGCCTGAAATTTAAAATTGTTCAAACTAACCAAACGCTTCCTCTCTAAACAAAAATCTGGCAGCAGGAGAGATGACTCAGGAGTTGAGAGTTGGTTGCTTGTTAGGCATCCAAGGACCAAAGTTCAGTTCCCAACACCCCCAGCAAATGCATCACAACCACCTGTAGCTTCAGCTCCCCGGATTCTGAAGCCCTCTGCTAACCTCTGTGGGCACCTGCACTAGTGGGCACATACCCAAAGGCAGACACACACAAACACGCATACATATAATTAAAAATAAAAACAAATCCTTCTTTCTAAGCCAATTTTTTCTGTCTGTAACGTAATCTTTCTCTCTGACTGTGTATATGACCTCGGGGAACTTTCAGTGGCAGCAGTATGAGCCTTCTCACCCTTTTGGAATTTCAGCACACACGACAGGAAAGAGGACTCGGTCATTCCTGGGCTGTGCTCACTCACATTCAGGACTCCGTCTGATTACACCCGGAAGTGGCGGTCACAGCTGTGAGCCTTTCCTGTTCTCTGCCAGGATGGAGACGTGGCAGCAAAGCAGAGAAGGGTCCTCGTTTATGTCTACACTTTCCTGTATGTTCCAGCCTTGACTAGTACAATAATGTCTCATAAAATATCTCTGAAAAGATACAAAAAATACATGCACATGCTGTGTGTTTGAGAGGAGGGCAGCTGGGGACAGGTACAGGAGGGGAGGCGGCTTCACTACAGTTCTTTTCTGTGTGGCCGTATCACCTGTGGTCTCTCCTATTGAATATATTCAGAGTGCTTGCTTTTGTTATTGTTTGCTTGGGTATTTTTGTTTGCTTGCTTGCTTTTATTCATCTTGTTCTGGCATTGCTTTCTTACTGTCTCACTGTGTCGCCCAGGTTAGCCTTGAGCTCGTGCGTCAGCCAGCCTCCCTAGTGCTGGGATTCCTGATATGTTCCACCATGGCCAACAACTAGACAGAGTCTGAAGTGTACAGTTTGCTTGGCACTGTGTCCCCACACTCCATACTGGAACATTTACCTTGCCTCCCTGGTGCAAGCGCCATGAGGAGACACCTGCCTTTCCATGGACATGGTCTGTTCAGATGTCAGGCAAGCATTCTCGGGACACAACTGCTGTGACAGGCTGAGACAAAGGTATTGTGGGAAGAACACAGATGACAAGTCATCGGTTGTGTGAAGATTCAAATACAAGCGCAGCTCTAAGCCATGCACCATCTATTTTAACACCACACAAAGCATTGGTAAACGGGTTTGGCAAGTACAGCTACAGAAGAAGCAGACTCGAGATGAAGGTCTTTTATGCCAGCCTAAAGGTAGAGGCACAGTCGGGGCAGACCAGTTTTCATAGCACTGATCAGTGGGGAAGATAAGCAGCTTTATAATTCTTTCTCCGGGTATATTCCCAAATGTGGGGTGTCTGGGCCACATGAGGTCTAATTTTAGCTCTTTTGATGAACGTCCATACTGGTTTCCATAGTGGCCACACCAGTCTACACTCCCTTCAAACGTGCAAAAGTTACTTGCTCACCATGCTCCCAGAAGCACTGCTCACAACAGCCAAATCAGGGGTGTCCACCTGGATGTCCATCACCAGGTGGTGCATACACACTGTGAAGTTCATTCAGCCCCAGAGAAGAATGGAGTTGTCAAATCTGTGGAGAAATGGACAGATTATTAAGTAAAATAAGCCCAGGAAAGACCAAAGTGCATGACAGAAAGAGCATTATCATACCTAAGACGGTCCACAGTGAAGTATGGCAACTAAAGTTCCTCAAGAGAATCCTCCCCAAGCCTTGCTGGCTGCCTGGGGTCTGCAGGCAATGTCCTTCAGGCCATGTCTATGTCTCCGGCGAAGTAGCTTCAGGACACTGGTCCAGTTCCAGGGACAGTTTATTCGGCTAAATCTTTGTTCCTCCCGTCCTTCTTTTCTACTTCTTCTGTTTTGGAGCAGCCAAATTCTTAGGTTTATAGGTCTGCATCAGAAGAAGAAAAGGTTCCTCCTTCTCCACTGGCTTGGCCGAGGCTCTGGAAAAACACACTGAGGAGTGCTGGAAGATGGGCACCGGACTCCACAGTGTCCACTGCATCCTCATGCCATCTTTTTAAAGTGCATTTAAAAGCAGTTGTTCTAATTATTCTGCTCACCAGGAAGCATATTTCCACAGCCCCATGAAACTCAGAAGGAGGGAGCACACAGCAGCACAGCATAGAGACACGACCTGAAAATGAGATGGAAAGTGAGGAATTATGAACAGAGACACACACTCAGACACTCTAGGGAGCTGGACTTACAGTGCTTCCCTGGGGATGGGGAGACACCATAGTTCTGAGACTTGCTTCCTTCCTAGGGTAACAGAGCACATGAGAAAACTTAGGATGTCTGGGGAGCAATCAACAGTCATGATAGTGAAAAGGAAACCTTGATTCTGAATGCAGGCCAGACCCCACCCGCTCCTGAGAACAGGAAGAGAGCATGCTCAGGGTGATGGGGCTGCAATGGAGATCTGCTTCCTATGACACACAGGCACTGCACAGCAGGGACTGCCTGGACCCATGGTCCTGGGGATAACAGGGTTGAAGACAGCAGCAAGACTGAAGCCCCTGAAGCTATCATGTCAGGGAAGTCAGAGTACAAGGGATCCCATGTGTATTTATTTCTTGTGTTGTAACGAGATCAAACTGAGGTAGTAGCCTACTGATCTGATACTTCCCCAGCAAGATAGTCAAGAAAGCGATAGTGGGGGCTGGAAATGTGGCTCAGCTGATAAGAGTACTTGCCTAGTATGCATTAAGCTCAGAGTTCAATGTTCATAATAGGTCTTCTCAATGAATGCATGCCTAGAATCCCAGCATTTTGGTCTAGACAGAAGTAGCAGAGTTCAAGCCCAAGCTCATCTTCAACTGTATCAAGAATTTGAAGCCAGCCTGGACTTCCTGAGAACATCAGAAGACCAGGGTATCCTCGTTTGCTTTCTATTGCTCTGATAAAGAACAACAAGAAGAAAGGGTTTATTTGGCTTACACATGCTGATCAAAATCAATCACCGAGGGTTACACATCCTGATCAAAATCAATCGCTGAGGGAAGCCAAAGCAGGGCGGAACTAAAGCAGAGGTCATGAAGGAGCATTGCCTACTGGCTTGTTCATCATGGCTTGCTCCTCATGGCTTTCTCATGATTCTGTATATAACCCACGACCGCCTTTCTAGGAATGGTGCCCTCCACAGTGGACTGGACCCTTCCACATCAACCATTAATCAACAAGATGTCCACAGACTTGCCTATGAACCAATCTGATGAAGAGAGTTTTTCAACTGAGGTTCCCTCTTCCCATCTGTAGATGACTCTAGCTTGTATCAAGTTGGAAAAATAAACTAACCTGCATGAGGGGGTCAAGAGTTTGTGAACTCAAGGACTGTGTACCAAGCCTCTTCCACAAAGCAACATTAGCAATCATAGACCAGTAGGCGTTATACATCTCCCATGAAACGCCATAGTAAGCACCCACCATCCTCCTCAAGAGGAAGCAATCCCACAACTCCAAGGACACGATGTATCCTAAGAGATAATAAACCCCAGTATCCTTTGTGGTAGACACCTTAGACAATATTTCTGTATTATAGCCTTTGGTTTTTGTGATATGTGTGTGTGTGTGTGTGTGTGTGTGTATTCCCCAACACTTAATAGGACTACCACATGCAGTACTTAGAGTATTGTGGATTGAATGGTGGCTATTTCAAAGGCTAAACTGTGGAAAATATCTTGACTTCTGACTCATGTTATCATATATTAGTGTCTATAGAAAAGTTTGGTCACCATGCTATGAGAAAGAAACACAAATCAGTTTCACAAAAGGGCTCATGTCGTGAAGAACTGAGACAACCCGCCCCCCTCCCCGCCAGAGTCAGAACCATCTTGCTAGACATTGAAGCTAGGGACCTTGGAAGTAATGCCTCAGCCTCAAGCAAGCCTTCAGACATGGCATTTTCAGGCAATGTGTTAATTTTTCTCATAAGAGGCCCTCTGCCGTGGTATAAGGGAAAACATCCCCAAACCCACAACCAAGAGAAACAGCGAGAGGATATTTATGATTGGTTCTGGCAACTAAAGTTTGAAGAAACAACAGACAGTGAAGACAAGAAAGGAAACAAAAATGAAGGAATTATTCTAAATTAAAGGAAACATAACATTAAAAAGAACATAACGACCAAAGGTAATAAAAGAAGCCACATTAAAACTCACAAGGGGGACCCGGGAGCTGGGTGTCAGGGATGTAATCGGGAAACCTGGATGGCATTATTGGGTCAGTGTTGACATGCTGGGTGTGATGTTGTGATGGGTTTGTTCTTAGGAGATTCAGGTTTGAGCAGTGAAGGATAGAACATGATGGTGTCCTTAGTGCCGAACACTTAGGAATACAGGTTTATAAAGAGAGAAAAGAGAGTGGGAGATGGGTCTTGGTGGAGTTTAGGTCTTTATTCTATTCTTTTCATCTTTCTGTTCATGAATATCTTCAAAATAAAAATTTGAAAGGAAATAGTGTAATTTACTTCTCAAGAATTACCCTAATGACTCAATAAGTAAGCAAGAACATTAAACCGTAAGAATCCTATCCCCTTTCGTAGTCAGAATGCAATATTTCACACATATTCTATACTATTTTTCATTCTTAATGAGGTTTACTCTTTCTATGGAACCCAGACTGGCCTCAAGCTTCCAACCCTCCTACCTTGACTGCGCCGAGGGCTGGGATGACAGTTGTGTGTCTCTGGTCGGCAGAGACAGGAGCCCCGTGACCAGATTAGATTGGTGATCTCCTGCTTCAGTGAGAGACCCTGTCTGATAAAAATGAGGAAGATGACATACATTGGCGCTCTAGCCTCTCCACACACCTGCACTTCTGTACCCACACCCCCACACAAAAACATGTATGCACACACGTACCCCCCCACACACAGAGAGACACACATACATACCTTTTATCAGACTCACAGGCCAGCCTTTATAACCTTGCCTTCCACGTGATTGACTGTGTAAGGGGAGGAAGGCATCTTCCCTTTTGTCCGTCCACATACTCAGCTCTCTCAGCCTGTGTTACTGTGAAAACACACCTGTTCTACCAGCCCGTGGAGCCTGCACACCATAGTTCTTGTTCGTACATGAAAGGGGGTATTTAAGAGTTTCTATTCAGTATTCTGTTTCACTGCTCTGTATATTTAGTCTCTCACTAAATCAAATTAGTTTCATCATATTATCATTTAAATGAGTCTCAATTTGTAGAAACTGAATTTTCCACTCAGATCCTAATCATTTTGTGATTTTGGCATTTTCCATAAGAATTTTAGAATCATCTTATTGAATCACATACCAAAAAGATCTTGTTCAGATTTTTACTGAAATTCTAATAATCTCTAAATAAATTGGGGAAAATTTGTATTTTAACAACTCTTTAGATTCAATCATAATATACTTCTCAGTATATGCAGATTGGTGTTAATTTCTTCCAATACTATTTATCCTTCCTCAGAAAGTCCTGAACATGATTTGTAAGCTTTAGCAAAGACACTTCACACACACAAGGCTCACACTCACAGAGACCTTTGTTCTTCAGTGTCCTCCATGGCTATAACACATGTGTGTCATATGGTTTCCACGTAAGCATGTGACCTGGGGAAGCCATCAAGGAATATGGCACTGTGGAGACATTTTGCTGGTGGCAGAATCACACCTCCCTGGAAATTTGTGGTTGTGTCATCAGCGCTGGGGTTAGGTTTTAAGTTCCAGGGTGGCAGGGACATCAGTGACGCCAACAGTGGCTGTACCGATCGACTCTCCAGAGCGCTTGTTCCTTGATGTTTAGCTCTATTTCTGTAGCCTCTGCTTCCGTGTGAGGGCTAGTCAACATGCAGAGGCACAGACAGCTGTGTTTGCCACTAATTTTGTTCATTCTTCTATGAAAAGAATACTGCTTGAAATGTAATTTTCTACCCAATATATAGAACTATGGCTCACTTATTTTTAAGTTAACAACTATCTAAGATTTTTTTATCAATTGAACTTAGATTTCTAGATGTGTTCATTATCTCCAGTGATGATGATTTCATTTCATACTACCCGACTCTTAATTTTTCTTCTCATTCCTCTTTCGAGTATGGATGTAAGTGTGTATACATGTGTGTGCAGGTGTGCAGATTCATGTGCACATGATGGGAGATGGGACTCTAGGTCAATTTCAAGTGCTATTCCCTAGGACACTATGTACTTCATTGATTTGGGGTTTGCTAATACAGTCAGGCTGTTAGCCTGTGGCCGGGAGAGCTGCCTGTCTTTGCCTCCACTGTGCTGGGATTAGAGGTGCTTGTCTCCATGCCCAGCTTTTTATAAAGATTCTGGGGACTGAACGCAAGCCCTCAGGCTTACACAACAAGCAATTCCCAGACCAAGCCATCTCCCCAGCCACCCAGTCTTCGCCCTCATCTTCTTCCTTCCTCTTCCTTTCCCCCATTCTCATCCGAGTATTGGGTAGAATCTGCTTTAAGAATTAGTTTGTGTAGGGAAGGGTTTTGTTACTTGATTAAATCTGTTAAATGATTTTCACTCTGTTCAAGGTTGTTATTGTTTTTGATACATTTCATTTCCTTGTTTTACCCTTTAAATACTTCTATATCTTCTAGTGTGTTGCAGACTCTGTTGAAGAATTCATGTAAACAGCTCTTTCTGTTTCTACTATTATTTGCACATTCTCATTTTTTTTTCACCTTTTGTATTTAGCTTGAGGTGTTTTTAGTATAGCATTTCCAGTATTTGCATTTTGTGGAGGAAAGTTGGTTCAAACAGTTCTTTCCCCCATGATTGGTTCCCTTTTATAATGTCTGAAGACGTGCAGGAGTCTTGGCACGCATCTCTGGTTCCCCGTTTCTCTGCTTACTGATAGTGTCAGCTGCTGGAAAGCAACCCAAGGATTCTCCGAAATCCTTGGCGACTCAACTGTGAATGTTCCATTTACTTACACGAGACTGTAAACTTTAGCCACGCTTCTGGTAGCCACAAAACTTGCTTGACATTTATTTTAGGAAACTTCATTTGTTCACTTAGACTGTTAAATATATTTGTTAAAATAAATTGAGTTTACTCACCCTAAAATGTACTTACTATGTCTGGAGTTAATGAACCTATAATTCCCTTAGTCTACAAACTAAATATTAATGACCCCACTACTTTATACTGAATGGTTTTCTTCAGTAATGAGAAAACATCAGAATCTAGTGAATTCTTTCTCTGATGTCTGCTTGAAGTAAACAGAGCCTTTAGCAGATTCTAACAAAGACTCTTTTTTCTCTGGGAAGGTTAAGTGTATTTGAACCAAAGGGCTTCAAAAAGGAGATACAGAGTGATCTAGACAGGTCAGCTAGCTGACTTTATGGCGATGACAATTTTTAGTAGGAGCTGATAAAGTAGCTTTGGGCCAAATCTGCTCCGTCTGCCTCGGTCACCGCTTGGTCACCTGTGTAGAATGACCCTGAAAATTATATGTGAAAATGGCATCTCTCTGGCTTTTGAATGGCAACAAGACAGAGACCTCTTCCTGGTGAATATGAAATGAAATCCTACTGGAGAAGCCACCCACGTTTCAGTAATGTGAGCTGAAATCCTACTGGAGAAGCCACCCACGTTTCAGTAATGTGAGCACACATAAGCCCTTGGTAGAGAGGAATAGGAGGGTGTCTAGGATGTGGAAGTGAGACACTGGGTACAGTAAAGAGATGACGAGCCTGCAAGAGTCCCCTGAATAAGCAGAATGATCTGAGGCTTTCATTATTCAAAAGGTAATTAAAGCCACTGGTGAAAAAAGTAACCCAGAAATCTAGTGATCGTGTCTATTCTCTTTAGTACAAAGCTGATAGGTAAAGCTCACTTATGATGCCCCAGATCTCTAGCTGAAAAGTGGTACCTCCTCAGAAGAGTGATGCCCTAAGATTTGTTATGAAAAGGTGCACGGGATCTCTGGAAATGTAGAATGGCTTGTTTTGTCACTGAGCCCTGAAGCAGCTGAAGGATGCCCTCTGACCCTGTTTCCTGGCCAGTGAATGCTAATGAAGAATGCTGCCCTTCCTACTGCAAAGGATGCAATCAGCAGGCAGCTAGCCACTCCTTATGACCCATGGAGGGACCAGGGCAAGGATGCGGGCAGGTCTCTGAACACGTTCTTCTCTCTGGGGGAGGTCTGCTGTTGGAATGAATGGTGTCGTTAGCTAGAATTCAGGAATGGAAACAATGAGAGCAGTTTTTATTTGTTGCACACATTTGTGGGAGATGTCACTGATGCTAACTAAGATCACTCAACACGCATTCTTATATCTTCAGGTAACACACTTTCCTCCATTGCAGCCCCAGGAAGTCACCATGGAGAGTCTGTGCTTAGCAGGTCAAGTGCAACTCAAAAAGTGCACACTGCAAATGGACCTTGGATGAAGGTGCCATTTAAGCTCTAAATTCTTTTGTAAATATTGTTATTCCATGATAAGTAAGTGTTGTGGTTGGAGGACTCTTTGCCTCCAATATTCCTCTCCTTAGCAAATTTCTGCAACAGAAAGAATGACCGAGTCCCACCACAGCCCAGACATTTATTCACACGGAGGCTCGGAACAGCTGTACACCTTGTTTCTCTAACAGAAGTTTTCTCTGTCCTAGGCACCTCAGAGAGTACCTGGAAACTTCAATATGAGGCAGCAGCTACAGTATTCTGAAGCTTCATAGTAAGAGAAAAGTCAGTGCTCGTCTTTGAAGTGGGGCACAGGACTAAAAAGAGTCTCTCTAGGTCTCTGTATTGCCACGAAGACACTAGCCTACAGGGCTTTATATCTTGTATTTCCCCCAATAAGAGTTTTCTTTATAACCACACATTTAGAATGCCATTAATTTCTTAATAGAAGTTTCTCTCACGGCCTCAAGTCTGGTGTACAACTGGTACTAAATAAAGGGTCTGCCATCCTCATGCAGTATAGAGTGCTGAACAGTTTCTGTCAAATGATAGCCTACCTCTGCTAGAATGTCACAGTTAGCCTGCATGTGGATCTGGGCATCTGTATTAGATATTTTAAAAAGAAATCATCATATTATAAATACAGGATGTTATACATTTTAAATGCTTGCAAACTCTTCCCTAAGTTCCTACCCCTGATCTTCCATGATTTTGACTGTTATTGGCAGTACAAACATACACAGACCCCACCCCTAAGTACATAGTAGCAGCGACACAGAAAGTGGTCATCAAAATGTTCAGATGCTCACAGTGTTGGAACAGAAATTAGAAACACAAGCTACACAGCACATGACGGAGGTTTGGAAGGCAAGTTATGGACTGTGAAAGGCAGCAGATTCGGAAGGGTGTGTCCAGCAAGCTTGAGGGATTGACAGACGCAGAGCTACAAGTGAATTGCTTTGTATTATTCAGCTCAGGGGTCCCAGAATGGAGACAGTGTCTCTGAACCACACGCATCATCCTTCAGAAGAGGAGCTACCCGGCCTTCCTCAGGTGGAGTGTGGAGATGGTTCATATAGGCCCTTCCCTTAAGTCAGACACTGAAGTCTAGAATCCTGCAGGAGCTCTGAGGAACCAGGGTGATCTGCAGGAAGTGTTCAGTGTGTATTTGTTGTTTTGTTTTGAAACAGGATCTCGATGTATAGCTCTGACTTAACTGGAGCTCACATATAGACCAGGGAGGCCTCAGAATCCCAGAGATCCCTTTCCTCATGCTGGGAATAAAGGTGTGTGTCACCACGCTTGAAGCCAACTAGTTTTTTTTTTTTTTTAAAGGAACCAAGAAACCATGTTAAATCGACATGGTGCTAAATACACTTGGCAGATTACCTCTGGAAAATCCAAACCTGACACTTCCTTTCATAGAACTCTGGAGTGTGAGGATGCAGACACTCGTGGGCAGGTACGAGTCCGGCAGCTTCCATCTAGTCATGATTGTCAAGGGGGCTATTGCCCTCACACACCTCCAGGCTGCCATAACCCTCCTTGCTGTGGAGCATGACAAGGCTCACCGGTGACCACTGATAAAGAGTTTTATGGAATGCGGATCTGAGCGCCTGCACTGCCCCCTGGGGACATGGTGACATCGGAGGCCGGGCTGCACAGCAGAGCTCACCTGCTCCTTGAACTGCCAGCTTTACGGGGCAAGGCTGGCTCCTGCCTCTGAGTGATTACTAAGGACGACATTGTAGTGAGTCACTCCCTGGAAACCACGTTGGGGGCATTATTTCTGAAGACCTAGTGCCAACAGCCTCTCCACAGGCAGCAGCTGTCCCCCAGGCCTTTGATCTTTAGAGGCCATCCTTCAGAGAAGCAGGTCGGCGACTCTGAGCACACCGAGCTGGAACAATAAAGATCAAAGCATGACAGACTGGGTCGTGCCACCTCACTGAGCCCATTCAAGACATGCTCTGACCAGTGAGGCAAGTCAAGCCACATGATCTAATCACAAAACAGGCAATTCTTAACTGTATAGGGCAAACGCATAATTCACCGATGCATGTTTCCTTCTGGAAACCTCCATGGTGCCATCCCATGACCCTACAGAGACCTCTGCATAATGAACATTTTGCTACCTTGGAGAACTCTCACTGAAAACAAATGCTTGGTTCTGCCTGTGCCAAGAAATCTTCCATTTGGGAAGCTGAGGGAAGGAGCCCTTCCAGAAGCCAGTAGCTACAGGTCTGTGCACCTCTGCAGAGTCTGGTGTGGATAAGGAAGCTAGCTAGGTAGGTCTGTTGGAACTGTTCATGTTGTGCCCACAAAATAAAGCAACAGTATAAATAATCTGGCAATCTCAGGTTTGCCCTAAGTTTGTTGCAGTCTAGAATCATCTGAGAGGAAAGTTTCATTTAAGGAATGACTTAAATAAGATTGGCTGGTGGGAGATTATTCTGATTATTGATTGATATACAAAGGTCCATCCCACCATGGGCAGCAGCATCCCCTAGTCAGGTGCTCTTAGGCTGCATAAGAAATCTAGCAAAGCATGGGCCCATGACTGGGCAGCAAGCAGCTTTCCTGCACAGCTTCTGCTTCAGCTCCTGCTTTATTCCAACTCTGATTTCCCTTAATGATGGTCTGCAGTCTGGGAATATAAGCCAAAAATAATCTATTTGCTTTCCTCCCCCCAACTTTTTGTGGTCAGGGTGGTTTACCAAAGCAACAGAATGAAACTGAAATAAGAAATAAAGAGATAAGCACCCAGATCTACAAAGATTTAAACAAAAATGGGAACCAACGAATGTGCTACCTATAAGATGGTTAAGATTCCCAAATGTTGTCCTCTGGTTCTGGGATGTACTCAGAAGGCACAGCACACTCAGCAGAAAGAACATATGAAGAACATACACAGAAAACATGGTCATGCTTCTCCCCGCTTCTAGACTGCTGGAACTCTATGTTTTCAGTGCTGTATCTTTCTGGGGAACAGCATCTGAAACATTTCACCCCACTCTGTTTCAAACACTGGGGAAATGTGGGCAACTATGCCCACCATGAGCAGGAGTGTGGCCAACAGCGCTACTTGGGTGGTCTTTCTTGAGCATCGGTGGATGCAGGCTGGCCAGACTTCACCCTATAAGAGTTAAATTTATCCTTCATCTACAGAAATAAGCTGATGCAAATTTCTGTGACAGAGAAAACCTAGAGCTTGTATGAAACTAAATCCACCACAGAAGCAAGTGATTGTGGCCTTGGCAGCCTTGCAGACCTGGGTTGCTTCAAAAGACATTCAAGCAGAGCCAGCCTCGGTCACTTCCAGATGAACTTGTCTGGTGAGTTTGCGAATGTAAAGGGGGCCTCTGTGATGAGTGAGCTGGGAGCTCTCATTATTCAGCTGGGTTTGTAAAAGAACAAAGAGAAATTTTATGCCTATAACTTGTCTTCTTCTAAAACAATGTAGAATAAGTTTCTTTGTTTGTTAGTGTGTGAGGTGAGCTTGAAGGAAAAGGAAAGTGTGCCATGGAGGAACTTAAAGGCAGTAAATAGCATGATTCAGTTTATGGCAGACAGGTTATAATATTTAATTACAGGAGCTGACGGAGCTCCTGGAGGGAGACACACGTGTACAGAGAGCAGGAGACAGGCAGAAGCAAACTGTGGCTGCCCAGCCTATGTCACAGTGCGAGATGAACTATTTATAAGACAAATAACTGCTCCATTATTCAGACAGAAAGGAGAACACATTTTTATCTTGTAGGAAAAATCAAAACGAAACAAAAACAAAAACTGCTTTTGCCAAAGATGATAGAAGAAACAAATCACTTAGAGACACATATTACAGAATATGTAATGGTCCCATCCTAAATGTTATTGGCAATTACTTTAAAATATGTTATGAAGGCTAATACTCTTAGACAAGTAACTAAAGCGGTTAAGAAAAATAACAATTGCTCTAAAGAAGTGGGTTTGATGGGACCGAAAATGTACAGCTATAGAACTCTAGGACAACTCTGAGGCCATTTCTGAGGCCCCTTCCCTGGAAACCTAACAACTACACATGCACGTATTGGAATATTGGGGACTTTCCATCTCCCTGTGTCCTTGTGGATGTTCTCCAAATAAAGCTCCATTCCTGGAATTGGAACAAGATAGCTGTTATAATTTTTAAAAAATGCTGCAAGATCCCTGGTGGCAGTAGGCAGCAGAAATGCTGTAGGTCCCCAAATGGTGGTAGCAGGCCATGTGGCAGCAGGCAGCGGGCCCTGGAAGCAGCCAGTCCCAGGCAGAGATGGCTGCCAATCCCCGAGTGGTGGCTGGTCCCAGGCAGGGAGACACATGGTGGGCAGGCAGGAGACAGGGACATGGATAGACACATCGTACAGAATAGAATTGGATATTTATTAGTTGAGTTATGGAATGGTAAGAAAAAGAGGGGAGGGGGGAAGAGAGGAGAGAGAAGGGGAAGAAGGAGAAGAGAGCAGAGCAAGAGAGAAAGGAGAAGGGGAAGAGGAAAAAAGGGACTGCAAGAGAAGCCAGGACAGGGAGAGGAGGGGAGGGGCTACAGGGAGTGGGCATGGCTTGAACAATCATAACAATAGCCCACAGATGTCCACAGATGTTTGACTCAGTCCCTGAAAAGGGGTCAAAGTAACCCTCAGATGTTCCCTCTTAACCTCATCTGATCTGGCAACTACTCTCCAGCCCTGGCTCAGACCAATTATTGTTAGTAGCCCTTTGAATAAGCCAATCCTAATAGTTGAAAAACAACCCCCAATTTCGCCCCCTTGTTTCTATGGCTTTTTGCTTTAAAAGTAGCTTGTGACAGTCATTCGGGGTCTTTTGGCTTCTTGAATGTTGAAGGACCCTGTTGGGACAGAATTAAATCCTCTTGCTTTTACATCAACTGTGGTGTGAGAGTGGTCTCTTGGGGCAACTCCTCCTCGGTAATTGGACTTTAGGGTCCAACGCAGTAAGCCAATGCCTGAAATTCCAGATACTCAGGAGCTGAGGCAGGAGGATTGTGAGCTTGGGTTACATAGTCAAAGAAAGAAAAAGAGGGAAAATAATGTTTTATTAACCCTAACATATCAAGTAATAACAGTTCTAAGCTATCAGAAACCCAGACCTGGAAAAGAGAATAAGCAAGCCATTATTTCCTAACTCCATTTTAATTGATTCTGGCTGCTGTCATCAATATGGGTGTATGTTTGTTAGGCCAAAGGGTTAGCATAAAGAGTTCTCAAGAGGGTAGATGTGAAAATATTCCTTGTCATGAAAGCACCTAATGGTCACTCCCTCAGTTGAGTGACAGGAGAGGCTAGTCATTGCAAAACACCGAGGACTTCTGGTGAATGGTGTGTCATTTATGAAATGTTCTTTATACAACATTTAACTGAGCCCAGAAACCACAACACATGGTGTGGTATTATAGCGGAGAAAGGTTTTTCCTCAGCCTTCCAGGGACTCTGGCTCAGTCAAAAATTAAAATGCAAAATCATCTGGTATATTTCATGTAATACACAGCCTGCAGAAGGAAATGCAGATCTATCTTCCCGCAAAAGGCGATCTGAGTGTTTTTAATGTGAAGTCTGATGAGGTGAATGGTGTGAAGATGATCCAGACCCGCAAAGGTGAAGGAAGATGATCTCGTAATCAGAGCGAGGAGCAGGGACCCAGAAAGGCCCACTCGCCCCAGTTCTTTTCTGTGCTTCTGGATAAAAAAATTCTTCCCTTCTAGTACAGGGAGACACCATTTAGGAGGGTCATAGACCCTGAAAAACCCTGGTAGGTAGAAAAATTCAGAGACTTTCCTGCTTCTGCAATATTCTCAGGTTTCTTCAGATTCAGGAACCAATATCCTAAGGCAGCATATTTGGGAGTCACATGCTCTGGACCCCATCTCTGGCTGTGACACACATGTCAGGCAACTGCAATGGGGCTAGTCAGGACTGAGGTGCAAAACAGCTCATATTGATTATATACTAAAATATTTTGTATATATTGATTTCTGAAAAACATAATATGAAAATTAATACCACTTGCTTTGCTTTATTTTCTAAAGAACTTGGCATTCGAGGTTTAACAGATGAATCAGATTTCAATGTTTCCAAAGTCTTGGCAATTTGAATACATAAGAATTGGCAGTGGGCATCACATCTAATTAAGTGATTTCTCAATAAAGGTCCTTCGGTGGTGGCAGGCACTGCGTTGGCTGACAGTACAGGCACACATTTCACTAGGAGATGGTGCCACTGAACAGTTCACAGCAGTTTCCCTCCCTGCAATTAAGATCTTTAAGAATAATTTTACAAGAAGGAAGGGGAGTGTGCAGTGTGCACAGACATCATCACTGTCACACAGGACAGGAGGAAGGGGGTGTGCAGTGTGGGCATCATCACTGTCACAGAGGACAGGGGGAAGGGAGTGTGCAATGTGCACAGACATTATCACTGTCACACAAGAGAGAAGGAAGGGGAGTGTGCACACCATCACTGTCACACAGGACAGGAAGAAGGGGGTGTGCAGTGTGCACAGACATCATCACTGTCACACAGGACAGGAGGAAGGGGAGTGTCCAGTGTGTACAGACATCATCACTGTCACAGAGGACAGAATATCTGGAGGTAAGCCTTGCTTTGGTGTGCTTGCCGCCTATACTGTCTCAGTAAGGCTGTCTCACTGGGTTTGCTCCTGCTCTTTGAACTATAAGGTGTCTCCCTCCTTCCTTCCTCTCTCCCTCCCTCCATCTCTCCCACACCTTTGCTTCTGTGTTTCTGAATGCTGGTGAGGCCTCCATGGGCATCAGGATTGACTTTCAGCCTACTTTTTTTCTTTTTCAGAGCATCCCTTGGATTTTATCACTTCATAAAGTTCTTTCCTGAGTCTCTTCTTACATTTTTCAGCAGTGTCTCACTTTGGCTCATCACTTTCTCCTTCCCCTCCGTTTTGTGAATTGCACACAGGCTCATATCCATGCTAAGGACACGATCTAGCGTGATCTGTCACCTCCACTTGTCATTCCCCTTCTGATCAGTGTCTGTGTTGGCCAGTTTCTGGGCTCCTGGTCACATCCACAGTCAGTTCCGCAATGCCTGTGAGACCTAACGCTGTCAACAGTTCTTTCAAGAGACTCAGACTTTCTAAGTAAGTTCAAAGCTTTTTCCTCATTCTTGCCCAAGCGATATCAAAGTTCCCCCAAATCATATTAGATCCAAACCCTGCTTCTCACCTGCCTCCAGTTCCTGTCATGAAGATTCCTGGGACCTTTCAGAAAGCACAGGCATGCATCAAGATTAACGTGAGTTAAACACAACTGTACGACTGACTGACCATGGGCCAGAGTTCTGTAGAAGTGTGCAGTGACTGTGACTGCTGCTTCCATCAGACTCCTGCACGAGGAACAAGTACCTGGAAGTCAGTTAAAGTCGGCATCTAAGACGTGAACTGGATCAGGAAGTGTCTAAGTACATTCCTGCTTCCAAGTATGGAGAACTTTGCATATTTTTTATAATATTAAAATTGGGTCTATTTCCTTAAATGACTCTCTAGCATTTGGAAACATGATAATATATGTTTTTGTTAACAACAAATTGTTAAGCCTATATTCCTAGATTATGCAATAAATATATTTTATATTGTCAGGCTATGCAAAGAGACACTTAATTCTAAGTTGTGTTCTCCCAAAAAAGCAATGGTTTTCAATTTCCAATATAAAAGTATACTCCTGGAGACAAGATCTGCCTTGTCAGGAGTAAATGATTCATTTTTACAAAGTTATCCAAAATTAACCCTATTAACAGAAACTTTTAAAAATGTCCACATTTCCATTTCAAACACAAATTCACAATGAGTGAGGGGCTTTTCAGGGTTACCTGTTCACCCTGGACTTGGTGGTCCTAGCCAGTGCAGCCAGACACAGAATATAAACATAAGGCATAAAGGAAGGAAGAAGCAAATATCTGATTTTCACAGATTATTAAAAATTAAAGGTTGAGTTTAGCATGACCACCAAAGACAAGGATAGTAAATACAAATTGTTCTTCTATGTATTGCAATAACTAATGAGAATTGAATAAAATGTCATTTGTAAAATTATTCAAGTAACTGATAATAAACCAGCAAAGATGTGCAATACCTCTATACTGAAAACCATTGAGTGATGCTGAGAAAAATCTTTATTCTCAAATGAGTAGAAGGTTATGACTTGATCATAGGTTAAAAAATTCAATATTGTCAATATGTCATTTATTTATAAATCGATCTCCACATCCAACATAATCTCAATAAAAAATGTCTTTGTTTGTTACAAAGTATTTGATTACACTATGTAAAGCTACATCACTGTGATTGGTTTAATACAAAGCTAAATGGCCAATAGCTAGGCAGGAGGTAGAGGGAAGACTTCTGGACCAAAAGATCTTGGGCAAGAAGAAAGGGGGAGTCGTCAGCCAGAGGCAGAGGAAGCAGGACTTACAGCATGTAGATTGGTAGAAATGTGTCCATTTAAGTTATGAGAGCTGGGGAGGAACAAGCCTAAGCTAAGAGCAAGATTTCATAATAAGAACTCTCCCTGTCATTATCTGGAAGCTGGCGGGACAGAGAAAGACATGTTGTACTTGGTTATTTAAAAGTTTATTTTAACTATCAGTGGAAATGCAAGGATCCAGGATTGATAGGAATCATTTGGAGAAATAAGAAAATGGAGAAAAGCTGAACGTAACTGACAAATTTCCTACTCATCATGATGCTGTAAGTTTGTAAGAATAAGAAATAGACCAGTGTAACAGACAGGATACCCACAAATGATCTAGACTTATGCATTACTTGATTTCTCTTTTGAAACCACTACTATAATTTGGGGAAAGATTTTCCTGGAATTACTGTGTGCTACTATTCTTCTAAGTAGCCTGTATAGATTCTTTACACTGTATGCAAAGTTAACTCATCTGGATCAGAGCTTTAGACACCAAAGTTAAAATGACAAAAAAGTATCTCCATGGCTTCAGGGTATTCAGTTTTCTAAAATCATACAGTAGAAAGCACCAAACACACCAGAAAAGACTTATAATTATGGCATCGTTATATTTAAGGATGCTGTTGCTTAACAATATTTTTAAATCAAGGAAATAAAAGACAGACATTTCCTGGAGAAAGCATTGACAATAGTTATATCAAACAAAAGACTCGTGCTTCCTCCTCCACCCCCCAAAATGAAGAAATCCCATAAATCAGTAAGTAGAAGACAACTCGGTGTTTTTAATAGGAGAAGAACAAGATGGCTCTCAAAAGATAATTTCCAGATGATCAATAAATATATGCAAAGCTCCAATGTGAATATCTTCAAATTGAAATGAAAACCACAGCAAAGTACAACTATATCTATCTACCCAGTAACTAAAACTAAAAAGATTGAGGACTTCAGACACCAAGCAGGGTGAGAACTCCCATCCTACAGCAAGTAGAGGGATGAAGCGCTCTTGAAAATGACTTGATAAACAGACTTGATAAATACCTAACATCTAAGAACAGTCAGAGGCTAGTCTCATGCAGAGGCCTATACAGGAACAAGGAGATGTTTCAGTAGTTCCTGTAAAAAGCCAGACATGGTGGCCTGCCTCTTTAATCCCAGCCCTGGAGAGGCAGAGACAGGAAGAGCCTTTAGAGATCACTGGTCAACTAGTGTAGTCAGTCAGTGAACTCCAGATTCAGTGAGAGGCCCAGTGTCCAGAACAGGTGGCGAGAAACTGAGGAAGACACCCAACATGAACTTCTGGCCTCCACAATTACATGCATACATGTGCACACATGGAGACATTCATGCACACATCAACCACAGCGTTGTCTGCTGCTGCCTTGATCTTAGACTGCCAGGCTTTCAGACTGGAGTAAACGGTCTCTGCTGGTTTATGGCACTCACATAGGAGGCTGACAGGGTGGGAGGATGGGCCATCTGAAAACTGCTGGATGTTTTAGGGCCATAAATAAAAAGATGGCCACGACCCCGACAAGGCTTAGGTCTGGTGTCTGACCCCACAGGGGCTCCAGGCTCAGGAGGGGCAGCCCCATGGTTTCCCAGCACAGACAAGGCAGCCCAGGGCTAAGATTTCCTGTGTCTAACTTCTAGATGTTTTCTACTTCCACTGTTCACTCTCCTCCACACCTGCATTTTCTCCTGAATTTCTGTTTCTCTGGAGTCCCAAGGGCATGGTGCTGCAAACTCAATACACCTTCTTGTCTCCACGATGTGGTGGGCCTCCTGTCCTGCTGAAAGCCCTGCAAGGTCTTGCCTGGCCCTCTCCTTCCTTATCCAGCATCCTCTCTCCTCTTGCAGCCTGTAGTAATAAGAGTGGCGGGGCTGCATCCCCGGCACCCGGCCGCCCGCATAGCTTATGCCCCAAAATAATTACATGGAAACTGTATTCTTTTGAACACTGCCTAGCCCATTAGTTCCAGCCTCTTATTGGCTAGCTCTTACATATTGATCTAACCCATTTCTAATATTCTGTGTAGCACCATGAGCTGGCTTACCAGGAAAGATCTTAACCTGCGTCTGTCTGGAGTGGGAGAATCATGGCGACTCACTCACTCAGCTTCTTTCTCCCAGCATCCTCTTCTGTTTACTCCACCCACCTAAGGGTTGGCCTATCAAATGGGCCTAGGCAGTTTCTTTATTAATTAACCAATGAAAGCAACAGATTAATACAAGACCCACCTCCATCAGCAGCCCTTCCCTCTCTCGGCCCTTGAGCAGCGTGAACGGGGAGGCTTGTACGCAGAGGTGCTTTAAGGGCTCAGACTGACCCGCTGATTTAAAACAGAAGGAGAAAATTAAATGTAGCTGTCAGATCTTTCTTAAAGAGATCGAAGCAGTTCACAGTGAGAACGTTTCAAAACATAGCTTCCAGGAGTGCCTTCCCGTGAGGCCACAAGTTGACTTGAAAATGGGTCACATCCTGCAGGCTTGGTGCCTGGTGTATCACCGGCACCCTTGGTAAGTGAGAGAAGCTTCTGTAGGCTGGACCCCATGGGATGGTCTTGGGGTCAAGCTCTTGACAGGGTCCTGGTTTCTTTGTTCTCTTTTGCTTTCAGACTCGTGATACGGGAAGCTCAGCTCTGCCCCATTATGCTGCCTCCACAAAGACCCCAAATAATGGGGCCCTTTGATCCTAGGTCAGGGTCTCCAAAATTGTGGGTAGTCATAAATCTTCACTCATTACAAGTTGATTGCCTCCGACACCTGTTGCATTCATGAAAAGCTAGTAGGAAGGGGGAGTAGCCTGGAAAGGTGGGGCTAAAGTGTGAAGAACTGATTCAAAGAACATGCAGACTCTCGCGGGTCCTTTGTCTGTGCCAGAATTCTGTTCTGTTGCAAAGGGAGGAAGGAAAAGCCGTTTTGCCCATAGCTCAGATTGGTGAGCCTGAAGAGTCTGGAGAGAAGACAAGGCACAGGAATAGCAGGCCATGTGATTTTCACTGGTCTTTGGAGGGAAAGTCGAGCAAATTCCATTCATTTCCTTGGGAACTTAAAACGTGTTCTTCAGTCTTGGAAAGAAAGTTTGGTGTGTTTACACATACAGGGCGCTCTTGCTCTAGACGCCTGAGTCTACAATTAAGAAGACAAATTGTTGACTTGCAAAGCCAGCCGACTGCTTAACTGAGGGATTGCTGTCCTGAATAAGGCAGGGCACAAGTTGGCCAGCTTTGGATTTTGTTAGCCAGACTCTTTCCTTCCCAGATTTAAGAGCTGTGTGTTCCCTGGGGAAGTCTTTGTTTTATGCTCCTTAAAATGCCATCAACTTGACATTTCCTTGGATTGCCAATATTCTTGAGGAGTGTGGCTCTCCAGAACCCTGCCCAGTAGGGACTAGAATGTTAGCAAGCCCTGACCCTCACCCAGGCCTGTGCTGAAACTGAACTAGCTCTCTCTCTCTCTCTCTCTCTCTCTCTCTCTCTTTCTCTCTCTCTCTCTCTCTCCCCTCCCCTCCCCCCCACATGTGGCCCTGCCAGCATTTTCTCTGCCTTCCTGGAAGAGGCAGGGCCCCAGGATGTGTGCCCGGCTGTGAGGACATAGCTCTTCATGTTCAGCTATCACACCAGCACACTGCCAAGGAAGGGTCTCCATGACCAGGAGCTGCCATGTACATCGCAGGGGCTGAGGTAACAGCTTCTGCTTTATTCAAAGGAGCCTCAGCTTTATTTTGCATTTAGGTCCAATAAAAACCTGCAATGGTTAGTAACCACTGTGTGTCACCTGAGGCTTCCATCTCCAAGGGCGTTCAAGGAAAGGCAGAGCACATGAAAATGTCATGTAACAGGTTATAAGAGTCTTGGCATTATTTTTAAATGGTGAATCTCAGGGCACTTTCCTCTTTTTAGAGACAGGGGTGAATGTAACTGAGGCTGGACTTGAAAGCACTCGAGTACCTGACTTTCCTATCTCTACCTGGAAGCGTTGGGGTTACAGGTGTTGTATCCTTATGGCCGAGTCCAGCCTTATTCTGTCTGTATAATATTTCATTCAGGCCTGTGGTTTTAGATACAATGTGTGTGTGAAGCTATCCTTAGCTATATTCTCAGTGCTGACTCCCTCCTTGCTTCTAGAGTCTATGCAGGAGTTTAAAACTATCTCCCTTTACACTAACAGATATATGAAAACTGATGTGTTTCAGAACCAAGCACCCCTTCCTCGGCTCCCCACACAGGTTCTAGCATCGGCCTCTCCATTCAGGCTCTACCATCAGTCTCTGTATAAACATCCTGCTGCCCACCCAATCATGACTGTTTCGCTTTTTCAACTTATTCACAGAACCTGAAAATTGTGTTTTTGTTTCTTTTAGGAGCTTTTTTGGCTAAATCTCTAACAAGAATACTTGTATTCAAAAGGTACTCTCTGGATAGACAGAAGATGCTGTCAGGATAGTCAGGGCAGAGAACATAGATGTGGATGCTTCTACACACACCTGGCATTTAAAGCCGCTGAAGAGAGAGGGATATTATACAGACAGACAAAGGGAGATCCAGGCATGGTGACATAGTACCTAGAATCCCATCACTTCAAGGTAGAGGCAGGCCAGGCATTCAAGGCAAGCCTTGGCTACAAGTAAGCTCCAGATGTTTGAAAATGTAAAAAACAAAGTTAAACAGATTTTCTGCACTTGAAGATGGTGGTGGTAAGCTCCATGCTGTGACTCCTGAGGGTGACTCTCTATACTGCCCAGGAGCACACTGTTGAGCATTCAGCCAGCTATTAAACATCGCTTTTGGTAAAGCCAAATGAAATTATCTTACAATTAAATGAACTCTATTAAAATAAAAGTGGCAAATGCTCATCACTCACCTCTAAAGTGTGCCATTCCATCACTATCTCAGCTAAGGCTGTTTATGGTGGGTGACGATGGAAATCACTCCATATTTCATTTCACCATTATCTGAGCTATGAGCTTATTGTGCCTGATGATGGAGACACCTTTGAACGGTGACTCTTTTCTGTCCCATTCTGTACTCTGCAGCCTCTCCACAAACACAGCCACAGTGTCTGTTCAAGTGTTATGAGTCAGTTTGCCCTTTCGGTGAAGGTCCAGTTGTGAAATAGTTACCAGCATCCCACAGAGACCACAGCAAGGATGTCTTTGAGGGATGGTATAGAGCCATGCATTTGGAGTCAGGAGGGGGATCCTCAGTCATAGTCACTGGCTTCATTTAAAAAGCTGGCAGGAGGAAGACTCTAAATAGTTGTCATGAAAAGAAGAAATGGAGCCTTTGCCTTGATGGAGCTTTTGTGTTGGGGAGCAGCAGCAGAAGGAACAGCCTTTGCAGCAGGATCCAGAGACCTAGGTTTCGTCCTGTAGGAACAGACATACTGACACCTGCTCTATGACACCACAAGCTGACCTCAGAGAGCAGACTCTCAGCAGGGATCCCACCAGGAGATGGGAGGAAAGAGGACTTCCATGGTCCTTCACTCAGCCAGTCAGCAAGAATCGGACATCATTCAGAACATGGACCTGCAGACTCCCCCTTCCAAAGAAAATGGTGTGCTGCCGGGGTCAACTAGATGACTTAGGGATTAAAGGTGCTTGCTGCCAAGTCTGGAAACCTCAGTTCAAACCCTGGGCTGACAGGGTGTAAGGAAAGAACTGACTCCACCAAGCTGTGCTCTGAGCTCGTCACTACACCACATATAGAGAGACCACACAACACACACCACATACACACACACCACACATACCACACACACACACACACTGCACACACACTACACACACACCACACACACACTGCACACACACTACACACACACCACACATACACATACCACACAACACACACACGTACCACACACATACCACACACCACACACACACACGTACCACACACATACCACACACCACACACACACACCACAGAGACCACACAACACACACACAACACACACACAACACACATACAAGACACACCACACACACACCTCACAACACACACATACCACATACACACACCACACATTCTAAATTGAATAATAGAAACATCTCAAACTATAAACTGAAGAGATGATTCAGCAGGCCAGAGTTGTTGGGTTCTTGGAGAAGACTTAGGTTTGATTCCCAGTACCCATAGGGCGGCTCACAAATATCTGTAATTTCAGTTCTGAAGAATCTGAGCCTACTTCTGACCTCCTCAAACACTGTGCAGGTGTGGTGGACAGACATATATGGACACAAAACACTAGTACACATAAAATAATAAATAAAAATGATTTAAAAAATAATTTTAAATGTGATGTAAGGTAAAACTTACTTTCCCACATTTGTGTGAGCTACATGAAATTAAACCAAGCTATACTCTGAGGACCTGTCAGCTCTGAAAATTGAAAACTCATGAAAAAGTTGAATCAAAATGTGAAATAAGGGTGATTATTTGATGAAGTTCAGTACAACTACTTCCCCACAGGAAAAGTTCCCATGAACCTCCTGGCATGCCCTTTGCACTGATCCAGGGTCCCCATGACCCTGCTCCATACCCCTCCACTGAGCGAAAGTCCCCGCGACCCTCCTAACATAACCCCCTCCTCTGAGCAAAGCCTCCCATATACCTGCTCTAATTCCCTCTCCACTGAGCTGAAAAGCGGTTTTCAATGTGTTTACTTAAGGATGTGTTTCTTACCACAGTGGAAGCTCATTAGTAACAGCTGAAAATAATTAGGGGGCTAATTAAAACAGACTAATAAGGAGGTTCAGTGCTAATGATTCGAGACTCTTTGTTACGCAGTCAATGGCACTTTTTGTGTCTCGTCTGTAACTGGGAGAAAGCATGTATCCTCCAGATACAAAGGGGTCTTGCCACTTTCGTTTTAACCTTGTTATTATGTGCGCAGGAGTGAATGAAGTCGCAGAAGGAGAAAAACCTGTCGTCTCTCTTCTCGTAAAAAGTGAACAATACATCCAGCGATGTGGATGATAGCTGGGCTGTACTGGCTGGACTTTCATTTGATGTGAGGACCGGTGCCATGGAAACAGCAGCTTACTGCAAAGAGAGAGACATAGAGATCTTAGCACTGCAGATAGAGTCGCTGAAGAAGGGAAGAGCTAAGGAGACTGTGCGACTCTTGTCCATAAACCATTGAGCGCTGAGAAACTTTGTTCAGTGAGTTTGCTTTTTTGTCTTTTCCTGCTAACACTAACATGGCTTGGAAGAGAATGACTACATTTCCAGAGGGAAGAGCTCAGGCCAGGACAAGTTGACTATAGAAAATGGCTATTTTTTCTGGAGTGGGAAATCTAATAGAGAAAATGATATCATTACTGGTTCAAAAGAAATGTTTGCATATACATACTCATAAAAGCCCACAGAACAGTTTGAAGATGGTGATAGGGATGTCTTGTTACAAGTTCTAAGAAAATGTAAAAATGTGATCTAACAAGAAACTCCTGACTGTTTAAAGACAATCAAACCCCATTGACGCAGTACAGATAGGAAACTCTAGGGGAAAGAAATGTCAATGCTCCTCTCAGTTTGGTGGGGTTTTGTTCCCTAGCAGAACTGACCGAATATGGTGTGTGAGCTCTAGTTAGATCTGTCTCTAGTGCTGACCTGAGCTCTCGGCTTTCTGGTATGAGGATCAATAAGCCGTGGGTTTCACTGCCTGGTCTACTCCGGGGTAGCTGACTAGAACCGGGAGCGAAAACAAACCCTCATCAGTTACGTTTTCCTGTTGAGCGTTTTGTCACAGAAATGAGAAAAATAACTGAGATGTCCCGGTGGTCAGGTTAAGCCTCTCACCCTAATCACAGCTAACTAGGCAGAGGAGGTGAATCAGCTCTCTCCACCATGTTCCTCATTCTGCCTTGGCCTCTGAGTTCTTAAATTATAGAAACGGGTCACCGTAGCCCGCTCAAACCAGGAAGACAAAAAAAAATTTGAGCACTGCCAATACTTGGAGTCATATATCGGTTTGCTGTTCTGTGTGCTGCGTGGTATTCGGTGGATCCCAGGCCTGGATTCAGCAGCATCTTTGGCAGGAGTATTTATATTGCTGCTCTCAAGGCATGGTGATCTTTAATACCTCCAGGCAGTGCCAAATGTGCTTTAGAACAAAACCGCTCCGATCTGAGAAATCAGTGATTGAAATCCCCTATTTTTATCAGCATGTGTAACTGAAGCCTGTGTCCCAGATACTTTGCCAAGAGATTCACCAAGACCGTCGATCTCCATTCTCACTCAGAACTATCAAACAAGGAGCAGCAGCCTGGAAACAGATGGCAATAGAGTTAGTAACTAGCTCAGGGTCACAGAGCTGGGGTGGTAAGGGGTCCTTCAGACTCCAGAGCTAATATGGGTAATAGCAACCGCCCAGGGGGACCGCCTTTCTCAGGTTCCCAACAACACCACCACACATTGGAGTCTCTTCCCTGCCAGGAACAACAGCCATCCCCATGTTCGCAGGGACACCATTTTTGTGACCCCAAGGAACTCTAACCCTTTAGCCCATGTCCCCTCCTCACAGGACTAGGCCACACATCCTGATGTCTCTTGATGCATAGATACGCCAGGAAAGTCAAGTTCCATTCTTGGTCACCCCTGCCTAGGTAGAGCTCCCCACCAAGCCGCCCACGACTGGGCCTTTCACCTTCTTTTCTTTGATCTGCAAGCTCAGCATGGTATCGGCCTTCTGAACTTGGTGTTTCTATGATTCTTTCATGGTTGCTCCATGGCCACTGTTATCAAAAAGCTCCACAGATGCCTACTGTGCATTTTGATCATACCCACCCTGACATTCCCCTTCCAACTCTTTCTAGATGCTTCCAGTCTCTTGCAATTTCATATTCTCTTTTTCCAATAGCTCACAGAGTACAGAATTGGTGCTATCCAAACACATGTGGATGGCAAGCTATCCGTAAGAGCATCATCAACCCACCCAGTGCCACACCCCTGAGAAAAGCTGACCTTCCCTCGGTAGCCAGTGCCAGAAGCTGCTCAGCTGGGGACTGGAGCTGCTCCCCCAGCCCCTCCCTTATCCACGCTAGAACACTGACTGGCTTGACATTTTCCAGGGCTTACACAGGTCCCACAGCTGCCGGGAATTCATGAGGGCAAAGGCCTATGGTGTCCAGAAGACACCACTCACAGAGGTCTGTTTCATCTCCGGCTCCTACAATCCTACCACCCTCCCTTCTGCAATGTTCCCTGAGCTCTGCGGGCAGCAGTTGAGATTTCCATGATTCGTAATTGTTTTCTCTTGAATTGGTTTCAATTGCTTAATCGACATGTCTTTATACCTAATTAGGGACATTTTGTATTATTAGCTTTCTTATACAGACAACTGACTTGGTTCTCATCTCTTGGTTGAGCCCTAACAGCAACAGATGCTGGCTGACATTCAAGAAGACCTGTCACTAAATGTCCCTAGAACACAAAGACAGAACAGGTAACAGTTACCAAGTATAACTTAAACAATATACATGCAAGGATTTGCATAAGTTCGTGGGAATTATGATGCCCATCAGAAATGTTAACGCGTCTGATCTTATGTCTGTGATATATTCGTGGGAAAAAATAAAATAGAGGCCGTTGTAATGATGATGGGGACAACTCACCTCTAACACCTTTATCCTTGATTCTGCTTCTCAAGTGAGGACTCTGAGCACACACAAGATGGCAAGAAAGAGCAACAGAACTTGCCTAGTAAACTTTGAAAAGGAAGATATTTAATAAGGCAGTAAACCTTATTTTATAAGGTTTATAATTGGAAGGAAATTAAACTGAAATGTGAGAACAGGAGTTCCTGGGGCCAGCACCCCAGGGAAGTACTAGAAGAAAGGAAGTCTGAGAACAGAGTCCTGCCTGGCAAATCTCAGTGGATCATTCTGATTAGCAAATAATGCTTCCCTCCAAGTAACAGGATGTGAACAGCAATGAGTTTTAATCGTGAGAAAAACATATACTTAGAGCCCCAGCATGCAGTTCTAATATCTTTTCCAGGTATTATTCTGTGGAGTATGTTCTGCCTCCAAAATATCTGAGGGCTTTCAATTATGGCTCCTGTAATAAGACCCAACTTGATTCATATGTCTAACCTTCAATCTAAGGCATTCTTAATTCATTGAATTATTGCTTGAATGCCCCTGGGGGTTTCCATTAGCTGTCCAGGACTAACAATCATGAACAAGAGACCTGAAATCTTAAAGAGACAGCTTCCTGTGGAGACCCCAGTCCCTCTAGCTATAAAGCTATAGAATGTCTATAGCTATGGAGCTAGAGAATTCTTGCCAGGACCCTTGTAGCCCTGACAAAGACTCTCAGAGGTGTCTTCCTGTGTCAACAGCCTCTCAGACTGCAACAGGGACCTTTATTCTCTGAGAAAAGGCACAGTCGAGTGAATTTGTCAAGATCACTATGAATCTTTGGACACTTCCATGGTGTTTCTTCTGCATGGTGTGACATCCAGCAAGTTGCAAAGTTTATAGTCTCACACATCTCCTAGCTTTGCCTGGAGGTCTGTAATAAAGACTACTGAATCCCATGCTTACTTACAATTTCTGCAGAAATGTTCTTTGTACTTTAAAATAAATAGGTAAAAATTATGAGTGGAAACAACCTGTTCTTCTCATCCCGATTCTGTCACCAGTGAGGACTGGAAACTCAGATGAGTTTCATAATCCATGCTGGCCCTGTTTGCTTTTGATATTGTGATGAATGCCATGACCAGAGAAACTTGGGAGGGACACACTTTATTCAGCTTACAGACTGAATATTATCCCATTATCCAGGAACGCCAAAAGGAGGTAATGAAAGAAGGACCTTGAAGCAGAAACAATGGAGGAACACTGCTTACTGGCTTGCCCACTGGCTCATGCTCACCTACCATTCTCACATAGCCCAGACCCACCTGCCTAGGGATGGCACTGCCCACAGTGGGCAGGGCCCTTCCACATCAACCAACAATCAAGATATGGCCATAGGCCTGTCTGAGCCAGCCAATGCCTCCTCTAAGACTCCTTGTCAGGTACCAAACAGTACACTGTGTCAGCTTGGCAGTAACAACTAACCAGTACAGTTTCCATTCTGCCCTTCTCCTTGGGGGCATGGCTGATGTTGAGCTGGGTAGCAAATATCCAGAGGCTTCTGGAACATCTTTCAGTACCAAGAGGCTAAAAAAAAAAAGTGCTTAGCCAAAAGCCTAAGTTGACACAGACATGCAACAGGACATAGTAAACAACCGAAAAAATCCCCAGTGGCAAAAGCTGAGAAAACTGAGGCATCGAATAAAGTGGAATCAGATTATAATCCAACCTAAAACATAAATACTCACGAGTTTATACTCACATCAATAAATGAGTAAAGACGCAAGAGGCAAATGTCTTTTGCCTGAGAATTGTAAATGATGGGTATAAACAGCATTAGTTAGAAGGCAACTTAACAACACTTAACAAAATAAAAGTAGTTGGCCACCTTAGGGCCTAGGACCTCCCTACCCATGGGCTTTTGATGAGGAATACAGTATGTGAAATCCCCTTCTGGGTAACAGGCTTTAAGTCCTATCAGAAAGGAACCATTTATTCAGTTACAATCATGCCACTGCTGTCCCAGTGGGTACTTCTTCCCAGGCAGGTAGGTACTGTAGCATTCCTGGTCCAGCTCCGACTGCTCTAACCTGGGTCAGAGACGCTCCTTTTAGGAGTGGGTTGTGGTGGGTGTAGAGACACAGAGCTGGCCAAATGCTGAGAAAAGAGGTTTGTGAAGTCAGCCCTAAACTGGACATCTCTATCAACAAAGCCCCTACCATCTGCCAAGGCCCAGGGAACACTGCAGAAAAGGGGAATGAGGGGCCCCACACTCATGCACACAGGAAGTACTGCTTGGACTTAGCAGGTTATCAAAAAAGGAAGACATGGAATTAGGTTGGTGATTATAAGAGAATTGAAGGAGAAACAGGCATATATATATGATCGTGCTTCATTACATACATATATGAAACTCTAGATGAATAAAAAAAGTAAAAAATCCAAATAATGCACTTTGACACAGAAGTTCCCACTCTCAATATGTGGACTGCGTGTTCCTTCTGAAGAGTGTTGGTGTCAGCAACAGTTGGGAGACGCTTTGTCATTGTAAAGAAACCCAAATCCTTCCCCCAGGCAAGGGCTAAGCTGTACAACTACCATGACCAATCATGTGGAAACTATGTCTCCTTTCAGGATTTGATAAAAGTGACCCTTACCTGTGTCATCTTCCTCCCAAGAATTAGTGACTTTAGTCAAATCAAGAGGAAAACAGAGAAGACTCCTACCGCTCACACTTATGACAGTGGAGAGAGGACCAAATGGACGAGAAACCTCCATCAACCAAACTCTGTTCGCCATTGACTTTTTCTTCTTCAACCACCTTTCTGGGATGCTGAGCCAAAGCTCGGCCAACCAGCTCCTGTTCACCTTACTGTCCTCCAAGAATATATACCATACTTACTGTGGACCCTTCCTACGCTCTCTAGAGGAATCCTAAACGGGTTTTGTCAGGACAACTGTCACAATTATGAAAATTTGAGAGACCATCAGGGTCCAGAGAAACCCAGGGGAATGAGGAAATCCAACGCAGTGTGTCTCTCAGAGTATTCTGGAATGGCAAACATTCAAGAAAACTAAAGAAAAATAAACTGTACCCTTGAAATAATAAGGTGTCACCATTTATTGAATGCTACCACTTATTCTGCAAACTTAAAACTATTCTAACAAAGTCTATTTGTAAATTTACAGAGGACATTTAGAAATCACTCACATCAAAATAATTCTATCTGAATGGAGTGGTGTACACCTTTCAGTCCCAGCATGCGGAGGCAGAGGCAGGCATATCTCTGCGAGTTCAAAGGCAGCCTGGTCTATAGAGGGAGTTCCAGGCCAGGCAGGTCAACACAGAGAAACTTTGCCATCATAAAAATCTGTTGATGGTATCATGCCTTACTTTAAGTTTTCTAAATATTAAGGAAAAAAATCAAAGATTGTATGGCAAAAAATGAATTACATATCCAAAGCCAATGTTCCATCTTTCTTTTTTTTTTGCCTTATCTCTTTCTTCTTCCTTCTTTCTTTTCTAACAAAGATTTCAACATAATAAGGATCACAGAGCCAAAGCTAGAAAAAAATTATGAAAACGGCAATTTCATCTTTGCTCAGGAACAAAAGTCCTGAAAGCCACAAACTTTTTTATGAGGAGAGAGGGAGAGACGTTTGTCTGCTTTGTATTCCTGTCCTCCACAGGCACTCCCGTCACAAGGACACAGCCAGGTTCTGATCGTAGGAAAGCAATCGGTCCATTCCCTTTAGCTAAAACAAAATAGGAAATGTGTCAACTAAATGGGCCATGCTGATCTAGGTTCAATTTCTCTTTATGTCAACCTTTGATAGACTGCTTGTTCTAGCCCCAATGCGTGAGGGCTGAGCACTCCTTGGTGGATGAAAAATGCCACAGAGAACATCACACACCTACCCCCAGCCAATGTTCCCTCCATCCTACCATCTCAAGAGGCTGCATTATGTCCTTCTTTCTGATAATGGGGTTGCCCTTCTGCCTGGCTTCCTGGAAGTTTAGAACAAAATGTTATGCTAATGACATTAGCCAGGCTATTCCCAGGAATTAATGATGCTCTTTTTCCTTTATTTTTTTCTATTTTAACTTCATTACCTAAAGGGATGTATTTTAATACGGGCTTTAAAACCCTTTAAAATCATGGCTGGAATACAAATACCATCTTTTGATGCCCATGTAATTTGCGTAAGGTCACAGAACAGGCTCTGTCGACAGCAGTCTCTTTGAAGGACCAATTTGCAGTCATAGAAATGAGGATGTTCAGCTTCTCTCCCACGCCATCTGCTCGCTCGTGTTTATAATTCGGAAGACAGCATCGTAAACTTCTCCAGAAACAATGGAAGCACGATGGCTGGATGACTCCCCATAGAGCTGAGCACCAAGGCTTTGCGATTTTTCTAGAAAACTAATGTATACAACATCAGAAGAAAAAAATGGCATTATTTTCTCAAATCAGGAACGAATCCATTGACTTGCTGTTTTTGTTGAGTAAGCTGTCAAATATTGTTTCAAATGTCCCTTGATCCCCTTCTATATCTTTTTGTGTTCTTATTGTTCACTTTTTCATTCTTTGGAAATAAGACAATAACGTTCAGCTTTGGAACAAGTGACGTGACTCCACGGGTGTGTGTGCATGCTTCCTGAGGGCCTGAGTTCAATTCCCCGTGACTCCACGGGTGTGTGTGCATGCTGCCTGAGGGCCTGAGTTCAATTCCCCATGACTCCACGGGTGTGTGTGCATGGTGCCTGATGGCCTGAGCTCAATTCCCAAGACCCGTATGTCTGAAAGGAGAAACCTGTTGTCTGACCTCGGTATACACACACACAAACAAATAAATGTAATTTTTTAAAGAACTAAACTTTAAAGATAGCTAAAAGCCTTGACAACATCAACTGACAGAAAAGGTTTCTTTTTTTTTTTTTAAAAAAAGGTTTTTAAGATCAAAGGGCTTTAAAATTAAAGTTGAGATTTTTAAAGACTTCAGTGTTTATAACATAGGAGAGTAGCAATAATAATACTGCAGGTAGATCACATTTATCTCAAGTGAGGCCTGTCTTGATGAATTAAAAATCCATCTATTTAATTCTCCAAAGGACCATATAAGCAAGTGCTGACAGGACCCCATTACACAGATGGAGAGACTGAGATACATACTAAGATTGCATGTTGTCTTTGCTTGCTATTGCTATGCTCAGTCTCATCTTATAATTTACAGTCAGCCCATTGTGAAGGGAAGTCAAGGAGGCCTCAAAATAGGCACCTAGGGGCAGGAAATGAAGCAGAAGCTGCAGAGGAACATAGCTTACTGACTTACTCTCTCTGCTCACTCAGTCTTCTTTCTTACACACCACAGGACCACCTGCCCAAGGATGGCATCACCTTCAGTGGGCAGAGACCTACAGAGTGGGATGGCAGGATACAGGGGATATATAGGGAAAATGGGAAAAACAGGCATGGGGCTTTAATTAAGTCAGCCATTCTCAACTTGAGGGTCTCGACCCTTTCGGGGATTGCAAATCAAATATCCTGCCCATCAGATATTTACATTATAATTCATGACAGTAGTACATTACAGTTATGAAGTAGTAAAGAAATAATTTTATGGTTGGGGATCAGCACAACTTGAGGAACTGGACTAAAGGGTCGCAGCATTAAGAAGGTTGAGAACCACTGAATTAGGCAGAGGGGAGAGTTCCGTACAAAGTGAAAGGCCGGGAGACAGGACAGACAACACTACAGATGTTTGGAAAGCCTTAAGAACTCATGTTAATCCGTCTACCTTTACTTGTAAGTGTTCATTGCGAAGAGGCATTGGTTTGGTTTGAGGTCTCGGTTTCTGCTAGACTATTGATTCCTGGTCTTCTCTGGAGCTCCTCTTTGTTATCCTGATGTTGCCCTGCAGCTTTGGGTCTGCACAAACGGGACACTTCATGTGCTCCAGCAGAACACAGACAGGGTGGAGGTTGGGGTGCGCCAACACATAGCCCTGGTTCTGGGCCTGGGTAGTTGCAGGGTGGATAAAAGGGCTCACTGCATGGCTCGCTGTGCCACCCAACAGCTTCCATGACAACATTGATGTTTTTCCTTCTCTCTTTTTTTCTTTTAAATTTTATTTTATTTTAACCAAGGGGCTGCAAGGGCAGAGGGTGGTATGGTAAAATGAATGGGATGGATATGCTTATAAGAAAGACACAAAGAATGAATAAAAAAGAACTCATTTTATACTTAATTACATATGTGTATGTATATATATGGCTGACAATGCTCCCCACAAGAGTCATAGACTAGCAAAACCCCCATTAGCAGGTATGAGGAACCACCATTCAAATTGTTGGTCAGGATAGCCCAAGAAACTCTCAAAACAACATGAGCTGTTGCTGCTGCCCTTGGTTGCTCCTGAGCCTGAAGGTAAATCCCTATTGCTGAAGACACCATACATTTGGACATAAGGTTTAGAAGATTAGCTGGACTTGACCTGAAACCCTCCTTCGTAAGTTCTAGCTTCCAGAGTGTCAGAAGGTGCCATGCAACTGCCACAGGAGGGAAGCAGTCAGTGGTCCTACCCATCCGTGTCATCTATGAACGACGGTGATCAGCATGGCAAGATATCAGTAAGTGAGGTAGTGGCACTCATATCTTGGTGCTGACCAACAGCTAGCTGTCTAATTGGTTTAAGGCCCATTCTTCAGAAAGGAAATCATGGTTGGTACTAGAAACCTAGAAGACAACCTGGAGCTAGTGAGACCACGGGACTTATAGAAGAACATACTGCTACTGCATTGGACCAGCACAATTCTGAAATCTCTAAACCCACAGGTAAGTGTAGCTCTCACTCTCCTTGCAAAAGACAGCCTCTGAAAATCAGAAATTTCTAAATGCAGAGATCAACTGGTCATGGGCTGACCAGCCCCAGTGAATAGACCTACAGCACAATCCTGCCCTAAAGCTTAGGGAGCATTATAGGAAAGGTCGTGGGAAGACTGTTAGAGTCAGAGCACCGGGAGTCTGATGTGAGATTCTAGAAATGGTAGGGAAGCTACATCCAGAAGACTTCAACAATATGACTTCCTACACATGACCAAACAATGATAACACCAGACTTGCTAACATGGAAGAGGAAACCTCACAAGTGGTCCAGCTCCTAGGCAAGGAACCACAGGTGATTAATGACTGCTTTGGGGGAGAATCAGTCTTTCCCAGGCATGAGCCCCTTACTTCCTTATGTAAGTGAACAACCTTGATGCCATGTACACACTTATCAGGCCCTCCCAGGAAGGCCTGGACACAGCAAGGCTCTTTATTAGCTATCATTACATTTTTACAATCAGACTCACCACCTATCCATGGGCAGTATGACCTTGGACAGTGTGTTTTTCTCTCAGCCTTAATTTCTTTATCCACAGAACTAAGTTGATAGTGTCAGTGTCTTTAGAAGAGGGTGACTTATGAACAAGACCAGGCCTTGAAGAAGCCTTTCTGCGTAGGAGATACTCCACTGATGATGCCTTCCTGAGGACGACTAACTCGGTCTTACTTCTCTTTGACTCTGCTCTCCTACTAGTCTCCAGACTTGATATCAAGCAATGCCGTGGAACAATGGTCTGTACCTTGTCAGTTATATTTTAAATAAACACTGATTGGCCAGTAGCCAGACCGGAAGTATAGGTGGGGTGATCAGGCAGGAAGTAGAGGTTGGGCAAGGAGACCAGGAGAATCCTGGGAGGAAGAAAGATTCAGTCTGCAGTTGTCATCTAGACACAGAGGAAGCAAGACATGACTGCCTCACCGAAAAAGGTACCAAGCCATGTGGCTAACACAGACAAAAATTATGGGCTAATATAAGTTATAAGAGTTAATAAGAAGCCCGAGCTAATTGGCCAATCAGTTTATATTTAATGTAGGACTCTGTGTGTTTATTTGGAACTAAATGGATGTGGGACCTGGTGGGACAGAAAACCTCTGTCAACAAAGCAAGAAGAATATTCCGCTCATGTGTTTCACAGGGTGTCATCTGAAATGAAGTTGTCTACAGACTGGAAAATCTGTTCCTTTTTCCCCTCTTCTTCCAACAACTCTGAATACTTCTTCACTATGGATGGCATGGAACCTTGATAAGTGAGATTAGAGCCTTTTGTGGAATATTATTTTAAGATGTGTTACATTTGTTTATGTTGTAGGACATTTGTTTTAATGATGCAAAGATGTATTGCATTCTTTTATGTTGCATTTGTTTAACTCTGTGAAGCTGTGATTCTTTGTCTATCTAAAATACCTGATTGCCTAACAAAAAGCTGAGCAGCCAATAGTGAGGCAGGAAAAAGGATAGGCGGGGCTCATAGGGAAAATAAATAGAAGGAGAAATCTGGGTGAAGGAACAGAAGGAGCAAGGTAGTAAAAGGAGGAGAGGAGGACATCAGGGGCCAGCCAGCCATCTACACAGCAAGCTATAGAGAGGTAAAGAAAGGTACACAAAAGTAGAAAAAGATAAAAGCCCAGAGACAAAAGATAGATGGGATAATTTAAGATAAGAAAAGCTGGCTAGAAATAAGCCAAGCTAAGGCTGAGCATTCATAAGCAATAATAAGTGTGTGTGTGTGTGTGTGTGTGTGTGTGTGTGTGTGTGTGTACACGCTTACTTAGGAGCTGGGTAATGGGCCCCCAAAAGACCAAAGAATAAAAAAACAAAAGCATCCATCCCTGTCCTTCTACCCATTTCTCCTCCTCCCCTTCTCTCTGCCATGCAGGAAGATAGACAAGAAAATAGTACAAACCACAAGGACTCTCGGCTCCCAGACCAAGTCTAGAGTAATTACTAAGTGACCAAACAAATGGACTTTGGAATCCTGCTGCGGAAAACTCTCCCCAGCAGCCATGGCATTCCACTGTCATTTAAGATTGACAGTCCCCAAACACACGCTGTTGAGATTAGTCACTGTCTAAGCATCCATTTATGTTCCAAAGCATTTATTTTTGCCTCCTCCCATTTTTCTTCCTCCTACAGCTGGTTACTCTTCATTTCTATTACATTTGAACGCCCCCCACCTGCAGGATAGATGAGCTACTTAAGGCCCTGAAGCAACTGGTCCAAGCTCATCCTCTGAAGTTAGTGAGATTGTTGGCTTCATCTTAGAAAATGTAGGCTTTAACAGTTCGCGTAGCCTCATTTAATTAAGAAAGAAAGTGATGTAAAATGGCTTCTGGTTCACTGACCATGCCTTAAGAGAATCTACTTGGTCTTCTGATGTATGTTTTCATCTTGAAGTACATGTCTTTTTAATGAAGTCTAGCCTCATAAGGTATTTGCCAAATTACTTTATTTCCAGTATATACACTAATGAAATAGCTATTCCAAGGTGAACCCTTCTTTGGGTAAAATCTTATCCTCTTCTCTATCTTACCTAATTACGGAATGTGGGTATGTTCTCTACTTTGAAAATGACTAAAACAATGACTTCTTGAATTTTGCATGCAAATGGACAGAAATAGAAAACACTATCCTGAGTGAGGTAAGTCAGACCCAAAAAGAGGAACATGGGATGTACTCACTCATATTTGGCTTCTAGCCATAAATAAAGGACATTGAGCCTATAATTCGTGATCCTAGGGAAGCTAAATAAGAAGGTGAACCCAAAGAAAAACATATAGGCATCCTCCTGAATATTAAACTTCATCAGACGATGAAAGGAGACAGAGACCCACATTGGAGCACCGGACTGAAATCTCAAGGTCCAAATCAGGAGCAGAAGGAGAGAGAGCACGAGCAAGGAACTCATGACCGCGAGGGGTGCACCCACACACTGAGACAATGGGGATGTTCTATCGGGAACTCACCAAGGCCAGCTGGCCTGGGTCTGAAAAAGCATGGGATAAAACCGGACTCGCTGAACATAATAGACAATGAGGACTACTGAGAACTCAAGAACAATGGCAATGGGTTTTTGATCCTACTGCGTGTACTGGCTTTGTGGGAGCCTAGGCAGTTTGGATGCTCACCTTACTAGACCGGGATGGAGGTGGGTGGTCCTTGGACTTCCCACAGGGCAGGGAACCCTGATTGCTCTTAGGGCTGATGAGGGAGGGGGACTTGATTGGGAGAGTGGGAGGGAAATGGGAGGTGATGGTGGGGAGGAGGCAGAAATCTTTAATAAATAAATAAATAAATTTTTAAAAATTTAATAAATAAATAAATTTTAAAAAAAAAGAAAATGACTAAGGTCTAAGGGCCAGCAATGCTCAGTGAGCCCGTGTGTGACATGATAAAATGTGTAACTGAATTTGGTCTCATGTTTATGTTTGAATCCTAGCATCAACATGTATTAGTGTGATCTTGGGAAGCTCACTTAGAGTCTGAGTCATATCTGTTAAGGTAATAGAATAAAATCCATCTTACATAGTTCTTGCAAATACGGAGTTATAGATAAAAACAAACTGAAAATGGATCATAAATACAACAGCTAAAACAAGAATACTCGAAACCCTATCAAAATGTAAAGGTCTTATATTGCAATTGGTGGTATCAAGGAAGCGAAAAGAGGATGGGAAGTAGCTTGCTTGTTATGCAAGCATGAAGACCAGAGTTCAGATTCCCAGACTCCAAGTAAAAGCTAGGTGGGTGTGGCAACCCACCTGAAATCCCAGGGCTTGGAAGCCAGACAGAGAATCCCTGGAGCAGGCTGGCTAGCCAGATTAGCCATAATGGCAAGCTCCAAGTTCAGTAAGCAACCCTGACTCAGTATATAAAGAGGAAAACAATGGAGAGAGGCACCTGGCAGCATCTGGGGTCTCCACACACACGCATACAAAAGCGCACTTGTGCACATACCTGTGCAGCCATGTGTACAAACTCACACAAATACATATATACATCATACACAGAGATACACAAAAAGGAAAGAAAATGAAGAGATCCATAAGATAATAAAAACTTCTGCAAGCCATAAATCTAACAAGAGACCCATTCGAATGAAGATAGCCATCCATGAAACTTTACACGAGAGTGTTCAGAACCAGTCAGAACAGTGGCTCATACTTCTGGTCCTAGAATCTTGGAAGCTGAAGCAGGAAGAGTATGAAGTTGAGGCCAGTCTGGGCAGCACGCCTAGAGTTTTTCTCAAAAGGGGGAAACTGGGGCTGGACAAATGGCTCGGTTGTATTGTTAACAGCATGTGCTGCTGTTGTATCAGGGTTTCTAGAACCCACATCCGACCCACGTTAGGCAGCTCACAACCATCTTTAACTCAAGTTTCAAGGGATCTTATAGCACTCCTTTGGTCTCCTCAACTACCTGCATAAAGTGGTACATATAAGCAAGCAGGTACGCACACATATGCATATAAAAATAAAATGAAAACAAACCAAAATGATTACTGTAAAATTATTTACATAGCTAAAACCATAAACAAGGAAATTCCAGTCAATTAGTTAGTGGACAGGTGACATCCAGTATGTCTATATAATGGGAGAGCGTTCAGTCACAAAAGGGTCTGAAATACTGGCATGAGCTGACATGTCTGGGTACTGAGCAAAAGCCCTCAAAAGAAAACGCTGGATCAGCCAAGGGTGAGGTCGTCTGTTATATAACAGTGGGGCAAAGCAGGAAGCATGAGAGCCCCAAGGATGCTGTCAGTCACTGCTGCCCAAGGACTCTTCCTTCCCTTGATAGGATCTTCAGTGTGGCCCAGGAGACCCAAGTCTGTGGCAGGCTCAGATTAGCAGAATTTCGACTCCATTTCATATTTTATGTTGAAGCAAAGTAGAATACAATTAATTATCTTATGTAATTCTTTCTATTTAATAAGATAGTTATTTCCTTTTAGCAACGAGTACTCAGAAAACTGTGCACTCCACAACAAAACTGTTCCTTGAGCCCTTAGCCGAAAGGCAAAAAGAAAGGCTCCATTTCAGACCTGTTGTGTCCTCGGCCCTGGAGCAGGCTCCTCGGAGTGACCTTACAGACCACAGCCAGACCTCTCAAAAGGTCAACAGCCATGCTGAATTTCTCACACACAGGACACTAGCTTCTGACAGGCTGGCGAGGGACTTGCCTTACAAACACAAAGACCTTACTTCCATCCCTGGAACCCACTTGAAAAAGGAAGAAAAAACCAGGCAAGCCACACAGGCTGTAGTCCCCACACCGGGGAGGCAGATACTGGCGGATTCCTGGGTTTGCTAGCCATCTGGTCTAGCCTGCTGGTCATAGACCCTATCTCAAGAAAAAAATAGCAAAAAGGAAGATATGCCCAAAGGATGGAACCCAAGATTGTCCTCTGCCCCATATGTCCATGCAAACATGTGTACACCTGCACATAGATAAACACACACACACACACACAAGACTAGCTTTAGGGTTAAGAATGCCCCAAATATTACATGCCACCTTGCTATATGACCCCTAAGTCCCCTGCTAAAAGGATGAGATAAGCAACCATGTTCTTAGTGTCCCTCCCCTCATCTGCTGAAGACACAGATAGGCAGCATTTGTGACGGTCTTGAGCATTGGAGCTATAAAGGCGTACCAAGCCCATCCACGTTGGGTTTATGGGACAGTTAATACGTTTGCAGACAGGAGATGGGGGCCAGAAGTAAAGAGAGAAACCACGAAGAGTAAAGCTTGCTAGGCACCTCAACTGGTGAGCTCTGGGTTAAGCAAGAGACTAGATCTCGAACGATAAGCAATTGATGACAACACTCCCTGTTGACCTACAACCTACACACACAAAACCTAAACCCAGCAGATGGAAGTAGCGATGAGGATGATGCCGCAACGCAGATGTGGTCAGATGTTTCTCTGCCTTCTTGGAAAGGCAGTTCCACTCTGAGTGTCTAAGGGCACACTGACTTCTCCTGGCCCTGTTCATAATGACTGGAACACTAAGAGCCACACGTAGGCCAGAGAAGTCTCAGCCAAGTCCCTAGCTCACCCTCAAAACAGTTCGCTGGGGTAGAGAGGGTTTAAGGGGAGGTAGTCATGGAGATCCAGGCTGGGGATTTATTCAGCCAGCAAGGTTTAAGATGCTGCTTTGGGCATTATTCGTAATAGCCAGAACCTGGAAATAACCTAGATATCCCTCAATTGAAGAATGGAGAGAAAAAGTGGTACATTTACAAAATGGATTTTACTCAGCTGTAAAAACCAATGACATCTTGAAATTTGTAGGAAAATGGATGGAACTAGAAAAAAATAATTCTGAGTGAGTGGTCCATCTTTACACATAAGAAGACATGTTTGCTGTGTATTTTGTGTTTACTCAATGGTATTACTCAATTTCTGCTTAGATAACCATAACAATTTCACATTTATAGTGCTCTTACCCTGATGATGAGAATTTATGTTTCCCTCATCTGCTTACATGGTTTCTAGAAGTAAGCAAAAAAAAAAAAAAATGTGATCTCTGTCTGTTCATTTCAATGAGTATGTCTGTTGTTCTACCTTCTATAACTGTCTTAAGGAAAATTTTTATAGCTTTTATCATTATAAAAAAGATGACTTTGGAATGAACAAGAAAGATCACTGCATAACCTTTCAGTGAAAGGCAAAAGGCTCCAGGAGTTACGTAACTTTACTATGCTATGCAATTCCAAAGGTGTGTGCTAGCCTCGAATAAACTGACAGGAGTACAAAATGGTTGTCATAAAAATTTAAATTAGATGGGACCAGCTGGAATAAAACTATTGCCTTATAGGTAGACTAGTGTGGCAGTTTCATTTAAACATTTCTTTACTGTATTACAATGCATATACTCATTCAATAAAACCTTTAACATATGGATTTATATCTAGAAGTAATAGATCCTCTCGATTTTTGAAAATTAGCCCCTGTGGTCACAAATTTCAGTAAATTAGTATTGATTTATTTATTAGTAACATCAGGATGTGGCATATATTTTGGTCAGCTACTCAATAAAACAGACACAAACTTCTTAGGACTTGGCAACATCAGGATTTCTTTGTTGGTAGAACCCAGTGCCTTTTACCCAGATTTCTAACTGGCTTGACAGGGACTCACACATTGGCTGGTCAATCCATTGCCAGTGTCACAACGGTGATGGAGACAGCCACATGGGGTGCTAGAAGGGTTTCCTTGTTTAAAATGTACATGGGGATGATGCCGGGACCTGGGGGAATGCTTGGATGAATCTGACACTTTATAATAACTATTTCTTAAAGTATCACAGGTCAACTTAGCTTTGGACTTTTCTATGGTTTTACAGCAAGGAATCACAGCCAACAGCACTCTCTGCAGCAGTCTTTGACAGACACCACTTGTCTGCATGTGGGCCGGTGAAAGCAAATAGCAATATTGTTGGAGAAATGGGCAAATGCATAAAACCGTGGGCATTCGTTGACCTCAGACAGCGTGTTCTGGATCCATCAGCTGCACAGAACAGTGAAGCTATTTGGAAGCCCGAGGTTGCAGGTGTCTGTCTACCAAGTTCCAAGGAAACTATGCAATGCAAGAAACAGTAAACGAATTGTGGGTGGGTTTTTTTTAAATATTTTTCCTGTGGAAACAAATAAAATATATGGGAAAAGCAATAAAAAATATGGTAACTGTGGTGGGGAGATCTTGCCCAAAAGTTTAAACTATTTTCCTCTTCTCTTTCTGATTGTCTTGTCATACACAAAGAGCAAGTCTGTTGACACAAATCTATCCAGATCTCTGAGGACCTTCCAAATTGTCAGCTCTCCTGTGCTGTCTTAAAGTTCACTTATTCTATCCGGGTTGCATTCATTCTTTTATTGAGTCATTTGGTGAGGGAGCTTGCTTTGTTTTGTTTCCAAAGAGGTTTTGCTACATAACACAGGCTGATCTAGGTTAATGTGTTTAATCCCAACAAGTGCTTTCTCTCTGTTGAGCTAATTGTGGCTTGGGGGCTATATCCCACTGATTCAGTGCATTGCACTAATTGACATGTAAAGCACAAAGATGTTGGGAAACTCTGCCCAGCCCTGACCCTCCCATTCTAAACCCCACCCCTGAGAAAACCCACCATGGGCAGCTCCTCCCTGGAACTGCTCAAGACAGCCTACAGGTCTTGATCTGGCGTAGATCTGCCACGTGTGCTCTTTTGTTCACTTTTCCTGCCTTGCTGGGAGTCACCCGGGGGTGCTCTGCTATGCATTGCCCTGCTTATTGAATCTGGACTTATCAATTTGGTTTGGTTTGGCTTATTGCATTGGCGGCAGAGGAACCCAATAACCAGGGATCTAATACCTAACAAAAGGATCTTGCAATCCTGGGATCCACATCCTCACCCTACACTCCCACCCCAACACAGGCATGAAGGCAGTTTGAGTGAGAATAGTAAAATGGCCCCCTAGGTTCATATATATAAATGCCTGGGGAGTGGCACTATTTGAAAAGATTAGGCGGTGTGACCTTGTTGCAGGAAGAGAGAGAGCCACTGCAGATAGAACTCTCAGCTCCTTCTCCAGCACAAATGTCTGCCTGCTTGCCACGACACTTCCTGCCCGGTTGGTAATGGGCTACCTCTGAAACTATAAGCAAGCTCCAATTAGATGTTTTCCTTTATAAGAGCTGGTGTGGACATGGTATCTCTTCACAGAGGTAGAGCTCAGACTAAGACAGTTATGTTGTGTTTTCCTCTGATATGCTCTGAGGCCCCTCTTTCAGGTATTTCGTGTCTTAAAGAGAATAGTGGTTTATAATCTTCTCTCTTCATTGATGTGGGTGACCTTCTGTGTATGTGTTTCTTTATTGGTTGATGAATAAAGTTGTTTTGACCAATGGCTTAGCAGAATGAAGCCAAGCCAGAAATCTGAACAGAGATAAAGAGAGACTGGGAGGCGTCGGAGAGATGCCATGTAGCTGCCAAAGGAGAAGGACGCGCTGGAACCTTAGGGACCTTACTAGTAAGCCACAGCCTCGTAACAATACACAGATTGATAGAAATGGGTTAATTTAAGATATAAGAGCTAGCTAGGAATATACTAGAATCCTTGGCCGAACAGTGTTGTAATTAATATAGTTTCTATGTGATTATTCAGGTAGGGCAGCTGGAAAAGCAAGTGTAGTCTCTGCCTACAAATGGCACACCAACAGGCAACCACATCCACATAATACCTGAGAGAGCTTGGGGAGGAATCCTAGACACAAGAGAACAGTTAAGCACAGCTTCTTGGTAGCTGCATTTTTTTAGAGGCTCTGTTTGCTGGCAGCAAGCAGAGGCACAGATCCTCTAAGAAAAGGCTTCTTGACTCAACACTAGCAGCAAAACTGCACAGCTTTTTAAAAAAACATAGACCTGGCATGTCCCTGGAGCTGGGGTAATGAGCATTGCTGGCAGAGACGGTGAATGTACCTCTGCCCTATTGAAAGGCCAAGAGAGGCAGAGCCAGCATCCAGGGCTGCCGCAACCATACTGCTTACCATTTTAAAATGGTCCTTGTGAGAAAAGGAATTCAGATACACAATAGGACAGATTCAAGCATAAAAGACTTCTACACGAGACAAAGTAAAAAAATGTACATAAGCTTGGAAGAGAGAGAAAAAAGGAGTAGAGATAGTTCAAAAAAGACAGTCATAGATTAAAGAAATAAGATAATAAAATAAAAATTTAAAAAGTAATAGAAAAAAGCCCCAGAAAGATGGAATATACACACAGAGTCTAGATTATGCATATTATTGTGTTTTCTTTGAATTTTGACTTCAGAGAGATATTTGATTCTGGGGGCTGCTAAGCTAAACCAACATAAAGGTATCTTGACTTTAAAATTTGGGTTTAAGGATATATTATTTTGGAAAAGAGGTTTGGCTTTTATTTCCACAGAGGATTGAAACCGGCAAATTCCTTCCAGGATAATGTGGTTTGATGAAACAAGTCCCCAAAAGGTCTCTATGAACCCTAAAAATACTTCACCCAAGAAAAAAACAGAAAGCAGTTTTGAGAAAACTATGTCCAAATTTCCAAAATGATTGTTTATAATTTTTTTTCATTTAAAGGGGGTTGATTATAAGTGATTAGTGGTCACAGTCAATTTCTTAAAAAAAATAAGGGAGATATGGTATAGAGATTAATATTTTGCATTGGTATGGATCTTGGTCTATTGATACAAATTTAAGATTGATTTTGTTATATGTATTTCTGTTCTTGTTTAAAGTGTTGTGTTAGTGCAGTCCATTTAAAATGTAATATATAATTAAAAATTACAGATTAATAGATGGCCATTTATAATGGCCAAACTTGTAGCCTTGTTAGTTAGGTTTGCTAGATATACAGAGATGTATTTCAAATGTATGGTTACTCTTCAAATTTTTCAAAGACCTAAAGAACACGGCATTTAAAACTTTTAGACTTTTCTCAACAGTTAGACATGTCTGCTTCTGGCAGCACCAATTACTTCAGAGAGGTTGATGGGCATTGAAGAAACTCGTTATGGAATTTGCCTTCAATGTGACAAGGCTAGCCATTTGGGCAAGAAACTACTCTTGCATGGTCTGCTTGATGGTATGCTGTATGAACTGGACATTCAGAACCCACAGAAAAGTGACTTCTGAACTTTCTAAAAGACAGATTGGTCCTTCAGGGTTCCTGCTTCACAGAAGAAACTGCCAGATATTCTGCAGGACTCAGAAGAAAGTGACTGGCAAAAATAACAATATAGGAGAAACAATCTTTTAAATTTCCTTCTTCATGGAAAAATTTGCCAGATGCTAGGGGCCTGTAGGCTGAAGATGGATGCATCAACATTACAGAAGAACTTTGGGTGACTGTTCAGGCAGCAAGATGTCTCTGTCAATTCTAGACTTTGGAAGATGCTTACAATGCACTTCCTGTTAACTTAGGTAATATTATATCCTTCTGGGGTTTCTGGTGGAGTTGAAGACATAATTATAGTTTTCCTTAGTTATGATAAAAGATAAATTAGATATAAAACTTTAGACTTACAAAGATAGGATAGATGATAGAGTATTTTCCTTAATTTACCAAATATAAATGAACTAAATATTGTAACTATAATTCTTGCTTGATAATTGTTTTGTATATGTAATTTCATTATGTTAAAGTTAAAACCTTTCTTTTTAGCTAAATAGGAAAGGGGGGATGATGTGGTATGTCCTTCTGTATATATGTTGCTTTGCTGTTTTGTTCAATGGCTTAGCACAGAAAAACCAGGCAGGAAGTTCAAAGAGAGAGAGAGAGAGAGAGAGAGAGAGAGAGAGAGAGAGCAGAGTCAGAGAGATGCCATGTAGCTGCCAAAGGAGAAGGACATGATGGAACCTTAGGAACTTTACTGGTAGGCCACAGCATTGGAGTGATACACAGATTGATAGAAATGGGTTAATTCAAAATGTAAGAGCTAGCTAGGAATATGCTAGAGTCATTGGCCAAACAGCATTATAATTAATATAGTTTCTGTGTGATTATTTGGGTAGGGTGGCTGGAAAAGCAAGCACAGTCTTCACCTACACTTTGTATTATCTTTATCTGGGTTTTGGATCAGAAATTTAGTGTGTCTAGAGCACAGAATGAATTATGTTCTGATTTGTGGAAGTGTTTGCTGAGCGTCCACATCTCTAAACTAGGGCAGCTTTCAGAAGTGGTGGTTGAGGTGAACTGCACAGACCTTCTGAAGACAGGCTTGTAACTAATTTCCCTGGCTCACTAGAAATGTCCACACCCATCGGCAGGGAGGTCTACGCTACCCAGGTTCTGAGAAGCCCCATATCTGCTTCTGCAGCCTCCTTAGGATCACCTCCTGCACTGGACATCCCTGCTGTTGGGTTTCCTGTATTTACACACTTTCAACGACATCATATTTCAGGAGTCCTTTAGTTGCTGATAACTCTCCTGTAATGCTCCTTGCTTTAAAGCATTTACTTCCTTTGATGTCTCTACTGATCTTTCTTTTTTTTTTTTTTTTTTCCGAGACAGGGTTTCTCTGTAGCTTTGGTGCCTGTCCTGGAACTAGCTCTTGTAGACCAGGCTGGCCTCGAACTCCCAGAGATCCGCCTGCCTCTGCCTCCCGAGTGCTGGGATTAAAGGCGTGTGCCACCACCGCCTGGCTCTACTGATCTTTCAAAGGGGTCTCACAAAGGAGGTGAGCTCAGTGTGGGCCCAACCTTCCATCAGGAGATGGAAGCCCACTGCTTCTCCTTGATTAACCCATGCCAGACCCAACCTCAGTGTGTATGTAAAGCAGAATCACATTTACTACCATATAGTAGTGCTTTGGAAACTAGATTATGTCGCCTAACTATTACCCGAAGATTTTCATATTTACAGAATATCATTGGATTTGCCTTATAGCCCCAAACATGCAAGACAAAAACCACTGAACTCAGTTTTATAAGTTTTCATTCTAATCATATAAACATACTATTGAAGAATTTAATATATTATATATTATTCTAATTTGCTATCTACTTCTGTGATAAAGATTATGGCCAAAAGCAACTTGAAGAAGAAATATTTATTTGGCCTTCAGGTTCCAACACTGAGGGACCAAGGCAGGAACCAAAGTAGAGACCATGGATGGAGTCTGTTATTGGGTTGCTCCCCCTGGCTTGCTCAGTTTGCTTTCTTATATATCCCAGACCACCTGTTCAGATATGATGCCACTTGCAGTGAGCTGGGCCCTTTTCTATCAATCACCAACCCAGAAAATGTTCCACAAACAGGCACACAGGCCAATCTGATGAGGGCAAGTTTTCAAGTGAGGCTCTCTCCTATAACAGGTGATTGCAGTTTGTGTCAAGATGGCAAAGAAAGAAAGTACAAACACACACATGTATGTACATATGCACATGATAATATTGATATTTATGCATATGATATATATGTGTGTATGCCCATACATGTATACATATCTGAAATTGTAGCTATAAATTGATATTGAAATATCACATATATTGGCCCTCTTTATTGTCTTTGAATTCTTAAATAGCAGCAAAATATTACCAAAACCTAAGTTTTTAAAATAATTCTTACATTCAGAGAGAATGGGTACTATTTGATACTTCCTAATTATAAAGATATTAGACAAATGTTATTAAGGAGTTAAATTTGAGTTTGGGATTTCCTTAGTAATGAAAATTCTTCATTTTCCAAATTAAAGTCAACCAGTTTCTCCTGCAGTGGGCTGAGTACTTTAAGCCTTCTGAGGATACTCTAACATATTTCTTCACCATAAATTTCCATAGTTATTACACTCATAAGAATTTCTTCTGGCTCCAGTTTGAACTCGTCTCCCTCCCTCTTTTGTCTCCTAACATTTTGAAGGAGACCAGGACATACTGAAGGCATCACATAATCTCCTCCAAGAAGTCACACCTACCACGTCGTGTGACTTTTGAAAAATGCCAAGGGCTATTATCGTTAAAGTTGAACACTGCCATAGACTGATCATTAATTTGATCTTTAATGGTTCAGTGTCACCCCCTGCACAGAGAAGCAATGGATGGGGTAAGGAAGGCACTGGCTAAGGGCACAGGTTTCTAGTGGGTCAGGCAGAGGGTTCCCTTCTATCCCCGTGGGCATGCTGAAGAGCCTTACTGACTCCCATTTTCCTTTCTGGAAAACGGTTCTAATAATAGTGCCACCTTCACATGACTGTAAGGTTTAAGCAGGTGTGGCACTAGGCAGAAAGAGCCTTGCACTGACATGATTTGTTCCTTCCCTTGACTTGCTCTATCGGAGCATCCCATGTCCTAGACTGGGTCTGTAAAGACAACCTAAAGACCCTTTCCATTCTCATCACTCCATGTGATCAAAGTTGAAAGCAATGATGGAAGTTTATTTGCTTCAAAATTATTCTAGGTTTGAGTATGGGGGGGTAAATGTTTTTCAAACTTTAAATAATTTTTAATGAAAATAAATATTTTCACACAGATGATTCTGAGCATGGTTTCCCTCCCCCAACTCTCCCCAGATCCTCTCCACATATTCTTCTCCCCCCTCCCCACCACTTTCACAGCAGTGTCCTCAAACCTGGCTGGCCAGGCAACAGTGGTACTCATGAGGTGACTCTGTTGGTCAAGAGTTTGTCAGAATTAAATGTGATAATTCTTAGATTGCTTCATTCAGTTCACTACACAACTATTAATTAGTATCACAGAAAGGAGAGGTAGCAGGATAAATAACATAAAGCTATATATAACACACACACAGGGGTTAGACAGCACTATTTCAGGGCAGTCAGAGACGGCATGATCAGGGGACGAACACAGGGATGCATCAGTACTAGGACCTCAACCTCTCTACTGCTCCATCTGCCCTGTTCTGACATAGAGGGCCCGTTACTCTGGCATGCTCAGCTTGGAAACCACACATGGAACCTGGAACCCTCCAGAAACAAGGCAGTATTATCTATGCAAACTAAACTGATCATAAAATGGCCTATTGGGTTTGTTCCCTTTGTAAGCCAAAAGCAGATAGTTCAGCTGAAGTGGTAGTCACAGGTGAGAACCAAGCACGAAAGAACAAGTCACAGGCCTTGTCTGACTTGGATGGGGTCTCAGCCCTGTTGTGAAGGATGTCTGATTGCTGTTTATTACCTATTATTTAGGTGAGGCAAAATTCCAAGAACGAACTACTTACCAAGAAAAAGAGGGGTTCCGTTCATTGATTTTGAAAGTCTGGTGAGTAGAAAGAGGAAGCCAGAAAGAGGCTGACTTCCACATTGTCTTCTGAGGACCTGCTTCCTGTGATACCCATGTCACTCTCCAGTCCACCTCTTTAAGGGTCCACAACGCCTCCACACCTCAAACCTAGGAGCAGCCCCCAACACATGAACATTTCAGGAGAACAGATTTAAACCATACTCAAACCACACCAGGGACTTTTCACATTACCCATTTCCTCCAAAGGCATTCTCTTCAGTATTGATCAAACCATGCTTTCTACTAAAAAATACAGTACTTATAGCAAGTGCCCACATCCATCCATGCCATGATTGCACATGCTACTAAGAAAGTCTCTAGAAATAATGTGAAGACTCCAAACAGCAGGTTTAATTACTGATTTTATCTTTTAATTTAAAACTGGTGGTGCTTCGGGTCCTGCAGTGTTGAGTCTCTGCATCTGTTCTTCATCCATCAAACGTTTATTGGCACCTTCTGATACCTGGAAGGGAAATCTAAATTCGTAACGGCAGCTGCACTCCTGAAATGGTGCTGGCATAACTCTGAGAATTGGGGGCTGGAAAGGAAAAGGCAGATGCAAATTTCAGAATCAAAATACCATGGAATATATTCCATATTCTCTGTAGTCAAGGTTTCTTTGTTGATTTTGAATTCTAAAACCTGAATATAAGAAAGGGAATGATCTGGGGAGAGAAAGAACATGGAGACAGAAAAGTGGGGCATAAGGAAAGGATATTGTAAGAGATGCATAAAAAGTGCCAACGGGAGCCCGTTGCTTGTATGGCAACCTATACTGGTCAGTTTTTATTATCAATTAAAACACAGAGTCACCTGGGGAGGGAAAACCCCAAATGAAGAGTGGCTTGGTCAGACTGGCCTGTAGCCATGTCTGAAACGAATTCTCTTGATTGATGATTGATGTGGGAGGGCCCAGCCAACTATGAGAACTAGACAGATGGGACATAGGTGGCATGCTTTATTTATTTAAACAAATGATATACCACTATATTTCCTCTTTTGTCTAAAATAAAACAGGCTATAACTAATATAAAAACTATATACAATAAATACAATAACTATATGCAATATATACAGGCAATGAGTATATCAACAATGTCTAGTTCATTTGTATTTGACAAATTCAGAAAAATACTCCATTATCTATCTTGATGAGTCCAAAAGGTTGTACCTAATTCACTTTTTTTAAATTTATTTATTTATTTATTAAAGATTTCTGCCTCCTCCCCGTCACCGCCTCCCATTTCCCTCCCCCTCCCCCAATCAAGTCCCCCTCCCTCGTCAGACCTAAGAGCAATCAGGGTTCCCTGCCCTGTGGGAAGCCCAAGAACCACCCACCTCCATCCAGGTCTATTAAGGTGAGCATCCAAACTGCCTAGGCTCCCACAAAGCCAGTACGTGCAGTAGGATCAAAAACCCATTGCCATTGTTCTTGACTTCTCAGTAGTCCTCATTGTCCGCTATGTTCAGCGAGTCCGGTTTTATCCCATGCTTTTTCAGACCCAGGCCAGCTGGCCTTGGTGAGTTCCTGATAGAACATCCCCATTGTCTCAGGGTGTGGGTGCACCCCTCGCGGTCCTGAGTTTCTTGCTCGTGCTCTCTCTCCTTCTGCTCCTGATTTGGACCTTGAGATTTCTGTCCAGTGTTCCAGTATGGGTCTCTGTCTCTGTCTCCTTTCATCGCCTGATGAAGGTTAATATTCAGGAGGATGCCTATATGTTTTTCTTTGGGTTTACCTTCTTATTTAGCTTCTCTAGGATCATGAATTATAGGTTCAATGTCCTTTATTTATGGCTAGAAACCAAATATGAGTGAGTACATCCCATGTTCCTCTTTTTGGGTCTGGCTTATCTCACTCAGGATAGTGTTTTCTATTTCCATCCATTTGCATGCAAAATTCAAAAGACACTTAAGGTCATGCTCAACTTCCTTAGTGATCAGGGAAATGCAAATCAAGACAACTTTAAGATGCCATCTTACACCTGTCAGAATGACTAAAATAAAAAACACTAATGAGAGGCAGGCCCGGGCGGCGGAGGCACCAGCACGCAGGCAAGTCCGGGCGGCAGAGGCACCGGCGTGCAGGCAGGCCCGGGTGGCGGAGGCACCGACAGTCAGGCCCGGCAGGCAGGCCTAGGCAGCGGAAGCACCGGCGCACAGACAGTTCCGGGTGGCGGAGGCACCGGCAGGCAGGCCTAGGCGGCGGAAGCACCGGCGCGCAGGCAGGCCCAGGTGGCGGAGGCACCGGCAGTCAGGCCCGGCAGGCAGGCCTAGGCGGCGGAAGCACCAGCGCGCAGGCAGGCCCGGGTGGTGGAGGCACCGGCGGGCAGGCCTAGGCGGCGGAAGCACCGGCGCACAGACAGTTCCGGCCGGCGGAGGCACCGGCAGGCAGGCCTAGGCGGCGGAAGCACCGGCGCGCAGGCAGGCCCGGGCGGCGGAGGCACCAGCACGCAGGCAAGTCCGGGCGGCAGAGGCACCGGCGTGCAGGCAGGCCCGGGTGGCGGAGGCACCGACAGTCAGGCCCGGCAGGCAGGCCTAGGCAGCGGAAGCACCGGCGCACAGACAGTTCCGGGTGGCGGAGGCACCGGCAGGCAGGCCTAGGCGGCGGAAGCACCGGCGCGCAGGCAGGCCCAGGTGGCGGAGGCACCGGCAGTCAGGCCCGGCAGGCAGGCCTAGGCGGCGGAAGCACCGGCGCGCAGGCAGGCCCGGGTGGTGGAGGCACCGGCGGGCAGGCCTAGGCGGCGGAAGCACCGGCGCACAGACAGTTCCGGCCGGCGGAGGCACCGGCAGGCAGGCCTAGGCGGCGGAAGCAACGGCGCGCAGGCAGGCCCGGGCAGCGGAGGCACCAGCACGCAGGCAAGTCCTGGCAGCAGAGGCACCGGCGTGCAGGCAGGCCCGGGTGGCGGAGGCACCGGCAGTCAGGCCCGGCAGGCAGGCCTAGGCAGCGGAAGCACCGGCGCACAGACAGGCCCGGGCGGCGGAGGCACCAGCACGCAGGCAAGTCCGGGCGGCAGAGGCACCGGCGTGCAGGCAGGCCCGGGTGGCGGAGGCACCGACAGTCAGGCCCGGCAGGCAGGCCTAGGCGGCGGAAGCACCGGCGCGCAGGCAGGCGCAGGTGGCGGAGGCACCGGCAGGCAGGCCTAGGCGGCGGAAGCACCCGCGCACAGACAGTTCCGGGCGGCGGAGGCACCGGCAGGCAGGCCCGGGCGGTGGAGGCACTGGCTACAGGATAGTGCGGGCAAGAAACAGTGAAGCCTGCACTGAGAACAGATTGCCCCGCTACAATTAAATCAAACCCAATAGATAGCATCGGTAAGAGGAGATGGGCAGACGCCAAGGCAAGAATTCACCCAACAATCTGAAAAACAACATGAAAACACCAGAACCCAATGACCTTACAACACAAGGACTTGAACACCCTATCACAGGAGAAGAGGAAAAAACTGACTTTTTGAAAGCAATAGAGTCCCTTAAACAACATGTAAAAAACGCCCTCATAGAAATGGATGAGAAGTATAACAAAAAGTTTGAAGAAATGAGTAAATATGTAAATGATACCCTGGGAAGCCAAGAAAAAACGATCAAACAGGTAATGGAAACAGTCCAAGAATTGAAAACTGAAATGGAAGCAAGGAAGAAAACACAAACTGAGGACCAGCTGGATATGGCAAATATAGGTCAACGAGCAGAGACTACAGAAACAAGCATAATCAACAGAATACAAGAGATAGAAGAAAGAATCTCAGACTCTGAAGACAACATAGAGAAAATAAACGGACTGATCAAAGAAAACACCAAAACCAACAAATTCTCATCACAAAACATTCAGGAAATATGGGACACAATAAAAAGACCAAACCTAAGAATAATAGGGATAGAAGAAGGAGAAGAGGCACAGCTCAAAGGTCCAGAAAACATTTTTAACAAAATTATGGAAGAAAACTTCCCCAACATAAAGAAAGATATTCCTTTGAATATTCAAGAAGCATACAGAACACCAAACAGACTGGATCAAAAAAAAACGTCCCCTCGCCATATAATAATCAAAACACAAAATATACAGATTAAAGAAAGAATATTAAGAGCTGCAAAGGAAAAAGGCCAAGTAACTTATAAAGGTAAACCGATCAGACTTACACCTGACTTCTCTATGGAAACCATGAAAGCCAGAAGGTCCTGGATAGAGGTACTACAGAAACTAAGAGACCATGGATGCAAACCCAAACTACTATACCCAGCCAAGCTATCGTTCACTATCAATGGAGAAAACAAGACATTCCAGGATAAGAACAAATTTAAACAATATGTAGCCACAAATCCAGCCCTACAGAAAGTAATAGAAGGAAAATCACAACCCAAGGAATCCAACATTGCCAACACTGCCTACAATAACCCAGGCATCTAGCGACCCTTCACCAGCACAACTCCAAGAAGGGAGACACACAAACTCTACTACCAAAAACAATAAGAATAACCGGAGTAAACAACCACTGATCATTAATATCACTTAATATTGATGGTCTCAATTTACCTATAAAAAGGCACAGGCTAAGAGATTGGATATGAAAACAGGATCCAACATTCTGCTGTTTACAAGAAACACATCTCAACCACAAAGACAGGCATCTACTCAGAGTAAAGGGTTGGGAAAAGGTTTTTCAAGCAAATGGTCCTAAGAAAAAAGCAGGTGTGGCCATACTAATTTCTAACAAAACTGACTTCAAACTAAAATCAATCAGAAGAGATCGACAGGGACACTTTATACTCATAACAGGAACGATTCAGCAGGATGAAGTCTCAATCCTGAATATCTATGCCCCTAATATAAAAGCACCCACTTATGTAAAAGAAATATTGCTAAAACTCAAGGCAGACATCAAATCACACACACTAGTAGTAGGAGACTTCAACACACCTCTCTCACCAATGGACAGGTCAATCAGACAGAAAACTAATAGAGAATTAAGAGAATTGTTGGAGGTAATGAATCAAATGGACTTAACAGACATCTATAGAACACTCCACCCAAATAGGAAAGAATACACCTTCTTCTCTGCAGCTCATGGAACCTTCTCGAAAATTGACCACATACTTGGAAACAAAGGAAACCTCCACAGATACAAAAAAATATCAGTGTCCACCTGTGTCTTATCAGATCACCACGGATTAAAGTTAGAAGCCACCAACAAAGCTACCCCCAGAAAGCTGACAAACTCATGGAAACTGAACAGTCAACTACTGAACCACACCTGGGTCAAGGAAGAAATTAAGAAAGAAATTAAAGTCTTCCTTGAATTTAATGAAAACAAAGAGACAACATACTCAAACCTATGGGACACGATGAAAGCAGTGCTAAGAGGAAAGTTCATAGCACTAAGTGCCCACTTAAAGAAAACGGAGAAAGCATACATTGGGGACTTAACAGCACACCTGAAAGCTCTAGAAAAAAAAGAAGCAGACGCGCCCAGGAGGAGTAGAAGACTGGAAATAATCAAACTGAGGGCAGAAATCAACAAAATAGAAACACAGAAAACAGTCCAAAGAATCAATGAAACAAAAAGTTGGTTCTTGGAGAAAATCAACAAGATTGACAAACCCCTATCCAAACTAATTAAACGACAGAAAGAGAACACGCAAATAAATAAGATCAGAAATGAAAAGGGGGACATAACCACAGACACAGAGGAAATTCAGAGAATCATTAGATCTTACTACAAAAGCCTGTATGCCACAAAACTGGAAAATGCAAAAGAAATGGACACTTTTTTAGATAAGTACCATATACCAAACCTAAACCAAGACCAGGTGAACGATCTAAATAGACCTGTTAGTCGTGAAGAATTAGAAACAGTTATCAAAAATCTCCCTTCCAAAAAAAGCCCAGGGCCAGGTGGTTTCAATGCAGAATTCTACCAGACCTTCCAAGAAGAGCTAATACCTATACTTCTTAATGTATTTCACAATATAGAAACAGAAGAGTCATTGCCAAATTCCTTTTATGAAGCTACAGTTACCCTGATACCAAAACCACACAAAGACCCAACCAAGAAAGAGAATTACAGGCCTATCTCACTCATGAACATCGACGCAAAAATTCTCAATAAAATACTGGCAAACCGAATCCAAGAACACATTAGAAAAGTTATCCATTATGATCAAGTAGGCTTCATTCCAGAGATGCAGGGCTGGTTCAACATACGCAAATCTATCAATGTAATCAACCATATAAATAAACTGAAAGAAAAAAACCATATGATCATTTCATTAGATGCTGAAAAAGCATTTGACAAAATTCAACACTCCTTTATGATAAAGGTCTTGGAGAGAATAGGGATACAAGGGGCATACCTAAATATAATAAAAGCTATTTACAGCAAGCCGACAGCTAACATTAAATTAAACGGAGAAAAGCTCAAAGCCATCCCACTAAAATCAGGAACACGACAAGGATGTCCACTCTCTCCATACCTCTTCAATATAATGCTTGAAGTTCTAGCAATAGCAATAAGACAACATAAGGGGATCAAGGGGATCCGTATTGGAAAGGAAGAAGTTAAGCTTTCATTATTTGCAGATGATATGATAGTATACATAACCGACCCCAAAAACTCTACCAAAGAACTCCTACAGCTGATAAACACCTTTGGTAATGTGGCAGGATACAAAATCAACTCCAAAAAATCAGTTGCCTTCCTATACACTAAGGATAAGGAAGCAGAGAGGGAAATCAGAGAAGCATCACCTTTCACGATAGCCACAAATAGCATAAAATACCTTGGGGTAACTCTGACCAAGGAAGTGAAAGATCTATTTGGCAAGAACTTTAAGTCTTTGAAGAAAGAAATTGAAGAGGACACCAGAAAATGGAAGGACCTCCCTTGCTCTTGGATTGGGAGGATCAACATAGTAAAAATGGCAATTCTACCAAAAGCAATCTATAGATTCAACGCAATCCCCATCAAAATCCCATCAAAATTCTTCACAGATCTGGAGAAGACAATAATCAACTTTATATGGAAAAACAAAAAACCCAGGATAGCCAAAACAATCTTATACAATAAAGGATTGTCTGGAGGCATTACCATCCCTGACTTCAAACTCTATTACAGAGCTACAGTACTGAAAACGGCTTGGTACTGGCATAAAAACAGAGAAGTCGACCAATGGAATAGAATAGAAGACCCTTACTTTAGCCCACAAACCTATGAACACCTGATTTTCGATAAAGGAGCTAAAAGTATACAATGGAAAAAAGAGAGCATCTTCAACAAATTGTGCTGGCAAAACTGGAAGTCAATCTGTAGAAGAATGAAAATAGATCCATATATATCACCATGCACAAAACTCAAGTCCAAATGGATTAAAGACCTCAATATCAGTCCAAACACACTGAATCTGATAGAAGAGAAAGTGGGAAGTACTCTACAACACATGGGCACAGGAGAACACTTCCTACGTACAACCCCAGCAGCACAAACACTAAGGACATCATTGAATAAATGGGACCTCCTGAGACTGAGAAGCTTCTGTAAAGCAAAGGACACTGTCACTAAGACAGAAAGGCAACCCACTGACTGGGAGAAGATCTTCACCAACCCCGCAACTGACAAAGGTCTGATATCCAAAATATACAAAGAACTCAAGAAATTAGACCGTAAAAGGTTAATCAATCCAATTATAAAATGGGGCACTGAGCTGAACAGAGACTTTTCAACAGAAGAAGTTCAAATGTCCAAAAGTCACTTAAGATCATGCTCAACTTCCTTAGCAATCAGGGAAATGCAAATCAAGACAACATTAAGATACCATCTTACACCGGTCAGAATGGCTAAAATCAAAAACACCAATGATAGCCTCTGCTGGAGAGGTTGTGGAGAAAGGGGCACTCTCATCCATTGCTGGTGGGAATGCAAACTTGTGCAACCACTTTGGAAAGCAGTGTGGCGGTTTCTCAGGAAAGTCGGGTTCAACCTACCTCTTGACCCAGCAATACCACTATTGGAAATATACCCAAGAGATGCCCAAACATACAACAAAAGTATATGCTCAACTATGTTCATAGCAGCATTGTTTGTAATTGCCAGAACCTGGAAACAACCTAGATGTCCTTCAATGGAAGAATGGATGAAGAAAGTATGGAATATATACATATTAGAGTACTACTCAGCAGTAAAAAACAATGACTTCTTGAATTTTGCATACAAATGGACGGAAATTGAAAACACTATCCTGAGTGAGGTAAGCCAGACCCAAAAAGAGGAACATGGGATGTACTCACTCATATTTGGTTTCTAGCCATAAATAAAGGACATTGAGACTATAATTCGTGACTCTAGAGAAGCTAAATAAGAAGGTGAACCCAAAGAAAAACATATAAGCATCCCCCTGAATATTAACCTTCATCAGGCGATGAAAGAAGACAGAGACAGAGACCAACATTGGAGCACTGGACTGAAGTCTCACGATCCAAAGGAGGAGCAGAAGGAGAGTGAGCACGAGCAAGGAACTCAGGACTGCGAGGGGTGCACCCACACACTGAGGCAATGGGGATGATCTATCGGGAACTCACCAAGGCCAGCTGGCCGGGGACTGAAAAAGCATGGGACAAAACCGGTCTCGCTGAACATAATGGACAATGAGGACTACTGAGAACTGAAGAACAATGGCAATGGGTTCTTGATCCTATTGCATGTAATGGCTTTGTGGGAGCCCAGGTAGTTTGGATGCTCACCTTAATAGACCTGGATGGAGGTGGGTGGTCCTTGGACCTCCCACAGGGCAGAGAAACCTGCTTGCTCTTTGGGCTGAGGAGGAAGGAAGACTTGATTGGGGGAGGGGGAGGGAACGGGAGGTGGTGGCGGGGAAGAGGCAGAAATCTTTAATAATTAAATTAATTAATTAATAAAAAAAAAAAAAACACTAATGATAGCTGTCGCAGTCCCCCTCGGCCAGCAAGAAGGACGTGCAACACTGGAGCTCTTCTTGCTAAGCAGTTTATTCAGGACCTTGTTAACAATTGTAAAATCTCTCTCTCTCTCTCCCTCTCTCTCCCACTCTCTCACTCTCTCACTCACTCACTCACTCACTCACTCTCCCTCTCTCCCTCTCTCCTCGGGCAAAACTCTCCCAACCCTTAAGTAGGCATGGGCAACCAACCCCGGATTGCCAGGTGGGCACTGCCCATAGGTCCACGCATATGCAAGCAGCTGACAATCATTGCGTGATAATAGCATAAGTCAGGCCTAGTTGATATTAGGAGTTGATTATCACAGAGAGCACTTGCGGAGGGCGGGAGCCAGCACCATCAGGTGCAACTCCACGCAGCTCTCTACACATAGCCATCAGGTGTGACTCCACGCAGCTCGCTACAGATAGCCTTTGCTGGAGAGGTTGTGGAGAAAGGGGTACACTCATCCATTGCTGGTGGGAATGCAAACTTGTGCAAACACTTTGGAAAGCAGTGTGGCGGTTTCTCAGTAAATTCGGGATCAACCTACTCCTGGACCCAGCAATACCACTCTTGGGAATATACCCAAGAAATACCCTATCATACAACAAAAGTATATGCTCAACTATGTTCAAAGCAGCATTGTTTGTAATAGCCAGAACCTGGAAACAACCTAGATGCCCTTCAATGGAAGAATGGATGAAGAAAGTATGGAATATATACATATCAGAGTACTACTCAGCAGTAAAAAAAAACAATGACTTCCTAATTCACTTTCTATTTTAATTTGCGTTATCAGATTCTCTTTTAATGTCACTTCTTTAGTGAGTTCCTTTTCTGAGTCTGGTAAAAAAGGAAAACTATAACTATCTAGTCTTCCTATGGTCATGGTGTCTCTTCACAGCAACAGAAGTTATTAGAACAGCAGCTCTCATCCATGGGTTCTGCTGCTGCTCCTGCTGGAGTTCTTGCCCTGGCTCCCCTCAGTGGGGGACTGTGACATGGCATAAGCCAAACAAAGCCCTTCCTCTCCAAGCTGCTTTTGATCGGGTGTTTACCACAGCAACAGAAAACGCTGAAGAGCCCCATTCCTCCCCACCTTATTGTAACAAACAATCCCTCCACCAGTACGCCCTCGGAGTCCCATGTCGATGCCCAGCTGGCAGTGCTAATAAAATCAGCACTCCTCGGGTTCTAGTCCAGCCCAAGTCTCCACACCTCAGGAAAAGGGTGTGTGGGCAGGGATGCTCTTAATGTGGCTGTGATCGCATGGCTGCTCTGGCACTCCAGTGCTCATGATTGAGACAAAAATAAACCATGTGGACGGCCGTGAGTTTTCTCGGAGGTCCACAGCATATCTCAAATAGGAATCCTTAAATTCAAATTTTCTTAACTGTACTATGCATTAGTTTTAAATTTCATATTTCAAAATTATACTCAATTGTTTTTTTAAACATAAAATATTCTTATTAGAGTCTCATATGAAACTCAATATATGTTCTCAATCCTACTTCCTCTTCCTACTGGCTCTTTCCCAGCTCCTCTTTTGACTAGTAGCTAAAGACCACATGATTAGTTCCAGGCAGTAACATGAAGGTTGTTGTAGAATTTTACTTTAAGGTGTGTTACTTTTTGTTTATGCTCTGGAACATTTGTTTAATGATGCAAAAAAAAATGTGTTTGATTAAATAAAATTCACCTGCAGTCAGGAGGCTGCGCCCCAACTAACTGACCGGAAGTTGTAGGGAGGAGCCAGATGGAGAAGGGCTTATAAGGAGGGATGAGGAGAAGCACTAAAACATTTGGGGGGGACGGTTAGTGGGGACTTTTATGTCAAGCATAGAAGCCACACTGACATCCCAAATGAAAACCACTCCATTGAATTCTTAATTTAAAAAAATATATATTTTTAAAAAATTGAAAACACCCTAATACTCCTGCTTCAGGAAACTTCTGACATACTAATAGTATTGTCTTAGCCGCAGCAGAGAAAAATCCATGAACCCAGACTCGTAGAAGGTGACTCAAGAGTTCATCTAAAACGGATGCCCCTGGGCACTAGAACTTCTCAAGAGACTGGAGGAGGTAAGCTAGGAGAGCTGCTTGATATTCAGCCTAGCTGGGGAGCAGGATTTGACCTCAACCTTTGAACTCTGAGTTCTTTGGAGGGACAAAGGTTTAGATAAATTCCCTCAGTAACTGAGAGCAGAGCCTGAGGGAGCAGAATTTCCCCAGGCTGTGGCTCCGGCAGCCTAACCTGCTGGTGGGGGTGGAGCTGCAATTACTGACTAGGACAGCTCCAGCTTAAAAGGCAGCAACAATTAACAAAGGAACAGAAGGTAGAAATGTCCTGTCTCTCTTCCTGTCCCTGCTTATTCTTTCCCTCCAATGGTGACTGCAGAAGCCATGCTCTGAGTGTGGTGCTGGCACTGGTGAGGAAAAAATAAAGAAATAAACAGAAATGGATGCGTGCTGCTTCCCACATGGAGAAGGGACCAGGATTTCAGGACCTTCCTTGTAACACAAACTAGGAATAGACTTTTATTAGGTTTAGTCACAGATGGTGGATGATTGGACATGGCTTCTCATTATGGAAACATCCCCTACATATTATGATGAGGAGATGGAGGGCTGTTTTCCTGTTTCGTATCTTGTGGGTCAAACGTATGTTCTACTTACAAGGGACTTTTGCTTCTTGGCTTTGTTTTTGAGAGAGGGTCTTCTTCTGTAGTCCACACTGACCTGGAATTTTATTATGCAATGCCTGCCCAGGGTGCTTTACTCTTCCTTTGGGGTACAAGATGAGGTTTTAATACATGTATAAAATGCGTACTATTCAAGTCAGGGAGCTGACATGCTCATCATCTCAACCGTTCAGTCCTTAGTGGTGGCAGCATTTAACGCCCAAGAGTTTTTGAAATTAAAAAAAAAAAAATGGTAAATTGAGTCATGCCACCCTGGGTACATAGGTCTAAGGGTCCTCTCATTTATAATCTACTTGTAGACCTTTGAGGCATTTAATAGCCATAAAGACTGCTTACACCATTTGTCATATCATGAAAATATTCAGGCATCTCTCTCTCACACACAGTAGTAACAATGAAATGAAATTTAAGCAATTAAAAAATAGGTGGGGACAGCAAAATGGCTACGTGATTAAAGACGCTTGCCACGCAAGCCTGAGGACCCAAGTTTGATCCCACCCGTGTAAGAGGAGAGGCAACTCCACAAGTAGTCCTCTGAGCTCCACATGGAGCGCGTGCAACCACACAGCCAGGCGTACACATACAATAATAATAAATACATTTGAAAACTTTAAAAAAACAAAACACTTTACTTGTGCGCTTTTAGCTAGGATATTTTCCATTTTATTTAACCTTATAAATGAAAAACTTAAAAGGCATTTAATAGCAAGCAAAATAATTATACTTTATTGACAATTCAGAAGTCACAGTACTTTCACTTTCCAAATTCTTTTACAAAGAATAATAAATTATAAGACACAAGTCCAATGACACTTGACTTTCAATAAAGCTAACAATGAAAAACAAAGATCTACAGCCTGACTTTTTCATGTCACAAACACGTTTTCCCGTGTGATCATCATTCTGGTCCAATCTGTGGCAGAACAGCCGAAATGGAGTCAGCTGTGAGTCCCTCTGGGGTGACATGCATGGATACACCTAGAGAGTAGTCAGTTCTAACAGGAAATCTGAGCAGTTGGGTGATTTGTCATTCCGCCTGCTAGGAAATCAATTCTAGACCTAGACATATTTCTTTTAAATGCTGGGTCTAAACCAAGCCGATCCAGGAAGTAAGTCATGTGAGGTCAAGTACATACAGTCATTTAATGAGAGGAAGCAGTCTGCTACCTCCTAGACAAATTTCTCACATCTTCTTAATTAAGGGAAGAGAGCTGAGCCGAGCTGATCAAAATAAACCCATTTCCAATATTTTATAATTCTACACTATTGATGCATTATAAAACCAATGGTTTTACTGCTCTACAGTTAACATCTGTTGATATAAACAAGTGTACTTATTATCTCCATGGGCTTGTTCTGTATCTTTTCCATCTTGGAAGGAAAGGGAGCTGTGTACAATATCTAATGTATGTTGCCAGCAATCACCGCACTGGCATCTGTGGGGACTGAAGTGGAACAGGGAGCTGTTAAGATGTCGTGAGACATGGCACCCATACGCACTTAAGCTGACATGTTCTAGGACTAGGAACATAGCAAAGCTCAAACCCTGTCGGGTAACTCACAAGTGCACCGCCATAAATGGATTACAAACAGTCTAAGGAGGCCATCTCACAAGACTCACCGGCTTTGGTGACAAATCAGAGAGAACAGAACGGGAAGTAGTGGGGCACAGCAAATGCCAGTTTGCTTTCTATAAGTGACTATCTAAGCTGAAACTCTCTCGGCTCCCGCTTCTTAACCATGAAGAAGCTGGGTAGCGTGTTAAAAGCTGTGTGGGACCAGTGTTCTGACGAGTGCCCTCAGATGCCAGGGAACACTCTCTGGAGCTCAGGGAACAGAAGCAGGTGGCAGATAACTGAGGTTAGCCCATGGCTTTCCTCTCACCGCCCCACAGTGGAAATGGCACCCACACAATTGACTAGCTTTCTGGGAAAGTTCCCAGTGTGATGGGAAGTAGCAAACATGAGTTCAACGTGGGTGGCCGCCTCCCCTTCTAGTAGGCCCCCAAACAAAAGAAACAGCTGCTAGAATCAAAATATCTTCTCCAAAAATCTTTAGAAAATTATGTACAACTAAATATTATAGAAAAGTGATGAAATGATAAATATATCTTTGGGCACCCTTAAAGAACAAGAGTGTATGCCTTTTACAGTTTGTATCTAAACAGTGTTTCACAATAAAACTGAAAACTTTCTCCTTCTGTCAGCCTACGCTCCTTTCTGTCGAGGACTTCTCTTGAGTTGATAACCTGGGGACTTCCGCATGGGTGCTGGTGCAGCAGCCCACTGTGCGGGAAATCCTGACTGAGGAGATGTCACACTGTGAGTCCTGCAGTGACCCACTGTGTAAAAACCCATCGCACCTGGTGAATTCCACAAGTAACAGGTGGAGATGCAAAACTAAAACTGAGCGTGGAGTACGGCACGAAGGCAGCTGACAAGAGCTCACGCTGCCCCGAGCCGTGACCTTTTAACCCCTGTACGCCATTGCACATTTTTAAATATCTACTACAGTGCTCACAGTCGAATTCCTATGAAACTACTGTCCTCACAGCCTCACCCACAGGCTCGACAAGACTAGAGACGTGGAGTAACGATTTAACATAAAATACCATAAACAACTATTAGAAATATCTAACATAAATGTTTTTAAAGTTTTGGTTCTTATGAATTCATACCAAAATAAAGCTTCTGATACATTTATAGGCTCACAGTTGAAGACAAAGTAATAATGTAAGCAAAGCTGAACCTGAATACGTTAACGTATACATAGAAAAATAGAAATTCCACAGAGAGCTTGATGACATCTTACAGACTAACGCACAGGAGAACCAAGGGCTGAGAAGTCCAGAAGACCCAGCACTCATTCCTTTAAATGCTAGAATTCCATCTTCATCATCAAATGAGCTTGTTTGCCTTGGCTAGTGTGTTTGGAGATGGAAGGAAGGAGACATTTTCTATGACAATGCCTGAAGCGTCTCGGTATTTTCTAGACAGTTCCTAATTGTTTCAAGTCTCCTAAGTATCCATTTTAAGTCCCTCTGCCCATTCAGGTCACGGGGAGATTACAGTAAGGAGTTGCTACAGGGCTAGGACGATCCAAAATCCTGTACTCTGTCACATACCTATGATTCCTGAAAACCCAAAGGGGCAAGGGGACATGCGACTAGAATACTGCACAGCTAGCCAGCTGACCCGGCTGTTCAAGGAGGCCCCACCTCCTGTGGCCAGCATACTCCACAGCTAGCCAGCCTCCCTGTTTAAGGAAATGTTAGCTTCTCTTTCTGTATGAGGTCTGTAAAGTCACAGGCAGGATTCTTGGATTTTCTGTCACATATATTCAAATATATCAGGCACACACTCTCAAAGATGAAAATATAACTGAATAAAATCTACACTAAATTAAGCTGTAATTTTTCATCTTTCTTGACTGTGACATGAAAAATAATTTTCAAAAAATCTCTGTATGGAACAAATTTCAGGTTCTCTTGACTAGGATAAGTGCTCTTGACGAAGTCACCTGACATTCTGAGGTTCCATTTCCTACAATGGTAACTGCCCTGTCTTGAAACATCTAGAGTCAATTTGGAAGAGAGACTCAGCTGAGAAAATGTCTCTGTAAGACTAACCTGTGGGTAAGTCTGTGGGATAGTTTGGAAGGGCCCAGTCCATGGTGGGTGGTGCCACCTCCGGGCTGGTGGTGCCCCCTCTGGGCTGGTGGTCCCGGAAGCTATAGAACGCAGGCTGACAAAGCCATGAGCAGTATCGTCCCATAACTTCTGCATCAGCGCCTGCCTCCAGGTTCCTGCCCTGAGTTCTTGTCTTCCTCTGATGATGGCTGTGATGTGAAACTATAAACTGAAATCAACTCTTTGTTCCCTAGGTTGCTTTTGGTCATGATGCTGTGTCATAGCAAGAGAAACCCCAACTAAGACAGTAACTAAGGGAGGGGAATTCCAGAAACCTCAGCGGCCTTTTTGCCCACAACCCAAACAGATCAGAACCTTGCTCAGTACTTCCCAGTGACTATGGAGCCCTACTGTCTGTAGAGCCTAACAGTGAGGTGATTCTGGCTCTGCGAGCTTTCTAATGTCTACATGACGGTCAGTGGGAATCATCTGTCCTTCCAGGGGCTGTCAGAAGCATTACCCATGCAATAAAAATGCAATTGATGCATTTTCATACACATACACAGGAGGCTTACTTCGCTATTATGGGAATCTCCAGAAAGATCCTATTAACTATGTCCCTATTTAATTTCCACAATGTTAAATGCCTTTATCTTCTCAATAGTGGCAAGAAAATTAATTCTTATTCAAAGTGTTTCTTACAGAAACAAATAATAGGGTATGCTTATTGTTTTAAGTTTTGGATTTTAATTTTTTTCAGTTTTTCAAAGCTAATTTTAAATTTTTCATTGTCATTAGATAAAAGCAAGAACCTGCCATGGTTTACCGTAGCTGCAAAAGATGGCCAGGTCCCAGTCCAATTGCAATACTCTGCCAACCAAAACAAGAGTTTGGCACTGTGCTTAAATGTATGGTGACTGTACTGGTTCTTAATTTGCTGTTAGAATGGGACAACAACCGAGGACTCACAGCCCAGATGCTGCGCATGTGGAGTTCACATTCAGAGAGAGACTCTGGGAGGTGCCTGCTACAGCTACTGTAGTTGGATAAATAATCTCTTCAACAGTGACATACGTGCCCAACAAGAAGCCGACGACTCCAGTGAATGCTATGGAGATGTTTTTCAGGATCATCCATATGTTGTAATGCTCCTTAGAAAACGTAAGGATTTCCACGAGCGGCGGCAGGATCAGGGCCAGCGTGCTGCTGCTTACAGCCCCAACGAAGGAGATCACGATGTCGAGGCGAGGAATGAGAACCGCCCCGGCACCTATTGAAAAATGGCTTCTGTTGACATGGTTGCTATTTAAGGGACTAACTGTGGACAATCATTTTTGACAATGAAAGTGGTTAGCGGAAGTTACTGCTTATGGGGAAACTGACATAACTTATTCTCAGCTAACGAGGGACAAACCAGAGAAACACTTTCTGGACTCATCCTTATCAATAACATTTCTCATGTAAACAACTATGAAGTTTTTGCTATGAGATTGGAGCATCTAATTCAGAGCACTGAGTTCCTCTGCCCGCCACACAGCAGAGTCTATATCATACAAAACAGTGTGGTGCGCCATGAATAACCGGGAACAGAGAGAGCATCAGCTCTTACAGCAGAGCTCTAACCAGCCTCTCTAGGACAGCACACCAGAGGGTGATAACCACGAGCACGAGCCCATGCTGCTGAGCAAGAGGAGGCAGTGCAGGAGACGAAATGAGTGGGCAAAGCAGGGTGAGCTCTGTGGCAGTGAAAACCTGAATCCCAGAAACTGGGTTTCCGAGACAGAAGATCATGAAATCCAGGCCAGCGTGGGCTACATACATAGCAAGGCCCTCAAAAACAACAAGATCTGGGGATTAACTTGGGGGTACAGTGCATGCCTGGCATGTGTAAGGTCCTTTGTTCTAGTACCAAAAAGCAAAAAACTGGATGAAATCTGGATGCACATATAGTTGCAAATCATCTCCTTAAGACATTGTTTCTGAAGTAGAGAAATAAAGGTCACATCACCCTCGTGAGCAAAGCTGGCGTTCTGAGGTGGTACACTGAGCAGTACCCAGGGTGCCCCACTCTGCCCACCTCACTCCTGTGGAACTCCTGCTAAGGCTTAAAGGCTAAGCCAGGAGTGGTGGTGCAAACCTGCCATCTTGGAATTTGGGAAGCTGAGGCAGGAGGACTGAGTTCAAAGCTGCCCTGATCTACACAAATGCAAACATAGCCCTGTGTCTTTAAAAAAAATTGCAAACTATATAATTTAAGCAGTTCTCATTTTACACATGCAACTCAACTATTATGACAGTATGCATGGATACTTACAGGTGATACTAACCAAGAAGGACCGTATCCCAAATTCACAGATTCGCCTCCATTTGGCATGAAGTCTGGCAGTGACTCCAGGGATAATGATCTCTGCTGGAACATAGAACTGAATTGAATAGGTCACGAAAATGCCAAAGGAATACAGAATTTTCACAGACTGATACAACCTGTTGGAAAAAAAGAAATTCAACATTTAGTTTTTCTTAATGTGACTGACTTTCCTCTTTTTTAATTTTTAGGAGCAAACAAAAAATAAACATCACAAGCCAGTTTAGAGACCTCCTAAGCAAAGGTGAAAATCCAACAAGGTAGATGTGGTGGGGTACAACGATAGTGTCAGCAGCCAGGAAGCCAGTGCAGGACTGCTCTGAGTTCCACATCAGTCTGGGCTACATACATAGTAATTTCTAGACCAGACCTATGGCTACAGACTGAGAACTCTATCTCAAGGAAGAAGAAAACACAAAGCCAAACAAAAACTAACCCCCACTAACTCCATTTCTAGTCATCATACAGACAACTCCTTCTGACCAGCCTGGTGAGGCTGAGCATGGACGTGGGGACACGGTGCTTAGAAGATTGTGTTTAGGACCAAGCCAGTACTCCAGCTTGCACTCAGTCCCATGAAGATACTTTCAAAGTTTTCAAAGCAATAATTTTTTTCAACGTTCTTTCAAAAACTTGAATATCCGTATATTTCTTTGAAATACTGACTCACAGCCCCAGTGATATACATGTAGAAGAAAATGTCAGATTAGGCTCTCAATCTGAGCTCTCTTTGCCTGACATTTCTGTGGGCAGAGGACACAGGAAGGCACACCTGGATCATCTCAACCAGCTGAGTTCTCTAAGCTGCACCGCTGCCTGTTAGAATTCTCAGGGACAAGAGAACAGACTGGTTGCAGCTTGCTTGTGATGTAAACCTATCCCTTTGAGGTCAGGACTTCAAAAGTGCACATCAGTGTTCAGCTTTAGATGTGTCTTTAGAATTCTCTAATTACTCATTTTATATGATTCACAGAGAGCTGCACAGACTAACAGGATCCAGGGTAGTCTGACAGGGCAAGACAGTACAGAGGCCATTTCAGGCTCAACTAGAAGTTGATTGCCTTGATGGAGAAAGCCGTGGAAATTCACCCAACTCAATTCTAGGAAGCAAGGTCAGGATGCTCCAGCTAACTCACCTCTAGCTTCTGTTAAATGACCAGCTTGCGCCAACCTCCTCTCCAGCTAACTGCTTATCTTAGCTTCTGTTGAACTGCTTGCTTACATAAAATCTCCCTCCTGCAGCTGCCAGGAGGTGCTTTTTGCCTTTAAAAGCCCCTTGCTCTAAATATTCAGGGCTACAGTTGGGTCCCAAATATTTGAGTGTAGTCCCAGCCAGCTACAATAAAGACCTTAAATTGGCTGCAAACTGTGTCTAAGTGGTCATCTCTGGAGGACTCCATGTAAAGACTAGTGTGTCAAGGCGTGTATAAACTGTGTGATAGTCTTTAGACTGAGCCTGCCCCTCACTGCTTTCTCTTTCATAATTCATTGATTTAGTATTTTATGTGTTTCACCTACATGTGTGTCTATGTACCGTGTGAGTGTCTGCTGCCTTTGGAGGCCAGAAGGGGGCATCAGATCCCCTGGAACTGGAATTACAAATGGCTGTGAGCCATCACCTGGATACTGGGAATAGAACCAGGTCCTCTGGATGAGCAACAAGTTTTCTGAAAGGCTGAGCCAATTCTCCAGCCCTCCTCAGGAAAAGCTTAGCAAATTCCTTTGTCTAGAGAAAGCGACATTTTCAGTGAGGTGTGGGGAATGTGTGGGCTCATAAGAATCAGAGCAACAATAAACCAACGCCTCTGAGCTATCAATGATAATCACTGTATTTCAGTACTTTAACATGTTGACTTTTTAAAATATTTTTTTATATTTAAAATAATCTAAAGAAATACCCACTTGCATGTTTTAAGAACAAACTAGAACGGAGGCTGTGGCTGGGGTGTGCCTGACTCTGGGGCTGAGCTAAGAGGCTGGGCCGCAGCTGGGGCAGTGAGCGCCTCCTGGGTTCTCTCTCTGTGGAAACGCCCGGGTCCACAGCCTCTCCGAGAGAGTGAAGCACAGGGGAAAGTGTTTCTCCCTGGAACAAATCCCATTATCCTAAAAGGATATACAGGACTCACTTTCGTCAGTCATTAATTAGGGCTTAAGCTTATTTCTGACATCTTAAGACCTCAGCCTTAAGAAGTGTAAACAGCTCTCTAGTCTGTGACCGAATGAGAATTCAACAAGCTTTGCCACAGTGTGTTCATCTTAGGACTAGAAGTAGGACTGAGTAAAAGTAAACTTGAAAATACGGCAAATAACATAATTAGGAAAAGAAAAGTCCTCGGGGCTGGAAATAATAAATCTTAATTTAAAAATTACCCAAGGACATATTTAGCTAGGGCCTTAAAATGTAACTATAAATGGTTGTGGCTGAAAATAGGTAAAATTACCAAATGATTATTTTTCTCACGTTCTGATAAGCAGCTGTAGAGAACTAAACAAACCTTCTTATTAGTTCATTATTCACTTAAAAGAGGAACACTGCTTTTTCCTAATTACTGTTATGTTTTCAAAGTATGGCTGATAGTATAGATTAAAATGAAAACACTATTTTTGCATATAAATATAGTTGCATTCCACGGACAGAAAGTTGGAGTTGACAGGCTAACCCTGGTTAGTGTCAGCACCGGTCCACGTGCGGCACTATCATCTGGTGTGCTGGGGAGCACTGCTCCAATGTCTTCTTCACACACTGCACAGGCTGTTTCCAACCCCAGAAGGGTAATATGGCAATGACCGTGTTCAAACACACTGTGTGAAAGCACCCATTTATTTCACTTTTACCTATTCTGTTTCTAAAGCCCAGTTGTTTTTTACCATTGGCATCTGTGCTTTCAATAACACTTAACAGTTTCTCTCAACTTTTCAACCTCTGTTCACACTTGGGTTTTAAGTATCCACAGAGCTGTGCATTCTGAGTTGTGCACGGGAGACATGAAGAAACACCTCATTCCAGGGCCATTCTGCATGCTCACTTTCTGGAACACTCTAACCTTTGAAGGAACAGCGCCACCCTGTATCTCTCGGCCAGGGGACTATTAGCTCCTATTACCTTCCCAGGTCCACAAACCAGAGGACAGGCTGCACCCAGCCGCTCTGTAAAGAGGTTCCAACAGACTCTTTCTAAAGGAAATCTCTCTCTACCCTGACTTGCTCTCCTACTTTTCAAGATGGAAAATTTCTCAGGGTGATTTTTGGAGGCCTTTGTCCAGCTGAAAATCAGATAACTTGCTAGCTAAACTGAATGGTCTCTGAGTCACCAAGTCCCAACTTGCTCTGTTCTGACTTGAGAACCACCGCAAGTAGGCATCAGGGAAGAGCTGTGCTGTAGGGAAGGGAAGGACAAGTCACACACCCAAGCTTGAACTGGCAATACGTACAAGCATCCCTTCATGTACTCCTGCCCCAGTCCTTCCCCGTGTCTCAGCTGTGATCAGGGGCATCTTTCTGTCTGCATGCTTTCTCTTCAGTCCCTTCTCCAGTAAGATTTTCCTTAAATACTTCCGTGAATAAAGATTGTTACTGTTTCTACCCATGTCTCCTACTTGAGATTTTAAAAGCTTGTCAAATGCATTTTTAGTTCCACAAATAATGAGATCATGAAAAAGTTTAAATGCTCAAATCATAAATCAGAAAATGTATCTTCCCCATCAAATCTTGGTGAACACAGAACACATTAACTATGAGCGCTGAGTCACCTCTACCTACCACATGTCCTGGGGCAGATTCAGTGTAATGCTGCCCTTGATTCCATCACGGAAACACATGTAGCCTAAAGTGGCCAAGCTGATGTACAGCACTGTGACGATCGCCATGCCGATGTTCAGGGCCTGAGGGAAGCGTTTGGACTCCTTCATTTGGTTTTCCAGGGGAAGCACCTAAATGGAGAATACAGAACACAGCTATTTTTGAAGGAACAGGATACAGAAACTTCAGAATAGTGAGGGTAACTAAAAAAGCTGATCTTTTGTTGTCTTGTGTAAAATCTTTTCTTCATTCCACATATATGTGCTATTTTCCTTTGTGATGTGTAGACTATGTATGTATGCTTGTGTGGTGTGTGTGTGTGTGTGTGTGTGTGTGTGTGTGTGTGTGTGTGGCTGATGTCAGTTCTTCCTCTATCGTTTTCCACCTTAGTTTTCCCCCTCTCAGGTCTGTTTAGAGAATGTCTCACTATGTAGCCTTGGCTAGTCTGTAGACCACTGTGTATACCTGGCCAGCCTACAGACCACTATGTATACTTGGCTAGTCTGTACACCACTATGTATACTTGGCTAGTCTGTACACCACTATGTATACTTGGCTAGCCTGTAGATCACTACGTAGCCTTGGCTAGCCTGTAGACCACGGTGTAGCCTTGGCTAGCCTGTAGACCACTATGTGTACTTGGCTAGCCTGTAGACCAGCCTGGCCTCAAGCTCACAGACATCCACCTGCCTCTGCCTCCCACATTCCGGGACTAAAGGCATGTGCCCCCACACCAAGCTTCCATCTTGCTTTTTGAGACAGATCTCACTGAACCTGGAGCTTCCTGGTTGAACTACACTGTCCAGCTGTGAGCAATAGGAATCCCCAGTCCCCATGTCCCAGCACCAGCATCACACCTGTACCCAGCTTTTTACGTGGGGGATGGGCTCATCCTTATGCAGCAAGCACTTACCAACACACCTCCTCCTCAGTCCCTGCGCTCAGATTTTTATATTACATTATTTTTTGATTCCTAAAAAGATTTGAAGATCATCTCTCAGCAGGCAACCTGCAGATTCTTTTTATACACCTTTTCTGGTCAGATTAATTTTAGACTTGTTTTTTGAATGCCAAGGGAAACATAGATGGCTCCCACATGTCCCCGGAGCAGCTCTCCCATGATTAACACTTTATATGCCAGTTTCACACTGAGCCAACACTGGCCAACCAGAGTGACCGAACTCCGAATTCTGTTTCAATTTCTCTAGCTGCTCCATGGATGACTTTTCTCTGCAGCAGGAGCCCATCCAGGATACCGCACTGACCGCACTGAGTCTGTCAGTTGCTCCCTTGGTCTCCTGTGGTCTGGCTGGCTTCTCAATCTCTCTGCTCGCTATCTTGACTTGCGGAACTGCTTTGTACAACATCCCTCTAACTAGGTTTGTTCCAGTGCCTTCCTTGTTTCCAGACAGGGCCATGGTTTTAGAGAAGGACATCACACCCTGGTGTGCTTCAGTCGTCAATACTGGAAAGCCACCTCCCCACTCCCTCATCATACTCTGGGTCTCCCAATTCCCTGAGAACTAAGTGAGAATGACCTATGCCTCCTGGAGGGAGGCGGTTCTGCTAGGGAGTCTGCGTCGTAGTCATTAGCTCAACCCTTTACATTACCGTGGGCTTCTAGAGAAGCCATGCACACTGCATTACAACCCAGCATTCTGTCATGGACTCTGCCACTTAACCTAACAGCCTGGGTTGCTGTGTACTAGCAGGCGTGTGACTAGCAGGCGTGTGACTAGCAGGCGTGTGACTAGCAGGCGTGTATGCAGCCCCGGTACCCACTCCTCACTCTTGCTGTGAGCACCCCTTCCTCTCTGGCCTGGACAGAGCCCCACATTCATGCTGAATTCCATGGTTCAGTCTTCATCAGACATTCTTCTCCACAGAACATGGTTCTTTCCTCGGAGCATGGCATTTAGAATCAAGGTCTCCGAGTTGAGTGTGCTGAGTGAGGAGTGTTGCTTCTGAGCCCTCAGGAGACAGAGCAGTTATAGCTCGTCCACAGATACAGATGAATACACACATGCGCACTGATAACTGCTCTGCGTGTGTGTGCAGTGGGGGGAGCAGGAGACAGAGCAGTTATAGCTCGTCCACAGATACAGATGAATACATATGCACATTGATAACCGCTCTGCGGCGTGTTTAGGGGGAGCAGGAAGGGAACCACAGAAAAGGACAGAGAGGTCTTGGGAAGGGATGGGAACAGGAGTGGAATGTACGGCAGAAGAAGGGACTGTGTGGTCAAGGAAGGGGCTAGCCAGACGAAGGGAGGACTGTGAGAGACGTTTAAGAACAAGGTAGATGGTATATGTGTACAGAAATGTCGTAGGAAACTCTGACTTGTGTCCTAACTCAGCAAACTTTAAAGACCACAATACAGAGAAGAGAAAGTGGGAGAGTGCGGCTGGTCTTATAGGAGAGACCGTATGCTGGACTCTGTCAGCTGGTCTTATAGGAGAGACCGTATGCTGGACTCTGTCAGAGAACCAACCCTTAATTAAATATCCAATGATTAAGATCCTAACTCCTGACAGACAGACATTTAAATACACATCTACAGCTGCAACGCAGTGCGAGGAGCTGTGAGAATTTCTAAGACTTTGTTAGAACCCAGACAGCAGTCGGCCTTAGGAAAGGGGTGGGGCGAGACATCCATCTGCTTCACAGGAGAAACAATACAAGTGCTTTTGTTCTGACAGCAAACCATCAGACCCTGAAGACAGGAGACATTAATATTCTAATTTCCCTAAACCTACTAATTCTAGGCCATAAATACTGAAAGTATTTTTAGTAAAAATATGTAACATGTTGGAGGCCTCAGGAGGTATCTCTTGGCACTGGCACCTCAATAATGTTGTACCTCAAAACAACTATGGGAGAGTTATCTTTGACTTTCACATGACAATAACTTTGTAATTATTTCCACAACCTTCAAATATTCTAGTCCATAGCATGTGATGTTGGGGCTGGCTGGCCGACATGCAAACCTGACGGGCTGAGTTTGGTCACCAGAACCCACACTCCCACCATTCCTGTGTGAGGTAGCGGGTAGAAACAGAGAATTACCTAGATGCTCTCCGACCTAGGGCCCTTAGAACCTCACAACAGCAGATACAAGAGGGTCCTTACCCCATAACGTAAGAGGTGAGAACCATCTCCTGGGAGTTGTGCTCTGAACTCCCCTGACCCACACCAATACACGCGCCTTCTCAAAAAGTGTGTTATTTGGGGGATTGCTCACTGGTTAAGAGCACTGGTTGCTCTTCCAGAGGATCAGTTTTGAATCCCAGAGCCCATGTGCTGGCTCACAAACAGCTGTAACTCCAATTGCAAGGCTCAACAGCCTCTTCTGGCCTCCACGGAAACCAGGCATGCACTTGCTGCACAGACATGCTTGCAGGCAAAACAACCCCAACACACGATAGAAAAAAGAGTTTTATTTGGGCATGCTAGAATATGTGGGACACAAACAAGTCAAATTTGTCTGTGAGTTCCACTTTCTGAAATTATATTTAGAAAAGTTTTCAGCATAACACTTTAAGGCTTTTACAGGCTTGAAATTTCCCCCAAAAAAAAAATTCCTTAAAAAAATCTAGCTTAATATTATCACTTAAACTTGTTAGAATTCAGGCACTATGCTAGCCTGTCACCTGATAGGACACCCTCAGGCAGTACCCAGGCCAGACCAGGGTCCTTTGGCTGCTGTGTCACTATGTAGTATGCAGGGACGCAATAAAGGTCCCTTTATTTTAAGAGACAAGTTCTGCCCATTCAGGCTCTCTCTTTCCTTCTTCTGAAAAAGCAAGCAGCTCTCTCTCTCTCGCGCTCTCTCTCTCTCTCTCTCTCTCTCTCTCTCTCTCTCTCTCTCGTGTGTGTGTGTGTGTGTGTGTGTGTGTGTCTGACTCTCGGTCTCCTTCCCTTCCCCCACTCCCTCTTTCTCAATATACCTCCCATGGAAGCTCTGCGTGGCGGGGTCTGTCTCCCCTTGGCCAGCCAAAATCCCTTTTCCACACAATCATATCAAATCTATCAAGGAAAAAACTTAGAGAACCTAAGAAACATGTCTAAGAATAAGTTTCTGGTCAGTAGAAAAAACAAACTACCTGACTGCTAGGTCTCAGACCTAGAACAGGTCTCATTCAGTTCCTGGGGCTCCTCTCAGCGCCCCTCACCTCACCCTACCTGAAACCTCCTTGGCCTAGGCCTGGGGCTCCTCCCTTGCTCCCGCCACACCCTCCTCTCCACTCAGGGTCTGGTTTAGCTGGCCGGTTACGTTCAGCCTGGACTCCTCCCTCTGCTGTCCTCACCCTGTATCTACAGCTGACATCTCCACACCTTAGGGGCAGTCCTGACCTCCTCCTTTTCTCTCATTTTTTTTCACTCACCCACCAAACTGGGAATCATGTTCTACGAATACAAGAAACTAAGCCCCACCCCACCCTGCCCCCAAAAATCATGTATTTTTATACAGTTTGACTATAAAAATTCTTGTGTTAAGAGTTTAAAGACAAGTAATGGCTAATCCTCACCACTCCTATGCCTTCAAAAGCAAACACGGCAGTACCAAAAAACAGTGGGTATTTCTTCCATCCAGCCACAACTGGAAGATTGTGGGGATCTGGCATGTTCTGCAGAAAAGAGAAAGAAAGAAAAAACCTAGTTACAGCTTTATCAAATGCAAATTATTTAAAATTAAAGAGCAAAATCGCGTTCTCTCAGGCTTCACAGAGCAGCAGGGCTTATGAAATTCAGTGAACATTTTACGTCCTCCATTAAGGGTTCCGCTATTAGGATACAGCCAATGAAACAATGGTTGCCCTTGTGTCCACACATGTCCACTGGCCAGTCCCAGGCAGCCCCTGGGCTACGTCTCCTCCACACCAGAACTACGCAGGCGTACTCAGAAGCCAGAGCCCACAGTCACCAGGCACTGCTGTGGTCTCCATGCACCCCCACTTCTTCAGTTCCGTAGGACACCTGGCTCCTGACTACTGCCTTAGCTGCCCCTGTGCAGATCTCCTGGTGTCAGTGTGTGCTCTGATATGACACACACAGCCTACTCCTCATGCGGATGACCCCACCGCCATTCACTACCCATGGTAATGCTTCCACTCTGAAATCTAGGTAATACTGCAGCACACGTGCTCCAAACCACTGACCACAATGACCTCCTTCCAGACTCCCCAGTCTGCCCCCCACTACCACAATCTTCTCTGAAGTAGAACTTAAGGCCAAGGAAAGAGACTGTGCAAACCAGAGTGTGAAAGCATGGGGTAATGTGGGCAACGTGGAGGCTGGTGATGGCCGAGGCGCATGTAGAATTCCATGCTATGAAGAGATGTGTGACAGGGAAGCCAGCGTAGGGTAAGCAGGATGCTATGTCAGCCACTTCCCTGCGCCCTTCCCTCCACTGAGAGATCCGCCTTCTCTGCCCCACCAAGTCTAACACGTCCAGCTAAGCGATTGTGAATGTCAGAGAGGCTCAGGCAACCTCCTTCCCAACCAACCCTGTCTGAGAATCCAGAGGGAGGAAAAGTGAAACGGACCAGGTATATGAGTTTCTGTGAACTGTTCGGAAATCTTTTGATTATCTTGGAATAATATCTTTGATAGATTAGATCATGAGGAAATAACACAGGATCCTCGACTATCTTGGGGTCCCTGCTCTGCCTGACATAACTGAGTTAAGAGTCTGGAGACTTCAAACAGTGACCTCAGTTCTGACTGCTGCATGATCTTCAAACAAAGAGTCAGAGACGTGCGCCATGGCAGTCGACTGCACATAAAAGCAAGCAAAAAAGCTTACAGAATTACATTCATAGCCATCATAACGACTCAAAGGCATAAACACACACAGTAACTCAATGTGCTGTCACAGGAGGCTCTATACAGGAGCACAATGCTCAGTCTCACAAGAGCGCTAACAGGGAAGGTGGGGTGTTTGAGAACACTGATGCGAACCCACAAGCATCCTCATGAACATTCAGGCCAGATGTGGCCTCTCAGCGTCTACATTAACATTATCCCCTGCAGGGAAATCAACAATGGCTGCCTGTCTGTGTGCCATGTGTGGGCAGGTTTCTCCATGTCACCTCCAAACAAACCTTCATGTACATGGGAACAAGATGGTTACTCAGAGCACACTTACCCTGACAACATACTGGTAAATTATCACAAGACTGGCGGCCATGGAAATGTTGGCAAGGAAGGAAAGTATGAAGAGATTCTTCAGCTCACGAATGAAGACCAAGAGAATTATAAACGGGAGGAAGCAGAGCATATAGACCCTGAGGTCCACACTTCTTCTCTCACAGGCAAGAGATGGGTCTGTGCTATTGGTAACCAGCACTGTGCTCCCCAGAAGGCCTTCGTGAACCTGCAACAGTCACCGGGGAGGAAGAGGAAGGAGATTACAGTCATGAGAGACAGCTAAAATATAACTCACACCCTCTATGATCAAGCCCCATGACAGCAGTGACCAGTGAGGTCATCCCGCAGCGTAGACAGCAGTGACCAGTGAGGTCATCCCTCAGTGTCTAACTGTGATGGTGGTGACCAGTGAGGTCATCCGCCATGCGTAACAACAACTGGTGACCAGTTGACCAGTAAGGTTCACCAGTGTGTGAACACTGTGAACACTGCACACTGCCAAGAGCAAGAGTTTCCAATCTTACACTTCTGTGACCACTGCCTGCCCTGCCCACGTGGGTGTTCCTTGCTGCCTCGGGCTGATAGCTGAAATCTGACTTCATGTTTTTCTCTGTGTTTCGCTGTACGCTTCTAAAAGCCTTTTATCATTCCAGCTAGAAAAGACAAGTTCTCCTCCCAAGCAGCCAGGGAGCCACTTCTTCTACCTCATCTCCCCATGTCTTAAAATCTCCATTAAACTCTAGAACAGACAATGTTTCATAAGAGAAAGGCATTAAAAGCCCTTAGATGTTTCTTCCCTCTCCCACTCCCCAACACACACACACACACACACACACAAATCCTACCCAGTGATAAAAATCACTGCCCAAGGTGGCTAACCAGGTGTGGCAGAACATAACTGGAAACCCAAGCTTAGGAAAGAGACACCAAGATCCTGAGTTCAAGGCCATGCACAGCTAACAAACAACATACTAGGGTAGGAACTATGACCAGGGGCTCTATTTCAGGAAAATGGCCAGGAAGCTCAGGGGATGTCAATCATGTGCACAAGACTTCCCAGTCATTACTCCAGGGAAACTGTGACAGTTAATGCCGCGTTACAGTTCATAAACATAAACCCCATGGCACTGTTCCTAGAGTCATACAGGGCTTGTTGGCTACTCTCTTGGGAGAACGAGAAGAACCCAGCAATGCCCAGTCATGGTGGGACACATCTGTGGTCCCAGCACTTGGAAAGTAAATGCAAGAAAATCAAAAGGTTCAAGGCCAGGCTGAGCTACACAGAAAGTTCAACATAAGCCTGAATTAGGTGAAACCGTCTCAAAAGCAAGTAAAAATGGTGGGGATGGGATAACAGCTCCATCCCAGCCATCTTGCCTGATTCCAGACAGATTTGCTATCACGTTCCATGTGAATGACGGCAGGATGGCATGTGTCTTCAGATCCTTTGTCAACAACAGCAACTTCTGGACCTTAGGGACAAACACTCATCTCTCTGCTCCATGTTTTCAGCTGCTGCCTACTGTCCTGTATCTCCTACACAGAATATCAACATGAAGAATGTGACCCCAAGTATCCATGTGCGTACTTCTGAGATCTGAATTTGAAATAATCAAGAAATAGTAAGCCACACCACATTCTGGTTGGAAAAAAAAAAAGAGCATGGTTGATATCCTGTCAGGCGTAACAATACCAGTGACAATAACATCAGAAATCCAACTTGTGGAAGAGACACCAAAGAAGAATCTACAAAAATGACAGCGAGTGAAACACGCTGTTATCTTCAACCATGAGAAGACAAGCTGTGCTACAACGAGGAGCAAAGCAAGCATTCTCACTGACTGCAATAACAAAGCAGCAAAGCAAGCATCTCCCCGACTGCAACAAACAAGGCACGGAAGCAAGCATCTCCCCGACTGCAGAAACCTACTTACTTGTTTCACATTCTCAGCTAAGAAGACGATATAGACGCTGCAGAATCCCAGCTGCGTTATCACCAGAAAAAAGTCGACCACGCTCCTGAAAAGTCCCAGAAAGAGTGTCACTGGGGGTTCTAGCCAGGCAGCAGGCCTCATTTCCCATTTAGCTATTCTAAAACATTTTATAATAGCATCTCTTCTTTTTCTTCCTAAGATCATGACCACTAGATATTTGTCTCCTGTGAAGACCATGCTGGTCAGTAAGGCGCTAGACATGACAGTGAACGTACACTTCACTCGGTTCAAAGGCAAAGATTTTTACATCACTTCCTACTTCCGCGATTCTGCTGTATAAGAACAGCTGCTTGTAAAATGATTCCACAGAACTATGTTCAGGCTTACGGTGTGACTCACAATGGAGCCTTTAGCCTAGTGTATCTAAGGACGTCCATTTGAGCATCAGCACTGGAGAAGAATGCATGTTTGGACTACACCATCCCCTCTACTTCTCAAGACTGCCCTCACGCCAGCTCAGTGTATTTCCACCCTGCCAGATTCCCGGCATTTGCACAAAAGGGAAGCACATTTGCTACTTCCTAAACTAATAAGAATACAGAATGCAAGAGGATTGGAAGCATCTTTGGTAAATTTTCTCTGTTCTTATTTTATATTGAGATGCTCTAGAAAGTTCCAAACACAAAACAGCTATATAGAAAGAGGGAGCAACTATTGCCAGACATCATTTGGACATGGAAGGCCCCAGGTACAACATCTTGCACGCTGGTCTTGGGGCAAGAAGAGAGTACAGTGTCAGACTGACTGATTGGTGACTTTTAACTCCTGTCAGCGGCCATCACCATCATAAAACAGCCAACAGGCAGAGACTAGAACCAGAGTCTGTCCAACTGTAAGGACCACTTACTGCCTTCCCACAACTCTGTCATACTTTGAGTCATGTCTTATTCAATGAAAACAGTTAAAATTAGCATGATTTCAGCACAGAGACATTAGAAACAAAGCCAGTGCTCACCGCCCCCACGCCGCCTGCCGCTGAAGACAACTCCATGGGCTGGCCTCCATGGCATAACTCACAGTGTCACTGTACCCCAGTGTTGACTTCTTAAACCTGCAATTTAATGGCACACAACAGAGGGAAGCATTAAATTGGTCTATAAGGTCATCCTATGAAAACAGCATCACATACAGATGTGTGAGCTCGGGATATACATTAGCAGATCCGTTTGCAAAGAGCAAATAAATATCCGTGTGCCCACGAACATGGGTGAAGCAATTTCAAAATATCATCTGCCCTGTTGCAGGTATATGAAGTTTTATCTGCTGCTGTAGTTTTCCTATCTGCAGAATTCAGACAGCTCTGTATTGGTGTTTCATTTAAATACTTCAAGCACCTAAAAACACCAGGTCTACAGTTCATCTGTAGATGAACATCCCATGACAGCAGTATGTAACAGTTCCATAGAAACGGGCTCATGCAATCTTCAGAACATCTCCATGAAGCCAGTATGACTTCTCCGTTCTCTACTGCACTGTCTTCTTTAGAGTATGCATCATTATCTAAACAACATACATGATACAAACAGTTTCGAGAACATTTAATTAAAATGCTGGGGCCAGACCACTGGTTTGCTATAACATGAAGCATTTTTAAAGGCCGATTTATTGTCCAGTAGAACATTTCATGATACAGAACTAAAAGGGAATATTTTATTTTTCTAAGCTCTGCCCCAAACTGAATCACCAATAAACTGAAGACCCGGAGGCGTCATGGCCAGTACACAGCTGCTTGGCTTCCTCTTCCACTAAATACGAGAACCAGCCATATCCCGTCCCGTGTCCGTGTCCTCCCCCCTCTCCTCCCCCCCCGTAGAGCACCTTTTGAATGTCTATAGTCAAGATGACTCAGCAGCTAAAGGACTTGTCACAAAAGCCCCCAACAGCCCAGGTTCAAGCCTGGAAGCCCCGACAAGTGGAAGAAAGTACTGACTGCACAGAGTCCTCTCACTCTCCCATGTTCACTGTGTCACACAAGTCCTGCATATATACATCATATACACACAGACAATATTCAACACGAGGGAAGAAAGTACAGTCATCCCTTCTTACCCACAAGTTCCTATGTGTGGGTTAACTAACTGTATACGGAAAATTCATGAAAAATCATGTGTGTGATGTTTGCAGACACAACTTTATTCTTCTTGTCGTTATTTGGTGAGCACTTCAGAGTAATAATGCGCATAGCATTTACACTGTATTAAAAGTGATTACAGCATCTGAAGGTTGTACATCATCTTCTGTGAGGGACTTGAGCACTTGCAGGTTTCCATGGGGATCCTGGAACCAGTTCTCTAAGAACACTAAGAAATGACTATGGACAGATGCTGACCACATTAACTCCAGAAAATGCTAACCTGTGCCATGGTCATCCACATTAACTCCAGATAATACTAGCCTGTGCCATGGTCATCCACATTAACTCCAGAAAATGCTAGCCTGTGACATGGTCATCCACATTAACTACAGATAATGCTAGCCTGTGCCATGGTCATCCACATTAACTCCAGAAAATGCTAGCCTGTGACATGGTCATCCACATTAACTCCAGATAATGCTAGCCTGTGCCATGGTCACCCACATTAACTCCAGAAAATGCTAGCCTGTGACATGGTCATTATTAGCTGTGTCAGGCAGCAGAAGAAAACAAACAACCTCCAGATGCAAAGCACAATAGGTACACGAGACAATGACTCTCTAAGCAAACAGAAGCTTTACAATGAATCAAATCAACTTAATGAGTCCACATTTACCTCTGACATAGAAAGTGACTGCAACGTACCAATATGTGCATACAGTGGACGGAAATAATTCCTATAAACACAAGGCTGATTGGTCCAAGCTGTGGAGAAGAAAACATGGAAGGTTGAAATATTCATTTTTAAAAAGTGAGTGAGCTTTTAAGCAGTGAGTCAATGGCCAATTCATTTACAATGAGAAAACTGTTAAATCCATTGATTAAATTGCCATAGGCATGAGGAAAATTAGTAATTTTAACACAGAAGATCATTTCAGGTAATATTTTAGAAAATAATGCTATCTTGCAGACTTGGTGACTAAAGCCTGTGTCAGGGACAGCACTTAGGAGATAACTGTTTCAAACAGTTCATGAAAAGTTTCAAGTGTGTACTCTCCAGACTCAAAGGGATGCCTGGATCAAGGTGGGTAGCAGATTCAAGGGATGCCTCTATCAGGGTTGGCAGCAGACTCAATGAGATGCCTGGATCAGGATGGATAGAAGACTCAAAGGGATGCCTGGATCAGGGTGGGTAGCACACTCAAAGGTGTTGTAATACGAGCGGCGGGGCTGTGTCCCCGGCACCCTGCCGCCTGCATGGCTAGCTTATGCCCAGAAATAATTACATGGAAACTGTATTTTTTTAAACACTGCCTGGCCCATTAGTTTTAGCCTCTTATTGGCTAGCTTTTACATATTGATCTAACCCTTTTTTAATATTTTGTGAAGCACCACGAGCTGGCTTACCAGGAAAGATCTTAACCTGTGTCTGTGTCAGGTGGGAGAATCATGGCGACTGTCTGACTCGGCTTCTTTCTCCCAGCATTTTGTTCTGTTTACTCCGCCTACCTAATTTTCTGTCCTATCAGGCCAAGCAGTTTTCTTTATTAGTTAACCAATGAAAGCAACAGATAAGATATGAGACCCATCTCCATCACAAAGGGATGCCTGGACCATGGTGGGTAGCAGACTCAAAGGGATGCCTGGATCAGGTTAGATAGCAGAACCAGGCAAAACTTATCTGAACAATCAAAAATCCAGTTACTTTACACACAGGACTATTAAACCCAGAAAAAATGGGATAGCTACAACCTCTATGGAAGCCAATACATTTAAAAAGTTACGTCTAATTTACTTCATCCTGCCTCAACATGGTTCTTAAATGCCGCAATTATACTGCCTCTAGCACTGTTTTGATATCTGTGTTTAAAAGACATCGTTACTTATTTCAACTATTTTTCTTAGATATGAATACTGCATGCACACTTATTCTGACTCTAAAAGACTAATGAAGTTACACCATAAATATAATCCATTCCCTTAATATATTAGCTGTTGTGGGCACACTGCGTAAGCCACTGACAGTATGCCAAAAATGAGACACAGCCATCTTCAGAAATCAAGACCTGGGTTAGGTTTGAGAGTCTGTTGTTGCTAAATGTTAAAAATAAGCAACCATATAGAGATAAAAACAGTAATTCCCACTCTGGTTTAAGTACCATGATTACAGTTCACATAATTATACCAGAACAACAGTCAACGGCCACCTACATGCCACCTGGCCAGGTTACACTGGATGAGGTGAGAATCATCCTTACAGACAACTAACTGTCTCCGGCGTGGAGAACACAGACAGCCTTACCACGATGCCAGCATTCTTTATGGCCAAGGGGAGCCCTAAAAGGCCAGTTCCAATGTTCCCCTTAAGAAGATGCATCAGCGTCTGCATGAATCTGGAAGGAGAAAGCGGTAAGATTTAAGCGTTTGACCTAGGGACCTCAGCAACAAACAAAACAATGGTTTCCATCCCATCAGCAGGCATGAGGACACCCTAGGGTTGAGTCCCATCTTTACTCAATAAAAGCCAAGTACAGAGAATTACTGTGGAAATTAAACGAAATGTTTAGTCAGTGTTGGGCATGTAGAACAGTAATTTAAATTTAAATCTGGTTTTCTTATAATCTGCTTTGCTGCTCTGGTGTGGAGAACCCTGAGGATCTGGCTGGTAAAACAGGACTTACTGGCACTGATAACTATGGTTCTAAACATCTGATCTATGATTGTCACCCTAAAATGAGTTATAAAAAATTATTTATACAAGTTTTAACACTATACTCAGGTAAAGTAATTTCTATTATCATGAGCTCCCTCAGGACTTGACTAGAGGAGGTCTTCTTGACCAAGAAGAAACAAACTGAAATTAAGAGAAGCAAAAACTTCAAAATCCTGGTAGAAAAATAACTGGCGAGAGTTACTCAGTACTTTAGTTCATACAGGATGAAATTTCAGGTGAGTGTGTTTAACCACTAAGTTACTACTAAAGCATAGATTCGGTGATGACAAGACACCAACAATTATAACCCACTCTACCAGCAGCCTATCTCCTCATTCTGCATGAACCCCACCCTCCGAGAAGCCATTCTCCTAACACTTAACCCTTCTGTCTCCTCACTGGCATGGTTCTTTGAGGGACACAGGATTCGATATCTCTCACCGCCGGAGAAATCCCCACGCTGCTCAGTATCCTGATCTCCATCTCTCATACACTACAAACATCTAGGAATCTGACTCCTCATCTTCTGAATCATCTCTGTCATCTGTAGCATCCTGACAAACACGCAGAGCTGTGGGAGACTAAGAAATGCACACGGTGTCAGCAGAGCAGAGGGCCCACTACACTTACGAAATCCCATGCTGCCCGTCAAGCTGGTAGTGCTTCTGAACTGGCAGGATCATCTGTTCCTGCTCCTCGTCCGACGTCCCATCGAAATTCTGCTCGTTTATTAAGGGCCTCATCACGTCCATATCTAAAGAACAGAAACAGTCCTGTAGCACTGCTTGAAAATCTGAGGTAAGGCTACAACTCGTGAATTTTGACATATCAGCAAGTATCAGGCTAGAGACATGAAATGGCTCACTGGATAAAACAACGGACCCACAAGTTTAAGGACCTGAGTTCTGATCCCTGGCAGCTGCTTGTAACATTTGCACTAGGGAGGCATAAAGACAACAGGCTGAGTGGCTAACCAGACTAGCAAGATACCATAAACACTGAATTTAGTGAAAGATCTTTTCTCTATAAATAAAGTGGAAAACAATCTAGGAAGACACTCAAGGTCAATTTCAGGCCTACACACACACACACAACACACATGTGTACACACACACACATGCACACCTACACATGCAAGCATTCCTACACTCTGCACTGCCATCATGTGTGCACACATACACGGGCACACCTACATATGTAAGCATTCCTACACTCTGCACTGTTCACATGCACACACACACACATGTGCACAGATACACATGCAAACATTCCTACACTGTGCACTGCACACGTACACATACACAGTGCATGTGTAGCTACACACATGCAAGTATGAATACACTCTGCACACACACATGCATGTGCACACCCACACATGCGAACATGCCTACATTCTGCCATGAGCGCGTGTGCGTGCGCACACACAGACATACACAGACTATGAAATGTCATCTGTATTCATTGCAACTGAGTATCTTAGTTCATGTTAGCCCTGAGACCTGATATTGTCACGAAGAAAGATATCAGACTTACTTTCTGGATGTTTTATTGGATTACATACAGTGTAGAAGAAAAAACTTAAGTAATACAGAGAGTTCTTGTTTTATACACATGAGTTTTACAGAACAGGAAATGTGAAGAAATCATGAAATATATTTTCCAGTGTTCTCATCTCAACAACGTTTTTGTGTGACTATTCCTCACTGCCCTCTTACTGCAATAGAAACCATTCAATCTGAGTTAAGACTGAAATACAAAGCCAAGCATGATAGTGCACACCTTTAATCCCAGAGCTCAGGAGGCAGAGACAGACAGGTCTCTGTGACTTCGAAGCCAGCCTGGTCTACAAAGTGAGTTCCCAGACAGTCAAGACTGTTACACTGAGAAACCCTGTCTTGAAAAATCAAAACAAACAAACAAAACAGACTGAAGTTCAGAGATTTTAAAGGCAAACACTTTGATCTACCACTCACAGTGAGCTGACACACCAGGGGATGGAATACCTATAGATAGAAATGATCAACCTCACTCTTCAAACTTCTCATTTTACAGTAATTTCAGGTTTAAATCTGCAGCAACAGGAAACATACTAACTTTCGCCATTTGCTGCAACTGCTTTTTCCCTCTCAAATGAAGACACGGTTTCATCAGTTACTGCAGCACTGACACACGTCACGTGATGCCGGTTCACTCTGTCTTGAAATTCCACACTCGAGTGCTCTCTTCCCCAGCTGCCCATCAACTCCCTGAGCTGCTTCAGGACAGGTCAAGGGCTCAGCCACAGACTCCATTGTCCTGGACTCTTCTGCTGGTCACCTCTGTCATTGTATCTTTGGGGATGTTTGTAGTTCTCCTTAACTTTTTACTGTCTAGACTGTTTGAAGATGTTTAAGACATGTGTACATGTGCATCTGTGTGGGGGTCTGTGAGAGACTGAGTGCAGCGCCTGCAGAGGACAGCAGGAGGCCTCAGATACCTGGGAACTACAGGTGTTGCTAGCTACCGGTGTGGGTACCAGAACCTAAACGCAGGTACTCTGCAAGAAAGAGCAGTATGCATTACCAGCTGAGCATCTTTCCAGCCTGCCTTGACAGTTTTGAATGTTATACAGTTTCTACCTATGCATGCTATCGATCAAATGTGAACTATCCACTGGCTCTGCTCCCCTAGGCACGGCTGCTTAGGGAGACTGGACCTTCAGAGGTGGAGCCTGACTCACAGTGAGTATCTAGACAGGGCGGGCTCTGAGGTTCACAGATCAGCCTGCTTTCTGCCATCTCTACCTCCTGATCCACTGAAAAGCGAGCAAGCACCTCATGCATGCTCCCACCAGGTTAGGGCCACCTAAAACCACCACGCACCATCTGCCACCATGTTTTCCCTGCCATGAGGGACTGTAGCCCCTTCTGTTGCCATCTCGTGTTCTGTTTCCGAATGTGTTATTTTCTGTAATGTTCTTCCCATCAGGTCTCCATCTGTACCTTAGATTTAGATCTATGTTGTCTGGCACTTCCTCAATCACCCAGAAGCTTATGCCAACTAGAGTGTCTCAGAAAGGTCTCGGAGAGCTTGCTAACAAACTGGCATGCTCCACCGCAAAGTTTCTGGCTCAGGTCCTTGGCTGGAGCTGAGAGTCAGGCCTTGAGACCCTGATGTAGAGGAACTTGCTCACTCTCAGAACACAGTCCTAGCAGGTTCTTCAGAAAGAACTCACCTCTATGCTATTCTCTAGGGATTCAACCTTCATTCAAACTTAGCATACAAGGTCCAAGTTTATTATATTTCCATACATGTTTGTTTTTGTCCATCTTCCCCCTTACTTCCCCTGCTTTCCTCCCCCTTACTCCCCTTCCCAGGAGCCTCTTCTGTTTCCAGGCCACGCTCCTTCATCCCTCCCACAACTCTTCCTTAAGACCTCATTTTCCCCTCTCACCGTGCCCTTCCTAGTTTCTAGTCTTCCGGGACTCTACACAGGACTAGCATAGCCAAGCCATGGAGTGGCTCTATTTTTGTCTTTTGTTTTATTTTGCTTTGGGTTTGGGGTGTTTTTTTTGTTTTGTTTTGTTTTTTAGGAAAATCTGGTATTTCCACAACAGCTGTGCCAGCTCACATCTCCACCAACGGGAAGCACTCTTTCCCACATCCTCACCAGCACTTGCTGGCTTCTGCTTCTCTGCATTTGGTTAATGTGTCCCACAGTCCAGCTATCTAAAGGGCTAGGTGTAAAATCCTCAGCTCGAACTTGCCTTGCCTCTCTATAGCTTTTCCTGAGTGTTCCAATACCAGCCTTATCTTCTTGGTCACTCAGTGATTTGTCCTTTGTCCTGGAGGGCCTAATGACCTATTGTATCCTTTTTCTCTTTAACTCCTTATTGCTTCTCTGTGGATTTCACACAAACACCCCAACTCATCTCCCTGTCCCTTTGTATCCACCCTCTGCTCTTGCAACCTCCCCCACAAAAAAAGGAAAAAAAAAACTAAAAAAAAATAAGAATTAAAAAGAAATCTCATCATGGAAGCTGGAGCCCTGCCATTAGCCACACAGTGTACCCTCAGTCTATACATCTTTACTTGTAAGTCTTCACTGCAGTGAGTCACTGATCTGGCTCCTGCTACCTTGGTGTTGGCTCACTCACACCTCCACCACTGGGACCAGCTCTCCTGTGCTGCTCAGGTGAGGTGCAGGGCCTGCTCTCCTGGGTTCTACAGCCTAGGTAAGGGGCAGGACCAGCTCTCCCACTCTCATGTGCCTGAGGCCAGTTCTCCTGACTGCTGCAGGTGGTGAGGGGCAAGGGGGTAGGACATCTTTCTCTCGCCCATGCCACCACACTCGGCAGATGAGGGACAGAGCCAGATCTCCAGCTCTCACGCCCTCGGAGCCAGTTCACCCACACCCTTGCCAACAGGGTCAGTGCTACTGTGCTGCCCAGGCAAGGTGCAGGGCCCACTCTCCTGATACTGCAGGTGGCAAGGGGCAAGCAGGGAGAAGGTATCTCTCCCTTACCCACACCAGCACACAGCATATGAGGGATGAGTCCAGCTCTCCTGCTCTCACACCCTCAGGGCTGGCTCACCAGCTCCCCTGCCTCCAGGGCCAGCCCCACTGTGCTGCCAAGGTGAGATACCACCCTATGAGGGGCAGAGGCAGATAAGCAGTTCTCCCTGGTGCTGCCTCCAATGAGGAGTGGGACCAACCCTGTGCAGTCCTTGGATAACGTGGTCCCAAGCAGCAGACCAGGGACATCCACGTGGCCTTTGGTGGTAACATGGGCCATGGACATCATCACAGACCCGGACCTGACCTTCAGTGGCAGCAAGGAAGCTTTGTGGGATGCTCACATCAGGCTGTCCCTCTCCACCCTCGAGTCTCTGGACCCCTCTCTTCATGGTGCTCAAGCTGTTCCTCTGCTCTTTCTCTCCCATCTCTCCACCCCACACCCGCACATCGTGGTAGCTCATGCTGCAAGCAGGATCTCCAGGTGTCTTCTTCCTGCCCACTCTACGTGGTGGTGGATAGGGGTTCTTAGTGTCTTCAAGCATTTGTCCAACCCAAAGCTTCCAAAGGAAATAGATCTGGCCAAAATTGGGCAGTACAGTAAAACTAATTCAACACAGAGTCGTGCAGTCTCATGAACTGCCACCACAGCCAACTAGAGGGATCACCAGAGAGGCCAACGATGAGAAGTAAACACAGCAGGCCATGCCCAGTTGTGGGTCTCTGTTGATGGAACAGCGGGCTGCATTCCTGCCATCCCAGCTCCCGGCTGCCTGGCTAGCTTATGCCCCAAAATAATTACACGGAAACTGTATTCTTTTAAACACTGCTTGGCCCATTAGTTCCAGCCTCTTACTGGCTAACTCTCACATCTTGATTAACCCATTTCTATTAATCTGTGTAGCACCAGATTACCAGAAAGATTCTAACCTGCGTCCATCTTGGAGAGGAGAGCTATGGCGTGTGTCTGACTCGGCTTCTTTCTCCCAGCATTCTGTTCTGTCTACTCCGTCTACCTAATTTTCTGTCCTATCAGAGCCAAGGCAGTTTATTAACCAAAGAAAGTAACACGTAGACCCTCCTCTATCGGGTCTCCATTCTGCAGGCACTGCTCCTCTATCTGGCTAGGATGCATTAGTATTAGGGGCAGCCCCTGCTTCCACTGTTAGGAGTCCCACAAGTAGAAGAAGCTACACAACTGACACTGTCATATGTGTGTGTGCCGTATGTATGTATGTATGTATGTATGTATGTATGTATGTATGTATGTAGAGGTTCTAGGTCGGTCACATGTAAGCTATCTGATTGTTGGTTCAGACTCTGTGAGTTCCTATGAGCCAGTTTAGTTGTTTCTGGGGGTTTTCATACCCAAAGATGCTCAATCATACCATAAGACACTTGCTCAACTATATTCACAGCATTTTTATTCATAATAGCCAGAACCTGGAAAACCTATATGCACCTCAACCAAAAACAGTGGATAAGGAAAATGTAGTATGTTTACACAATGGAGTATTATTCAGCTGTTAAAAATAGACATCATGAAATCTGCAGGCAAATGTAAGGAACTGGGGTAAAAAACCATCCTTAGTGAGGTAACCCAGATCCAGGAAGACAAACGTGGTATGTGCTCTCTCATAGGTGGATATTGGCTGTAAGTAAAGGATACCCAGGCCATAATTCATAGACCCAGAGAGACCAAGTATAAGGAGGGCTCAAGGGGGGACACATGGATCTCCCTGGGAAGGGGAAATATAAAAGATCTCCTGGGTGGGCCTGGGCAGATAGAGATGAGAACCTGAGGGATCAAGTTAGGGGGTCAGAGCAGGGGAGAGACTCAAAGAGGGAGCTGCAAAGGGGGACATTTGGGGGTCAGGAAGAACCTCCCAGCTAAGACTCTTAGCAAAAGTGGATACTTAGCATGAACTGGCCCTCTCCTGTGCTCAGACTGGTGACTATCCCGATTGTCATCAGAGAGCCTTCATCCTTTAACTGATAAAAAACAGATGTCGAAAACTACAGCTAAACATTAGCCTGAGCTCAGGGAATCCTCCTGAAGAAAGGGAGGGAGGATTGTACAAGCCAGACAGGTGAGAGCATCACGGGAGCTGTTTCCTATGACCTCAGTCACGGTGCCTGACAGGAGCAAGCAGTACCCTCTTGCCCTTCGCAATGGTGCTCTCTAGGTCCCTTCTCACCTGGCCAGAGGAGAGGAGCAGGAGAGATCGAGGCCCTGGCTGAGGCTACAGCTGCTGCAGCTGAGAGTCATGAGAAGCACGATGCTCGGGCTATAGCCGAGAGTCTGGAGAAGCACGATGCTCGGGCTATAGCCGAGAGTCTGGAGAAGCACGATGCTCGGGCTATAGCCGAGAGTCTGGAGAAGCACGATGCTCGGGCTATAGCCGAGAGTCTGGAGAAGCACGATGCTCGGGCTATAGCCGAGAGTCTGGAGAAGCACCATGCTCAGGCTGCACTAGCTGCCAGTGTCATCTTGAGTCTCCCCTACCTGTATCCTTAAGGCCCAAAAACTTTACTATGGGCATCTGGATCTGGTCATCCTGAGTTCATCTGTCTGGAACTAAATGTGCTTTCTTGACACACTGATTCTGGTTTTCTCTTGGATTTCTAAAAATGTGTCTTGAACTATATTTCTAAATGCTTGCAGGTTCAAATGCTCGCTCTTCTCTGGGATTCCAACTGTAGGTATGCCTGTCTTTCACCTCAATGCCTTTCTCTCTGATCCTTTCGATCTCTCTCTTTTCATTGCTTTGGCAAGGACACATCACTCTTGTGTTTCACAACACTCTCCCTTGGCAACGTGTAATCTCTCATCTACACTGCATTTCACGATCTTAAGTACCTCATATACAAGAATCCCAAAGCAGGTGTCTGGCTTAGGGCCTGGGTGAGGCTGAGCAGGGAGCACAATGTCTTCTGGCTGCATTAGCTCTGCAATTAGGTTCCCAGTGATCTCTTCCTCTCTCTCTCCCTTCACCGGAGGGTGTGGGGAGCCTCTCCTCTCCTTTTCTAGCTCTTCTCTGTGAGCAATCTTTGCCAAGGCTTCCCCTCTGTTCTACTAATAATAAAATTAATTTTCTGGCCTCAGGTCCTGAACTGCTAAGTTGAAGAGCAGAAGTCTCTGTTCAGACCCTTAGCACTTTAAGACGTTCACATTGAAGGAGATTTCCAGTGCTTCTTCCTAGACGTCTACTCCCACCCCTACATACCCTGATACGGTGTACCCCTGTCCACTCTCCACGGTGTGCCCCTGTCCATTCTTCATGCTGTCCCCCCATACACTCCACGCTGTCCCCCATACACTCCATGCTGTCTCCCCGTCCACTCCACGCTGTCCCCCCCGTACACTCCACGCTGTCCCCCCCCGTACACTCCACGCTGTCCCCCGTACACTCCACGCTGTCCCCCCCGTACACTCCACGCTGTCCCCCATACACTCCACGCTGTCCCCCGTACACTCCACGCTGTCCCCCCCCGTACACTCCACGCTGTCCCCCGTACACTCCACGCTGTCCCCCGTACACTCCACGCTGTCCCCCGTACACTCCACGCTGTCCCCCGTACACTCCACGCTGTCTCCCTGTACACTCCACGCTGTCCCCCCCGTACACTTCATGCTGTCTCCCAATACACTCCATGCTGTCTCCCCGTCCACTCCACGCTGTCCCCCCCGTACACTCCACGCTGTCCCCCCATACACTCCACGCTGTCCCCCCATACACTCCACGCTGTCCCCATGTCTACACCACACTGTCCTCCTGTCCACTCCATGCTGTGCCCCTATCTACTCCATGCCCTGTCCATTCTCCATCAACAACAACTTGATAATAACAGTGTTTCTTTCTCTGCTTGTCAATGTCTTTCTGCTGGTAGTATCCTTGGGTTTCCTGGTTTCTTTCTCTGCTTGTCAATGTCTTCCTGCTGGTAGTACCCTTGGGTTTCCTGGTTTCTTTCTCTGCTTCTCAGTGTCTTCCTATTGGTAGTATCCTTGGGTTTCCTGGTTTCTTTCTCTGCTTGTCAATGTCTTCCTGCTGGTAGTACCCTTGGGTTTCCTGGTTTCTTTCTCTGCTTGTCAATGTCTTCCTGCTGGTAGTACCCTTGGGTTTCCTGGTTTCTTTCTCTGCTTCTCAGTGTCTTCCTGCTGGTAGTACCCTTGGGTTTCCTGGTTTCTTTCTCTGCTTGTCAATGTCTTCCTGCTGGTAGTACCCTTGGGTTTCCTGGTTTCTTTCTCTGCTTGTCAATGTCTTCCTGCTGGTAGTACCCTTGGGTTTCCTGGTTTCTTTCTCTGCTTCTCAGTGTCTTCCTGCTGGTAGTACCCTTGGGTTTCCTGGTTTCTTTCTCTGCTTGTCAATGTCTTCCTGCTGGTAGTACCCTTGGGTTTCCTGGTTTCTTTCTCTGCTTGTCAATGTCTTCCTGCTGGTAGTACCCTTGGGTTTCCTGGTTTCTTTCTCTGCTTCTCAGTGTCTTCCTGCTGGTAGTACCCTTGGGTTTCCTGGTTTCTTTCTCTGCTTCTCAGTGTCTTCCTGCTGGTAGTACCCTTGGGTTTCCTGGTTTCTTTCTCTGCTTGTCAGTGTCTTCCTGCTGGTAGTACCCTTGGGTTTCCTGGTTTCTTTCTCTACTTGTCAGTGTCTTCCTGCTGGTAGTACCCTTGGGTTTCCTGGTTTCTTTCTCTGCTTCTCAGTGTCTTCCTGCTGGTAGTACCCTTGGGTTTCCTGGTTTCTTTCTCTGCTTCTCAGTGTCTTCCTGCTGGTAGTACCCTTGGGTTTCCTGGTTTCTTTCTCTGCTTCTCAGTGTCTTCCTGCTGGTAGGACCCTTCGGTTTCCTTGCACTGTTCCATGAATCATTTACTTTTGTTCCGTAACTGTTTTCACAGGCTCGGGACTGATGTGCTCATACATTAGCTAAGGCAGCCCAGTCTAGCGCCACCTGGAATATGGCCTATGGATCTGTAATGATTTGGCAAGGCTCTACAATACGGGGAGATACTTGTAAGTCTATGCTTACATCATTCCTCTTGATGATACAACTAAAAGAGAGAGGCTAAAACCATCTCAGCTGTGGAAAGCTCCAAATTCCTGCCGTCCATGTATTCATGAGGATTTTATAATTTCGTCCTTGGGTGGTTCCTCTGACTCTATCATCCTCGGTGTATTCTCTGTGGGTTACACCTTGTGGGGCTGCCTTGTTTCTTAGCCTCTAGTATCAAATTTACAGGCTGGACTTAAACACAGTGAAATCTCGCAAGGGGGTAGTTAATTGTTCCCCCATGGAGGGTCTACTGCGATGCCATCTCATATTACCCCAGAAACACATGAGGATTAGTTGTATGTATCCTTTCTTAGAGCAGCTCCTGCTTCCTCTTCTATTCTGCTCCATGCAAAGCAATGTCACTGCTTCTCTATAAAATCAGTACTGCAGCTTTGTGAGGGTCACCATAACAAAACGGACAACAGAAATCCACTATCCCAAAGGTCAAGAAGTCTGGAGCCTGAAACAAGAGTGTCGGGGAACTGGAGAAGTGAATTCCTCTGTCCCATCTTATATGTGGTTGTTTTCACGTCCATGCAACACTCTCCCATAACTAAGCCTGTGTCTAAGTCCCCCTCTGAAAGGACATCAGTCACACTGCCCTCTGCAGCAGGTCCTATCTCGAGTAAGATCACCTCCTGAGGTACTGAACCAGCATATGACTTCCGGGGAAGCTAGTGAACACTGTCAGTCATCCTGATTATTTTCATCAGCTTTGGTTTTATGCCTCAGTGCACCCCGCTGCCCTGTAGGCTCTTGACTTTATCGCTTTGATTAGCTCGGCTTGTCCAAACTACCAGTTACGCCCACTTTCTCATTTCTTTCTGCCCTGGGCTGTGGCTGCAGTGAGTTCACTGTGTTCTCCATAAAGATAGCGATCACTTCCAACATTTCATAAACCTTAACCATCTATTATTGGGAGCCGGCTGCCGGAGAGATCACAGTGGCCATGAAAGTCAAGGAAAAGGTAAGTTCTCTCACGACTTTAAAAATGTATCAACTCTAAATGAGAAGTCTGTTTGTATTGTATGTATGGGGAATTTATTTTCAGATAAAACCTGGGACTCTAACCTACAAGTATAGAATGACAGTAAATAGCAGTTTTGTAATTTATGGTTGACTTTCATGTCAGCACCACAATGTTCACTGGACTCACACAGGTCAGCTGTGCTCAGTCCCTCCGAACTTGTAAGGTTGTTTAGCAACTGACTTAAGTTTGTTATTTCACCCCAAGTTCCACTTTTCCCTGGTTCTAAAGTCATTCTCCATGTTATAACAGTCCTGGAAACATTAGCCATGTCTTACTGTGAAAAAAAAAATGCTATATTTCTTTGCTTTCAATCCATTTTCTTATACCTCATATTTGAACATCTTAATAAAAGTCAATTATTCCAGGACACTCCTCTAACCTCACAGTGAGATTTAAGGGAATTGACTTGTAAATGTTGAGATTGACAGAAAGGCACTTAACAAGTTAGGCTCTCAGAAGTCTCCATTTATGTACTGCTTTGACTCTGCCACTGCGGCCGAGCTCAGCGGCATGCTGCACTGTCCCCACATCCTGCCTCCGCGCCTAGAAGATGCCTAAGAGCAGCCGGAAAGGTCTGTGACTTCCCGTGTTCCAGACTTCGTTACTGGAGAAGCACTGCATACTAAGAAATATTTATCTCCTTTAACTAAACTAAGAATAGGTGAGGGGTCAAGTTCCAGAAATGAGTATATTAGCCAAGAGGTCACAGAGTAACTCGAATCTCAAGAATTCAAAGATACTCAGATGCTAACACAAGGAAAGCTACAGCTAAGAAGCTCAAACTTAAAATACTCATTAATGTCCCACTCCAACCAGAACCTCTAAGGGCAGATCTGCACCAACAAACTCAGAAACCCCACCAATTACGACGAGAAACTATTTCCTTCTGAATCTGAGGATACAGTATGTCAACATAACAACCATGTCTTGAGTTTGACCCCCTAGAAGATGCAGTGGTGTTTTCTTACGTGTGGTCTCCAGCACTAACAGTGGCTTTGGTCAGCAGACCACACAGCACATGCTAGGCCTGAACCTCTGCCTGCTGGTGAGAACATGCAACAGTCTATTGTGTTTAATCTCAGGAATTCAACATACTGCCACGTGACCAGATAATCAACAGAAAAAGTAGGGTGTTTTACATCCTGTTTTCTATACTAAGTACCTGAAATCCAGGGTGTGTTTACTAGGACACACACACCGCAAATACTCAGAGACCAAGCTTGCGTAGTCAGTGCTGGGTTGTTATAAGCAGAGGGATGAAGTCAGCTGCATGACATCTTACCCAGAGGCCTCTGGGCCTGTTATATCATACACATAATGAAAGTCACAATGCCTACCTCTCGGAGGAATAGACAAGGAGGTGACACAGCAGACAGGAAGTATTGAGCCAACTACATAGCCATGAGCCACCCATGAACGGCAGTTCCACCCCTCGCTAACAATGCTACAAGCAAATTACACTTCCTCAGATCTTAAAGTACTAATCTCTGACATCAAGTTAGAACTTAATAAAAATAATTGATAATGAGCATTTTGGAGCAATAAGGTGTCCAATAAGACTGAGTTTGCAAAGATGGTAAGTTATACCAACTAAAGGGAAACAGAAATAGAGACTAGAGTAAAAATCAACCCTGAGGAGAGTCAGAGAGACAGCTCCGTAGGCTCAGTAGGAACCTACACAGGACAAGGAGAAAACTGACTCCCACAATTATACCCTGGCCTGCACATGCATGCACACACATATACACGTATGCACACACACATATACACACACAAGGAATTACTGCATTAATCTTGTAATAATAATCATAGTGATGACGATACCTAAGACGCAACATGGTAAAAGATACAGCAGAGTTGAGAACTGTGATGATATCTTGTTTGTACAAATAAAGCTTGCCTGAAGATCAAGGGCGGAGTTAGCCACTATCTAACCATAGAGGTCTGGAGGTCCGTACAAACAGACAGGAAGTGACTCTGCTGGGCAGAGAGAGGAAATGATAAGGCGGGAGGAGACAGAGACTCTGTCTCTTTTCATCTGGGAAGTTGAGGTGGCTGTGGTTTTGCTCCTTCGTCTCTCTGATCTTCAGGCAAGTTTTATTCGTACAAACAAGATATCACCACAAAGAACACATGAAATAACGTCTGAGTACTCTACATTAAGTAATTAAAAATCACATGAGCCCATGTTGTTTATACATGGTCTGTTATTTGCTGGTGTTTTGATGTAAGTTTTGATCAAGCAGTAAATCAGATAGTTCTGATAAAAAGCTATGGTAAAATTAATAATGCCTTATAAAATACTAGTAAGCAGTAGATTTCAAACTATTGGGGCATGATTATTTCTATTCACAAGTGTATAACTTATATATGAATAAGACATGCTCATTTGAGTCAGTGTTATTCACCTTGGACATACTATGCACCATATGGACACACCAATGAAATTTGGACGAGGCAGAACACAAATGATCTCTTATGTCACGCCGATTCTTGTTTCAGCCTCAACTGCCTACCCTGTAGCTAAAGACTGACAAACTTAGCAATATGTCTTAAAGTCTCACAGTGCTCATTACTGGCAAGCAACTGATAAAGGCATTTGCCAAAACACAAATCTTTGAAATTTGCTAAGTAAATTTCAGTAAGCGGCTTGTACTACTCACTTGTGCACACCCTGACTGCACTGTGGTGTGGTCTCTACTCACTAGGAAGCACCCTGACTTCACTGTGGTGTGAGGTCCCAGACACACAGGGGCTGTCAGAGCTCACCATGAATCAGGAGAGGGACTGCACACTCACACCACACTGCAATGATTAGAAAGCGAAGTGAAAATGAAGAGAAGAACATACACCAAAGTGGAAATAAGCTAATGAGGGTGCAGACGGACCACAGAACCATCTGTATCCTTTTCTTTCTATGAAAGCATTGAAAACATGATGTTAAATGGCTCTCATTGTTCTAGTGAAGAAACCACTTATAAGTGGACAATGAGAGCAGGATGAAGTACACATGGTTTCTTTATGTCGTCACCCAAACCTACACCACCATCTTCATCATGAATAAGAAGACTTTGCTCCTGTGGTTGAGAGAGTAGTATGTAAGGACAGTTTGGAAATCCCCAATGGCTTGTGACATAAAGTCCAGCCTTGGAGAAAGACACCGAATCCTCTCCAGCCACGCTCTCCACAGATGTCACATTGCATAACACGCGGCCACTGTGGAAAATCGGAACACATGTAACAGTGTAACGGCACTTCCTAAAACTCATCTGGCCATCCCGACACTACCTCAGCAATAATTCAGAGCATCTGTGTATCCATTCTCTCTTTCCCCTCCTCCCTTGCCTCCTCTGCCCTGCCCTGCCCACAGCTTAGGTGCTACCTACATGCTGACAGCTTCCAAGCCTTCCCCCAGACCTCAGCTTCCAGGAACTCTCCACATGAAGAAGCTCTCAGCCAACTCCTCACCTCCTCTCCAAACCTATGTGACTCCACCCACCAAACAAGTCACCTCTTACAGAGGATCATTTCTACTAGTGGGACCAGCTACTGTTTCCATTAAAAAAAAAAAAAAAAAACCAAGGCTGGGCAGTGGTGGTGCACACCTTTAATCCCAGCATTCGGGAGGCAGAGGCAGGCAGATATTTTTGAGTTCAAGGCCAGCTTGGTCTACAGAGCGAGTTCCAGGAAAGGCTCCAAAGCTACACTGAGAAACCGGTCTTGAAAAACCAAAAAGAAAAGACAAAGAGAGAGAGAAGAGTGGGAGGGAGGGAGGGAGGGAGGGAGGGAGGGAGGGAGGGAGGGAGGGAGGGAGGGAGGGAGGGAGGGAGGGAGGGGAAAGGTCTAAGCTTCTATCAGGATGCCTCCAGTCTGTGCCCCATCCCACCCCACAGACACTGTCTCGGGCTGCCTGAGGATCCTCCTAAGATGGCCCGTGGCCTCCCTTCAAGTGAGCAATCCTAATGAAAGAGCAAAAAGGAAGGCACGGAGCTTCTTACAGTCTAACTAAAGAGGTAAACCATCACATCGGCCAAAGTCCAGCACATACATACTCAAGGGAGAGGAAACCAAGCCCCCCTTCTTTTAAAGAGGGAAACGTAAGGTCTGGACACATCATTAACCTGCTGTAAGTCCTCAATCCAAGGCACCTGCACTCTTCAGATGCAGGTCCCTGGAGCCAGCCTGACCACCTCTGCCCAGTCTCTTGAGAAAGCAAGCTGGTCTGCATCCTAACATGCATAGTCCAATCACCACTGTCTCCATTGCTTCCTTCGTGGGAGTCTGAAGAGCATGCTGGTCTTTGTCTCAAACCTGTGGAACGCCCTCCAGCTGCTGCTTGTGCCCTTTAGTCCGCTCTTCACATGGAAACCACCAGAAGCAGGCTTTATTTTGTACAGTATTGTCTTTAAAAACAAGGTCTCACGTAGACTGGGCTGGCTTCAGACTTGCTACATAGCTGAGGATGACCCTGAACTTCTAACCCTCCATCTAGCTCCTGAGAGCTGTACCGCTATGCCCAGTTGATGCCGTGCTGGGGATCACACCCAGAACGTAGGGCACACTAGCTACATTCCCACAGCCCTCTAGCTACATTCCCACAGCCCTCCCCCATTACCCTTTTAAATCCTAGCTCATGCAAGGCCCACCCTTTAACCCCGGCACTTGAACTCAGGAGGCAGAGGCAGGCAAAAATAGATCTCTCAGTTCCGAGACAGTCGGGGATACACAGGAAGACCCTGTCTCAAAAATATACAAGTAACTCGACCTAAGTCAGTCACGTTATGGTAAATACTCAGCTAGCCCACTCTCCCCTCAAATTCCCTCAACTGCTCCTCTTCCACAGTGCCCCTCCCCGGCTACGCTGCATAATTCCCTGATCGGTATCTCCACTGCTCACTGTCTGCATCTGCTTACTAAACCCCACAGCCATGGCAGGCATCCTGATGGGTTCGGGTAGGGGTCTTTTGTCATGATGTTTCCTGTGCCCTGAGCTACACAGTGAGACCTCACCTCAAAAATTCACAAGGAGAAGGGCTGGGGAGGATGAAACAAACGTATTTTTCCAGTTAACAGTCATGATACACGGTGAACGCTCTTCTGTGTCATTTAACAGCTAGGCAGTAGATGACTGCATGGCTAAACCGTATCTTAACCCACGGCCTTTCACTGGACACTCGGACAGTAACTACCTTGACCTATTAGAGATGCTGCAACTAATATCCTCTGGCAGACATGTGTGTGTGTGACATGTGACTGTGAGAGCACATGCACCAGAGCACACGTGTGCTTTGCATGCATCCGTGCACATGTACGTGTGTGTGCGCACAAGCGTGTATGCGTGTGTGTGTATGCACTTCCGTGCGTGTGTACATGCACGTTAGTTAGAGGACGACTCTGAGGAGCCCATTCTCACTCCCACCTTGCTTGAGGTAGGAACTCTGGTTTCTGCTGCTGTGCTAGGCACTATGCAGCTGCCACTAGAGCGTACGAGTAATTCTCCTGCCTCTGTCTCTCATCTCAGGGTCCAGGGATAACAGACGGCCATGCTCCATTTCTGTACATGGGTTCTGGGGGGGTCCAAATTCAGGCATCAAGCTTGCATGGGAAGTGCTCTTCCTCACTGACCCATCTTCTCAGCCTGATGTGAAATATTAGCACAGATTTACTTCCTTGAGAGCTAGCCTAGACGTAGAACTGCTGAGTGAAAAGATATACTTTTCTGGGGTGAAGAGGGGAGTCGGGATCTCCCCCTGTGGACCACACTGGCCTGGAATTCACTGCGGAGCACAGGTTAGCAGTCCTCAGCCCAGGAGCGCTGGGATTGCATTACCATGCCAGCTATCTAGGTTTCAGTGATAATGTGCTATCCTGCTCCTGCCAATCTCCTCACACCTCGCTGACATGAGTTATGGATGAACTGGAAAGTCATATGAACTTGGGTTTGCAGTTACATGGTCCTACCTTTAATGAGCTTAAGCGCAATACAAAAGGACTTGCATGGCTGAACTCCCAGGGAAGATCACGTGGACACTGGGAGCAAGAATACAGCACCCTGCTTGAGGCTCTCAATGAAAGTTACTTTCCACTTAAAGTTTCTATCTTTATTGTAACTTTAAAGAAAACAACTAGGAAGTGCTGGCACGTTATTACAGGAATGCCAGCCTATAAATTGAAGTACGTTTTCATTTAACCTCTTTCCTTGCGGTTAACATCCTGCATGGAATTAGAAATATCCCTAAACGCAGTGTGCAGCTGGGAAGACATTATTTTATCCTAATCCTGGTTTCTGTTTTTCTTTCTGACAACAGCAAACAGAAACAAACCTTCCAAAACCATGGAAACAGAACACGGAAAGGTCACCAGCCAGGTGCTGCGTCTTGTGCCCCCTGGCACCAACGTCCCCGTTGGAACAGTTGGGAAACAAAGAGTTAAACGAGGCTTCCCCTGGAGACACCCGGAGGTGAGATACCGGCTTAAAAAGAAAACAATGGCAACTTCCTTACAACATCCTGGAAAAAACCAGTGACAGCGGCTCCCGCCTTCCCTTGACGTGGACAAACAGGGCGACTCCCCCGCGCGGGCGCACAGTGCTACCACCACAGGCCGGTGCACAGACAGACTGACACACACAGGAGACTTGGAGACACAGCAGCAGGCAGACGCCAACACACACGAAGCAACGCGCCCTGCAAGGCCGGGCCAGGCCTAGGGACCACTGTGAGGTGCTGGCCCTGGAGGAGCTCACCCGGGCCCGACTCCCCTACCAGCCTTTGCCTGGGGTCTCTGCAAACTACGCCACCCGGTCACCCCATCACCCGGCGCCCAGTGCGCACAGGGACGCCCCCGCCAGACGCGCGAGCCACCGGGAGCCTGGACGCCGCCGCTAACGCAGAGATCCGCACCCTGGACTGCGAACGCGAGGGACACCCACGCCCTGGGTCCGGGCCGGGTCCCGCAAACACCCACCGAGCTCCTCGCATCCCGCCGCCTCCGCCGGCGCCGGCGCTTCCATCCCTCGGGGGTCTCCAGATCGCCGCCGCCCGCTCGGCCGCCCGCACTGCCGAGCATGCGCAGAGCCGCCCCGAGGGGCGGGGCCCAGGCCAGCCTCGACCGTAGCCCACGAGGGACTGCGCCTCGCGAGGTGTCAGGCGCGGTTCCGAGAGGTCAGGGACCTAGTCTCTCAACCCCGGGGCTTCGCGTGCCGAAAAACAGGGCCTTGGAGCGACCGCGCAGAAAGCAGGCAGCCTGCAACTCCGACGGCCGACATAGTCTCTGGCCCTGGCACCTCTCCCTCTCACTGTCTCTCTCTCTGTCTCTCTCTGTCTGTCTGTCTCTCTCTCTCTCTCGCTCGCTCGCTCGCTCTCTCTTTTTTTTAACAGCCTTGGCTGTCCCAGAATTAGCTCTTGCAGACCAGGCTGGCATCGAACTAACAGAGATCCACCTGCCTCTGCTTCCTGAGTGCTGGGATTAAAGGCGTGTGCCATCACCTCCTGGCTTCGGCACTGGCATCTTAAAGCTGATGCCAGGCTTAAGGCTAAACGGGAGGTGGCCCGCACTGTCAAACACTACATACATTGCTGTCTGGGTTTCTGGGCACCAGATACACTGCGCGATGCAGTCTGTTACCGTACACTGCGCTCACTGTCCACGCAGAGGGAAGTCACTTCACCACGACAGGAAGCCAATGAAGGCAGGGGAGGAACCGCCACTTCACAAGGACTCTCACGTGCAACGCTGGCCTCGGGTGGACGCCAATAAATATATGATGAATCCACAGAAAAAGCGTACTTCTGATTAGAAGGAAAAGTGTTTAATTTTGAGATTGAAGATTGTATGGTGAGAAAAAGAGGCAGTCAGGTTCTGTGCGTTCAAGGCCAGCCTTGGCTACAGAGAGAGTTCCAAGACACCCAAGGATACATACACAGACCCTGTCTTACATAAAATTAAAAATTTAAAAACTACCATGGTCACGCATGCCTGTAATATCTGATGGAGTTTAAGGTTATGGAGTTTGAGACCAGCCTGAGCTGCATGAGATTCTCTCTCTCAGAAAAGAAAAAAAAAAGAAATTAAGAAAACTAGTAAGTTAGAAATTACCTTTTTTCACATCACAGTTATTTAATGTCATGACATCATATAAAACTTTTTGTTTCTTTTCTGTGTTTTTGGGTAAGTTCTGGAGAGCAGTAGGGATGTTCCTGTGGAAATAGGGCAGTCTGCGTTCAGGCCACTAACAAAATCACAGTGTGTTAGATTCTCAGACTTCCCAGATTAAGAAAGAAGCAGTTCCTCTCAGAACCTCATCTTTCCTCCTCTTCAGAATCTCAAGGTTTGCACCAGGTAACTGGGCACAGTAAAACCTTTGCTCAAACCCAGTTTTCCCCGGAAAATATACACATCACAGGGAAAGCCCCGTTCCTCACAAATAGCACAAAAATCACAGAGATGCTGAGCTACTGGGAGTCAGGTCCCTAAGGATGGCTGGGTCCCTGGGCTGAAGGGCCACAGAGATCTGTACCAGAAGTGCTGCCTGGGTTTATCACTGTTAAAAGCAGCAAAAGTCATTGCCTCTTAATGACGGGGCACAGGAGAGTCTAGCTTGACTGTCCTGCCAGGCCTGATTGAGATGGCTTCCAGACAGGGTTTCTCTACTGTGGTGTGGGAATAAACCAAGTGGTAAGGACATCTCTGCTTAAAAGTACATTTCCTTCCATCACTCCTGCACCGGTCCTATGAGGTGAGGCAGCAGTCCCTATCTACATCCTGGGACTGGCAGAATGCCTGCAGATGTGGGTAAATAAACACCGGACCCTACGGAAGCAAACAAAAGTGGGCTTTAACTTACAAAACAAAAGACAAGTGTGAGGTTGGCACTGGGCATTAGGGTTGTTCCTAAGGGTCACTTGGATGCAAGCTCCATGCTACCATGATAGTACGTAAGATGAACCAAGACAGTGAGCAAGTATAAAGCCTGGATGCGCAGCAAGAGGAGGTGATTCCCAAACATGCAGAGGACAGCAGTAGTGTGAGCCTTCACCACAGCCTTCAGCGTGTGGTTTCTAATTGTAATTTGGCACTTCCTTTTTTGTTGTTGTTTTATTTTCTGAGACAAGGTTTCTCTGTGTAGCCCTGGCTGTCCTAGAACTTGCTCTGTAGAGCAGGCTGGCCTTGAACTCACATAGAATGACCTCTGTCTCTAAGATCTTCCACTTACTGTTTTCAGACCACAGCTGACAGGGAGTGACTACAGACTTGAGAAGTGAAATCACATACAAGGAAGCACACACCATAATCCCTGCCGCCATATGAATGGCTACCACAGTTGTCATTGAAGGTGTTGAACTGTCTCTGCCTCGCTCCTCTTGGAACTGAAGGTGCCTTTGCTCATTAACCCAAGGTGTTAGGGTGTAGCTGTGATGTACCTGGAAGCCTGCTCTGTGGCTTCCATGGCTCCTCTCATTTCAACACTCCATTATGGGTAGCAGTGCAGTGTGGAAGAGCCTGAGCACAGGGGCAAGGCATGCTGGCCTCACCTTTAATCCCCACCCTTGGGGATTTCAAGGTCAGCCTGGTCTACATATCTAATTTCAGTCCAAACAGAGTCATATACTAAGACCCTGTTTCAAAGAAAGGAAGGAGAGAGGGAGGGAGAGAGGAAGGGAGGGAGGGAGGGAGGGAAGGAGGGAGGGAGGGAAAGGAAGAGAAAGAGAAGAAGAAATAAATGAATTCCAAAGAGGCCGGTACATCTTGTTGTATTACTTGATGTGGGATGTCCTTCTGTATATGTGTTGCTTTTATTGGTTGATGAATAAAGCTGTTTTGGCCAATGACTTAGCAGAGTAAAGCCAGGTGGAAAATCCAAACAGAGATAAAGAGAGGGAGTAGGCAGAGTCAAAGAGATGCCTTGTAGATGACAAAGGAGAAAGATGCCATGACATTACCAATAAGCCACAGCCTCATGGCAATACATAGATTAATAGAAATTGGTTAATTTAAAATCTAAGAGCTAGCTAGGAACATGCCTGAGCCATTGGCTAAACAGTGTGGTAATTAGTTTCTGTGTGATTATTCGGGTCTGGGCAGCAGGGAAACAAAAGTCTTCATTTACAAATTCTTCCCAATTCTTAGGGCTGGGAAATTTTACGTAGCAGGTGTGGTGACACGTATGTGTTGTCACAACACTTGAGGGCTGCTGGAGGACAGTCCAAGCTATCTAGCAAGCCAGAGAGAGTGCAGAAGGTGGGGAGGAAGGGGAAGAGAAGGAGAAGATGACAGATGATCTTAATTGCAGATGTGGGAAATGGCAGAGTGTAGCTGGTAGGGTGGTTAAACAGCTGGACTCTGTTTTGGGAAGAGCTGACTAGGCATGTGTATGGAGAAGACAAGTCAGCCTGACTATTCTGTATTTACAGTGGCTTTCCCCAGCTGCTGGCTCCCGAGAGGAGGAGCAACCTTCTCCCTATCTTGAACAGTTGTGTGTTCTATGGGTGGACCTAGGAAACACCATGGTAGATACCTCATTGGTGCTGATAACACGACCTTTACTGCAGGGTCTTTGTTAACTTAACTCTTTATGACTGACTTATCCAGCTGAAAACCAAGAAAAATGATGCATAAGTTTAACTTATTTTGAAAAGACTCCACACTGTCCTCATATAATTTGTTTTTATAAATACATCGTGTCTACTGCCTTAGTTGGCGTTTCTATTGCCATGATAAAGCACCATTGGTCAAATGCAACTTGAGGAGGAGAGAGCTTATTTTACCTTAGAAGGTGGAAGTCCATCACTGGGGGAACCCAAGGCAGGAACTCACAGCAGGAAGCTGGGGGCAGGAACTGGAGCAGAAGCCATGAAGAGGTGCTGCTTACTGGCTTGCTCTCTATGGCTGTTGCCTCTGCTTTCTAAAAGTACCCAGAAACCCCTGCTCAGATGTGGCACTGCCCACATAGAGCTGGACCCTTCACCAATCAAGACAAACAGGCTTGTCTACAGGCCAATATGGGGGCATTTTCTCAACTGAGTTTCCTCTTTCTGGATATGTCTAAAATTGTGTCGAGTTGACAAAAGTACACCCAGCAAATCAAACAAAACTAGACTGCCATGGGGAGTGGATAATGTGGGGGCAGAAAGAAGAATCAACAGACACAGAAATATTCATAGGATCCATCCAACAGATCCAGATATTAATTCAGGAAGACAAAGAGAAGGCAACCGGGAATTACACACAGAACTGAAGACTTATCATGGAAGGGCATTTGTTCCCAGAATGAAGCACACCACTAACCACCTAATACAGGAGGGGAAAATCAACTTAAGCCAAGGCTTATCATTATAGAACTTTAGAATAACGGAAACTATAGAAAGATGCAGAAAGTTTTGCCAGTTTAAATACTAAAAGGCAATGGGAAGAGTCCCCTTGGCTTAAAATTCACCTGCCCACTAATAGCAAACATCAAAGGCAAGAGCTCCATGAATCCTTGAATTCCATTTTTTCGAGGAAAACACACCCAGATAAAACTCTATACCTATCCAAACAGTGAAAGAGAAATACAAAAATTCTTTAATATAATATAAAGGCTCAGTCTGGACATCTCATATGCTCTGTCTTATTGAGCCCTGGAAGAATTATTTTTCTAGAATTTAGGAGGAAACCTAGTTAGAAGACATGGCAACCAAGGAACCAAGAATCTTAGATAGGAGAAGAAATCCTAAGAGGATCCCAAACCACAGTCTTCCTAGAGAAGGGTTAGTCCACCCGATCCCAGACCACAGTCTCCCTGGAGAGGGGTCAGTTCACCTAGAACATCAGGAAGGGATGAAAGAAATGGTGAAATTAAGGAATAATCTGAAATTGTAAAATTGGGCAAAGAAACTTTTTCCTCTTTTTGGAGAATATAGAAGGAATTTGCTACAGACATGGCAATAGCCAGTAGTGGTAGGAAAAGATGTGGGGTCAGGTAGACAGACACACGGACAGGAGAAGGTGAGGGTCAGACAGGCACACAGACAGGAGAAGGTGAGGGTCAGATAGACATATGGACAGGAGAAGATGAGGACAAGATAGACACATGGACAGGAGAAGGTGAGGAGTCAGATAGACACATAGACAGAAGAAGCTGAGGACCAGATAGACACACAGACAGGAGAAGGTGAGGGTCAGACAGACACACAGACAGAAGAAGGTGAGGGTCAGACAGACACACAGACAGGAGAAGGTGAGGGTCAGACAGACACACAGACAGTAGAAAGTGAAGGCCAGGTAGATATATGGACAGGAGAAGCTGAGGGCCAGGTAGACACACGGACAGGAGAAGGTGAGGGCCAGGTAGACACACAGACAGCAGCTCCAGCTAATGCAATGCTGATGAAAAGAAATACAGGAATGTATAAGTATAGCACATAATATGCCTTGGTTGTGAGTGATACACACAGTCATATCCCAATAGATCATGAACAATGGCATATGTGGTATGATTCTGTAGACGTAGGTTTATATAAAGAAGCTAAGTTCTTATGGGGAACTTATTTTTCATAGTTATGGGGCAATGGTGATAAACAAAACTGAAAAATCAGTGTGTACTTTCTAGAAACATGGAGGCAAATACAAAATGAAATTGTTGAGAGCTCTGAGCAGTGGCTTCTCAAAACAGAATTATAAGCAGGCAAGACCATTCATTGTAAATCCTATTTGATTTTAAGCTATGTACATGGCAAAAAAATATTAAATTCACAAAAGAAATATCAGTTTCTAAAACTTATTAATTTTTATTAAAACAAATATTCCAGAAAGTCATCTATAACATGAAGCTCATTAATTTTTAAAATCATACTATTTTCTATTCTTTAGTTATTTTCAAAATTCTTTGGTATTTTGGTGGTGATGGTGGGGAGGTGGTGGTGGTGTTGGGGATAGAGGGAGTAGTGTGTGTGTGTGTGTGTGTGTGTGTGTGTGTGTGTGTGTGTGTGTGTGTTCATCTATCTCAGTACTGACCCGGAGTAAGTTCTCCACCACTGAACTACATCCCAGCACTTTTTTGTTTTCTTTTTTGAGACAGTTTCACTAATTTCTCAGATTGGTCTCAAATATTCAAACCTACTGCCTCATTTTGACCAGTAGCCAGGATTTCAAGTATGGATTATCATGTCCAGATCAAATTCACTGTTTCAATGCTGGCCATCTCTATGGCTAAGGACACAGTACCTCAGATTCTAAGTATTTTAGAATCTGTGCAAGATGATGAAGAAAATGTATTTTCTGAAATGTTTTTTTAAATTATTATAGTTAGAATCAAACAGAGCTCAGGTATTATTAAAGACTATTGACCCATAAGTGACAGATTCAATACTACTACTATTAATAATAATAATGCTTCAACTAGGATATCCATCTTTAAAAACATTTACATGTAAACAGTTTGTCAGGAATCCACATGTGTTATGAGTCACTTTTCTTTGGGGCTGGGGAAGGCAAATGTTCTCCAGACTGGAAATTTAAGACCGTGAACTGAAACATTGGTTGTTACACTGACATAAGGAGTGTGTCCTGGGAAAGAATGGCTTGTCTGAGAAAGAGGAAGGCCGGGCTGAGGAGCTGCCTCACCGTGGTTTGCATTGCCCCAGGTGGCAGGGCTCAGCGGACTTGCTCGGAACTGTGGAGCAGTAAGTACTGTTAAACCTCCATCTCTGCCATGTACAACAGAGCATACAGGGTCCTGCTATTGGGAAAGTCTTCAGATACGTTCTGAAATGTTCTAAAAGACCACGTGTAGAAAACAGTGAAATGTTCTCAGTTCATCCCCTGTTCTCAAAGGTCTGTCAAGACACCACATACACTGTAAGCAGATTCAATTATTTCTACTTACTCATTTATTTTTGTTTTTGTAGGGCAAGGACTCATATAGCCAGGATAGCTTCAAACATAAACCAGGCTATCCTCCAACTCCCACTCCAACTGCTTCTCTCACCCTTAACACACACACAAATACTCACACACACACGTACACACTTGGTAGGATTACAGATGTGCACCATCCTACCTGGCTTACGTTCATTTTTTTTTTCAATTACACAACTACACAGTCAAACAGGGGGAAGCCAAACCCGCAATGCCAGCTGCTTGGAAGGCTGAGGCAGAAGGTGACAAGTTCAAGGAATGCCTGGGCTACACAGTGAGTCAAAGCCAACCCTCTCATCTCAAAACAAAACTGATATAAAATAGGGCCCAGGCTATAGCTCAGGGGCAGGGCATTTGCCTGGCGTGTACTAGCCTCAGGGCCAGGCCCAAAACATCACAGAATTTACCAGAGGTTAAAGCTTTAGCTAAGCCACTCGCCCCACGTCTCGCAGCTGGAAGGCACGTGCAGCTACCACCGTGCTTCACAGCTTCTGGAGGGCCCAAGCTGGCCATGAGTGCTGTCCTCACGGCCTCTCGCTGTGCACTATGGGACTTGGTGAGTTTGTCCTCTTAGGGCCCATGAAAGATTAGGAAGGTCACTGCGGAATCAGGTGACTAACGCTGCTGCAGGTGTCGCTACAAGCATGCGAACGAACATACTATTTGTCTTCAGAAAACACAGCTGTCCAGAGGACAACACACACCACATGACTTGCAGTAAGAGCTGGAAAGCCCGGGAGAGGCTCAGCTTTAATAAACGTGTGGCTTCAAAGACTCTGCCGAGAGAAAGCACGCCCTAAAAGCTCCCATTCCACTGTAAGCGCTGTATCTCAGTTAAACCATGAGGACATGACTTCAGTTGCTCTGCCTTCAAATCCAACTGCTGTCCTGCTGAGCACTGGAGCCCCAGATTCCTCGGGGTGCTCAGATCCTCCTGTGTAAATTTAACTCTCTGTTTCGGGGTTTTAACATCAAGGTCTGGCTGGGGATTTAATTTCACAGGCTGTGCCTGTCAGCTTGTATGTAGCCCACTTTCATCACAGTTCAAAGGGAGTGTGTGAAAGTCTTCCGCTAAGTAGGTCACTGGAGAGCCATGTTGTGCACGAGGAGGCCTGGAATTCCTGAATGCGAAGCTCTCTTGTGCTGATCTCGGGTGCATGCTCACAGCTTAGCGACACTGTTGAGAATCTCAGCCCCACTGAGAACCACAGCTCCCTAGGGAAACCTGGGCTACACAGGGCCCTAGGGATCCTGATTAGAGAGAATGAACGGTAGCAGCCAGCCCCTGACAGCACAGGCATTAGGAAGCTCCAGGAAGAAGTTTCGGTCAGTCACATCCCTGTCCACGAAGTTCACACCATCAGAAGTTTCTGGGACTTGGAGAGAGTCATTTTAGAAGAGACTGCATTTAAAATAAGGAGAAAAAGAAGAAGAAGCCTACCTGTTTCCCCTGCAGTGCGGTTGGTAGCCAGGCACACTGTGCTGTGTATTGAGTGTTTTCCTAACAATCTTGTTTGTAGTCATTATATCCAACATTATTTAGAAGAGATCTACCTGTTCAGCAGACAGGGTGTGGCTCATCCTTAACCAAGATACCTTCTTTTCATGTGGCTCCTGAGCAGGGACTTATCAACTCGACCTCTTGGCTTTCTTCGGCATTTGAGAATAACCACAGGCTGTTCAGAGTGTCTCTGTGATTTCTGTGTTTCTGGCTCACACTCCCAGTCCCTCCATTGCTCTGCTTGTCCTGCCCCTCAATCCATTTGAAACAAGGGTCAGTTCCAAGTTGAGTGACATCTGAGGGTGGAGCCTGCTGATCACCGGGCCACACTTTTCCCAGGCAATCTGCATTTTCCCTCTAGTCTGAAGAAGTTACATCATCATTGGAAAAAGCACCCTCTAACATGTAAGCACGGCTCAGAGTGCCACTACGTCCTTTTCCCATCAAAGCAGATCCGGTTTGGGTATCACTCACAGGGACATTCATAGTCACCACAGACAAAGCCTTAAGACCATAAACATAAGGAAGGCCCTGAATTCTCTGAAATGCACCCTCCTCTTAAGAGTATCTGAATGACCATCTGCCAGAAAGAACAGGAAGTTGTCTGGACATTTAGACTCTTAGTGGAGTGTTGTGTGCTTCAAGAGCACCTGACACTCCAGCCCCACACAATTCCTTCAAGCCTGAACATCCGAGAAAATGTAAGTGCCTGGTGCTGCCACCCAGCGAACTACTTCCTCTTTATACAATACAGAATCAGCGGGAGGACTGAGCCCAGAAAACATCAGTCATATGTTACATTCTGCAAACAATGGATACTAAGCACAGGACAGGTAAGGAGCAGCCACAGTGCCACAGCTGTTCTGAGGGTGACCAGCAGGACAGTGGTGACAGGGTCACTCAGCAAAGGCTAATACTCCCCTGTCCCTCTAACTGAGAGGCATCTTGCTAAGTAATCACACTTTTTTCTCTTTCTTCTGTTTTCCTTTTATTGAAAATAATTTTTGTCTGCACACCGTATATTCTGACGACGGTTTTCCCTCCCCCTAATCCTCCCCACCTCCTTTTCCATCAAATCTACACCCTTTCTGTCTCGCATTAGAAAATAAACAGGCTTCTGTGGGGTAATAAAATAAAATGCAAACTAACACATTAGAATTGAACAAAATAAACAAATGCAAGGAAAAGAACCCAAGAGAAGGTATAAGAAACAGAGACCCACACATTTACACGCTTGGGAACCCCACAAAAAACACTAAACTGTAAACCATTGTGTGTGTGTGTGTGTGTGTATCTATTTAACATATTTCTGCTGGCCATCTCTTGCTAAGCAGGCAGACTACCTTAAGAGTAGTTTGTTTCCCCAGAGACTCCCTTGGAAAAACTAAATCTTCATTTGCAAGTGCTTATCAACTGGAGACAGCTTCTGGCTTGGGGATGGAGCATGTGTCCACTTCTCCCTTAAGTTCTAGGACTTCGGCTGTGCAAACCTGGGCAGGCTTCCTCAATCTCTTTGAGTTCATGTGTGTGTTGATTTAGAGGGATTGGTTTTCTTGGTGTCCTCCATCCCTTCTGGCTCTTACACTCTTTCTGCCTCCTCTTCCTGGAGGATTTCCCTGAGCTTTGCGGGGCGGGATTTCATGCAGGCATCCTGTCTAAGGCTGGATGCTCCTGGATCTCACTCTCTGCATGACGTCTGACTATGATCTCTGTATCTGTTCCCATCTGCCGCAGGAGGACGCTTCTCTGATGAAGGCTGAGCACAGCACTGATCTGTGAGAACAGCCGAATTCCATTAGAAGTCATCTTACTGCTACATTTCAGGATTTGTCTTATTTTGGCTTTTGTTTTTAAGAACAATAATAATTGTTCTTACAGAACCTAGGGGCCCCTTTCAGCCATGTTATGAGAACGAATGATGGCAAATAGCCGAAGATAGCACTGCTTGGAGGAGTGCACGGGACAAGAGGAAGGTCCCCAAAATGCTGGTTAGACAGCATAAAGGAAGACTGTGGCACCCTGGGTATGAAAATAACACAAGCATCTAGGACTGCCCAGTATAGGAACAACCGGAGAACCGCCATAAATGGGCTGTCCGTGCAGCTTAAGCATTGCCAGAAGTAGATGATGATGATGATGATGATGATGATGATGATGATGATGATGATGATGATGATGATGATGATGATAGGAGAAGGAGGGGACCCTGGGATATCTTGGCTCAGGTTCTTGATCACCCAAGAAGTGTCAAGAACGTATTATATCCTCATGGAGTGTGTCTTCAGTTAAACCAGGTACTGGTTGGTGACTCCCACAGACTGCACCACTGCACCAGCATGTATTGCAGGCAGGTCACCACTGTCTATCCGGGGGTTTGTGGCTGGGTTGGTGTTCATGTTTCTCATTTGGTAGCATTCAGAGAACCTTCTTATATGAAAGACGCTAGCACCGAGGGGTGAAGGCTTTCTGTAGGAATCAGCTTGGCTTCTCCATGTTCAATGAGTCATGTTGGTGTTGTCTTCAGCACCGGGACCTTGCTGTCAGTTTGAGGAGAGCTGTTGTCTTGCCAACAACTTGAGTTATTTGAGCGTTCCCATGGGGCCCTTTAGGCCAACAACCCAATTAGATGGAACCCATTCCGAGAACTGGAAGCTTCATTTGGTGAAAGCATAACCACACTTTTAAAGGACTCTGAGCCAGGTTTCTCTAACTGGGCAAGAAGGCAGGGGTGGCAATCTTCCCAGACATTATGGAACTCAAGAGACTGTGAGTGAATTCAGCACTGTTAAGGCTTGGATATGCAATGTCCTCATAGTCTCCTGTGTTTGAATACTTGGTCCCCAAGAGGTTATGAGACCTGTAAGAGGTCACTAGGGCAGGCAGTTTTCAACCCTCCTCCATCTCTACTTTAACATTCCATGTATGTAACAAGCTGCAAGCTTCAGCCCCAAGGCCAGAGCTCCAACTACTACACAGAACTGCAGTAAAGTGAGTCCTTCTGAATCTGAGCTGCTCCTCAGTGGGGATTTGGGTACACAGATGGTAAAAGGAACTAAAGCCACTGTGTGGCTCCTGGACATGCTGCAGTACCTGGCTGGTCTGGTTTCCGCTTTGCTGTGTGATAAAAACATCCTGAGAAACTTAGGGGAAAGAGGGTTTATTGCACCTATGATCCAGGTTATAACTGTAGTCCTCAGCAGGAACTTGGCAACCACGGGAACTGGAAGAGGCTAGAAGCATCCAGTCAAGAAAAGAGAAAAACGAACACACACAGCCTCACTGTGCTCAGTTGTATTTCTCCACTTTTTTTTTACAGTTCAGGATCGCCTGCCTAGGGATTGGTGCCACCCACAGTGGGTCAGATCTCCCCGAATTAAGATGGCCCTTAGTTGACATGCACACCCAATATAGACAACCCATCACTGAGACTGTCTTCCCAGTAATTCTGACTTGTGTTCGGCTGACATCACACTTACCAAAGTAGAGTTTATCAAGATTACACCTCCCAAGACAGAGCAGAGCAATCAGAAAGCAAAGCAGAGCCCCCCCCCCACACCCAGGGGGAGCTAAAAAGAAGCAAAAACAAAAGGCAATGGAAACACAGAGGAAGTAAAGATAGCTCTTCCTCAGGGAACAGTGAGAGCTTCACAGAGATGAGCTATGCGATCACCATCATCACATTCACTGGTACTGATGGAATCTTACTATGTTGACCACTGTTCTAAATATTTCAAATGCATTTTTATATGAATTTGTCTCACTTGTTGACCCAGAGGAAAGGCATAACTGAAAAAAATAGAAATGAAGAAGAAAGGATATCCAAAGTGGCAGGAACAAAATGTGGCTTGAAAAAGGAGTTGGTACCTTAAACATCAGAAAAATAAATGTGAAAATCACTCAACAGCCACTGAGGTTCCCCAAGAGCAACGCTTCATGGGCCATTCGAGCAGATGTACCAGCTGAGACTTTCCTTCGGAGTACTATCATGGTTGAGTACCATTAGGGTTGAGTCTCAGAACAAGCCAACATGGGGGGTACCGAGTTGGTAAATCCCAGCAAGTGAAATATGAGGCAATTTGTCAGGAACTGTGCATCACATGGGTAGAGGGCAGGTCAGTCGGCAGGGCTTGCGAGTGAAGCAGGTTGGAAGAGAAAACAGGAGGACTATGGTGAGAGGGGGCAGTGTTTGATCAAAGCTGGAAAGACAGAAAGTGACCATACTTGAACAATGAGATCGTGAATCTGGTTTATAAATCTTGAGTTTGACACGGAACCATGTAACCTCAGGAGGAGGTGCTTAGGAAATTTGTGTCAGCTACATGGGGATTTGACCGCCAACATGGAGTCTTCTGAGTGGAGGAGAAACGGTGTCTAGTACTCAAACTTGGTTTTGTTGAGCTAAGCAGATAGCAATGTGTGTGTGTGGGGGGAGGGGGGGAGTTCCAAGTAATAAAGGCAGATCCACAGTCACAGGTGGTGGTGGTGGCAGGGGGGGTGAAGTCCTGGTGGAAATGTGGAGGCACAGGCAGTAGCCACAGGGAGCTGCTCAGCCAGGGAGGACATTACTGCTGCTTTGCATTCTTAAAGACGCCAGTGTTGGGTCTGGCTAGGTGTGTGGGCTGTGAAGGCAGGAAGCTAGACACTGACTACCTTAAACGGAAAACTAATCAGTACCTGAGGAACCTCTTGGGCAGTTTGGGATTAATGAATGAACTAGCAATAGAGTCCAGGGTAGGAACCAGGCCCTCTGAAATCCACAGGCCTTCCCTGGTGGCATGGCCATCTGTAGAAATCAGCAAATCTGTTTCTCCCTAGAGGGAAGGAAATTAGATTGGTCCATTGGAAGCTGTGTCTCTTCCCTCTAGCAAAGCTAAGCCTCAGGAAGAAGGGATGTGGGGGGGTCAGCACCACCCTGCAAATCCTGTTCCACTACACTATGGGAACTTGAGGGAAAGGTCAGGAGGCTGGTAAGTGGGAGACAGGAATGACATAGCTCACCTCTGCTTCCAGCTCTGACCAAAAACAGAGGCTGGGTGGGGTTGGTGGGCAGTCATCAGGATTGATGGCAGGGCCTTCTTAGCTACCTCTATAGCCTAGGAAGAGGTCTTGTGGGTTAAGGAATGGCTTGGGTTTGAGAGACGCCTTAGCAGTTAATAGGACTTGCTGCTTTTTCAGAGGTCCTGGGTTGGATTCTGAGCACTCATGGTGGCTCCCAGCCATCTGTAACAGGATGGCTATGGCCAAGGGACATACAAGGGACTGGCTGTCCCGTGTGCTATTTATTCATCTATTGTTGTTCCTGTTCTGTTTTTGAGACAATCCCATGTGGCCTGGTCTGGCCTCAAACTCACCTGTAGTTTGAACTCCTGTCTCCGCGCCTTCCACTGTCCAAGCACTGTCCACACAAGATTTACAAAGTGGAATTTACAAGGTGTGGAATTTAGGGGTTCCCGCAAGCACTCTACCAACCGAGTCACATCCGCAAACCAACAAAAACACTCTTGAAAGAGGAAAATAATGCATGTGGGTTTCCAAGACTGCCTGTAACCGGAATGAAAAGATAACCTTGGTTCAGAAAACCGTGTGTAGGAAAGAAAGTGCTGTGAGGGCTAGACAGAAGCGGCCACAGAGGTGAAATTCCCAATGCCAAGGGCGGCACTGTCCCAGAGAGGCAGTGGCTCTGTGGTGTTTGCTGCCTGAATGCCGCACTTTCCCAACTAAAGGCAGTGATGATCCACCTTCATCCTAGTCTTGAGCCTGGGTTTAGACAGCAGCTTCCTGATCGGGGCGGGGCTTAGACTGCAGCTTCCTGATCAGGGCGAGGCTTAGCTGCTTCCTGATTGGGGCTGGACTTCTCCCACAAAGACTGTGTTTTTACAATTGGGTTCTATATCTAGTACCCCAAAGTAATTTCCTCAGAAGAATGAATGACCGCCACACACACATAAATAAGTAAATGCAATTTAAAAATTAAAATATACAAATAAAGGATACTCCAGTTACGACATCACCCTTACAAGCTTGATTAATGTGTGGGCCCTCAGGTACTTGGTCTCTAGGTGGGTGAAGAAAATGAGTTTCCTTGGCCCACATGGGTCTATTCAGGTCCGGGACTTCCCCAGTTTTAACTCTGAAAGTCTGTCACCCATGAATCGTCCTAGTCCTGAGCAAAGCGAGGCAATCAACACACCACCTGTAAGGAAACAGCACAGTGAACTTCATCAAGATCGCACGAGCTGCTGTGATAGGATCATAGCAGAGAACTCATCTAGCGTGTGAGGCGCCTGGGGTTTTTCCTCAGCACAGGGAAGTGTTAGGTCGATGATCAGGTGCAATAACTGTCTTTCCCAAGACTTTCCACCCCCTAATCCTACTGGACACACGTGCACGCGCACACACAAACACACACACACGTGCATGCACATGCACACACACGTATACACTTGCAATGATAGTAAGGGCATCTTGCTAAGTCCAGGAAGAGGACAAGCCTGCCATTAGCTACTACCTAACAATACCTTAGAACTTTAGACTCTGCAATAGTTTGGAAATGTCTTGTCCCCAAAGGATTTCTGTGCTGGAAGTTTCATCTTTATCATGGTGATATTAACATGGCAGAGCTTCTGGAAGGTAAACATGGGGTGTACTTGTAAAACTGCAGCAGGAGAAACTGAGAATGCCAAGTTCAAGGTCAGTGTACCTAGCAAGGGTCTAGGGTTACCCAGCAAAGCTTTGGGAGAAAATAAAGAAGGAAAAAGGGAGAGAGGAAGGAAGCAGTAGGACTTAGCCAAAGATAACCAATCAGGGCAGCAACCCCTGAGCTGACTCTTGTTGCCTCTTGGGTCTTTGGAGACTAGGGCAATCCTCTTGAGATGTTTGTTATAAGTGGGGACCACCCCACACAGTTGTCTCTGGTTCCCCACATGTGCGTAGGACCCTTTCAGCCTCTCTGCTACACGCAGCAAGCCCTTGTCACCAGGACTGTGAGCCAAATAACCTTACCCTACGCATCCGCAGAAACACCCTGGAGCATCAGATGGACTAAGACACTAAGGTTTGCAAAAACTTTCAATAAATACCAGAACTATGTTGACATACCTTTGCTTTGCAAATCGTGATTGCTTGCTCACTAAAAACAACCCAAACATCTACTGACAATGACTAACCGACCCAGGCCAGCCCTGGGGTCTCATGAGGCTAAGGCAATGGCACTATGAGTGTCCTGAAAAGTACCAGTTATCACTGGAAACTGCCCCTGAAAACCTTGTGGAAGGCTCTAGCTAGACTCAGCTGCTATCATGCTCAAGCAAACCCCAATCCTCCAAGTGAGATTACAAGGCTGCATGCCAGATTCCTGGGATCTGGGCCACAACTTAGGGCCCTGTTGGTGTCTGAGCGCCAGGGTCATGCTGATCTGGGTGACCTGTGCCACTGACCTGGGGCCATGGTGACATGCAGACCCAGGCTGCTGCCGAAGACCATATCTGGGTCCGTGGTCCTACCACAGAGGGGTTTGTGTGGAAGTCTATGACTCACGTCGTCACCAAGAGGCATTTGGATGCCTGAGGTCAGGTCAGCCACCTGAGTCCATGTTGGTGGCCAAGGATCACACTGCAGCTAGAGCCAAGCAGATCTGGGTGGCCTTCACTGCTACCCAGTGCCATAGTGATGCCCAGGCCAGAGCTGCAGCTGAGGGCCATGCGTGGGTCCAGAGTCCTACTGCAGCTAGGGTCTGTATTACCATTGAAGGTCCTGTGAGATGTGAGATCTGGGGTCATGTTAGTGTCTGAGGGCCATGCTGACGCTGGGTCCATGCCAACCGGAGTGGTCTGCACTGCCACCTGGTGCAATAACGACATCCAGACCCCACCACTGCTGAGAACCATGTCTGGGCCCATGGTCTTACCCAAGTTGTGGTCTGTGTTGAAGTACGAGGCCATGCTGCTACCAAAGGTTACACGGAAGCATCACCTGCAGCCTTGTTGGTTTCCAGGGCCGTGCCACCAAAGGAGTCCGATCTGAGTGGCCTGTGCTTCCTCCCTGAGTCAGGGTGTTTTTCGGGCCCAAGCCAATGCCGAAGGTTATGTCTGGGTCCGTGGTCCTGCTGAGCTGGGGACAGTGTTGATGTCTGTAGCCCATGCCACCTCAGGGGGCCTTAGGAACCATTTAGGATGAAGTCAGAGGGCCATGCTGAGCCGGCCCCACCCTACACCGGCCCTGGGTCACCTGACCCTGCCCCGCCATGGACACTGAAGCAAGAGAGCTAGCCCCACCCCTCACCGCGGCCGGGGAAGAGCTGACCCCGATGGTGTATGCACAGGGAACCTTGTTCCATCTCTTACCTGAGGCTGGGCAACCCCAGTGGCCTCAACTGACCTGTTCAACCACCAGCCAGGCCCACAGTGGGGTCTTGGGTTGGTCCACGCTAACGTCTACCCCATCTTGAACCTGTTAGAGCTCATGAAGGGACTGGCTCTGTGGAATGATACCCATAGGATCTCCGTGATTTTGGGGTGGTCCTAGGATACCGAGAGGATTCAGTGGTGATGGAGTACCAGAAACCAGAGGCCTAGAACCAAACCAGTGACTCATCGCAATGAACATTTGCAAGGAAAACTGGCGGGACAAAGGGTGCACTGAGTGACAACATTGGGTCCCCAGTGCCACCAGGACGAATGAGGAGGCGTTAGAGAGGCAAAAAAGATGGAGGCGTGAAGAGGCTTTTTGTTTTGTTTTTTGTTTGTTTGTTTTTGTTTTTATTTTGTTTGCTTGTTTTGTTTTAATTTGATTTTTAAAGATTTTCTTTCGGTGGGCCCTGCAAAGCTGGGGGCAGAATTGGGGCACATGATGTGAAATTCCCAAAGATTCAATAAAGAAATTATGTTAATTTTTTTTTTTTAAAAAAAAGCTGCATAATGTCTCCCTTATGGTTCGGGAGGGGCCCGAAGCAGGCTTAGATCTTCATCTATGGAGGGTTTGGCGCCTGGGGATCCTCAAGGATGCAGTGGCAGGAGCCTTGCACACTCTCAGCACGGCCTGTGGCACACAGCAAATGCTCCGTGAATGTTATCCACACACACACTGTCATTTCTTTAAAGGATGAAGGTGTTCCTATAAATTCTAGTAACAGGATGCCAAAAGTTAAAATCTATTTTTCAAATCTAGAGTGCAGTTTTCTCAGGAGAATAATTATGGCATCTCAAGGCATATATCACAGTCTCAGGATGATATACACTGTAGGATTCCAAGCTCCACCTCCCTCCCAAGATTCTCCATGCCTTAGACACTGAGGCTTAGAAGAGCGATGATTAATAGTGCTGTGAGCTTTGCTGCCACCTTGTGGGAAATTGTAGGCGTGTCCAAGCCCTAATGACTCTGGTTGGAGGTGTCTTTTGAATACAAAAGGCAGCAGGTCCCATATGAGCTGCCCAGTTACAAACCAACACATACAGAGAACATTCCTCTTGAGCTCCCAGGAATCCTGGTCACTGAAACGGGTCTGCTCGGTGAGTCTTCGACAGGAAACTTTTAGATAGATAATTACTGACAAGAAGCCAACAAGTACAAGGGCCTACTCAACAAAACAAATAAACCAGCCTAAGCAGAGGATCACATTTCCCCGCGTTTTCAATCATAATTTTTATCTTATTTCTGGAAAAATCTATGCAATGGCATACATTTCAAGAAGGGGAATTCCTTCTCATGAAGAAAAATGGGGCTTGATTGCTGGAGAGGTCAGTAGCAGACACTCCGTGTCCTGAGCTCCCTGCCAGGTCCCCTGGATGCTGTGGTGTGTCATCAGGAAAGACCTTAGGGTAGACAGTGTAACGGTTACCTTTTCCATTGCTGTGTAAAATATCCTGAAAAAAAAATAGCAAGGAGGTTTGTTTTATCTCACAGTCCGAGGGTACAGTCCATCGTGGTGGGCAGGAGAGCGAGGCCATGTTGCCTCCGCAGTTGGGAGATGCTGGAAATCAGCTCATTTTCTCCTTTTCCTTCCATCTGGGAGTCTGGCCTGTGGAGTGGAGCTGCTCACATCAGCCCAGCCGTCCACTTGAACCCAATCATGATAATCCCTCGTAGGCCTGGCCAGAGCTAACCTAAATCAGATAATCCTCATGGGTGTTCTCGAAGCTTGGCTCTTCAGAGACTCTAGATCCTGTCAAGTTGACAACCAAGCAATATTAACCCTCACTGAAGGTAACAGCTCTGCATTTTTAAAACGTTTGCTCACCGGAGACTGGAAACTAGTTGATCCCAGGTCTCTGCAAAAGTCCAGCCTGGTAAACAATGAATTTACCATGGTTACTCACAGAGGTGTGGGTAACATGTGAACAGCCCTACCACCTGCAGGTTCCTGCTCAGTGTACGGGCAACCACCCTACCAAAAATTCCACCCCAGTGATTTACACTTCTGTGGCCTCTCTGAGGAAAGGGGACCAGTGAGGATGTCACTAACGCCCCCTGAGCCCTGTGACCCTTCTTATACATCTCCCCACAGGAGAACCTTAACAAGCCCAATCTCATGAGTGTCTTCCGCAGTGGCCAATGCTGATCCTATTCAAGACAAGAGAAAAGCAAAAAGAGTTAGGCCAGTTATATGTGCCTACATAAATTAGTTTCCATGTTTTTGAAATAATTGATTTCAGCCTGTTGCCTGTCACTCCAGGATACTACTAACGATCTTCCCTTTTTATTATTTCACGTGTATGAGTGTTTGCCTTCTCTATGTATGGGCACCACTGTGTGCCTGGTGCCCATGGAGGCCTGGAGAAGGCTTTGGGTCCCCTGAGGCTGGAGTTACAAAGGGTTGTGAGCTGATACATGGGTGCTGAGAACTCAGCTGGGGTCCTCTGCAAGGGCAAGTGCTCTTAACAGCTGAGCCTTTGTCCCAGTCCTGAAATGCCCTTCCTTGATCCCTTGTTCTACAAAACACAGCTTAAGTTTGACAGCAGGAAGCTCCCTTTCCAGAAGACTCTTTATACTCGCTCGATTGATCCCCAAATCCGCACAGAGTAGTCTGCAGATTGCCACACACACGCCACTCCCACCACGGTGTACCGATTTTGCTTGTGTGTTGCCATATGTACCCCTGTAGACACATAGGACTAAGGGACAGTGCGTTACATGTAAACAGAGCCAGCCTTCACTGCAAGACATGCCTTGATTTCCACAGTCCTATCTGATAGGTCTGGCGTATTGATAATTCTTTTGTAGATGAGCAAACAGGAAGTTTGAAGAGGTAAACACCAGTCTTGGGGCCAAGGCTCCGAAGTCAGCATGGCTGTCTTACAATCGGAGTTTTCTGGTTGCTGGCTCCCTGGGGGCACAGCAGTGGACAGGACTAACGGAAAGACCCCTGAGGAAGGAAAGAGTTCCTCATCTCCTCCAGGGGTGAGGACCGGGATGTACCAGCATTCAAAGGAGAATGTCCTCTCCTGTAGGAGAGGACACTGAAGAGGGACTTCGTGCTTCCTCTCAGTCAGGTGAGCCTGCCGGTGGTCAGTGGGAGGGTGGGCTAGCAGGAGTCCGGGAGAAGTCAGCCTTGCAGGGACAGACATGCAGCATGACTGCTTTGTAGTCTGCTTTTCTAACCTGCAGTGCGCAGGCACCTTTACCAGGAGACTCCCAGCCCCTGGGACAGCCCAAGGAAGGGGCTTCTGGGGTGGGTAGGCTTTGCCTTTCTCCTCAGCCATTGCTCTCTCCAGCAGGAAGCTGGGATTCTAAGCAGGCATTGGTCCCAAGGGTCCTAATCCTGACAGTAGCCAGACTGTCCTCACGGTGGCAGTGCAGCCTAAACTAGCAAATGCAATCGTCTTCAGGCCTGCAGAGCCGCTGAGAGGTCCTGCTAAAGTAGTTCCCAATGCCAGGCTGGGATTGCTGTGGTGAACTCGGGTTCGGCGGGACTCTATGATCTTCCTCTTTCAGCCATTACTCATCTGTTTCTGGGTCACTTTATAAGCCATTATTCAAAATAAATAAATAAACCTTCTGTACGTAAGAGTTCAGGTACGGGGTCGGGGTGGGGGGGGTGAAGATTTATCCTTGTTTTCAGTCATCTACTTTCTGCCCCAGCCCTGGGATCTAAGTGCTGAGTGAGAGAGGTCACACGTGGCTGTATTCAGTGCTGACCACAGCAGTGGTGGGGGTGGAGGGACACATAATGCAGGACGATGTTCTTCAAACACGCTTTCCATCTTAAATGCCACCTCTGGCCCCTAGATTCAGCTGTGTACCCCTATTCTGTGGGGCCTCAGATCCCTGCCTTTCCCTGTTGTGTTGTTGTTCCTCGATTAGCTTTGCCCTTTCCTGCTGCATATAACAAGCTCCCCTGGCAGGAGGTGCTTCTGTCCAGCACCCCATCACATCCCAGCATCTGTCATTAATGTCTGACCTACGGTAGGAGATGCATAAATGTTGCTGTATGAGGGGGGGGGGGTTCCATGATGCCTGCGACAGAAAACAAAACAGACAAAAAAAGCAAACATTATGCCTGCATTTTTCTAAACCAAAGCTAGACTTCAGTTTGCCAAGAGGAGTTGTAAGTCCACCCTGAGCTTTAAATCTCTGTTCATTCCCAGGAGCCATACCAAAGTCTGACAGTAGGTACAGCTGGGCAAGTGGGAGCCCAGCTCTGGTCAGTGATTGCCAGCTGGGCCACTGTGCTGCCGGACTAAAGCAGCACCTGTCCCCACCATCCCTCAGGTCCCCAGCATCCCTCAGGTCTCCAGCATCCCTCATGTCCCCAGCATCCCTCAGGTCTCTAGCATCCCTCAGGTTTCCAGCATCCCTCAGGTCCCCAGCATCCCTCAGATCCCCAGCATCCCTCAGGTCCCCTGCATCCCTCAGGTCTCCAGCATCCCTCACGTCCCCAGCATCCCTCACGTCCCCAGCACTTCTCATCCCGCACCTGCCCACGTCTTCCAGCACTCACAAGGAGTGCCTGGATGCAAGGAGTGAAGCCAGAACACACAGGCACCCTGCCTTCCCTAGTCCCTGGAGAGACATCTACAGGCTGGCCACTCTGAGCTCAGCCCTTCCACTAGATCTCAGCACCCAAGCACCTGTAGGAGGGGAAGTGGGGAAACTTTTCCCAGTGAACACTGATTGATTCACAACTTCAGAAAGAAAAGCACCAATTAACTCTCACAAGCTCTTCCTATTACTTAAGAAATAGATGTGTGTCTTTCAGAACAAGCTTTCCAAGATATTTCCTGTTGCTGTCTTCAAGTAACTAAACTGTAAGTCAATATAAAACTGTTACTTAGAAACTCAGGACATACTTTGAGTCTCAGAAAATGGTCATGCACCACATAGTGACATTTTAATCAGTGACAATCATTGGGTTGTGGCCCCTCGCCATTATAAACGGAGCTGTACTTGGGATTTCCAGTCTACTTTCTGTGAGCTCCCTGCAGTGAGTGCCACCTCAGATATCAGGGTGAAGTGGACTTTAGCTCACTTTACCAAGGGGTACGGTAAAACCCTCCTCAAGGACCAGTGTATGGACTCTACCACAGAGACCAAGTGTGTCGTGTCAGGGGCTCTAGCATTTGGAGTAACGTAAGTGCACTTCATAACCACAACTAACAGGCAGACAATTTGCATCCCACGGATGGTCTTAAAGTCGAATAATTGTGTCCCTGTTACGTTGTGTGAGAGTTAATGGACCCCTTGTCCCTGAGATCTCCTTGGGAACAGAAGGACCATACAAACTCAGAGGACAGTTATCACCAACTGGTGAATTCTGCATTTCTTAGCCAGAGAGCAGACATGACAAATGACTCATGAAGATATTCCGATTCTCTCGTGATAGCTTTTGAGCTAAAAAGTCACCCTGTCGTGCTCCGTAAGTCTGCAAAGTATCGTTGTCTTAAAGAGACACCCTGCAGCAAGTACCACATCTTTTTCCTTCATCCTTGCTTCGAATTCAATTCTGAGGTTTCAGAGTGTTTGACGTGAAGCCAGTCATAAAGGCAGTAGACAAAGAAGCATCATGAGTTTCTTCCTTCTCAAATTCCATGATGTATCAAGACCCCAGTATGATAAGAGCAAATATCTGCTTCTGCCTGTCTTTCATTTGACTACCATTTATTTGGTACCTTCCCTATGCCTTATGTTAAAAATTTGTTGATGGGATTTCTGTACTGCCTGGCTTCCACAGTCATTAAGTCCCAAAGAAATCACACAGAGGTCTACATTAGCTATAAACTGGTTGGCCCATTAGCTCAGGCTTCTTTTTTATTTATTTATTTATTAAAGATTTCTGCCTCCTCCCCAGCACTGCCTCCCATTTTCCCTCCCCCTCCCCCGATCAAGTCCCCCTCCCTCGTCAGCACAAAGATCAATCAGGGTTCCCTGCCCTGTGCAAAGACCAAGGACCACCCACCTCCATCCAGGTCTAGTAAGGTGTAGCTCAGGCTTCTTATTAACTCTTATAACTTGTATTAGCCCATTATTCTTTTTTTTTTTTTTTTTTGATTTTTCGAGACAGGGTTTCTCCGCAGCTTTTGGTTCCTATCCTGGAACTAGCTCTTGTAGACCAGGCTGACCTTGAACTCACAGAGATCCACCTGCCTCTGCCTCCTGAGTGCTGGGATTAAAGGCGTGCGCCACCACCACCCGGCCTAGCCCATCATTCTTGTCTATATTAGCCATGTGGCTCAGTACCTTATTCAGCAAGGCAGTCACATCTTGCTTCTTCTGTGGCTGGGCCAGGACTGCGGACCAAGCTTTCCTCTTCCCAGAATTCTCCTGTTCTCATTGACCCACCTCTACTTCCTGTCTGGTTGTCCTGCCTGTACTTCCTGCCTGGCTACTGACCAATCAGCGTTTATTTAAAATACAATTGACAGAATACAGAATGTAGACAATTGTTCCACACCAAAACATGTGTGTACTATTGTGATAACAGCTGGTATTTGATACTTTTAACTCACAGACTTCTCCCACCCTCTGCACAGAACATCTAAATTCACCCCCGACACCCTAAATCCTTCTTTCAGAAACCCAACTACAGACTGGGAAGATGGCTCAGTGACCACAGCAAGTGTTGGGACCTAAGTGTAAATCCCCAGAACCAATGTAAAACTGAGCTTAACTGTAGTCTGAGCCCTGGGGAATACAGACAGGAATAGTAGTGTAAGAGATAGTGTAAGAGAGTGTGCCAGGTGGTGGTGAGCACTAGGGGATACAGACAAGTAGAGTCTGAGTGTGTAAGAGAGTGTGCCAGGCGGTGGTAAGCACTGGGGAATAGAGACAGGAAGAGTCTGAGAGTGTAAGAGAGTGTGTTAGGCACATGTACCACCAGCACACAGTAGATAGAGGCAGAGGCAGGCAGATCTCTGTGATTTTGAGGCCAATGTGGTCTATAGAACAATTCCAGGACAGCCAAGACCACCAGAGAAACCTTAGCTTGAAAAAATGAGAGAGAGATGAGTGGTATCTAGGAATCCACGGGTCAACCAGCCTAAGTGAGTCAGTGGGCTTTTGGCTCAGTGAAGAGACCCTGTCTCAAGAAATAATGGGAGGAGCCATAGAGGAAGACATCCCAGTGCCAACCTCTGGCGTACACACACACACACGCACGCACAGAGAGAGAGAGAGAGAGAGAGAGAGAGAGAGAGAGAGAGAGAGAGAGAGAATATTACATTGAGCCCCAATCACTAGCTGCTCCTGCTTTCTCTGCTTTCTCTGTTTCCTTGAATGCCTTAGGGAGAATGCGCCTCCACCTCTGTGTCAAGGTTCTCCACTGCTCCGTGACCTGTTTGCTTGATATTCTTAGAGGGAAGGATTCTGAAAAGCTGAGATAAAACAGTGAGAAACAGCACCGGGATAAAGGCAATAGAATAAAATCTCAGCGTGATACAGAATAGAAATGTTGATCTCACGAACAGCCTGCTCTGCTGTACCAGGAGGAACAGCCAGGTGTGAAAATGGGTAAGGCAGATGGGAACTTTGAGGCTGCGTCTCTGCCGTTCAGACTCTGCATACAGAGGAACGGCTTCGCTTTAATAATGAGACTGTTGGCAACACAGGAGGCATTTGTTATGTGCCCGTCATTCCTTGCTTCCTTTTGTGTTAAGATATATCTCTTTTACCTGCTGCTTCTCCGAAAATCTGCCTGGGTTTAGTGCCATGGAAGAGGTGACAGGGACAGCTACTCAGGAAAGAACCCCTCCCAGCCCCTGTGTGACCACCAGAAATTCCTAAATCCACACTAGTTTTATTTCATTTTGGACTTTCTTGTAAACAGGACGTCAAGCTGTGGATTTTTCTATGTGGGGCATTTCTGGGTTAGTGATCCACATGGGAGGACCAGGCCAACTGTGGAGGGTGTCACATCTGGGAAGGTGCTACTGGGGTGTATGAAGAAACAGGCTAAGCAAGCCAGGAGGAGCAGGTCAGTAAATGGCATTCTTCCATGGCAGTGCCCAGCTATGACCTGGAGGGATAACAGGAAATAAACCCTTTCCTCCCCGAGTTGCGTTTCCCTGTCACAACAGCAGAAACCCTACCTAAGTCGCACTGGGAGCGTCTTCCACATGGGGTACAGTAGCTGGGGCTTGCCTGCCTCTGGGAACTAACACACCACAATGTGCTGATCTACCCTAAGGGCTCACATGCCAATTTCCAGTTTGAGGTCATCCCGAACACTGCTACTGGAGACATTGCTGTTCATATCTGTTGGTGACAGAGTGTGTAATTTCACTGAATCAATACCCGGGGCTATGAAAGGCTGACTTTTGACATAGAGGGCAAGGAATTGAATAGGGGTAGTGAGCAGGACATCTTGGTGGTTGGCTCACAGGGGATAAAAAGTCCCAGTAACCAAGGAGAATGTACCGCAGCTGTGATTCCAAGATTCACCACCACTGGGCTCAACTCAGGCTCCTAAGAGCCATTGTCTTGAAGGGAAAGACCTTTTGCAGACAGCGTGCGTGGAGAGAGCTTGTGTTTCAGCGAACAGTCATGCTCGAAAGATGCTCCGCCCGCTAATGTTTGGGTTTCTAGCGTGGTGGAAAGCAGAAATGGAAGATTAGAAGAGCACAGGATGGGATACGAGCCCACTAGAGAGCAGCGGCCTGGAATCTCAGCCGCCTCCGTCCCAAACCCGAGAACTCTGCAGGCACCCTGCTCACAGACATGCACAGGCATGGACCGGATGGACTGCGTTTAGAGTGGGATTTAGGAGCATAAACCTAAGCTGGAAGCGGAGATGGGAAGGAAGCCTCATTAATAGCGGGTGGTGGCGTAGGCAGGGTGTGGGGAGGTCTGGCTACTGTGTGTCCCAGTATTGAAATATGAGCGGCAGGTCTGCTTCCCACCGCCACCCGGCTAGCTTTACCTGAAATAATTACATGGAAACTGTATTCTTTTAATCACTGCCTGGCCCATTGGTTCCAGCCTCTTATTGGCTAGCTCTTACATATTGATCTAACCCATTTCTAATATTCTATGTAGCACCACGAGCTGGCTTACCAGGAAAGATCTTAACCTGCGTCTGTCTGGAGTGGGAGAATCATGGTGACTCCCTGACTCGGCTTCTTTCTCCCAGCATTCTGTCTGTTTACTCCACCCACCTAAGGGCTGGCCTATCAAATGGGCCAAGGCAGTTTCTTTATTAAATGAAAGTAACTCCTCCATCATCCCAGCATTCTACCAAGTATGAACTCAGGAAGGCTGGCCCTCTAGTCAACGCTGTATCCCCAGCCTCCGCACCCGTGGCTCAGCATGCTCTCACCCACCTTGCTTCAACTGCTGTGTCTACCTTGAGGCCGCCCGGCTTCTTTACCCTCACTGATTGACTAGTGAATGACCAGGAGGAGAGGCCGGCTACTCTTCAGGTGCTGTCTCCCCCTTTCTGGCTGTTGTCCCTGTGCGTCTCTTCACTTGAAAAACAAAATCCAGAATTCCCTAGACCCGGATCCCAGTGACTTGTGGGAAGGCTAGCCACTGTGGATTAGAGACCTGCAGATTGTGGCGACAACCCAACTCACAAAATTTCTGTCAATTCTCAGCAACTTATACCATGGTCTGCAAAGGCGCAGGCCCAGGGCGCTTCATGGGCATATTCCTGAGATAAGAAACTAAAGAGAATAGTTCTTTAAACTTTGATGTTTATTTCATGTGTTTACATTTTTATTTAGACCATTGTACACGCCAGGCAATTCTGTTTAAAGAAATCTGACTTTGACTCCCCGCTTGCTCCTTGACTACTAATGAATTAGAGGATTGGGGTTCAACTTTGTAAATGTTCCTCTCTGAGAATTAAGAAAATATTTCTTAACCCTAAATCTGGTCATATTGTTGAGTAAGACAATACAAGCAGCATAAAAACAGTTCCCTGACCTCTGAATTGATCCTGTGAATAGGATGCTGGGAAATGAAGCCCTGCAGCGCAATTGCCCCTGAAATCAGCTCAGATCACAGATCACAGCACTGCCGTCTGCTCTTTGCTGCTTTGCTCAGGATTCTTCGTCTTTGGTGTTTATCACTAGATCTCCCATGCTGCTGGGGCTGCTCAGTGGGATGGATGCTCAGCTCAGGTCTCTGTGACAGGGCCTGTGAGTTTTAGGCAGGGTAACTGGAGAGAGAAACTGCTACAGTCCAGTTGTGGAAAGTCACGAATTCTTAAGGAATATTAATTTTAATATTATATCTTACCACATATGTGTGTTCTTACAAGTTGTGTAGGAAAGAAAAGAACATACTCCCTGGCTGCCCCAAAGAATGTTCTGAGCAATTATTGCAAGAATGGTTGCCACACGCTCACTCCCAAAAGTCAAGAAGGCCACCTTCAGAGCAAGCCCTTTGACCTTGGAAATTCTGGACTTCAGCACTGCCGTCCGACTGCTCCTTATAAATTGCCCAGTCTCAAATGTTCTCTTACAGCCCCACAAATGATAAGATACCTCCCATAATGCTCCAGTACACGTACGGTTATTTCCATAGCAACATGGTTCCCAGCAGCAAAACCCTGAAACATCTGACTAACATCCATTAGGAGAAAGACACCTGAGTGTTCACATCGTGTGACTACATCATTTCAGTCACAGAATAGAACAGTTGGAAGGAGCTAGCTACGGTGAAAGCTACGGGCAAAGGGTAAAGTCAGCACTGTAGGGACTGGAAAAGATCGGAAGACAGTTGGAGTGAGAAATCTCTCCTAGAGACTGTGTATTTCAGTGCTTGGTCCTGTTGGTGGTGCTGTTTGGGGAAGTGATGGACCCTTTGGGAAGTGCAACCTTTCTAGATGAAGCATCTTGGAGCCTCACCCCATTTCCAGGTGGCTCCCTCTGCGTCCCGTTTGTAGTTGAAGATGTGATCTTGCAGTTCTGACTGCCTGCTACCCCTACCACCACACACACACACACACAGATACCTCTCAGGCCCCGCACCTGTCCTCATGGACTCTCCGTAGGGAAATGTAATCCCAAATAAACTCTGTCTTCCTTTGTCATGGTTCCTTTTATTACAGCAACAGAACAGTGACCTGATGTACCACCAGGCCACACTCCATATACTCTCATCTTTACAATGATAATGAAGAAGCTGAACACACAACTCGTAAGAACACACACGTGTGTGGTCAGATATGATATTAGAAGGGATGACCCTAGGCTGGCAATGTATGCAGTTCTAGATTTGTGAACTATCTATGATCAGTTCCTTTGTATTATTAGTCAAGGACTATAATTAAAACTCTCTCAATCATAAATGAGGAAGAGCCCTCAAACAATAACATATCTGATTAGTGCCATTAGTGTAGTTTCTTGATCTTTCAGTATAGTCCAGTTGTCTGTCTATTCAGGCAAACGTTGTCTACATTAGCCCATTTGACTCCAATCTGACTCCTTTTGAGCACACAGAGGGCTGAAAAGCATAAACTGTAATTCTCAAGCTTCCTTCCAGCTAACTCAAGTGATCAGGTGAGGCTGATCTGGAACTAGACCACACAGCAAGACAGTGAGGAGACCACATCATTTGCTGATGGGCAACAGCATCAGCAGAGAAGCCGTGGGCTCAAGAACAAACAGCTTCAGCACCTTGCACCAGCAGCTTCTCAAACACTGCGGACAACTGGGCAGCCGCTGCAGATAACCAGGCAGCCACTGAAGATAACCAGTCAGTCACTCTGGACAATCAGGCAGCCACTGTGAATAACCAGGCAGCCACTGTGGATAACCAGGCAGCCACTGCTGGTAACCGGGGACCCACTGCAGACAACTGGGCACCCACTACAGACAATGAGGCAGCCACAGCAAATAACCAGGCAGCCACTGATAATCAGGCAGTCACTGCCTGGGTATGTTTGGTTCCAGAAGCTGTTCTAGAATTTCTGCTAAGAAGACAATTCTCTGACTCCTGCTAATGAAATAGGCCTTAAAATACCCTTTAATAAATGCCCTGCTTTTACATTTTCTGGATAGATTCAATACTAGCTCATAAAATATCCTCAAGAGAATGTCTCCTCTTTCTTGACTAGAATAACTGAAAAAGAAAAGCAAATGGCAATGGTTGGTCTCTTTCTTCCCTCCTTCTTTCCTTCCCTCCTTCCCTCCTTTTTCTTCCATCCTTCCTTCTTTCTTTCTTCCTTCCTTCCTCCCTCCCTTCTTTCCTCTCTCCCCCCTCCCTCCCTTCCTTCCCTCCCTTTTCTTCCTTCCTCCCTTCCTTCTTTTTTTCTCCCTTCCTCCCTCCCTCCCTTCCTTCCCTTCTTCTTTCCTTCCCTCCTTCCCTCCTTTTTCTTTCTTCCTTCTTTTTTCTCCCTTCCTCCCTCCCTCCCTTTCTCCCTCCTTTCCTTCCTTCTTTCCTTCCTTCCTTCCTTCCTTCCCTCCTTCTTTCCTTCTCATATGCTTACTTTGATCAGAAAAGACTCACGGGGGTGGGGATGGCTCACTGGGTAAGCATGCTTGCTCTGCAAGCATGAGGGCTGAGTTTGAATCCCTGTGCCCATGGAAAAGCCAGGCATGGCTGCATGTGCCTGTGACCCCAGCACTGGGGTGGAGACAGGTGCCCAGGAGCTCACTAGCCAGGCAGTCTTGTCAAAATGGTGACCTTCTGGTTCAGTGAGAGACCCTATCACAAAGCAATAAGGCAGAGTGATAAAGCAAGACACCTCACACCCTACTCTGGCCTCTGTGTTCATGTGGGCAGGTTGGTACAACCGTGTGCACACACACACACAAGAAAAGAAAGAGAGAGGGGGAGGAGAGAAAGGAAGAACAGGATGTTCCCATGTTTCAGTGTAAATAGGACTGACCCATACATACATCCTAAAAGTGTGACAGATAAAATGTCTTTACTTCAGGGTGCATCTTATCTACGCCACATGACAGATGTCTTAGCAATTCACGTCATTATGTTCCTGTGTATGTCCTTACAGTGAAACCACAGTGTGTTTTGAGTATTAAAATTCTACAGATGTTGAAAAGTGTGTGACAGTGTGATAATTAAATAAACTCCAACTTGCTATTAATGTCACACCTACCGAGAAGATCCCAATCCATACTTATGAACCAGAAAGTCTTGTTACGGTCCCACCGTGGCAGGAAGTGTGTGTGACATGGGTACTTACTTAGACAGGTCACCATCCAGCTAAAAGGATTCAGTGCGGTGTCTGTTCATCTTCAGAGAAAGGCTTAGTCTCCAGGCAGGAGTCCTGCCTGATTATGCCTTGTGACTCTTAACTGAGAGCTCCTCCACTGGAAGCTGCCTCGGCAAATGGCATTTCCTGGGGAGGAGCCTTCTGCTTCCCACATGCTGAATACATGGCAAGATGAAGACCAAGGGTGGGAGAAATTACAGAAACGTTATCACAGCAAGGCCGCTGCGTGCTGCTGGGGCCACTTCTCGCCACTGCGTTTCCGCTGTGAGTCAGAGTCACAGTGAAACTTAGCCAAGCATAGTAGAGCATATGGCTGGCTGGGACAGGAGGACTGGGAGCTCAAAGCCAGCCTGGCCTGCATATCAGCTTTGAGGCCAGCCTGAGTGACACAGGCACCTTGAGAATGTGTTTCTGGAAAGCATTAACTGTGTTAGGAAGACACATACTGAAGGGAACGGCACTATCCTGTGGGCTTGGTGACCTAGACCAAATAAAAAGGCTTGGGGGGAAGGGGCGGGAGAAGCGTCATTCACCTTCTACTACTTCCTGATTTCCTCAGATATGAGCAAGCGGCCTCAAGCTCTCTCGCTGCTGTAACTTCCCTGCTGGGATGATGTGTACCCTCCTCACTGTGAGCCAAACTAATCATTCTCTTAAGCTGCTTCTTCCCTGGCATTTAGTCATGGCCATGGGAGAAAATAACAAACACAGACACTGGTCAGCCACTACAATCAACAGATAATTGTTTCCAAGTCTCGCTGTGACTCTGATGGGCCATATAAATCTTGCCTTCCCTAGGTCCCTTCCTCCCTTAGAAAAGTATTAGAAATTATGCTTCATAACTGCATGAATAGGTAAAGACATGTTTATGGCCGTGGCATGACTCTGGGTCAAATGCACATGGGGATGCAGTGTTGCACCTAGTGGATGAGGGGACACTGGGAACCCCCAACATCTCTGGGACTAGGAGGAGGAACTTTTGTCAAGCATGCTGGAATTCCATTCCCTCTAAGAGGGTCTTGGTTTTCTTTAAGATTGGCTTTATGTTCTTTGAACTTCCTTTGAAAGCACAGGACAGATCTGCCAGCAGGCGCTTCCTGTTCTAAGCTGCCAGTCTCTACGTGGCTGTTACTCCCATTCCCAAATTGATATCTTTTACTTCCCTGTCTCCTTTAAGAAAGTCTGTGGCTTTGAATTGGTTCACCATAAGGATGCGAGCAGCTCTCAAAATGGAGAGTCTTTCCTCACAGCATCAACAGTGGAGGCTGGTCAGAAAAGAGATAGCGAATTCATCAGAAGAAACTGCCAAGGAGATGACGCAAACCTTCCGGGGAAATGGCAATACATGTGAGCAATTTATTCCAGATAAACTCGACAAAGGGACTTGGCTCTGTTTCCCATGATCCTTCAGGAAATAAGCAAAGCTCACTCAATGCTATCCGTGGAATGAATAAACAGTAAACATGAATACAACTGCTTCTCTGTGCCTCCCATTCTGATGGCTGAAATACTGAAAGGAAATAAGCAAGGCTCACTCAATGCTATCTGTGGAATGGATAAACAGTAAACATGAATACACCTGCTTCTCTGGAATCCTCCACTTAATAAAAATAATTGCACCTTTACTTAGCTGAGCATGTTCTACTACTCACTTCCAATTGTATTCCGTAGTTAACATCTCTTCCTGCTTGGTCTTCGACAGATCAAGGAAACCAAAGGAGAGAGTTTCTTAATATTTGGGGGATCAGAAATTGTTTTAATAGCCAAATTTTAAAAAAAAAAAATCTGTGAGTCTTATCCCTACAAAATAGTACATACAGCAAAGCCAGGTGTGAACGTCACAGTGAGCAGTCGGTAAAGTCAGGAAGAACGCAGAGGGAAGCTAGAGCTCCATCTCTAGGAACTCCAGGAGTGCAGTTAAACCCGGTAGAGAAAAGAGAAAATAATGAACGTTGGTGCAGAAAGAAAAGAGACTAAAAATGCACAAAGCCAATGAATCACAGTGTTGTGCTCTTCAAAAATATGCACAAGACTGACAAGCGCTAGCATACCGCTCCAATCTGCATTCCTCTATATTTTTGCATATTTATGTATTTCTGCATTTACCTTCACCTAAGTGCTTAGAACACGGCAGCATGAGTCACGGTAGGCGTCTCCTGCCACCTTCCCCACGGAGGGCCCGGTGACCGACTGGCAGAATGACGCCTGTCATGATTCCTGCCTCCCTCCCCACCCAGGGCCCGGTGACCGACTGGCAGAATGACGCCTGTCATGATTCCTGCCTCCCTCCCCACCCAGGGCCCGGTGACCGACTGGCAGAATGACGCCTGCCGTGATTCCTCTGAAACAACACATCTGTTCGGTTCAGACCTCAGAGAGCAGAGATTTATTACACATTAACGACTACTTCAAACACTGCAGATTAATGAGGCATGAGAGATTACTTCAGACTCCCAATGATCTCGGGAGTTTGGTAAACATAGCAAGCTTTTCAGTCAATGCAGAAAGGTCAGAGGGGCCGCAGAAGGCCTCATTTGTGGAAGGACTTGGTTCTGCCTCAGTTCCGGGACTGCCCTTTTACTTTGAGAGAAGATTCGAAAGACGGTTCAGGGCTACTGCACACGACCCTTATTTCAGGGATAGAGGAAAACTCCCCAGCCAGCCACCTTCAGGATTAGCTACCCAAAACTAATTTCTGTGGGGTTATCTGCAAGCATGAAGGCTGAAGGCCACCTGTCTACCCCTCAGGGACTCATTGTAAGTACTGCACAGCAGAGTGCCCTAATCAGCCACCACTGTAAGCATCAGGTGTGTGCACGGCAAAAGCAAGACAGACGAGGAAATATAAAAACAGCATTCTTGCCTGAGATGCCAACTATTCAGGCAGCTGCCTACCAGAGGAGAGGCCAAGGCTCTTGGGGCATGCATGGGGTCCCACTAGAGGAGGCACAGTGTGAGACCTTTGCAGCTGGGCTCGCACCTCTGCTGGGGACTCCTCACATCCAAGCACACAGCATTTTGCTGAGCTGCTTCTAGAAGCCTCAACAAGTTATTCGTGGGCCCCCAACTCGGCCTGAAAACATCTTTTTTTTTTCTATCTGGACAAATCGCTCTTCAAGGCTCACTTCCAGTACAGGTTTCTCTTCCAGAGCTTTCCCTAACCTCCTTTGGCACCTGAGTGAAGTCAGTCATAGACTCTCCCACAGTTCCGCAGCCTGCATGTGTTCCCAGTACAGTGGATGAGCACTTTGTGTCTTCCTTCAATAATCCCCTGCTCATGTGTGTTCTCCCTACGCTATGGGGCCTGGTAAGATGCAAACACTCAGCAAACACCATTCGAAGGGATGCATGGATGAATTACCTGGAGATGACACTTAAGAGAGATGGGGAGACAGGTAGTGGAGAGGAGGTTGAACTCTGAAACACCTTTTAAGCGATAAACTGAAGGGAAGTTCGGGAAGGAAAAATAGGAGAAGGAAAATCAAAAGCATTGGAGCTTTAAAAAAATCCAGAAATGAAGGTCTCCTTAACCTACCTTTCTGAGCGATTTGCTGTAACCATATCTCGGCGTCTTCAACAGTCTCTCTATACATATAACACATTGACAAACATCCTAACAATTTATATTCTCCCTGACCACGCAGAAGAGTGTCCCAGCTTCAAGTAAGCCACACATATCTATTCTGTGTTTGGCAATGGTCATATAACAATAAAGAAGACAGGCATCATCCTCCCCTCCTATGAATTCTGTGGAATAGAACACAAAAAGAGCAACCGAAACCTTAAGGTGTTAGTAAATGATTAAAAGATGAATGAAGGGCACACCGGCATTGCCGTGGATGTTTTCAGCTGAGACATGACAGGATGAGTACAATCCGGGGCAATTACGCTGGCAGCAGGAGAGTTGGAGAAAGATATACAAACCACAGCAAGTACACTCGCTCACAAAAGCTGAAACCAGCAATCAATTTAAAATAAAATATCTTAGTCCGTGGTCTGGCAATCCCTTTGGAAAGGTAGAGATAAACATCAGGATTTTTTAAACCTCAAACTCATCCCTTATGAGTTTTTATGTGTGTGGTTTGTTTGTCTCACAGCGAATTTCAGTCTTCATCCACTTCCCAGCGGAGCATGGGGCATCGTGTTTTCGAATCATGGTGAAAGGTAATTGTATCTCACAGCTTGACCGGACGAAGAGATGCTCATGTGGCTGCTGGCTATTACTTTTGGCTATGCGCACCTGCGACGGTGTTGGTTAACAGGTTAGCACTTGAACCAGTGGAATGAACGAAGAAGAGCCACTGACCAGTGTGAGCAGGTGTCAGCCAAAGGACTAAGGATGGGAGCAGAACTAAAGGGTAGCAGAGGAAGAGATTCACCTTCTGCTTGCGCTCGGACATTCGTTTCCCTCCCCCTAGGAATCAGTGCTCGTGATTCTCAGTCCTCCTGAATGTCTGGGACAGGAACTCATTTCACCAGCCCACCACACCCCAGCCAGGAGGGGGACTTAGATTCCAGACCGTGAACTCCCCCAACCCCCACCCCATAAATGTGTGATCTGGTCCTATGTGAATTCCTCTGTATCTGCGGAGTATGAGTCTCGTTTCCCTGGAGACCGTTAACAAAGGTCTTCACTAACTTCAGAGTTAGAACACTGCTCAAACATCATCTTACAAGTTTTAAAACTTTAGAAAGTCACTTACCCTCTTAGTGATAATAGGATGCTTTTTCTCTTTGGGTCTACAGGGTATAAAAATCAATACTCTAACGAAGGAATGGGCAGGGTTTTGAGCCTGGCTGATGATGAGGGGGGAGCCAAGCCAAGGACCAGAAGAAAAAGGACTGCTGGATTTCTAGCACAAAGACTGAACAAGTGAAGGCTTCCGGTAGGATATAAAGGACCAATGGGAGTTCCTCTGCATTGCTTGTCTGGGAAGGAGGCTAAGAGATAGCAGATTAGAGATCTGCCTTAGGAGTGTGGGGATATTTAGATCACGTCACTGAGTATTAAAATATTGCACCTCATTTCCATCCGGTCATTAATGGCAGGTGTTGGCAGGCTATGGACAAAAAGAGGGCCGAGAAGAAAGGTGCAGAACGGGACTGGGTAAAAACAGCTTCTAAGGGAGCCCCAGCCTCTAACCACAGCCTTGCACGTGACTGGAATAGGGAGGTCAACCTGGACCTCCAGACCTCAGGGACTCAGAGCAAAGCACATGACTGCAGACAGAGGCATCCTGGAAAGATTCGAAGAAGTTGCCAAAGACCCCCCTTACTTAAACCTGTGCACCTCGTGGATGGGCCCCGGCATCCAGGGTGCATCTTAAGGTATTTACCTCAGCTCTTTGATTTTGTCCTTCTATGAACTGAGCACACTTAAATATTAGAAATCCTTTTAGTTGACTGTACAATCACTTTCATTATGAGTCCTTCATTAATATTTTTATAAATATTTTAATTATTCAGAAATAGCAGAATGGTATTGCATTGTTTTACCCACTTAAAATTTGGGGCTGTCAAATCATTTCTATTAGTTATTAGCATAATAATTGATTGCACAAAACAATGGGTCTCATTATGACACTCTCATGCATGTCTGTCATAAGATTTGATGGGTTTTGATGCAGAGACAACAAAGCACGGATATGCCTGGTCTTTCTCGACAGAGACCTGCTGAGTCTCTGTGACTGCTGTGGGACCGAGGACACAGAGCTCTGAGAACACAAGCTCTGCGTTCCGCAGAGTTACTCTTCTGGCCAAACCCTAAAACCTAAAAATAAATCATAGCTATTTCCACTTACGACAAAATAAATTTTTAACTGTTTTCGGTAAGACTGGTCAGAAGTTCCATTTGCGAATCCCATCTCTGTGAGCAGTTGGGAAAATGAAAAGATACTAAAACGTATTTTTCTGTTGATATTCTCAAGCTCCCTGGTAGCTGTGGTGTCAAGATCTAGCTGTAGGCAGTGCCAATAAAGCAACAGCAGATAAATTCTAGTCGGGCCAGCAAACGCCTCCTGACCGAAAGCCAAGCAGGTAGCGCTCACAATCAGGAAGGCTTTGTAACTGTTCTAATGTCACAGACTAGCGAGTGTGGGAGTTTGAAACTGACCCTTCCCACCTGTGAGTGTTCAGGACCCATATGCCCTTCCCCCATAAGCTGGGTAATGGCTTCATTCTGTCCGTTCTCCTTCTGCTCCAGGATGGACCAGTGACGGTCAAATCCTCTCCCTCTGCAGAGTGTCCTCACTGTGACATGTCTACCTCAAGCAGACAGGAGAGGCAGAAATACAAAAGTAAATCTAAGCTTAGCTTAGAAACCCGAAGGCAGTGGGTAAGGAAGGGGCTGTCACCAGGGCTAAGACAAGGTCACAGATGTGACCCTGAAAAATATTCAGCTTCCAGCTCCAAGGAGGTCAAGATGGTATGGCAAGCATTATAAACGTCACGTGAGCATGTTTTTGGTCCTTACTCACTAAGCAAATAAGGCATAACAATGTATTTGTTTAGGGGACATGCGCTAGTTAACTTTCCTTACTGCGGTGACCAAATCTTCAACAAGAAATGGCTTAGAGGAGGAGGGGCTTACTATAGAGTGACAGCTCCGTATGTACGGCTGGAGCGGTACATCCCATGGCCGGGAAAGCATGGAGGCCGGAGCACGAGGCAGCTGGTCACGTGGGGATGCAGTCAGAAGCAGAGAGCAGGCAAGAAACGGGCTGAGCTGTCAAACCTCAAGGCCCACCTTAATCACCCACTTCCTCTAGTCTTCCCATCCTAAAGCTTCCGCAACATTCCAAAGCAGCACCCCCAGCTGGAGCCAGCCCAAGTGTTCCAAACATGAGCCTATGGGGACATTTTACGTTCAAACCACAGCGGTAAGAAACAGAATTCAGCGACACAGAGCCAAGCCTGGCAGTATCCTGGGCACCAGCAGCTGCTGGAGCGCTCTTTGAGTAATGACAGCGCGGCTGGATGCACTTCTGAGAATTGAGGCCGTAACTCAGCCGCGCGAACAGTCACCTGATAAAAGCTTACTTGAAGTCCTGTCGGAGAATGAGTCTGAGAGATGCGCTACTTTCTAACCTCGAGCTCCTTGGAGCCATCTCCCAGAACCAAACTGGGTCGTCATCTCTGAGTGAAGTTTTGGCTCTGATGGAGGCATTTAAGAAGCGTCAAGTAAAATGACAAATACCTTTCATTTCACTGAGAGGAAAAGTTCATCACTTCGAGTAAACAATATCTGCTTCCTTTAATTATAAAGAGGATTTTAATGCCTGAAGAGCTTTTCAGCCTCATCTCAGCTGCCAGGAAACTCCCAGCTGCAGCGTAAGGTAGGAAGCTCAGAGCCAGTGAACTTCCAGTGTCAGAACTGTTTGTAGATCTACTGTTTCTAAGCACTTTTGTTATCTTTTAAAATATAAACTATTTAATATATCTTTGGTATTGTATGTTATTCTAGGATATTTTTTGGAATACTGGTTTAAACCATTTGAAGTTGTAATTTTTTGAGACAGGATCTCACTATGTAAGCCTGGCTGGCCTAGAACTCTATATGTAGACCAGGCTAGCCTCAAACTCAGAGGCCCACCTGTCTCTGCCTCCCGAGTACCAAGATTAAAGGTGTGTGCGACTACACCTGGCTCTTATAGTAGTTTTCATCTGCAAAATGGGCAATTCTAAATAGCTCAGGGTATGGATCAGAATTAAATGCCAGAGGAGTATATGTGCATGAGGAATAGACCCAAGGGCACCCAGCAAGGTTCTAGCGGCCAGAGCCCCCATGCTTCAGTGTCTTCTCCCCGCCGCTGCTCCTCTCCAAATGCTCAGTGAGCACTGCCACGGCTACTTCCCCGCAGCCCACCAGAGAATGGCCTCACTACACCCTGCTTGTGACCCCATAGCATGCCTCTGACGGAAGAGCTGTGCCTTCTCTGTGAATTCTGGCCTCATTTAGCTTTCTATCCTCTGAACCCACACACAGGAGGGTTTAGCAAATGCTTACCCGATGGGATGAATCAATGCATCTGAGTCTGGCGTCAATGAATCAGAGTATATAATTCATGCTCAACTTTTTTGCTTTGGCTCTGGTCACTGATTTTCCTAGAAATAATTGAATGGAGTTTCCTAACGACTTTTCATATCTTACTGCCTTCCCTCTATAATACTATGACCTTTGAGCGACATACACTCTTCTGTTCTGTACAGGTGCCATTTACATTTCATCAGATCTCGTTCCAGCCTGGTGCTGGCCCCTTAGCAGTGTATGACGGCAGTCCTAAGGTCATCCTTGGATGCTTTCCAGATTTCTTTAATTAAGTGAACGTTATGCTCAAAGGCTGTCCTTGACTCCAGTCCTCTCTGGCTTGGAACTATTTCTCTTCCTGAACCAACTCTCTACCCTGATTCTGTGGCAGATAATTTTGAGGTCAGTGTACCCCAGAGTTGTCCTTTGTCCCTTAGCAGTTATACTGTCTTAAGAATGGTCTGGTTGTTGTTCCTGAGAACAATCTGGGCTTTATAAGAACAGCCCCTCTCTCCCACATGGAGGCAGAAGAAGGGGAAAGTTAACAACTCTCAAAATTGAATCTGCAGACAAACTGTGTGATGTCCTTTGAAAATGGAGGTCATGCTTTAGGAGGGTCTGAAGTGGTTGGTACCTGAAATTCTCTATGATACCAAGATATTCCTGATGCTGTTGGTCCTGGAGTACAGTTATAGCAGCAAGGATGTCTCTAGCAAGCTCTCATAGACCTCTGGAAATCCTTAAGTGAGCCATCTGGGTCTCACAAGGGTTCATCAAAACAAAGGCAGAAATTCCAGCATGGTGGCACTGCATCAAGTCCTGGCCTTGGTTAGTGAACTTTTCTAATGGTTCTCTATCCCCTTTCATCCCTTCAGATGTGCTCTGCCGGTGAGGTCCTCACCCCAGGATCCTCACTGTGCCATCCTCACCGATGGCAAGTCATGGATTCAGTACATTGAATTTCTTACTTCAACTGTCTGATATAAGCTAATTGAAACAGCCAAACTGCATCAATAATGTGGCAATAGACAGCATGTTTTAGTGTGTTAGTTTCTGTTTAAAAGCAAAAGCCTTAGCTTGCATTCTTTCTCTGCTATTCAACAGCTATCGATCTTGCCAAATCAATTAGTGCCATTGGGAGCTGAATAAATGATCATATATATATATATATATATATGTGTGTGTGTGTGTGTGTGTGTGTGTGTGTCTAAACCTAAAATGTTGTCTTTTATAGAGAAAGAAACTAGTGAGCACCAGGATCCTGACATGAGACCAGCTTGGGTTTTATGCATGACCCATAGTAATCATTGAGATCTTTACAAGAGGTGACGCTGGTGGAGCAAGAAACAGATGGGAATGATGAAGCCACAAACCAGGTTAGCCTCCACAAACTAGATGACCAAGGAATGGGTTCCCACCTTCAGGATGCAGAAGGACAAGCCGTGCCAACCTCCTTGGTAGGATAACACATGGGAGGAGCTGGAGGAAGAAAAGGGAAAGAGGGGGAAATTACATGTTTTAGTCAAGGTTCTCTAGAGGAACAGGACTCACACACACACACATATATATATGGAGAGAGAGAAAGAGAGAGGTCACCTTCATTAGAGTGACTAACAGGCTATGGGCCAGCTAGCCCAACTATGACTGTCTACCAAAGGAAAGTCCAAGAAGTCCCTGGTTGTTCTGTCCGAGAGGCTGCCTGGTCAGTTGGTCTTCAGTGTGTGCCAGAATCCTGAAGATGTAGGCTCTACTAACATTGAAGGAATGGACTTGCCGATGAGAGCAAGAGCAGGCCAGCAAAGAGAAAACCCTCCTCCATGTCCTTTACATAGGCTGCCAGCAGAAGGCATGCCCAGTCTGTCACGTCAGTCAATACCAGGAGTCCAACTTCTTTTCATGCTCAACATTCCTCTCTTTCTAGTCTAATTCCTGCTTTCTTAAGAGAACACAGCCTTTAAATACCTACACCATGTCCGGGACCCGGTCTAATATGTTTGTTCCTCTTACCAATGACAATAAAGAATCAGTGCATAACTTCACGGTCATTCATCGGCTCAGGTGAAGCTGTGTCCTCAGGTAGCCCAGTTACACAGAAAACTGAAGTTCCTCACTGGCCACTTGCATGACACAGTAGTACTCATGAGGACCGGCAATCTGAGGCTAGCACCGCACTGTGAGTTGGCAGAGCTAGGACCAGGAGCCCTTCACATAGTGTAGCTGGAAGAGACTTCTTGTTGAGGAAATAAACACGGTATAGACCTTGAGACTTCCTGTAAAGGAAAGAAAAAGTACTTATTACTCTAGCCAATTAGAGTCGGAGCCAGCAGTGACCTTTTTTTGTACATTCCCTATACCAGCTCACAGTGCAAAGAAAAACATGCATGACTCCAAGTGAAGGTCTCTTGATTCTTCCCTGGGAGTGGAGGAGGTAGAAGCCAATTTCCAAGAATCAAATGGCTCCCCGATATGTTGGAAATGAGGGGGAAGGGGAATTCCTTAAAGGGAAACACCTCCAGGAGAAGATGGACAGTGGCTTTGAACAATAATCCCCAAAGCTCTTTCTTCTGCGGCTCAGAGTACGGCTGTGGTTAACAGTACCTGAGCTATTTTCAGATATTCAATTCGTGCACTGCCAAGGTTCACCATGATTGATTATTTCCTTTCCAGAGTTTTTAACCTATATTTTTATTAATTTATGAGGCTATTGAGTGTTTTCTGAAACCTACAAATGTATTTTCTAGGAAGATAGAAAATCAGAATGTGACCTTCTGAACTTCGGTTTTAATTACATAATGTCTTTATGGGAACTGCAGTTTCCAGCCAGCAAGGCTCTTGGGTTTACTGTTTTGTTTTTAATACCATCCGTTTGGTGAATTATCTATGTAATCTGAGTATTTCTGAGAAGCTCAGATATCTTTAGCATCTTAAAGAAATATGACCAAATTGTGATGCCGCGCTACCCCTAGCTGCCTGTGGTGTCAATGATAAAGAGGAAGGAACGGAGCAGGGGAGGGAATCATCTGTGCGCGGCTGGAGGGATGATTCAGGACCTCTGAGTGCCTCTTCACCGTCCCCCTCCACACTTCACCAGCCTTTCATCATCTCGCTGGCTTACCGCGAAGCCGCTGGAGTGGTTTCTTTTCAAACCTCCTGTCTTCCTTCAGGGCAGGCTTCACGCCGTTTCCACATAGATCTCCAAGATGCACTCGTCCAGTTGCTCATCTGCCTCATTCAAGAGCCTTCAGGGACCCTCCACTGTCAGCCGAAATCGATGACCCTGGGGACCCTGGTGTTCAAGGGCCTTGTCATGTGACCAAAATGCACTTTTCAGACTTTAGCCTGAGCTGCTCCTGCATGCGCCCTACGACTCAATCAACCAGATTTCTATATCCTCCCAACTGACACTCTTCCCCCACCCATCCGTGCCTGGCCTGCAGCCATCTTTACTCAGAACTTGGCTTCCTCTCTCGCACTGCACTTTACCTGTGTTTCCTCCTTTGTCCTTCAAAGCATATTTCAAGGTCAGGAGCTCGTTCCACACGCACCTGTTCGGCACTCGTTGTCTACTGGGTGCAGAAGAGTCAACCAGGAAGAAACTGCAATGCCTCATTTCAGGGACTCCAGAAGAGAGAGCACCCCTGTCGCTTGCGAACACTGGTGTGGGAGACTTACAGCAAGAGAGGAAACTGCAGCAGGGAACTTTGGTATAGGGCAGAAAGATCGCCAGGTCCACGGGCAGAGGACAAGCTGAGGGGAGTATGCAAGAGAGCGGGTGAGAGGATGCATCACGCATCACGGCTGGAGGGGCTCTGGCTAGCCTGGCTCAAGAAGATTCCCAAAGGCTGCAGACAAATGAAAAGACATTGGGCACAGCATGAGGAAGTCAATCATTGGATACCAGTGGGATTTTCACTAATGAAGTCAGCAAGAGTCTGCTCAACCTAGACCAAGTGGACTTAGACCAGAAGCAACGGTCAGGAATTCCAAGTGTCTGATTTTAAGTTGGAGAGATGGCTCGGGCGTTAAGAGCACTTGCTGCTCAATTATGAGGACCAGAGTTCAAATCCCAGCACCTATAGCAGGCAAAATGCCTGTAACCCCAGCTTGAAGGCATCCCACACCCTCTGCAGGCACCATCTCCCCTGCATGCACGTACACTCACACAGCACGAGCACACACAAATAAAGCGAAAGGGCTGCATAAGAACATATTGTTCTTGCAAAGAGCCTGAGTTCCGTTTCCAGATCACATCTGCCTTTAACTGCAGTTGTAGCAGACTAAGTGCAATTGGCATGTGCCTGCAGTCTCAGTACTGAGGAGACAGAGACAAGAGAGTCCCTGGGAAGTTAGCCAGTCTGACCAAACTGGCAAGTTCAGTGAGAGATCAAAAATAAGGGAAAAGGTGACTGAAGAAGACACCTGACATGGACCTCTGACTTCCTCATGTGCGTGCACACATACACATACATGCGCATTCACAAATACATGCACAAGCACACGTTCATATATATACATGCATGCACACACAAAGCATATATATTCGCACACACAGATACACACACACCCATAAATTACCTCCTGTGGTTAGATGAGTTTCTTGTACACTCTCGATAACAACTTTGCACAGCTGGTGAGAAAATGATCACACCTTGGTGAAGTGTGGTAAATACACTGAAGATGGTAAATACACTGGAAACAGGTGGCAGAAATCTGGACAGACTGAGCTGTTCGCATTCCAGCACTGGGCCCTGGGCTTCCCTGTGGATAAACAGGCAGCTAAAGCTTTCTAAGCCAAGAGCCCAGCTGTGAAGAGAGTGTTTCTTCAGTGTTGTAGCCACCCATATGTTACCCAGGCTCCTGTAAGTAACCCTCACCCATGCTCCTGAGTAACCCAGGCCACACGGCTGAACTTAGGTAGAATCATTTCTGTTGTTGGTACCCGGTCTGAGCCAGTGGATGGCTTGTTCACAAAACGCTTTAATAGAGAAATTCAGCATTCGTGCCCTACTGAGTTTTCACTCAGGGAGAAATCATTACGCTTCCCCTTCTCTTCCAAATGAATTCAAGGGGGCACTTGTATACCACTCCAATCAGGTTAACCCACGATGTCCAAGCAGAGGTATCATCCAGTAAGGTGGGGAGCAGAGTTCCCAGTGCTGAGCCAAACTACCGAGACACGCAAAATGCAAGCAATGAAAGCAGCTTGGAAATGCATCATCCTGTCATAGGGTGGAATATTAGTCTTCTCTATAGGAACAGAACAGACAGAATGAGTGTGTGTGGGGGGGTGTATACATATGTATGTATGGGGTGTATTAGAGTGGCTGTGTGTGTATACATATGTATGGGGTATATTAGAATAGCTCTGTGTGTGTGTGTGTGTATGGTGTATACATATGTATGGGGTGTATTAGAATAGCTCTGTGTGTGTGTGTGTGTGTGTGTGTGTGTGTGGTGTATACATATGTATTGGATGTATTAGAGAGGCTCTGTGTGTGTGTGTGTGTGTGTGGTGTATACATATGTATGTATGGGGTGTATGAGAGTGGCTTACAGACTGTGTGGTTCAAGGAGTTCAGCGATGGTGGTCTCCCAATGAAAAGTCAGAATCCAGCCATTGTTCAGTCTACGAGGCTGGATATCTCAGCTGGTCTTCAGTTTATGTCAGAATCCTGAAAAGAAGAAATAGGCTGTAATGCCAACGACATGAGAACGAGGCCAGCAGGCGAAGAGCAAGCTTCTTTCTCCCCTGTCCGTTAGCCTGCGGGGGAGCGGAGGGTGGCCCAGATTTAGGGTGGTTCTTCCTACCTCTAGTGATGTAGATTAAGGTGGTTCTTCATCAAATGATCCAGTTAACTAAAACTCTCACAGGTGTGCCCAGCAACTTGGGATTTTTAGTTAACTCTAGTCAAGTGGACAGCCAGGAACAGCCATGGCAGGTGGCACACCTAACTGGAGTCATGTAACTACAATTTCTAAAGTGCCACAATTTGTTTTATTACCACTCTTCTATGTTCCTTGTTTTAATAAGGACTTGGGTTCACTTTTTCTAGCCCAGATTTGATTGATACCCCAATTAATTGTTGCCCATGTGTTCAGAAGCATACACAGAGATTCATCTTACAGAATAAAACCTTAGCAGGCCAGAAATGGTCCAGTCCCGTAGATGCATCAGGGTCCTAGCTCACAACATAACATTTGATTATGACTTGCTGCTCCTTGGAGTGATTCCCAAATTGCTCCTTGGAGTGATTCCCAAATTAAGTCAAGGAGCTTCTTTTCAGTGTCTGATCCTGTACATACCTGTCCAACAAATGTGGCAATGCCCCTGCTCTGCGCCAGGCCCTGATCTCCCACAATTGCCTTGGCAGTGGGAGCTCAGAGTTTGCTATCTGTCTGGGCATTGGCATGAGGGGGTATTCCTAATGCACCCCAAATAGGAAGACTGCAGAAGGAAAGCAGAAATGAGTTGCTTTGGTACCTTTGAGGGTTGGCTTGTTTGTACTTGTGATCTGGATGGATTGACAGTGGAAACTAGTTCCTGCAGACCTGGCTGAGCAAGGGCCCTTTTCGCTGCTTCTGTGTCTTTTGTTTTTGGCTTCTCCTCAAGGGAACTGATAGCTATGTGGGTCAATAACTGGGCAAATTTAAACCCCAATTTACTTCACCAAGGTCGATCAGCTTCAAGGAGGCCAGTTCATGGGGTCTCACATTCAAGTTTATGAAAAAAATACCCAGTTGATCTTAAAAACTTGTTTCTTAGTGTCCTGTGGGTGGAAGATGAAGTATTTGAACAAAATGTTTGCATTAGAGGTTCCAAAAGGCATCCACACTGCAGTTGGCTGGGATGAGGAGACTTGAAGCTTCATGTTGTATTGTTCCCATGGGCTTTTGTTCCTCTCTGTGCTGAGGATGGCAGGCAGCATGGTGAAGGAAAGACACTCTTCCCCTCTCACCAATCAAAACACGCCCCTTTCTCTTCCAAACCCCATCCCTACCCCTGACATTCCCGAAGACATATAAATGGAACGTTTCAGCAGAGTTATACAAATATCTAGGGGGAGAGGTTCTCCCTCACTGCAGCAAACTATGAGGCTTGTTCTATTAAACTCTGATCTCTTCACACAAGGAAAAGCAACTTGATAAAGGTTAATGCCTCCTTAATATTTATACACTTGACTGATGTCGGAAATGCATTTTAAAATTCTGAATCTTGAATTAATATGGCAATGTGCAAAGATGGCCTGACACCGTCTGTAATCCATTAGTACACACTTCAACACATTAATACCAAGTGAGGAACTGATTGTCGTGGTCCTTGCAAGCTTTCAAGCTTCATCTTTGCCCATTATCTAGAACTTGAGGGTTTTGACACTGGTATCCAGAGATGCTCCCGCACGTTTCTAGCAGACCAGAAATAAATCAATTACTCCCTCCACCTGCTAGGTATAATATATTACCTCAAGAAACATGCTTACCCAGCAGGCGTGGAGCATATGTTCGTCTCCTCTGGAGCAGACTCTGAGCACCAGACTGCCATAGTGTGAATCAATTGTGACATGATCTTAGTAATTTGGGGACAGCATCTGCCACACTGCACCTGGCACCATGTCTCCCTCCCACAGTGAGTCGGCAGGTGATTAACTGTCCCTGCCACTCACGTCAATTTGAAATAGTGCCTGGATAGCCCCACATGGACTGTCAACAGTTCCGGAAGCAGATGAGAGTCTAACCATGTCGAGGATTTCATAAGTTCATCCTCTGATGGTTCCTGGTCCTCTGGAATAGTATTTATTTTAATCATCTCCTCTCCTGGGACTCCAAACACCAGTCTCTCTAATTGACAGACGCACACTGTCCAAAACAGGAATTTAACAGCCAAATTTATTTGACTCTTCCTTCAGATATTTGTTCCCTTACTCTTTAAAAAAAAATCCCCAAATGTGCAGAAGATATTTGGATATCATAGGATATTCAGAGGGCCCCTGGGCATGGAAACTTTTGTAAGGAACACTGCACAGGAGCCTGTGCTGCAAGCATCGACAGGACTGAGTATATTTCAGAGGAATAAGGATGCTTGTGCTTCTGGGGACCAAAAGACTGCTTCTTGTTCATTATTGATCTATGACCCAACTATTTCCAGCCACTGTATAGTGTAAGCATTTAAGTGTGTGTGTGTGTGTGTGTGTGTGTGTGTGTGTGTGTGCCTGACTTCCCCCATTCCCTCTCTCGGGGCTCAGATAGTCCAGGCTGGCCAATGATGACCTTGAACTTCTAATCCTCCTGCCTCCTCCTCCTCCTTCCAGTGCTAAGATTGCAGGCAGGCACGACCATACTCATTTGGTTGGAACGCAGGGCTTCATGCAGGCTAGGCAAGCATTGTGCCAACGAAGCACATCTCCAGTCCTTGCTTCCTGTCTTCAGCAGTGACAACCTTGCTCGCAGCCTCATCCCAGCCTGTCTGTCTCTCCCTCCAGTGCTGTCTCAGGGAAACTTCACATTTACCCTATTATGTATTTTATCCACTCTACAGCAATAAAACACTGAGCTTCAGATAAATACCTGCTGCTCACACAACTGACTGTTCTCTGGTCTTTGCAGTGACCTCTTTTAGACAGAAAGAGGTAGACAGACTTCTGTGGAACGCATGGCTCCTTTCTGTGTCTCCTTTCACCAGCCCACTGCCTGAAACACAAGCTTGCTGCAGCAGCTGTTAAGCCTACCAAATGAGAGTAAAACCCATTATCCAAACTCTTTGCCCAAATTATACAAGCTTTATTTTCTGTCAGACTGGGCCCTCTCCCTAAAGCAGGGTATGAGAAAGTGGTATTGAACAAGGAGAAGGTAGGGTTTATAGCCCCCAAATTACAAGACTAGGAGTTTCCAAGGATTGGGGTATTTCCAGAAATTTTGGTTACACAGGAACTTGGCTTGACGTTTTAACAGGATGAAGGCTAGGATATAGGGTGCGGAACGCGTCAAATTCCAGAAAATGGGTCAAGACCAAGTCAAATTTAAGTTTTGCAGAAACCAGGAATGAATTTATTTTGACCTTGTAACAAGATGGCTTCCAGTCTTAAGATGGCGCCAGACTGGTCCATCACAGCCATATCAGTGGCTGAAGGGTTTATGGTCATGTCTTGTAGGAGGTCCTTCTGTATTTGTGTTGCTTTCATTGGTTAATAAGAAAACTGCTTTGGGCCTGGTGATAGGGCAGAACTTAGGTAGGCAGGGAGACAGAACTGAATTCTGGGAGGAAGAAGCAGAGTCAGAAAACCACCATGGAGACTCCAGGTCAGACGCACTAAATCTTTCCTGGTAAGCCACAACCTTGTGGTGAACACACATTAATAGAAATGGTTTAATGAAGATGTGAGAGTTAGCCAATAAGAGGCTAGAGATAATGGGCCAGGCAGTGATTTAATTAACACAATTTCTGTGTGATTATTTTGGGTGTAAGCTAGCGGGGCGGCCGGGACAAACAAAGGGCCCCCGCTCCCTGTAACAATGCCTAACATCCTGAGCATAACCCCTCAGACTGACATAATGAAAGAAATAAAACAATTCCTGAAAGTTGTCCTCAGACCTCCACAGGCTTGCCATGACACACATGTGCCGTCACACACTAACTTATGCATACATACATACATTATACATTAATTCATACATGCACACATAAATGTTATAACATTTTTTAAGCTCTGGGATCATGCATGTCTGCTGTTTGGACTTCTAATGGTTGGGATAATTTGCCACCCAGCCTGTCCTACTTATTATAAACACATGTTACTCTGCTGTTTTTTCCTCTCTAGTTTTATAAAACTATCAACAGTGTGATAACAAATCTCTATATATGAGCATCATCATGATCTCATGACTCATTCTGGAAAACCGGTTCCTAAAACTGCTATTGTGGGTCTTCTGCATTTTTAATTTATAGCAACTGAGTGGGAGCTGGAGATGAGCATTTGCTGCTCTTGCAGAGGACCTGTGTTCAGTTTCCAGAACCCAAATGGTGGCTCACTACCATCTGTAACAAGTTCCAGGGGTTGCCCCCTCTAGCCTCTTCAGAAACCGGGCATACAAGTGTGCATATACATCAGACAGACAGATGAACATTCATACACATAAAACAAAAAGAGATTTAAAATGAAAACATTTGGAAGGGGTGCTTGTGGAGGTTAGCAGGCACTAGATCCTCTGGAGGAGGGGCTAGGAGTGGTTATGAGTCACCCGACATGGGTGCTGGGAACTGAACTCTGGACCTCTGGAAGAGCAAGTCTTCATCATGAGCCATCTCTTCAGCTCCTGTATTTTCTTTCTTTTGTGGGGGAGGGGGCAGATCGAGACAGGGTTTCTCTGTAGCTTTGGAGCCTGTCCTGGAACTCACTCTGTAGACCAGGCTGGCCTTGAACTCACAGAGATCTGCCTGACTCTGCCTCCCAAGTGCTGGGATTAAAGATGTGCACCACCACCACCACCCAGCCCCAGCCGCTGATTTTATTTCTAAGGCTGAGTCTTATTAGATGTCTCAGGACAGTCTATAAGTCACAAGCATCTACTTCTCCTTCCCAATTGCTGGCATTACAAGCAGAAGCCACTGTTCCTGCCCATGCTAACTTTAAGTCCTGTATTCTCCATTTTCCCCAACTCTGTGAGAGAAAGCCACCTTCCACTTCAGGTTTTATTCTTCAACTCCCAGGGAAGGGTTAACACGGAGAATCTTTTTTTTACATATTTATGGATTGACAAAGTATTTTCTTTATTTCAGATTAATTTCTCTTTGTGTCCTCTCATCTCTTACAGTTCACATTACACAAATCTGCAGTTTAAATGGATGACTGATTAAATAAGCGATGTTCAGATATGCAGTGTGTCTACCGAACCCTGTGCTGCTAACTTTAATTGGGAAAAGCATTTCATTAATTTAATTATCTTTTCCCTTCCCACTTTTCACTTCTTCAATTACAACTTGAGTATTCTCTAAGATCTTTATCTTTAAAAAAAATTAGCTCAGATTAATCTGCTTCTAAAAGTGGGCATGGACTAGAATAATCATAAGGCAAGTAACAACCAGGACATCATTAATGATGCTAGTATTAAATATTGGGGTTCTAAACATAGACAGTGCGCTGTGTACATGATTGACCCAATGTAATCTTTGCTGCAGTCCTGGAAATACTGTTCCTACCATGGAAACGAGAAAAAGTATTTTTTGAAAAGTCAAGTGTGTTAGCTCTGTCAGACAACTACTAAGGTACAAGTTGGGATCCAGACTCCTGTCCAGATCAGTTCACAGCTCACATTCTCCTTACAGCTCTCAGCTGACTTGCTCAGGCATGAACTGCTTACTTCACTGACTTCTCGTACTGGAAAGTGAGGACTCTCCGTAAACAGATTCCCCAACTTAAATAACTCAAATACTTTTTTTTTAAAGGGAGGGCAGTTTCTTACTCCTGCTGTTTATGTTTTCAGAAACTCTTAGAAGAAAAAAAAACTTGAGTAAGAAAAAAATGATATTTTTATTTCCTTTATGGTTACAATCTCAATACAGCCATTGATGAGTTAGTTTTCCGTCCCAGTTCGTTTTTTAGTTACTGCAACAAAAACACTGGAGGCTGGAAACTTCATAAAGAAAGGGTTTTCAGCCAGGCGGTGGTGGTGCATGCCTTGAAAACCAGCACTAGGAGAGCAGAGTCAGGCGGATCTCTGTGAGTTCAAGGCCAGCCTGGTCTACAAAAGCGAGTTTCAAAACAGGCTCCAGAGCTATGGAGAAACCCTGTCTCAAAAAAGCAAAAAAGGGGGAGGGGGTTCTTTTGACTAATGGTTTGGGAAACTGAGAAAACTTGGTGACCAGCTGGTCCTTGGGAGACTCCCACTGTATCATATCATCACAGATGGTACCACTTGATAGGAATGTGAGAGAGAAGCCACCAGTGTGTCAGACAGGGTCAAACTTTAAAACAGCCTGCTCCAGTCCTGGGCTGTAGTCCCATGAGACAAACATAAATCCTTCCATGGATGGTGTGGTGGTTTGAAACAAAAGGCTCGCCAAAGGGAATAGCACCATTACGAGGTGTGGCCTGGTTGGAGTAGGTGTGGTCTTGTTGGAGGAAGGGTGTCACTCTCGGGGTGGACTTTGAGGTCTCCTTTGCTCAAGCTTCCTTCAGTGTCTCTCTCAACGGACTTCCTGTTGACCGCAAGATGTGGCAGTCTCAGCTCCAGCATCACGTTCGCCTGTGCCACCATGCTCCCCATCATTATGATAATGGACTGAACCTCTGTAACTATAAGCGAGCCACCCCAATTAAATGGTTTTTTTTTTTGTAAGTGCTGCCATGGTCATGGTGTCTCTTCACAGCAATAAAAAAAAAAAAAAAACTAATACAGACGGTGCCCACTGACCTACCACCTCTTTCTGCAGTCACACTGGAGAAAAGCTTCTAGCCCTTACAAAATAGAAAAATCATAAGTCGACATATAGCTCAGAATCAGAAAGTGCAGTTGAAACATTTAACTATAAAGGGAGAAAAAGTAAGATGCAGAAAATCTCCCTGTGATCAGTCTCTACGGTGGAGGATTTATGTCAAGCTGTGAAAATTCTCTCAGTCAAGTCAGAAATAAAACTGAATAATGAATCTTAACACAACACCATATAGACAAGATGGATCGCTTCTTCAAAAAGCAATTTGCAAACTTTCAGAGATAATTTGTGCTTCGGGAAGTTGAGGTCACTACGGACTGGAGATGACACCTTACATGTCCCATCAGAATGATGTAAAATGACTTCTTTTAGAGATAACTCCTCTTACTGTCAAAAATTATTTCTGAACAGAACCATGGCATAATGGAACTCAGATGTGGGAGTAGCCAGCACCATGTGTGAGGGCTGCTCAAGTTAGATTCTGTGCACAAGAATTTCCCTACTTCTTTTTTTCAGAGATCCACTCAGGAGTTTTCATAAATTCAGTCCAGGAAATGGGCAAAGGAAAAATTTTATCTTCTGTTTTCCTACTGACTGTGGCAAACCTGTGGTCCCTCAGTGCAGGATTCAGGTGCATCCTAGAATAATGTTTTCCTATTTGGGAAACAGCCTGTCTGCTGCAGCACTTGTGCTCTGTGAACCAGAAACAAAACAAGAAACAGAAAGCCACCCAATAGTACAAGCCTACTAGGGGTGAGTGACAGCCCACGTTTCTCTTCAGCCACGTGAGAATTGAAGGTAACTCTGGAATGAACAAAACGCTGGTATCTCTCTAGAAGACACCACCTTGCTTCCTAGTACAGCATGTTTATTCATTCATCCGTGCTTGTTTTCAGGACTTGTCAATGTCTCTCTCAGCTCCACTCAGTTAACCACTGCTGTAGGCTAGCAAATGCCTTGGAACTCAGATACATAAAGTCTCAACTCATGGAAGATTTCTCAGTAAATTTAAATAATAAAATATGAAAATGATAATAACTGTGCTTGACATTGCAAGATTATACATTATACATTCACATACTTGTTGGTGTCGTTTTTATTTCTAAGATTGGATAGCTCAGTATGGCTGAGACTAGTCTTGAACTTGCTATGTTGCTGAGAATAAACCTTAAATTCCTGATTGTTTTGGAATATTTGATTACAACGTGTGAAGATGTGTGATTGGTGTAATAAAGAGCTGAATGGTCAATAGTTAGCCAGGAGAGAATAGGAGGGACTTCTAGGCAGAGAGGATTTGGCAGGGGAGGAAGAAAGGTGAATTCGCCAGCAAGACACAGGAAAAATAGGACGTGCAATATGGAGATGCGCTAGTGAGTCATATGGTAGAACAGAGATTTAAAAATATGGCTTAGTTTAAGTTATAAAAGCTAGTTGGGGAAAATCTAAACTAAAGTACAGTCTTTTATAATTAATAAGTTTCCATGTTATTGTTTGTGAGCTGGAAGTCCAAAGGAAAGTCTGATGACATGTGGATTTGGCACCCCATGTTGGGTGCCAAATGATGTTTCTCTATCAGCTTAGTGGATGTACATGAGTCTACTGATATTTTGATTATAATCTATGGCCTCATGGCCCCACAGTCATCACAGTTGAGGCTGCTCAGATCATGGCCCGGCCAGGCTTCCAGTTCTGTGACCCCAACTCTGCCATAGCAACCATATATAAGTTTAAATTAAGTCTTTATCATTTTATTTACCAACAAAGACTTGGAGGTCAGATATGGGGTGAAAATTGCTAGATCAAGAAAATCCAAGAAGTAACTAGTTGACCTTGCATTTTAGCCAAAGACCCAACAAGAAAAGTATCTCTTCCCTCAACCCAGAACCAAAAGGAAGCTCAAACTTTAGTCCCTCCCTTTCCTTGCTGTGTGTCTTCACTATCCACATTGCTGGTTTTTCTATAGCTAATTCTGGTCAGCTAGTTTATGACTCTGCCCTCCCATGCAATTCAAGGTAAACTTTATTGACAATCTGGAGCATCACCGTGTTATCAAAATATCCCACGGCACCTAGTCTTCTGCTTCCACCATCCAAGTACTGGGGTTTAGATGTGTGCCCCTCCATCCTGCTTTCTAAATGTATCCTAAAGACATAGCTCTTTTGTGTAAACTACTGTGCTGTGTTCCTTAGTCTTTCTCTAACATTATTCATAGCAAATAGTTTTTACTCATGTCTTATTTAATCTATTTCTTTTTCTCTCCCCAGTTTGAAAAACAAGAACCTAAGAAAACTTAAAAGATATTTGCATGTGGGAGCTGAAGAGATGGCCCAGTGGTTAAGAACGATGACTGCTCTTCCAAAGGACCCCAGTCAATTCCAAGTCAATTCCCACATGGCAGCTCACAATTGTCTGTAACTCCATTTCTAGGGGACCCAACACCCTCACACGGACAAACATGCAGGCAAAACATCAATGCCCATAAAGTAGAAATAAATTTTTAAAAAAAGATATTTGCATGTAACTTGACTGGGAAAAGAAGTAAGATTAATGTAGAAAGGACCTTCAATTTCTAGAGGCAGACTTAAGTAGATACTCCTCAACAAGTCTTCAAATTAAAACAAAAAAGATTCTTAAAATGGTAATATTTTGTGAATTGGAATGAAAGAAGGGAACGCAAAGATGTTAAACCCTAGGTAAAGGCAGAAACACCAACAAAGGCCAAATCTATGAAGTAGCTCATGCCTGGAGTTTCTGCTCTGTGCTGATTTCAGTAGAAGATTCTCCACAAAGCCAAGGTGGCAAAGGACTGTCTCTGCGATAGACAAACAAACAGTGAACTTAGTATGTGCAGATTTAAACATTTAGAAAGTTGAGAGAATTGAGGGCAGAGTACACATGGCAAAGCAAGACCATCATGTGTGAAATGCCCTGCTGAAAGAGGGAGAAGGAAAGGGGCCTGATGTAGCCATCTTTGCCTTGTCACCATACTCCAAAAGGCTGCCCCACTTTCATTTCTGTTTCTGTGAAAGTAACCTGACAAGAAGAAATGAGGGGGGGATTAATTTGAGGGTTTAATTTGGATCATGATTTCAAGTTACTGTCCATCACTACAGCGAAGTCAAGGTGGGAGCCTGAGATGTCACATCACATCCACAGTCAAGAGCAGAGAATGAATGCATTCATGCTCACTGGTGTGCAGCTCTGTTTCTCTGCTCTTATTACATAATTCAGGAGGCCCTGTCTAGGTGATGGTGCTACCTACAATAGACCATGTTTTCCCAATCAATTTGCTTATGTAGGACAATCTCCCACAGACACACAGAGAGACCAACCCAATGTAGACAATCCATCATGAGACTCTCAGGTGATTTTGGTTTCAAGTTGACAAGGATAATCAACACAAAAGCTAAAGGTCAGATTAACTGCTGAGATCTAATTGATAAAGTTGTGCCCTTAAATGCAAGTCAATAATTCCATTATTATATTAAATTAACATTTTTGTATGTACTACTACAGTTTCCCAAGTAAATACAGCAACAGTCAGAACTTGCTCTTCCACTAGTGAAATCAGGATTCACCGAAAAGCTAAAGGAAGCCAGAATTACCTATGTGCATGTATGTGCAGTTTAATTAGGAATGGCCCCCGTAGGCTCATATATTTGAATACTTGGACATTATGGAGTGGCACTACTTGGCAGGGATTAGGAGGTATAGCCTTGTTGGAGGAAGTGTATCACTGTGGGTGGGCTTTGAGGTTTCAAATGCTCAAGTCCAGGGCCTCTCCCTCTCTCTCTCTCTCTCTCTCTCTCTCTCCCTCTCTCTGTAAACGGAGACTGCTCATTCATTCCTGGTCACCCAGACCCATATAATCACACAGAAACTATATTAATTATAACACTGCTTGGACTATTAGCTCAGGCTTCTTGTTAACTAACTCTTTATATCTTAAATTAACCCATTTATATTAATCAAAGTATCACCATGAAGTTGTGGCCTAACAGTAAGGTTCCAGAGTCCTTCTCCTTGGCAACTACATGGTATCTCTCTGACTCTGCCTACTCTATATATCTCTGTTTGGATTTCCTGTCTGGCTTTAATCTGCCATATTATTGTCCAAAACAGCTTTATTCATCAACCAATAAAAGCAACACATATACAGAAGGACGTCCCACATCATCTCCCATTTTCTAATTAAAATGGAAGGTTTTAACTTTAACATAGTAAAATTACATATACAAAATAGGTATCAAGCAAGAATTACAGTTACAATATTTAGTCTATTTGTATTAGGCAAAAAAAATTAAAGAAAATATTCTATCATTTATCTTATCTTTATGAGTCTAAAGTTTCATATATAATTTATCTTTTATTATAACTAAGGAAAACTGTAACTATTTGTCTGCAACTCCATCAAAGACCCCAGAAGGATATAATATTTATTACCCAAGTAAACAGGAAGTCCATTGTAAGCAACTTCCAAAGTTCCAGAAATGACAGAGACATCTTGCTGCCTGGACAGTCACCCAAAGTTCTTCTATATCATTGGGGCATCCATATTCAGTCTATGGGCCCATAGTATCCAGCAGACTTTTCTGTGAAGCAGGAAATTTGAAAGACTGTTTTGCCTATATTGGCAGTTTGTCAGTCACTTTTTTGTATGTTCTGCAGAGTGTCTGGCAGTTTCTTCTGTGAAGCAGGAACTCTGAAGGACCATTCCATCTTTTAGAAAGTTCTGCAATCACTTTTCTATGGGCCTTGCATGTCCAGTTTATACAGCATACTATCAAGCAATCCAGACAAAAGTATTTTCTTGCCCAGATGGCTAGCCTTGTCACATTGAAGACAAATTTCATAATGAATTTCTTCAATGCCCATCAACCTCTCTGAAGTAATTGGTGCTGCCAAAAGCAGACATGTCTCACTTTCAAGAAAAGTCTAAATTCTTAAATAATTTAAATGCTATATTTTGTAAGTCTTTGAAAGGTTTGAAGATTATCTATCTAACTGAAATATATCCCTATGCATCTAGAAAACCTAACTAACATGACTACAAGTTTATCATAAATGAATATCTATTAATCTGTAATATTTCATTATAAATGAGTTGTATAAACATAATACCTTAAACAAGATTAGAAAGATACATACATACAACAAAATTGACCTTTAATTTATATCAATAAACTAAAGTCCATACCAATGTAAAGTATTCATCTCTATATCATATTCCCTTATATTTTTTATTTTAGAAATTGACTGTCTCTGCCTCTGTTCCCATCTGTTGTTGGATGAAGGTTCTATGGTGATATTTAAGATATTCATCAGTCTGCCTACAGGGAAAGGCCAGTTCAGGAACCCTCTCCTTTATTGTTTAGGGGTTTAGCTAGACAGTGTGCCTGAGATAATGGGAGCTCACCAACTCTAACTGGACTGGGAGTGAATGAGCATGGGATCAAACTAGTCCCTCTGAATGTGGTTGACAGTTGGGGCAGACAGAGGGGCCACTGACAGTGGCACTTAGATTTGTCTCTACTGCATGTACTGGCTTTTTGGGATCCTATAACTTGCTCAACCTAGATGTAGTAGGGAGGGCCTTGGACTTTCCACAGGGCAGGGTGCCTTACCCTCTCTTAGGACTGGAGGGAATAGGATGGGAAGGTATGTGGAGGGAGTGGGAGGAGAGGAGGGAGTGAGAATTTGGATTGGTATTTTTTAAGTAATAAAATATTAAAAAGAAAGAAATGACTGTGACCATTAAACACTTATAATCAACCCATTTTAAATGAAAACAAACATTTATAAATAATCATTTTTGGGAATTTGGGCATTGTTTTCAATCCTGCTGATTGTTGGGTGATGTATTCTTAGGGTTTATAGAGGTCTTTCGGGGGTCTTGTTCCATCAAACCACATTAGCCTGGAAGGAATCCACAGACTCTCATTTCCTGTGGAAACAAAAGCAGAATCTCTTTTCCAAAGTAGCATATCCTTAGACTCCATTTTGAAGTCAAGATACCTTTATGCTGATTTAACTTAGCAGCCCCCAGAATCAAATGTCTCTCTGCAGTCAGAAAATTCAAAGAAAACACAATAATATACATAATCCAGACTCTCTGTGTATATTCCATCTTTACATAGCTTATTTTTCTTTACCCATTTAATCTATGTCTTTCTGTACTCTTTTATGTTACTTTTGTTGCCTCTTTAAAGACTTTGTTTTTTTAAAAAAAAAACTATTTCTTTTTAAACATAGTGTGTCTCATTTAGAGAGCTTTTATGTCTGAATCTGTCCTATTGTGTATCTGAAATTCTTTTCTGACAAGGAGCATTTTAAAATGGAAAGCAATGTGGTTGTGGCAGCCCTGGATGCTGGCTCCACCTCTCTTAGCCTTTCAGTATGGCGGAGGTATGTTTACCGCCTGCTCTGGGACCGTTGGGTGGGAGCAGTGCTCACCACCTCAATTCTGGGAAGCACCAGTGCAGCACATAAACCCTTTATGTCTGAGTAAAAGCTAAATCTTCCGTGCAGTATGCTGTGTGGCCTGGAAATATCTCCACGTATGGAGGTGGGACTCCGTCATGATTTCCTGCCTGTGTGTGCCTAGCAGACACAATCCAGCTGCTTCCCCAGGTGGGGGTGCTGAGTGGCAGGCATGCTCTCAGTTACTTTCCTCCTAAACCCAAGTGGGCATACAAGCACCCAGACCCAAAGTGTGTGGCTGGCCGTGCAGGTTAGCCTCCAATGTATGGGCTCCATTTTGTGGCAGGAGACTGCTCATTCATTTCCCGGATGCCCAGACTTGAATAATCACGCATAAACATATTAAATACAACAGTGCTTGACCAATGACTCTAGCATATTCTAGCTAGTTTTTACATCTTGGATTAACCCATTTCTAACAATCTGTGTATTGCCACAAGAATGTGGCCTCTAGTAAGTTTCCTAAGGTTCCAGCATGCCCTTCTCCTTTGGCAGCTACATGGCGTCTCCCTGACTCTGCCCACTCTCTTTCTTTATCTCTGTTTGGATTTCCTGCCTGGCTTCACTCTGCTAAGCCATTGGCTAAAATAGCTTTATTCATCAACCGATAAAAACAACACATACATATAGAGAAGGACATCCCATATTAGAGTCTCCTCAAGATAACAGAGTGTGCCAGAGAGAGACAACCGATGCCTTCTTCTGGCCCCCACAATATGCATCATGTGTCCCCACATATACACATACTGACACAAACACAAATAAATAAATCTTTTTAAAAATCTTTTTACCATGAATTGATTCTTTGTGGATTTCATATCATGCATTCCTATCCAACTCATTTCCCCATCCCCTTGCAACCTCCCTTCATCCTTGCGACTTCCCCCTAAACAAAACCAAACTGAGAAGAAAAATCAAAGAACAAACATAGCAAGCAAACAAACCAAACCAAACAAACAAAAAAGGGGGGGAAAGAAGACTCCCATCGTGGAAACTGTAGTGTGGCTTGTTGAGTTGCATGGTTTACCCTTTAGTCAATTCATCTTTACTTGTAAGTGTTCATTGCCAGAGCCATTGGTCTGGCTTGAGGTCTCTGGTTTCTGCTACACCACCAATAACAGGTCTGTCCCTTCACATACTCTAACAGTTCATAGATGAGGTGGATATTAGGATGGTCCAACTCACAGCCCTGGTTCTAGACCTGGCTTGGTCAGTCTGCCAGATTCCCCTCATGGTTGCTCCCAGCTGAGCTCTCCAGCACTGCCTCAGCCAGCTCACCTGGTGCAGCCTGCAGCAAGGAGCCGGGGCCAGTGCTCCTGTTCTCGGGTTTTCAGATCCAGCTCACTCACATTTAACCCCCCAGGGCCAGCTCTACTGTTTGCCCAGTGCAGGTTCCTCTCTCCTAGTTGCTATAGGGGACATACAAGGGAGGGGTGAGGTCAGCTCCCCTGCTCTCATGCCCTCAGGGCTGACTCACCTGTGCCTCCCAACAACAGGTTCAGCTCTAGTGTGCTGCCCAGAAAGGTACACACCTGAGCTAAGGAGTGAAACCATCTTTCCCAGGTGTGTATGGGGGGAAGCTCTTCCCTTAGAGGTAGGCCCAGCTCTCCAGCTGAAGTATCCAGTGAGGAGCAGGGCCAACTGTCCCAGGGCCAGTGAAGGGTGGGGCCAGCTCAGCATGGCTCCAGTGATTCCCTGTGCTAACATGGGCCTTGGACATCATCACAGACCCAGGTCCAGCAGGGTCACAGACCCAGACATAACCCTGGGCAGCAGCTCAGACCCACCCAAATTTCACCATGGCCCATAAGTAAATCTTTTATAAAGAGATATGAATGATATATATGGGAATCTGTGTATATATTTACCTAAGAGGCAAATACAGAACATATATTTCCTTCCTCTGTCAGCCAAGAGGGCCTAGAAACAATGAGGCCCAACTAGCACTTAGTGCCAAGACATCAACTTCTAATTCCATTCTTAACTAAAGATATCATGTTTTAAAACAGCTGTCTGTAGAACTAGGATTGTACATAATAGGCAAGAGGGGCCTGGAGTGGTTTACACTTCAGGACGCACTAAAGTCAACCAAAATGAGCAATAAAGGCCCAAACAAAACCAAAATTTGCACAGTGATGTAGGGTCCTGAATGGCACAGGACCCGTGTGAAAGTGCTCTCGACGGTGAAAGCTGGCAAAATCACGGGGCAATGTGTGGTAGCCCCAGGTTACAAGTCAAAATACATGTCAAATATTATTAATTCTAAACCGATGAAAAATAAAACAAAAACAAACGGGAGACACAGTTTCCGTGCAAAAAGAATTTCAAATAACCTAGAGAGACATTCTGTCGTGGATCAGATGGAGCATGATTCTGTACACCTCAACTCTGGGTCTCGTGTGACTGTCATCTAACAGAGTGGTGTAGAAAAGGGGAGGGTAACATTACGGGGGGAGACAGTACCTCAACCAGACAGCCAGGTCATGGAGACATGGGCCTGCGCACAATGTGATTAACAGGGCAGATAACTTCCATGACCTTCTTCCAGCAGAACAGGAAAACAAACTCTAAAAAGGGGAATTTTACAAGAACCACAGCATGCTTTGAGATTGTCAAGACGGTCAAGTTCATCGAAAGCAAAAAGTCTAGAGATTGACAGCTGAGAGGCACTGAAAGGTGAGGTGAGTGTGCTTAGTGTCCTGTGTGCATTACAGCAAGTGTATTGGGTACAAATGAAAAAATATGAGTAAAGAATAGAATTTAATTAATTTTTAAAAATCAGTTTGGGTTTGTTAATTAGAACAAATAGATTCTGCCAATGTAAGGTGTTAACACTTGGGGTTACTGGAGGTGAGAACATGGTAACTCTCTGTTCACAGATTTTTCTTTTGTAAGTGCAAAACTACTCTGAGAAAGTTAATTTCTTTAAGACAGCAGTGTTGAAAAATATTAGTTAATGATGTGTTACATTCTTTTCTGCTGTGGAACATTTGTTTAATGATGCAAAGATGTGCTGCATTCTTTTACGTTGCATTTGTTTAACTCTGTGAAGCTGTGTTGCTTTGCCTGCCTAAAACACCTGATTGGTCTAATCAGGAGCTGAATGGCCAATAGCTAAGCAAGATAAAGATAGGCTGGGCTGCCATGCAGAGAGAAGAATAAAAGAGGGAGGAGGAGGGAGAAAAGGGAAGGAGAAGAGGACACCAGTGGCCAGCCACCTTTCAGCAACTCAGGCTAGAACCACATGCCTCCACTCGGACTCTCCTTTGAACTTGGAGCCTTCCTAACAGCACATCTTTCAAAAACATCACCCTAGAAGATGCAGTGATCAGTACATTTTAAGACAAACTTAAGCCTTTGCAGGTGTTTCTTTTTGAGGAGCGGAGCTAAGTCTTCATTTCAGTTTGGTCTTAAGAACTACTCTGAAAACAAAGTCTCTGTTCCTATTGTTGAATTGAATGGGGGGGCAGGGTTAGTCCACATATATACAACTTCCTAAAGTCCATTACAGCATAAGTCCTGTCAGGCTTTGAAAGCCTTTCCCACGTCCATTCTTCCAAAATAGGAAATCAGCCATCGCCTCTACAAGACCTAGACTCCTATCTATATGGGCCTCCTGGGTATTCAAAACCCTAATTTCTGGGAAGATTTTGAAGAGCAATAAATCTGACGTCAGGATGGTCTCAGTTCACATCTTCCTCTCTCTTTAGCCAGATGTATCCTCCAATGACACCTTTATTCCAAGCCTGAGTGTGCGCGTGTGCATACAAACTTTGAACATTGCTTGTTACATGTGTCTCACTGCACCCCGAGACTTGGCCAGTAGTGAAGAGCTGTAAGTGGGTACAGTCTCGGGGACCTCAAACCTTCAATACATTTCCTTTCTGCCCTTCCTGCTCACTTTCATCCGGTGGCTCAGCTGGCAAAGGCACCTGCTCCCCAGTCCGAGGATCTGAATTTCATCCCCAGGAACCAAAAGGTGGGAGGAAAGAACGGGTCCCACACGTTGTGCTCTGACATCTACAGTGAGCCATCCATGTGTCACCCCCCCACACACACACACACACCAACAATAAAAATAAGTAGCAGAGCATGGTGGCCTGCGTCTTTAATCCCAACACTCAGGAGGCAGAAGCAGGCAGACCTCTGTGTTCGAGGTCTGGTCCTCAAAGACTAGTTTCAGGACAGCCAGGGCTGCACAGAGAAACCCTGTCTCAAAACAGTAAACGTAAATCAATAATACAATAATGACTGCTTTTCTTGTCGGGAAAAAATTCAGCATAGGCAAAGATGAAAGATGTGACGAGCATCGCAGAACAGCAAAGTTTCCAGGGAAGACGAAATAACCATATGTCACTCAGTCCCTGTCACAGCCGTGCAACACTAATCAGAACTAGCATCCTGAATTACTCCACACAGCTCGTCTGAGAACCACACAGACCTGGACGGAGAACTGTGGGTTGGATTAAAATTGACAGCCATGTTAAGTAGCAAAGTGGCGCGGAATGACGAAAGGAGAATGCAAATGAGAGATTTTAAGAACGAGCGATCAATCTACTGGACGTGTTGAGAAACAATTATGTTTCTGAAATAAGTCCAGCAACATTTCCCCAGTTCAAGTGCTCAGAAAGTTTACTTGCTGTCACACCTGTGTGTGTAGGCGTGTGTTTTGTATAACAATACGTGTATCAGTGTATGTGTGTGTGTTGTGTGCTTGTGTGTGTGTGTGTGCGAGCGCTCGCGTGTGCGTGTGTGTATTCTATGACATATATATACCCGGTATGCACAGCCATTTCCTCGATGAAATCAACAAGGTCAGACTGAGATTCTGTCCTCAATTATTGTTGGAATGTGGCTGAAAAGGGAAAGAATTTGGAATCAGTTGCCGTTGGCCAGGGATGGTTCCTCTCCTTAGATGCTACTCCCTTGTCGCCAATACATTCTGATCCACCTAACTGGCAGTTTTCCAAGGACGCCTGGCACTGTGAAGAGAGGTTCAAAATGGTGCCAATACGGTGACAGTGGAGAGAGCCTCGCAGATTCCCACTTGGAAGTCACTACGGTGAATTGAAAGTGTCTTTGCCTGGAGTTCTTTCTTTCCAGCGCCTGGTCTAGCCTGGGAGGGAGTCAAGGCCCCGGGTTAGGAACCCCAGTCTGCTGTGGTCCTGGCAGCCCACGGGCTCTCTGGTTGGGCAGCGTCCTCCCGCGCTTCTCTCGCGCCTCCGGGGGCCAGGGGCGAGCGGGGATGGGCGGGTCTCAGGAGGCGTCGGACCAGGACCTACGCGCTAGTGCTGGAGAGTTCCCGCCGCAGAGAAACCATGGGTGAGAGTCGGGTCGCGTCTCCATGGCAACCCAGTGGGGCCTAGCAGCGCAGGGAGAGCGCAGGGAGGGCGCAGCGGGCTGGACCTGCGGCCCAGGACTGCTTAGACCTTTCCAGAGAGCAGCGCAGGTAACCGACTGGCTCCGTGAACCGGGCCCGGACCATCCCCTCCATCCAGCTGGCGCAGGACAGCAGGGTCCACGTGCTGGGCAAACTAGGAGACAAGCTTCCAGCAGAACCATGGCCTTTGCCTCAGTTTCCCTCTTTTATTTGTCTGTACTTCCTGATTTAGTTTTGCCTCCCACCACCTCGCATTGCTGCCTCACTGGGGCAGTTCCTGTGGTGTGAATGGAGATTCTTTCTCCCTCCTTCCCTCCCTCCCTTCCTTCTTCTTTCCCTCTTCCTCCTCTCCTCTTTCCCCCTCCCTCATCCCTTCTCAGGTGTTTAATTGGTTCATACGATTTTTAGGGGGTTTAAATTGATTTTAACACTTCATTAATTTACATTATGTTAGTCCAAGCACACGTGTGTTTTTATGTGCCTGTGTGTATGTATGTCTATGTGTGTGTGTCTGTGTGTGTGTCTGTCTGTGTGTGTCTGTGAGTCTCTGTGTCTGTGTCTGCATGATGGGGGGAGTCTGTGTGTGTCTCTGTGCATCTGTGTCTGCGTGTGTGTGCACACGTGTGTGTGTGTGTGTATGCATATAGCTGCAGGTGCTCTCACAGAGCAGAAGAGGCATCAGAGTGCCCTGGGACTGGAGTTAGAGGTGCTTTTGAGCCACCTGACCAGTGCTGGGGCCCTCTATGCACCCTAAACTGCTGGACCACTTCTCTAGCCCCTTTCCTAGATGTTCTGTCCTAAATTTCCTGCTGTATTCATGCTTCTTAAAGGTCGAGAAAAGCCAATGAAAGAACACATCCTCTAAAGGCAAAGCATAGGAGCTCCATTAAGATGGACACTGGGGCTCCAGACAGCATCCTCTTAGCAGGAATTATGAACTGAACACTCCACAAGGCAACTGACACCGAGCTGCCACTGGGCTAATGACGAATGCATGCTGCTTTCAGCCAGTTCCACGTATTTCAGCCAAGGGCTGAGCCGGTATTCCTATCTGTGTGGGGCCTTCAAGCCAATGAAGGCCCACTCCCTTCTGTGCTGGTAGAAGCAAGTCTCCATACTCATAAAGCCCCATACTAAATAATGACTTACCAACAGCAAGAACTTCATCTTATATTAATAAATGTAAACACTTTATAAATCTAAATAATTTCCCCTCACAGATTAAAACTCAAGACGAACAAGCCAGATGTAGACGGTTTTTGGCATGGAGAACCAAGCCCATACCACAGCAGGGTAAGTGTGCAGAAACTTCTCTTTACTGAGTTTATCTTTGTGCCCAAAACTCCTTGATGGAGCACAAGTTCTGAAATGAATTGTTCCAAGAAGGATGTGCTGATTGCCTTTGGTAAGTAGACTGAGGGAAATTTCAAATAGCGTCTGGAGATTCTATTTACATGAGTCTTCCTGATGCTGAAAGGCTGATTCTACCCGGGAAGAGAGCATCCTCAGTAATGTTGTTGGATCACAGGCACAGACCCAGGCGGGCCTCCTCAGCACTCATGGGTCCCCAGCACACTTCCTGTTCACAGGTACAGACCCAGGCGGGCCTCCTCAGCACTCACAGGTCCACAGCACACTTCCTGTTCACAGGTACAGACCCAGGTCCCCAGCACCCTTCCTGTTCACAGGTACAGACCCAAACGGGCCTCCCCAGCACTCACAGGTCCCCAGCACAGCACTTCCTGGCCAGCTTGCTCCTTTCCTGCTGTATGAGTGTCTCTCTGTTCCTGTTGTGAAGATTTACCATGTTTTCTCAACATGTAAACACAGCCCACAATATACGTATATCCACTGAGCAGCGAGAATGAGATATTTTAGTTAAGGAGATTGGAAAACATTCAGTGTGGTAGAAAGGGAACCAAATTCCTTTTCCCAACTCTCTGTCCTATCTCTTCTCCTCGGGCATCAGCGCCATGAAGATTTCTCTATCCATCTGGCCACTGGTGGGGCTCAAATTGGGGAAGCAGCAGATACCTCAGAGCCCAGTCTTGACTGTGACTGCTGTTGACTCAAAAGCTCCAGGTGTCTCACTTCCAGGCTCAGGCTGTGGCTCTGACACGGGGAAAGAAGAGCGAAGAAGCGTAAACAATGATGACTCTATCTGGAGCCCTGCTCCCTTCCTCTGACAGCCCTTATTCTCAATGAGAAAACAGAACATATTGCAGTATAACTGGACTTCCCGAAACACACACACACCACACACACAAAATGCGAAATCTTAAATAACAAGAAAGCTCATCTCTGTGTCAGACTGAGAGAGTCATCTCTAGACCCAAAGTGATTGCTTCCGCTCCAGTCATTGTGACTGGCTTGCCTTCCATCATGGCAGTGTTCTTAATAAAGGGGAAGGAAGGGCAGAAAGACTTTCCTTCTAGGAGTCTGGACTTAGGATAGCTCGGCTTATAACCACTTGCTTGCCTGAGTGAAGCTATAAACATTCGATAGGAACCATACTCAGATTTCAACTCTGGATCTTTTGTGCAGACTAGAGATTTATAGATTCACTCTGGCAATACTGGTGAGTTCACACTCTCAGTTAGCCACGCAATGGTGAGGGCAGACCAGCACCTCACCCCAGAACACTGAGTGGCTGAGCTGGCAATGCTCAGCTGGTCGGCATATTTTCAGTGCTTTCTCAGCCTATGGTATTTTCAGTATATGATGGCCCTGTCCCACCATAGCCAACTCCACTGTAAGTTGGGGGGGGGAGCATCTGAAAGGGTGAAGAATGACCATTGCTGCACTCCCAGCAGACTCTGCCCCACTGAACCCCAGAGAGATGGACAGAACACTGGTCAATGAAGGATGTGGGGTCTGAATGGAAATACATCTGGCTCCAAAGCTTGAATTCTTTCTCCACTGGAAGTGGATTGCATTGAAGAGTGAGAGGCAGCCTGCCTAGAGTCCACATCACAGTCGGGTCAGAAGGAGCATGTGTGGGGTCCCTGGTGTGACTGTATGTAACAGTAGGCGACAGTAAGACAGACTGGGGGCCTCAAGCCTGGGGCTAGCAGATGGCCTCAGCCCTGCAGATCTGAAGGCATGGCTGGTCTCTGCATTCATTCTTTGAAAACAAAGTAGGCTGTAGTGAGTGTTAAACCCTGAAGTGCAAAGGTTATTTAAAAACAGACTTGGTCTTTAGAGAACTTAGACGTTACTGGAGAGAGCTGGACTTGTTTGGGTACAGGATAGTTACAGAGCAGAAGATAATGAGCACCCTACAGTTGCCCTGAAAGACTATCACTCATCATGGTAGGCGTGTGGCCAGACACTGTGTACTGTGGTCTCCAGAGCACAGAGACCACAGACTCTCACGGTGTTAAGGAACCAGTAAATGTGGCTCATTCTCCAGGGGTTTGTTAGCGAGTTCATAAACACGTTCCTCTGGTGTTTCTTGAAGCAGCCTGTTTTCAACAAATTCTTAGCACCTACTGTGAGCTTACATAGCTCTAAAACCATATAAACATGCAAATATATATCAAACACTGATAGGAAAAGGAAGGTGTGTGTGCAGTACAAAAATTCACTTGGTTCTGTACGTTACCAAAACCAAAATCTACTTGTGTTGGCGCCCACCCAGTCTTCTACTCCAAAAGGCAGCCGCTTTCCGTGATTTGGCAGGGTTCCCTCCCAAGCCTTTGGTGTCTAGCCCACTATCTTCAAATAACGCGCTTGGTTGAGTTTTCCATTTTAGGCACTGTCTATTGGCTTTTACACAGGACATCTCTCTCTCTCTCTCTCTCTCTCTCTCTTTCTCTCCCTCTCTCACGCACGCACACATACACACACACACACACACACAAACACACTTTTTCTCCCCTGTCCCCCAATTATTCATGATTTTGGTAGCATCCAAATCTCTATATGTCTTCATAATAGTCTTCTTATGACTTTATAAGCCACATCCATCTTGAAGGCTGACTGAGATCATTTTCCCTTCCTGTTCAAATTTTTTTTTTCCTGGAGTTAGTGATCCTGACATCAGAAACTTTTGGAGTCTTCTTCTTTCTCCGCAGTTCCCTTCTTTAAAGGAGGTAGGGGTGGGATTTCATCTTTAAAATAAAGATGTAAACCTTATTTTAAAATAAATTTCTTTTAAATGATCTTTCAAAAGATGCCTCGCTCTTTGGACCTGCCCACCTTCTCCATCCTGTGAATTGCTTTCCTTGGTCCCTGAGCTCACTTCTCACTCAGTCCAGGACCACCCATGGTATGGTGCTGTGCCTACTTGGGGTGCTTCTTCCCTCTATAAAGTCCCTCACAGGCATGCCCAGAGGCCTGTCTCCCAGGTGAGTCTAGATTGTCAAGTTCACAGTCACTATTAACTGTTACAGCTTGCTACTTGACTCCCACGATTTTCGCCTTTGTAGACTTTGCAGGTTAAAATGTGCATTCGCTTCGTTTTAGTAGGACTTGAGAAAGAAGCAGACTTTGCGGATTCATCCATCTTTACCCAAAGCCTGCTTTTCTTCTGCTGAGCCTCTCATAGTCTCTGCATTCTTTGACTGACTCCTCAGCCACTCGTCTCTTTCACAGTCTTATAAAGGGATCTAAAACTCAGAATGCCACTGCACACACCAGTAAACTCTTCTCATCTTCCAGAGAACTGAGAAAGATTGAGTCTTAAAGAGCAGCTTCCTACCTGAATCCCCAAAGCCCTTCCTGACCCTGCTTCCCCTGTGTGTCTTCTTAACACTCAAGGGCCCTTCCCTGGGAGACACAGAGTCACAGCTACGCTTGCTCATTTTGTGGTGTGTTAAGTACAGTTTTATCATTGGTAAAAAGAAATTTCGATTTTTTTGACCTAAGCCCCTAGAGCAGGACCATAATAAGCAGCAACAGTACATTCTTTCTGCACACTGAGAATTCTTTCTGACTGACTTCCGTGACTCTTTGGGACTTCTGCCTGGCCCAGACCTTCCTGTTCACCCCACATTGCTCTTCCCATGCCTGATCCTCACCAGAACAGGCACACTTAATGGGTTCCTCTAATTTCTTGCGTCTTCGGATGAAGAAATGAGAAAGAAATGGGGATGGGGCATTCTGGGGTGCGGTGTGAAGGTGGATGCTGAAGTGTTAGCTGGGGGCCAGTTATGCACAGGATCAGTGACTGTGAATGAAAGAAAACTTGGGAGGAGGAAGGAGAGAAAGGGAGGAGATTCCCTTGAAAGACAGATTGTGTTACTAACAATGTTAGAGAAAGACTAAGAAGTGTCACCACACAAAACACATTTGCCTGCACATTTTATAGGATGCCATTGGGCATATTAGCCACTGGTTACATTAAAGGGGAAAGGGGCCTGAGTGTGTAGACCAACTGTGCACACTGGCACCAGGCACACCTAATATGACCTGGTGTTCTTCGGTGCATAATTTTTCGACATGTTGAAACCATCTAGAACAGCTGAGAGTCTCTAGTCGGTGTGATTGGCACAGGAGGGTTAGCGTTGTATAACGCTCCCAGGGTTATGCCTCTGAAGAGAGGAATGACCTCTTTGGATAGCAGCTAAGACAAAGTTGGGCCCTCTCTCCACCAAAGCCAAGAAGCACAAAGAAAAAAGAAAGCTAGAAACAGAGCCAGGAAAGAAGCTCAGGCAGTGGTGACCAAGGCCCCACAGGGACTGAACCTAAACCAGCGACAGCGACATCTTCTCTCTCACACCTCACTGACTGGAAGAGCATGGGAGTCAGGAGCAATGTCAAAGACACAAAGAGCCACAGTACGCCATACACAGAGAGCCGAAAGAGGAGGAGCTAAGAGTTCAGAATTAGGAGGAAGCAGAACGGTCTGAGAAAATGTTGAGATCCAGAACAACCAGGGGTACGTGGGACACACAGCCAGGGGTACGTGCGACACGCAGCTGTGTGGCGGTAGTTTCTTCTCAGAGTCTGCTTGGGAGTCCTCTGAGGGTCACACCTGAGAACACACCATTTTCACCTTCTCACACTGCTGAGACTAGGCTATGCCTTGAAGTTCTCAGGGATTGTTGCTGTTGACCATACAAACATGTGGTGCAGCTGTCTCTGGGCTCTTCTCACTAAGTCACTGTGTGAGGAGTGACTGTGTACAAATGACAGTGCCTGGGAGCCAGGACAGAGCCGTGAACTCTGCCCACGCAAATGCCTCCACTCATCACGGACATCAGATTCTCTGCACGTCGCTCTCCACACAGCTCAGAACGTGAGGTGGGGCTGGAAGTTTGGTTCAGTGGTGGAGCGCTTGCCCACAGGTGTAAGGTTCTGCGATCAAACCGTTGTACTGCAAAGGAAAAGAGATTCAAGGTAGACTATGGGTCATGAATGGTGCTGTTGGCCAGTGATCCAGGAATGTCAGACCTCACTCCAAGCCAGTCTTGGGGGAGACATACCTGCATTTAGCATGGCAGAACCAGGTGAGGCACTGGTTGACAGAGGCACTGAGGCCCCCGCCTCATGGTGTTAGTGGCACCATGTGCAGGAACCATCATTCTGAATACCACGAAAACTTTGTCAGTATGCGAGAATGAAAGGGCGAATATTAGGGAAGCTATTGTCCTTTTTCTGTTGCTATAGCAACATGTTCAAAGCTGGATGGTTTATAAACAACAGAGGTACAGTCAGCTCAGTTTTGGAGACTGGAAGTCTAAGAGCAGACAACCTCACCCGGCTGTCTTTGCTGATGGCATCACACAGAGGTGTGCCGAAGAAAAGGAAGCCGGGGAGGCTCAGGGGCCGGTGTTCCTTTCTTCAAGACTCAGCCCCACAAGACTTACAGATTCCTGCAAGAACTAAATCACCAAATTGTCTTCCACAAGGCCACACCTTGAGGATCCCACCCCTCTGCTTCAGCAAGCTAGAAACCACACGTGCCAGCCTTCGGGAGACACACTCCAACCACACACTGATAAGAGTAGCTGGCAGATGAGGGGTGATGACCCTTGGTCAGGTTTGATCACTGGGATGATGAGAGAGCAGAATTTCAGGAACGGACCGGAGGTGGCACCAGCACTACTTGCTGGTCCGAAGGAGAGTTTACTCCTGGCAGCTGGGAGCAGTTGTGCCCTGTAAAGATGTGGAGCAGACTGGAATGGGAGCCGGTTTCAGCACGGAAGGTCAGGTAGTCTGTTTGCACCTGGGATGTTTTCAGAGTCCCCCAACATCCTGTGGAATTGCTAATAGTGGACAGGATTGGACTGGATGCCTGGAGTTCAAGACTTGAGATGGCAGAAACTTCCAGAAGTTAGCATAAGCTAGCAAGGAAAGTTCGTGGGAAATTTCCAAAGTTCAGAAAGCAGAATATTCCTTTAAGATTTTATTTCTTTAAGTCTAGTATCAGAAAATAGGTCTTAGCATTGCTTATCTGACTCTTCCCATCAAGGCCTGGTGAAACATCGGGCCGTGTTGCCAGGTAGGAAAGGCAGAGGCCTATGCTCAGGTCACTAGCGTTGCCATCTTATCACATGGGGAGGTGTCCTGAGATGGCTCACTTACCTCCTGTGCTGTATATGAGGACAAACGTTCATTCTCGGTTTCTTTGGAGCTTCCATGGATTAGTTTGTGAGGGAAGTATTTGTTCTCCTTTGTAGCTACAGAGCTTCCCCTGGAGAAGAGGCCAGCACCTTCCAACTTACACTCCCCTCCCTGCTTGCTTCCCTCCCCATGTGCTCCCCTTCCTATGTGCTCCCCTCCCTGTCTGCCCCCTCCCTGTCTGTTCACTGAAAGGCTTCTCACTCATGATGTGAAAAGCTGTTACAGAGCATATCTGTGATGTCTATTTTAACATATTATCCCCCTTTCAGAGGAGAAAACAGGGGATGCTTAGGTTTTCATGTCAATAAAGATGCTGGAATATCATAGAGCTTTTCATCTCTGTTAGGGGCTCCCATTCACCATTAGATCAAAGGCTTTAGAAGGTCCTTATTCATGCACCCCTTCTTTAGAACGAGGGTGTGTGGCACCTCCTCTAAAATTCTTGCAAGTGCCAAAGAGGATTAGACAGGACATGACCCTCCATCACAGGCAGGCCGTTACTGACAGGACATGAGGCTCCATCACACGCAGGTCGTGAAAATAGGCTTTGACTACTGCTAACTCAGCAAACACTCAGGACTACAACAAATGTGTTTAGATGGCAAGGAATGGGCCTGAGGGAAAGCATGTCCGTGGCTGAGTAATTGATTTTGAGGTAGAGAACCATGAAGCTATGACCTGTCGAATTGCAGAGACCAGCACTGCACCATTCTGCTGAGGAGGCGCCACACTGACCACTGTAAACTCACAGGAGTTGGTCAGGAAGATGCTGGGTCACCTCTAGAACCCCTCTGCCTACATCTGTGTCTCCATGTGCTGTAGTGTCTGATGTGAGCACCTTTGAAAGGTCGAATTGCATGCAATAGCCTGGCAACTCAGGGAAAAGAGTCTATAATTTATTTCAGAATGAGTTTTCTTAAAGAGACTTTGAAAAAAACAAGGTCTCCTAAGCTTTCTCACCCGCCTTGAAAACTCATTTTCTTATGATTCCATGTCTCCTAAAGAAACATGCTCTTTCCCTGCCTCCTCCTTCCCATGCTGACATCCCTATTTATGTGATGAGCTGCCGTTGTCCCTCTCCCAAGCTCTAAACCCATGCTTGATGACTCCCCACTACCTCCCCAGTGCAACAATGATGTGATTATTACTGATTTGCTTTGTCCCCTTCCAGAGCTGCCTTGGTTTAGAGAATGTGGCAAGGCCATTACAGTTGAGCTCATGTTGTTCCTTGTCTTTTTAAAAACCTGACCATGAAAACATGGTGACTCAGGCCTGTAATCCCAGGGGTCGGGAGGCTGAGACAAAATGGTTGCTATCATTTTGAGGCCAGCCTGAACTACATCCTGAGTTCTGGGCCAGCCTGAGCAACAGAGTGAGACACAGTCAAACAAATAACAACACAAAGTAACCCAAACAGAAGTCTATGTTTCAAAGCTCTTTGAGAGGAGAATCCACCAGCTGCTATACTGCCCTGTCTCTTCTGGATATTTCCATGTGTCTTCTATGGTCTCAATTTTATTTCTTCCATTTTATTTCACTGTAGACGAAGTTTCTGTCCCTCCCAGTCCTGCAGCCATTCAGTCCCAAACACACAGAGGCCTATATTAATTATAAACTGTTTGGCTTATTGCTCAGGTTTATTAATAACTCTTTCAACTTAAAGTAACCCATAATTCCTATCTACATTTAGCCGTGTGGCTTGGTGTCTTTTTTCAGTGAGGCAGTCTCATCTTGCTTCCTTTGCATCTGACTGGTGACAACATCTCCACCTTTTCTTTTCCCAGAATTCTCTTAGTCTGGTCACCCCACCTATACTTCCTGCCTGGCTACTGGCCACTCAGTGTTTTATTAAACCAATACAAGGGACAAATCTTTACAGGGTTCAAGAGCATTGTCCCAGAGCATTTCACAAATGATATTTTTATATATTCAGAAGGTACAATAGGTTTTAATCATGTATACACAAGGTAGAGTGAGCAAGGCCAGGAGATTAGTGTTGTCACCTTAAACGTCTATCGTTTCTTACCGGCAAATGCACTGATTAGCCTGTCCTAAACACTCCGAGATGTGTGGTGTTCGCCATTGATCATATTCACTGTATTGCACCACAAACACCAGTACTGCCAACAGTCCCATGTCTCTTTCTCATCCTCTCTCCCTCCACCCAGTCTGGTAATAATCAAGCTGTCAACATCTCTGAGAGCAGCTGTTCCAAGACTACAGGAGTAGATGGTGGTGTTAGGGTCCTGGAGAAGTTCCACAAAAGACCACCAGTCACATATGCAATCAGCAAGAGCATTTTATTATTCCAGCATGCTGGGGTGTGGCCACACACAGAAACAAGATGGCGAAAGACCCCCCCGAGAGGGACCTGTGGGCTCCTCTGCAGCAGAAGAGGAGGTCCTAAACCAGGTTATGTTAGATATGATTGGCTTAAGAAAGTGACAATCATACTATTGCTTTCTAATTGGTCAGGGCTAATCAGAGGCTGGTCAGGACTACAGTTTTCCATTTTTGGGCAGGCCTGGACAAGTCCCAGGCCTTGTCCTTGAGCTGCTGACTGTGGCTTAGGCCTAGCCTGGTACTGTCTGTATGTACCAGGCCTCATTCTTGTTGCTAGGGGTGTTGAGGATCGTCCATTGTTTGTGGCTCTTTCAGACACTGCCTGCTCAGTCTCAGGAAACCAAAACTGAGGCCTGATCTCTGAGAGAAGACCAAGCAGCCTGTTATGATGTCCGCTTGGTCCTCTCAGTGGGTGTCTGTCTGTCTGTCTGTCTGTGAGAACGCACTTCATAAGTCCTCTTTCTCCATTCTTGCTGTCGCAGATGTCAGGACTGCACAGGCTTTTATGGCTGAATAGTATTCCATCGCGTGTCTCTGCCACGTTCTCTCTGTCATTTCCTGGGCTGGGAGATGTTTGGTTTGAGTCTGTGTCCTAGCTTTTGGAAATAGTAATAAATTTGGGTTGTGGGTGCCTTTCCAACATGCAGATTTAAGTCACTTCAGTATAAAATCTGCAGGGGGATTGTTGGATCATATTGTAGTTCTACTTCGATGTTTAGAAACTTGCATGATGGCTACATTAGACATTCCTGCCCACACTGCACAAAGGTTCCTCTTGTTGTTTCCTATCACTTGGTCTTTTTCTTTTCATACTAGCCATCCTCATGGTGGTGACACCCCAAGTAGACGTTCTCATGGTGGTGACACCCCAAGTAGACATTCTCACTGCATGATACCCCAAATAGACATTCTCACTCTATGACCCAATAGACATCCTCACTGTGTGACACCCAATAGACATCCTCACTGTGTGACACCCAATAGACAAACATCCTCACTGTGTGACACCCAATAGACATCCTCACTGTGCGACACCCAATAGACATCCTCACTGTGTGACACCCCATAGACATCCTCACTGTGTGACACCCCAATAGACATCCTCACTGTGTGACACCCAATAGACATCCTCACTGTGTGACACCCCAATAGACATCCTCACTGTGTGACACCCAATAGACATCCTCACTGTGTGACACCCAATAGACGTTCTCACTGTGTGACACCCCATAGACATTCTCACTGTAGTGAGACCTCCAAGTAAACAAAGAAATCTTGAGCAGAAAGAACAAGTCCAGAATCACTGTACCTCAGACCACACTAAAGCTCAGTTGTAGGGACATAGCCCCACCCATTGGGGGCGTGTTCGCCTCGGGCTAATGTTTACGGATAAATCTGCCGGGCGTGAGCCCAGCAGCCCTTTTTTCTTTTGCTCCGCTTTTCCGGTACACCGCGGGAACCTTTGGTCCTGTAAGTTTATTTCCTTATTAAAGCTGTATATATCTATATAATCTGTCTACATTCATTTGCGCCACCACACTCAGTCACCAAGGCAACATGGCTTCATCATAAAGACAGACACACCCTCGTCCAGCCTTAATATGAGGGTTTGTGTCTAGTCTTACTGTAATTTGTTATGCCATGTTTGGCTGATATCCCTGGGAGGCCTGCTCTTCTTTTCTAAGGGAAAGGGAGGAGGAATGGATCTAGGGGAGAAAGGAGTGGAGGGAGTGGAGGTTGCAGCCAAGATGTGATGTATGAGAGAATAAAAAGAAAGAGAAAGAAGAAGAAGAGGGACACACAGATCAATGAAGCAGAAAAGCCCAGAAATGACCTAATGAATTTACAACCAATTGAATGTTTACAAGTTGCTAGAAACACAGGGAAAGGATAACCTTTTCAAAAAGCTGCTGGGGAAAAAAGAAGCTATATTCTCATCAGATACAAACAGCAACTCAAAAAGGATTAAAGTCTGGAATGCAAGACCCGAAACTAGAAAACTACCAGAAAAAGGCTTAGGAAAAAATTTGAGGACCTTGATTTTTGTAGGGATTTTTTTTTTAATATGGAGAACCCTGGAAACACAGAAAACAAAAGCAAAACTAACAGATGAGATTCCGTTAACCTAAAAAGTTTCTTGCTAGCAAATGAAGCAATCAACAGATCCCAAATGACAAGCGACAGAATACAAGCAGCCAGTAGAACACATGTGACAGCCAACAGACTATGCAGATGTATTTGTGAATTATTATCTGACAAGAGGTTAATATCCAGAGTACACAAGAACCTCAAACAACGTAATACCGAAACTCAAGCAAGAGGGCTGAAGAACTGGCTTAGGCCCACACCTTTAGTCTACACACAGCTCCCTCCTCCACCCCGCTGCTCCCGCCATTGTGATGTCATCAGCCGTTTTCTTCCCTCTTCTGCTCCAGATGTCCCGACATTTAATTCCAGACTACGCCATCACCACGCAGGCCTTTGTACCTTTTTCCTCTGGCCTCTCATGTCAAAGGCTTAAAGCTGAAGGGTCTGGCCCGACCCCCGAGCCCTCTCTCGTGAGCTGTCCCCACAGATGAACCTGAAGGTAAAGACTGGGTTTGCATGCCTTAGGCAGACACAGCCCACCCAGTGTCCAAATCTGATGACTCTCAGAGCTGCTTTTTATTCCAGTTTGGCTCCTCAATCAACTCTTATAAAATTGAGATACGACTCCTACTTAGGGTATGTTGAATGAGTCCGTGATAGGAAGCAAAGAGAAATCCTTAATATAGTGTAGCTGGGGAGTGACTGAGGAAAGAGATGAGGATATAAAGAACTCTCATGCCAAACTACATGAAGGAGACTAGAGCACCACTTTTTGCTTTTATTTTAAACTTTGCTCAAACTACAGCTCTCGAATCACACTCCTTTTCTCTGCACAGGCACACCTTCATGCCTTTCTGCTGTGCTTGCAGCACTTCTTCTCCCCCTCTCTCTCATGGACATAAATATATGTGTTTGTGCATGTGTGCATGTGTGTGCGCATGCGTGCATGTGTGTGCATGTGGGGGTGTATGGGTGTGTGTGTGTGTGTGCATGTGCACATGTATTTGTGCGGATGTGTGTACGGGCATGTGTGCATGCATGCGTGTGTGTGTGTGTGTGAGCAGCAAGCATTAGCCACACCACAGCCTAGACTGTACACTGTCCTGAAAAACTTTCTCTACCAAACATGCCAGTCTCTTGCTTTTGAATTCCACCTCACTTGAGTTCTCAGGGCAGGAATAGAACAGAGCCCTATTCTTTACAGAATATAGCCATGCTGTCCATAGAAACGAGCTTGACCTGCACTGTTGACATCTCCCTTAGCATTCTGTCCTTCTACTCCCTCTCGAAAGGCCCATTAAAGTCTGCTTACAGCAATTCCATTCTGTGAAACAGATCTGAAGGCCTATGAACCACGTGGTCAGGTGGTCACAGCAATGACCTTACTCCTCAGTAGCCATTTTCGGTATAATTTATTTTTACACTTTCTGTGACAAAATATCTCAAAATCAGCCTAAAGATATGTCTTAATTATTGTTCTATTGCGGTGACAAAGCACCAGGGTAAAGACAAGTTATAAAATAAAGTGTTTAATAATGCTTATGGCTTCAGAGGATTAGAGTCCATAATAGCAGAACCAAGGGTTTAATAGTGCTTATGGTTTCAGAGGGTCAGCGTCCATGATAGCAGAACCAAGGCATGGTGGCAGGAACAGCTGGAAGATTACATGTTGATCTACGAGTAGGAGGCAGAGAGCTAACAAGGGACAAGGGAAAGCTTGGACTCCTCAGAGCTCACCTTCCTGACACACTTCCTCCAACCACGAGTCTATTGGAGCCCTTCTCATTCGAGCTACCAAAGGAAGAGCATTTATTTGGTCTCATGACTTGAAAGGAGACAATAGCTTGGTGTCTTGCGTCTGTCTGTAGCTGGAAGCAGAGAGGTGAATGCTGGTGCCCACTGGGCTTCCTTCATTGCTTCCCCTTTCACTCAAGCTGCTCAACTGCTTGTGTTTAAGGCAGATCTTCCCTCCTCAGTTAAACTTCTCTGATGGTACCCTCACAGATCCACCCACAGCTGGGTTTCTAGATGATTCTAGAGTCCAGTCAAGTCGATGGTGAAGACATCACACGTGCATTTGCAGATTCAAGACACGGCAGACACGTGGGAAAGCTTTGTAGGAGAGGGAACACTGGGTTTGCTGTGCTTGGGGGCTTTTGGCACAGAGGGGTTAGAGGGAGGATAACTAGAAAGAAGGCATTCTGGGTGATTGGTTTGGGTAACATATTCATCCTTCTCTGGCTGTTTCTGAGCTGGAAAGGGAGTAAAAAGGAAGCTCAGTAACCAAGTTATACTGCCATCTGGTGACACCTGCCTCAGGGTTTGGCCTTCTGAGCTGGCTGGTGTGGAAGTTGCAGGACAAAGTCTGCTGTCACATGGTCTGGCCACCAGTCCCTCGACTAACTGGGCTCTCATACTGCAGGTTGAGAAGACAGGGTACAGCCACAACTGTAACCTGCACATTAACGACTTGGTATCAGGTGGTCGTGCTGTGTTGAAGAGCCTGAATGACCTCAGGATCAAGTTAGGACTAGGGAGTGGGAAAGACTTCACTGGGAAAACAGAACTCTTCTTGTTAACAGGATACCCTCTCAGAAAGTGGCAATGATTTGCTCAGGGGAGACCTCGGACCTATGCTGAGTGATGTCTTTGTGGTCATTTTGCAAAAGTAGATCACAAACTGTGGGAATCACATGATACTTTTGTTACTGACCCAGAATCTTATCAAAGGCTACTGAATCTGGCCAGGGCTGTATGTGATAGACGACCCTCAAGAAATATTTGTGAAAGGAGTGCGCATGCTGGACCAACAGATAGTTGGATGACTGTGATGTGGGAGTCCCCTCTGTGTGCTGTGAATATGTTTTATTACCATTGGCTAATCAAGAAGCTACTTTGATCTATAGCAGGGCTGAATAGAGCTAGGAAGGGGAAACTAAACTGAATGCAGGGAGAAAGAAGGCAGAGTCAGAGAAATGCCATGTAGTTCCAAAGGAGAAGGAGAAAGACACCAAAACCTTACCAGTAGGCTGAAGCCTCGTGGTGATACAAAGACTACTAGAAATTGGTTAATTTAAGATGTAAGAGCTACCTAGAAATATCCTGAACCATTGGCCAAGCAGTGTTGTAATTAATATAGTTTCTGTGTGATTATTTGGGTCTGGGCAACTGGGAAACCAAAGAACAGTCTCCGTTTACAGACCAGTGTGTGTGATTTCTTCTGCTCTGCGAGTCTTGAATTCTAACTTACCATAGTCACAGCCAGGAAACAAGTCATTGGTTTATTAATTTGACAGCATCAGTGGGGTAGAGTCCTTGTTTTGCACTCTATGTTGGAGCAATTTTGAACCCCACTAGCTTGTTGCACTCCTATATGCCAAAGAAATGTCAACAAAAGAGCTCTTCTATCCCTGCAGAGGCGTGCTGAGCACTTGCAGTGTCCTGGAGCACTTTCCTCACGAGGGAGCACCCACCCTGGTGGAGCACTACATCCATGCTAGGGTGCTCACTCTATGCTGGTGCACTCCCTCCGTGCTGGAGCACTGCTCGGGGTTATGGGGAGGCAGTGATGAGCAAGATGATAGCTCTTTTCTTCTCAGAGCCGATACTAACAGAAATAAATCTTATTTACACTAAAGAGGAATGCAAGTAGTTATCAAAAAACGTATGAAAATGAAAGGCCGTGGTTCTATTCTTCTCAATATCAGGACTCCAATTAAAAGTTAGTCATGCTCTCCATGGAAGAATTGCCACACTTCCTTTGCTTGGGTTTAAGTTTGGTGGGTTTTTTGTGGGTTTTGCTGTTGGTTTTATTTGGTTTGGTTTTGTTTGTTTTGTTTTGTTTTTTGAGACAGGGTATCTCTGTATAACAGCCTTAGCAGTTCTGGAACTCACTCTGTAGACCAGGCTGGCCTTGAACTCACAAAGATCTGACTGTCTCTGTCTCTCAAGTGCTAGGATTAAAGGCATGCACCACCCCACCACTGCCTGGTGGGTTTAAGATTTAAGCAAAGATTGACAAAGTCTTTTGGCCTTACTCCAGGACTACCATGAAAGACTTCAGAATGACACTTTGTACTTAGCCCCTCTCTAACGACATCAAGGCTGGTCAATGTCCTTCTGGATAAACTAGAGAGACAGCTTTTCTCAGATGGTGTTGGGCAATTCTGAAAACACAGGATTTCGGGGCTTATTGTGATCAGTACCATAGATTTTAAGATGATACACAGGACTCCACGAATGGGAAGCTGAGGCCTGTTTCTGACCCTTCTACAGATGAGCTATGTAACCGTGGACATGACTGATGTCTCAGTGTGTCTCTGTCAAACCTCCTTGAGTTATGACAGACGTCTGTGTGTATCTATTTTCACTTGTTGGATCCCTAAGTGCTGAGCATTTGTTCAGAATTTCCCTATCCACTAGAATTAGCATATTCTAAAAGGATGGAGTTTGTTAGATTTTGGTTTGGTTCCATTTTTTGTGGTGTGTGTGGTGTGTGTGTGTATGTATGTGTGTGTATGTGTGTGTGTAAGTGGAGGGACTGATTGTTGTTTTATTTTGTTTGTTTGTTTGTTTTGAGATTTTGCTTTTCATCTTTTTAAGGGAGTGTTTTTTGGGGTTTTTGAGATAAGTATCTGGAAGTCACTATACAGCCTGACTGCCTGGGCAATGCAGTTGACTCTGCTTTCTTAGTACTGGTTATAGGTAGGCAACAAGATTTTATTTGTTATTTGTTTTGGATAATATATATATATATATATATATATATATATATATATATATATATGTGCACTGTGCTGGTTAGTCTTATGTCAACTTGACACAAGCTGGAGTTATCTGAAAGGAGGCAACCTGAATTGAGAAATACCTCCATAAGATCTGACTGTAAGGCATTTTCTTAATAGTGATTGATAGAAAGGGCCCAGCCCGTGTTGCCATCCCTGGTCTAGTGGTCCTGGGTTTTTATTGAGCAAACCAGATTGAGTAAGGCAGATTGAGCAAGCCATGGGGAGCAAGCCAGTAAGCAGCACTTCTCCACAGCCTCTGCATCAGCTCCTGCCTCCAGGTTCCTGCCCTGTTTGAGCTCCTGTTCTGACTTCCTTCAGTGATGGACTCCAATGTGGAAGTGTAAACCGGATAGAGCCTTTTCCTCCACAGCTTGCTTTTGGTTCTGGTGTTTCATCACGGCTATTGAAACCCAAAACAAACACTATCATCTCTGAAATGACCTTTGTTATTTACGAGTTAAAGCCACAGCTTTGCGGCTTCTTGAACAGTTGAGCCATTTGAGGAAGCAACAAATCCTTCCCGCCCCATCTTACTATGGATGTGTTCGTAGTTTGTGTTTGCCAGGCAGAACAGTAAGGAGGATGTTAGGCCGTGAGCAATTGAATAGAGCTACTGGCAGGAAAACGATTGAGAAGAAGTCAAATTTTAGGCTTAAAATTTGAAACTGTCTCACTTTTGTATATTCACCAGAGCGTCTCCTTGTGAAGCAGAGCTCCAGGAACTGATGGAACAAATTGACATCATGGTGAGCAACAAGAAGCTGGACTGGGAAAGGAAGATGCGGGCTTTAGAGACACGGTTAGACCTCCGGGATCAAGAGTTGGCCAATGCGCAGACTTGCTTGGACCAGAAAGGCCAGGAGGTACTGAGCACATGTCAGTAAAGAGTTCACACTCCAAACTCATTTGTCACTTACAACCCTGTCAGTACAGCTGGTGGTAAATGTGTGCTATCAAATAGACGCAGAGAGTAAGTCAGGCACTCACTGATGGAGACGCTCACTATATCAGTGCTGTCAGTAAATGTTAGCAGACATTTAAGGTACATGCGAAGTAAGAGTGTTTGGGAACAAAGGTAAAAACGTTTTTGTCTCCCGCCATGGAGACCAAAGCTGTCCTTGTTCAGCAGAGTTCAGGAGTGTTCACTGCCTCTGGTCTGCTGGAAAACATTCTGTGAACAAGCATATCGAGAGTTAATTGCCAAAGGAGAATGCATTTGGTAAAAGTGTGTGTGCATGTGCGTGTGTGTTCTCCTGTGTGTGTGTGTTCTTGGGTGTGTGTTCTTGTGGAGGGTATGCATGGATGTGTGTGAGTGTACATGTGTATGCATGTGTATGTATGGGTTGTGTGTTCTCATATGTGCATGGGTATGCGTGGATGTGTATGTATGGGTTGTGTGTTCTCATATGTGCATGGATAAGCATGGATACATCTGCATGTGTAAGTTCTCATGTGTGTGTGTTCTAGTGTGCGTGTGTTGTCCTGTGTGCATGGGTGTGTGTGGGTGTGCGGTGTACACCCGCAGTGTCCACTTAGAAAGGCTTCTTCCACTCCTCTGGCTGCTCACTGCTGAGCTGGTGCTCATGGGAGAATGTGAGAGCCCGTAGACCATGGGGGTTGCAAAAAAGTACGTGCAGACCTACAGGTCTGGACTCTTCCGGGAGAGGCATAAAGGGAAAGTTCTCCAGTCAGGAATCACATGCCACAGAAGCGACTTCCAGATAGAACTTGGTTTGGGCAAAGCTGAGGGCGTTGGTGTCTCACAGGTGGGCATGGCTGCGGTTTCCCTTGACCGGAAAGGCAAGTCCCCTGGTCCTGGAATATGCAAGGACCTGTAGTGACACAGATATGTAATAGATGTCTCATCTGCATTTAAACAGGATAATTCAAATCCTTAACAAACCTTCTTAAACATTTTTATTTTCTCGTTAATATGTTAGTTCCTCTAAAATGCAACTATTATCCATAGACTGCCAAACTGATAAGGGATGGAACCTAACTGAAAGAAAAATCTTTGTGTTACATTAGCAGAAGTTCTACATGAGTAACAATAGCACAGCCTCCCAAACAGATCATACAGGGTAAATTCTAAATCTTAATTTAAAATGCAAAGTGCTAACACACTTCCATGCTGTCCTCATACGTAGCAGTGGACCAGGCTAGAGACGTGTGGTTTCTGAGAATGCAGTTATTAGCAGCTATTTTAAGAACTGCCAGACAAATATTTACTCTTGGCTCGGTGCAGCAGTTTAACTTGGATTGCACTTTTCCTATTTTAAAGGTAATTCAGAAAAAGCTAATTTAAAGTTTGTTCTTCATGCAGGTGGGCTTACTTCGACAGAAGTTGGACAGTCTAGAAAAATGTAATTTAGTAATGACTCAGAACTATGAAGGGCAACTACAGACCCTCAAAGCTCAAGTAAGAGAACCTACTAAATGTACCGTCACATATTTGGATACACGTTCTGACCTGTACAATTTTTGTTTGTTTGTTTGTTTGTTTGTTTGTTTGTTTCGAGACAGGGTTTCTCTGTAGCTTTGGAGCCTGTCCTGGAACTAGCTCTTGTAGACCAGGCTGACCTTGAACTCACAGAGATCCACCTGTCTCGGCCTCCCCAGTGCTGGGATTAAAGGTGTGCACCACCACCACCTGGCAACCTATAAAATTGTTAAATTTAAAAAAAAAAAGTGTTTTACACACAAGGAAATGTTCTTGTGTCTTAATTGCATATTTGTCTCTGGCTTTCAGTATCCTCTGTGTCCTGATTTGTCTCTCCTACTAGGCTGTCAACTCAGATACCATCTGCATTACCTTCACTCTGACAGGGTACCAGACAGATAAATTTCTGTCTCTTCAGAAGCAATATTTTTAATGATTATTAGTTAAGAGACCCACAAAAACAAAACAAAATTATTTTCTATGGTTACTTTTTGTGGATAGGGTTTCTTGCATAGCAGCCTAAAATATGGATGTTTGCTACTCTGAAGTAAGTGGTTGGAAGAACCAAGTTGGGCTACTGATAGGCCATTCATAGAAGCCAGTGCCTCTGTACGTGCCATGAGAGGGTACCGGTTGCTTTGTCCCCATCACTGTGCTCCCCATTAGGCTTGCCTCAAGTCTCGTCCCCTTCCACGGACGTCTCATAGGCAGGAGTCCCCTCAGCATCGTGGCCCAGCAGCTGCTGAGGTCCCTAACCTAGTAAAGGAGTCAGTAGGGAATGTGCTGTGATGGGAACTCCGCCCACCAACACTTCTTGAAAAGCAAAGCTTTCATATGTAATAACCTAGTTAAAGGAGCCTGGAGCATGCAATGCTCCTCTTTAAATATCTTTTTTAGAAAGGGGATTCAGCCATTACACATGGAAGAAGAAAGATTTGAAGCCATTGCTTAACTGCTATTTCAAAATGTTTTGGACTAACCAGGTCTACATCTTGCCTGCAATTCAGGCATGTGCCACTAGAAGGCAGCTTGTACTGTGAAACTGCCTGGTTTTCTGAACTGAGCCCAGACGCATCGGAAATTTGAGGCAATCAATGTTGGCTTTTTTTTCTCCTACAAACATAGCAACACAGGTCCAAATTCACTCTGACAGTTGAGTTTGGGGATGTCTGAATCTTCTGGAGGGGTAGGTTATCTGTATTCTGCTGCCCTCCTAAGCACAGTTGAAAGCCCTGGACGTTGTAAGACAGCATGTGAACTTGGTAGAAAGGGGGGAGAAGAGGCAGGTTGCTGGGGGAGCTTGAGAGCCAGCACAGGGCACCAGTGATTCTCCTGGGATTTGTTTTAGCATGCCGCCCAGTCCAGACACAACAGTGGATGCAGACAGACAAGCAGTGGGCAGACCACAAAGCAGGAAGCCTACCAACACAAAAACTCTCAAAAATAGCCAAGTGCCTCAGAAAAATAACTATGACCCCGGTCCACCAGCAAATACTGAGTAAAAAACCTAGATTTCTACCCTCTCCCGGATAGAACTCCATTCCCAGGCCCCCTGCCTGAGTGGTGTCAAGAAGACCCAATGTGGATAAGGAATATATTACTAATGTCAAACCTCAGCCAGACCTCCCCAGGTCATGGAGCCTGGATTTCTAAAACCGTTTTGTGGGTAGAGAATGAGGGGCCCCACCCCCACCCCCACCCACCGCTCCTGAGGGTGGTGTCAGAGGAAGCCTCGTAAAGCAGCACGGTGAAGATTCACCTCATTGCACATGCTGACGTCTGTATGAGAAGCAGTAGTGGGTACCCGTGCCCTCCAGTCACACTGTGAGGGTCCTCGGAACGCCCCTTCCTCTCCGCTGCTATGAGGAGCACTTGCCCTTGGCACCTGACTTCCACTGTGGCCAGCAGTAGTCATGACCTTCCCTCTTCCCTGCTGCAACAAGTCAGACGCATAGTTCTGAGACACAGTGTCCTCCCCAGGTTTCCAGGTTCCTACAGGGAATCACTCACAATAGCAAAAACCAGCTCTCAAGTGTAAATGAAGACCGGATCAGCAGATGTCAGTGGCAGTATTAGGATAATCTGACTAGGACATTGAGGCAGTGGTCATAAAGATGATTCAGTGAACATTTACAAACATGCTTGAAATCACTAAAAATTTTCTAGCCAGGCAGTGGGGGCACACACCTTTAATTCCAGCAATCTGGAGGCAGAGGAAGGCGGATATCTATGAGTTCAACGCCATTCTGATATACAGAGTGAGTTCTAGGACAGACAATGATGCACAAAGAAACTCTGTCTCAAAACACACACATGCACATGTGCACACGCACGCACACACACACACACACTATTCTAGCATGCCCCAAAATTTGACCACAGTGTCACCAAGCTAAGTGAACCTCAAACAAGATAAACTCAAAGAAATATAGAAAAGACAAAAACAACCCCAGAAGCATTTGAAAGAGACAAGTCTCAACGAAGGGAAAAGCAACTTGGGGAGCGGCCACCTCTCGTGTGAAGGAGCAGAAAAGTCACAAATGATGAGAGAACAGGACTGTCGATTCTGGGATTCTGTTCCAAAGAAAATATACTTCAGAAGTGACAGGAAAACGAAGGCATAGTCAGAGGGAAACTCCAGCCCTTGTTAGCAGTCACGTTATCCTAACACAGTGGCTACCAGGGGTCTTCACAGGCACCAGAAAAACATCTGGAATAAAATCATGGGTCCCTGGCCACAGACTTTTCTTCTGCTCTTGAGTTTTGCTAATTATTTGATTTAAAAAATTAAATGCGTAATGTAATTTCCAGTGTGTGCATCAAAAATATTTCATATTTTTGTTTATAAAAGAGTTGGGATGAGAAGAAAATAAGAATTCCATGTTTGAACTAGAGAGTGTCAAATACCTGCAGACTACAGCAGGCTGTGCACATACAATCTGATGCCTGGAGAAAAGACTGGAAAAGATGTGCAGAGACACTCAAAACTATCCACAACTCAAAGGGGAGCCTTAAAATCCGTGAGCCACGGGACGACAGGAAAGTAAAACCAAAGCACAGGCTAGAGGAAGCCAGGAAACAAAACACAAGAAGCCACGCTTAAATCGAGCATATCCATAATTATATTAAACAAAAAATGGCCCTAACTGCACAATTTAAAGAGTGCCAGATACATAAAAACAGGACCCAGCTCAATGAGCTGTTCAAGGAATTCCCTTCAAATATGATGATACAGGGAAGCCAAAAGAAAAAAGACAGATAAAACTCCAGTATGCTATGCTTAAGAAACTAAAGACGACTCAGTGGAAGAGATTAGCCCTTCGACAGACATGCAGAGACTGCTACCGAATACACCAGAAGTTTGTGAGATAGACCCTGAGTCCGTCAGCGATGGCTTAGCAACCTCCGTAGCCATCTCTGCACAGAAAGAGTCAATGTAAACAATGAGCAGGGACTCTGATGTCTCCTCAGATGCTATGATACGAGGCTGTGGATGTACATGAAATACGAGCCACCTGTTACATCAACTGAGTTGTCAACACAAGATGGCATTGAGGAAAAGTGAGGAAAATGTGTGGATTATTTTTGTTAGGCTGTTAGCTTTGCTGCCTACACACCCTTCAAACAAAACTGAACCAAACATTTCCCAAGTGAGTCATCAGCTCATGCCCAGCTCAGGAAGGCCCAGTTCCACTCACAGGAGCCATGCTCAGCCTCGGTGGCTGAGTTTTAATAGCAGGTGCTATCCTCACTAGTCGGGACATTTAAGTTTTCTCGCGCTTTCTAATCCTGACTTTCGTTTTTGAAAAGCCGCGTGACAAAGGGCAGTTGGGAAGGCCAGCTGGAAGTAACTGGTCTATTTCCTGTCATTTACAGTTTTCTAAGCTAACCAATAACTTTGAAAAACTGAGGTTACACCAGATGAAGCAAAACCAAGTTCACCGAAAGGAAGCCCCCAGCAAAGAAGAAATACCCTTCGAGCTGAGCAGTTTGAACCAGAAGCTGGAGGTAAGCACACATTTGGTGTACTGGAGAAGTGGGAGTGGCCTCCAGGCGCATGGCACCCGGTATGGCCTCTCAGGGCACCTTCTACTTCAGGCACTTAGTGAATTCAGAAATAACTATGATTTATAATACACACATGCACACAGACTGGGAGAGCTGAAATAAACGAAAGTACAAAGACTCTTGCCACTGTTGAGTGAAATTGAAGGGCACCCTGGGGTCACTTAAATCGAATACCTAATAAATCTTTTAATGTCCATTTAAGTATTAGGAGAGCCTCAAAAGTGTTTTCAGAATAGGGCCTGACGTCCCAGCTTTTTTGTTTGGTTTGGTTTTCTTCAAAGGCCTAATGCCACTCCATTTAAGTTCTCCTGTGTGGCTGAGAATTTCTAAGATCCATCTCTGAAAAAAGATCTTTCTTCTCACCCTTTTAATGTTATAGCTTTAGCTAACACAGACCAGCTGTCTTTCTTCCTGTGTAAGGGATGGTGTCTCCGTGAGCTCCTGACTTCTGGTTTATTGGGCTGCAGCATGGTCTAGGGGTCACTTTCTCCTTAACCTTTGTGCTACTCTATCCAGTTCCTTTCCTTCTCCTCAAGACCCAACCCCAGCCAACAGTCTCATTTTCTCCTACTCACGAACTCAGGACGGCCCTGCATCTCCCAGGAACCAAGGTCAGAGATAGCTCAGAGCTCTTAGGCCTTTCTCGTCCTTGCCGTTCTCTGTCTGGGTCTGTCTTTAGCCTCTCCTCCTGTCTCTTTGTCTTCAGCTATTACCACCTTAGTCTGCTCTTTCTTTCTCACTCCTGCTTCAAAACATTTTCAAAGCAGAGAGAATTGCAGTTTGAGACCCCAGACTATGAAGACCTCTGCTTCGACTCATACATAATTCCAACCTCCCTGGAACTAGCAGCAGAGGTAGAAGGGCCCGCAGGTTCTATGCCTTGCTGGGTAAAATGGAGCTCCTCAGATGCAAAGCCACTATCACCCAGCAAAAGGCATTCAAGGAAATCCTGACTCCTACTCCCAGCTTCTCACAGGGTGGGACTACCTCTCAAGAGGTACTCAAACACAGACTCTGGAGAACTCACCCCTTCTTGACATGAAAGTCAGAACACCCATTGTCCTCTTGGTTGGTTCTTTGTGGGCTTCTGGAGGGGACCCACATTCATATACATGTTTCTGACAACACCTCAGGAATATGTTTATAGTTATGCAAGAGTCTTGACTAAATACCGTGTAACTTCAATGATTATAGGCATCCAACATAGCTGTTTTTCTTACGGCCGTCCGGAAATAGCATGCAGGAGATAGCTGCTCTTGTTTTCAAATAAGCACATATGATGCTATAGTAATAACATAGAGACGGTGTGTGTGCAGTGGGAGAACATCATGCTTATCACACAGATCATCCTTACCCTACTCGCTGACTACTCTGACATTTAGGTCGTGTTAGCCTCAGAAATTCCATCTCTGGTCAGTGCATTAGGCCAATGGGACTGGGGGACAGCTCAGTCAGTGAAGTGCCCATCTCACGAGCACGAGGTCCTAAGCTCAAGCTCCCCCTAAGTCTAAAAGTTGGACATGGTGGTGCACACCTGTAATCCCAGCACCAAGAAGCCCGAAGCAGGTGGATCCCGGGGCACACTGACCAGTCAGCCTCACCTAATCACTAAGTTCCAGGTCAAGAGAGACACAAAATCAAAACGCAAAGGGGACGGCTCCGAGAAATACCACCTGAGACTGCCCTATGGCCTCCTAATGCACACACACACACACACACACACCAGAAAAGTCTTTATAGTTGATATTGTAGGGACACACACACCAGAAAAGTCTTTATAGTTGATATTGTAGGGACACACACACACACACACCAGAAAAGTCTTTATAGTTGATATTGTAGGGACACACACACACCAGAAAAGTCTTTATAGTTGATATTGTAGGGGGATACACACACACACACTTTTATATTTAGATACATGCTGGCACATTTAGGGGTGAAAATGCATGCGTTCAGAAAGTTCCCTTAAAATACTTCAAGAAAATAAGAGCGAGAAATGAGAGAGACTGTTAATGACTGGCAAGCTGTAAAGATCATGTGGTTTGGTTACTCTCCATTTTTATGTAAGTATGAAAAATCCTAATAAATAGTTGAGGCCATTTTGTGATGTGTAGAATCGCTGACACGACACTCGGCACTGTTTCTCGGGGCTCGGAAGAAGGGCTCTTAGAACAACCACCACTAAAAACTAACCCCAGTTATCACCAGAAACACTCATTTTAATGACATAACCGACTGGCAACCTAGGTGGCTCAGGGAAGGCTTTGTAGTCTTAAGAATTCCCTGTTGGGCTGGGTGACTTGCCCATTGCTGGCCTTCAGGGAGTCCCACATTGCTGACTACACCACGCTGACTGCCTAACCCTGAAAGCCATACCTCTAGTAGCGAAGGAATCTGGACTGTTTAGTACCCACCCGTACGTCTGTGACGCTGGCTAGCCGCCCTAGACTGCAGCCATGCCTATTTTAGCCCTTATGAGCTAAAGTGAATGCTACTGCCTCCCCCTAAAGCATTCTGGGGGCTATTTAAGATTATTTGCGGATGTTGAGTAGGTGAAGATAAGTATATTTATGATCTAAAAGGTATTTTCTAAACTGGCCATGTGGGTCATACTGAAGGCAGAAGGACTTGACAAGGCCAGCTTGGCTGAACAGTGAGACCCTATCTGAAACATTAAAAAAAGAAAGCATATTTGCTGTTTAAACCAATCTTACTCCATTTTTGCTATTTTTCCCCCAAAGAGTTATTTTTAAACTAAAAAAAATAATTAATTCCTAAAGTTAGCATACAAAATAATAGGTTTCCTCATGACATCGTCATAAATATTAAAATCACATTCTCGAAATCTAATTTGTGTTGATTTGTAAATGTTTCCATCCTTTATTTGGAAGCTAATTTTGTAGATGTGTAACTGTTGCTGAAGACTCATTCTTTATTTTTACATCATCGACTGTCAAATCAGTCCATAGCTCTAAATGGACTGTCCCCCATTGCCCTAGTAAATACAGTTGTCATAACGTGTGCTGTGCCTGCGTTTCCCCGACACGTTCTCTCCCCATTGCCCTAGTAAATAGAGTTTGTCATAAGGTGTGCTATGCTTGCGTTTCCCCAAACGCGTTCTCTTCACTTGATTCAGATTGCCCTTAATTCCTACAAAGTCTGCTTCACTACAGACCTCCTTCACTGATTAGAACTATGAAAAAAACACTTAAATTCTTCCAAATATTCCTCAAAATCATTTCTGTGCAGGAAATATGAAAAGCTGTTTTTCTCATTCTAAGCAAGGTACAGTTTGTACCCTCAGAATCAACACGTGTTTTACCAGGATAGCCCAGTCAACCCCTGCAGCCATTTTCAAAACACTCTGGCCAAACACGCCATGTTCCCACTTGACATAGTAGAAAAATATCCCCTTGGCTTTCCTGTGACAATCTTATTGTACTTGTGTACTGCAAAGGGCTTGTTTCTATGTGTGTGCTCCTCCTCTGCTTTAGAAGCAGGGCAGGGGTTAGTCATGAAATAGGTCCAAACCAGGTGCTGTAAGCAGAGCTTAAAGCATCAAGTCCTCCGTGCTAGCTTTCTAAAGCGTGGACAGAAGACACGCTGCAGAGCTCAGCGCAGCCAGAAGTGAGATGCAGGACTGTGTTCTCTGGCACCTCCGATGCCGTGTCTGTCGCTCACAGTGCTGCATTGTGCCATCATGCTCCACGCTGCACTCGTTGAGTGGGCATTGTGTAGCTAAGCGTGCTGTGTCCAGCTAGTCCCACATTTTCTTCCCCGGCTCACACATGTGAATGAAGGCCAAGATGTGTTCTCTGTTCCCCAAGTCAGTTGATTTTAGCTTCCCCCTATACACAATGGCTTTGAAAGCCGGAGGAAAATAAAGCCAACATTAGCTCAGGCTACTACAGCAGAATGCAGAGGCTTGGTAGCTTAGACAAAGGGCCAACAGGGCGAGATTCAAACAACAGCAGGAAATATGGGAGTGGGAGGAAATTCTTATCTTTGATTGGGTGTGTGTGTGTTTTCATGAGAATGCATGTATTTGTAAAAGCTGGAAGTCAGCATCAGGGATCTCCCTCATCTCTTTCTGTAAGTGGTAACTGCGCATTGGTTTCCCAGCCACCCAGACCTGAATAATCACACAGAAACTATATTAATTACAACACTGTTTGGCCAATGGCTTAGGCGTCTTCCTAACTAGCTCTTATATCTTTTTTTTTTAACTTTTTTGGTTTTTTCGAGACAGGGTTTCTCTGTAGCTTTGGAGCCTGTCCTGGAACTCCTTTTATAGACCAGGCTGGCCTCGAACTCACAGAGATCCGCCTGCCTCTGCCTCCCGAGTGCTGGGATTAAAGGCGTGCGCCACCAACGCCCGGCAAGCTCTTATATCTTAAACTAACACATTTCTATTAATCTGTGTATCGCCATGAGGCTGTGGCTTACCGGTAAGGTTCCGGCATCCTTCTCCTTTATCAACTACATGGCATCTCTGACTCTGCCTACTCTCTCTCTGATTCCCATCTGGTTTCACTCTGATAAGCCATTGGCAAAAACAGCTTCTTTATTAACCAATGATTTTTAAAAAACATATTCATTGCACACAGAGGGGAAATCCACATCATTTTCCTTTTTCTATCTAAATAAAAAGGAAGGTTTTAACTTTAACATAATAAAATTACATATAACAAAACAGGTTAGGTCAAGAATTAGGAAGGGGTTCTAGACACAGAAGAACAGAGTTAAGCATGGCTTCTTGGTAGCAGCATTTTCTTGGGTGGGCTCTGTTTGCTAGAGGCAAGTGCATCTTCTTTAAGAGAGGCTTCCTGACTCAGTGTTAGCAGGAGAAACTGTGGCTCTTTTAAGAGATGACTTTCTGGTTCGTGCTGGTGGCACGAATAGCTCTGAAGGTCCTGCACTTAAATGGGATTTGTGAATAGCATGCTACTAGTTGCTTAATGGCAACAGAGACCCGCTGTGTTCCTGGATCTGGGGCAGTAAGCATGGCTCACAGAGCTGGCAGTGAACATGCTTCCACCATGTTGGACAGGGCAGAGCCAACAGGCAGAGCCACAGAGTTGGTCCTAGCCACTCCTACTTAGCTTTTTTTTTTTTTTTTTTTTTTTTTTTTTGGTTTTTCAAGACAGGGTTTCTCTGTGGCTTTGGAGCCTGTCCTGGAACTAGCTCTTGTAGACCAGGCTGGTCTCGAACTCACAGAGATTCACCTGCCTCTGCCTCTGCCTCCCGAGTGCTGGGATTAAAGGCATGCACCACCACCGCCCGGCTTCCTACTTAGCATTTAAAAAAAAAACAAAACGGTGCTCCTGGTCAGAAAATGATTATAGACACAATAAGACAGATTCAGATGAAAAAGACATCTGAATAGGTCACGGTGTTGGATAATGTACATAGACTTAAGAGAGAGAGAAGAAAGTGTACATATGGTCATAGATTAAAGGAGTAAAGATAATAAAATAAATATTAAAAAGTAATAGAGTAAAAAAGCCATGTAAAGATGAAAAATACATGTAGAATCTGGATTGTGTATATTATTGTGTTTTCTTTGAATTGCTTGACTACAAAGAGACATTTGATTCTGAGGGCTGCTAAACTAAACCAAAATATATATTTTAAAGGTACCTTGACTTTAAAATTTGAGTCTAAGGATGTGTTGCTTTGGAAAAGAGTTTCTGCTTTTGTTTCCACAGAGAATGAGAACCTGTGGATTCCTTCCAGGCTAATGCAGTTTGGAGGAACAAGACTCCTAAAAGATCTCCATTTACATCTTTCTAACTTTTCTGAGATGGATCTCTCATTGAGACCCTATTTAGCTAGAATGGCTGGGCCCGTATCCTCATATCTCTGCCTTCCTAGCACTGGGTTATAGGTGGACATAGGTGAGCATAGGTGGGCAAGGATGCACTTTCCAGAAATTTATACAATGGCTGGGAAAACTCAGGTCCTTGGACTTGCACAGTGAATGCTGTACCAGCTGCACTGTCTCATAGACTCATGGTTCTCTCCTCTCCTCCTCCTCTCTCTCTCTCTCTCTCTCTCTCTCTCTCTCTCTCTCTCTCTCTCTCTCCCTTTTCCTCTCCCTCTCTTTCTTTCTTTCTCTTCCCTCCTTCTTTCCTTTCTTTTTTTCTTTTTTGTGAGCGTGTGTGTGTGTGTGTGTGTGTGTGTGTGTGTGTGATTTTTTGAGACAGAATTTCTCTCTGTAGTCCTGGCTGTCCTGGAACTCGGTCTCTAGATTAGGCTGCCCTCAAACTAAGAAATCTGCCTGCCTCTGTGCTGGGATCAAAGGAGTGTGCCACCATGTTCAGCCTGACCCCTGATTTTCTTAATCTTTTATTACATGGACACTAATTTAACCCACCCTGGCTCCAGGATTATAACTCAATAACCTCCCAGAGGCCCAACTTACAATTTCAAAACAGTGAGCCTTAATCTTCAACATACATGCACAAACACCGAGTTCTTAGAACTTGATAAACGGACATCTTCTAAAAGAACTATTTTATTTTTAATTATGGGGCTGCATACATGTGAATGCTGATGCTGCTGGTGGCTGATCCCCTGGGCCCAGATGGCCCTCAGCAAGAGTAGTACAGGCTCTTAATTGCTGAGCATCTGCTAGATCCACCTCTTAAGTGATGAAGGAAAATGTCCAGTGGCTAAGTGTAGAGAATGAAGGAAAGGGAGACACACCCGAGAAGTGGATAGGTGCCAGTTGATGCCAAGGTTGTTTGACTCTCTCTCGTCGGCACTCGCCCTTTGCCATGCGAGAGATCTAAGGTTTCAGTATGTTTCTATGTATGTTAAAAATTCCATAATTTCTTTTAAAAACTGAAATACATAGGTTAAATACACCTATTCTGAAAATTTAACATTCCCAAATGCTCCAGAATCCCAGGCTTTCGAGCGCAGACACAGTGTCACAAGTAATATGGGTGGCCATAACATGGGTATATTAAACAGGGTACATACTGTCACCTTTTGTCAGAGTACACACAAGGTGTGTGAAGCAGACGAGTGTGTGTTTAGACTTGGATGGCATCAACAAGGCATCACATTATAAACATGTAAATAATCCAAAATCTGAAATAAAACTTGTGATCCAAGTGGTTCAGAGGCAGAACACAGAACCTGTAGCAATCAGTCAATGTGTAATTCCGTCATTTTCTTGTTTGTTTTCCTAATAGGTAAAGAATAGACTTGTTCTTTTTTTTTTTTTCCTAATGAAGATCCACGAAGGAAAAAAGCCCTGTTCACTGCACTTTTAGTGAATAATCCTTTTCTGTTTGTTTGTCTCTCCCTTCCCCATTCCAAAGGAATTTAGAGCGAAGTCAAGGGAATGGGACAAACAGGAGATCCTCTACCAGACTCACCTAGTATCTTTGGATGCTCAACAAAAATTACTATCTGAAAAATGCAATCAATTTCAGGTAAACTATTCTAAATTGGAAATTATAATTAGAGATTAATAACTGCCATCCTTGTATTCAGTATAGAATCAACTTACTCATGGAAATGTGAACTGAGGGCCAGCAGTCATCGTGGGTCGGGTGACAGTTCAACTATGTGCATGAGCCCCTTGCGACCATGGTCTCAGGCTGTGGCCAAAAGTCTGCTGCTGTTACATCTTTAGACAACATATGCTTTTATCCCTGTGTCAGCATTACAGCTCGGGTGGAAAGGTATCCTGGCAGCCAGGAGCCAAAGAGTACCACAAAGTCACACTGCACAACAATCCTCACACATGAGATTTGTCGGGAGGAAAAACAAACAGGGATGGCTGCCTCTGCTAGGGTGAGAAACAGCAGTGAACAGAACAGGATACAGGGTTCATACAGAGTTCCTTGGGAAAGGGGTGGAGCTTTCCAGAATGGAGATTGGTGGGATTTGGTGTACAGAGATTGGGCTTATTACTCTGTAGGGTGGGGTCAGGGTCCAGCAGTTAGGGTAGTTAGAGTGTTCTTTTTTTTTTTTCTTTTTTTTTTTTCTTGCTGATTTTTTTTATTAATTAATTAATTTAATTATTAAAGATTTCTGCCTCTTCCCCGCCACCACCTCCCATTCCCTCCCCCTCCCCCAATCAAGTCTTCCTTCCTCCTCAGCCCAAAGAGCAAGCAGGTTTCTCTGCCCTGTGGGAGGTCCAAGGACCACCCACCTCCATCCAGGTCTATTAAGGTGAGCATCCAAACTACCTGGGCTCCCACAAAGCCATTACATGCAATAGGATCAAGAACCCATTGCCATTGTTCTTCAGTTCTCAGTAGTCCTCATTGTCCATTATGTTCAGCGAGACCGGTTTTGTCCCATGCTTTTTCAGTCCCCGGCCAGCTGGCCTTGGTGAGTTCCCGATAGAACATCCCCATTGCCTCAGTGTGTGGGTGCACCCCTCGCCGTCCTGAGTTCCTTGCTCGTGCTCACTCTCCTTCTGCTCCTCCTTTGGATCGTGAGACTTCAGTCCAGTGCTCCAATGTTGGTCTCTGTCTCTGTCTTCTTTCATCGCCTGATGAAGGTTAATATTCAGGGGGATGCTTATATGTTTTTCTTTGGGTTCACCTTCTTATTTAGCTTCTCTAGAGTCACGATTTATAGTCTCAATGTCCTTTGTTCTGTGGGTGGAATCTGACAGTTAGAGGTCCTCAGGGGAGGGACCTGGGTGGCTCAAGACACTTAGACCCTGCACTTGGGGTCCAAAGGCAGGAGGGTCATGAGTTTGAGGCAAGCCTGCAGTATATAACAGGATTCTGACTCACAAACAACAACAGCAACAAAACAAAAACAAAACAAAGTATATGTGTATATGGTTTGTCTGACATGTCCTTACCCACAGTAGGATATATGTATATGGTTTGTGTGACATGTCCTTACCCACGGTAAGATATGTCTACATGGTTTGTGTGACATGTCCTTACCCACAGTAGGATATGTCTCTATGGTTTGTGTGACATGTCCTTACCCACGGTAGGATATGTCTCTATGGTTTGTGTGACATGTCCTTACCCACGGTAGGATGTGTCTCTATGGTTTGTGTGACATGTCCTTACCCACAGTAGGATATATGTATATGGTTTGTGTGACATGTCCTTACCCACGGTAAGATATGTCTACATGGTTTGTGTGACATATCCTTACCCACAGTAGGATATGTCTCTATGGTTTGTGTGACATGTCCTTACCCACGGTAGGATATGTCTCTATGGTTTGTGTGACATGTCCTTACCCACGGTAGGATGTGTCTCTATGGTTTGTGTGGCATGTCCTTACCCACGGTAGGATGTGTCTCTATGGTTTGTGTGGCATGTCCTTACCCACGGTAGGATGTGTCTCTATGGTTTGTGTGACATGTCCTTACCCACAGTAGGATATGTCTCTATGGTTTGTGTGGCATGTCCTTACCCACAGTAGGATATGTCTCTATGGTTTGTGTGGCATGTCCTTACCCACGGTAGGATGTGTCTCTATGGTTTGTCTGACATGTCCTTACCCACGGTAGGATGTGTCTCTATGGTTTGTGTGGCATGTCCTTACCCATGGTAGGATGTGTCTCTATGGTTTGTGTGGCATGTCCTTACCCACGGTAGGATGTGTCTCTATGGTTTGTGTGGCATGTCCTTACCCACGGTAGGATGTGTCTCTATGGTTTGTGTGGCATGTCCTCACCCACAGTAAGATATGTCTACATGGTTTGTGTGACATGTCCTTACCCACGGTAGGATATGTCTCTATGGTTTGTGTGGCATGTCCTTACCCACGGTAGGATATGTCTCTATGGTTTGTGTGGCATGTCCTTACCCACGGTAGGATGTGTCTCTATGTTTTGTCTGACATGTCCTCACCCACGGTAGGCTGGGCATTTCCTCACTTTACTTTCCCCTTCAGCATTCCCCCATGCTCAGTGCGTTCTGCTGCGTCACTAGCTTGCCCTATTGATATGTAGGTTTTACATATTAGGAATTACCAATAACAGTTATGTGTTGGCAACTGCTTTTCCCCCTCAATCTGTTTCTGGTTTCTATTTCTTTGTCATGATTATGCAGTTGAATTAACATTTCTCTTTTATTATAGCTTCTAGATTTTCTTTCTTGATTAATACCAGACCCCTTCCCTACTCCAAAATTATGCAAATACATTTTCTCCTCATATCATCTGAAATCGAGATTATAAACAAGCATAACGCTATACTGCACAAGCCAAGCTTAGTACTGACAAATATCTTTACTAATTTCTTTACTTCTCTGACTGCATGGAAGCTTAAATATGATATTCTCTGCTTCGTTTACCTGATTATCATATTTCTCAGAAACAGGCACAAAATTACCAAACTCAGCTAAATGGTAAGAAGCAATGCCCAGAGGACAGCAGCCCTGAGATTCCTCGTCTGGTGTGCGAATCAGATCCTGGCTGTGAAGCCAGCCAGAGAGATGAGTTTATTATTGAAAAGTTAAAGTCGGCGGTGAGTGAAATAGCACTGAGCAGGAACAAGTTACAGGATGAAAATCAGAAGCTGCTACAAGAACTGAAGATGTACCAGAGGCAATGCCAGGTGAGGGTCTGCACCAGGGGCGGTGCCAGGCGAGGGTCTTTGCTTTTAGCTTCATTTCCAGCTGTTGTTGATGAGCTGCACAGATGCTGGCTTGACAGGGATAAGGGCACTTATACACAGCTTCCTGTTGTACTGTCAACTCAGGTCAGAGCTCCCCTCCGTAGTACTTCTCACTGGAGTAGATGCAGTAATCTCATGGGCATGTTAGCCTTGGAGTCTTAGTAGCACACTGGCAATGTGTATTTTTACCAGTGCAGTGTAACAACTTCCCATCAATGGCATGGAGCTGCTCTGACTCTTCCTTGGGACCTCCGCATGGTAGTCCATTCCCATCACTGTAGCAAAGCACTCTGGGTAGACCATGATTCCTTTAGGCTCACGGTTTGGGAGTGGCCTGAGTACTTCAGGCCTGTGGTGGGGCAGAACATCACGGTAGGGTAGCAGGGTAAACTAAAACCTCATGGCCCACAAGCAAAGGGGAAGAAGGACAGACTGGGGTGTCCACTGGACTGGGGTGTCCACTGGACCCCATCTCCCAAGGGTCCAACCACCTGGCCCATAGAAACTCTTTGGGCCTGTTGGTGGCTGACCACCACATTTGGTCATAAGTCTCTGCGGAACAGTCTTCTGGAACTGAAGGTCTTGGTGATACCATCAGATTAATAGAGTTATAGATCTGTAACCAACTTGGTCTTCCTTAAGCCAACTTTTTCTTTCTTTCTATTTTTTTGTAATTAGTAGGGGCATTTGGTAACAGCACCTTCAAAACCAGCGCTTAATATCCCATCATCATTTCGTACTCGTGCAAATTCAGACACTTGAGACATCCTCACCAGCCTCTCTCTGCTTCTACTCTCTGCTTCTAACCCTCCTTTCCCACCTCTAAATGTTTCTACCGCTTTCTTCATTCAGTTTACCCATCTCTCGGCTCCTCTCATCTCTTCGCGTCCTGAAGCTCACTACCTGGGTAGACCCCTGTTTCTCTGGGATATTCTGCCCCAGTAGCTTCTGCTCTCCAGTTCTCAGGGTCATTTCCTAGTCCTGGGTCAGCTCCTCCATCCCCAAACTGCTGCGTCACCACAGTACTGTCCTGAAACATGCACATCAACATCTGTCCTCCCCATGTCCTCTCCACTGTGTTTGGGAGGGGACAGAGCACATGGCTCCCACGTTCTCTTCCAGGATGTTTCTAAGAGACCTGCATCTCCCCCATCTTGAACTCCAGCTATGTCTGGTGAAAGATATTATTTTAACATTAACTTGACAGATGTAAACAAATAAACCAGATTGAACTGAAAACACTAGACACCAGAACCAGGTGTCCTCCAGACACAGGACAGGTGTGGTGGCATCTTCCCTGGTTCTGCCATAGTCTAAGATTAATCCTTCTCTTCCTGGAGCTTGGCCAGGCTCTCCCAGCACTCAGCTTGCTACTTACCCACCTGCCTGTGAGAGCTAGTTGCACAGCTGCTGGCTCCAGCAGGATTCTCTCCTTCTCTGGGATTGGACATTGGTCCTACCTTCTGTTTAAAGACAACGAGAGCACACATTTCACTGCTGTCTTCACTGGTGGAGCCTATACCGAGATCCCACACAATGAATACGCAGATTATTTTTTCTAGATCCTTCCAAAATATTCTGCCCTGGGCTTCAGTTCACACTGCATGGACTGAAGAACTGTTTTGTCTCTTGTTGGGGGCTTTTTAGCTCTGATCTCTGCAAGTCCCTCAGTGCTTGCTAAGTGGCTAGGGACAGACATGAGGATCCAAAGAGCTTTGCTCGCCAGACTGTCTGGCTGAATAGTGAGCTCCAGGCTCAGCAACAACAAACAAAACAAAACAAAAACCCTGTCTCCCTAGGTGGAGAACTATAAGAGATGCTCAGGGGCCACCTCTGTCCTTGCCGCCTACGCATGTGCACTCCCACACCATAGGCAGGCAAGCGCACACGCACTCACGCACACACATGCACAAACAAATTACATGTATTAAATAAGGCAAACTCTTTGGGCCTTATTTGGAACATGCTCAAGAGGAAAAAGTATCTGTTGTCCTAGAAAATTTATTTTTGAAAATTGAAAAGTACGTTGGCTCAAAAGTTCCAGTTTCTCTTTGGAAAAAAACACCAAGACTCCTGTGTTTTCCTTTTTTCTGTTTCCTCCTCCCTGTTTCATTCCCAGGTGTCACTTGCGGCCTGTCCTTGCGCTTTCTGTTGAATGCTGAGAGCCCATTGCTTAGGTGTGTCAGCTGATTTGAAGGTTTAAAATCACTGCCCCTCTCAGAGCATTAGACTAGACAGTTCCTAACTAGCCAGACGGGCCTCGGGTTTGTTCTACAAAATCTGCATTTTACCAAATAAGGATTAGTAGAGGTAAATAATACAAGAACCGTAACGTGCAATTGCAAAAACAACGGCCCTCCCTTCTCAGTCACCTGACAGAATGCTCCACATCTTGAGTGTAAAAGCGGAAAGACAGCAATCCTTATTTAAGCTGCTGCCATTTAATGTGTTACAGTAATTCTGCTACCAGCTGTGTCTGCACCTCCTGGAGGCAAGCACATCATTCGTCTTTCTGCAACCTTGAGAGACGCCCACACACACACCTCATGTTTATTTACACCCTACATGCCCTCATGCTTTTAAGTCTCCACTAGCGATTAATGGCAAAGATAAGTGACTCTGTCTTTCAGACGTCTCTGCTGGGAAAGTTAACTTCTCATTTGCTTGTTAATGCATCACTGAGAGCTAAAGCAGCACCATCCAAAAGAAGTATAATCCAGCCATAGGTCTAATTGAAATTCTGGAGTCTTTGTTATTGTTCTTTGCTTTGCTTCATTGATTTGTTTTTTGAGACAGGATCTTGTGTAGCCCAGGCTGCCCTTACACTCCCTATGTAGCCTGAGGTGATGATGAGCTTTTCCTCTTTCACTTCCTGAACTGGGAGCTGGTGTGCACACCACCACACTCTGCTTCTGCTGCGCTAAGGACAGAAGCCAGGGCTTCATGCACACTGGATAAAGCACTGTACCAGCTGAGCTCCAGCCCCAGCCTTGGCTGAAGTTGTCTTTAAAGACTAGAGAGAAATGAGTAAACTGATGTAAGTAGTATGTATATCAAATCATTGTCATCTAAGATGTAATCAAAACATAAAAATTGTTAATGAGATATATTACAGCTTTCATACTGTCATCAACAATCTGTGTATGTGTAACCCATAACACACCCACATTGTACTGCTAGATGTCTCATCTATGTGTATGTGTAACCCCACAACACAGCTACATTGCACTGCTAGATGCCTCATCTATGTGTATGTGTAACCCCACAACACAGCTACATTGCACTGCTAGATGCCTCATCTATGTGTATGTGTAACCCCACAACACAGCTACATTGCACTGCTAGATGCCTCATCTATGTGTATGTGTAACCCACAACACACCTACATTGCACTGCTAGATGCCTCATCTATGTGTATGTGTAACCCCACAACACAGCTACATTGCACTGCTAGATGCCTCATCTATGTGTATGTGTAACCCCACAACACAGCTACATTGCACTGCTAGATGCCTCATCTATGTGTATGTGTAACCCCACAACACAGCTACATTGCACTGCTAGATGCCTCATCTATGTGTATGTGTAACCCCACAACACAGCTACATTGCACTGCTAGATGCCTCATCTATATTTAGCTTTTATAAAATATCGAAATTAAAGGGAGCTTCCAGCGCTCAGATTGCTCCAGACATGCTTGTAAATGTCCCAGTAGCAGTCATTTCCCCAGATGTTTGATACATGGACAAATAATTGATCTGACTTTCATGCAAAATTGTACCAATTGCAAAACAATCTCCTAGTTTTAAAAATCCATTAATTCTCTGTCGACTCAGGCTTATTAAATCCAAAGCAAGAAGATAGAAGTTCTAGATTTGTCAGTATCAACAAATCCTCCTGATTGCTCTTATACTTTTGCAGCCAATTTGCATTATTCTGCCAGCTACAGTCTATTTTGCCTATTTATCTGTCAAATCATTATTTCCAACTTGTACAATGTCTGCCTTAATTTACATTGCCGCACCTGTGGCGCGGGATTATTGCACAGTGGGCTTCTCCTGGGTACTCAGGGCACGTTTTCAAGAAACAGAGAAGACCACTCCCATCACCCTGACACCTCAGGTCACCAGCCTAGAGTGGGAACTGCCCCACTTCTCTTCCCCCGCCCCCGGAAAGACACGCCCACTCTCTGTTTGCTGTTCATGTTCCATGGTGGAAATTCCACAAAGCAGAATGTCCAGGCTGTCCCTTCTTCACCTGCATAACATAGCAGGTGACTTTTGCATTGAGGTAAATTACTTTCTACTGTCGTTTCACACTTTAGTTTTTGAAATTTTAACTCTACCTGAAAAATCCCCACTTTTCAAAACAGAGAATATCTAAACTTATCTCATAAGACATCATTTTGAATGTGTTTTTCAACTCATTTCTGAGTCACCAGAAATGTGTGTGGCTAAGTATTGCAATCAGTTCCTTACCAAACCCAGGCCCTTGGAAAAGAATTGTAACTTTTGTTACAATTTTTTGTTTTAAGAAATCTTTTGTTTTAAGAAAACATCCTAGGCACTCCCATCAGTAAAGCGGACTCATTGCTCATGACTGCCGAAAAGCAGAGTTAGCCTACAATGTGTACCGACTGATGGATGGAAACTCAGAACGTGATATAGCCATGAATGGGATATAATTCAGCCATCAATAGGAATAGATGTAGTTCAGCGTGGTGAACCTGGGGAACTTGCCAGAGGAAAGAACCCAGCCATAGGAGCCACTCACTGCGTGGCTTCTCGGTTTCCTGCCAGCACTGTGCAGCAGCTCATCCCACAAGCTGTGCTTACGCCTGCAATGGGGTCACTTCCGACACCTCCTCCCTTCCCCAACACTCAGCCAGGCTCTGAAGCTCCCCGTCCACCCAAATGCCAGCTCCAGGAGGAGGCTGGTCTCCTGCAGGTTCTCTCTCCCACCTGCTGAGGAGCCTCGGCCACTGCCCTTGCCCTTTCTCTCCTGTCCACATCTGTGCTGCACTTTTGAACTGCTCAGGCCTTGCACAGACGGGCCCAGGGGGTCACTGCTGTTCCTAGATAGTTGAGCAAAGCTTGACTGTCATGGGTGGGAGAGCACCAAGGCTCCTAACTCATCGTGTTGCCAGCTTTGTCGGGAAAGCTGAGTGACGGTTTTGGTCGTGAGATTATCTGTCATTTACTTCCTGTTCATCATTAATCAGAAAGTAGAAGCATTGATTAGAGTTCACACTTTGTACTTTATTCAAACTGCATGGCTTCAGGTTTGCACGGTGTGACTACTTCGAGGTGGCTTGGCCATTTGTTCTTTGTCTTTGTCCAGCCAGGTGAGCTCTCAGAGGGTGACTGTCATCTGCCCTCAGAGTATATAGGAGCTCACTGAGGACTTGTCCAATGAGTGAAAGGAATTCTGTAAGACAGAGGAAGCAAAAGAGGAAACATGCCTTACTTAATATTAAGTACATTGATTTTTAAGCGTCAATTTTTAATGTTTAAATTATTTAATAGTTTCATACATGTATATGGTGAATTTCAGTCATTTCCACCAGCATTATCCTCTCCCAGAACGCACCTCCCCCACTGCACCCCTCCTTCTTCTGAACGGGTCCTCTCCCTGCCGTCATGTGTGTGAGTGTGACTGCATTCAAGCATGTATGTGTGTGAGTGTGTGTGAGTGTATATGTGAGAATGTGTAAGTGTGTGAGTGTGTAAGTGTGTGTGAGACTGAGTGTGTGTAAGTATGTATGAGAGAATGTGTATGTGAGAGTGTGTGTGAGACTGAGTGTGTGTGAGAGTGTGTGTGTGTGAGACTGAGTGTGTGTGAGAGTGTGTGTGAGACTGAGTGTGTGTGAGAGTGTGTGTGTGTGAGACTGAGTGTGTGTGAGAGTGTGTGTGTATGAGAGAGTGTGTATGTGAGAGTGAATGTGTGTATGAGAGAGAGAATGTATATGTGAGAGTGTGTAAGTGTGTGTGAGAGTGTGTGTATTTGTGAAAGAGAAAATGTATATGTGAGAGTGTGTGTGTTTGTGAAAGGATGTGAATATGAGTGTGAGTGTGTGAGCATATGTGCAAATGTGTGAGTATTGTGCAAAAGACTGTGAATATGTTTGTGTGCATGTGTGAGAATGTGTGTGTGCAATTATGTGTGTGGGTGTGTGCATGAGTGTGTGAGTGTATGAGTGACAGTGTCTGTATGTATGTGTGTGAGAGTATGAAAGTGCAGTGTGTGTGTGTGTGTGTGTGTGTGTGAGAGAGAGAGAGAGAGAGAGAGAGAGAGAGAGAGAGAGAGAGAGTGGGGGGGTGACCTTGTGGGTGTCACTAGGATTGTTTCCATGGATGTGGACTTACATACTATAACATGGCACCTTCCCTGTGGCTACATCATGGAAGACAAGGCCTTGCCTTTCCCCGGAAGCCATCACTACCCATAGCTTCCCTAGGAGGAGTGGGTCCTCAAGAGCCCTCTCTCCCCAGTGATGGGATGCTGACAGGCCCTGTCTTACACAGTTAGCCATGGCTGCCGTGACTTCATGAGCACAGCCGCCAGGCCATGTGCACTACACATCATGTCAAACACTCCAGAGCCTTGAGGGTGGGAGATAAAATGTCCCATTTAGGGCTGAGCCCACGGTCACTTATTCTCAGCATTTTGACCAGTCTGAGTTAACCACCGCCCACTGCAAAAAGAAGCTTCTCTGACCAAGGCCAAGAACACCACTGACTTACGGATATAAACAAATATTCAGAAGGCACTTTAACATGTTTGGTCAGCAAAGTAACAACAGCAGCTTCTCCCTGGGACTTGTGATCTCCCCATCATCCCAGATATGAGTTGCCTCCTGTGGAGCAAGCCCCAGATCCAATCAGAATGGGACTGGTTGTGTCCATAGCATCCGTGCCACTATTGCACTAGCAGGCACATGTTGCTTGGCATGTTGGTGCCATGAAGGGTCTCCCGCTGGGTAATACCACTACCCAGATGTCTCGCACAGCAGCCCGCATAGCACATTCTGGCACTATGCAAGCTGCCCTGCAGGGAGGGAGCTATCGGCTTGATCTCCCCGGGTCTTACAACCAGGATTTCAGCAGGAGGATCTGATGGACAACCAAGAGCAATGGTGGTGTCCTGTATTGTTTTGAGGGCTAGATGTTAGTTCTTAATGTATCATGCATCGTACTTCTAACATGAACGTCAAAAATTTTTAATGCAGGCCATGGAAGCAGGACTGTCAGAGGTGAAGAATGAGCTACAGTCACGTGATGATCTTCTGAGGATTATAGAAATGGAAAGACTGCACTTGCACAGGGAGCTGCTGAAAATGGGAGAATTCCAGACTGCTCACGATAACAGGAAAAGGTACAGCTCTCACCTGAGAGGAACTTTCCCAAGGCAGGATGCGTGTGTGCATTCGAAGGCTTCATATTTGAACAAAGTTTATTTGAATTACCGTGTATTCTTTAGGATATCAATAGAAAAACAGTGTAGACCTGGTGTTTAATTATAAATTTGCAGGGAAATGAGATTTACTCTTTTATTGTCTCTGCCTTGGTTGCCTATAAGCCTGACGCTAAGCTTTCCTCTTGCTGAGGAAATGGTAACTGCACTCACGACCTGCAGCTCCACAGACAGAGCTAGTGCTTGTCCTGGAGGGATGACCCGGTGCCAAGGCAGCTTGCTACTCTTCCAGAGGACCCTAGGCCAGTTCCCAGCATCCAGGTCAGGTGGCTCATAAACACATTGCTGAGCTCCAGGGGCCCTGGCGCCTCTGTCCTCTTGAGGGCACCTGTGCTCATAGGCACACACACATACATACATTGAAATAAGATAAATCTCTTTGTATTACTAACACAAATTTTTCCTCAAGAGCAGACATGTATTGTGGCTTTCACAGCCACCAAATGGGGGTCTTCTGAGAATTCTCGGTGCTTGAGGTTCTGAAGAGATGGTCTGATGTCTTTAACAATTCGCTGGTGTGGAACTTTCTTCTCAGAATCAGCAAGCTAATGAAATGAATGATAGGGTTTTTAAAATCTGAATAGCTAAAGGATCAAGGCTATTTTACCGGATGATAATTGTTACTGCTTTTCGGGCAGTAATTATTTCTTCAAAGTTGTAGGATATGGGAACAAGGAAAGATGCCTCAGTGGTTAAGGTCAGTGAGAAACATACATGTAGTGTGTACTATGATCATACGGAAGTAAATAGCATGTAGTGTGTACTGTGGTTGTGTGAGAAGCATGTTCACTTGTACATATGGGGGAGAAGACAACATTCACAGTGAAGCTGACAGCGGTTGATTCTTCCAGGATAGTTATACGTCAGTAGCAATTACACTCACACGCTGTTGGCCTACACAAACTCAAATGTGGGGAGGGGGGGGGGTAACTCTGATGGACAGAAAGATCAGCCCAGCTTAGTTAGACACCTATATGTCAGAGAGTGTGGTAGGGACAGAAAGATCAGCCCAGCTTAGTTAGACACCTATGTGTCAGAGAATGTGGTAGGGGCAGAAAGATCAGCCCAACTTAGTTAGACACCTATATATCAGAGAGTGTGGTAGGGGCAGAAAGATCAGCCCAGCTTAGTCAGACACCTATATATCAGAGAGTGTGGTAGGGGCAGAAAGATCAGCCCAGCTTAGACACCTATATGTCAGGGAGTGGGGGGGGGGTGCAGAAAGATCAGCCCAGCTTAGTTAGACACCTATATGTCAGAGAGTGTGGTAGGGGCAGAAAGATCAGCCCAGCTTAGACACCTATATGCCAGGGAGGCTGCTATGATTTTGTACCTTTTGAGTGAAGCTTTATTTCCAATTTTTAAATCAATTGTTTCTCCACGATTGCTCAGATTTGGAGTTGTGGTTTTATTGTGTGCTCTGTGTTTCTGATGTCACTGGAAGGCCAGCTTACACTCACAGCAGACTGCAGTGGTGACCTCCCCTAACTTCCTGGAGCTTTTGCTGGCCCCTCCCACCAAGCTCTACTTTGTATTTTAATGACTGGCTCCAGTTTACCAGACAGAGAAGTGGCCATCACTAGCTGCCTTTCTCTGAGCATCAAGTGGGGCTGTCCTCCTGGGAGTTCCCCTCCCTCACTGCCCCACCCAGTATTGACAAGCGGCTGCTATTCCATTTTATGTGCAAATAACCAAACACTGGCACGTTTGAGTCGCCTCCCTGGCCACACTGTCAGAGGTCATCATTCAGCGCTCTGGTGACTGTGTGCTCTGCTGGACTCTGATGTATTTTTGTCTCACTACATCAGCACCCGATGTACCAGTAGCTGAGTGTATTTCCAGGTCCCAAGCTATTTTATTACAAGAGGAAGTCTTTTCTTTCTTTCTTTTTTTTTTTTGTTATTTTTTTATTTTCCAGACAGGGTTTCTCCGTAGCTTTTTGGTTCCTGTCCTGGAACTAGCTCTTGTAGACCAGGCTGGCCTTGAACTCACAGAGATCCGCCTGCCTCTGCCTCCTGAGTGCTGGGATTAAAGGCGTGCGCCACCACTGCCTGGCGGAAGTCTTTTCTTATTCAAAATTTTACCTACAGGGACTGGAGAGCTGCCTCGGTGATTAACAGCATTAGCTGCTACTTTTACATGGTAGCTTACAACCATGTATAACGGTATCCGATACCCTCTTCTGCAGACATGCAAACAAAGAACTTGGGTGCATAAAATATATAAATAAATACTTTTTAAAAGTCTTATGTACATATGCAACCCTAGTAACCTGCCTATTTTAATATATAATTGAAAGCCTGTTAACTGCTACCTTTTCTCCCATTTAAACCACTCCCATAAAAAAAGAGAAATATTCTCAGGGCTGGAATTATTAGAATTTGCAATTTTTTAGCTATTAGTGTTAATAATATAGTGATTTGTCTCTATGCGGCCAATGACATAGACTAACAATAAAATTAGCAATTCGCCAAGTTAAGCTTAAGTGTTGCCTATTTTATTTTTAATTTGTAGACTTGAATCGTCATATTCCCCTTCTACTAAAGAACCAGAAAGGAAAAGGAGAGAGTTGTTTGCAATGGTCTCAGATCAACCAAATCATGAAAAAGAATTAAACAAAGTAAGGAGTATGACGAGATCCATTCTTTCAGCTCTAAAGTCTGCATAAAATTGGCTTTAAAATCTCCCTTCACGCTTCCTTCTTTCTCCTGCTGTATTTTCTCCAAAAGAAATGATCTACCAAGCGGATAATTCTGTTAATCTGTGTGAACACAAATCTTGGGTTGTCTCCCAGCGGGCAGCTGCAGATGAAATGTGGAGGTGCCTTGGTGAGAGAGCCAGCCTGGTGCTCAGCATGTGGGGGACCTTGGGGGACCTCATCTCAGACGGGGTGGTTAGTACCGCCGACACAATGAACAAATGTCTGTCTCTCCAGAGAGGGCACCGACCATAGACCGCAGGAAGGATTCCACTCAGGGCTCATTTAGTAAACCAGTGAGTTTATTAATGACCTACGGCAGTGGGCGCGTGTTTGCAGGGCTGTGTGTGATTCAGAGGCAGCTGGACCACAGAAAAGGGCCCTGCAGAGGGAAATGCATCAGAGAGGCTGCAGCCCTGGCTGGCTGGCTGGCAGCTCCACTGCAGTCTCCTGTCTCAGCAACTGTTAACTGCTGAAATTAGTGGTTGGACTTTGGGGATCTTACAACTTTCTGGGCGCCCTGGGCCTTACCTTGCAGGGGGTAGATGGTTGCCTAAGTCTTATGAGCTGTGTTTTCAGGGCGGGAGGGATTGTTTCAACTCAGAGAAAAGGGAAACAAAACTTCCAACACCTCGAGGTATCTATGATGGGGGTGAAATGAGCCAATATCCGTTGACATGCTTGTGGTTCTTACCACGTGCCAGGAACAAACTGTCCCAAAGATTAACACTCAGTCCTCGCAATCGTCTTTAAACATGGGATCTATGTCAATCCTCTTTTTACATTAGAGGAGATTAAGACACAGAGAAGTTGAATAAATTCTCCCATGTTACACAGACAATAAGTGGCAGACCCAAGTTTCAAATGTAGACTACCTCACAACAGAGACTACATCCCTACCTCTGTCAAAAATCATGAGCTAATAATGCAACCTAATGCATAAACAAAGCCTGGCTTGGGGGAACACCTGACAGATGTGGCCTACTGATGGTTTGGGCCACACCCGCATTTCTAAGGGCCCAGCACAGACTATGCCAGGGCTAAAAACCTAAGATGAGGAGGGTCTGGTCAGGGTTCATATGAAACCTGCGTTCTTCATTCTCCTACAGCCAATATATCCTCCTTGTAATTCCACCAGTGTCCATAAGAAATAGATTGCAATGAAAGGTTTTGAATGGGTGTGGTAATTCGCAACATTAATCCTAACACTCATGAAGTTGAAGCAGGAGAATTGCAGCAAGTCTGAGGTCAGCCTAGGCTATACATCAAGACCCTGTCTCTGTCCTCCATCCCCTTAGAAGACAAACCCTGGCAGAGCTCCTGAGAACTGAAGCAGGTCCAGCACAGAAACAGAGAGCAGCTGCTGTTGCTGTCTTGATTTGAACACTGATACCACGCAATCCCATAAAACTGAGTTCACTGATTTTAAAAAGATAACTTTCAAAACCTGATCTTTACTGATATGTCTAGATACTGTGTCATGGTAGAAGGAGTGACTAACGCCATGTATAGTTAGACTCTCCTGGAGCTCAGAGACGTCCAGCCAATTCAGAGAGACAGAATAAAATCAAGACTCCTTGGAGTCAGACTCTAAGGTAGAGAGAGGCCAAGGTACAGATCTCCCAGGCCCCCGCTGTGCAGGGCGGTAGTGGATGGCTGAGGTAACCAGCTGCAGCTCCCAGAAAGTATCTACAAAGAATATTTCCATTCCATTGTAATGACACTAACCAGTGCCATGCACTATGAGTCTTGTGTTTTTTCTTTTGTGGGTACAGAGCTGTTTTTCGTTACTTATTTTGTGATACAATTCACATTAAAAAGAAGCCATGTTATTGGAAGCACAGATAAATCAATCTCATTTAGAAAAAGGCTCTGTGGAAGAGCATGTTGTTTTAATATCTAACCACTATAAACTAATAAAAAATCTTAATCCTCTTTCAGAACAGCATATTCATTTTCTTAATTTTCTGAGTTTCATTTTGAAGAGGACCGTGCTAAAATACACCACAGGGACATAAACAGTAAATTCCAGACAATCAGCTGGTTCACCAAATAAACTATAATAAGGATGAAAACTAGAGAGGGGTGAATCAGAGAGATTCAGAGGGAGTGAACAAGACAGCCGAGCAGACCGAGGGCCTTGCTGCCAAGCCTGATGACCTGAGTTCTGTCTCCCAGACTCATGGTAGGAAGAGTGAGCCAACCCTTGTGAATTCTTGGCACCTCCACATGTACACCATGGCATTCACGTGAACACACAAGCAAATGTAATTTAAAGAGAACCATCACTCTCTGTGAGTTCGAGGCCAGCCTGGTTTACAGAGCAAGTTCCAGGACAGGCTTCAAAATTACAGAGAAACCCTGTCTCAAAAACACAAAAAGAGAGAGATCGAGATCCATCACATATACTGGGATTAGGTCCCATCACTGAGACTCTTGCTTTGGGGAGCTGGACCACATTCCCCTGGTTCATGTTTGCTGAGTGGCAAAGTTAAGATCATGTGATTTCTAAGTCACATATCTAATCTTAATAATCAGAGAAGGATCAGCACACTGGCCTCTGGACCCAGGTATCCCCTACATTAGGCCTTCTTTCCCTGGGTGTCGGTCCTAAACCCTGGTCATCCCAGTGTGCTGCCCAGGATGGATGGGGCACAGGTTCTAGGAAGTGACTCCCTTACATGAGAACTGTAACTAGAACATGAGATTATGGGATTGGATGAGTAGACCAGCCAGACACAAAGAGAGCGCTTGAGAAAGGAGAGCCAGGTGGGCATAGTGAGATCCTAATTCAGTTTCACAAAAAGGGAAAAGCCCCCTTTTCCTATAGAGATACACACTGGATTTAAAAACGGAATGTAAAAGAGTCATTTCTCCCTTCTAAGTGTCCGAGTATATTCATAGACATCTCTGAATTCTCTTGATTTCCCTCTCTGGCCTTACTTCTTGGCGCACAGAGGATGAAAACACTCCAGGCTGCCTCAGTGAACACAGTTCTCTGGCCCCACCCTCGGCTGCATTCCTTTCCCCTGGCTTTCTGGCTTCCACCTACCCCTCAGGATTTTCCTGATGATGGCCCCTTTGGGAAGACCATCCTAACACAAGCTCCCTGCTCCCTGCCTGCCCCCCCCTCCCCCGCACCTTCCAGCTGGGCTATGCACCCTCCAGGACATTCCTCAAACATCAGTTACCACCCTGTTTATCTTTCTGCCCTGTCCCTTATGCGGGAGAGGGATCATTTCTTAACACCCTTGAAAGTGTGCCCATCCGGATTAACTTCCTGTGTCTGAGGATTTCAGTTGGGACTTTGCTTTGGTTTTGGTTTTGGTTTTTAACTGGTTTTGATTTTGGGTTCTTTTCTTTTTTTTACCCTCTGGTATGAAGTACTTTTAACATTTATATTTCATTGTTATGTCACATTTTATATTTTGTGAGGTAAGTCCTGATTTTCTTCTTCCTTAACCACCAATGTTAGATTTTTTTTCCAAAAACCAGTCAACATGTATAATTTAATAGTGAATTTCTTTGATTAGCTGGCCTGACTAATCATTGACAAGTACTTTTGATTTGTGTCTAGACATTTTTCTTTGCTCAGAATGTTCCTGTGTGGTGGACACGATGTACCTGTAACAGAGGTGGTGGCAGCACATTTGCTCAGTAGAACGAAGCACACTGTTAACTTTATATTTGTGCAGAACACCTAAAACCACTTTTGCTGCAGTAGTTAGTATGGTTAATTCATCTGCACATTTGTCTGTTAACCAGGCAGAACAGAGGAGATTTATCTAATGAGATACATGTTTATACTTAAATAGCTTTTAAAAAGCAGGATTTCAGGGTTGAATTTTAAGAGCTCTGGATTCTAGTGCCGGATCATTTTCAAACCTCTGTAGAGAGCTCACTACAAGGATTTTTATACTGTGGATGCTGATTGTGCTGTGCTGTGGAGAAAACCAACGCAGCTGTGAGCTCCAGCTTCATAGTGTAACAAGACTCTTTATACAATAGGAGTTAATAAACTTTCTACTCAACTAAAAGGCAATACTTTTTTGAAGAAACCAAAATGTTTATATTTTATACTGCACTTTAATGTACTTTGTATAACCAGGTGCAAGAGAGCTGCCATGGCAGTGGAAATCGTGGTCCTTGGCTGGCATAGATCGGAACCCAGGCTTGTGACTGGGTGGTGCTCTTGCACAAAATGCCGCTTGAGGCCCAAATTCCTGCCAGATTTTCCTCTAACTCTTCCCTTTTTTGGTGGTTTTCTATTGAGAGGAAAATAGCAGTTTTTTATGTGCAGACTGTCTCATCTGTTTTCAGCCATTGTTGTTTTCCTCAGTTTGTGTAGTGAAATGTCTGTGTGGCATGAACGAAAGGCATTTCAGATCTGTGTTGCCAGCAGGTGAGCAGAGCCACGCCTGGCTCATAGGCTCCTGCACTGTCCCCTAATGTCAGTTAATGGCCACAGAATGGGAAAGTGAGGGAGACGGTGGTGCGGAGGAAGCAAAGCAGGTGCTAATTCTCTGCTGTCGTTTTGCTGCAGAAGAAAGTGCTTGGTTGATGATGAGACAGGAATTTGTGTGTAATTCAGGCCAAAAATCAATAGTACTAATAAAATGAGACTTAAAAACTGTTATAAATTAAGAAAATAATACGTTTGCTCCTTTTGCCCCTTCACTATTGCATCACTGTGAATGGTTGGGGTTAACTGTGTGAAGTTTCTACCAAGAAAAGTGTTGATGACTATGAAGTGCACCATGGAATCCTTTGTTTGGGTTATTTTAACACTGATTTGATTGGAGAAAGTTTTTTGATTTTTGTTTTAAAAAACAAAAGCATTTTCAAGCATTCAGTGTGAGCCCCGTGTTTGTGAGTTAAGGGTGCCACTGAGAGCCAGCCGACATCGGAGGGTGACAGTGTAAACGTGTGCTGGAAGACCTTGCAGCCACAATTCTAAATCCCCTTCAGTTTGTCCATCCAAATCTAAACACACTTTTGCTAATAAATATTTGCTTCTCACTAAGAAGTTAACTTGTACCTGTAGAAATGTACACACTTTACACTTCAACTTTGTAGCCATTTAAACTAACCCCTTTTCAATAAAGGGTTATTGTTTAGATATTTAAAAATAAAATAAAATAAACAAATACCTGCTTATCTTTCTCCCCTGCCCCTTATGCGGGAGAGGGATTGTTGCATAATTTATCTGTGATTCCCAAGGGTGAGAAGCAGTGAGCAATGCTGGGGTGTGGCCAAGGTGGGGAGGATGGGAACAAAGAGCAGGGCATCCGAGAGGGTGGACTGGGCAATTGCCCAGCAAGATTTGGAAACACACTAAGCTTAGTATCTTCATGTCTCTGGGGTCACAGCTGGCACAGTGGGATTTACACTTGTCGCATTTAAAAAAAAAAAAAAAAAAAAAAAAAACCTTAATTAAAGCCAAGAACCATGAGTTCTAGTCTCAAATCTGACTGACACTTTTTGTATGATTTGAACAAGTTGCTCACCCTTCTTAGGTCCTTTATCTTTTTCTCTGTAAGAAGGTCCTAATGGCCAGACTTGGTCGTGTACGCCATAATCCCAGAACTTCAGGGGCCAAGGCATGAGGATCCAAAGATAAAGGACAGTCTGAGCTGCGTAGGTAGGCCCTGCCTCAGAAACAAAGCACAGGACTTAGTAAGATTTTCTGTCAAGTCTGTACCAAAGCTGAGTGACACTTGTCACACTACAAGAAAGCAAAGGACTTGGGGGTCAGGAGGAAACTGAACTTCATGCGCTGCTTGTCGGTTGGCACAGGTCATAATGGGGATGCCATGGGCTGCAGACACTCTAGGTAGGAAGACTGGGGGAGTCCAGCACAGGCTGCAGCTCCTCTGTGAGTGAGCGGGCTGGTCACGTCTCTGGTCACTCTCCCTGCAGATGAGAAGCCAACTCTATCAGGAGGAAGACCTATGCTCTGAACAGGAACGCATGAGGAATGAGATCTCGGACCTCACCCAGGAACTCCACCAGAAGGAAATCACTATAGCAACTGTCAGGAAGAAAGCTGCCCTTCTGGAAAGACAGCTAAAGATAGAGTTAGAAATAAAGGAAAAAATGTTAACAAAGCAACAGGTATGTGCTCAGGGCTGACCCAGCCCAGTGCCCATCCTTGCCCTCTCCTCGACTGTCAGGAGCCTTGGGTGCCCCCTAAAACCCTGGACCACTCCACAAAGTATCATCAAAGGAACACTAGGGACCTAAAGACAGCGCATGCAAGGCCAAGCGGTCCCACGCTGGCATTCTCCTGCAGCTATCTCCCACGTCACGTACACGTGCTTCTTTCCGAAGTTGTTTTCAATAGGATCTTTCCACTAACAGCCCCCGATACACACACACATTTAATAGATTGCCATTCATGTCTTAAACATGGAGGCTACAGAATAAAATCGGCACGTATTAACTAAACGTCCACTCAGCACACAGTGTGTCCCCAGAGACCGCAGAGGTTGCAAACTTCAACTGTTACGATGCTACAAGGGATGCTCATGCCCACCCTCCTCCCCGGTTTATCCTTTAAACCTCCCTTCTCCCTTACAAATAATCAAATTCATAGTCTGCTTTTGACAGCATGGACTGTATGGCCCTTCACTCTAAAACCAAGTGATTTTAGAACATAAAACATGAACCAAGACAGTCTCTACAAGAGCAGTTAAAAACAGGAAAAATTAGGCCTCCATCCAGTCAATGGCCTTAGACTGACCAGTTTGTGCCATATTCAGGAAAAGAGCGACTGCCAGGGCACCATGGGCAGGGCACTCTGCAGATGGCCAGAGCGGGCAGCCGCCATGAATGAGTCTCATTTTTGTTTCCATGTTTCCATGTTTTCTAGATTTTGTCAATGAGCATATATTCTAAAACTTACAAAAATAAATCTTTCAAAAGCAAGAGTTTTATCTAGAAATGAGCCTTAGATATACAAAAGAACAGGCCAGGAAGAGAGACACACGTCCATCATTCCAATATTCAGGTAGAAATCAAGCAAAGAAAAAGGACACAAAATGAAGTCCTAGGCAGGCGAGGAAATGCGACCAAAACACCAGAAGGAACAAATTAAGCCATGTACTGCTTGCTGTAAAAGTTAATCGGGCATTGAAAACGCGTAATGAGCGATCTCTTGAAGAAGGGATTTTAAAATCCTGACCCTCCTGGTTATAGTTCTAATACATGAGAAATGGAATTTCGGGCTTGGTAAGGAAAAAAGCAAATCAGTATTTAAGTTTTTTAAATCTAGCACTGCTCAAACAGAAAAAGAGGCCGGGCGAGGGAACGGGGACCCCGACAGGCGGCTCCCTTTTTGCTGCCACAGAAAGGATTTGAACCCACGGGACAGAGCTAATGAACAAGATGACTAGTTCCGCGAGTTTCACGTGTGCCTTTTGTCTACTAATCTTTCAGGTCTCGGATATGAGATACAAAGCTGTCCGAACAGAAAACACGCACCTGAAAGGAATGATGGGAGACCTAGACCCTGCTCGGTACTTGGTAATGCGCTGAATTTACTCCCCCAAACTGAACAGGAGGGGGTTGTCTGGTCGGGGCTGATCGCTCGGTGTAGTCACTGGGCATGCGCCCTCCAGCTGGGCGCTCTCTTCCAGCCATGGTTCGCCCAGGCCGGGATACTTGCTTTGGGCTCGGTTCTGACCACTTCCCAGACATGCAGACCATGCAGTTTCTTGACTTTTAATTCTGAAACCCCATATCCTAGACGGCCCAACTTCAGTGCCAACCTTATGCTCAGTGCCTTCCCCACAAACCTGAATCAAAACAATTAGGGCCGTTCTTGCTTGGTTCGTATTTGCCTCTGACTTGTTTTGTGGCTTGCCCCTTTCAACTGGGTGACAAGGAGGAAGTTGGCATGACCAACAGCTCAGGACTTCCGGTACAAAGCAAGTGTTCAGTGATTGTTAACTGAATACATGAATTAGTTCCTGGCTCTACTTGGTCTCACAAACAGGTTAAATGGCCCCAAGCCTCTCATTTGTCTCCTGTGTCTGATGTAGCAGTCCACGACTGGTTTTTGTAAAAGAGCTTTCATTGGTCGAAATATTGAAATATTAGCATGCCTTGCTATCTTTTCTTTTACTCAGAGAAAATCTTACTCTTGTTACTATTTTTTTTTAACTGTTCAAGGAACAGAAAAGGTAAGATAGGAAAATTTGGGCCTCATAGTTGCTTAAGTTGGCCCGCCCCTTTAACCATAATGTGAGCCAGTGGGTTGGGGCCTCAGACAGGCCCCTTCTAGAGTGAATGTTGTGTTTATTTCTATCTTGTTGTGCACCTGTTCTCACATGAGTCCGTATTCCAGCATCAAGACAGTAGAAGCAACTGGAAGCATTCTCCCTTCCTCCTTGAGCCTGGCTGTGGACCCTGTGACTGGAGCACAGCTGGATGAAAAGGGAAGCTTGCTGGTCTCCCTCTCTGCTTCATTAAAACCCTGCCTGTCATCTCTGCCTTTTCATTCCCAACATGGGACACACAAGTGTTTGTCTGTGTCTATCCCAGGTCACCAGAGCCCCGCTGAGGGGCTTCACTCTGCTCCTGTAGGCTTTTGGCTTTACTCATTCATATTATTTGATTTTCTAAGAACTGAAATGCACAAAGATACATAAAGCAGCCGCTAATTACCACACCCCTCCCCCCAGTCCCACTTGGGCAGCAGAGGGCTCTGTGACGGCAAGCAAGTGGTGGCCCCTGTAGCTTGTTCCTGAGCGTTCCCACAGAGAAGGTGGGGAGATAGAGTCTCCTATAAAGTATATGTGAAACTCGGGTGCTGCCCAGAGCTGACCTCGAGCTGTGCGTGGAAATGGCCCTCACCGAAGCTATCAGTAATTGTCTGTGAATGAACCACAGTGTGCACGCAGGTGGCTTCAGGGCACGTTTTCTTACTTTTAGCCTTCCTACCCCGCCTTCCACATCGTGTCCCATGTGCCGGACAGTATACAGTGACTACTCATTAGTATTTATCACTTTGTATATTTAGACACCTCTAGAAACACACATACGTGCTTATTTGGGGATCTTTATTATGAAAAAATTAGTGTCACAGGCATAGAGGGATGGCTCACAATCTAAGAGCATTTGCTGCTCCCGTAGAGATAGCTTCTGATTCAGTTCCCCGCCCCCACACGGCAGCTCACAGCTACCTGCCAAGTCCAGTTCCGGGGTATCTGACGTCATCTTCTGCTCCCCTCAGGGCCCTGTACACACAAGATGCACAAATGTACACACAGAAATGCATAGAATTATTTTTGAAAAATTAGGTTCACATAACTCTGCATGTCACACTTCTGTGATTTGCCTTTCCACACCAACCGGCTCAAGCATATTCTGTCCTTTACAGTGGGTGGTTAATATTCCACAGTGCTGATATATCAAACCTTATTAGACTGGTTTTCATAAGTATTTTAGCCCTAGTGTATTTGACTGTTTTCATATTCTCACCTGGAAAAATCGGTCATCACAAAGTCCCAACACGTATGTCTTGGAGCAGCTCCTTGAGGAGGAACCATTGGCTCGCAGGATATGTGTGTCTTAATGTTAATGCCATTATCATCTTTCTCATTCATCGCTGTGCTTTTTCGCTGCCGGTATTATTACTACAGCAGTTTTTTCTACGGCACTTTGATTTTCATTTCCCTGCCATAGGTGGGGAAATTGTTTCCTGCACCTCTTGGCAGTTTCTAACAATATGAATTAGATATGCTTTATAAATATTTTCGCTGATGTAAGGTTTTTTTTCTTGTCAATTTATTGAAGTATTTTCAAAGTCTGTTTTCTGTAACTTTGTATTTTTGCCAAAGAAGTTTGACTTTGACTCGCCAGAAACCACTCGCCTTGATGGATATACGTGGAGCTGCCGTCTTTGGTGACAGGGTTTCTGCATGTACCTGTGCCCTTTTGTACTTTTTCACAGGTTTTATATTTTCCATCCAATTGTTCGATTCATTTAAATTATGCTTTGAAATGCAATGTGTAATAGCACAGTTAAAATTTTCATATAGACTAAGCTCAACGCACCAGGTTTCTTCTTGTAATTTCCTGTAGATTCTATCTGGAATTGAATTCGTTTTTGTATTAACTTGGAAGACAAAGCTTTCGTTATAATAAGATATAGAATGATTCCCATTCCTTTATAATACATTTCCCAATAATACAATTTTCTTTGAATAGCTCCTGTCTCCTTCCTTTAAACCATTTCCCAAGTTATTTACAATTCTTCTTGCTGTTATAAATAGAATATCTGCTTTTGCCACATCAAGCAGCTAATTGCTAGCATAGAAGGAGGTCCACGGTATGTTATTCCTTCTAGAGCAGTGGCTCTCAACCTTCTTAGCGCTGTGACCCTTTAATACAGTTCCTCACTTTGTGATGACCCCAACCATCAAATTATTTTCATTGCTACTTCATAACAGTAATTTTGCTGTTAGGAATCATAATGCAAATATCTGATATTTCCAATGGTCTACACTGATCCCTGTGAAAGGGTCATTGGACCTCCAAAGGGACCACGACTCAGGGCTGAGAGTTGCTCTGTTAGAGGAACTTTGTTAGCACAGTGTAGCTCTCAGGCTCTCTCCTCTTCTGCGGAGCTCACACCCATCCCTGTCATTGCCAAGGTATCCTTGCTAGGACCTCCGAGAAAATCTAAGTCGCCGCAGCACTCACAAGCAAATTATCTAGTTTCTGTCTATAAATGTCACACTTCTGGAGGTTTGTGGGGTGTGAATTTGTTTTCAGTCCAGGATCCTTTGTGGTTCTTTCTGCCCTGTTATGAAATGCAGCTGCTAGCACTTGTCAGGGCCTTGGCGACAGAGGTGGCTGTGCGAGTCTTCCCCTTGCATTTGTCGACGCGTCAGACACTATGGTCGACATATTTCCCAGTTTCTGTCCAATGTGGGTTCCAGGGATAAATCTTCCTAGTTCTAAATTAACTTGATATCACAGTGTGTGTGCTTAGGAGCAGGACTCTGGGAGGAGGCTAGAAGTCCCAAGGGACATCCTCAGGGCATGTTCCCTCTAACCTCGGTGCAGGAGGTTTCTGCACAGGTTCCCTCCCCCTCCCCCTTTCCATCTTCTCTCCTCTTCCCCCTTCTCTCCTCCCCTCGCTGGTCTGTGACAGTCTCTGCTGTCCCCGGCAGCACCCCAGCACTTTGTCTCAGTGTGCTGTGGTCCCTGTTTTCCTCACCCATGATGCTCAGGTCAGATTTCCCTTTGCTGGGTGTTCACTTCAGGACCACTGTCTCTGAGAAGATGCTGTTCTCAAATAAGGTCAAATCATGAGGGAGTAGGGGTTAGGACTTCAACAGGCTTTTGTAAGGAGCCACAGTTCAACCAATAATAGTCACAAGGGTGACACTTTATCTGAGGTGAGGTCTGTCCGTCACTCTCTGTGTGCCATGGTTACAGACGTGAACTACCGTGCCCAGTTCCTGTTTCAGTTGCCTTTCTTACGCTTGGGCTTAGATAGTTGAACTCATTTTCTTCTGTTTGTTTCAGTTATGACGCACAAGTTTCTTTTACTGACACGTAAAAGCAATGGCTTTGAGGATACTATTACCTCATTTATTTTTAAAATTTTTAACTTCTATTTTTATTTTGTGTGTGTAATTGTCTTGGCTCCATCTATGTCTGTGAACCACATGTGTGAGGAGCCTGCGGAGGCCAGAATAGAATATCAGGTCCCCTGGGACTGGAGTTACAAATGATTGTGAGCCACTATATGGTTGCTGGGTCTTGAACCTAAGTCCTCTGGAAGACCAGCCCCTCTCTCTAGCCCCCTATTTAATTTATTATTGGAGTTTACCAATTTCTTATTCCTTGTTTATTCTATTCTGTTACTTCTCAAATGTCATGAAATGAAGAAAACTCTACTTCTATGTATTAAAATTCTGCAAGTACAAAAAATTCATATTCAGATAATTAAGCAATGATTAGAATATATAAATATAAAATTAAGTGATTAGAGCTGAAATTTCACCCTGGGTAGGAAGAAACAAAATATATACATATATACATCATTATTTTCAGCCTCCTGACATTTGTGATATTTGAGTAATTTTAAAATGACAGCTGTTTTATTTTCTTTTTCTTTCTTTCTTATTTTTAGTCTGCGTGTATGTTTATGTACCACATGCATGCATTCATGCATTGCCCACAGAGGTCAGAGGATGTCTGAGCCCCTGGGACTGGAGTTAAGGATTAGGCATAGTTACAAACACCAAGTGCATGCTGGGAACCAAGCCCACATCCTCTGCAGGAGCAGCCTGTGCCCTTAACCACTGAGCCACCTCTCCAGCTCCCGCTCCATTTCCTTTCCTGACAGGAAACTACTGATCTTGAGATCGGTCCTAACTAAATAAATACAGATTTGAGAACATTTCTGATTGCCTAATTCTGAAGTAACGTTGCCTAATCCTTACTTCCTTCTGTTGAGGAGAAGAAAGTTGATCAAAGATGCCTGAGAAAGCCCTTTGTTATGTCACTGCCTTGTGGGCAGCTTCCTCTGGCTGTGGAGAATGACTGGCTGGCTCAGGGTGGCTAAGTTTCTCCAAGTCTTGGTGAGCTGCTTAAATGTGCTCCGCAGAGTCCTTATCCTCTGCCTTTCCTAGATTGTCTTAGTGTGCAAGAAGACAGTAAGGAGATGTAGCCCTTGGCACAAAACAAAACAAGAAAGCATTTTAGAAGCTTAGATGTGCTATCGTATAAGTGGTTTATAAGCTGGTTCTCAGTGCTGACATTAATATGACGGTGCGGTTGATTATCAATGTGCAGCTATTCAAAAACGTGAGAAAGTTGGGAGGACGTTGAGTGTTATTCTACGTGAACGGTTCTCAAAGCTTGGAAATTCAGGGACTTCAAAAAGAAATGTCTAAGCTCCAAACATTTAGTTCCTAGGCCTTGAATTCCAAATGTTTGGAGCTTCAAAAGTGATGGGCTAGCCAAGGCAAACATTTGGTGCTAAGGTATTGCCCTTCTGATCCTGTAGATCAGAGAGAACTGTGGTCCCATAGGCCACAATGCAGCTTGGGGTGGTCAACTCACAGGATGGAAGGACAGAAGTGGACAAGAGATCATCGCACACAGCTTTCCCACAACTTGCTATGTGAGAACAGAGACTATCCTACAAAGCAGTACAAGAAGATCATAAATACACACACATCACACATACTCACACACCCCTTCCATGGAAACTTCTTATAGTTTTAAACAAAAACAACCTGAGAAATCTCTAAGCCTCTTGTTTAAGCCATTTATTTTGTGATTTAAATATGCTTTATTTTACAATCTGGGGCGGTGCATTAATATCCCGGCAGCAAATCTCTGCCATGAAATGACATTGCTCCAAATGTGCACCGTTGTCACTGTCTCAACTGCAAGATCAATGCAGCAAAATAGTGCAGAGTCCAGTTCAGTTCAGCATCAGTTCAGCATGCGATCTGTTACATCACCTGGCAGCGGGCATGAATATTTTAATCAATATGTAATTGGAATAATTGGAATGATTTATTATTTTTACTGTTCTCTCACTTTTATAGCAAAATTAACTCAAAATAAGCTAAAGAATTAAAGTGAAATAATGAAATCATAAAACAAATAGAAGAAAGTGAAAGTAAATATTTAATAGCTCTTTAAAAAACGAAAATCACAATGTGAGGCAAAGAGGCAGGAGTTAAGGAAAGAGAACCCAAAGTCCTTTTCTAGACAAAACATGCCATGTACCACAATTAAAACCTCATAAATATATGTTTAAAAACCACAAAAACCATATTTTCAACAACCAGAGAAACACTGTACTGCTGCCTCTAGTGTTAAAGGATACTTTAATATTGGTAAGCAGAAACTCCAAAGTGGGAAAATCACCAAAGAATGCAAAAGCAACTGAGATTCTGTGGAGTGAAAATCACCAAGGAACATGAAAACCTATTTGACTTCAGTGGTAAAGGCTGCTGTTGAGTTACCATTACCAAGATCGCTTACAAACCTAACAAAATAGTGATATCAGATTGTGAGGGTCATAAAATAAGATCCTCAGCCTACTGTTGGTTGGAATTTATGAGATTTTTTTAAAGGATTTATGTGTGTGTGTATGTGCGCGCACGCGCGTGCCCATGTGTGCACGCTCACGCCTTGTGTGTTCACGTGCCCTTAGAGACCAGAAAAGAGCATCAGCTCCCCTGGAGTTGCAGTTCCCGGTGGCTATGAGATGCTGAAGCTGGAACTGAACGCTGGTCCTTCAGAAGAGTAGCAAGTGTAGCCTCTGAGCCGTCCATCCCTCCAGCCTGAATGTGCGAGAGTACTGAGTGGGATTAGCACTTCCCCTTGAGCTCCTCAAACACCTTCATTCAGTTTATTCTCGTATTTTAAGGGATTCCAGTGCAGGCCTGTGTATGAGCAGCCACAGCACCACTGATGAAACAGAGTCAGTTGTCAAGATTTGACACATCTTTAATGCAGCTATTAAGAGTCTTCTAAAATATACTTTAATTAATTATATTAACATTTTACATTTAAAACGTTCAGGAGGAACAAAGAGTTCACAAAAGCCACGTCACCTAGTTCAAATAAAAGGGGCTTCCCAACACATGAGTCCAAACATGTGGAAAACGTGTCATGTGTGAGGTCATTCAGGGGGGTTTGTTTTACTCCCCAGAGTATGGACTTCACTGACAAGGAGCAGTCACGGTACCCATCGATTAACAAACTGGAATACGAGAATGAGAGGCTCCGAAGCGATCTTGCAAAGCTCCGTGTCAATGGGAAGGCATCGTGGCCTACACAGAGCAGCTACGATGAAGCAAGAGCAAGCGCCTACCAGAGCCAGCTGAAGACGGAGACCGCTGGAGACAGGTATGCTAGCTTAGCCATAAACAGGCATCAGAAACGCCTTGTGGGAAATTCCTCAGTAGTAGAAAATGACGGCTTCATCGGCTGTTTACATTCTGTCTAGTAGTGATAACACAGGAGTCTGGGCACACTGTTTTGTAAGTACACACCGCAACAGCTGGGCGGAGAGTTCCCAGGGACTTTTGTTCACGTCATTTCAGAACAGTCATGCAGGAAGACAAGCAAGAAATCCTTTTAAAGTTGTGAGAACTGAGAAAACTAGAAATTCCCCCATTAGGTATGAGAAAGCAAAACATGTGAAAGGGTCACTTCTGTCTGTCCTCCCGTAATACAGATATTGCCATGGTAACCGACAGCTGGTCACGTGCTAACAAGGGCCCTATGGACAGTAAGAGAGTTCAGTGCATGGAAGATCAATGCCCATTGTCCATTTTATTCTCACGATCTCTAAAACATCTTAGCTCACACCCTAAGTCAATGTTAACCATGAAACCTGCTAATTAACTCAATTTTCACCAACGATTTATGGAGTCAGGAGAGTCTCTGGAGGAGGTTCACTGTCCCCCCCAGTCTCATGAACTCCTCAGCAAAGCGATTCTTTTTCCATTGAACTCCTCAGAGCACTGTGGGTTTCGGAGGAGGGCTATGGCTGCCTTCACCACACGCTCTGACATGAGCCGTTCGTGTGCTTATGAAAGTCCCAAGCACACTGAACTTGCCCTCTCTGTCCTTGGAAGGCCGAGGTCCTTGGTGTGGATGCTTAATAATGTTTTCATGGTTTCTTGTGTGTAGCGTGTTAGTGGGATTGTATGAAAGAATCTGTGTAATATGTGTAGTGGCATGAATGTTGGCCATCTAATAAGCACTAATATTAGTAGTAGTAAATTGCATTTATAATATTAATACCTTTATAAATTCATGGTGACTAAAACATGTATTTTAGTGACTAGATTAATCACTGAACCTGAGGTGTGGAGAGGGTCATGGCAGGCTCATCTTGGTAGCTAAGCAAAATCTATGGAACAGCCCCAAAGAGGGGGAAGTTTATTCAACACTCTCCAGTTCTAGAGCAATGCTCTCCCTTCCCTACTTCAGTCCTATAGGTACTAGAAGGATGGATTCTTTTGTAATTTTAGATTTATTTTATATTTATGTCTACATTGCCCCATGTGCATGCCTGGTGTCCACAGAGGCCAGAAGACATTGCTGGATCCCCTAGAACTGGGGTTCCAGATGACTGTGAACTGCCATCTGGGTGCTGGGAACCAAACCCTGGTCCTCTGCAAGAGCAATTTCTATGGGTTGGAGCCATCTCTCCAGCCCCTAGAAAGGTGGATTCTAATCATTCCAATGCTTGAAGTATCAGTCTCTCCAAAGCCCTAAATTAACCCCTCTATAGGTAGTGGAGAAAGGATCCGGTGGTGGAGGTGTTTCGGGGGACACTGTGTTGGGGGGACTTTGGTGAGGATGGCACTCTAGTGGTGCTATGGTAGGAGTACTACAGGGGGTGCCAAGGTGTGAGCACTGCGGTGGAGTGCCACGGTGGGTTGCCTGTGATGTCATAGTTGGGAGTGCATGGTGCGAGTGTCACAGTGGAGATGCCTTGATGAGGGTGCCATGGTGGGGTACCATGGTGGGGGTGCCATGGTAGGGGTGCTATGGTGGGGTACTGTGGTGGGGGTGCCGTGGTGGGGTGCTGTAGTGGGGGTGCCATGGTTGGGGTGCTGTGGTGGGGGTGCCATGGTTGGGGTGCTGTGGTAGGGGTGCCGTGGTTGGGGTACTGTGGTGGGGGTGCCATGGTGGGGTGCCATGGTTGGGGTACTATGGTGAGGGTGCCGTGGTGGGGTGCCGTGGTAGGGGTACTGTGGTGGGTACTGTGGTGGGGTACCATGGTGGGGGTGCCGTGGTGGGAGTGCCGTGGTGGGAGTGCCATGGGAGGGTTGCCATGGTTGGGGTGCTGTAGAGGGAGTGCCATGGTTGGGGTGCCATGGTGTGGCACCATGATGGGGCTTCCGTGTAAGCACTGTGGGAAAAATGAAGAGGCCTCTGGCCACAGTCAAAAGCCTGTCCTCTAATGGCTAAACACATGCCGATCTCTCAGTAGCACTGAAAACCTGTTCTAAGAGGTCATTTCTAATCTAGAATAAGAACTCACAAAGCATGTCCCTACCTTCAGTCTCCCAGCAAAGTCCAGCCCTAAAGACGCTCGGAACGATTGTGGCACTGCTGGCTGACCTCAGCGAGTCACTGAGGGCCTGGGCTCCCAGGCCCATCCTTACTGCTCGAGCAAGTCTGGTAGCGTCCGGTGAGGTGCTGTGCCAATGCTCTGAAGTTTGTTAGTTTAAACATACTTTTCTTGGCCCTTAATCTTTCTTTGCCAGGCAGTGCAGATGTATTAAAAGTGCCGCACAAAAACAAGACCGTGGGAGACAGAGGCAGGAAGGAGTAAAAGGCGCTGCGGGAGATTATCTTAACAAGCAGCCTGGACTACTGGTTGCAGGGCCGGGCCCTGCCGCTTCCATTTGCTGCAAGTTTCATTAAATTTGTTTTAATGCCTCGTCTGATTTCAGTGTTCTTCAGTGACCTGGTTTTGAAAAGAAACAGCATTTCAAACGGTCTGAATAAATTGTTGCCATGTAAAACCCACGATGGGGAAGAGTTGTTGACATGCAGGAACACTGTGAGCTCAGCAGCAGAGAACTGGAAAGCAGAGAGCTCCCTGATGATGCGAGCAGTGGAAGAGAAAGCCTTTCCCTCACAGCCCAGCTCAGGGAGTCAAGTAGCAAGATCTATATGCACATATGTGTGCATGTACATGGGTGTGCGTGTGTGTGTGTGCACACATGTTTGTATATGTGTGTATAAATATGTAGTGTATGTATGAGTGTGGTATATGTGTATATGAATGTGTGTGGTTATATCTATGTGTAGTGTCTATGTATCTCTGTGTATGTGTGCATGTGTATGTATATGTATGTATGCATGTGTGTATGTATATATAGGTTATGTGTATATTACATATATATTATATGTGTGTGACTATGTATATGTGGGGGTCTGTGCATGTAAGGCATATTCATATGTTTGTCAGACATAAGTTAACCAGACAATGACCAAGTCATCTTCACATAGCAATGGCTTAAACTATTTGGTGGAAGAAAAATAAAATTGCTTCATAAATCTCAAGGTCATTGTCTAAGGAGATTCTCCCTTGTAATGGAGGAAGACTGGCACAGTCTGTAATATAAACAGTTATTTATTCTTAACTTTTGTCTTTCATGCCTATTGGAAGATATCTCCATGTTAGCTCACTTGAAATCGGGAGCATTTTCAGGCAATCCAAAGCATTTAGTTTCTAGAATAAAAATCTATCCATCACTTTAAAATTGTTATGAAATTTAATGGAATTTTGTTAAGATGTTCTGAGTATTATTCTTTAAAAAATAATGTCTGGAAGTTGCAGGAGACTTTACAAGCTGATTTAGAGTACTGGGGCCCAGAACTGTTAATACAGAACTAATTTTAATGACAAAACAATTTTGTCATAAATGGGGCTTGTCTTCATATGAGAATACACATTTCAAAGTGAAGTCACGGGGGCTGGAGAGATGGTTCAGAGGTTCAGAGCGCTTACTGCCCTTCCAGAGGACCTGGGTCTGGTTGCCACCCACATCAGATGGCACACAGCCTCCTGCAATTCCATTCTCAGGGATCTGACTCCTTCCGACCTCCACCAGCTCCTGCATGCAAGTGGTGCACACAAGCCCACACAGGCACACACACACACATGTGCATGAAAATCAATATATCTTTTAAAAAGTGATATTCTTGGTTTAAATTTTTATATTATGAATCAAGAAAAGATTAGTAATCGGAAACATTCATCATTAAGATGGCTTCATGTTTAGCTAATAAAGTAAGTGTCTAATAGGAAAAGGCCACAAAATTAGCAGGCTTGTCATTGCTGCTTGCAAGGTCCCTTGTCAAGGGATGAATCTAAAAGCTGAAAATATGTATGAGAATTTTGTTCTGTGTATTAACCAGTAAGGAGCAGAACACAGAAGACTACAGGCTCCAGGCCTGGAGAGAGTGCAGGTCACAGCTGGGGGAGCTTCTGTGGGGTGTGAGAAGGTGAGACTGGGAGGTTGGTGATAGGTGGTGGGTCCTCGTCCCTGGCTAGGACATCATCCCGTAGCCCAGAAGGAGGACCTGGAGAAGCGGCATGGGAGGCCTGCATACCTCAGACAGGACTTCACACTCCATGAGGAGTTCTGCCTCCCGTGCAAGCAGATGAGCCTGCCACACTTGGCGACCCTGGAGCAGGGCCTATGGGAAAGCCTATGGGAACAGTGAGACGTGAGAGTGGATAGCAAAAGCCTTCTTGCAATAATTCTTAAGCCCTCTTTAAATGGATACGTGCAGCATTTTGTGCAAGGTGGTTTTATGAAGTATTTGAATGGCTATGTCCTAGAAGGGCTTTCAGCTGTAAAGATGATTTAAGCCAAAGCACTTTACTTCATAATATAGTTTTCTCCTTCAATCTCAATATTTTATTGATCTTATGATATAAAAAATATTCCTATATAAATCTTAGTAATTAGCACCATAAAGCCATCTCTGTGCACTCACAGCAAAATGGGTAATTGGGATAATTATTTAGATAATTTAGAACAAATAATACTTTGTATATAAAATCTCTCACAGTCGAGATTGTGCACACACACTCACACACACACACACACACACACTCTTCTCAGAGCACCTCCACTATTGTCTTGTTTTTCCACCCTGAAGTGTAGACACTAGGTTCAGGCCAGAGATGATACACAGGTTCATTATACAATTGTTACTGCTCAATCTGAACTGGGAGATGTTTCTTCTATTGTTCACATCATAAACCATGTTATTTCCATTTAATTTGCTCCTCTGTTTCCATGGTAAAATTATGGTGTGGGATAATAGGGGGAAAGATTTATCTCAAGATAAGTAAAGCCAGGAAGCATTTGTTTCTCTGCGTTGATCTGCGGCACCTAGTGCTATGCTCCGTGTCATTTGTATGCACAGACTTGAAGAATCCCGCATAAGAGACAAGTCTGCATGGCCTGGGCTTTGGATGAGAGGAGAAAAATACAGTGTGGGTTTTCAAATTGTATCAAAACATCGCTTTGAAAATGGTTGACACCTGTGGGAAATCTGGGTTATTAGTAAGGATAAACAGCTTTCAATTCAAGAGATTTTTATGTTTCATGGTCTTTGGTGATTTGATTAAACTGAAGCCCCACTTTCATGAAAGACATTCACTTAGCCAAACAGGCCACGTGGGGTAGTCTTTGGCCCAACATTAAGGTTTGTTGTTTTGTTCCCCTATCCGCTTCTATGCTCGGTGTTTTTTTTACTTATATCTTCCACCTGATATTTTAGCACAATAGGTTCCATAGTGTGCTTTGCATTCTTCTTGTGGGATTTGACCTCAGGAAAACTTGAGTTCAAAGTTACTGGTTCCTAGCAATTTATTCTCATTTGTAAAGTAAACGACTGTTTTTGGGGTTGACAATTTGGTGCTAGATAACCAGCAGTTTTCCCTGGGAGACCATTGCTCCCTCTCAGCATCCCTTAGTTGCCTATGGTTTTTTGTATAGATCTGAGGCACCATAGGCTTGTCTCCATCCACTTTGCCAGGTCCATTGGCGCGGTCCCGGTTCAGCTCACATTTGGGCGGTCGTGATGGTGAGACTTTATGGGTGCAGCTTCTGACGTTTCTAGGAGGGACAGTCTCACAGCAAACTCCATCCTCTGGCTCTAACACTCTCTGCTCCATCTTCCGCAGTGTTCTCCGAGCCCTGAGTTCAGGAGCCATATTGTAGGTGTAGCCACTGGGGCTGGGCTCCATTACTCTACCTACATTTTGATGAGTTATTATTTACTGTAATGACTTCCGTCTGTTGCAAAGAGAAGTTTCCTCCCTGAGGGGTGAAGACTGTGCTTATCTATGGATATAAGGACAAATGTTTCAAATGTAGTTGAAACTATGCTGGTTTTTAGTAAAAGTGTGGGTTCTTCTCCAAGATCCATGACTTTACTAGTGTTGGAACGCTGGCGAGGTTTCTGGGACCAGGCATGACTATCCTCTTCCTGAGTGTATCTTCAGTCCAACTAGAGGGCTGTCAGCTGTCACCAAGGCACTGTACCTTAGAGTTCTAGTGCCACTCTGCTCTTTGATGTGAGTCATGGGTGTCACAGTTGTGTGGGGCTATTGACTGCCTCCCTCCTCCTGAGTCTAAAGTAACATTAGACAGACGGAGCTGTTTGTATTTAGGAATATATAAGCATATATACAAGCATGTAACAGTTGAAAAAAGAGGCCATGAGTTTGAAAGAGCGTAAGGTGGGGAATATATGCAGGAGGGTTTGCAGGGAGGAAGGGAAAGGAGGAAATGATGCCGTTATATTGTAATCTCAAAAGTAAAAAACGAGAAGGTTTTTCATACAATTGTAATAAATGACTGAAGATGCACTGCTGTCTCAGAGGAATCTAACCCCACTTAGTGGGGATGGGGACAGAGGAAGGCAGAGACACTGAGGCAAGAGGACTTTGAGTCCAAGGAGAGCCTGGGAAACCCTGTCTCACTTCCAAGGAGAGCCTGGGGGACCCTGTCTCAGATAAAAAAAAATAATAAAGCTAGGGTGCAGCTCAGTGTAGGCACGTGCCTAGCATTCTTTGCAAGAATCTGGGCTCAGTTCTCCAGTACCAGAAAGAAAAAAGGAAAAGAAAATGAATTTTAACTTTCCGGTTAGTTTCTTCATCTGTGGGGACATCCACTTTGTTGTGCTTTTTTGAAGATCAAATGGACATTAAGACGGCATCTGATCCTTATTGGGTGTCTAGGATGCAGCAGGCATCATGTTCCATGTGTTTTACATGCATTGGCCCTCACCTGTCCTAAGAACTCTTTCTCCTAAGTGTGATAGAAAGTCAGAGAGAAGAAAGAAATTGCATGAGCAAGGCACCTGGGAAGGCACTAGTGGGAACCAGGATGATGTCAGAGAATCCGAAGGAACTGGTTAGCACAGAGATGTGGTACCACATTCCAAAAGCCTGTGACATGCAGCGGAGAACTTTAGCTTCTCTCCTTAGACCCCCCACCACCATGGCAGATGTGTTCAGAGTTTTGAGATTTCTGTCAAATTGGCTCCAGTTGTTAGAATGGCCTAGAAATACAGCAGCACAACACAGAATTAGGAAGGCTGAGGCTGAGGACAGTAGGCTGTCCTGCCAATCATCGGGTATTCTGCTTCATAATTCTGCATTCCAAGGTTTTAATGTGAAGTTGGGATTATTTAGACAAAAAAAAAAATATTGTCAAAGAAACACCCAGACGAATGCATTTATTCGTTTGGTTCTCCCTAGTTGGACAACAGGAAAATCAGAACCTTCAGCTACAACAAACATGGCCTTTGGTGGTCAGTTTGGATGAGAGTGGCCTCGTATGTTGGAATCCTTGGTCCCCAGAGGATGGAACTATTTGGGAAGGTTCAGAGGTGCAGCCTTACAGGAGGAGGTTTGTCACTAGTGGGGGAGGGTTCCAAAGACTCATCCCATTACCAGTTAGCTCTAGCTTAGTGTTTGTCGACAGATGTGAGCCTTCAGCTGGCTTTCACTCCACCATCATGGACTCCAACCCTTTGAACCCACAAGACATAAACACTTTCTTTTCTAAGTTGCCTTGGTCATGGTGTTTTACCACAGCAATAGGAAAAAAAACCTAGGATCCTTATGAAGACTGTTGACATCCATTTCTTCTCTTCTAGAATTAGCCAAGACTGTGAGCTGAACAGAAGTCCAACACCGCCGTTACCATCTTTGTCATTCCAGACCAAAGAAATGACAAGTCCCTTGGTTAGTGACGATGAAGTCTTCCCTCTGGTGAGTTTCCAGAAACTGATTTTTCCTTTAAGGGAAGATTATTCAATCCTAAAACCAATATAGAGAAGGATAGAATGGCTTAAAATGTCACTTCTTTTGCTTGTGTTCATTTTGCTGTTTTGAGAAAGGATTTCTCTGTGCAGCCCTGGCTGACCAGGAACTCACTATGTAGACCAGGGTGGTCTCAGAGATCCACGTACCTCTGTCTCCAGAGTGCTGAGATTAAAGGTGTGTGCGGCATCTCTGAAATAGGACTGCAGGATGCAGGATGCTCTGCAGGCCATTTGACCACACCTGTCTCTAGAAGGGAAAGATAACCCAGTGCCCCACCAGGAATCCTGGCAATGCTTTTTGTTTTTTGTTTGTTTTCATTTATTAGGATTTCACTCTGGCTCCGGCTGACTTAGAGTTCACCATGTAGCCCAGACTGGCTCTGGCTGACTTAGAATTCATCATGTAACTCAGGCTGGCTTTCAACTTGTAGTAGTTCTCCTGCTTCGGGTTTGCATGTGCTGGGATTACAGACATAAATCACCAGACCCAGATGGGTCTTAACATACAATAACAGGTATAAACTGAACATGGCCGTGTGCCCAGTCATCCCAGAGAGCATCGTTGTCATGCTAACTTACGTGCTAAGGTTCTATGGCAGAAAGGGTCATCCCAGGAACGCAGATCATCTCCAGCGGAGAGAAAATTCTGTCCTCTACAGGGTGGGAAGGACCCAGTGTGGCCTAGCTGCAGCCAAGAGGCTTCTTGCTATCGGTGAGGGGTGGCACCACCTGGCCTCACCTGGTCCAAGAGTCAACAGAAGCAAGCTAAGTCGCTCTTGATGAGCGGGGCACTCTGCTACTGGATCCATACATCCACCCTCTGGGGCTGCCAAGGACAGAAATGGGACAGGTGACATTGTCCATGTACTAGGTGCTCTATGTCTCCTGGGCTCCAAATGGGGAGTGGTCTATGGAGTGTTCAGGCTTCTACTGCAGGAAACACAGCCTCACTCTGGCTTAAACATCCACAACATGACTTTCCTCGAGGCTTATGAAATGCACATGGCATTCTCTTGCTGGAGATTTTTCTAGAACAGGATTTACCATTCATCTGACCCCAGCAGCAGGATTTCTGACCTATCCTGAACCCATGGGAGAACTCTCCTTTGTTCTAGGCCTGTCAGCCTTCTGTGATGTCCAGTAACGGCATCAGGTTGTCTGTCCAAGAGCACAGGACTTCAGTACATATTAGCTTGGGGTCTATGGATAGCCCTGCCTGCCCCACCAGTCTGCAAGCATGCCACGCCCCTGAGTCTGTGTGGGGCTTTGTTTCACCCTCTGAAGAGTGGGCATCATTTCAAGCCTTTAATTCCTCAGCGTCACTGATTTGATGCTTGTGTTAGTATGCAGGCATGGTCTATTGAGTGTCCAGATGGGCAAAGTCCATTAATTCACTGCACGTTATTAGCACAGGCTGGGAAAAACCTGGCGTCAACAGTGTCCATCCCATGCAACAGACAACTGCTTCTGACCCTCTTTGCCCTGGGTGTTTAGAAAGAGTGTGTTTGACCCATCAACAGCACACACTGCATGTTTAAGACTGTTTCCTTGGACTCTGGTGGAGAGGCTGCACCCAGTACAGTCGGTACAGTTGGGATTTAACACTTGGATGTGTCTGCAGGCCTCTGGTGTCACCTGCTGTGATCTTGAGTTTTTATAGATTGATGAACTTATATCCAGGTTCACTTCCATAAAGCTTCATTCTTCTTCTTCTTCTTTTTTTTTTTTTTTTTTTTTTTTTTTTGGATTTTCGAGACAGGGTTTCTCCATAGCATTTGGTTCCTGTCCTGGAACTAGCTCTTGTAGACCAGGCTGGCCTCGAACTCACAGAGATCTGCCTGCCTCTGCCTCCCGAGTGCTGGGATTAAAGGCGTGCGCCACCACCATCCGGCAGCTTCATTGTTCTTAACAAGTCAGAAGTAAAGAAGAATAAAGGCAGCCGGTGCACTGCCGGGTGCATGCCAGGAGTCCTAGCACTCTGGAGGCAGACACCCAAGTCATCCTCAACCACCTAGAGTTCCCGCCACGCCCGGGCGACCTGAAACACTGTCTCAAAGAATAGTGAGAAAAAGACGGGTACATAAAAGAACTGAAAAATTAATGTGTAATTTAAAAAATAATTTTATAATGTTTAAATAAAACTAATATCCTTTATTTCATTTTTCCTTGTGCAAATATACACTAGCTACACCACAAGAAAGCTGTGAAGTACCCCATACCTCCCAATAAGGGACACTGAGTATCACTCGGATTTCTTCTTCAACTAAGCCTGACTAGTGAGGGAGGATTGCAACAGCAGTCCCATCCTACACACACACACACACACACACACACATGCACACACGCGCGCACGCACACACAGCCACCTCCAGCAAGATGTCCATCTTTATCCAATCTGCTACATCTTCTCTCCAGATCTGGGACTTGCCTTTGTTCTGGATGACTTGCCTTGCGAGTCAGGAAAATGTGTTCTGCCTGGGCTCCCTGGTACTTATGTCCACCCTGGATTTGCAGCTGGTCACTGCAGTTGTCATTCCCAGAGCTCTTTAATGGTGTGGTGTTGAGATGGCTTATACCCCTGAGGGTTACATTACCAGGGACTACATTGCAAGGGGAGGAGGATTCTGTCCAAAATGCAGTGCTTTGTCAAAGCTGTAGGGTTGACTGTCAGGAAGGTGCGTGCCTACAACTGAAGGCTCTGGATTGGTCACACCTCACTTTTCTCCCCTCTCTTCAGTCTCCACCAGATTTATCCCTCCCAGCTTCCCTGGCTGCACAGCACTTCCTGATGGAAGAGGAGAGACGGGCCAAGGAGCTTGAGAAGCTGCTCAACGCACACATCGACGAGCTGCAAAGACACACCGAGTTCACGCTTAACAAATACACCAAGCCTAGGCAGAACAGGCACATATGAGCATTGCACCATTTCTGTTTGCTTCCTCTCCAAAAAAAGGAAGGGGAAAGGCTCCAGTGAAACACTTGCAAAGCAGACTCGTGAAACTGTGAAACCTGGTTCAGTCTCCACTTCTGTATGAAAGCTAGAAAAGCTGCTCATCTCTGCATTTCACACACTAATTGTTCTGTTAGGATAGAATAAACATGACTAGCCCCAGAGGACTTCTTCCCTGTCTAAGGCATAGTTTGGGATTGGAAATGAATTATTTCTGATTTTAATCATGTATGCTAAAGTCCCATTTCCTGTTTAACAGGCAGCAAGAAAGGGAAGCGCTCAACTCCAAACATAAGGAAACTGAGTGCAGCCACTCTGTGCTGGGCACAAAAACCCAAAGGCTTGTAAAAGTGAAAGATGTTTAGATAGATACACTGGCCTATGTAAACTCACTGAGATTTGTTTTAGAAGCGAAGGATGCGTCCTTGATGTTTTTATGTTCACTTTATAGTGGATTCTGACTGTGCACTGTGCACAGCAAAAGTTGCCGTGTCCGATAGTCATGCCGCCGCTGAGCCCAGCAAATGCAGAGCACCCGTTTCCTCTCTCCTCTGTAACCACCCTGTTTGTAGTACAATAAAGTAATGCAAGATTCAGCTGCTTCACAAGTGTCCAGTTTCTACAGCAGTAATAACAAAAAAATGAACAATGAAGTTCACATAACAAATACACAAATGATAATCTGATATCTTGTTCTTTAAAAATGGAACACACAATGGGGGCTGACTGAGAAGCTATTGATAAAGGCACTGGGACTTGTTTTTACAGCATGTTCTGACTTTTGGGGACCCTAGTCTATATGGATGCACAGCTCCCTAGGCCTGGATGTAGGGGGGGGAGGGCCTTGGACTTCCCACAAGGCAGGGTTCCCTGCCCTTTCTCAAGTAGGAGGGGGAAGGAGGAGGGGGAGTGGGGGAGCGGGAGGGGATTGGGAGGAGGGAAGGAAGTGTAAATATTTGAATGGAAAAATAAAAAATAAAATAACAAAATAAAAATGGCACACACACACTCACACCACAGCACCAATTAAATTTAAGAATTTACTGTCAGCAAAATAAATATCCCAGGAAATGGGAAGACACCTCAGAAACAACAAGAGAACTTGTTGCTCAATCATGAGAACCTGAGTCTTCCAAGAACCCATATAAAAAGACAGGGCATGGCCATACACACCTGGACGCCTCATGCTGTGTGGAGCAGAGGCAGAAGGATCACTGGGGCTTGCTGGCTACTAGCCCAGCTCCAGGTGCATGAGAGAGCCTGTCTCAGGGGAATAGAGTAGAGAGTGACAGATCAGGACACCTGATATCACCCTCTGCACACACACAGGTACACACATATCCACATGCTCACACTTGCAAAACAACAATATCCTAGAGTAAGCAGGATATATGGAGGAAAAGTCTGAATTTCAGACTCCTGGCTCTCACCACAATATCACTTCCTGTAAGCGGGCAGATAGAGAACAAAGATACATTCAACATATCAGAGAGTTCCACGCCCTTAATGTGCCCACTGTAGGATGAAGGGCTGCTTGTTTGTTCCCCGGCTGCCCAGACTCCCAAAATAACCACACAGAAACTGTATAAATTAAATAACTGCTTGGCCCATTAGCTCTAACTTCTTATTGGCTAACTCTTACATATTAATTTAACCCATTTCCATTAATCTGTGTATCACCATGTGGCAGTGGCTTACCAGTAAAGTTTCAGCCTGTCTGTCTCTGGCAGCTCCATGGCTTCTCCTTGACTCTGTCTCCTTTCTCCCAGCATTCAGTTTAGTTTTCCCCGCCTAGCTTTACTCTACCGTATCACAGTCCTAAGACAGTTTCTTTATTAACCAATGGCATTCACAGCATACAGAGGAGAATCCCACATCACCTCCCCTTTTCTGTTTAAATGAGAAGGAAGGTTTTAACTTTAACATAGTAAAATTACATATAACAAAACAGGTATCAAGCAAGAATTACAGTTACAATATTTGTATCTACTTTATCTCTTATCATAACTAAGGAAAATTATAACTATAAATTCTTCAACTCCTGATGGAGGAAGGTCATTGGTTAATTAATAAAGAAACTGCTTGGCCCTGATAGGTTAGAACATAGGTGGGTGGAGTAAACAGAACAGAATGCTGAGAGGAAGAGGAAGTGAGGTAAGACGCCTCAGAAAGATACCATGCCGCTGCTCTCTGAGGCAGACGCAATGAAGCTGTGACCCAGGATAGACGTAGGCTAGAATCTTCCTGGTAAGCGCACCTTGTAGTGCTACACACATTAATAGAAATGGGCCACACAGTGTTTATATGAATACAGCTTGTGTGTCGTTATTTTGGGGCATAAGTTAGCTGGTGGCCAGGAGCCAGGCGGCAGGAACGCAGCCCGCAGCTCCTTCAACAAACTCCATCAAAGACTCCAGAAGGATATAATATTACCTAAGTAAACAAGAAGTTCATTGTAAGCAACTTCCAAAATGCTAGATTTGACAGAGACATCTCGCTGCCTGGATAGTCACCCAAAGTTCTTCTGTACCATTGGGGCATCCATATTTAGCCTACAAGCCCATAGTATCCAGCAGACTTTTCCACAAAGCAGAAAATTTCAGACAGTTCTGCCTATATTGGCAGCTTGTCAGTCACTTTCTTCTGTGTCCTGAATGTATCTAGCAGACTCTTTCATGAAGCAGGAACCCCAAAGGGCAGCCTCACCTTTAGGCAAGTTCAGCAGTCATTTCTTTGTGGGTCCTGCATGTCCAGTTCATCAAGCAGTCCAGGCAAGAGCACTCTCCTGCCCAAATGGCTAACCAACTCCATAAGGAGCCTCTTTGCTGCCCATCTTCCTCTTGAAGTAGATTGGTGCTGCCAGGAGAAGATGTGTCTAATTGTCATGAAAAGTTCTAAGTTTTTAAAACATTTTAAATGCCATATTCTGTAGTCTTTGAAAGATTTGAAGAATCCATATATCCATCTGAAATACATCTCTGTACATCTAGAAAATCTAACTAACATGACGATAAGCTTAACTATTATAGATGATTATCTATTAATCAATATTTCTTAATTATACATTACATTTTTTAAATGAGCTGTACAAACATAATACCTTAATCAAGGGCAAAAATATACATATAACAAAATTGGCCTTAAATGTATATCAATAAACCAAGATCCATACCAATGCAAATCTCTATAGCATATCCCCATTTAAATGTAAAGAAACATTTATAAACAATATTTGATAATATGGGTGTATTTCTCTCCAAACTTTTTCCTCCTGTTTATTGGGCAAAGTAATTTTTTGAGGGGTGTTCAAAGCAACCTTTCAGAGGATCTTGGTTCATCAAACCACATTAGTCTGGAGGGACTCCACAGGTTCTCATCCTCTGTGAAAACAAAAGAAAAATCTCTTTTCCAAAGCAACATATTTCTAGACCCATATTTTAAATTCAAGGTATCTTTAATATATATATTAACTTAGTTCAGCAGTCCCCAGAATCAAATGTGTCTCCGCAGTCAAAAAATTCAAAGAAAATACAATAGCATACATAATCCAGTCTCTCTGTGTATACTCCATCTTTATGTGACTTATTTTTCTATATTTCTATTACTTTTTCACAAATTTATTCTATCTCTTTAAAGGCTTTGTTTTATTTTTTATAAACCATTTACTTCTTTTGATAACTCTCTATACTCTTTTTCTTCTCTCTCCCAAGCCTATATACATATTTTAAACACACTGTGTCTCATTTAAAGGTCTCTTATGTCTGAATCTGCCCTATTGTGTATCCATAATCTTTTTCTGACCAGGGCTAAGTGCTTTTTAAAAACTTAAGCGACAGCCTTGCTAGGGTAAACAAGGCCCTGCCTGCTTGCTCCATCTGGTCAAGCATGGTAGAGCTGTTCGCTGCCTCTGAGAGTCACGCACATTGCCCCATTTTTAGGCACACAGTGGGTCTATGTTGCCATTAAGCAATTTATAGCACTCTGCTCACAGAACCCATTTAAATGCTCCATAACCGGACCTCATCATAGTTTGTGCTGGCAGCACAGCCCAGGAAGCACAGTTTCAAAACAGTGTGGCTTTTTTTCTGCTACTGTTGAATCAGGAAAACATCTCTTAAAGGAGCCATACCTCTGCTTGCTTCTAGCAAACAGAGCCCACCCAAGAAAATGTCGCTACCAAACCATGCTTAACTCTGTTCTTTTGTGTCTAGGATTTCTTTTTAAGCTTTATCAGGTTTTATGTGGATTTAGTCAACCACGTTGGAGCTCCAATTTGTAATATAAGGGGCCCACTTATTTGTTTCCTGGTCGCCCAGACTCCCAAAATAACCACTGTATAAATTAAATCACTGCTTGGCCCATTAGCTCTAGCTTCTTATTGGCTAACTCTTACATATTAATTTAACCCATCTCCATTAATCTGTGTATTGCCATGTGGCAGTGGCTTACTGGCAAAGTTTCAGCATGTCTGTCTCTGGCAGCTCCATGGCTTTTCCTTGACTCTGCCTCCTTTCTCCCAGCATTCAGTTTAGTTTTCCCCACCTAGCTTTGCTCTACCCTATCACAGACCTAAGACAGTTTCCTTATTAACCAATGGTATTCACAGCATACAGAGGGGAATCCCACATCAGCCCACAAAGGCTCCTTATGAAGAAAACCATAGGATTTGTGGTACTTTTATGTTATTGACTAGTTTCTAGCCTAGGCACAATGAAAATAGAACATTGGTCTAGCATTCTTTAAGCCTTGAGGTTGATCCTGCACAGCGCAACAAAAATTAAAAAGGAACAAAACCCTAAGCAAAAACAGAAGAAAGGCATGTCAGTGTTTTCCTCAAAGATGGGAAGAAATTGTTTATTTAGAAATGGAACCCATGACCAAACCACCGTGAACTCAGCTGATCTTGTCTACATCCTGTACATCCTAAACAAACAAATGATTGGAAAGTTTAAACTTTCAATCTTCACCACATCCTAAGTCCCCGACCACTTGAGTCTCCTCGGAGTGACCTCATAGATGAACCTGGCTCATCAAAACCAAGATCGGGGATACAGCAGTGAGGAGAACAGAAGAGAGTGTCCTAAGGACCAGCTGCCTCCATGCATGGGTGCATCGATTCATGTGCAGGCTTGCATTAAATTGCCATTTCAGCCCTCCACTTAATATCAGCTTCCTTTAAACCATGCTTTTCATGGTTTGTTTGTTTTCTCTTTCCTCCCCTAACAAAAGAAAAAACTTACTTTGCTTCATATAAGATAATTAATGAGCAGGCAAGATGGCTCAGAAATTTAAGTGTTCCCTGCAGGAGCCTGACAGCCAGAGTCTAATTCCCAGAACCACATAAAGGTGGAAGGAGAGGTCAGACTCCATAAAGGTAGCAAGCTGTGGTATGTGCAAGCCTGAATACACACTACAAATAACAGATAATTTCAAACAACGTAGAGCTGCTCACCTATCCCATCAATGTGTTTCTTCCAGTGCAATGACCTGCTGTCTTAATCTATTTAGGCTACTGTAGCCAAATATCTTAAACAAGATGACTGTAAATGACAAAAGTTCACTCTTCACAGCTCCAGAATTACAGGTACACACTGGGGACTGTTCTGTGAAGAAGAAGGAAGAAACCAAGGAGCACCAAAGACTGACAGCAAACCAGCTAGAGAGGAGACCTGAACCCAGATCCTTCCTCAGAACACTCAGTGGGAACCCATCCAGCCAACACCCTGATTTCATATGCTCTGCCTGAACATGCATTCCAGCCTGAGACAATACATTCTAGCTGTTTGAGGGCTTCAGCAACGCCACCCCCCCCCCCAGGAAAAGACAAGAAGGCTGATCTAATCAGAGACCACAGACAGCTGAGGCTTTGTTAGGCTATCCACTAGACAGCTGAAGCTTTGATAGGCTATCCAGTAGCTAGCTGAAGCTTTGATGGGCTATCCACTAGACAGCTGAGGCTGTGATAGGCTATCCTCTGTGAAAGGTGAGGCTTTGATAAGCTATCTACCTTTCCACCTTGAGAGTCTCCTTCACAAGCAGGCTTAAGCAATGCTTTAGTCACTAAATGCATAGACTAGCAAATGGGAAAAGACTCAAATCCTCTGCAGAACCTAGAAGCATAAAGTCCAAAAGAAAGAAAGCCACAAAACAAGTAGGAAACAATGAGGCATAGAAAGCAATGACATACCATGCAAAGAAAGTAGAGAAAAACCAAAGAGCTGTCTCTGAAAGATAAATCAATAAAATTGACTAATCTATAGCAAAACTGACAAATTTAAAAAGAAAGAAGGGTATAAATTATCAAAATATAATAGTACAGATATGAACACTAATGGTTATCAGAAAACCAACTTGAAATGCACCAAGTCCTTAAAATGAAACCACAAATCAGTAAAAAAAGGCCTTATGGAAACTCACATTTTGTAAGCTCATTAAAAAAAAAAAACTTTTAGACACCCTCCCTTTGGTTCAATGCCTCTGGCTGCATTATCAGAGACCAGGCCAGATCTAAGGACCCAAGGTGAGACACCACTCCCCACCTCCACTAACAGTCCTTAAAGTAGGCCCAACATTTCCTAGCAGCACCCTTCCCCTGGCTTCATAGCTCAGCCCATACCTCCAGCTTCTTTACTGGAGGTCAGGCTAGTCCTAGGGACCACAGGTAAGACATCACCCACCACCTATTAACACCCCTTAAAGCCCATCCAACAACCTCAGACTGTACCCCCTCCCTTGGACTCCATATTCCAGCAAACAACTTCAGCAGAAGACTTCTGCTTTATCAGAGCCCAGGCAGATCTTAGGGACTCCAAGTAAGAAATCTCCCACTGCCCATAACAACACTCCTTAAAGCACACCTAATATCCCCAGACTGTACCCCCTTCCCCTGAGTGCCATATCCCAGCCCACAACCTTGGCAGAAAACTTTGGCTGTACTGGAGGCCGAGCTATACTAGGAATCTCAGAAACCAAACAAGTACTGAGAGCCCCAGAGGCCACACAGTTACTTGGAACCACAGAGGCAATTTGGGCACTCAAAACCCCAGAGGTCTTTCAGGCTGCAAAAATGGCACTGGAGACAATCTACTAGACCTGAAGACTCGCTAGTCACCAGAGCTCCTGGCCACTTAGGCTAGAAGATCAGATAAATCAAGGAACAAAACACCCATCCAACAAAGAAAATGTGGGAATCAACATCGAAACCTACAACCATCCCAAATCTAGATGCCTAAATGCCAGTGTAGGAACACAACAGAGGAAAAGACAGTATAGCACCACCAGAGCCCAGCTATCCCATGACAACAAGACCTGAACATTCCAGCACAGCTGAAGCACAAGAAAACAACCTTAAAATCAACTTTATGAAGATGATAGAGGCCTTAAAGAGGAAATTAAAAACTCCATAAAGAAATTGAAGAAAAGACAGACAAATACTGGAGGAAATCAATAAATCCCTTAAAGAAAGCCAAGAAAAAACAAACAGATGAAGGAAACTGTTCAAGACCAGAAAATGGAAATAGAAACAGTAAGGAAAACACAAACTTAAGGAATTCTGGAAATGAAAAACCAACAGAATACAAGAGATAGAAGACAGAATCTCAGGAGTTGAAAATATGATAGAAGAAATAAATTCATTGGTCAAAGAAAATGTCAAATCTAGAAAATCCCTAATACAAAACATCAAGGAAACATGAACACTGTGAAAAGACCAAACATAAGAATAACAGATATAAAGGAAGGAGGAGAATCCCAGATGAAAAACCCAAAGAATATATTTAACAAAATAATAAAAGAAAATTGTCCTAACCTGAAGAATGTGTCTATAAATGTACATGAGCTTCACCAATAGATCAGAACAGAAAAAAAGTCCCCCACCACATAATAATCAAAACATTAAACATACAGAACAAAGAAAGAACATTAAAAGTTGCAAAGGAAAAAGGCCAAGTAACATATAAAGGCAGACCTATCAGAATTGCACCTGACTTTTCAATGGAGACTCTAAAAGCCAGAAGGGCCTGGTCAGATGTGTGGCAGATTCCAAGACCATGGATGCCAGCCCATACTACTATACTCAGCAAATCCCGCAATCATCATAGATGGAGAAAACAAGAAATTCTGTAACAAATCCAGACTTAAACAATACCTATTCACAAATCCAGCCTTACAAAAAGCACTATAAGAAACATTATTAAAGCTTAAGTCACATATTAAACTTCACACATTAACTCTGAGAGACTTCAATAACCCACTCTCACCAATGGACAGGGCATCCAGAAAAAACTAAACAGAGAAATAATGAAGCTAACATTGTAAGTCAAATGAACCTAAAGATATCTACAGATCATTTCACCCAAACACAAAAGAATACACCTTCTCCTCAGGACCTTATAAGGACATTCTCCAAAATTAGCCATATACTCAGTCACAAAGCAAGTCTCAACACATTCAAAAAAATTGAAATAACCCCCTGTTTCTTCTTAGACCACCATGACTTAACGCTGAATTTCAACAATAGAAACAACCAAAAACTTACAAACTCCTAGAAACTGAACAACTCTCTACTGAATTATCACTGGATCAAGGAAGAAATTAAATACTTCCTAGAATTCAATAAAAATGAATGCACAACATACTCAAACTTTACAGGACATTATGAAAGCAGTGCTAAGAGGAAAGTTCACAGCACTAAGTGCCTTCATAAAGAAATTAGAGAATTCTCATACAAGTGATTTAATAGCCCATCTGAAAATGTTAGAACAAAGAGGAGCAGAAGAAGGTAGGAAATAATCAAACTGATGACTGAAATCAATAAAATAGAAACAAAGAGAACAATACAAAGAATTGGTTCTTTGAGAAAATCAACAAAATAGACTAACCCTTGTTCAAACTAACAGGCAGAGAGATAATACTCAAATAAACAAAATATTCAACTTCACAAAATTGGAAATTTTAAAAGAAATGAACAATTTTCTTGATAGATACCACTTACAAAGTTAAATCAGGATCAGATAAACAACTTAAATGGACCTATAGTACCTAAGGAAATAGTAGTCATTAAAAATCTCCCAACCAGACTGAACCAGCTACCTAGGCTGGAGTGGACCTGAGAAAGCAAGCTCCAAGGGAACAGCAGCAGATTCAATCCAGGGACATTTGTGAACCAGGACTGGGCAAGTGATCTGGGCCAGAGCAGACCTGAGACAGCAAACTCCACAGGAACAGGTACAGGAGAGTGACCGCTGAGCAAGTGAACCAGAGCCAGAGACCACTGAGGGTGTGAATCTGGGACCTTCAAGAAAGTATACCTAAGTCAGGACCTCTGTGGCTCTGGGCATGAGCCTAGGACCTCCGAGGGAGTAGGCAGGAACCAGAGATCTCTGTGGGTTCAGGTGTGAGTCTTGGGACCTCAGAGGGAGTAGACCTGAACCAGGACCATTGTGGGTCCAAGCATGTCTGGAAAGTCAAAGGGAATAGGCAGGAACCAGAAACCTCTGTGGGTCCTAGTGTGAGTCTGGGACCTCTGAGGGTGTAAGCCTGAGCCAGGTCCTCTGTGGGTCTGGACGCACCAGAGCACCAGAGCCTAGGAACTCCGAGGGAGTAAACTGAAGCCAGAGACATTTACAGGACCAACTCCAAGCCGGGGACCTCTGCAGGAGTGGATCAAGACCAGGATTTACAGAAACAGGTCAAAGCCAGTAACCTAGGCCAAAGTAAGCCTGAGGCAAGGAATTCCACCTTGGGCTGGAGCCAGCCTGAGGCAACAAATTCCACAGGAGTGGGACTGAACCAGCTACCTAGGCCATAGTGGACTTAAGAAAGCAAGCTCCATCAGCGGTAGCAGATTCAGTCCAGGGACATTTACAAAAACAGGTCTGAGCTGAAAACCTAGGCTACAGCAGAGACAGCAAACTCCAAGGGAGCAGAGCAAAGCCCGAGAAAGCTGAACATCCTCCAGGAACATTGAGTGACCAACAGGGTATCTAGAACCATGGCACTGATTGTACCATGAGGAACAACTATCTGGGCCTTGGATTAACTGGCACCTATAAGATCAATCGACAGAATCACTGACAGCCCCAACCACACCTATTAGAGGAAAAGATAAGTAGAAAAGGTAAGAACACATGCAACACCACAAAGAGCACATAACACCAGTAAAAACTAAATACCCTACAACAGCAAGACTTGAACAACCAAATATAGATGAAGCAGAAGAAAATGACCTAAAAAATAACTTCAGGAGAATGTTTGAAACTCTTAAAGAGAAATGAGAAATTCCCTCAAAGAAATGGAGGAAAAGATGAAGAAAAAATTGGAAGACATCAGCAAATCCCTTAAAGAAAACCAAGAAAAAGAAATCAAACATAAGAAAGAAACTATCCAAGACTTGAAAACTGAAATGAAGACAATAAAGAAAATACAAGCTGAGAAAATTATAGAAACAGAAATCCCGAGAAAATGATCAGGAATTACAATTGCAAGCATGAATAGCAGAATACAAGAGATGGAAGAGAGAATCTCAGGTGCTGAAGATACAGTAGAGGAAATAGACTCAAAACACAAAAATTAACATCACCAACAATAAAAAGTAAATTAACAGGAGATAGCAATCACTGGTCTTTTGAGTGAGGTAACCCAGAGACAGAAAAACAATTATCACATGTACTCACTCATAAGTGGTTTTTAAACACAGAGCAAAGGAAACCAGCCCACAAATCACAATCCCAGAGAACCTAGATAACAATGAGGACTCTAAGAGAGATATGCATAGATCTAATTTACATGAGTAGTATAAAAAACCAAGATCTCCTGAGTAAACCGGGAGCATGGGGACCTTGGAAGAGAGTTGAAACAGAGTGGGGAGGCAGGAAGGGGATCAGAGAAAAATGTAGAGCTCAATAAAAATCAATAAAAAAAGAAAATTAAAAAAAAAATCTCCCAACCAAAAAGAGACAGGGCCATATGGTTTTCGAGAAGAGTTCTGTCATACGTTCAAGAAGAGCTAATATCAATACTTTTCAAATTATTCCACAAAAGAGAAGCAGGAGGAACATTGCCAAATTCATTTTATGAGGCCAAAGATATCCTGATACACAAACTACACAAAGACTCAACAAAAAAAGAGAATTACAGATCAATTTCCATCATGAACATTGATGCAAAAATACTCAAAGTACTTTTACTCGCAAACTGAATCCAAGAACATATCAAAAAGATCATCTACCATGATTGGGTAGGCTTCATCCCAGAGATGCAGGATGGTTCAACATACAAAAAACTGTCAGTGTAACCCACCATGTATACAAAGAAAAAAAAGCACATGAATATCTCATTAGATGCTAAAAAAAATCTAGACAAAAATCTAACACCCTTTCATGATATAAGTCTTGGAGAGATCTGGGATACAAGGATCAAACCTTAATAAAGGCAATATACAGCAAGTCAACATCAAATTAAACATAGAGAAACTCAAAGTGATTCTACTAAAGTAAGGCACACGACAAGGTTTTCCCCTCTCTCCTTATTTATTCAATATAGTACTTGAAGTTCTAGCTAGAGTAATAAGACAACTAAAGTCACACAGGCAGCCATACAGACCTGAGTGACATGCACTGACAATCAGGGCTACGGTGTCTTCCTGGCTGAGCTGCAACCAAAGCCATGCCTGGTTCAGTGGCCCAGCTGTAGTCAGAGTCTGCGTTGATGTCTGAGGCTCCTCGGTCATATCATTAGGGGCCATGTAGATGCCCAGGATCCAGGCTATCACCTGAGGCCATGTTGGTGTTCAAGGGCCTTGAAGCAGCTGGGTCATGGTGATCTGAGTGTCACACACTGCCAACCAGGGCCATGGTGACATTCTGCCCCAGGCTGCTAACAAGGACCAAGTCTGGGTCTGTGGTCCAATAGCAGGCAGGCTGTGTGTTGATATCCAGGGCCCATGTTGCTACAAGGGTCACTCGGATATCTGGAATCTGGACCACCACCTAGGACCATGTTAGTGTCCAAGGGCCATGCCACTTCCAGGGCCATACAGATCTAAGAAGTTTGTATTGCCATCCGGGGCCATCCCGTTATTGGTGTCTAGGCTGCTGCCAAAGGCCTTGCCTAGGCCTGTGGCCCTGCTATTCTCTCAGTCTGTGTTGATGTCTGTAGCTCTTGTTACTACTAAGACAGTAAGGATGGGGTTGCACAACTGGCCCTGCCCCAAACTGGTGCAGTACTAGGGAGAACTGGCCCTGCCCCCCACTAACTGGCCCTGTACCTCACCTTGGCAGCTCAGTAGAGCTGACTCAGTTGACGGGGTAGGGGAAAGTGGGTGAGTATGAGTGAACCTGCCCTGGCGGCTTGAGAGTAGGAGAGCTGTGGGGGCACCAGAGTGGATCCATTTCACCTCAGCTAAAGGTCAGAGAGTGTAAGCCTATTCTTGCTCCTTCAAGGTTATTGACAAGAGATTTGACTTAAGGTGTGGCTACTAACAAAGATATTTTGACCTAGTATGTGGTTACTTGGTATCTGGGTATTAAGATGGTCATCACTTTGCTTGTTTCTTATATCATGATTTTAAAAAGTCTTTTTCTTTCTTCCCCTTTTTTGGATTGTGGTCTTTAAAGATCATAAGAAATAAACAAGAGCAGATTCAGTATTCACTAGGTTGCCCTCTGGATACTAGCCTATGTCTCTGTATTTCTTTTGTATCTCTGTTCCTTTTACCTAATCCACATGTCCCTATCTTGGAATGTATGAACAGCCACTGAGGCTGGACCCAGACAATGTCACCCCAATGTATGGGTACAATAGATGGCACCCAACGTGGGGCACGACAGATGGTGCCCAGATGTGTGGCCAGTGGTACAAGTGAGAATGTATTGGACAATGCAGATGACTAAGAAACCACATGTCAGTAAAAAAAGGTATGCTCAAGTAAAAAGTAAAGTTAAGGTGCAGTGAATAACTCAGGAGTAAAACTGTAAACATTTGTAGATATGGGGAAAGGAAATAGTAATCAATTGTCTGTACATTTGATTGGATGCATTTTGATAACCAGAGGAGCTGGGGTGGAGCAGAAACAGATGCAAAGATTTTTAGGGCTAGTAAATAGTTTAAACTTCTGTCCCCTCCTCCACATTTGTAGTGAAACAGCTGTTGTGTTAGGTCTGCTACTGGGCTTAGGGAAGGGAAAGCAGGGAGACCCCTCCCAGCAGGCCAGGTCTATGGCTGCCGTGATGGTGGCTGCTGTGATGATGACCGCTGATGCACACATGCTGCAGCTGTCCCCCCCCCCCAGTCAGTGGGAAATGGCTAGAGGCTACATTGCCTGTGAGCATACGGAGCCTGTTTGAGTAGATCAAAAGCTTTTAGCAGAGGAGAGGATACAGGAATCCTCCTAATTTTGTGATTACAAGATTTAAGATAGGAAAGTGGGAATAATGAAAATGGCATGTCTCTGCCCACTTGAGTTTCCAGCCAGCCAAGTGGATGTGGTGGTCTCAGAGCCACTGCAATGGCAGGCACCTGGGACCTGAGCTACAGCTAAAATATGCCAGCTGGTCCCGGTCTATGGAGGAACTGTTGAGCATCTCCTGTGAACACTCCCCCCAGACACAGCAGGCAATGAGGGACCAGTGCCTCCAGGTCCCATGTCTCTGGTAAGACAGCAGAACTGCATAGAGTTCAGGATAGTTTTGCCCCACCTAGACAAGCATCTGTGAAAATGTAAATGAGCGAATTACAACCTGTCAGCTAGTGACAGTGTGGGAGAATGGTCTGTATTCTGTCAATCATATTTTAAATAAGTGCTGATTGGCCAGTAGCCAGGTAGGAAATATAGGTGGGACAACCAGACAGGAAGTAGAGGCGGGTCAAAGAGAACAGGAGAATGCTGAGAAGGAGGAAGCCCATTCTTCTGCAGTCCTGAGCCGACCACAGAAGAAGCAAGATGTGACTGCCCCACTGAATAAGGTACTGAGCCACATGGTTAACACAGATAAGAACAATGGCTAATAATGGGCTATGTAAGTTATAAGAGTTAATAAGAAGCCTGAGCTAATGGGCCAATCCATTTATAACTAATGTAGACCTTTGTGTGATTTCTTTGGGACTTAATGATTGTGGGAACCAGGCAGGACAGAAACCCCAACAACAAAAGTGAGATTTGGAACTTGAACTAGAAAGATAGCTTACAAACTTTGATTTCCAAAAATTGCAAAAAAAAAAAAAAGTCAGACGGAATCCAGGAGATATTTTGGCAGGGAACCTAATGTGATCAATGTTCCTTATACTAAAAAACAGGCATTCCTTATAATCAAGGACAAAGAATTGTGGAGCATGCCCATGGCTCTCTGAAAACACAATTTAAAAGATAAAAATGGGGAAGTTATATTCTCAGTCACCATATAATGCCTTAAATTGTGCCCTTTTTACTCGAAATATCATGAATGTGGATACCCATGAACATTCTGCCATGGATAGATTCTGTCATAATGGCACCAGAGCAACATTTTACTGTAGTAAAATGGAAAGACACTGCACAGGATTATGGAAAGAACCCAACCCTGCCTTAATATGGGGTAAAGGGCATCTCTGTGCTTTTTCACTGGGGGAAAATGAGACATGATGGTTTCTGGAATGTTGGGTCTGGTGTGCACAGAAGATGGATACCAGCCCCAATGACATCATAGCAGTTGGTGCCCCCACAGAAGAGCCTGCTGAACCTGTATTTCTGACCCTCTAATGTTGTGCTGCAGTCTGAGAAAGCAAGGAAGATCATGGTGATGGTTGGCAATTTCCAATTTCTTGCACAAACTCCCAGACCTTAGTGAGTCCTATTTACTTTGGAGCCTGCCCTAGAACACTAACTGGATGTTTGGCAGCTTATCCATACTTTATCTTGGGACACAGAACTCGTTTTTTCCAGTATGATGTTCATTCTGCTGTTGAAACAGAACACATGAGAACTGAAATCTCTGAAATTTCCCCTCTAGGGGAAAGAGACTGGTTAAAGCAATGGAACACTATTATGGAGGCAAAGAGTGACTGAAGCCCCTTTTTAGAGAAGGAATGGCATAAATGTTTTTGCCGATATTTAGACTGGGACAGTTTGAACTTATCTTTGAAAGTTAGAAGCAGCAATACAATTAGATTATAGAAAAGGAAAAAGACTCATAGCTCACCCATCACAGAAACCTTTTCATGTCTTTTAATTAGAATGGATTTAAGAGAATTGTGATTTGGCAAATTATGAGCTTATTTTTAATTTTCAAACCAGAATTATGGTCTTGACCTGTCAATGTGTGTTACTGCTTTAGTTGATTATGAAGATGTTAGTGATTAGAGAAATGTTAAATCTTGTCTGAGAAAAATTTGACATAATGCCAACTAGTCTTTAGATTTGATATGTTTAATAAGACAAATTTGGATTTTGATGCAGCTAAAAAAAACTGTTAGAGACATCCTAGACCAATTTAAAAAGATCATCCCATCTTAGTCATCCTCCACTCCTTTATTAGGAGATATTGTGGCCATAGGAGCATGTATATTGCAAAGCATTATCTGCTTGCATATGATTATCTTGTTTTCTGTGACCTCTCTTGATGGAAAGTTGGCTCAAAGGTACACAGAGCCTAGCTGAGACCCTTCCTTAACCCTTTATTTACAGAGTTTGATAGTCAATAAAGGGTATGATCTTTATCCCTCCAGGAAATCTAAGACAGGACTTACGTGACAGAATGTATGGATCAATGATGGGTAAGTCTGGAAAGTAAAAGAAGGATGCCTAAGTCAGGCACAGTCATCTGTCCTATAGCAGAAAGCACAGACTTTATTAAATAAATTAAAAAGTGAGAAATATATAGGTGCCCACAGAAGTGAATCTGTTACACCTTGACTAAAGGCCAAAGAGTTATTGACAGGAGATTTGACTTAAGGTGTGACTGCTAATAAAGATATCTTGACCTAGGGTGTGATTACTTAGTATTTTGGGGTATTAAAATGGTAATCACTTTGCTTATTCTTTGTATCATGATAAAAAAGCCTTTTGTTTTCTTTCTCTTTTTGGGATTGGGGTCTTTAAAGATCATAAGAAATAAACACAAGCAGATTCAGTATCCACTAGGTTGTCCTCCAGGTACTAGCCTATGTCTCTGTATTTCTTTTGTATCTCTGTTCCTCTTACCTAACATTTCTAATCCACATGACCCTATCCTGAAATGTACAAACTGAATGAAGTTGGACCCTGACAGATGTTGCTTCAACATGCGGCTATCACAGAGAGCTAGCACCACTATCTTTCTGCCCCGTCACATGGTGGTATGGATAAGGGAGAGCTGACCCCCCTCACCATCTACTGCAGGTGGGAAAGCTAGTCCCAGGATCAGCAGGAGGAAGAGCTGACCACTTCCCTTGCTAGCTTCAGCACTCAGGAGAGCAGCCCTGCACCTCACCTGGGCAGCACAATAGAGCTGACCCTTTTGACAGTTATGCAGATGATCTGGCCCAGTGATAGTGCATGAGAGATCTGTTCCCACCCCTTATCTGCCATACCTTAGTGCACTGGGCAAAGGAGAAATACCCTCTCCCATCCCCTATCCCTTGCCACCTGTGGCAGGTGGGAGAGCTGGTCCTAAGTTCATGAGAGTGAGAGAACTGGTCCTGTACCTCACCAGTAGCAGCACTTGGGAGAAAGAATGGATCCTGCACCTCCTCCAGGCAACAAAGTAGAATGGACTCCATTGGTGGAGTACAAGTGAGCCTGCCTTGAGGGCATGAGAGCAGGCAAACAGACCCCAGCCTCCTTCATCTGCCATGTGGTGGCATGTGTGAGGGAAAGAAGCTCTCCCCCATTATTCCTTGCCACCTGCAGCAGGCAGAAGAGCTGGTCTCAAAGTTACAAGAGTGGGAGAGCTCACCTTGCTGCACACTGGCTGTAGCACACAAGAGAGTTGATCCTTCACCTTGCCTGGGCAAAAGAGTAGAACTGGTTCTGGTGGTGTGGGTTAGCCAGCCCCAAGGGCATGAGGGCAGAACTGGCCCCACTCCTAGCCACCTGCTGCATTGGGTCAGCTATCTGAAGAAATACTGGAAATGTCACCCTGGTAGTGAGGATGAGGGAGATCCCGTTTGTCTATCCATCCCTTTATATCTACCCACTGCCCTTGCAATTCACCTGAATAAAATAAAATTTAAGAGAAAAACCAAACAATCAAATGTAACTAATATACGAAAGAAAGAGAGAAAGAAAGGAAGGAAGGAAGGGAGGGAGGGAGGGAGGGAGGGAGGGAGGGAGGGAGGGAGGGAGGGAGGGCAAAGAAGGAAGGAAGGAAGGAAGGAAGGAAGGAAGGAAGGAAGGAAGGAAGGAAGGAAGGAAGGAAGGGAGAAGTCTTGGCATGGACTGCAGTGTGACACAGTGAGTCACACATAGCTTTACTTGCAAGTCTCGATTGCAATGAGTCATTGGTCTGGCTCAAGGCCCCTGGCTTCTGCTGCACCCTTGACACTGGTCCCTCACTGAGGCTCCCCTTGGATATCCTATTCTTGGCCTGGTCATGAAGATCCTGCAGCTCTGGGTCTGCAGATCCAGCCCTTTGCATGCAGAGTGGTGGATGCTCATGTTCAGCCTTCTTTCTCCTTTTGTATTCAGTTCAGTATCTCAGCACAGGGAAGGATTCCACCCACAGGGGGCAGGGCTTTCTGCCTCAATCAGCCTACTCAGGACAACCCCCTCAGGCATGCCCAGAGCCCAGCCTCCTGTGCCTCTAGATCTCAAGGTGACAATCAAAACTGGCTGTCACGGGTACTGATAGGACCTGAGATATATCCTACACCAACACTCCCAGTAGATTCACAAAAATGCCGAAGCTTTTCAGGAGAGGGTCTACAGTCTTTCAACAACAAATGCTGGAGGGATAGGACATCAAGAGGGAAAATGTGCATCTTACACTCAAATCAAGGTTTTATAATTAATAAATAATACAATTAGTAATTGTACAAAATAAATTGGGTGAGAGAACAATCCTGTAACCCTAGAACTTGGGACTCTCAGGCAGAAAGATTCTGAGTTGATCAGAGTCAGCCTGAGCTACCACCATGTGAGACCCCATCAAAAAGCAACAATGAAAAAATGGGGGCTGGGGGATGGCTCGGTTAGTAAGTGCTTGCATGAAAGAATGCCTTCAGATCTCTAGTATCCATGTAAAAATTGGGTGTAGTGGCCTGTGCCTGGTATCTCTCATGAAGAACCACAGGCCAGCCAGTCTGGACAGATAGCAAGCTCCAGGCTCAGTGAAAGACATTGTTTCCCAAAATTAGGTAGAAAAAGATAGAGGAAGACATTCAACATTGACCTTTGGCCTTTAGACACGAGCACACAAATATATGTGAATACAAAACACACACATATAAACACGCAAATCCTGGATACAAATGTAAAGCCACAAATCTTTTAGAAAAAAAAGCCTAGGATAAAAACTGTGATTTGCAGCTAGGCAGGGTTTGAAGATGTGACAGGAAAATCAAAATGCGTAGAAAGGCAAATCGGTAAGTGGGGACCTACCAAAACCAAAAACATTTGCTCGGCTAAAGGCCCTGTTAGGAAGATGAAAAGAAAACCTCCTGGGAGGATTTGCACATCACAGGACTGACAAGAACTGGTGTCTAGAATGTTTAAAAATCTCTGCAAACTCAACAGCAAAACAGCCAACAATCCAGTTAGAATACAGCTAAGAGATGTGAAGACCCATTTACCCCACTTCACTGAGGAGAAGCCAGGGCTGTCAGATAAGCACGTGGGGGATGGCTAAGCTCCAGCATCCAGGAAATTCAAATTAAACTATAGAAGGAGCAGGGATGCTGGCTCAGAGAAGCAAAAGGCGAAAATCCTCAAGCGAGATAGAAAGGCGGCTCCAAGGTTCAATCCCCAGCACCCACGTGGCGGCCCACAACTGTAACCTCAGTCAGGGAATCCAACACCCGCCACAGGCACCAGGTTCGCATGTGGAACAGATACATGCATGCAAAATATTCATGTACATAAAATAAAATAAATCTAGAAAATATTTTAAAAAGAAAATTCTCAAATAAATTTTTAAAAGGGGCTAAAGATGAAAAAAAGGTCATAATGCACCAGCAGGAGCAGAGAAATGAACAGTATGTGAAGTCCTACGACAATCTGCAATTCATCTCAGTGGCACCAATGCCAGGCTACCCTCAGACACTCATGATAGGTGTTAGAAAGTTAGTCTGGAGTGGGGGGACGAGGTAAGGGTACCCACAATCTTTGTGTCATTTCCTACAGCTATGTGTCAATCTATCACTACTTCAAAATATAAGCTTTCTTCTTAAAAACAACTATTCTTAGCCCCTGTCTGTTCAAACAGGTGGCAAGCTGAACGTGGTGCACAGGCTATGGCTTATTCTGCAGAGCTCAGTGCAAACAAGGAAGGCGGTTTCATTAGATGGCCGTGCCAGAGAGAGCTGTCCTCTGGGCATGGCAGCGGATTGCCTGCACAAGGCCCACGCAAGGTTAAACCCACAGATGTTCCCACAGGGACAGCGAAGGGATCGTGGGGTCTCCCTTCTTGAAGATACAAACTGGTTAGTGGAAAGAGAGCCATTTCTTCAGTGGTTAGCCACTGAGAAGTTCCCACACTCCCATAAGTAACTTCTCCACTGAACTCTTGTAAAGCAAGATTTGGAGTCTTCTGGTCCTTGTCATCACACTTGGGTTTCATATCCTAGTCATTTAGACCATAATTCAGCAGAAAGAAGTTTTTTTTTTTTTTTTTTTTTTTTTTTTTTGATTTTCGAGACAGGGTTTCTCCATAGCTTTTGGTTCCTGTCCTGGAACTAGCTCTTGTAGACCAGGCTGGCCTCGAACTCACAGAGATCCACCTGCCTCTGCCTCCTGAGTGCTGGGATTAAAGGCGTGCACCACCACCACCGCCCGGCTCAGAAAGAAGTTTTAAATCATTAAAAAAAATCTGTAGTTAGACACTAGAGAGATGACTCAGAGGCTGAGTGTTTGCTGTACACGCATGAGACAGAAGTTGAAAGCTAAGCATAGTGGTTTGTGCCTACAGCCCAGCCCTGGGGAGGGAGGAAGCAGGAAACCTGCTGGGGCTTGCTGCCACCAGCCTTGCTCACTTAAACTCACAGCAAAATGGCTGCATATCTTCCATATCCTGTCTAGCAATCGTCCCTAACCCTTTGGACAATACCCCGCTCCAACAGGTGTGCATCCTAGCTCACACTAGCATCCCCATTCCTCAGACTGGTGGTGTCCAGAAGGTTTGACGTACTCCTTGCCCAGTTCGATGGCCCGGGCGGGGGGGGGGGACCTTGGGGGGGCTGGGGGGTGGAGGGAGGGGGGTATGAAGGGAGGTGGGGGCTTCTACTCAGATCCTTTGTCTTCTTTGCAATAGATTCATCTGCTTTCTTACTTTTGAGTTGTGTTCCCTACATATTTGGGATATTAATCCATTATCAGATTATAATTTGCAAATATTTTTTATCATTCTGGTTTTTTAAGGTTATTCACTGTTTCCTTGACTATGCATGAAAGTTTTTGCCACCTCAGTTTCTCTATTGTTACTGAAGGCCTTACCCTAAGAGCCCTTCTTGTCCATAGCAGTCCGGAAGCTTCCCTGTTCCTCCACTCTTGATCTCCTGAGCCGGATTAGAGCAGAGGCGAACAGCGCACTTTCGCTTCCTTATACACCCACCCCAGGCCAGATTAGCTGCTTGCATTTCTCCTTGTCTTTCAGGTCACCCTATATCATATGCTGAAAGTTTTAGAATGTAAGATTCTAGTGACAGAGTAAAAGATAGACTTATGTGCCCCCTTATTTCCTCTTCCCACTTCCCGTTTGTACCAGCTCTTCTTAAGCCGTGATCCCAGAAACATGACCACGGAAGAGGTGATTCTAAATCCCAGTGTAAATTCTCTTGCTGTATTTTCTCTATTTCTCTCTTGAGTGCTTGAAATTCACATCCATAATTTCTCCATAAAATGCTCATATGAAACTAATCTTCAGATGCTTCACATTCATAAAGGCTTTTTTTTTTAATTACTGCCATGTATGTCAGCCGTCACCCAGTAGAATACACATCGTAGGAACAGGAACCAAAAAACTCTGTTTTTCTGCTGCTAGGTAATCAAGGTCAGGAATAGCAGCCAACACAGGCTACAGCACTCTGAGCACTGGGAACGGAGAGCTCAACCAGGAGGGGCCACGGACCGCTTGTCCATGCGCATCTGCTTTTAACACCCCCCACGGTTTAATTTTGGTTTCCAGTGAACTAATCAAGGTGATTTCCTGTGATCCTGCTTAGCGCTTGTTGAGACTTCTGAATTGTAGGTCTACATTTTTCACCCAATTTTTATGAATGTTTCCAGGTGCAGGTTCTGAAGAATGCACATCTCCAGCTGAGGGAACATATTGCTTACATTTATTTATCTACCAGATCGAGCGTACCAATTTTATTATTCTGACGTTCAGTTGCTTCAAAGATGAATCACAAAGCACAATCAGAATGAACAGATCTCCCTGCCGACCCCCAGCAGTATCGGCTGCTTCACGTAGATTTGAGGACAGGGTATCAACCCACACATCTACAGTCACGTCTACCTTTCTACTGCCCGACTAGCGTCCACCATCTCTTATTCCTCATGACACATCTGCCTTTTGTTTCACTGATGTTACAACTGTTGCCATGGTTTCTGTTCATGTATGCTTGCCTCATCTTTCTCCATCTTCTCATTCTCCATTTCTTTTTAAATTTATGTCTTTGTAGATGTAACTAAAGTCTTTAAAAATCTAGTCTGGGAGGATTGTGACCAATACCGGAAAAGGAATATTTAAAAGTTGGGAAAAATGTTCTTTCCAGGAGAGTTGAAAGGCAGACAATGTTTATGAAATGTGGGGAGGAAAATGCCAAGGGAAGTAGAGAGGCTCAGCCAGTTTTACTGAGCATTCAGGAGCTCTCTGGGATCCACAGCGCTTATGACTTAGCAGCTGAAGGGATTAAAAGCTTTTGAAAAGGCTGATCTTTTAGAAAGAACTGGCAGGCAGAGAAATAACCCAGGGCAGCACCTGACATATACTAATGTCGAAGAAGCTTGCTGGGGAAGGCAAGATACTATCCAAAAGACTCATCAGAAGAAAACAGGACCCAGCAGGGCAGGTGTGGGAAGCCAGACAAGCCCACCTGTTCTTCCTAATATCAGAAATGTGAGAACAGGGACAATCACCTCCAAGCCCTGAACATCTCCGTTCTTACTGCAGACATTTGGGGAGGACTTGGAAGGCAGCTCTCTCTCACATAGTTCCTTAAGCTGAAGACATTGTATCTCATGCCTGATGTCTGCAGAGCAGTCTGTGGTAAATACCATCCAGAACTCCGAATCAGTAGGGTTCCTACAGAGAGAAACCACATTTCTGGTGAAATCAGGAGACACACTGCATGGGACAGCAACAGGGAGCAGTTACTGCGGATACCAACACACACGATGGTGGACAGAACCAAGCCACTTCCTCCTTTCTTTCCTCTAGCAAGTAAACGATGGTATAAGATCCTCTGCGGGGCAGGTGGGAAAAGAACCATCTCTTTAATGCTGCCAACAACCCAAGGCAAGTGTCAGCATCGCCAATTCTCAGATGAGCCTGGCTGCTGGCAGGAAGTCGGGAGAGGCACATGCCTATCTCTCTTTGAACTAGCCAGGGAGGAATTAGAGGCGGCAACCTCAGAACTCATCAAACTGAGCCTTGCTCTCCCCGGTGCAGGCTCCTAAGTAACCAGAGCAGTCACACAGCACAGAGCAGATGGAGAGGCCATGCAGGCTTCCTGGAAGTTTCCATCCTCGGGGCTGCTGGTTCCCTGAGTTCTGCGTGACCTTTTAACTCATGCAGGGACTATGTTGATGCTGCACTCAGAATCTCTAGGGTATCAGAGGCTATAAGAGAAGCTATAGTCAGACATACCCACAGAGGCGCTTGGCCAGCGTCACCCTGAGAGAAGACTGCTCTGAATTCTTAGTTTCCTACTCCAACAGCTGTACTGATGGGTCACTGAGATTCTGCTTAGCCAAAGAATGGGTAAGCAAACACACAGGGTTGCACTGATTTAAAACAAGCATCAAATGACACCATTTACACCCACTGCTGTGGCTCCTCTTCCTGTTTCCAACCTGACTTCTCTATTCTGGAGCAGGCTCAGTAATGCGGCCTAAGGCCCTAGAGTCCCATACCCCACTACAGAAACCGCAGCCTGGCTCTGACACGCCTAATACATCATTCTGTTTCGACACGAAGCCGCTAAGTACCTGGGGAGAACCCAGAAGCCAGTGCCTCAGCTCATTACCAAGTGCACCCACACGAGAACGGAGTTTACCCTGAGAATTGGTGAGTTTCCACCCAACAGATCCACAGTAAACTGACATCTCATGCCGGCCTGAGGGCAGCTTACAGCAAGATTGTATTAACCTCCAAAGTCTACTTTAGGCGCACCTTCGCCGAGTCTGCCTAGGCATTGACTCTGTAGATACAGGTCAAATCTGCCTCCTTCCCCAGAACAAGAGGAAAACATCAAGGCAAGCAAGACATACATGTGATTTCATGGGCTCACATGTATTCTGGGATCTAAGTTGCTAGGAAAGCCCATGGAACAGGACTGCATGTGTGTTGTGTGAGGTTCTAAACACACAGATCAGGGCAGAAATAGGCATTTTCTTAACTCCTATACTGGAAAGGATGCTATGTTGGTTTTGTATTTCAATTTATCCTCTTACCGTCCCAATGGAAAAATCGACAGATGTGGAGCCCCAGAGTTCAGCTGTGGAAGTCTGAGGCTGCTCAGCTGGAAAGCCAAGGGGTAGGTTTGATCCACAAGTATCTTTGCTGCCCCAAACTCATGCTTTTAGATAACTCAAAATCTCGTATGTCAAAGAACCCCCAAATGTTTGCATAAGGAGCCCACAGGACAGACATGTCTCTTGATGTCTCCTGGCAAGGACCTTCTTCACCTGAATGATGGTTTATGAGGTGCCCTGTAGAGGACACCAAAGTCATCTACTAATGATATCTAAGACGCTGCACAGTCTCTTACCCCGTGAGGCCTGTTCAAACACATCTAGGAAGTGCAGATTTGAAGGAATCCATTGAAACTCTAATAGAGACTGTGCCCTCTGGAGCTGGTACCAGGTTCACGTCCTCCACTAGGCAGATGGTAGCTTGAAGCTCATTAGTATTGGCCTCTTCCTCAGAATTCCAGCTTGTAAAACTGGAACCTCAAACTCCAGAACTCTGACTGCTGGCCAGAAGAATGGGATCCGAGTCAGATGTCTGGGCCAGAGTGGAGACGTGACAATCTGAACTGTTGCACAGTTCAGTTACTGTTGAAGAGGAGGCTCCTTCCAGTGAAGACCAAAGACCACCACTGTCCTCACCACTGAAGTAAGCCTGTCAATCACCCAGATAGGGAAACACTCCTCAGGAAAACCTACCCAAATACGGAGGTTAGCATATGGCCCCTGGGCCACATGCTGCCATCCTTTCTTAAGAGGGCTTCTTTGTAGTAAACCTTTCCTGTCCTCCACAGTACACTGTGGGTCTCACCTGAGTAAGGAGACAAGGGTAAGTTACTGAGGAAAAGATATTGAGGATACAGATACTAAGCTTCTGTGTCATTTCTATGACCTGAAGTTTCCAGAAAGAGAACTTATCGCCTACCTGGAACATTCTACAGATGGATTGACCAAAAGGACTTCAACAATGCTAAGATGTAACAGTGTTGCTGATTCTGTCTCTATACATGACCTAACACTCTATTAGACTCATCTTTTCGAGACGTATGAAGCCAAAAGTTAGAAATGTCATCATTATATTACCTATGTGAGGCTTTAGCAGGCTTCGCTCTAACCTGACGTTCGTTCCTACAATGTATCATAAAATGTCTTGATTTACGACTTCTTTGTTCTCTTGCTACAAAAATATCACAAAACTCTTATGCTGGAACATAAAATTTGGGGTAAACTAAATCTGTGTTCTGGAACCATAGTCATTCATATTTGGCTCCAGAAAAAAATTAATTCCTATCCCTTCAAGGTGAGAGCTGGGATTTTTATGCCACAGCCGTGGAAGCCTGTTAGTGAGCACACACTTTACAGTCATGAGGAGCCTTACAGTCTGTTCCTACTTGTGTTTGAGATCTCCCATAATAAAACCAAGGGAACAACAGACCTGGGCCCTGCCACTGCAGTGGGACACGGATTCCTGGACCACAGGGCCCTGCCACTGCAGTGGGACACGGATTCCTGGACCACAGGGCCCTGCCACTGCAGTGGGACACGGATTCCTGGACCACAGGGCCCTGCCACTGCAGACGTCACACCCACCCTCAGACAGGGTGACAACCATCACCACTTTCACCACAGGACATGGGCTGAGTTCTAGCAGCGCAATCGGCATGAGAACTCAGGTCCTCTCTAAAACTTCTTTTTCCACTAGAAGCTTCCTCTCCCTAGTGTTTCATAGCAGCTGCTCACAGAGAAACCAAGGCACAACGTGGTCATGCAATCCCTGTAGACGTCTGAGGACTAAATGCAGACCAGGTCACCAAGACACAGGCAGGCCTTGCTCTGTTGGTGGGAAGGAAGGCTGCTCTTGCCATGCTTTCAGGACATATACTCCTGGACGAGGGGTCAGCCAGCAGCCTGGGGCCACAGTGGAAAACAGGGAATGGCTGCAAGCTTCCCCTCCAATTCCTGGTTGAGCAGGGCCTTGGGGCTGTGGCCTTCCATCTTTCCAATACCACCAGTCATTGAGGCTCGAAAGAGCCCCAAGTTCCCCACACTTGAGAGCTTGTTGTCACACACTCTGCCCACCCCACACTTGACCACTGACCCTCGGGGTGGAAGTGGCTCCTTGTCACTTATCCATGTCTGCATCTCCAGACTTCAGCCAGAGTCTTTCATCTTCTCTCCCAGAGAGGTTCTCTCCAACAGTCTCCAAATATCCCATAACACCCGTGCTTTGTGCTGTCAGCGAGTCATTAGCCACCACTGATAACAGGAAAGCCCTTCCCTCCTTGCAGGTCTCTCTGTAATCAGCAGTGACAGAGCCAAGAGACACCGTGAAACACTTACCAGGGATCTGACTTCTAAAGAGGCAGCTCCATCAGGCACCAGAACCTGGGAAGCCTCGGCTGGAAAGCAATGAGACTCGGGCCAATTTGCATTTAAAACTCAGTTGGAATGCCAAGAGCCTGCATCCATCAGCTAAGAACAAAAGCTAGTCTGGCCTTTTACCACTAGGAATTAGGGTGTGTTGCCACTTGCAAATATAGCATCCAGCAGGAAAAGCTAACCAGCCAGAAGGCCTGTGTGGTCCAGTGAGAACTCTCACTTTGCTCAAAAGAGATCAGTTAGCACTCAGACTTCCTCCTCAGCCTTACAAAAATCTGGTCAAGATGCACCATGTTCCCACTAGTGCAGAACAGTAGCAAGCTAATGGGGAGGTGGAAACAACCCCAGGGGAAGGGAAGTAGAGAAAGGGACACAGAACAAGACAAACATCCAGTTTAAGACTATTATCTCCTTTATTCAAAAAATAAATATTTCACTTTGAATCAACATATTTCAAATCCCATCAAGCACAGAGCAGAAATGCTGTCCCCTTAGGAAGTAGTGAGCAGGAGCAGGAGAGCATGTTGCAGGGATGGTAGGGAGGTGGCACTGATTCCAACCAACAGCCTCACCCAGAGAGTCCTCGGCTCCCCAGGAGCAGTTATGCATCGATTTCAGAAGAAAAAGAAACACACGCACGCGCACACACACACACACACACACGCACGCACACACGCACTCACACACACTCTGCTTTGAAGTCTGAAAGGCACATGAAGTGGACCATCAGGTGTATGGCACATTCACTGATAAAATATTCCCTATTCCCTCCCCCAAACAAGTAGAGAAATTTTAGTCAAGTCAAAGAGCAGAGAAGACAGGGCCCTCCTGCTGGGAGCTTGGCGCTGTAGACACGTCTGCAGAGGAGAGCTGGAACGGAGGGGCTCACTCGGTAACTGCGGGGCGCGTGGCCACATACACGAACACCACAATCAGGAGCACCACCACAGCCAGGGTGGGCAGCACCACTGTGGTGATCTGCTGCCGGGCCTCCTGCATGGCCTGCTTCCGCTCCTTCTTGTCCTTGGATGTCTCCTTCTTTGGCTTTCCCTTGAGCTGACGCATCTTTGCTAGAGGATGCTGGGAAGATGCGTCCAGAGAGTTCTGGAAGAAAGGGCTGCAATCCTCTGTCCCGGGCCGGGAGCCTCTGCAAGGAGAACAACTGTGATGAGGGAGGAGTGGAACAAAGGGAATAAAAGAAACCTAGAGCCGGGGAGAGGACTCAGTGGGTAAATGATGACACCACATACATGAGGACTTATGTTCAGAACCCCAATACCCTCGTTATGCCAGGAATGGCTCCACCTGCCAGTGACCCCAACACTGGGGAACAGAAACAGGCAGCATAGTCAAAACAAAGAGTATGCAGATTTACAACTTGTAAGTCGGGGGGCAAGAACAGGTCATGACAAGGTCTGGGCCAAAGACAACTTCATCCAAAACCTCCTGAGCACCTCCAAGTGCTGGGTACCCTCCAGAGCTGAGCTAGAAGTGGAGGCTGCTCTGTCTTCCGGAGACCACGCTACTTAGTGCAGGGTGTGTTGCGGAGAGTGGAGTCTGCTCAGATCCACAGTGTCCATGGTCTCACCATCCCTCAACCAGCGTCTGTCTTATGTTAGATTCTAAGGCTCATGGAGATACTCAGGTGATTGGAAAACAAGTAAGACCCTCAAATAACTATAGTACAGTTTTTCTACAGAACTCAGATTCCTAGTTTTAAGCAACAGAAATATACTGTGGCTGATTTGAATTGAGAATTTCACTCAAAACTTTTGGCACCTCATAGATTCCTCAAAAAGCAAGACGGCCAACTCAGAAAATGGGCAGCATAAGGGATGCCATGATGCCATAATCCAAGCCCAGATCCAGTTCCCAATGCACAGGTGCCACAGTCTATGTCTTCTTCATACGGTAGTGCTACCGCCATGCTAGGAACACATGCAATGCTGACCTCATTGCCAGGCCCAGCTCTACACTGCACAGACCAGGATCAAGCTCAACATGTCCACAGTTCGCATTCCCACTCTCACATCAGGCAGAGCAACCTCGGACACAGGGACGAGTCAGGGTTAGATTCAAGGCAGGGATATAACACCCATGACGATGGTCACGACAACATCCACGGGACCCACAGCAGGTGAGGAAGGGCTATGCTCCAGGGCTCCTCTGACAAGGACTTTTATGCCAGAGACCATGCACTCACTATTGGCTGGGGCTGTGGGTGGCTTGTCAATGTCTTAATGAGCAAAAAGACATTCACATCCAAGTGACCCTGCTGGGTGGCAGAGAGTAAGTAAGTTCCGAGTCAGGTCTTGATACCTCCCCTTTTCATTGTAAGGGAACCTAATCTCTAACTGCTCCTGTTCCCATCCAACACCTGAAAGTGTGCTCCACCCCATCTTACGGGTAGGACGATGAGAATTGCTGTGCTCAGATGATGTAACATCAGCCCCAGCTAAGTAAGAAAGTTTGCCCCTCGCTTTCCAACACCTCCATAACACATCTAGGAATCGTGGGTACTAGCAATAGCCACCAAGTGCTTCCCCAGTGGCCCAGATATCACAGGTCCCTATCCAGCCTATGGTGCTGCTGAGAGGGGCTGAACCCTTGAGGGGCGGGGCCTAGGTCAGAGGCAAGCCCCTCCTCTCCCTCTCATGTTGCTGTCAATCAAAAGATGACCAGTATTACTATCACAGGATCCTACCATGTTATGCTCTACCCACCAAGGGAAATCTAATTGAAACTTCAAACTGTGAGTCAAAACAAGCCCCTTCTCTTCATGGGTTAACTGTGTATGGCATCCATTACAGGACGTTCTGCAATAGTGACTGCCCAGCACTGTGATGCTTTGAAGTACAGAAAGTCCAGGCAACAACTTCCATTAGACTTTGTGACACCGTGTTAAAGTTTCAAGAACAGTTGTTGGGCCTCTTCCCCAGGTCCTGACACCTCTCAACAATGAGATCCAGAGGGATGGCACTGGCTGCATGAGACATTCCACACACCTGCACTTGACTCAGGCAGAGGATTGACGCAGCCCAGACTTGGTGACACCCATCGTCCTCTCCAAGCCTAGGGTAACCCTGTAGGTTCCTACCCCAGACTGTCCTGTCCCTACTCTCCCTGATCCAGTAGGTCCCCAAGAATGTGATATTTCCACCGCCATGGTTGCTACTCACCACCAGCCAATCCCATTGGACCATAACAACCCTCTTCCTTCCCTTCCAGAAGTTTCCTATTCCTGAAACCCACTGCTGAGCTGTTAAGCCTATTATCACCTGCCTTCTATCTCAGGGACTTTTAATTCCTATTGACTCACCCTGCAACAGTCCCATCCTTCCCGTGCGTAAGTGTTCTGGTGCTTACCTTTTGGCTCAAGACCTCCACCTCATAAATGAGGCGGTTATTCCAGTTCACCCAGTGGTTAACAGCCCACACAATCTCCTGTCTAACGTCCATCCTGCCACCTCCCACTTTGCTGCCCTGGACCTGAAAGAAGCCTTCTTTACTGTCCCTTTACACCCTGACGCATACTTCCTCTTTGCCTTCACGTGGGAGGACCCTGACTCCCGGTCCTCCAGACAAATTGCAAGGACTGTTCTCCCTCAGGGTTTTCAGGACAGCCCCCATTTCTTTGGCCAAGCCCTGGCTCAGGATCTATTGACCTTTGACCCCGGTCCTAGCATACTCCTCCAAAAGGTTGGTGATCTCCTTCTCTGCAGTCCCACATTGTCTCTGTCCCAACAGGCCACCTCTGTGCTCCTGAACTTCCTCAGATCCCTGGGATATCGAGTCTCACCAGCTAAGGCTCAGCTGTGCTCTCCCACGGTGGTATATTTGGGTGTTCAACTCAGCCCGGGGTCTAAGACCCTCACCTCTGAGAGGGTCCAGGCTCTGTGGGATTTACAACCCCCAACCACAGGGGCTCAAATCCTCTCATTTTGGGTCCTTCTAGGGTTCTTCCATCATTGGATCTCTAACTTTGCCATCACAGCCAAGCCTCTGTACCAGACAGCCAGAGAGACCCACACAGGACCTCTCACCCACCCGGCCATTGTCCGCCGCCACTTCTCTCCACTGCGGGATGCCCTTCTAACAGCTCCTGCTCTTGCTCTTCCAGACCCCACAAAGCCTTACCTTCTCTATACAGATGAGAGGTCAGGAGTGGCCACAGGAGTTCTAACCCAACAGGCTGGGCCTGCGAATCAGGCTGTCGTCTTTTTATTCAAACAGCTGGACCTCACCGTCTGTGGATGGCAGTCGTGCCTGAGAGCCCTGGCAGCAGCAGCTGAACTTTCCCGGGAGACTCCCAAGTTCACCCTGTTCAGGCGAATCACGGTATATTCCACCCACCACCTCTCAGACCTTCTGAGACACTCCCCTCTCTCTCCTTGGGCCTTCACGAGTCTAAGTCTCTCACTTACTGTTTCTAGAAACCCCCCAAATTACCTTGGCCTCCAGTCCTCCCCTAAACCCTGCAACCCTCCTTCCTGTCGGCCCCACCCCATACCTCCTTCCTCTCACTCCTGCCCAGAGGCTGTTGAGGTCTTACGTTCACCTTGGCCTGGTCTCCTAGACCAACCACTTACAAACCTCCAACTCACCATGTTTGTTGATGGAAGTTCTCTTACAGACAGATCAGGAAACCGCCAGGCAGCGTATGCAGAGGTCACTCCCACTAAAACAGTTGAAATGACCTGCCTGCCAACGGGAGCTTCTTTACAAAAGGCACCTGAGCACTACAGCTAGCCAAAGGTCAAAGGGCTAACATCTATACTGACTCTAAATGTGACTTTTTAATAGCCCATATCTACTTTGTCCTCTTGAAGGAAAGGGCCTTTCTCACTACCAAGGGTACTCCCATAGTTAAAGGACCCCTTAAAGCCAAGCTCTTGGGAGTCCTCCAGCTCCCTGCAGAAGTGGCCATAATCCACTACCGGGGACACCAGTCCTCCAAGGACCCAGTGGCCTTAGGCAATGCCAAGGCTGACTCAGTAGTCCAGGGTCTGACCTTCAGACCCCTGGATCAAGAGAACATATTTTGTTTCTGACTCCCTCCTTCCAGCCCTGTCATCAACCAGGAGACCGGGCGAACTCATAAGAAAATGGGCCACACCAAGGATGGATGGTTCTTCTCACGTAACCGTCTCACCCTCCCTCAAGACCAGGCAGTGTCCACCATTTCAGACATCCACCAGACCTTCCACATAGGCCCCAGAGCTTCGTTCCATTTCTTAGGGCCCCTCTCTGACCCCACCCATCTCCGAGATCGTATTTCCCAGGTTCACTCCTCCTGCTGTGGGTAAAGGGAAGTGGCAGGGCTCAGGAAAGCCAAGGTCATTGTTGAGAAGACAACTAAGACAGACCGAAGTTGCACGCACTAGTCACTGCACCATGTCTGTTGTGGAGGATTTCAGTGGGGGATGAGATGGGTTGAGATGTTATTGATGTCCCAAACTTGTTCTCACTTGTCTAAGTAACAGTGCGCTTTGGAATGTAACTGAGTATGCTGATTCCTTCCTGGAGAGAATTTGGCCGTGAAAAACAAACCGGCTGAACACACTCAGCGCACGGCTGATGCCCATGTGGCAGGGACGCCTTCATCATCTCCTGAACCGTAAAGAGAGAGAGCAAATTTCGAAAAGCGAAGTGCAGACTTGAAGTTCGGCTAGAGGACTCTGACTGAAAGGGGTATCTGGTTTTATCTTAATAACGAGGGTAAGCAGGGGGTGTTTGGGGCCTAGCAGAATGGAAGAAAATCCTCTTCCTAAAGATGGGAATGGAAGGAACAGAAATGAGAACATTTTTCAAGGAAGAGAGGAAAAGCAGAGTAAAGAGCACAGGAAAGAAGATAATGAAGAGGGGCAGGATCATGGGTCTACCCTGGGGACACAGCGAGTCAGGGCTACACTGCAGGAGACACAGAGGGTCAGGTCTACACTGCAGGACACAGAGGGTCAGGTCTACACTGCAGGAGACACAGAGGGTCAGGTCTACACGGCAGGAGACACGGGAGGGCCAGGTCTACACTGCAGGAGACACAGAGGGCCAGGTCTACACTGCAGGAGACACGGGAGGGTCAGGTCTACACTGCAGGAGACACAGAGGGTCAGGTCTACACTGCAGGAGACACGTGAGGGTCAGGTCTACACTGCAGGAGGCACAGAGGGTCAGGTCTACACTGCAGGAGACACAGAAGGTTAGGTCTACACTGCAGGAGACACGGTAAGGTCAGGTCTACACTGCAGGAGACACGGTAGGGTCAGGTCTACACTGCAGGAGACACGGGAGGGTCAGGTCTACACTGCAGGAGACACAGTAAGGTCAGGTCTACACTGCAGGAGACACAGAAGGTCAGGTCTACACTGCAGGAGACACAGAGGGTCAGGTCTACACTGCAGGAGACACAGAAGGTTAGGTCTACACTGCAGGAGACACGGTAAGGTCAGGTCTACACTGCAGGAGACACGGTAGGGTCAGGTCTACACTGCAGGAGACACGGGAGGGTCAGGTCTACACTGCAGGAGACACAGAAGGTCAGGTCTACACTGCAGGAGACACAGAAGATCAGGTCTACACTGCAGGAGACACAGAGGGTCAGGTCTACACTGCAGGAGACACAGAGGGTCAGGTCTACACTGCAGGAGACACAGAGGGCCAGGTCTACACTGCAGGAGACACAGAGGGTCAGGTCTACACGGCAGGAGACACGGGAGGGCCAGGTCTACACTGCAGGAGACACAGAGGGCCAGGTCTACACTGCAGGAGACACGAGAGGGTCAGGTCTACACTGCAGGAGACACAGAGAGTCAGGTCTACACTGCAGGAGACACGTGAGGGTCAGGTCTACACTGCAGGAGGTACAGAGGGTCAAGTCTACACTGCAGGAGACACGTGAGGGTCAGGTCTACACTGCAGGAGACACGGGAGGGTCAGGTCTACACTGCAGGAGACACAGGAGGGTCAGGTCTACACTGCAGGAGACACAGTAAGGTCAGGTCTACACTGCAGGAGACACAGAAGGTCAGGTCTGCACTGCAGGAGACACAGAAGGTCAGGTCTACACTGCAGGAGACACAGAGGGCCAGGTCTACACTGCAGGAGACACAGAGGGTTAGGTCTACACTGCAGGAGACACGGTAAGGTCAGGTCTACACTGCAGGAGACACGGTAAGGTCAGGTCTACACTGCAGGAGACACGGGAGGGTCAGGTCTACACTGCAGGAAACACAGAGGGTCAGGTCTACACTGCAGGAGACACAGAGGGTCAGGTCTACACTTCAGGAGACACAGAGAGTCAGGTCTACACTTCAGGAGAAACAGAGGGTCAGGTCTACACTGCAGGAGACACGGTAAGGTCAGGTCTACACTGCAGGAGACACGGGAGGGTCAGTCTACACTGCAGGAGACACGGGAGGGTCAGGTCTACACTGCAGGAGACACGGTAAGGTCAGGTCTACACTGAAGGAGACACGGGAGGGTCAGGTCTACACTGCAGGAGACACAGAGGGTTATGTCTACACTGCAGGAGACACAGAGGGTCAGGTCTACACTGTAGGAGACACGGTAAGGTCAGGTCTACACTGCAGGAGACACAGAGGGTCAGGTCTGATGGAAGAGTTAATTTCATTGGTTAAATAAAGAAACTGCCTTAGCCCTTTAATAGGACAGAAAATTAGGTAGGCGGAGTAGACAGAACAGAATGCTGGGAGAAAGAAGCCCAGTCAGGGAGTCGCCATGATTCTCCCACTCCAGACAGACTCAGGTTAAGATCTTTCCTGGTAAGCCAGCTCGTGGTGCTACACAGAATATTAGAAATGGGTTAGATCAATATGTAAGAGCTAGTCAATAAGAGGCTGGAACTAATGGGCTAGGCAGTGTTCAAAAGAATACAGTTTCCGTGTAATTATTTCAGGGCATAAGCTAGCCATGCCGGCGGCCGGGTGCCGGGGACGCAGCCCCGCTGCTCTTATTACAACAGAGTGGTGCCCAACATGGGGCTCGAACCCACGACCCTGAGATTAAGAGTCTCATGCTCTAAAACTGCGCCCATGTTCCCAAATATTGTTTTTTTTTTCTTTTTTTTTTTAGGATTTATTTTTTTTCCAGAAAATATATTTATTTATTTTATTTATTTTATTCTTTTTTAATTAATATTTCCACCTGCTCCCCGTTTCCCATTTCCCTCCCCTCCTCCCAAATATTGCCCCCTCCCCCCCTCCCCTCCCCCTATCCCCACTCCTCTTCTCCACGCCCCACACCATTCCCCCTCCCTTTCGATACTGAAGAGCAGTCCAAATTCTCTGCCCTGTGAGAAGACGAAGGTCTTCTATCTATGTCCAAATATTGTTTATAAATGTTCTTTTACATTTAAAGGGGGATATGATATAGATATGAATAATTTGCATTGGTGTGGATTTGAAGGTCAATTTTGTTATATGCATATTTCTAATCTTGATTAAGGTATTGTGATTGTATAGTTCATTTAAAAATGTAATGTATATAGGTTGTTAATAGATAATCATCGATAATTGTCAAGCTTTTAGTCATGTTAGATTTTCTAGATGTGCATAGATATATTTCAGCTAGATAGGCATTCTTCATATCTTTCAAAGACTGCAGAATATGGCATTTAATGTTTTAATAACTTAGGGCTTTTCATGATAATGAGACACGTCTGCTCCTGGCAGCACCAATCTACTTCAAGAGGAAGATGGGCACCGAAGAGGCTCCTTAAGGAGTTTGATAGCCATTTGGGCAAGAAACTGCTCTTGCCTGGACTGTTGCATAAACTGGACACAGAGAACCCGCAGAAAGAGGACTGCTGAACTTGCCTAAAGGTGAGATGGTCTTTCGGGGTTCCTGATCATAAAAGAGTCTGCGAGACATTCTGCAGGACACAGCAGAAAGTGACTGAACTGTCTTTGGAATTTCCTGCCTGATGAAAATGTCTGTTGGATACTATGGGCCTAAAGGCTGAAGATGGATGCCTCAACAGTACAAAAGAACTTTGGGTGACTGTCCAGGCAGTGAGATGTCTCTTTCATTTCTAGAGTTTTGGATTTCTTGTTTACTTAGGTAATATTATATCCTCTGGAGTCTTTGATGGAGTTGAAGAATGGATGGATAGTTATAGTTTTCCTTAGTTATGATAAAAGATAGATAGAAATATTGTAACTGTAATTCTTGCTTGACAACTGTTTTGTTATATGTAATCTTACTATGTTAAAGTGAAAGCCTTTCTTTTTTGTTTAAACAGAAAATGGGAAATGATGGAAGAGTTAATTTCATTGGTTAAATAAAGAAACTGCCTTAGCCCTTTAATAGGACAGAAAATTAGGTAGGCGGAGTAGACAGAACAGAATGCTGGGAGAAAGAAACCGAGTCAGGGAGTCGCCATGATTCTCCCACTCCAGACAGACGCAGGTTAAGATCTTTCCTGGTAAGCCAACTCGTTGTGCTACACAGAATATTAGAAATGGGTTAGATCAATATGTAAGAGCTAGTCAATAAGAGGCTGGAACTAATGGGCTAGGCAGTGTTCAAAAGAATACAGTTTCCGTGTAATTATTTCGGGGCATAAGCTAGCCATGCGGGCGGCCAGGTGCCGGGGACGCAGCCCCGCTGCTCTTATTACAACACAGGTCTACACTGCAGGAGACACGGGAGGGTCAGGTCTACACTGCAGGAGACACGGTAAGGTCAGATCTACACTGCAGGAGACACAGAGGGTTAGGTCTACACTGCAGGAGACACGGTAAGGTCAGGTCTACACTGCAGGAGACACGGTAAGGTCAGGTCTACACTGCAGGAGACACGGGAGGGTCAGGTCTACACTGCAGGAGACACAGAGGGTCAGGTCTACACTGCAGGAGACACGAGAGGGTCAGGTCTACACTGCAGGAGACACAGAGAGTCAGGTCTACACTGCAGGAGACACGTGAGGGTCAGGTCTACACTGCAGGAGGTACAGAGGGTCAAGTCTACACTGCAGGAGACACGTGAGGGTCAGGTCTACACTGCAGGAGACACGGGAGGGTCAGGTCTACACTGCAGGAGACACAGAGGGTTAGGTCTACACTGCAGGAGACACAGAGGGTCAGGTCTACACTGCAGGAGACACAGAGGGTCAGGTCTACACTTCAGGAGATACAGAGGGTCAGGTCTACACTGCAGGAGACACGGTAAGGTCAGGTCTACACTGCAGGAGACACAGAGGGTCAGGTCTACACTGCAGGAGACACGGGAGGGTCAGGTCTACACTGCAGGAGACACGGTAAGGTCAGGTCTACACTGAAGGAGACACGGGAGGGTCAGGTCTACACTGCAGGAGACACAGAGGGTTAGGTCTACACTGCAGGAGACACGGTAAGGTCAGGTCTACACTGTAGGAGACACGGTAAGGTCAGGTCTACACTGCAGGAGACACAGAGGGTCAGGTCTACACTGCAGGAGACACAGAGGGTCAGGTCTACACTGCAGGAGACACAGAGGGTCAGGTCTACACTGCAGGAGACACGGGAGGGTCAGGTCTACACTGCAGGAGACACAGAGGGTCAGGTCTGATGGAAGAGTTAATTTCATTGGTTAAATAAAGAAACTGCCTTAGCCCTTTAATAGGACAGAAAATTAGGTAGGCGGAGTAGACAGAACAGAATGCTGGGAGAAAGAAGCCCAGTCAGGGAGTCGCCATGATTCTCCCACTCCAGACAGACTCAGGTTAAGATCTTTCCTGGTAAGCCAGCTCGTGGTGCTACACAGAATATTAGAAATGGGTTAGATCAATATGTAAGAGCTAGTCAATAAGAGGCTGGAACTAATGGGCTAGGCAGTGTTCAAAAGAATACAGTTTCCGTGTAATTATTTCGGGGCATAAGCTAGCCATGCGGGCGGCCGGGTGCCGGGGATGCAGCCCCGCTGCTCTTATTACAACACAGGTCTACACTGCAGGAGACACGGGAGGGTCAGGTCTACACTGCAGGAGACACGGTAAGGTCAGATCTACACTGCAGGAGACACAGAGGGTTAGGTCTACACTGCAGGAGACACAGTAAGGTCAGGTCTACACTGCAGGAGACACAGTAAGGTCAGGTCTACACTGCAGGAGACACGGTAAGGTCAGGTCTACACTGCAGGAGACACAGAGGGCCAGGTCTACACTGCAGGAGACACATAGGGTTAGGTCTACACTGCAGGAGACACGGTAAGGTCAGGTCTACACTGCAGGAGAAACGGGAGTGTCAGGTCTACACTGCAGGAGACACGGGAGGGTCAGGTCTACACTGCAGGAGACACAGAGGGTCAGGTCTACACTGCAGGAGACACAGAAGGTCAGGTCTACACTGCAGGAGACACAGAAGGTCAGGTCTACACTGCAGGAGACATGGGAGGGCCAGGTCTACACTGCAGGAGACACAGAGGGCCAGGTCTACACTGCAGGAGACATGGTAAGGTCAGGTCTACACTGCAGGAGACACGGGAGGGTCAGGTCTACACTGCAGGAGACACGGGAGGGTCAGGTCTACACTGCAGGAGACACGGTAAGGTCAGGTCTACACTGCAGGAGACACAGAGGGCCAGGTCTACACTGCAGGAGACACAGAGGGTCAGGTCTACACTGCAGGAGACACGGTAAGGTCAGGTCTACACTGCAGGAGACACAGAGGGCCAGGTCTACACTGCAGGAGACATAGAGGGTCAGGTCTACACTGCAGGAGACACGGGAGGGTCAGGTCTACACTGCAGAAGACACGGAGGGTCAGGTCTACACTGCAGGAGACACAGAGGGTCAGGTCTACACCGCAGGAGACACGGTAAGGTCAGGTCTACACTGCAGGAGACACAGATGGTCAGGTCTACACTGCAGGAGACACGGGCAGAGTGGTTCTGTCAGGAGGAGACATGGGGGCTGTCCATACTGAAAAAGACAGGAGGGATGGTTCTTCCTGCCTAGAGGGAGGCTCCCGTGTCTCCTCCAGTATAGACCTGGCCTTCCTTTGTTCCAGGGCAGACCCTTGATCCTGGAAAGAAATGTTTTTGGCTTTGTTTTGTTTTGTTTGGAAGTAAATAGGACAAGTTAGCTGCAGTTAGGAGGCAGGTCTAAGGAAAGGAGGCTTGAAATGATATGGGATTCCTCTCTGTATGCTGGGGACCCCAAGTGCTAGCCTGAGGGACTGAATCGGGTGATCTCCTGGCCAGGGCTGCACCTTGTGACACTGCAGGACTCTGCAAATGAGTAGTTTTCTTCCTGCAGAAGCTGAGCAATTGGCCTGCAGTTCTGGAATCTGAGATCAGGAGGAGCCACTGGTCAAGCTCTGCATGTGAAGTGAGAAGGAACTACAGAAGCTATTCAGTGTCCCGAGACAAAAGCAGGGGAGCCAAGACACAGTGGGAATTAGGAACAGAAAGGCAGCTTCAACCTCTGGGAGGACCCAACTGTCACAGCGCCTCTGTCCTGAGGTTACTGGCATCTGTTTTGGTGGTAATAAACGCCTTCACCTTGACGTGACTCTGATGTTCTGCCCTGATTTAAATATTCCCCCAGAGCCCCCAGCTTACCCAAAGAGGGAGTAGCACAACCCACTGCCAACCCACGAGGTTTGCCCACAAGCCTGCACAGGCACCACCCTGTGGGCACACGCCACACACCTTTCTGCCCTTAGCTCTCTTTAGGGCCTTGTCATTTCTGAAGGTGTCCCCCGACAGCTCAGGCCTGCCGTCACCGACACTCTTACTAGTTGCACCCGCAATAGAGTTCCCTACACACAGGCAGTTACATTCCTTAATCAACGTTTTTTTCCAGTAAGAGATCACAATGCACATACCTGACGTACCCAGTAAGACGAAAGTTGATGCTACCAGTTGGTCACCTGCAGTCTCTGGCTCCCTTCACCAAGGAAACGGAAACATCACAAACACTGAGTTCTCCCTGATTCTAATGGGACTTCATAGGCTATGTCCCACACCCACCAACGGAAGCCCATGGCAACTGGCCAACCCTGGAGCCTTCTAAGAGGCCAGTGGGAGTAGCCTGGAGGTAGGGGTATATGCAGGAGATGAGGAACTGCTACGGTTATGGTTTTACTCAGTTATAACTATCTAGTCTCCCATACGTGTGCACATTGATGGGTACATATATATGTTGTATGTTCTACAATGACTTCTTTCCCCCACTTCAGAGATCATAATGTACATGACACTGAATCCCAGTAGGGAAACTGTGGTGATATTTTGTTTGTGCTTTAACAAATAAAGCTTGCCTGAAGATCAGAGTGCAGAGCTAGACACACTAGTTAGTCATAAAGGCCAGCCAGTGGTGGTACACACCTTTAATCCCAGCACTTGGGAGACAGAGGCAGGTGGATTGCTGTGAGTTCAAGGCCACTCTGGGCTACAGGAAATTTAATCAGCCTAAAAAAGAAACAGGGTAAAGCGGTGGTGGCTCACACCTTTAATCCCAGCACTAGGAAGGTGGAGATGGGAAGGGATATGGCTGGGCAGAGAGAGGAGTATGTGGTGGGAGGAGACAGCTCAGGATTCAGTCTGAGGTTTCATAGAGAAGGCATTCAGTCTGAGTACTTTTAGGGACAGGATCACCCCTTTGGTCTGAGGATTCAGTAGACATAAGAACTAGTGGCTGGCTGCTCTGCTTCTCTGATCTTTCAGCTTTTACCCCTATATCTGACTCCAGATTTTTATTAAGACCAATTAAATTTGCACTACACCATGCTACAGGAAACAGCTGGAAATAAGAGCCTGGTTGAGATCAGGGCTGAGCCTCAGTTCTGCCGCATGCATGGAGTCACAAGAACTCAGGCAAGACACTAAATTTTTCACAACCTGATTATCCTCTGTTGATTGGGTATGAAGGCTGCTTTGTAGAGTTCCTGAAACACTAGAACCAACCTACTACTAGACGTGTCCAGGGTACTCAATGGGCCAAAGCGGAGCCCAGTGAACAGAGAGGCTGTCCTTGACCCAAGGCTGGACACTCAGAAGATTGTTACCCAGAGAACTGTCCTTGACCCGAGGCTGGACACTCGGAAGATTGTTACCCAGAGAGGCTGTCCTTGTGCCTGAGTTGAACACTGTTGTTTTTTAATTGACTGTATAACCTATGGGAAACAGAATCCTCAGTGCTTTCTTTCCCCTATTTAAAAGTCAGCTGCTGGGCAGATGTGCTCAAAGGCTGGTTCCTGCCTTCAAGAGCAGGCTCTGCAGAACAAAGGTTACTCCCAGCTCCCTTCAACCCAGACCGACTAAACCCTTTGCCGAATACTGAAGCCTGAGCATTTAAAACCCTGCTGAGGAACTGGAGCACAGCTCCACAGTCAAAGTGAGCCGGGCGGTGGTGGCGCACGCCTTTAATCCCAGCACTCGGGAAGCAGAGGCAGGCGGATCTCTGGGAGTTCGAGACCAGCCTGGTCTACAAGAGCTAGTTCCAGGACAGGCTCCAAAACCACAGAGAAACCCTGTCTCAAAAAACCAAAAATAAATAAAATAAATAAATAAAAGCCCTGCTGAGGGACTGGAGCACAGCTCCACAGTCAAAGTGAGCAATGCTCTTGCAAAGAACCTGAGTTCCATTTACAGCACCCACGGGGCAGCTCCAATGCCCGCGACTCCTTCTGTAGGGAATCTGATGCCCTCTTCTGACCTCCAAAGACACACCCATACACACCTGCTCACACCCATACAGAGACACATTCACATAATTTATAAAACCTTAAATGTGACAGATCTCCAAAATGAGCCATGTTGCTTAATACCATATTTTGGTAGATTAGTGCCAAAAATTGCATGTTGAAATGATAATATTTTGGATACCGGGGCTTAGACAAAGTTAACTTCACCTGTTCCCTGTCTTAATTTGGCTCCTAGGAGCATTTTCATTCCCTCAGTAGCTTGCACAACACTTGTTGTAGACACTGCTGAGCTCAAACAGTGCTATAAGGAGCCTTAGGCTCTGCCCTCCTGGAAATGTCAGCAACACGGGCTTCACTCACCACAGTGACAGCTCCCCAGGGTTTTCACAGCCCAGTGCCATTGGCTCTCCCAGGCCTCCTAAAGCGGCCCGACCACGGCCACCAACACACTAGACACCTGTACTCACAATTAATCCTCGTACATCCCCTTGGAAACCCATGGCCACCAACACACTGGGCACCTATACTCACAATTAATCCTGTACTTCCCCATGGGCACCTATGACCGCTGTCACACTGGGCACCTATACTCACAATCAATCCCGTAGTTCCCCTTGGGCACCCATGGCCGCCTACACACTGGGCACCTATACTCACAGTCAATCCCGTACTTCCCCTTGAGCACCATCTTCTGAGCACTGTCAGCTGCCACAGCCCCTCCCACCCTTGGTCGGCTCGCTCATAACCTTCCTGACACTCACCAGGCAGAAGAAATGCCTCCTTGTCTGTGACCTCATGACTCAGTTTGTGCCTTTATGACAGCCCTAGCTGGTGGCCGCTGCCTCACTGGCTGGGCCTCTGCCGCTCGCTCCCCACTTCTCAGATGGCAAATGAACCCCCTGGGTTGTCGGGAAACGCTGAGAGTAACAGGCACTTAGCAGAAATGTGCTGGATGGGGGACGAAGGCCGAACTGAGGCAGTTCTTCAGCAAACCGTCAGAATGGGAAGACACAGGTAGGAACTATGGAACACTTTGAGCCCTAGCTTCACACTGACCATGGCCCCTAGATGGTCACCACTTCTACTATTCTACATGATGGAAGAAATTCAGATCAGCACAATGAACTTTCCAAGTTTAAAGACTGAGGAAACAGCACAAGGTCAAGTCCGGCGAAAATCCACAATAATCATGCATGAAACATTTAATGAGCAATAACTGACTAAGATCTGAACTCAGGACAGACTGAAAGCAGCTCACCCTCTTTGTTACTCCAAGGGGCCACCAGTCACCCACAACTGAGAACAGTAACTGCTGCTTCCCAGGCACGCCCTCCCCAATAGCACTCTACAAACATGCAGACAGGAAGCTGACTGGGAGCTGCAGGCCCCGGGTCCCAAACAGGCACAGCTGTGTGTCCAGCCCAGCTCCTTACGGTCCAGGTGCTGCTCCATGCAGCTGCTCCAAGATGGCCAGCAGCATCCTCTCCACAAGCCTCTGGACCACCTGTCCTGTTCATCGGCTCTACAATCTGAGGCCACAGGAAGAACATAAGGCCTGCAGGCTGTCTCACTTGCTACAGACAGAGTCCATCTCAAGGCAGGCTTGTGCTGATGTCAAGAGCACCAGGCCAGAAAGCTCTCTGCAAACTCCAGTTTCTAAAGAGACGTCACTTACGTCATTGTGAGCCCTAGACTCCTGCTGGTGCCTAGGCTGCAGCGCCAGGTAAAAAGCCAGGCTGCACCCTGTCAGAGTGAGTATGAAGGCTAGGCGGCTCCAAACCCCTGTGGGTCAGTGTAGCTTTCTCTGCCCACCGAGCACTACACTGACAAGGGCCAACAGCACAGAGACAGCCCAGAATTGGAGTTGTGCTCACCAATCACAGCTTGATCTGGCCTGGAGTCCATGGTAAGAAGCTGAGGACTATAGCAACTATATCTGACCACTCAACACATGGAGAGTCCAGGAACCAGGTCCCGGGCAGATGGCTGGCCTGTTCTCAGTGAAGGTCTCATTTCTCAATACCAAAGAAGGTAGTTTATGGAGCCGCCTAAGACCTGCATGGCCTTTTTCTCCTACTGTGTACTGGGATCCCTTCACTCCACCCTTCCACAGAGTAGGAGCAAGGGGCAGGCAGGTTGCTAGGGAGACTGAGAAAGAGACTCCCGCTGAGCTCCTGCGGCTAACCTAAGTGCTTTCCTGGGAACACACAAGAACAAACAGTGAGGGCCATGCAGGAGCCTGCTCCTCCGTCCCCTACGGCTAATAGGCCAGAGGTGTGTGCACACATGTGTGTGTGTGTGTGTGTGTGTGTGGTGTAGGGGATCAGGACTACACACAGAAGCACACCTCACAGTGAGGGCAGAAGGATCAAGAAAACATAAAATTTGACAACACCAGAAACGGTCATGCCTAAAGAGAAGTCCCAGGACACAGGAGAATCTGGGGGCTGCTGAACAGAAGCAGCGTGGGCATCCAGGATTCTCAGTGCCTTGGGCAAGTTACATGTCTTAGAAACTGGGGTTTGCAAAGTGCTTTCCCGTGCACTATCCCTCTATCCTCACAGCCACTCTGTGTGGTATTTGCAATAAGACAACACACACACACACAGCAATCGGGGACACGGCAGGGTCTCAGCCCAGTAATTCTAGGGATGGCGACTCTGGCCGAACACTTAGCCTCTTAGACCTTCAATTATTTCACTGCAAATCAGAGATAAAAGTACCTCTCATTCAAATATTTCTTGACTCGGACGATGGCAAGGAGCCAGCTACGAACCACGCGGGCAGAAATGTCGCCCTCGGTAGCAAAGTGCTCTTCCTTCACGGGGTGTGAGAAGACAGACGCCCAGCCTCCAGGAAGCTGCTAGCTTTCTGTTAGTGGTGGCAGAGCGATTCAGAAGAAGTGAGCCTGGACCAGAGCCTGGAAGAAGGTAAGGAACAGCCCGTCAAGATCTCTGGGATGACCTACCAGATGGGCAGCAGAGCAGAGTCAGTCTCTCTGGTGGGCATGTCGGGCACACCATAGCATGACAGAGCGACCAACAAGGCTGCAGAGGGCAGGAGAGTATCATGGGGAACGATCAGAAAGTGGGAGCAGGCCAAGGGCACATGAGGCCCCAAGAGCCATCTGCTAACATTTTGTAATAAGGACTCTATAGAAAAACTCACTAGAGGCAAAGACTGAAACAAGGGACTCAGGCGAAACTAACAATCCCTTCATGCATGGTATGGGGACTTGGTCCAGAGCGAGGGCAGACGTGGTCACATGCTGGGTGCACTTAGAGAGGCCAACAGATTGGGAGAGCGACATGAGAAAGAAATAGACCAAATTTCTCTGGTCTGAGCCACAGAGCTCGGTAGGGAAGACACAGGAGGTGTGGGGGATACAGAGAAATAGGAGCCTGGACGTGTGAGTCAACGTTGAGATCCTGACAGACCACATCAAGACCCTGAGTAGGCAGCTGGACAGGACCCAACCTTCGGTTCAAGGAGCTGGTCTGGATTCAGGAGATAATGGGAGATAAAATGTGGTCACAGAAAGTTCCACAGGCCGCAGGCCAAAACAGAGTCTGAGAACCAAGCCCTGCTGCCAACCAATGCTTGGATCTTGGGGAGTTAAAAGGAACTGGTAAGAGATAAAAGAGAATCCGAAAAAAATTGGTAAGAGCAGGGTGCCCTGGGAGCCAACTGAAGAAGGGGTTTGGGGAAGAAGGAGTGCCCACTTGATGTGACCACAGGTGGGTCATCAGAGCCTCTGAGCAGCTGTGGTGGGGGCAGGGCAAGCAGGAAGGAGGAGGGAACATGCAGCCCCCCACAAAGCTCTCAGCAGACAATTACTCAGTGAGGACTGGCAGAGCCCTGGTTTTTCCATTTGTTGGTCTATAGCTACAAGTGGGTCACTCGGCCTCTCTGTGCCCCAGTGAGCAGTTACACCTGGGGAGCTAAGTGTGCGAAGACCCGCTGCATACTGAGCACAATGCAAGCATCTACCCATCAGCTCTCGTCAGGACAGAAATACTGACAAGACAACTGTGCATGAAAAACAATATGGAAAGACAACAACCAGCCCCGCAGGCAGGGAGAGGGAGTAGGGGAAGTCACAGAGCACCTGTTCAGGTAGGGCATGGACCTGCTGGAGAGCTGCGGTGGCTGCGGCACAGCATCCTAAAACAAGGTGAGGCAGCTGCTACTGTCAGCAAACACTACTAGATTCTCAGCTCTACCACGCCCACTAAGCCACAGCCCTCCCTTTTCAGTCTGAGTTATGGCCACATTTCCCAGACTAGCTTACAATTGCATGCCTTGCGTTCTTATGAAAAAATAATGTTGGCCCAGAGGTGTCTGAGTATTGAAGGGGAGACCTCACAAGCACAGGCTGGTCTCACAGACACCTCCCATGATCGAGTGAGTGAGCTGAGGTCAAAGCTGGGGCTCCAGAGGAACCCTGAACCCTGGACAGAAGTTACAGGGGGACTAGCCTGGACTGCTTTTGAGGCAGGGGGCTCTCCCTCTCTAGAAGAGGTCAAAGGAGGCAGAAGAGGAACTGCAGGCTGCAGAAGAAATTCTACAGTTGGGTCACAGGCCCACGATAGCTGCTGTTCTCTCTATTCTGGAGCATTCTCTACCTGATAAACAGCTTTCCCTGAGACAGAAAGGACATCACATATGTGAAGGTACCCAGGAGTGTGACCAGCTCTTTCACGCCACCATTCCTCAGTGACAAATCCTTACGCAAACCCACAGCACCTCAGCTTCATCCGATATTCAGTTAGACACTTTAAGACAGCAGGCACGCCATGCAAGACCAGCTCATCCCTGGCTAATGACAGCTCAACTCTACAGCAGCTTAGGACTAAAGCCAGGTTCCAGGGAGACTTCATGAAGAGGTGCAGACTAGCCAACCGCATGTATTTAGTTTAAGACAACATTTCTCTAATTTCTCTGTCTGAAATAGAACAGAGTGGTCATCCTTATTTAAAGGCCAGGTTTAAAGCACAGGCAGCCAAAGAATAAAACTTCATTTTGTCTGCTCTATTGTCTTCAAATGTCAAGGCGTCATCTGTAACATTAGCCTTGTTTGTACAGTGTCAGACATCACGATTAAGCCATCCGTGGCTCTCACTGACCCCTGACAACATCCTCGGGCCCCCAGCTCTCCCTGGGCACCAGGCCCTCATCCCAGAGACAAAAAGCCAATTTAAAGGTTCTAGAATTGGCCCAGACACCGGAGCACAAACAGATAGTGGATCAGTGTCAAACCTGAGCAGACCGGTTCCACGCCTTTGCTTCCACTGATAAGCTTGTCAAATTCTCATCCAACAGCGATCCATGGTTGATATTCTTTATATGTCATTTCTCCCAGATCAAACATGCTCCTCAAGGGACATGCACATCATCCTGTGGCGCTATCTCACCCATAGCAGATGCACTATGGTGTACCCCAAATAAGAACACTATAATTTGACTAGAACCTGTCAGCCCATTCCTGCATTTCTAAGGCCAGATCTGGGCACACTCCCCTCTTCTTTCTAGACATGAGTGCACCCCTCAGTTCTTACAGAAATGCTCCCCTCTCCTTCCTAGACATGAACACAGCCCTCAGTTCTTACAGGCACAGACTTCACCAACAACCAAAATACCACAAGCATCAGTGTCTAGTGAACCTTTAAAATGAAAAATCCATCTCTAAGCTAAAGTATAGTAAGTAAATCACAGATCTCAGCTGATGGCAGATACATCAAATAGTGAAGGGCTGCCTGCATTTTTCAAAAAAGAATGGAACTTCCTATTCCCAAAACTCTGCATGTGGGCCTTCCTCTCTAAAGAAACTGGGGCTCAATGACCTGCCGGGCTGGACCTGGAGATGAAGACGGAGAACTCACACCACACTTCATTTACTCAATAGACATTCGTCGTGCACCATTGTGCCGGGACCCACACGCGCAGATTCACTGGCAAACTCCATCCACTGTCTGCCTGGTGTTGATTAGCCGTGGTGACCGTGATGACTGCCTGCCAGGCTCGGAAACAGCCACAACTCACCAGACACAAAGCAACTCTGCACGCGCGTCTGATGCCGGTGGTGGACCTGGTCTCAGAACTCCAGTTCTGACAGAGGAAGACGATCATCAACAACTGTGTGCTGTGTGAGAGGGACAAGTGCACAGGTGCAGCCAGAGCAGAGAGGCTGAAGTGCTCAGTGGCCCGGAAAGCTGCAGGACTAGATAGATGGATTCAAGAGACTGTGAAGGACGAGTTCAACGTCTCGAGGCTTATAATCTGGCTTCACGGTAGCCCCAGGCTCCTGAAAAAGTTAAGCTATTTTGCAAAAGGCAGGCAGTGAACTGGGTGCTCTGAATGTTTACCAAATATTGTTGTTTCCTGGGACAGCAGTGCGTGCTCACAGGGAGTTTCCTAAGAGTGGGTCTTGGGGTGGGAGACGGAAAATGGCCCCATCAGACAAGGACCTTGAGCTACTAAGGTTCATTTGTCAATAACAAGTTGACAAATAAAAGATTTAGCCTTAAATTGAGATGCCATCTTTTGGTTGGACTTTAAGCTGACTTTCCAAAGTAGGTATCGAGGTGGGCGGCCTGGGTGAACTGCACAGAATGAAAAGGCTTTCGAGCACAGAAGGTGCTCATCTTAGACTTCCCAGTATTCCAGGTTAGCATGGCCTCTGCCCACGGAGACCTCTGCAGAGTCACTGTCAATAAGGCCATTCCAAGGGCCTAAGTCAGTCAGTGGCCACTGCCACCACACTCCCCGCTGCTGACGAGCTCTTGACTGGGCTCACCAGCCTCCTACTTACTAAACATAGAATCTGAACTCTCTACAGCACGGGTAAGGCAGAGCTGCAGTCCTCATTGACATTCAGTGCCTATCTGACCTGTCCCCCAGTCCCTCAACCCCCAAATGTCAGGATGTCAACAGAGTCAAGGGCCACTCAACTAATAGGCCTATTGACTCCCACTGCCAATGCTACATGGTGCTGATGTGGCTGGGCCTTCAAGGTCCTTCACGTGTGGCATGTGGACCTGGCCCTGGAACATGGCTCATCCACTGTCGCATATCTGTCTGTACAGAGTGGGAAAACATTGCTACTTCAAACTTTCCCGTCTGACTGGTGCCAGCCCACTCTTGTTAACACTGCTGGAGCCAAAGCATGGACTTCCCCAACCTCTCCTCCACAGCATCACTCCTGGCATAGACGCTCTATCCCTGCCCTTCTCACTCCCTGCCTCCCGATACTGCTCCTATGTCCCTTTTTCTCTGTCCCCATAGCCTTGAATTCAGGCCTGACCTTTCTTCCTGAAGGTTGCCAAAAACAGTTGTGTAACCTGTGTTTTCTCTGAAACTCAGTACTCTCTCAAGCCCTAGGTATGAAAACATGCCTAACCCCATCTAAAACCACTGCCCACACAGGCAGGGTAAAGCGTGCTATACCCGCCCATCCCCTTCACTTCCCCTTACCAACAAAAGCAAACTTCAAAATCACTGTGGCAGCAGATACGGGAGATGTGAACATCCTCAGCAGAGGGGTACAGATGACTCACCTAAACCTCACGTCTGTCTGAAAGTACAGTCGCTGGAAACTGTTTCAGCATGGAAATATCTCTGTCATAAATAAGCATTACTCGATATGCAGGGTTAAAAGTCAACCTGTCAGACTAATAACAAGAAAGTCAAGTGAGCAGTAACTGACCATTAAACATCTAGATCCCCAGCAGCTAGAAACTGTTACGAATTCAGGATTTTGCTGACACAGCACCATGAGAGTGTTGTTTCCAAGATCCGAGGGAGCCTGAAGCCAGAATTTCCACACACAGCAGGGCCCTGGCTAGTAGCATTGCCAGTGCAGAAGCCCCCGCCCCCAAACTCCTGCAAGGCCCTCGCTGACCAGTGCATCCAGCGGCATGTCACCTTCGTGGTTAATCAGTAAACTGGAGTCAGGCCTCACAGGACAGATCAAAGGAGCTGGAGAGACGGCTCCACAGGTAAAGGTGCTTCCCACCAAGCCTTGCAGCCTGACTTTGATCCCCAAGAACCACGCGGTGAAGAGAACTGACCCCTCAAGTTGTTCTCTGGTGCGCACACATGCCACAGCGCATCTCCACCCCAAACACAAACACACATGTTCTCTGATGCACACACGTCATAGCGCATCTCCATCCCAAACACAAACATGTATGTTCTCTGATGTGCACACATGCCATAGCGCATCTCCACCCCAAACACAAAAACACATGTCCTCTGATGCACACACATGCCATAGAGCATCTCCATCCCAAACACAAACATGTATGTTCTCTAATGCACACACGTCATAGCGTATCTCCATCCCAAACACAAATACACAAGAAAACATACTTTAAAAAAAAAAAAAAGAATAGATTAAAAGACACAACATGGGAATCAGACCACTGCCTTTTGGCTGGGGAGGACGTGAGGAAGAAGGCAGTCATATTCCAAAGATGAATCTGACCCAGAACTCCCTAACATAAATTCCTCAACAATGTTCCTCTAGCTAAAGAAGCCAAACTCCTTGTTTAACCCTGTCCCCAAGTAAGGTCCTCCATGATCTAGCGCCTACCCACCTGCCAGAGCTCATGCCCCACCGCGTGTCCCCAACAGTCCTGGGGACCTCCTACTGTCTGAAGCGGTTGGTAATTCCCCTTAAGACATACCGTAAAGTTCACATTACTTTCTACTCTGAAGATGAGGAAGGAGCCCATCTGAGCACCTAGGGTCACTGGGCATAAACTCAACCACAGTGCCTGCAACACCCGTAGAACTCTCTTTGTGAGGCAAATCGTGGTCATTTTTGTCATGATTCATCAGTCATATTATTTCAAATTTAAGATTACAGGACAGCTGAGTTCCTTAGAGAGCACACTGCACCAGGATGGGGTGTTAGGTAAAGAGCTGTGCGGGCCTGTGCAACTACACACCTCCTTGTTGAGAAAATTCAAGGTCAGATAAGAACAGCGGATGCTGCAGAAAAGAATGTGTTTAACAGGAGGGCCAATCTGCCAGCTTGAGCCTTCCTCCTCTGCAGGACGTTGGTCTTGCTCTTTTCTACCACTAGATGTAGTCATGAGTCCCTGAGTGACGTTGCTGCTAAACATTCTTACGCCAAGAATATTAGAGGGAGAGGGTCACTCAGGAAGGAAGGAGGTGTTAAAATGTTTTTTCAGTATGTAGCGGCTGTGAGCTTATCAAGATCCCAAATGAAACGATGATTCACCTCTGAGGTCTAAGAATTGAAGTTCTGGGGTTCTTGGGAACAAATCACCCCCACCCCGGTCCATGTCCTATAACACCACAGCCATCCCACTTAGGCCTTTGAAAGTCTGACAGGTATCTTCCTGCACTCGGAAGATCAGCGTCATGGCAATCTTCAGTGCACACAGGCCCCTCAAGCCTACAGGCTCCATCCAAGGGCAGGAAGAAGGACAATGGTTGTACTGTCAAGATAACTCTCAGCCCAGAGGGAGGGTCAGGACAGAGACAGAGAGGTGCCAGGCAGCTAGCTGACAACAGGAAGCTGGTCTGGACATGGGAAGGAGTACATGAGGATGAGATTAACTTTGAGAAAAGTACTGAGGCCTTCAAGATTTGAAGGAGAAAAGGTGACCATGCCCAGGTGACTCTCCAAGTCTTGGCTTAAAAGGAAAAGCAAGGGAACCACTCTCCACCTGTATGAGATGGAGGGAGAGCGGTGATCTGGGAAGAGCTAAAACCCAGCCTCATGGAGCTCGGGGTGCCCCTGCCAGACCCACATTTGCCAACTGTTGAACAAGAAACAGAAAGGACGGGACAGCACAAAAGAATCGTGGGGAATGACGAGCACCTGAGGGGGTCTCTGTGCTGACCACTTTCTGTCATCTTCTCTCACTGAGTGTCCCTGCCACTGCGCCAGCTCAGGAGGCAGTACAACCAGTGAGACCAAGTTCAACTAGGAGGTGCACAGGCTTCCTCTGTCACAGTCCCAGCATCACAGGTTAAGGAAACAAGGTTTTTGTTTCTTAGGTATCTAATGACAAGAGGAATGGAGAGAAAGAATTTGGTTTATATGGAATTTTTTTGCAGCCATAAAGGCAAAATTACATCATTTGCAAGAAAATGGATGCCGCCAGAAATAGTCATATTAAGCAAATTAAGTCAGTCTCAGAAAGACAAATTTCAGTTTTCTCTTTTTTGTGCTTCCTAGATTTCATGGAGATATTAAAATGATGTATATACGTATACATGACATGAAGTAAAACCGTCCAGGGAAAGAAAGGGACTAACGGGTGGAAGGGGACAGTAGAGACATGGGGGACGTTAATACTCAAAGTATAATACTAGTATGAAAATTCCTCCATGTGACAGTACAATATATAGTGGAAATACACAATGAAATCTTTTTTTAATCTGCTTTATGCTACAACTATAAGTGCACAGCCTGATAATAAATTCTTCAGTTACAGCATCATGGAGCTCTGCTGACCTCTCCCCTCAGGTATTCCTAGGAACAGAGCGCTGGTATTGGTCACGGGCCCTGCAACCCATACCTGGAGAATATGGGCCTGTTTAGAGGGCTCCCGTTCAGTCCCGGGGCAACTGGTATCAAACACAGAGGAAAGCCTTCCAACTGAAGAGACCGGAAAGGTCAGCCTATTTCAGGAAACAATGGTTCATTGAAATTGCATCCTGCTCTCAAGCGAATTTGCCTCCTTCTGGACTACAACCTGGCCTAGCACTGTGGCATCTGTTTTCCAACTTCCTCATCAAAGGACACATCAAATGTCAGTTGACAATCTGCTTTCTAATTAAAAGTTGATTCGTTTCTTTTTTTAGAAACTGCATTTAACTAAACAACTCCACACGGCAATTCAGTGTGCAGTGCCACCTTGATTGACAGGAGCATTTGCAATTATTTTAAAAATGAAAAAGAAAACATCATCAGATGCAGCAGAATCAAGTTGATAGGACACTGACTTCAGCTGATTTATGAAGTATGACCATGCAGCATTCATATGAAACAACTATACTCCCAGCATTTAAATGAGCCCTAAGTGCGAGAGGGCGCTTTCAAGGCTGACTGGAAGGTACCCGGAAGAGGTTCCTGGCTGTAGAGGAAAGCTGGTGATAGAGAAACAGCAGGGTCAACCGGACAGCAAAATCCCCTGAAAGCAACTTGAGGCTGGGAAGGGTGGGGCTCCAGGTTTCTTTACACAAGCAGACTGCCATGGTTTCCAAAGAGAAGACCACGATGCTACAAGAGAGGGAGTAAACAGACTATGTCCACACTGGCTCGTGCCCTTGGAACAAGCTCTGAACTTGTGAGCTGGTCTGCTGACTTGGAATGAAAGGCTGCCATATGCCTGCCTGTCGCCCAAGACCGCTGGGAAAAGGGAGCTGGATGCTGGGTGTAGGATTACCAGCAAGTGGGAAGGCACTTTAGACCCAAGAGACTGTGTGGCTATGGTCACCAAGGAACGGCTGGGACTTGTCACCCAAGGACAGCAACCAAGAAAGTGATGGGACAGCCAGCAGCTTCTTTGGAATAATTGCAGATACATAAACGGTTTGAGAAAAGGAACCGGCTACTCTAAAGTGAAATGTGTGGTAAGGAGACAGCTCCGTGAAACTGTTCACTAAGCAGACCAGAGGCTCACCTGTGAGGTCTGCCAGGCACAACCACAATGAGATTAAAACATCACATCAGGCCGCCTCTTGCTCAACCCCAGTTCAAAACCAACCCTGTGCAGACATTGGAGAAAGGCCTGATGAGCAAGAAGAGAGCAAGCCAAGCAGAGAGGAGGCATATCTGCCATCTTCCTAAGGATGAGTAGTTTTTACCTTTTCTTCAAACTCTGGAGCTGTTGTTTCAGTGACGCCAGTCAGCCGACTTCCAGTCAGGGTGACCTGAGTGATTCCTGTTGAGAAATCAGACAGGAAGGAGTAAGAGATGTGTTGAGATCGGCTATCTGTCCTGACCCCCACCCATGCTGAGAAGACAGACACAAGCTCGCTCCTCCAACTGCCAGGTGAAGGAAGGACAGTCAACGCCGTACCCGAGAGACGGCCCAGGCTGGTGCGCCTCCTACGAGCACCCCCAGCAGACTGCTGAGTTTGTTCCCAGCATTCCTGGGAGTCCTCGCAATCTTCTGCCAACTTAAACTGGCGAGAGCATCCCTATTTCCTGCAGCACAGTCACTATTGTAAAACAAGACCTGGGCTGACCCAGGAAAGGGACTAGAGGATGACAGTGAAGGAACAGTGGCCTCTCGATATTTTTTTTTATTATTTTTTAAATTTCATTTCACATTCTAAACACAGTTCTCCTCCCTTATCCCTCTTCTTACCCCCCCCCCAAGAGTGGCTTCTAAAACAAAGATTTTGGGAAAAGAAAAGAGGAGTAATGGCATGGGTCTCACACCACTGGACCAAAAGTATTCAAGGAAAAAAAATGTAGGGACCCAGAGTGCAGAGCTAAAATATAAATCCTAAAATCCAGAGTTACAAGACATTAGGACGGAGGCCCAGACTGCAGGGGAAAGTGCATAGTCAGGGCAGGACCTGTAAACCACCAAAGAGTTTCCCTGGACAGAGCTGGGAGCATCATCCCTCGGGGTCTCACATGGCTTCAGCCGCAAAACTAAACCAATTGGTTTTCTGTTCGAGTGCCACCAACCGAGTCTTAAGTGTCCACACTACATGTGAAAACAGAAACCTGGAGACACTCTGCCGCTAACATGTGCTCCCTCCACAAACAACCACCCTGCCGCTAACATGTGCTCCCTCCACAAACAACCACCCTGCAGCTAACATGTGCTCCCTCCACAAACAATCACCCTGCCGCTAACATGTGCTCCCTCCACAACCACCCTGCCGCTAACTTGCGCTCCCCTGCACAAACACTGATCCTCGCTGACCTCAGAAACTCTCAGGAAGCTTTCGGTCTTAGAAATGAACAGAAAAGGACTTGGAGACACAGATGAACAGGACATCATTTCAAAACAGATGACCACTGGTTCCTTTGCAAACTCATACCCAGCCTTAGCTGCACACAATTTCAGGAGACCCGAGAGTGTCTACACTTTCATATCTCCATGTCGGCAGGGGTAGGTATGAGCCTCTTGGAAGGCTGCTCACCGTACTCTGACTGAGAAACTGAGAAGCTGAGGCCACCGATTCCATTTTCCAAAGTCTATGGTAGGGAACTGATCTGAGACAGAACAAAACTAGACCATCGAGAATATCCATGGTAGACTTTTGTGTGAGGTAAAAAACAAAAAGAGCCCTTGCCAACAAAAGGAAAATATTAGATAAGTAAATGTGGTGGGTTCATAAATAAAATTTTATTAAGCCATTAAAATAAAAAACCATTTTATGCAGAATTTTTAATAAAAATAACTGCAATTCTTAAGTAAGCTAGGCACTCCCCCAAGCATTTACTGTATATATTCTCTCTCTCTCTCTCTCTCTCTCCCTCTCTCTCTCTCTCTCTCTCTCTCTCTCTCTCAAATACACACACACACCACCAACAACAACAACAACAACAATGGTTCTATCAACTCAGGAATGCGGTATTTTATTTCAACCTCACGATCAGAAAATGAGTGGCTGAGAATCACGATACTCGCTCACGGTCATCTGGCCTGTAGGGGGGCTCCGGGATCTGGGCCCACACAGTACAGCCTCAGAGCCCTCTGAAGCACTGCAGACTGACAAGAGCCCTGTCCGGAAAGCTGAGACTGTACCTTGCATGGACAACCCTCTGTAGATATCAGCAACCTTGAGTTCAAGCCAGGATGGACTCGAGGCCAACAGAGGCTGCAGAGCGAGTGTAACCCAGGCTGAGAAACTTAGTGACGACAGTCTACTCAAAACTGGAGAAACTTTTTTTCTGGAATTTTTGTTTGTTCGTTCACTTTAAAAAGCAACCTGAGACACAGCTCAGAAACAGAGTGCTTGGGTGTGGACTCATCCTAGTACTGCGAAACCAAACCAAACAAAGCAAAGCAAAGCAATAACCTGACTGCCACAGCTGACAGAAGCAGACGGCAAAGAATAAGCAGCATATAGCCAGTTGAGGGGTCGGTCCTGCCTGCACCTTGATTTGGACTCTGGTCTCTTGCAACTCAAGGAAACATGCACTGATTACAGCCACTCCATACATAGGAAGTCACTGCAGCAGGTACAAGAAACCCATGCAAACACCTACACTGTGCTGCAACCAACGCAGGAGAGAACACTCATGCCTGAAGCAATAAAAACAAATCAAAATTTATATACAATGATCTTAATTATGCGTACAAAATACACACAAATACAACAAAATGTTCTTAGTGATTGCCCTTGAATAGAAACATTTTCAGCATTATGCTTTTTTATATTTTTCCAATTTCTATAATTAGCGTGAATTATTTTCACAAAGAGAAAGGTTTTTTAATTAGCAATTCATGGTATTTCTGCAAATCTAATTCAAATACAAGAACTAAAAAATCAAGAGGTCCAAAATTCCCTGATAATCATCTTAATTCAATCTCAAGCCACCACCTGAAGAAAACCACCAACTGAGGCCTACCACACTGTTAGGGAACCCCCCAGCCCTCACTTTGTCAAAACCTAATTCTTCAGACTGTGGTGGGAGCGAAACTTAGCCAAAGGCATTTCAGGCTTTGGGAGCCGAGGGGAGCAGAGAATGGCATGTTTTCCTCCGTCTCTCCAGACTTGTGGTGCTGGGGACAGCCGGGTCAGCCCAAAGTCTGCGGTCATGTGCCAAGAACGGAGAGTACCAGTGAAGGTAAATGTTTAATTTCTTTGCAGGTAACATTCAGAAGGGGACATGAAACAGCACCCTAGTCTCCTCGCCCCGTCCTGACTCTGAGGCCACTTGTCACAAGGCTCCTGTGCAGTCCCAACAGCCAAGGCCAAGCCCCACTGTACCTACACCTGTGCTTTGATCAGACAGACTCGCAGGGCGTATTAGCGTTTCCCCCAATGTGTGGGCAGTACTGGACCAAAACAGACAGCAGGATGTGTCTTTCTGATCTGCATATTTTCTCACAAGAAGGTGGAAAAGGAGAGTAGCTGGTTCCCTCTAGCTGAGGCCAGACCAGGTTCACAGAACACAGCTTATACGTTATCTGATTTCAGACCATGGGGGGCAGAGCAGGGAGGGAGACACTGGGGACAGCAGAGGGGACTACCGGTAGGAGAGCATCCTACAGTCCAGGTTTCCCTAAGTACATTTCTGAACTGTTTGATTAGCTAGTCAATGGATTCATGGGTACATCACCTATAATGTCCCACATGCCAAGGCAAATTCAACATGGTGCCGTGGAGGCTGACTCAGTATGGCATACAGCTGACAGCTGACATTGTTGTCTGGATCACAAGGATACCAGTAGCAGTAGCCAGAGAAGGACCTATGGGCAAGGGAGAGCGCTACAGGGCAGCTGGGGACAAGTGATGTAGTATGGTATGCCTCTCGGGAAGTGGTCCCCACCTGCAGTGTCAGTGACTAGCCAACGCATGTTGGAGTCTCCCACCCAGCCCTCCACTTCCCACGGCACCAGCACCTAGTGGTGTCTACACCTACGGGGTCCCACACAAACAAACACAGGCAATTTTACCATCTGTTATAACAGTAAGGCTGGGGCTGAGTGACTGTTCTCCAGGACTGGAGTTCACAACTACCTAGACTCCAGCTCTAAGGTATCCAACGTCCTCTTCTGGCCCACATGCTCATACACACATAAATAAAAATAAATAATAATAAATAAATCTTTTTAAAAAGGGAAAGGCCAGAATACACGATTATTAGGAGGAAGACATTGTACTTTCTCATATAGCCCAGGCCCACTTGCCTGGGGATGGTGCTGCTCACAGCAGGCTGGACCTTCCTGTATCAATAGAGATCCCCCCCGCACCCCCCCGCACCTCCCCCCACACACACACACACAGAAATGCCCACAGGGCAATCAGACAGGGGTAGGGGTAATTCCCCAACTGAGGCTCTCCCTTTCCGGGTGTGTCAAGTTGTCAACCAAGATGAACCTCACAGAACAAATGACCACCAGGTGACCCCAAAACAGGACAAACGCAAAGCCTTGAGACAACAGAAAATTCCAGCCACTCTTCTTACTGATGTCCTGTTCTGGAAACAGTCACTTTCATTAGGAATGTGGAGCTGGGCTGGAGCAACACTTCGGTGGATACAACACCTGCCACACAAGCACAGGAACAGGAATTCTCATCCGAAGCCCACATAAAGGTTGGGAGCCACTTAAAAGGGAAAGGCTCCAGGACAAACTAGTCAGCTACATTACCTAGAACTGGGGAGCCCCAGGCTCAGCAAGAGACTCTGCCTAAGAGTAGAGTCATCGAGGAAAATACCCAGCACCAACTTCAAGCCTCCACATTTGCACATTCACACACACGCGCATGCATGCACGTACACACAAACACACACACATGACCATGTACACAGAGGTGTGCAAACATGGTTACACATCATGCAAATGCTACACACACAAAGAATGTCTAGATACCATGAAACCTGATTATTACTGTTATATCTAACTTAATATTCTGAAGTCATTTCAGATTCTACTATATAGAAGTTTCTAAACATGGTCTGTCTACATGAAAGGTATTCAGATGGATTTGTTGGGGAAAGGCCTTGAAAACACAAGGACACAGCTTGGACCCCCGAACTCAAGTACAAAGCTGGGAATGCTGGCAATATGAGCAGCATACATATGCAGATTCCTGGGAGTGTGTGGGCCAGCCTGACCTATGCAGCCAAGTTCCAGGCAATGACAAATGTCTGAGACAGAAGGCAAAAGGTACCTGAAGACCAAAAGTCAAGGTCATCCTCAGACTTGGGCTGTAGGCACTGTGAATACACAGCCCTCTGCCATATACATTAACATTCACACACACACACACGCACACACACACACACACCACTTTCTCATACGTACACATGCACACTCACACACACACAAACACACATTCACACCACACTCAGATTCTCTCTCAAACACACATCCTCCCTCACTTACACTCACATTCTCTCATAAACACACACACACCCTGTTCAAGAACACCTCTCTAATTTTAGGACTTAGAAGAGTCCTAAACCCAAGCACTAGCCTGGTGTCGTAGGGGTCAGAGAATGGAGGAATGGAGGTTAATACTGTGGTGGCACTCGGAACTGATCTTCCAAGAGGCCAAGTGCTACTGCAGACTGGTCTCTGAGCAAGGCAAACAAAAGCACTCTGTGCATCACAGACAAACGATCTAAGGACAAATACGATGGGAAGTCACACTGCAGGGCCCCAAAGACCCATTATTACATCCTAAAAAATGAAACACAAATTTCTACAAAAGAGCAGAAATGGGGAGATATTAAAATTTAATGGTGGAAGAAGAAAGAAGAAAAGCCAGGCTTTACAAAGCAGACTTGTATCCAAATAAAATCCTGCAAAGTGAAGGAAATCATGGCAACAAATGCAGGGCTTTAAATCTCTGAAGATGCCAAAATCAAGATGCATTTCAGGCAAGTCTGGAAAATAAAATTACAGAGGCCAGCAAAGAATAGCAAATTGAAGAGCAAAGAGGAAAAAGAAAGCACCCAGCTGCAATACCAACTCTCGAGACCGAGCAGTGGGGCAGCTGAGAACTAGGCTAACCTGGGCTACAGACAGATGATAGGTGGGTATATCAGTATGTACATAGACAGACAGACAGGAAGATAAGGCAGTGAGGAGAGGACAATGGTCTCTGCTGGCAGAGCTTGAGTGTGGGCTGCAGCCAATCTGCACACACTGCACCCCTCTGCTGGAGAAGGGAGGGGGAGCAGAGAGAGAACAAACATTATAAGAGCGAAGGAGAGCAAGCCCTGCAGAGTCAGGTCCAGCTGACCTCCTGAGCAAGCATATGCCCTGGAAAACATCTGCTTACTCCAACCTGGACCGAGTACTGCAAATTCACTCAATCAACTTACACAGCGATCTGCTAAATCACAAAAGTTCTAAATGGAAAACAACGGCAAATTGTTCAAGCTCATGGGGCCTCAGTTTCCTCTTCTGCACAATGAGGGGCCCACCATCTTTTCCAGGATGGTGGGCAGAGACACCATAAAAGGGTGGCACTGTGAGCCTGGGTCTGGGACAGAGCGGGCGCTCCACAAGCAAGATTATCAGAGATTATCTGATATTATCAGAGCAGCTCTACTTAAGAGCCAAAGCAGAATCTATGGTTTCCCAAGGCCAGCTGTCAAGAGTCTGGAAATTCACTCACAGCTTAGATGTGGAGAAGGAATTTGAACGGGTTTGGCCAGGATCACACATGTCTAGCTGAAGAGCTCTGTCCTTGACCAAGGCCTGAGTCTACGTGGCCTCTTTAGTGCCAAGCAGCCTGCATCACAAAGGTACTCTGCCCAGTAGGAAACCCAAGGCAGGAAAGGTTAAAGAAACACCTGGCCTCCTGGACAACAGGATGGTTAATCCCATGGACCGTTCATATCCTGTTCACTCCCCTGGGTCAGGATCACCTAGAGGTCAGCTGCCAGCTATTGCCAGCCCTGGTTTATGGAGCACAAGAATGTTCCACTGTTCACTTACTTGTGTGTGTGTGTGTGTGTGTGTGTGTGTGTGTGTGTGTGTGCATACATCTGTGTGCAGAGGTCAGTGGTGAACCTCGGGTATCTTCTTCAGTCTCCACCTTGTTTTTTCATGCATGATGTCTTATTTTCCATCCAGACTTCACCATAGAGATTTGCCTTTTTTATGTGGGTACCGGAATTCAAATTCAAGCCTTCATGATTGCACGGCAAGCGCTTCACCACCTGAGCCATCCCCCAGATCTGAATTGCTCTCTTGATCTAAGGTCTAGGACTTTCAGACCCCAGCAGAATGTAAAGCTCACCCATTATCAACATTCACTTGGAGTAGATGTTGGGAGTTCAGTAAATAAACAGATAAAATCTAAAAGATTTTGACCTAGTCTATGTAATAAAGATAGCCAATTAAATGTATCCCAAAAAGGTCAGGCACAAAGAAGACTAAAGACTATTTGACAGACATGATCAACTTGACTCTTCCCTCTTCTTTGCCTCCCCCAGAAAATGGAACAGTCAGTATCTCCTTGGCATGCCAGGTGCTGTCCTCAGAGCCTTTCGACAGGTCTTAAGTGAGCAGAAAACTTTCTTTATGGCTGTTCTAAGCACAGTCAACTAGTAAAGGTCATGAAGAGACCTAAGTCTGAGGTGACCAGGTTTTTCAAGGTGCTGAGAGACCAATGAGTAAGAAGATTGATAGTCAACAGAGAGGAGCTGGGAAGCAGCAGAGACCAGAGACAGGGGGCCTTATGACCACCCAGATTTCATACTCTGAAGTGAACGGGCTCTGAGAGGTTTCCCTGAAGGAAGGCAGTGCTGTATCTGTATTAGAAAGTGTGGCTGTACAGGGCTCTATCACACAGAACCGTTCCAGCTTTTACTCCGTGGCTACATGTAAGTAGGGCACTTTACACACAGGAACACGCGCATGCTCACAAACACACACGGCCTCACTGGGATGCTAGCGTTACCTGGGTCCCTAGGCCAGCTCCACCAGCTCCTGGGACTGTTTCATCAAATGGAAAGCAGTAAGAACAACATTGGCACCACTCTCTAGAATGTTGCTGGGGACAGATAAATCAGTGCACACGAAGCCCTTGCCAGTGTAAGCCACGGTTATGAAACCACTGCCACACGCGTCTCACCAACTACGTCTGTCTGACTACATGCAGAACCTCCAACATTTCCATTCTGCTTTTTTTATAATAACATTTTTTTAAAATATTTATTTATTATATTATGTGTATAGCATTCCTTCCACATGTACCTGAAAGCCAGAAGGGGGCGCTGGGTCTCATTATAGATGGCTGTAAGCCACCATGTGGTTGCTAGGAATTGAACTCAGGACCTCTGGAAGAGCAGTCAGTGCTCTTAACCTCTGAGCCATCTCTCCAGCCCTCCATTCTGCCTTTTTCTTCCTGTGTCTTTGAAAAGCTGATTTCAGAATCTAGTAACAATGACAATGACCTAATCTTAGAGATGTTGGCTTCAAGTCAGGGCAGCAGAGCCCACAGGACTTGGTGGGCACTGGGTCACTAATGAGGGAAGGAAAGGGCAAAGGCCCTCTGGAGTGTCTGGAGTGGGGGTGTAACATGAGGCTGGGGATTTCAGAAGACTGTACTTCCTCCCCACATCACTGTCACCCTGCACAGAATGGCACCCAGCAGCAGGAGGCCAATTTTAACAATGACTAATAGATTAGGTCCTGAATATTACATTCAGATTCACAATTTCTAGACTCACGCCCTTATGTTGTTCCTGAAGCCACCATTTCTACAGCATTCCTGCACAGCTAAGGACTTAGGTCACCTCCTACTGTCATCCTCAGCCATTCCCACGGCACAGGTGACACACAGACACAGAACAGTGCAGCTGAGGAAGAGTCATGCCAGCACCCAAACTGAAGCTATTTAACTCCAAGGCCAAATCCACACAACAATTATTCTGAAATCTTGGGACCATTATCCTTGTCACAGAGACATGGAGGACACCCTGTCTGACTTGGAGACGGCACTCTCTGCTCCCCAGGACACAATTAACTCAGAAAAGGCCTTCTTCGGGCACAGAAGAGGCCACCCTTTTTCAAGAGCCATTCATTTGTTTCCTGTAGATACATAGGTCAGGTCAAGCAATTCTGGGATTACAACTTGAAAGATTAACTGTGCTCACCACACATTTTGTTTAGAATATTAATAATATTCAGGATAGTGGATTCATTAATGCCAGGCACTTAATAAAATAATCATCTCCTGTTAGAGTCACTAAGAAAAAGGCAAGTCCAGGGAGTCGTCAAAGGTCACAGAGTCCACAACTCTTAAGTGTGTGAGTCACAGAAGAAAAAGGTTCTGTTCATCCGGGACAAAGGAAAGGATGTAGCTGAGGGGGATGAATTAGTGAAATCTGTACACTCCCTGATAAAGCTTGCTCCCCATTGAACTCTTCTCTACATCAGATCTAACCCGCAGACACTAGACCGGCAAGCACGGATGGTAAGCAGCAAGCACTCCAGCAGACAACACTAACTGCAGCTGGGGTGCTGGGAGAAAACAGGACAAGAAAGGAGAGGCTCAGGGGACTCGTGTAGACAAACAATATCCGAAAACTAGAAAGCCTACTCCACCAGTGTGGACAGAACATGAAGAAACAAAGCTATTTCTTTACCCATGAGAGTAGCCTCTGCCCTCCCACCTTACTCCATCAAGGATCAAGGGGACCTTCCCCAGGCCTTACTAAGCTGCAGGGTCCACCAGGGCTGGATGGCAGGGGTAGGAGTGGGGATATGAATATGGGTGAATGTGTCCTGTATGTGTAAGAGAGAAAGAAAGGGTGTGTGGGTGAGTGAGTTTCTATCTTGTGTAAGAGAGAGAAAGGGAAGAGAGAGAGGGAGGGAGGGAGGGAGGGAGGGAGGGAGGGAGGGAGAGAGAGAGGGTACAGCCTGGTCTCCTCACAGGATACAGACAGATGTCTGTTGAGCACTGCAGCATGCCCGGCACTTCCCATCCCTCTCTCTCCTGACAACCCCAATGGGACACACCAATGTGAGGCCTTCTTTAAACTTGCTGAGAGGACAAAGATCACTTCCCTGACGAATCTGCCCATGGCACAGAGCGACAAACCAGGATCCCAGCCTTGCCAATCAACTCCACACTTACTTCTGTCCCCTCACTGAAGAGCCCCACCCAAGCTGTATGAGGTCATTATAGAATCTCACCTCACCTTCATGGAGACAGGTCTAGCTGCCTATCTGACTTTTTTCAGCTGAGGTAAGGCAAAGACACTGTTCACTGCTAGTGGGAATATAACCCAGTATAGCCATTAAGGGAATAAGTATGAAGGTGTCTTAGTTATTGTTCTATTGCAGTGAAGAGGCACCATGACCATAAAGAAGCATTTAATTGGAGGCTTACAGTTTCAGAGGTTTAGTCCATCACCATCATGGTGGGGAGGATGCCAGCAGACAGGCATGGCAACTGAGAGCTCACATCTGATCCACAGGCGGAGAGAGAACAAGACTGGGCCTGGCGTGGGCTTCTGAAACCTCAAAGTTCACATAGGTCCTCCAAGAAGGCCGTACTCACTCCAACAAGGCCACACCTTCTAATCCTTCCCCGAGAGTTCCTTTAACAAGGGACCAGCTATTCAAACAAATGAGGCCATGAGGGAATTCTCTTTCAAACCACCACAGGAGGTTTCTCAAAAAATAAAAATAGAGCTATTACCTAGTCCAACAAAACCACTCCTGGGCATAGACCCCCAAGAGCTCAGCTGGATTTTAAGCAGCAAAATGTCACCTAAGCCATAACTTCACCAGGAGCCACAACGCTGGCTCTGGGACATTTCAACCAAAGGAAACTAGCAAGGGACAAGCACAGGCTGCAGACAGGGACAGCATCTGTGGTTGGGTTGTATTCATCCTCTGCCCACGTTCTTGTTCTTGGTAAAGCCACATTTGCCCTTGGGATGGTATGAACCCAGGACCCATCTTCAGAGGTCGGGCCCTTACGAAAGACTGGGTCAAAATGAGGCCATGGAAAAGACAAGCAAGCATGGGAACCCATGCAGAGCACACTGACACCCTCGAGGGTTCTTCATCTCTCAGCAGCTTCTGCGAGGTTTGTGGTCACCAAGGGCGACAGCAAGGTGGGAACGCAGGGACGGTACCAAAAGAGCATGCAGTGTGCCTTTAAGTTAGAACAACACCGCTGAGTGACTTCAAAAGAGAAGACTGACACTTCTGATAGAAGCAAGCAACTAATGTAGCAGGGACAGCTGGCCAATCAGGTAAGAGGCAGGGGAGCTCGCAGCATTCACCACACAGGTGTTCAGTAAGACAGGAAATGGGACGAAAACAACTCAATTAATTCACTGTGCATTCCTGCCCAGCAGAGTCGGGAGATAAGCCTGAGACATCAATGGAGGGCCAGAGACTCACTCTGCAAATGCCGGGGTTGACAAAGAAGCACATGTATATAAAATTATACAAAACTGACTCCGGCAACCTCTTCCCAACTGGAAACCCTGAGCAAACAAAAAAGAAAGCAAGGAGCTGTGGATCACAAAGCCACACCTTTCTAGTCAGGGGTTCTTCCAGGGAAGCGGTGGGGGCGGGGATACAAATGCAGAAGGAAAAAGAGCAGAGAGATGTAAAAGCCAACAGCAAAGCAATGGGATCACTCTCATTTGTAACCTCCTCTAGGTGTGAGACTCAGCCAAGCTGAGACTTGACACAAACACAGCAAGCAAGCCAAGCAGCAGAACATGCTAGCAAAAAGCAGGTGCAAGAGGTGTTGCCACAGCCAGGAAAAGGGAAAGACACCGTGAATTAAATTGAGGTTAAGAAAAAACAAGGGTGATCAGGGTCAACATGTGACGGAGTAGTTACGAGTCCTTACTGGAAGGGGGGACCCCCAGTGCTGCAGCCAACACCATACCACTCTACCTAAAGCGAGCAAGACACTAGCAGTGAAAAGCAGAATGAGTCAGCAAGGACCCACAGCAGGTGGACAACACCCTTGTTTTACAGCAACGAAACTCACGGTGATAAACTGACAACATGGCCACTCCATGATACGGTCAAGGGGAAGATTTTTATTGTAGATATGAGGGAGATCTACCAGAGACTTCTGTTAGAATCCAGAGTACAGAGAGAAAGCAGTAGACTAGACATAGGCAGCAGGCTGGGCCTGGCCAGGAGAGAAGCGGGAGCAGAGGGGGAGGTGAAAGACACAGAGACAGACCAGGAGGGCACACAGCCGAAACAGCAGGGTTAGGAGGAGAAGGAGAAGTTGGCCAAGGAAGCCCATGAGCTGGAACAGTTTAGGGGTGCGGGGTGAGAAGAGCCAGGAAGCCAGCGTGGGCTCTAAAACATGTGATGCTGTGGGAGCCTGGAGACCAGCACACACTTGGCATGCTAACAGTCACCACTAAAGCCATTTGTCCCTCCTGCCAGTGATGAGGGAAATGAAGCCTTTGGTAGAGGGGAACCATTTTCACAAGTTCCTGAGGAATACTAACTTTTGTCTGGCTGCCACAATCTGAGGAAATAGAGTCTCCTTTGGATCTGACAGGGGGCTAGGGAGATTACTCAGCAGTTCAAACACTTGCCACCAAGTGTGACCAGAGTTCAGATCTCCAGCACCCATGGAAATGCCAGCGGGGTGTGGTAGCCCACAAGCTGGCCAGCAAGAGCAGCCATATCAGAGCCCTGCCCTGCCTCAGCAAGGTTGAAGACTGATCAGGGATGACTTCCAGCATCCATCCTCGGCTTCCACAGTCATGAACCCCGTATGTATACTCACACACACACACACACACACACACACACACGTACCCACACTCACACATACCACACACATACATGCAAGTGGAAAAAGGAAAGGAAAGGCACTGAGGTACTCACCCAAATCACAGAACTGGAGCCGGAGTCTTAGCCTGGCTGAAAGTCTGCAGGCTTAAACATTAAGCTTGACTATAAAGACACTATGTTGCTAGCCAGCAGCAAGGGACAGATTCTACTTCAAATAAAGTAGGAGGTAGAAACTGTCTGTCATTGGCTAATTCTCAATATGTACCACTGTTGCCTCTTCCAGCACCAAAAGAAGGAAAAGGGGAAAAAAAGAAAAGAAAAGCCCACTATAAAGGGAGGAAGAGTTCATGACACTCCGGCCTAAGGGACAGAACCGGACAGATTCAGACTCAAAAACAAGAGCTGATGCTAAAACTCAGCACAGACGCCCTCCACAAACCGTGTGGGAGGATGTGTGGGTGGCCAGTCACGGCCTTGCTTCACTGCAGGGCTGTTAAGGCCAGAGAAGAACCTCAGAACCCTGTGTTTGCCGGACCAGAGTCCACTAAAACCGTCACTGACCTGGATACAAAGCCACCAGGTTCCCTTAAACTGCTACACTGTTTCAGAAAATAAAAAGCGCCTGCTGTCCCAAGCTTGCTTCATCAGGTCCTCCAACTCCAGCGCACCCCCACTTCCCCATCCAGGGAAGTATAAAACCAGGAAATTTCTCCACTACACACCTGTTTACTGCAACAGCCACAATCAAGCCACAGGTGAAGCTCCCAGTTCAGTTCAAAGTTCAGGAAGGGGCCTCCAACAGGGAGCACTGCTCCAGCTGCACCCTGACCCCAAAGTGAGTCACATCGTCTTTCTCAATCCTAAACACAAAACCAAGAGCAGCAGGTAGCGCTTGCAGATGCTAGGCTCTGGGCCAGCTCATGTCAGCTCCAGTATCTCTGAGGTAGGCATGTTTCCATACCCAGCTTCAGGATGGAGGGGCATCCAAAGTCACATAAGAATTCGTTCCCGGGTTTCTCTGCACAGTCCAAGCTTCTAACTGTCACACACTCATCTCTGCAGCAGAATGAAGACACCACCCTTTGCCTTGGAGGTCTACACCACCCTTTGCCCTGGAGGCATGGACCAATGAGTCCATAAGGAAAGCTGACAGTAGATAGATCCGTCTACATGGGGCATCATGTTGAAGGACCAAAGTGCAGGGGGACCAGGAAGCAAAATGCCCCAGGGAAGGAGGGAAATGCAGGTGATCTGGAGAAGAACTGATTTCTGGGAAAGAAGAAACAGATGCATCCTGCAGCAAAGTAGGTGTGATGTGGCTCCCCTTTTCTGTGGCATCCGTACAATCATCCCTGGCTGCAGGATGCATCTCCAGACAGACAAGGGGAGCTCAGATCACACACCTTCCTGTACGCGCTGACCCATCTGAAGTCCAAATTCACATATTTGAGGTGGTATTTTCCTGATCACCGCCATCTTCCTGTTTTCTTTATTCATAAAGCTAAGGTAAGACCCCCTTTATGATTCCTTGTGGGAACACCGTTCGGCACACTGACCTGCACATTTCTCCGGCTGTTCTTCCAGCTGTAGTGGAAGCCACAGGCGTGCTCCTTGACAGGCACACAGGTAAGTGGCAGCTGATGGACACAGGACGGGCTCTAGGGAGTCCGAGGGAGGACTTCTGACCCCGAGACTCCCAGCCCTTCGTCCCATTGCAGTGCTGTCAGTAGAAGACCAAGCTTGCCAACGGTCTCATGTCCGATGAATTCAGACTCGACAGTCAGCACCTCCACCTCATCTCATCAAGTCCAATACTAAAGGAAAGAACCCTCGTGTGACTTTCGGTTCATGAACACGACCAGAATTTGAGGCTTCTCTGCTCTACAGGGTTATGAGTTCCTTGAAATAACGAGAATAACTCAAGAACACATGGCAAATACATTCAGCACTGGAACCCTGAAGACTAAACACCAAGGTGGTTTCCTGGCTCCCTGTACTTGTCTACACTCGAGTTTTTGAACACTAAAGCAGGGAGGAGGGTGGGTTGGGGGGAGAGTTCTCACTAGATAGCAAGAGCTGCACGTAAAGAGTTCTGAGAGGTGGCCAAGGGGCTTTCAGAGTGAGCTCATGATGATTACTTAGTAAGCGACCGTGTTCAAAGTGCAGGTAACCAACACTCATGTTCTAAAGACTGTTTCTAAGCAGTTTTGCCGGGCATGTTAGTTCATATCAGTAATTCCATCACTCAGGAGGCTGAGGCAGAAGGATCACCATGAGTTCAGGGCCATCCTGGGCTACAGAGTAAGAACCTGTGTCGAAGAATAAATAAACTGAGGCTAGCAGGATGACCAAGCAGTCAAGAGCACCGGATGCTCTTCTCAAGGACCAGGGTTTGAGTCCCAGCACCCACATGACACTTACAACTGTCTGCTACTCCAGCTCCAGGGATGCCTTCTCCTGGCCTCTGCACACACGGCACACATGTGACGCACGGACACAAATGCAAGCAAAACACTCATACTCAAAATAAAAAACACTTTAAAATAAAATAAAAATGAATTAGTCAGTTTCTCCCTTGTCATTTCACCCTTCAAGTCCTGGCCTGGGCATTTCTAAAGCCGTGTTTTCCTTAGGTTCCTGGCAGCTGAAACCAAGACCCCAAACCAGAAAGAACAGGTATTCCAGTCTGACTCTATCATGGTAATAAACACCATAACCAAAAGCAGTCTAAGGGGAAGAAGGTTTACTTCACCTTCTAGGTTACAGTCTGTCATTCACAGAACCCAAGGCAGAAACTCAAGCAGATGCTATGGAGGAACAGGCCACACCACCTGCCCAGGGAGGGTGCTGCAGGCTAAGCGGATGGAGGGGATTCCTTAGATGAGGTTCCTTCTTCCCAGGTATGTCAAGTGAACCCCAAGATTATCCATTACAAACAAGACAACTGGCCTCCAAATCAGGGCTCTCTACAGGGTCTCCCTACAAAGGTCTACAGAGTAGATCACTTCAACTCTCCTTGGGGAAAGGAGAGGGTCTCAGGGCTCAGCTAGCAGAGCAAAACTGGTGATTTCTCTAACGTAAGTTGACATAAAACTGAAGACAAACAGCAACCCATGAGTTGGGTTCTATGGTTCACACAGTCTCATTTGTGTCTCACCATAGCTTCCTAGACATGTGTTACTGGGAATCCAGATGGACACAGAGAGGAAAGGAACAGTAGGCAGCCCCTATTCACAAAGCCAGGAAACGCTGGGAGGCGATGGCTGCTCCTGATGGAGAGGCTTGCAGGTCCCAGCAAGTCCCAGGTGGCTTCTGAGGAGGCGCTCTCATTGATTTTAAACAGACACCTCTTCAGATTGTTGTTTAGGAAAACCTTTTAGGAGAATCCTTTTCTAAAGACTGTTACTTTGCTTCAGTAGGAGCTGCTCACAGCTGACTTGCTGTGTGCTGAACCTAAAAAATATTTTAGAAGAAACTACAGCATAAAGAAAGCATGTTATCTAAGTGCCAGGTTATCATAACATGCATCTGTAAATGGAGACGGACAATGGTGGCTCTGAGGGATGCTGGCCAAGCCAATCCCTGGGCAGCAGACCACCTCCAGGTTCTAATAAGACAACCATCAACCTGGAACAGCAATGTCCCCTTCAGGACTGCCATCAGCTTTGAGGACAAAGCTAGAGAGCAAGATGAGGCACACAACCACCTCTACACTCAGACTTGCTCCTCAAACCACAGGCAGGAAGGGAAGGCAGGCAGGCGAAGGCAGGCAGGCAGGCGAAGGCAGGCAGGCAGGCAGGCAGGCAGGCGAAGGCAGGAAGGCAGGCAGGCAGGCAGGCGGGAGGGCAGGAAAGACTAACAGTCTGGTGAACAGCTGGAGTACACGCTGGGCTAGTGGGAGGCAATGATGTCAACACCTGAACAGTGCAGGGGTCTTAACCAACATCGCCCACATTCAGGAGGTTTGGGTGAGGACACCTAGCAAGGCAAGAGAAAAGTCACTGAAGGGTGAAAAAGCCACAGCCTCACACTAGCTCCAGGGAACTCCTCCGCCGCCCTGCATGCAAGTGCCCGATACCCACAGCCATTCTTCCTTCAAAAAGAGGCCAGAGCAGCCCACACAGCCTCAACCAAGCACTCACCCCACATGGGGGTATCAAAACCAGCAATGTACAAAAGGCTAGACTCTGGCCAGCAGCGCTGTGCGGGGTCTTTTACCCTACCATTTCCGCCTCACTTTCCAAGGTAGCTGTGAGGATTTTGTGAGAACTTCAGAAAAAGCTCAGCACATAGCAAGTCAGCAACAAACAGCTAGCTACTGACTTAAAACAGAAGCGAAGTAAATCGCTACAGAAATACACTTGATTTCTCAGAAGGTGAGTTCATGCAGTTAGTGAGAATCAAGGGATTTCAGCAAACTTAAGAAAAGTGGGGTAGGAAGATCCCACCCACCACCTGGTCTCTGGAAGGGTTCCACAGTCTCTCTGCTACCGCTCCCCAGAAGGCCTGGGGAGTCATAGTGTCTCCTGCTCCAGCATCTTCACACTTTACAGAGATACCCTGAAATGAAGCAGAGAGCTTGTGGCCAGTCTCCTGAGCAAATGAGGCCAGCCAGATTTGCTCTGGAAATTAAACATCCATGGAAGGTAGCCAAACTCCGTTCAAAACATGTATCCGTGACCTACTTAGTCGTCCAGTACCAAACCAGTCTCAAAGCAGAAACCAAGCAGATAGTGAGACGGGGCCGCTAGCTTCAGCAGAGCCCTGCTCAGACCATCCTGTGTCACATGAGGCACGCAGCAGAGAGGACTCCAAAGCAAACTCAGGGTGCTGAGACAGGCGGGCACCCACTACAAGCCACCGAGTGAACAGTTACTGAAAAGCAGAGTGGCAAAGGCATGCCAACTGCTTGTGCTCTCTGACTCTCCAGCAAAGCACTTCCGCCTACACAGACCAAGGGTCACTGGTCTTCTGCCAGTGCCTGTTCATGCTACTGAAGCCTTCACCGTCCTAACTGTGACTTCCCTCATGAAACCAGGGCTTCTGTGAGAGCTATCCCATCTTCCCTCGCTATCCTTCAGTGTCTTGCACACAGTGGGTCTACCAAGGTGAACACAAACACACACATAGCAACATAGCACAACGTCCAGCCACTCCCTCAAAGGGTTAGAGAACAAAGCAAGTCTGGGTTTCAGACAAGCCAGCCAGAGAGCAGCACTAGCACTTTGAAGCCCTCGGGACCTCTAAACGACAGCTCCCTTCAGCAGGGGAAGGTGAGTCTTGTAGAGCGGATCTAAGGACTCGGCAGGGTGAAGTGTGGAGCATTTGGCACTGGGTACACAATACTGGGTACACAGAGGAATAGTTCCCCTCACCAGCTAAGCAAGGGTAGAGGGAGCCTGCTGGCGACAAAGCAGAGCAAAACCAACCTTTCAGACCCAACGTCCTCCTCCCTCTCTGGGCTAAGCCCCCTCCCCAACATCCTCCTAATCTCTGGGCTTAGGCCAGACACTGCCTAAACTCTGTGTGCCCATACCCCGTCACAGGAACTACTTGACAGCAGAAAGTGGGCGGAGACGTCACTTGGTCCAGAGTGCTTGCCAAGCAAGCATGAGGCCCAGGGCTCCATCTCCAGCGTCATACCATAGACCTGGGCACAGTAAGTGGCACAGGCCTGTAATCCTAGCACTTGTTAGGTACAGAGCTCGGAGGATTTGAAGTTCAAGGTGAACCTAAGCTATATAGTGTTTGAGGGTAGCCTGGGCTACAGGAGATCTATCTCAAAATAAAATAAGGGAGGGGGAGGAAGAGAGGGACGGAGGGAGAGAAAGAAGAAACAAGACCAAGCATGAAGACCGAAACGTGGACCTTTGAACTCCAAGTTCAATGCTTGCTCTCTGCATCACCCAGACTCACTGGGCTCAAATATCTAAGTGCCAGGCCACTCTTCTGCCCCAGGCCACTCTCTCATTCTACAGACAGAATCCCAGCAGGCAGTCTATACGCATCCACCTTCTCAGTAACAAGCCCAATAACCACCAGCTTCAATACCACAAAGTCAGGCTGACCAGCACAGCCCTAACCAATACACTGCTGGAGGTCTCAAGAGAAACAAGCACAAGTGAACAACTTTGTACAGCCAGTGTGGGGCAAGCATAGGATAAGACACAGAGACGCCCACAGCCACAAACCAGAGCACCCAGTAAGGAGCTATCAGTGCTGCATTAAGGGTGGCCTCTGGAACTTACTCTGGGACCCTCATCAATAACTCTGCTCAAGTCTCAGCCTCGGCAGATATAGAATGGTAAGTTCAGGAAAGGATCTAACAGCAGAGATACAGCCCTGAACTGTACACATGAAAGCAGTTTAAGAGCCCAGGAGTAGGAGACTGGAAAGACGGCCTAGGGGTTAAGAGTACACATTACTCTTCCAGAGGACTTGCATTCAGTTCCCAACACTCCCATCTGGTAGCTTACAACCACCGATAACTCCAGCTCCAGGGAGTCTGAAAGTTGTGTACACACACATAGATAAAAATAAATAAGAAAGTCTAGGAGTGGTGGCACACACCTATAATTCCAGTACTGAGAGTGGTAGGGGCAAGAAGATCACAAGTTCAAAGCCAGCTTGAACTATGTACAAAAAAAAAAAAAAAAGATTACAAGGGTAAGCTTCATGCAGTTTATACTTTATCACAATAATAAAAGATTATTATTTATATTTTGATAAATAATTTCATTAGATTACATAAGATACTGTAAAGGTATGTCTTACAATGTCTGGTACCTACTAAATTCTAGTAAGTAGCAATGATAAAAAAACATCAATATTAATAATAAATTGCTACTTACAGAAACCGTATCTGAGCTAAAGATGTATGTCGGTTGGTACAATGCTGTCCAGAATGCATGAAGCCCTGAGCTCAGTACCCAGCACCACATGAACTAGACATGATGGGTCAAGGTCATCTTCAGCTACACAGCAGGTGTGAGATCAGCCTGACACACATAAGACCCTGTCTCAAAAATAAAAGAAAGATGCAAATTTCCAAGAATACAAAATATAGCAAACCAGGGAAATAACTTTCCAGTATTTCTCCTGTGCAAACACACTTCTCAGTAAATTTACAATGTAATATATGTAAAATCCTGTAGCCATGACCCGTATTTTTCCTTACTTGAGTTATGAAAACAACCTCCAGAAATAAAGGGCCTTTGTTCAAGGCAAGGAAAGAAAGTTATGTGAGACTAGAGAAAACATGGAGATTAGCCAAGCAATTGAAGCCACTGACTCCAGAAGCAATGTGGGGGTTCAGCCAAGTCCTCCCCTCCGTACCTCCCTCCCAAGCACCACTGCCTAGGAAGCGAGGACCCTGGAGGCTGGACAGGAGGAGAGCCGCCATGGAGTGCTAGAGATGCTGGCCATGACTTCTAGGGGAGTCTGAATGTGTCAGGTTCTCAATCAAAAGAATAGCCCTACCCTCTAGGGATGCCCACATAAGGAGATGAGACGAAGAGGCTGCCCAAGTGGGAGAGGAGGACACAAGGAAGAGAGAGTTGTCTGGTTCTCTCATCCATCCTGCAGGGTAAAGGAGAGACGAGCAGAGGCTTGGGGAAAGCTCTCCAGTGGAGCTGCCTGCAAGCTGTGCAGGGAGCTCCAGGACAGGATTTCCGTGCCACTGCCCATGATGGGGTGGGGTTCCCAGTAATGCAGCTGTTTTTGAGTCATCCATGCTCTGGCAAGTAGCCCCAATAATGTCTCTGACCGAGGCCCAGGGTAGCACGTGACTTTCCCAAAGCAGCAAGTATGAGAAGAGAATTTAGTATTACAGTCCCAATGTGGGGACGCTGAACTCAGATCTCACAGCATCCCATAAGCCTGCAAGGCCCCAAAACATGGCCAAGTCCACACTCAATACCATCTCGTCTATCAACACTTACTAAGTGCTCAGGACACAATGACAGAGACACAAGGCATCCCCAGCATCCACACTCAATACCATCTCGTCTATCAACACTTACTAAGTGCTCAGGACACAATGACAGAGACACAAGGCATCCCCAGCATCCACACTCAATACCATCTCGTCTATCAACACTAAGTGCTCAGGACACAATGACAGAGACACAAGGCATCCCCAGGCTCAGGACCAAGCTGGGCCATAGTCCTGGACTGTCATCTGGCTATGAGACAAGGGTTCTCACTGTATATAGAACGCAGAAACAACACTGGCCTGTAACATCGATAGGACGCCACCAAGACCAGCTTCCTGATTGGCTCCAGCTGAGAGAGACTACATTTTAAAAAGCACTTCTTCTGCAGGAGTCACTTTTGAGGCACTAGGAGAAACACTGTCAAAATAACCCTGGGGAAGAATTACAGTCTCACAAAATGCAAGGGTAGTCTACAACCCCCACTCTGTGGAGGGCTTCACTCGGGGGAGTTGGGGGGTAGGTGTGCATCTCCCCAAAGGCAGCAGCCACTCCTGACACAGGTAATTCTATTCCCATCTCCACTTACACATAATTATCACGGAAAACCATGCCCTTCACAGGGGACTGGGCAGCAGCACCACCCAGCTAACCTCCAAACATGACCTCTAGGAGGTCCTGTGTCGGTGGAGGAAACAAGCCCCACCCACTGCCTACCTCTCAGGAGCCTTCCTCACAGGGTACCAAGCCCTTTCCTTCTGAGGCTCCAAGAGGAAATTCCTTGTCAGTTAGACAAGGTGGCTTCCGACTCAGCACTGAGCTATTTCCTCAGCAGTCACGCAGACTGACACCCCCCCCCCCCTCGGGGCCTCAGGCAGGCCAAGCAGGCTAAGGCAAGCTTCCATCTGAATCTCTTCATTTTCATGACTGCAACTTCATGTTTTTATGAAAACTTTATGAAGGCCCTGGGCTCAGGTACCAAGAACACAAGGCAGATGAGCTCTCTCCACAGCAGACATTCCTGCATTTTCAAGGCCAACCATGGGAGCAGGCTGGACTCTTCACTGCACCGTGACTGTAACACCTTGCAAGGATCCAGATGCTGAACTGAACATTTCCAACATCTCCCTGAGACAATGGCTGCCTAACTGTAAGGACAGCACCCACCACTCTGGAACAGAATCAGGGAGTGGGAGGCCATGCAACTCAAAGCAGGGTGGCTTTGCCTATGCATCCTTGTGCAATGCCACCCAAGCTCGTGCTCACAAATGTGGCAAATGTGAGGGGAGGGGAGGTGGGTGGGTGAAGGAAAGGGCAGGGGATCTGTGGTGAATGAAAACTAACTTCCTCCTTCTAAAACACACACACGCACACACTCATATGCATGTGCACACACGTACACACATGCATGTGCACATACGCACACTCACATGCATGTGCACACATGCACGCACACACGCGCACACACACACGGGGCACATGCATCAGGACAGCCATCGGAGCTTAGGAAAGTCCTATCACTGTGCTTGCAGCTTCGAGGGTAGTTCACACCCATCTACATGAAGACCAGCATCTCCAAAAAGGACAGGATGGGACCTCTGCTATCCTTGACCCTCAGAAGATTGCCTACCAGACTTCCCCATGACACATACATATACACACACATACATACACACACACACACACTTGGCATTTCAAACACACTGACCCTGCACCATCTGGGGAAGGGCACGCCCACCTCAGAGACTCTGCTGACCTCCTTCTTTCACGCATCAGTTAACACCAGCCCTAACAGAGAACATTCCCTCCTTTTCCTCCCCTCAGGCTAAAGCTCAAACACACACTCCTTCAGTGAGCCTTCCCAGGCCCTTTCACATCTTCCCTCTGGCTGCCCCTTTCTCTGCATTTTCAGCCATCACTTCATCTGGCTTCTAACTGGCTTGAACAATATCCCCAAATCTTTGACCACCTGGACTTCAGGCTTGACCACCTGGAACTTCAGGCGTGGGACCTCATGTGTAAACAGGACATGTGCAGTTAGTTCTAACTTAAGTGTGGCGTTAATTTTATGCATGGATTGAACAGCCCTCAGGTGTCCAGACATTTGATCAAACTTCCTGTGACATAGGAGATGGAGGACTGAGAAAAGCGGACTTCTCTGCCTCAAGAAGTAAACCAAAAGAACCCTGGAACAGCACAGCTCGTGGAAATGAGAACGCCTGCAGCTGACTGCCCCAATACTCAGAAGGCTCTGGTCATTTCCTGCCTTTGTTCTTGAGTTCAAGGTGTAAGGTCTCCAGTCTGCCCGCATCAGATTGCAGTTTCTGTTGTTGGCTCTCCTGCCCCAGGTCACAGACTTGGGTCAGAACTCACTCCTGCTGTGCTGGGGCTAGCTTCCCCAAGACAGATCCTAGGATATTCTGACCTCAACAATGCTGTGGGCCAACACATTACAGTACAGTACAGTACACACACACACACACACACACACACACACTGGCTCCAGTTCTCAGGAAGAGCCCTAACACAATGAAACTAGCTACTGCACTAACTGCTTGTTCTGTGCCTCTGGAGACCTAGCACAGAGAGGCAAGGAGAGCCCCGGGTGATGGCAGATGACGGCAGAGCAAGGAACACCAAGTAGTTCACCAGAGCAGGATGGAACAAGAAGCGGACTCCTTTGGAGCCTGAGACCTGGGGCAGAATCAACTTGTGTTGCTTAAGCCTCTCACTTGGGGGGGGGGAGGGAGGTCTTTGCGATTACAGGAAGCCAGCAGGTACTCAGCAGGACAGACCTTGGCTCCTCCCACTCACTGTAAGACCCTCAACAGCAAGCACGGTCACTGCATCAGGAAGGGCGGGACCTTCAGCCTGGAGACACCCTGCAGAGACTGATGTTCTAAGGTCCCCAGGAACCAGACAGCCAGGTCAAGAGCTCACTGGAAACTCATCCCTGCCTTTCACAACACTAGCTTCCCACGGGCGGTGGCCTCCTGCCTCCAGGAAAGCTGCTACAGCAAAAATGCCCCGGGGCCAGAGAACAGGATCCAGCTCAGCCCTCCCCTCCCTCAGACTGTGACCTTGAACCGGCACCTCACCCCTTGCGGTCTCAGCGTCTCCTCAGTCAAATGCTGCGCCGCTACGAAAGCCCAGTGAGTCTGCTGGCTCCAGGATAAACGTGGCTGGTTAACTTGTGCTGGCTCTGACAAGCCGCCTAGACCTCCAGGCCCAAGGTGAGGCCTGGATTCTGCTGACTTCTGTTCAGGGCACATGTGTGGCACCCACTGCACACTGCGCTCAAGGCTCTCTTGCACTGCAGGCCACTATTATTCCACCTGTACCATAACTGTCACACACTGTCCAGACTCATGTCACAGCCGCTGTGACTGAAACTCTGCATCTGTGCAGGGTGCGCTGGGACCCCACAGGTCCCAGACCACATGCTCACACACCATGCACAGCGTGCAGTAATAATGCTGTCTTTTTCTAAGTAGCTACTATACCGAGGCTGTTCTGCAGGCCTGGGGTACGGCCTTCTCTATACTCACCCTGCAGGCCTCAGACATCGGGTGGAAATGAACCATCAGCAAACAATTTGGGGGCTGTGAGTGAATTTGCCAGCATGTATGTACACACACACACACACACACACACACACACACACAGAGTGGTGCAAACACAACCATCATGGTGGTTGGGGAGAACGAAATTCCACACACATCAGCCTGGTTGTTGCTGTTAGGAGCACAGACGTGAGCTTCGTGGTCAGGCAGCCATAATCCCAGCACCACAGACAATCCCCTCCTTTCCTCACCGTATTTCAGTGACCTCAAGGCACTGGAGCCTCAGGGCAGCAGACACCACAGTTAGCACTGTCCACATCTGGAACTAGGTAACAGGTGACAGTGAGCAGAAGATGGAGAGAGTCCTTAGTCCTTAAAGCCTGAAACTGGGGCTTCCTCTCAGTCCTGCCCGCTGTGTGACCTGAAACAGACACGTCACCTTCCAGGGCCTCAGAAGACTTCATTCTAGGTCTTCCAGCGCTCAGTCATGGGATGAGCTCCTCTCCTACTGAGGCTCCCTGACCGCCCCCACCCCGCACCCCTTTCTAATCCTATCTGTCTCCAGGCAGCTATTCATCTCCAGACCCAGCCCAAAATGTTAGCAGGCTACACTCGTTCTCATGTGGAGCCAATCAATGCACAGGCATTCACTTATAAAAGCATTTATGCAGATGCTTCAGAAGGTCAGGGTTCTTGCCACACAGGCCCTGACAACCTGAGCGACCCCGGCAACCAACATAAAGATGGAAGGAGAAAACCAGCTCCACAAAGTTGTTACCTCCACACATGTATGCCCGTGCGCTCACACACGCGAACACATACACACACACAAATCAATTAAAATATTCAAACCATTTGCTAAGGAGAGGAGTTTGCAAACAGAAGAAATTACTTCCATCACTGAGTAGCAGCTGGGTAGCTGTCAAAACTCGTTCATACAGAGCACTCTGCATCCTCACAATCACCCTGTGAGTTAAGTCCTAGATGTGCCTGGATTCCCAGTGGGGAAACTGAGACCAGAAAGAGAGCTAACTCTGCTCTAGTGCAGGGCATACTGGGTGTGGCCCTCTCCTCGATGAGGACCGAGCAGGAGCTAAGTTCCTTCCTCACTCTTCTTCTCTACCCCCATCCCGGGACCCCCTTGGTACGAAGACTGAAATGATCCAGTAAGCCAAAGCTTCCCAAAGTCCATGGCCCAGGCTGCAGTCTACAGGTACCATCTATCAGCCTGCTGGCTGTCTGCTAAGATTCCAGTTTCTCCCAGAGCCCGGTACCTGGCGAACTGTCACAGTATCTATCCCACAGCAAGCTAGGAGTGGGAGTGATGGCCTGCCCCACACAGGCTCTCCCGTCTTTGTGGACACCACAGCATCTGATTTTCAGGTGTGTGGTCATCACACAGGAGGCCTCCTTTGCAGACCAGCCTCAACTGGTACTTACACACACAGTTCCTCAGGGAAACGCTTCAAGATCTACTCAGGGACCCTACACCAAATTCCAAGTGTCCTGTCACCGTACCTGGGCTCTGGCAGAGGTGGAAAGAACATGAAACCAGGTCTGGCTCCGAGGTGCCACACCGCCACCCCTGGTAACAGTGCTTATGTTACCCTTCACAGAGCCAAGCAAGGTCTTTGTGAGCTTACTCAGTGGTTACTATAGGCCCACCCACTCTAAAATCTCACCACTGAGATCTGGAGGCTCAGCAAAGAGTGCCACAGCTTTACCGGTAATCGACAGAACATTTATCAAACACAGTCATTTCTTCCACTCAGTATAATGTCAGCTAGTAAGGAAAGGGGCAAACTTGTAAACCTGTAGTAGAAATCAGGGCATCTAAGAGCACCATGTGGGTACTGCTGCGATGTACTACATGACTGTAAACATCCGACAAAACCCATTCCAGTTTTAGAGAAACACAGGCATTAGTAATGCACGTAGAAGAAGAGCAAACGAACTAGCTCACCTGTCCATCAACAGAAAACCAATTCATGGTCTGATAACCTACAACATACTTTATAGACAACAGAGAAAAGATACATGCACATAAAAATTTCACAGGATATTACAAGAACCAAGAAAGCGACGAAATGGTGCATACAATAAGATCTAGGTTTGCAGAACAAAGAAACCCTATGCACACGTGTCTAAACAGGCTGATAAACGGCTTCAAGATACTCATCCAACTGCTAAAACTAGTTGCTGCTAAGGACTTGGCAGGGAGGAGGTATCTGGGAGAGGGCTGTTGGGTATCGACATGGCAGCTTTCCTTTTCCACGCTCTTTACATGGGAAGGTGGGGGTGTGGGAACAGATACTCATATGCCACCTGTATGATCTAAGAAGAAAGTACTGGCCTGACTGTAAATACCACCACCCAAGCAGACTCTCCTGCTGGCAAAACTACACCACACATCTGTATGTTTCCATACTACACTCTAGGAGGAATTAAAAAGATTCAAGCCTAATTTCCGAGCTCTGACAACAGGCCAAACTGGGACTGACAGGGTAGGAGGGCAACATGGATGCAAGGAGAGCTCTGAGTTCCTGAGAACACAAGCCTTTCCCACCCTCACCTTGCCATCCCCAAATGCACCAGGTCTTTCCCTCACACAGAGGCACACAATGTCAAAGGAGAAGTCCCCTTCCTGTAGCGGGTAGGGGGGTGGTCTTCCACCTTCACCCTCTGAGCATCTCCCAGGCAAGCCAACCAAAAGGTCTGGCCAAACTCCACCTTCCCAACAGAGGCACAGGAGGCACCCTGAGTCAGTGCCTGCCTTCGCGGGAGAGCCAAGATTGGCGGAGAAGTCTGCTCGGTGGAGTTCCTCCACTCCGGCAAGCAGCCCAGGATCTTTCTCCTCCCTCCAAACAAATCCAACAACTCTGCCAACAGAGCAGCGTTAGCACAGAAAGAGATAAATCAGCGGTATCCTGGCTAAATGTATATTTATTCTTCCCGCTTGCCAGAGCCACAGACAGCACTGCTGCAGATTTAAACATTTGATAAATATCTTTCCTGATTCTTAGTAATAATTAAAACAAACAGACCCCAACACACACACACACACACACACACACACACACACACCTCAAAAAAAGAAAGCCAGTAAAGACGTTTCGCTTTGGACATAATACGGATGCAGGTATGACAGCTACTATCTTCAGTAAGCACACTCTTCTACAGCACGGCCCTACCACCCCGACATGAATGCTATTGCAGTCAGCAGTTTCGGGGACCAAAAAGAGGTACAACAATGCAAGGCCACCTCTTCAGAGGAAAAAGTAAACAGCGAGCAGTAAGGGGTGGGGGGTCCACACATACTGTCTCCCAGCAGAGACTATGACGTGTGCTAGAAGCGGTACAAAAGGGTTCAACAGGTAACCCAGCTGACTCCTCATAAAGAACATAGCCCAGACAAAGCCAGAATCTGGCCAACAAGTCCCCAGTGTGACTAGAACAAAGAAGAATGCAAACAGAAAGCAAAAGGCCATAAGCAAGTTCACTACCATCTCCGGCACAGACTAGGGGAGAGGTCCTGAGACTTAGAAGAGTGTGTTCATGCAAGAATTCCAGGCACCCAAGTCCCAGGGCTCATAAGCTGCTCCACCTGAGTTTTCCAGCCCCTGCTGCGCACGCGCTACAGAGCTGAGGGCAGCGGTTCTCAACCTGAGGGTCTCGATCCTTGTGGGAGTCACAGATCACATATCCTGCATATCATATATCTACAATTCATAACAGTAGCAAAATTACATTTATGAAGTAGCAGTGAAAGAATGTTATGGCTGGGGGTCCTCACAACCTGAGGACCTGATTTGAAGGGCAGCAGCATTAGGAAGGTTGGGAACCACTGCCCGAGGGAAGATGACCTCCATTCCTCATAGCTGGTCACTAAGCACAGCACAGGTGTCAGCACTGCCTTCCCCAGCAATCCCACACAGGCAAGCACAGAACACTGAGGACTAACCCTAGTGTCTGCGTGGGGACCAGCAATGACCAGGATGCAAACCACTCTGAAACTAGGCTACATCTATCCCTAAGTGGGGTCTAAGAAACCCAACTTCAATCCTGAAAACCTTCTGGAAATGATAAGGTCAAAGGCCACAGAAAAGGTCACACTCAGACACCTGTCTCTAACTGGCAGCAAGAAACCACGCCGGCTACTACAGACTTCCTCTCGCATCACCAGGCTCGGAACTCAAACTGTGAGAAAATGAGCATCTAGGAATGGCTCCTCTGCACTGCAGCATCCAAAGATCAAGACCCCAAACACTGCACCTCCCCATCACAGGGTCCCCACACTGCACCTCCCCATCACAGGGTCTCCACACCGTGCACCTCCCCATCACTGGGTCCCCACACTGTGCACCTCCCCATCACAGGGTCTCCACACCGTGCACCTCCCCATCACTGGGTCCCCACACCGTGCACCTCCCCATCACAGGGTCTCCACACCGTGCACCTCCCCATCACTGGGTTCCCACACTGTGCACCTTCTCATCACAGGGTCCCCACGGTGTGCACCTCCCCATCACAGGGTCCCCACACTGTGCACCTCCCCATCACAGGGTCACAGTTCTGTATTTTTCACGTGGGCTATGTTTCGAGCCCACTATATTAATGGACTCTTTTTGCTGCTAATTTGCATTTGCTGCGCTTAACACTCCTTGTGCAGACTTGCCACTCTACTGATGAAGTTCCCAAACTCCATGACAGTGGCGGTATCCTATCCTCAGAAGAGTAAGCACAGCCCACCCTGCCCAGAATCAATGCATACACAGGCCATGCTCTAAGGCTGACCATTTGTTGGCCACGTGTCTCTGAACCATCACATCTATGACAGACTCAAATTCGCCAAGCATGCTTCTGAGCACCGGAGACAACATATCAGGCTTTCATGTCTGTGAGACCCACGCTTTGTGCATTATAGGACCGGCCTCTCAGGTGTGTTGTCAGAGTCATGGCCATGTCATGACATCTGAGCTCTCCAAGCATGACCCAGCTGTCCCCAGTCTGGTTCAGTACACTGTGCTCTTTATTTCCACACCACCTCTGCACAGTGAGCAAGAATTGGGCAGAAGTAAGCTCTCCGGTATAAAAACTGGGCTAGCAAAACGTAAAAGAAACCAAAATTAACCCATTATTAAAGCAATGTAAGAACCGGGAAGGAACAGGTTAAAATATAAATTCCTCGGATGTTTGGGCCTCATTTGTTTCAAAATTTTACGAGGGTCACAACGGAGACATTTCCATGGCTTAAAAACTTTTTTAAAAAATAAATACCTTCAGGGAATTAGAAGGTACATTTATAGACTGAGTAGATCCTAATAAAAATCCTGGCATCCATCACAACAAACACCCTCTTGGAATTTAATTTCCTTTTTCCGCATACAACTGACTACAAAAATTCACTGATGTTGCCACTAAGGCAAGTCACAATCTGCCTAGAGTGCAAAACTTCAAAGCCCCAGCAGAGGCAGAGAACTTGGTGGAAAGAGCTTCCTCATCTGAATCCACTCTCAGTCAGATTCGCTTCCTCCATGACCTTCCGGCACGTCCCTTCTCGTACCCTCAACCCCCTCCAGGGTCCCAGAAGCCGCCAAATTCAGTTACCTTTTCCTTGTCCAAAAACAAAGAGAAATCTAGAAAATGAGCAAAAGAAAACTAGCTATAGCCATCTCCATCTACCAACACAGGACTTGCCCTTCCTGGCTTCGGATTTTCTTCAGTTCCTTCTAGAACCCATCCATAGCCCTAGGCCCTGGAATGTTCTCTGTGTAAACTGGGATTGGCGTGGGGAGGCAACAGCCAGAGGAATTATTCATAAGGACAAAAATGTACTTTAAAAAACCTTTCTCCCCTGAGGACAATTCCTCCTGGAAGACTTAATCAATCCCATTATCTGGAGTGCCAGAGCAGGGAGAGAGAGGAGGGGCCAGCCTTCACCCGGCATTCACAGGTGAGGGAGAGCAGCAAGGCAGATCACAGGCCAGGGTGAGGCCAAGGGCTCAAGACTACACCTGGGCCTACTATGCTCCATGTTCACTTAACAGGCAGCGTTCAGTGTCCTCCAGTGCTCATGGGGCAGCATCCTGAGTAAGATCATGTGGATTTTCAGGTTTGTGATGTCACTTAGAGATTGCAAGCTTTTTAGATGGATCGCTTTCTGTAGCTGCCAAAGGCTGTCTGGATGCAGAGAAGCTGCAGTGACCCAGAACTCGGCCTCTTGGCTTTGCTTTCTCACCTGTGAACCGAAGCCCATTCCACTTCGCCAAGTCTAAAAAGTCAGGACGCAAATGGTAACTATGTTGGAAAACATGATTTTTGTTAATTCAGCAGTCTCTGTTAAGGTCATATTCACACATGCACACAATACAGATGTATGTATGTATGTATGTATACATATACTTGTTTTTGGTTTTTTGTTGTTGTTGTTGTTGTTGTTTTGAGACAGGGTTTCTCCGTAGTTGTGGAGCCTATCCTGGAACTCACTCTGTTGTAGACCAGGCTGGTCTTAAATCAGAGATCCGCCTGCCTCTGCCTCCTAAATGCTGGGATTAAAGACATGTGCCACCAGCACCTGGCAACAATACAGATATTGTAAGGGTTGGCTATAATTAGTCAAGCCCTTAAGTGTTTAAGATATTATTTTATACTATCTTAAACTTAACATCTACTGCCGCTCCCAAGAAACTAGCAAAACATGTTTAAGGATTACCAAAAATGACATGGCCAAATCAAACCAATGTGGACTCTGAAAGCTGAAAATGGAAGCAGGCAGAACATTGTTATGATAGAACACGAAAATCCTCCCCACCTGCCCACACTGCAGCTTGGTAGTTAATAAGCTGGTTACTATGATTCTGTGACTGCCCTCAGCACCCAAGTTCAGACGAGGGGCTGCCGAGGGTCTGGGGAATGAGATGGTGCAGACACAGCACACACGGCTACTTGAAGCTATTTCTCACCAGCTCCACCCACGCATACCTCATGCCTATTTATTTACTACTTTCACGTGAAAGAAACCGGCTTAGTTCCAAACACCAGGCGCAATAGGGCATCGGCCCGCTACTCCTAAACTGGGGAGAGAAGAGATAGCAGGGCTGCAGATGCTCGAGGCTCAGACAGAAGGATAATGAGATCTGGACACGTCCTTCAGGGAAGGCTCCATCAAGCCAACTCAGCGACCACCCCGGGCTTGAAGGCTAAAAAAAGAAACCGTCCATGCCCATGGGTGATATGTTCAGTGTGTTCTCAGCTTTAGAGCTACTTTACAGCAAAGACAAATGGGCAGCCCGGAACAGGCACCGCCTGGATACACAGCACTCACAATGTACACCTCCTACCAAGAATGACGGTTTGGCTTTGTGTGGTCAATCTTTTCAGTTTCTGCCTTCCTCTAAAACTATCGCAGTTTCTTCCAGAGAGCAGGCAGAAACGTATGTACACACAGGTGCCTGCAAGTCACACAAGGCTACACTTCAGTCTCCCACAGAAACCTATTCCTGCCTCCCACAGATTATCCGGCTTTTCCCTCCTATTGCATAGATAACACTGAGGTCCGGAGGGCTAACCCAAGGTCAAGTCCGGCTGGTACACTGAGATTCTCTCAAGGACCCAAGAGGCCCCTGGCCTGGGCCCACAGCTGTGTCTTACTGTGCTGGACTTGGCAAATAAGTGTCTTGGATACTAAGTTTATTTGGAGGTGGGGGGGGGTCATCGGGTTCATCAAAGGGCACCGCATAGGTTGTCCTAACATAGGTGGGCATCCGCTGAAACCTTGTTTGGGAAGTATCCAGCGACAGACAGAAAATCAGAGGCCAGGTCTCCCATCCACACACTAAGCCTAGATGTGCTGTGTGGCTCTGGGCAGCTGCTGGCCCAGCCCCGGGAATCTCTTAAACGCTAGGGGGCCCGGGCTTTCGCAGCGCTGAGCGGGGAATGAGAGGGTGGGTGGGTGTGCGTGCTCCATGCGGTCCCATCCCACTCTCCTCGGAACACCCTACACGTACCGTTCACTCGGCGGCCCGCTCAACTTCCCCAGGACAAACGCACCGCAGTGTGAGGTGAATGAGGCACCGGGAGGGGCGGTCCTGGAGCCCGCGACGCAGGAAACCACGCTAGGCTCCTTCCCCACGGGGGCCCCGGACGCCACGAGGGGCCCCCAACTCTGGGCCGGGCCCCTGGGCCGCAGCGGGGAAGAGGCCAGTTCGTCCCCGCCGCCTTCCCGGGTTCCCCGGCCGCCTGTCGCCACCTGCAACCCCGCGCCCCTCTGCGGGCCGCGCGGGGCCTCGGCCGCCCGCGCCGCACTTCCCGCCCGGCCCCCGAGGCCAGCCAGCCGCCCCAACTTTTCCCGGCCCGGCCCGGAAGGCGCGGCGGGGAGCGCGGAGCCGTCCCGCCCGCCAGCGCGCGCCCCCCGCGGCGCCCCGGCCTCCCGCAGCCGCGCGCCGAGGCCCCGCCCGGAGCCGCGCGGTCCCCGCAGCCCCCGCGCCCACCTGCCGCCGCCGCGCACGGCCGGGTACGTGGCAGGGGCCGCCGCTCGCCCGCCTCGCCTCTGCTCGCGCCTCGCAGGCGGCTCCGGGGCGCGGGAGCGCGGCGCCAGGCGCCCTCTGCCGCCGGGAAGCCGAATCCGGCGCCCTAACCCTAACGCGGCGCCGGGCCACGCGGCACCCTGCACCCCGCGGGCGCCCCGCAGGCCTGGACGCCCGGCCCGCCAAATGCAGGCACGCACGCGTCGCTGGCAAGGCCCGGCGGAGGCAGCCAGGCCTGCCGCACCCCGAGTCTGGGAACCAGTGAGTGGGAGCTGGGGTCTGGCTCGTCAAAGCGAAGTGCTTTATCGCACGGTCAATTGCCAACAGGCCAGGTACACCCAGCCGCGCCTCCGCCATTGCTGAGGGGGAAGGGAAGAGGTAGGTTTTGGGGAGTGAGTATAAGTTCTAAATTCTACATGACTGAGAAGAGACAGGAGGCGCTGGCTTCCACCCTTGCAGAACTGTTTTCTGGTGGTCTTTGAGGACACAGAAAGCTGCACCATTTCCTATCTGGAGCAGGTCAGTGCCTGATGGCGGAAGTTTGTGCTGTGACTTGTGCCTGGGGTTTATGAGGAAGCAAAATAAAAATACAGATCCTTCCCCTCCCATGCAAGTAGGCTTTCACGCCTCAAGGGGATGCTCTGGCGACAGTGTTTGTTTCTTGTAAATTATACATGTGCACACATGTTGAGTTTATCATAAATAAAATGGGATTCCTTGCTCCTTATCTCATCAGTATTAAAGTCCCACAAGGCCCTGAGCTAAATGTTACTAAGGACTTGTAGCCAAACACAGGATTTAAATCAACCACTGGCTCAGGATTACCAATTTCCTTTTGCCAAAAATGAACTCATCCATAATACTCATAAACCTACTTCCTGATACTGTGGTTTGAAGGTCCACAGAGATCTTGTACAGCACTTAGCATAGCCGTGCTTACTTATTTTATTACTGGATTATTGCAGGATGAAAAAACACATATGTATAAGAAGGCTACTTTGGGGGTGTAAGGAGATGAGTCAGTAAATTAAATGGCCACCCAAGCATTGGGACCTAAGTTCAGATCTCTAGCTCCATAAATCCTGAGCATATTGCGAGTGCTCTCTCGCTCTCTCTCTCTCTCTGTCTCTCTCTGTCTGTCTCTCTCTCTCTCTCTCTCTCTCTCTCTCTCTCTCTCTCTCTCTCTCTCTCTCTCTCTCTCTCTCTGTCTCTGTCTCAAATTCCTACTGGGGGAAAGGAACATTCCTGAACTCTTTCTCACCGACCAGCTAGCCGAGCTAAAAGGTCAAGATCTAGATTCCATGAGAGACCCTGTCTCACAAACAAGGTCTCAGCCATAGAGCAAAGACCACTAGTGTTGGCCTTTGACCTCCACGTGCACAGGTACCTGCAGGCACACAGGGACACATACAAAATAAGGGCCAGTTTTTAAGGTTTATTTTTGTTTACACGTATGCTTGTGTTCCCTGAGGAGACCAGAAGAGGGCACCAGATCCCCTGGAGTTTCAGTTACCAGAGGTTCTGAGCTTTCTGATACTGGGACTAAAACTTGAGTCCCCTGGGAGAACTGCAAGTGCTCTTAACTTCCGCGCTCTCTCTCCAGCCCCTAAAAAGGCGATGTTTTCACTTGAGGACATCTTTGTATCTTAGGTTTTGTTGAGATGTTTTTGTTTTGTTTTGTTGGGTTTTTTGTTGTTTGTTTGTGGTCCCTCCCCCCAGACAGGGTTTCTCTGTGAGCCCTAGCTGTCCTGGAACTAGCTTTGTAGACCAGGCTGGCCTCGAGCTCACAGAGATCCACCTACCTCTGCCTCCGGAGTGCTGAGATTGGACATCCTTAAAACCCCATGTGGTAGCTCTTGCCTGACCAGCAGTCAACCATGGGAACAAGGCCTCTCCTGTCTCTCCTCAAGCTGATACACTGGTTTGTTAAGAATGTGGCACTGCCCAGGTTTCCGCCAGAGCTTGTGACCGGTCCTTTAAGAAGGACTGCCTGTCGATGCGGCGACCTCTAGAGCACACGGGTGTTTCATAAAGCACTATCAGTGTAGTTAGCAAGCACATAGGACGCAGCTATTCAGTGTTGTGGGCCCTGATCCACGTTTCTGAAGATCCTATTTCCAAACGATCAAGGACACCGTAAAGGGGGAAAAAAGAGACCACTTTACTCATCTGTCCTAAGTATTCTGTCACATAACTCCCCACCCGTCTTTAGTATTGATAAAACTCCCCCAATTTGTAGACTCACAGAATTTTTTTGGTTGGACACAGATCTGAAGAGATTCAGAAAGCCACCACAATGGACACTCATCATTTCTGTTCAATTCTGCGTACTCAGAAAATACAGCCCAACACCCATAAACGTGAGGCAATGGGCAGAGGCTATCCTCTCTGCAGTTGCCTTCTGGCCTAACCTCAAATAAGGAGTAGCAATACAAATGAACCGATTCAGACATTACTCCAGCTTAGAAACCCCCACACTTGTGCCTTGCAGCCTTCCTACCTTAAGCCACCTTTGCACCCCCATGTGTGGTTCAGCAAGTGTGGTCAGCTTCAGACACCCACAAATGAGTAAAGAACCAGTTAAAAGAAACCACCATTCACCCTGCCCCCACACAAGGTAGATTTTGTTACTACACCCAAGATACCAAACTCCAGGGTAAGCAACCGTGTGAGGGGAAGACTTTGTCCTCAAGTTTGAGCTCTGGTGGGTGAGACATCACGGGTATCCTCCATCTAGGGCACCAGGAATGGCATGCAGTTTATATAAAGTCAGTAAGCCGCAAGGATCAGTCTGCAGCACTTTTTCCGCTAAATATGCTGTATATAACTTCCCACTGCCAAAGTCCACTGCCAAAAATTCACAAGTATTTTTATGAAGCATTGAAGAAATCCGCCTTTTAATAAGATGGCTCCAAGTTCCTTTATGTTTGGCAAGCACCTGTTTTGCATCCTAGTGAAAGGGCCCTCATTTACATGTTAGAGTTGCCTTTTCCAAAAGTCAAGAGTCATTGCTCACCCAGCACTCCCCTGACTTGGAAGAAGCATGCCCACCCTAAGCTGGCCCCCTCCCATGCTAACTATGTGACCACGTTGACCTGTGGGTATATTATGAGGTCTTAGGAACTGAGTTCTTTCTCCCTGCTCTTCTGGTGGGTGTCCCAAGATTGCCACAAAGAACCCCAGTCTAACCTCTATGAAAGACCCCAAGGAGAGAAAAGTCCTGCAACACAGCCTGGTCCTCACCTGAGCGAGTCTTGGGCAAAGCCAGCCACAAAGAACCCAGGATCTCAACCCATAAAATGGTACTGGTTTAAGTCATTCAGCATCTGGAATGGTTTTTACACGACAATAGATAATAGAGACACCCACCCTTTATGGTAGGCATTTCTACAGTTACAAGGTCTTGGTGAAATTCACCCAAGAATCAGTCTCCAGCTAGTGTTTTCTGTCATGAAGTATTCAGCTGCAGCCTGTGTCTGAGCTTAGCCAACCGTCACATTTTATGTAAATGCGTCTCCCAGAGTTCTTCACTGAATTGGTTCATCACTGAGCCTGGCAGGTTAAAATTCCTTTGCTGCCAGTATGACAAGGGGCTGGCAAGGTCAGCTTGTAAGCTATCAAGCTGTGAGCCTATTTGACTTGAATGCCAAGCGTAGGTGTCGTGGAGGCTGGGTAGTTGATTTCTTCCCTATATTGTAAGCTCCTTAATGACCCTGTGTGTGTGTGTGTGTGTGTGTGTGTGTGTGTGTGTGTGTGTGTATGCACGTGCATACTGTGGTGTGGTGCATGTGAAGGTCAGATAACGGCCGTGGGTGGCGGTCCTTGCCTTCAACCTAGTGTCTGGCGGGTTCTCCTGTTCACAGCTGTGTCTACCAGACCAGCTGACCTATGAACTTCTGGCAGTTCTCTCTTTGCCTCCCGTCTCCCAAAAAGGACATGATGGGATTGCAGATGCATGCATTACTGCATCTGGCTCTTCTTTTGGCTTCCAGGGCTAGAACTCAGCAGTACTGCATGTGCGCAAGTGCTTTGCCTGCCCCATAAGCCATCTCTGCAGCCCATGATGAGATGAGATCAGGAAACACTGGGGAGTGAAGAACAAGCAGGATCATTGACTCTAGTACCTCATTATGTCATGAAGAAACACCTGAGCTGGTAAGAGCCTCAGATCCCCAGGGATCTGTCTCAGCGCTGACTCTCTCATGCCCCTGAACTATTCTGGCCAGGAATCTGTCTCTCTGCAGACTCTCTCATGCCCCTGAACTGTTCTGTCCAGGGATCTGTCTCCACACAGACTCTCTCATGCCCCTGAACTGTTCTGTCCAGGGATCTGTCTCCACACAGACTCTCTCATGCCCCTGAACTGTTCTGACCTGGGGTCTGTCTCTCTGCAGACTCTCTCATGCCCCTGAACTGTTCTGTCCAGGGACCTATCTCCACGCAGACTCTCTTACGTCCCTGAACTGTTCTGTCCAGGGACCTGTCTCCACGCTCATGCCCCTGAACTGTTCTGACCTGGGATCTGTCTCCACGCAGTCTCTCTCATGCCCCTGAACTGTTCTGACCTGGGATCTGTCTCTCTGCAGACTCTCTCATGCCCCTGAACTGTTCTGGCCAGGGATCTGTCTCCACACAGACTCTCCTATGCTCCTGAACTGTTCTGACCTGGGATCTGTCTCCATGCAGACTCTTACACCCCTGAACTATTCCAGCTTTCCTTTTTAACATTTGTTGCAGTTTAAAATATTCTTCCTGGGGCTGGAGAGGTGACTCTGCTGGCTAAGCACTTGCTGCTCTTTCAGAGGACCCAAAATCAGCCCAGCACCCATATCAAGTGACGCACAACTGCATGTAACTCCAGTTGCGTGTCTGACCCCTCTTCTGGCCTCTTAGGGCACCCACATATATGGTACCACACAGAGACACATACACAATCAAAAACAAAAATAAATCTTTAAATACAATGATCTTGGACAATATCTTGGGCAAGCTAAGAACTAGGGTAGACAAGATCTCACACACACACACAATGGTAGTAGGTGGCCTGCAGTCTCTTCATCCATGTTTCAGAAGGGCCAAGAGCTGTGGTCACACAGGAATTGTTGGGGACAAACAGGCCTCCAGAAGACTCAGCTACTAAAACAGCCACTGATTTTCTTCTGTGCCTTCTAAACCACAAGCCCTACAAGAAAAGCAGCTTGGCCTTACATGATCAAGATTATTCCCTACGCTAGTAAAGACTCGTATATCTTCCCTGAGTAAAAGGGTGGGGGGTCCCAACTTCCTGTATTGGAAAGGGTGTGTGAGGGTGTTGACAGAGGTTTCTCTCCTTCCTGGTCCCACAGCTGTTCAGTTAAATAATGTGGGATTCCCATCTGTATGCTGTGAATACCACTGGTTAATAAACAACTGTCTTGGGCCTGCACAGGGAATAGAGGTAGGCAGGGGAAACTAAACTGAATGCTGGGGGAAAGAAGGCAGAGTCAGAGAGAGAAGCCATGGAGTCGCCACCAGAGACAGATATGCTGAAACTTTGCTGGTAGGCAAAGTTTGTGGTGATGCACAGATTAATAGAGATGGGTTAAAATAAGATGTAAGAGTTAACCAATAAGAAGCTAGAGCTAATGGGCCAAGCAGTGATTTAATTAATACAGTTTCTGTGTGATTATTTCGGTTCTGGGAAGCCAGGACAAACAAGTGGCCCTCCCACAACAGTTAAAGAAATACACAGAGGTCTACATTAATTATAAATGGATTGACCTATTAACTCAGGCTTCCTATTAATTCTTACATTCTAGATTAAACCATAATTCTTGTCTGTATTAGCCATGTGGTTTGTTACCTTTTATCAGCAAGGCATTCTCATCTTGCTTTCTCTGCATCTGGGTGATGACTGCAGACTGACCCTTTTCTCTTCCCAGAATTCTCTTGTTTTCATTGTCCCACCTGTACTTCCTGCCTGGCTACTAGCCAATCTGCATTTTATTAAAGCAATACAACTGACAAATATTTACAGGGTACAGGATCATTGTCCCACAGCATGAGGGGGAGGTTGGCACAGTAAGAAAGTCCAGCCACACTTAGAAAGACAAGTGTTGTGTGCTTTCTCTCCTGTGGGTCTAAAATTTTATGTGTATACCTAAAACTTTAAGTATATATATTATGAATGTGGACATCAAGCTGGCTGGGAAAAGGAAAGGGGCCAGTGGGGGGTAGATTTGGTCAAAAAGTCTATCATGTGCTTAATCAAAATGTTTTTATAGCTCTCACCAATGACTGTGCAGTTAGGAGGAAAAATCATATTGCTTTATATCCCTATGGGTCTGCATTTTCACCAGAAGCTAGCCTGTTCCCTCCATGAACTTTGCTGGAACCCAAGTTCCACAAAGAAAACTAATATATCTATCAAGCAGTGTAATAAAAACCTCTTTTTTTCTAACAGTAATATATAATTTTTTCACAAAGAGTTTGAGCAAAAATTATACCTACTCTATTGCACAGCACAGGCTACGCTTGACGATTCTCACAAAGCTGTTAAAGCCCTTAGAAGGAAACGGTTTAAGATCTCTGCTTTCGTGCATGCAAAGGACTAGATGAAGCCCAGATGAAGAGTTCAACAGATACCTTCAAGCTTAGGTCCTAAGCTCCTGGAGTTGACGCCACCAACTAAGAGAAGCAATCCCTACCCCTTCTCTACTAACAGCCAAGCATGGTATCCCAGGCTTGCTTCCACCTTAGCCTCCTCAGTGCTGGGATTACAGGCCTGTGCCAACCAGGCCCAGCTCAAACTTTAATTTCTTCCTAGAGTGCCATTAGCTTCCCTGTCTTCATGCACCTTTGACTCCTTTCAGGCTTTCACAAGGGTTCTTTGGGAAAGTAGGGTCACACTAAATCTACTACTACCCAGAGCCTGTTAAAAGGGGAGCTGTCAGTGTGTGGAGGACAGAGCTTCCCAAAGGCCAAAAATAGCCCACTACAGACTGAAAAAGAGCACTCCTAGTCCGTCTTTGTTTATCATGGCCCTCAAGAGAGCCATCGGTGACTCAGCTACCAGCTGTGCCTTTTTGTCTCCAAATTCCAACATCAGAACCTGTTTCCTGTCACCTCTTTCCTTGTCCCCAAGTGAATTTTCTTACCCAAAAACAGTGACAAAGGCTCTAGTCCATGCTCACCTCCTTAATCAGCCTACACCCTTTGAGTGAGTACATACTAGGTATTGAGTTTTGGAACTGACAGACCATGAGACTTTGGGGGAGATTGTCTGATGAGCAGGCAATGGCCCTGGAAGGAAACTGCTCCTATGTGGTCATCACTCAAGGCTTCTAGATCTTAGACAAGAATGGGAAAAGAATGGCTACTTCCCAGTGCATCAGAGCAGAGTCCTGGAGTTAGCCCTGTCTTCCCACAGACACAGCTGCAGCACAAGGACCACCTCCTCCCCAATCCTCCCAACAGCAGCTCCTTTCTCTACTCAACCCACTCTGGACTTCCAGAAATTTTTGACTACCATTGACTGCAACACCTGGGTGAGTGTCAGCCATGTCAGCACCCAGGTGAGTGTCAGCTGTGCCAGCGCCCAGGTGAGTGTCAGCTGTGTGAGCACCCAGGTGAGTGTCAGCTGTGTGAGCACCCAGGTGAGTGTCAGCTGTGTCGGTGCCCACCCAGGTGAGTGTCACCTGTGTCAGCGCCCACCCAGGTGAGTGTCAGCTGAGTCAGCACCTAGGTGAGTGTCACTTGTGTCAGTGCCCACCCAGGTGAGTGTCAGCTGTCTCAACACCCAGGTGAATGTCAGCTGTGTCAGCGCCCAGGTGTCAACTGAGTCAGCGCCCAGGTGAGTGTCAGCTATGTCAGCCTAGGCTAGTGCTCGCCTGTACTTCTGTAACCTCCACATTCAATCTCTTGGCTCCTGGAGAGGGAGCTGCTGCCTCAGTCTCCCTTTTTGTGCTTAAGGCCCTTGACAGCTTGAGTCGTAACCACCTGTTTGTTTAATAAAGGTGAATTTTATCTCAGCACATCCTAGTGTTCAGTATCTGATCTGATATGGGATAAGAGATAAGTCGGAGTTAGCAAGTGTGCTTTATACCTGAGATGATGAGGAAAAGGCAGGAAGAACACCTATGCAGAACTATGTAGAGCCGCCCCTGAAACCAAGGAGCCCAGCAGGCAGGGCTTTGATTGACTTAAGACCCCACTGTATCCACAAAAGCAGATGCTTTCCAACATGCATACCGATAAACTTGTTACCATTGGAAACACCATAACTCAAAATGCTTTGCAAACACCTAGACTGCCCAATATTGCCGTGTGGCCACAGAGTCTCCCGCACTGTCTGTCAGTCTGAATGTCACTGCCACAGCACAGCCTAGCAGCTTACTGTGGCTTACAGAGCTAACCTGGAAAACACTAAAGCTCAAAACTTACATACAGTTCCTGTCAAACTGACTTCAGCTCTGAACCATCATCACATCAGGATCAACCGTGTGCAGAGTCGAGTCCTGTTAACAGGAACACGAAAACGTATGAAACACAAGCGGGGGTCAGCGCCTGTCGCTACGTTGATGATACTCAGCATAGACTTTGCTTTCCATCTGCTTCACAGCTTCTGGCAGGGGGCGAGCAAAAACGCCTCACAATCTTTCTAGAATCGTCTTTCTTAGATTTGGTCTAGGCAGCATGTCATCGAGGGCACCCACCATTCCTTTCCTGACCACCAAGTTAGGTCACCAGATTGTAAGAACAAGGATGGGAGTGTGAGGAGCAGATCACTCCAGATGTGGGATGCTGATAAGATTGCCCACATCTGGCTCCTGCATCAGATCCTTCTAGATACAGCCAGAGAACCCTAAGTGGGATTCTGCCCATCACTTTGGTCCTAGAACTGAGGTCCCCATCTGTAGTCTGTGACTTGGAAATGATCCGTGAATATGTACCTGTAATTTAGTATGTACAGAAAACAGCTTTTCTTCTGATGAAAGGGTCTCCGGTTCTCAAAGCTGTCTGTATCAGTTGCCTTTCTTATTGCCATGACATAATACTCCACAAAAGCAATGTTAATGAAGGAAGTATTTATCCTGGTTGGAGTATGGGGGGCATCATACTCCAGGGTGGAGAGATCATAGAGAGGGGAGCATGAGGTAGCTTCTCACATTTTGCCGAGTCAGGAAGAAGAGAGTACTGGCTCTGCACCCCTTGCTTTCCCCCTTTATTCCGTCTGATACCCCAGCCCGTAGAGCAATGCTGCTCACAGTCAGGGTGGACTTTCCTACCTTAGCCCACTCGACAGACCTAGAAACGCTTTGGCTTGTACTGACCTTCACCGTGCTTCTTCCGTATGAAGGTAGGCAGCTCACGGTGTCATGAGCTGTGTATGTGACTTTGCCTCTACAGAAATCAGATATTTTCACATCATAGCATTACAGAGATCTGGGAATACAATTCATGCCTCTCGTTACTTTAAACTTAGAGCATTACTAAATCTTTAGTAGATTAAGTTATTCAACAAGTTAATGAAGTGTATGCTTTACTTGGTCTTCAATATTTTATAACTGTGTCTCAATAGAATTGGCTTTCTTTGCCATCCCTATGCTTTATTTTACTGAAAATATTTTCCTGAGATGAGGACCAAGAGCTCCATCAGGCTTCTGACTCACCTGCAACACCCAGAGGCCAAATGGCCCTTGAAAAAAAGTCCCGTAAGAGTCCCTTCCCCATCCAGCTTGATTCTACAACAGCCAGGCATCTTGACTTCTAGCAGTTCAACTTCTGAATCCAGCCAAGAAGCACACATTGCCTAGGCTCCAAAGAAAGAAACTTATATGAACCGTGGGACAGAATCAAAATGAGAAGGGAGAGGAGAAAGGAAGAGAGGGGACAGAGGGGAGGGAAGGAGAGAGGGAGAGATTAGGATGACTATATCCACAGAGGGCAGATTGGTGGGGGGAGGGGGGCATGGGGAGAGTAACCTGTCTGGGGCACAGGGCTTCCTTTTACAACTAGACAGGTGATCACGACAGAGCACTGCGTGTGTTCTAAATGCCACAAAATTATACAGTGCAAATGGTTCATTTTAATGTGAGAATTCTATTCTAGTCCAGTAAGATATAAAATGCAATAAGATCAATAATAGAAAACTCCATAACCACCCCTACTATGAATTATTTAAGGTCTCACTTAGAAAAATAAAGGGAAAATGCCCCAAAGTTTATTGGCATTTATTTTTTTTCCCTCTGCCCACCCTCCCCCACCTCACTAGTGCCTCCTGAAACTTCAGGCTGTTTCTGAAATTGCTAATGTGTACTTAGCCTCCACAGTAAACTCTGGTTGGCACTTAAGCTTATTAAAACATACCACTAAATACTCGCCTGACAAGCTATATTTCAACCCTCAAACGAGGCTTTCCTGTGCCAGGAGGCATTTTTAATGCACCTGCTAAGTTTCTCCTGGATTGGAAAATAGGCAGCAGTGGAGACTGAGGAGGAGCAGGAGGCGGCGCTCGTTTCTGTCCTAGGGTTGTGAGCTGGAGGACGTGGAGATGCAGTAGTGGGGACAGTGTGAAGTCCCCCAGCCCTCGGCTGTCTTTAAAGCCCTCTCCTCTCTTCTCTCCACGTGAGGGCTGGATTAGAGAGTTGTTCCATGACAGACAACTGTGGTGTCTGTCACACATCCCCCCTTCATGCCAGACTCTGGCTCTTGGCTGCTCTTTCCGCATTCTGCCCGTGGATACTAAGGCACCAGTCAGCTGTCTGATTTCTTGGGTTGTGAGCCGCACTACACGCTGGCCAGCAAGGGCTTTTTGTGAGAGATCTGAAGCACCATCTTGTCTTGCTGCCACGGATAGGACCTGGGAGATCACTGCAGATCTCCGCTCCCAGGAATGCACACCACAGCCTGGACCTCAGCCCTTGAGTACAGCCCCAATCTCAGGGCTCGGGCACACATGTCCTCCCTCTCCTCCAGCCCCTCTGCTACACACTTGGTCAGTAAACATTAAGGGACTATTTCCTAAGAAAGCTGCTACAGACACCACACAAGTCCGCAATGCCTTACCCTCGGGATCCATCTTAAAAATAAAGATTTTTCCACTTTATTTTCCATTTTGTCCCAATTATTTCATGGCATATACTCACATTATACAAAATTTGTGAAAAATAACACCTATCGCCTCTAAATCTCCTTAATTTCAAAGGTTTGCTCTTAACCATACATTTTTAATGTTGCATAGGTGAAAATGTCCCTTTCTGAGGTATCATGAAAGGTTACATGGAAAGCAACTTGAATTCCTTGCTAAAAACACAAGGTAAACCAACTCATGCCACAATTCAACAGCTAACCAAGGAACACTGCCCCCAGGGCTCACACGGGCCTCATTGCACACTCTAGGGACCATGTTCCCTAACTTCTCTGAGCCTTGATTTCCTCAGCTGTGACAATCATTCTTTCAAGCAGCATTCTCGTTAGCCATGGTGGGCCAGGCACAACAAGGCTCTGGGTTAGGATAAAACCTGAACCTTCTGCTGACAGAAGCACATGAACTAACTAACTACCAAGGAAGTAGCACCACATGTACCCCTCAGCATGTGAGAGACTAATCTAATCCATATAACAGCCCACCAGACCCTTCCAACAACCCTTCATGGAAAATCCAGCACGCACAGTCTAGATTAGTGCCTCTACTAAATCCATGCTTAAATCCTAATCCATAAAATGATGACAGAAGGGAATGGGCCTTTGGAAAGGTGATAGGGTCATAGGGCTTGCAAAGTATTAGGAGTCCAGACCAGTGGTTCTCAGCCTTCTTAATGCTTTGACACGTTAGCATCACAAATGTTGTGGCAACCCCCAGCCATATCACTATTTTCATTGCAACTTTGTAATTTTGCCACTGTTCTGAATCATAACATAAATATTTTTGGAGATGGTTTACCAAAGGGGCTGCGGCCCACAGGCTGAGAACCACTGCTCTACAGGAACAGAACAGACAGGAGGAACACAGACTTGGAAATGATGTCTGCCTGCACAGGGAAAACTCCGAGTCCAGAAGCTGTCTAGTCTGTAAAGCTCAATGCCTCCACAGTCCCAATCTGGTACTGACGCCTGAAGGATTCTCACAGAGTCACTGGCCTTCAACCAATGCTGAAAGGCCAAGGAAGCCAGGGACAGATGTTAGTGGAGGGTGGCAGCAGTACTGGCAACCACAGGGCAGTCACACTCACCAGCAAGGAGCAAACGCAGGGAAGCAGGTCTGTGTTTCCCTTAGACGTCTTTTTGTCTGGATGGCTGCCAGGAGATACTGCCCACTGTTAGGGAGGGTCCTCTCCCCTCAGTTCATCTTTTATGGATACGCCTTCACAGACTCCCCCCCCTCCGCGAAGAGGTGTATCTGTTGATTGATTCCAAATCCACAAGATTGGCAATCAAGATTAGCCATCCCATGGCATTTAGCACAGAGATCCACAGCTGGACGTTGTGCAGAGAAACTTTGGAGTCTCAGTCCTAAATGGGATGCCTTCATCAAACCTCTCCTTCCAAGGCACAGAGATGTGGAAGAGGAGGAAGCAAGACTATAAAAGCCAGAGGTGGGGGATGATTCCAAGGAAACAATAGCTTCCAGACACAGCAAGGCTGACACCTTATGAATGCACAGAGACTCTGAGAGCAGGCACAAGGCCTTATGATGTGGGAGTCCCCTCTGTATGCTGTGAATGCCATTAGTTAATAAAGAAACTGGCTTGGCCTGATAGGGTAGAGCGAGCTGAGTGGTGGAAAACTAAACTGAATGCTGGGAGAAAGGAGGCAGAGTGATAGAAGCCATGGAGCCCCATTGGAGACAGACACGCTGAAACCTTGCAGGTAGGCCACAAGCCTCGTGGTAAAATATAAAATAATCGAAATGGGTTAAATTAAGATGTAAGAATTAGCCAATAAGAAGTGAGAGATAATAGGCCAAGCAGTGGTTTAATTAATACAGTTTCTGTGTGATTATTTCGGAAGTCTGGGCAGCCGGGACAAACAAGTCTCCTCCTACTACACCTGCACATATTCGAGACAGACAAAATCCCAGTGCTGAGAAGTGGACGCAAAGCCCCACCTACAAGCTGTGTTCAACTGGTACACACTGGGCAAGGAAAAATCAGTTTCCTCCGATGGAGTGGCACTAGGTACTTCATCCACACTCCAGGGCAGGCCCTGTGCCCAAAACAAAACTGACTCCATGTGTTTTTGTGTTGTGCTTTTTCATTTGTTTTGGTATGTTTTATCTTATTGGGATTTTGTCGGTTGGTTTTGATTTTTAATTTTTGTTTTGAGGAATTTTTTTTGAGGAAAAAGAGAAAGAATGAAATCGGGCAGGTAGGGAGGATCTGGCAGGAGTTGGGGGAGGGGAAAGAAAAATGATGAAAATATATTGTGTGAAAATAATTTTAGCTAATTAATTAAAAGAGAGTATAAACAGAAATAAAAAGGCCATTTTTATGGATAGAAAAAAGACTAGCCTTTAGAGTGTCCTGTACCTTCTGCCTCCTGGGGTTGTGGTGAGAAGATGGCCGTCCAGGAGGACACAGGTCCTCCGCACTCATGGAATCTGCCCTGAGCTTGAACTCCTCAGCCTACACAGCTGAGAGAGAGGGGTTTCTGTTGCCACAGAAACAGCAGCTTCTGCCTGAAGCCACCCAGTGCATGGGATTTCGCTGGAGCAACTAGACCTGACTCCAACAGTATCGTCATGGTCATCACGATTATCGATTATCATCACTCACAGATGAAGATGCTAAATCCCAGAGTGTTCAGTAACTCGCGTTACATGCTGTTATAGTCTGACAGGCATGCGTGTCTGAACTCATGGTCCCCAGCTAGGGGTGCTGTTATAGCAGACTGGAGACTGCACGGGGAACTACCTGGAGGGCATAAGGTCTGATCTAGGTCTCTGCTCCCTCGTCCTCTGACATGTAAGCGCCTTCAGGGTCCAGCTTACTGCCATGAAGATATCCCCCCAAACCCCAAGCCAGCATAAATCCCTCCTCCCTGAAATTGCCCTCATCAGGTCAGGTATGTGGTCACAGCGATGAGAAATGTAACTAATACATATGACTGGTCATAGGCAGACCTAGGTGGCTTACTATAGAGCCCCTACTAACACAGATTTCACTTCCATATGTCTTTACTGCACCTCGGGGCTCAGGAGCTAGAGCCTTTATTTTGGTTTTTGGGTTTTTTTTGTTTTTGTTTTGTTTTTCAAAACAGGCTTTCTCTGTAGCTTTGGAGCCTGTCTTGGAACTCATTCTGTAGACCAGGCTGGCCTCGAACTCATAGAGATTCACCTGTCTCTGCCTCTTGAGTGATGCAATTGAAGGCATGTGCCACCACTGCCCAGCAGAGCCATTAATTATCTGAACAAAGTCATAGATAGGGGACATCAGACGTGAGTCCGTATTTCAGACACGAGCACAAGGAGAATTTCAGCTGGAGGAATAGAGGCAAGGAGCAGTTGATGGAGCAGCAAGGCCAAACATCTAAAGGTATTCCAGAGCCTGGAACTCTGAAACTGCCAGGCAGAAGGACAAGGCTATTGAGTCACAGTGAGAAATCCAGGTACCCTCCTGTCAACCCTGTGGTCCTAATGTTTCCTGGAAGCAGCCATATGTACGCAATGACACCAGGTTTCTTCAGAACACAGGTCCCTGGGCCAGTTTCTCTTGTCACTGCTGCACACATCGTAGTGAACCCCTGGAAAACAAGCCTGTTAAGTGACAGATGTTGGCACGGGGGGTGATCATCACATTAAGATACACATCCCTAAGATGTATCTCACCAGTTGCATATTGAGGAATCATGCTGTACACACAGGATCGGCTTGTAATATCGCAGTGAGCAAGTCAAGAGAGCTGCTGTCCCACAGCCTGTAACATATTCTAGATGGAGAGAGAGGCAAACGTTAGGAAAAGGGCCATGAAAGGCCTCAGTGAGTTCTCAGCAGCAGAAAGTCAGCCCAGCTAGGGATCTCGTGATTTGCTGTCAAGGACAGACACCAAAAAAGCTGACATTGTTACTAAAAGATGAGCAGGATCTGTCCATCCGTGGGACTGAGCACAGGTGTCTGTGATGTCAGTGGGGCTGAGCACAGGTGCCTGTGATGTCAGTGGGGCTGAGCACAGGTGTCTGTGATGTCAGTGGGGCTGAGCACAGGTGTCTGATGTCAGTGGGGCTGAGCACAGGTGTCTGTGATGTCAGTGAGGCTGAGCACAAGTGTCTGTGATGTCAGTGAGGCTGAGCACAGGTGCCTGTGATGTCAGTGGGGCTGAGCACAGGTGTCTGTGATGTCAGTGGGGCTGAGCACAGGTGTCTGTGATGTGAGCACAGGTGTCTGTGATGTCAGTGGGGCTGAGCGCAGGTGTCTGTGATGTCAGTGGGGCTGAGCGCAGGTGTCTGTGATGTCAGTGGGGCTGAGCACAGGTGTCTGATGTCAGTGGGGCTGAGCACAGGTGTCTGTGATGTCAGTGAGGCTGAGCACAAGTGTCTGTGATGTCAGTGAGGCTGAGCACAGGTGCCTGTGATGTCAGTGGGGCTGAGCACAGGTGTCTGTGATGTCAGTGGGGCTGAGCACAGGTGTCTGTGATGTGAGCACAGGTGTCTGTGATGTCAGTGGGGCTGAGCACAGGTGTCTGTGATGTCAGTGGGGCTGAGCGCAGGTGTCTGTGACCGCTCCACGCACTTCTGTGTTGATTAGAATAGAGGAGGCATGTCCTGTCCTAAAGATTAAATGAAGGGAAATGTGACATGCCTCGTGGAAGCTCAATAAAGGCCACCCATCTATCATCGCCATCCTTATCATCAGCACCACTGTCACGCCAGTTCAGAAAGCTCAGAGACAGGTCATGTCAACCATCACAGACCGGATGAGAAAGTCAGGACTTCATGGAAAAGCAATTGCAAGTCGTTGCTGAACTTTGTCCCTTTTGTTGTGTTAAGAAGTTTAGCATTGAGAGATTGGCCCTGGGGCAGAGACCACAGGAGTATGAGTCAGGAGGCCTCTGTGATGGTCCAGGCAGGAACTCATCATAGAAACCTTAAACACACACCTCTTTGATCTTAACAGCTTTAAAAACGAAGTTGTGCATATTTCGCAGTTCTGCGCATTTTTGACAGGATATGTTTATATAACCTTCTGATGGAATATTTCATCATGGGTAAAAGTATGTTGCTTCCTCAAGGGTCTCTAAGAGTGCTCCCCAACATCCATGACCAATTCTCCAAGTCTCCAGACAGTAACTGCATGTCCCCAAAATAGGATATGTAATTAGTGTCAGCTCCAAGAAATTCAGATTCAGCTCCACAAAATGCCCCGCCGTAGGCATCAGTCCCAGGTCCCGAGGTCCCCATGCTTCTGACTGGCTGTTAAGTCCCAGGTTCCCACTGTTTCCCCATTTGAGCTGATAATCCCTAGAACAATGCACAGAACCAAGGAAGACGCCTCACAACAATCTGCTTGAGCAGAGGAGGTGCCTCCAGAGCACCTGAGTGGCCTCACGGTGAGGGCATGGGGTGCTCCGTGCATTCTGGGTGCACCGGTCTCCCAGCACCTCTATGTACTCTCCAAATCCTGGAGCTCTGCAGACCCCATGTCTGGCAGGATCGGTCACCCCTCACTCTCCGGTCCCCACACCTTGACAGAGTTAGGGATAGAAGTTGACAGTTCCAGGCGTCAAATCAGGATTTGCTCTTTCTACTGACTCACCCCTATTCTGTGGCCATCTTGAGGTCTGCCAGAATTGCCTCTAAATAAAAGATGTTCTGATCCCTCTAAAAATCCCAAGGTATTTAGGAACTCTACGCCAAGAGCCAGAGACAAAAGTTCTATGCGTAGGGTACACCACATCCTCGACTGGACTAATATAAGATTTTTACCCCTAGAGAAGAACATGCTTGTTAATTATATTTAGAATCAGATATTTGGACTATAAACTATGATCCTGGTCTGTAATTAACTGTTAGGATAAGAATGCCACAGGTCGTGTGGGCAGCCCTCACAATGCTATGATAAGCCCTGGGATTAAGCACTTCCACAGGGCAGGCTTTGGCCTTCACATTGGCAGATGCGAATCTGCCTGGCAGTGTGATCCCTGGCACACGGAGCTGTTCAATCAGCGTTTTCCAAATGCGTGAATGAGTTCTACAGAAACCCGGTGGTGAGATGTGACCCCTTCCCTTCAGGAATTTGAAATGCATTTGGAAAGAAAACAGAGACACAGATGCTTAGATAATTCCTCTCCAAATGCCTCATGAGAAAGAGGTTCTGTATGTGACCAGTGCTCTTAGACTTCAGAGGTGGCCTTGGATGTACTCCCTCTCTCTGTGCCCTTAAAGAGTTACTCCCTTCTCTACGCTTCCCTGTTCTATAAAGGGCCATTGTGACAGGTAGGAAGTCCACCTAAGGGCTTAGAGTGGTGCCTGGAACAAAGAAAGTGCTGCCAATTTGAATCCCGAAGAGGAAGGAGCTTTAGCCCTGAATAGTACCCGTGTCTATCTGGGTTAATAAGAGACAAGATTAGTAACAAGACAATGGGAAGCCTGGGTGACTAGCATCTGGCAAACTGCTGAGGCTTAGTCTCTCTCCAGCAGAGAGGTTTCGGGTCTTCAAGAGCAACTCACATTAGATGCTCGGTGGGCACCACTGCAGAGTCAATTTGGGAGCGATCCAACCCGTAGTGGTGACTGAACCTCCTTCAAGATGCCAGTTACTCTGTTTTTGGCTGGAGGAGGAATGAGTGAGTGGCTTCTACTGCCAGATTCAGTTGGTCACTGGCCCATGCGTTGGCAGCCCGCCTTCGGAAAGCATGGCCTCGTGCTGTGGGTTCTGCATTGACATCTCCAATGTTGGCTTTTGGCCTCCGCCATGAAGCCTCAGGAAGCAGCAAATAAAGCATGGCTTCTTGATGGGGAGACAGACCCCCTAACCTGGGCTCTTTTCAGGGCATGTAGCAGCAGACAGAGTGACCTGGCCTCTCACTTCCATTCCCATGAACTTGGCACCCTCCTGGCTCTTTCTCTTTGGAATACCACAGATTTAAGACACTTAAATAGAGACAAGCCCTACTTCTCCTTCATTCTGATCTCTGGTCTGTTCCAAGCTGTTAAAGGCTTGTCACACTCCAGAAAACCTGACTGAGAAGCCCAGCAAAAAACAAGGAAAGGGATGTTGCTTGTTTTTGTTTTGTTTTTTTTTCCTTTGTTCTTTATTCTCTTTGGGGGCCTGCCACCCAGCTTCCAAATAAATACACACATGGAGTCTTCTTTCTCACGAATGCTGGCCTGAGTTTGACTTATTTTCAGCCAGCTTTTCTTACCTTAAATTATCCCATCTACCTTTTGCCTCCGGGCTCTTTTTGTTGATGATGTTTTGTTTTTTGTTTTTGGAGACGGGGTTTCTCTGTATAGCTTTGGACTTTGTAGCCTATCCTGGAACTCGCTCTGTAGACCAGGCTGGCCTTGAATTCACAGAGATTCACCTCCCTCTGCCTCCCAAGTGCTGTGATTAAAGGTGTGCACCACCCACCACCTGGGGTCTCTGGGCTTTTATCTTTATCCTGTATACCTTTCTTTACTCCTTACTCTGTGGCTTGTTGTGTAGCTGGATGACTGGCGGCTGATGTCCTCCTTCTTCTCTTGCTCGTCAATCCTTCTTCCCAGATTTCTCTTCCTATTCATTCTCTCTGCCTATCACTACCCCACACCCCCACACCCCTGCCTATTCCTCTCCTGTCTAGCTATTGGCTGTTCAGCTCTTTATCAGACCAATCAAGCGTTTTAGACAGGCACATTAACACACTTTCACAGAGTTAAACAAATGCAACCTAAAAGAATGTAGCGCATCTTTGCATCCTTAAACAAATGTTCTACCGTATAAACAAATGTAACATTTTACACATTGCTAATTAACATTTTACTAACATTCCACAACAGGGGTGCAGCCTCTGACACATCAGACTCTTCCACTGCCCTTGAATTGTCTCCGAGGCATTTCCAGGACCTGGCACTTGAATATAAAGCTAGGGATGGCCAGCACAGCCAGTGCAGCCAATGCTGCCTAGAACCTAGCTCAGTGGCACAGACTCTTCCATCAATTCTGTCCTTCCAGCTATAGACTACACATTTCAATTACAATCTGCTATACTTGTTTTCCTTATAATAGGGATTCCAACAACCAGAGACTAAAGCTTATGATGGGGTTGACCTGGTAGAAATGCTGGCCTCAACTTACTGACCAATGGTCTGGAGCAAGACACTTACCAGTGCCTCAGTTCCTTTCTCTGTAAGAATGAGATAAGTGAAGCTTTTATGACATGCTAATAGGATCACATGTGTGCATAGGTGGCCTTAGTGCATGCCTACCACGGACCTCACATGCCCAAGCTGCCTATCAGCTCCTCATGCTATTTCTTCTTTTCAGCGCTTCTGATTACAACCTGTTGTGTAACTTTTCCTGAGGAGGTCTGAGCAAGCATCTGTTCATCCCAGACAGACCAACAGAGGATGCACAAAAGAATTGCTTCTACCTGCACGTCCATCTTGGTAATCTAATGAATGTATTGGAGTTGCTTGCAGAAGCAGGGGTGACTCAGGCAGCTGCATCAGTGCAAAGTCCACCCCAGACTGGGTGATGACTCAGGCAAGCTGCATCCAGGGAGCTGCCTGCAGGGCTTGCAGACTTGCAGGCGGCTGAGCAGGTCAGAGAGCCTCCTCTCCCCAGCAACTATAGATGGTTATTGCTTCTATAGTCCAGGGAGGGGCTTTGAGTATCGTAGTCCTCCCGGTGGTTATGCGACTTCCCCGATACTGCTACAGTAATGTTTCAAACCACAGATAGCAACTGCAGAACAGCACAAACACAGCAGGCCTTTCGTTCATTCATCAGTTAAGTGTGTTTCCATTGATGGGGATTATATTAGTCTGAGTTCCCCTGGGAAAGATACAGGCACAGTAAGCAGAAACTTAGTACAGGAATCGGCTCACGTCATAAAGGAGGTCAGCCATCTGAACACCAGCAGTGTAACTTAGTTCAGAGGACTCAGTCAGTGTTGAAAGTTTCAGCTCAGAGCCCCAAGAGGCAGAAATGCTGATGCCTAGGACAGGAACAAAGTGGTAGCTGTTTTCATTTCCTTCGCCTTTTGCATATGTGTGCACATGTTCTTGTATCTGTGCAGTTGTGTGCATAAACATGGAGGCCAGGGGCTGAGGTCCTTTGTGTTCCTCCATTACTCTGTGTATTCCCTTTCGGGACAGGATCTCTCTCTGGACCCAGAGCTCATTAATTCGATAAGGACGGCAGACCAGCAAGCTTGGGGAATCTACCTGTCTCATTCCCCAGATCTGTGGTTACAGACCTGAGCTACTGTCACACTCAGCAGATGAGGGTGCTAGGGAGCTGAACTCACTTCCCCACATGTTTGAGTCCTATTCCGACTCCTGCTGCTCAGGAATCTCTCTCAGGGCTCATGTGGTAAAGGCTCAGATGCCAGCCTCTAACTACTGTCCTTGGGATCTTCTGGGAGCTTTAGGTAATTTTTTTTTTAACTTTTAAAGTTAAAATGATCTTTCATAGCCAAAAAGGAAACACTTTCTATCTTGTGGCTCCTATTACACCCTGAAGTGGCAAACTCTCTCCTGTCTAACAATTCCATTTCAAATCTTGCACAGAAAATGAAAAAAGTCCTTATTCCTATACAGTTCCTTTAACCTCAGTTCTGCATTCGATGTTTGCCTAATAATTTATAAACAATAAAATAGCAAAAATACAAATTCAGTAAAGTTAAATTATGCAAAAGTATTTTTTAAAGGCAACACAGAACCCCAGGAAGATGACACTTTGAGCTAAGTGCCCACACTGGAAGCAGGTGCACTGTCTTCAGGCCAGATCCTCCTGTTCTAATGGCAGTGTGGTCCCGAATCAGCCACGCAGAGCACAGGGACTGTCATTGGCAATGGGACACATTTGGAGAGTGTGCTCTCTGGCTGCAGTCAGGCGTGCAGCCCTTCAGCAGAGCTGTGCCCTTGGACTTTGCCTTTGAGAATTAATGTATCACTGTGTTTTCCAAAGTACAGGCAGCCAGATGGCTTGCAACAAGGTGTCGGCCACTGCCAAGATCTGGTCTTTGGGATGGGATGTGTTTCCTGGCCTCGCAGGGCACAAGCTCCTGTAATTCATAGTGTCCTTGACTCTTGTTCATTCAGAGTAAATGATTCTTCATCCCCGGCTTAGAAACTAGGCGTACATCAAACTGTGGACTGTTGTTTTCTTTAATCCATTTCTTAGGGGTCTAATAACACTTTCAAATCCTAGCACGATCCAGACACATGGAAAACCAGCCACAAACATGCAGATCTGAGTTTGTACAGAAGAGGACTGAGGTGAGAGACAGACACCAATACAACAACACAACTTCACAACTGAAAGAAGAATATTGAACAGGGATGTTTGCTTGCAGTTCTGTTGCTGTGAAGAGACGCCACAACCAAGGCAACTCTTATAAAAGAAAGCATTTTAGTTGAGGGTTTGCTTGCAGTTTCAGAGGCTTAGTCCATTATCCTCATGACAGAGCACAACTGTACACCTTATGGAACAGTAGCTGACAGACAATGGGCAGAGAGAGAGACCTGACCTGGTGTGGGCTTTTGAGACCTCCAAGCCCACCCTCAGTGACACACTACCTTCAACAAGGCCACACCCCCTAATCCTTCTAATCCTTTCAGACAGTTCCACTCCTTGGTGACCAAGCATTCAAATACAAGAGCCTATGGGGACCTTCTTTACTGCTCAGAGAGATTAAGAGTCAAGCAGGCAATATCAACCATCACAGGGGAGGTCTGAGCTACAGGACATTCTGAAAATGGAGAAGCTCTGAAGACAGTGAAAAGCCTGGAGACTCGCAGGAATGCGGTCAGGCAGGGATGAATGTGCAAAAAAGGAGACCCAAGAGTAGAGATACTGCGCAGTACACTGTTATAATGGTAGCTGCTGCTTAAAACACAGACCAGGCAGCGTATGCGTGAGTCCCAAGGTGCGCCTGCTCAGGAGTCAGGATGCATCAGCTGTGAGGTTTTTTTTTTGTTTTGTTTTGTTTTTTTGAGACAGGGTTTCTCCGTAGCTTTTTGGTTCCTGTCCCGGAACTAGCTCTTGTAGACCAGGCTGGCCTCAAACTCACAGAGATCCGCCTGCCTCAGCCTCCCGAGTGCTGGGATTAAAGGCGTGCACCACCACCGCTCGACTGTGAGTTTTTACTGAGTCTAATATACCACTCAGATGGGAGATGCTGGTAAGAGGAATTTGCACAGAAAATGAAAAAAGTCCTTATTCCTGTACAGTTCCTCTAACCTCAGCTCTGCATGTTAGATGTTTGCCTAATAATTTATAAACAATAAAATAGCAAAAAATACAAGTTCAGTAACGTTAAATTATACAAACGTATTTTTTAAAGGCAACACAGAACCCCAGGAAGGTCATACTTTGAGCTAAGTGCCTACACTGGAAGCAGGTCATGTGTGAAATCTCAGTGCCTCCCTCTGCTTCAAACACAAAACTAGGTTATACTTCTTTCTCTCTTCTCTTATTTTTATGAGTTTTGTATACAGGTACTTCATCTACATCATTCCCACCACTCCCTGCCTCCAATTCCTCCTGCAACTCCTCAGATTTATGATCTTTTAAAAAAAAAAACTCAGATGTATTTGTTTTATGTATCAGAGTGTTTTGTCTGCTTGTATGCATGTTCTCCACATGTGTGTAGTACCGAAGGAGGTCAGAGAGGGAATCAGATGCTGTGGAACTGGAGCTACAGTTTTGAGCCACCTTGTAGGTGCTGGGAACTGAGCCCAGGTCCTTTGCAAGAGGAGTAAGTGCTCCTAACTGCTGAGCTACCTCTCCAGCCACCAGTTATCTCTTGGAATTATTGTTGTTACATGTACATGCATATGTATATTGTCAGTCAGTTAAATGAGAGGTTCTGTGACTCCTGGTGGGAGGGAGTGTTGGGTAATCAGAAAATTGGTGGGATTGTCCCAGCCAGACCTTGAATAGAAAGTGAGAGCCATAGGAAAGAACAGGTAGCAGGTGCAGCTGTGTCAAGATGAGGAATGGCTTAGGAAGTGTCTATGTATGGGGTGCTAAGTGCACCTCAAAAACAAAACCACTTGTTGAGATGTGTAAAGTAAGGAGAAGGGAGGAAGGGAAGGACAACTCTGCACCATGAACTGTGACAAAGGCAGCTAACATCATGGGCGGGGTGACGGTGCAATGTGGAGAATATTAGGTGAATCTGAGTGGCAGCCAGAAGGAAGACAGCAGTTCACCTGGCACAACGGGGGAATGAGGATCTGTGCCACAGAGCAGAAGCAGAGAGACGCCTGTGAAGTAAATATTTGAAGTCAGGTTAGCAGAATTTAGTAATTGATTTTGCTAGGTGGGGAAAGTGGGAGAAATACTTTTAAACCTCACCTGGCCTTCTAAATCAACTTTTAGAGAGATACACTTTACATAAATTAAAGTGGATCTACCTAAGTACACAGTTTGATGAATGTTGACAGTTTTATATGCACCCTGAAGCTAGAATCTCTCCTTCACATGGAAAGTTAGTTACCTTGTGACCTCTTCAGTCAGTGAATGATACACCTATCCAGTCCAACTCAATAACCATTGATATGCTGTCATTGCAGTTTTTTCCTTTCACAGAATTAATTCAACATAGTGTTTTTGAAATTCATCCATTTGTGTTAACTAAATCAGCAGTTGATGCATTTATGTAGTAAAGCAGTGTTCCATTGAATGAATGTATACTATGCTTCATTTTTATTTATAGCCTTTAAAAAGTCTTAAGTATCTTCATTTCATAGAAAATTGCCTCAAATACATATTTTCCATATATACACAGCCTATCTTCTCTATTGCAATTGCTCTGTATTTATTGAACAAAGTGCTGAGTTTTATATAGCTTCCACCCTGTGCCTCATGTGCATTTGACCATCTGCACTTACGGTGTTGGTCAACTTTAATTGTTGACTGAACACAGCCTAGAATCACTTGAGAGAACAGTCTCACTGAGTGATCGTGTACATTGTGTAGGCCTGTGGGTATGTCTGTAGGGGAATGGCTTAATTGTATTCACTCAGGGTAAGACTGAGTCCACTGTGGGTGGTACTACCCCCTATGAAGAGACGTTAAGTCTGGAGAAGCACAAGCTAGCAGGTAATGACTGTGCATGCATTGATTCCTCTCTGCCTTGACCATGACTGTGACCAGCTTGTAGGCAGAGGCTGTTTGTTCATTTCCTGGCCACCCAAACAAAAAATAATTTTACAGAAACTATATTAATTACAACACTGCCTGTCCTATAGCTTATGCATAGATCTAGCTTACTCATATCTTGAATTAACTCATTTCTATTAATCTGTGTATCACCACATGGCTGTGGCCTACTGGTTAGGTTCTGTTGGACATCTGTCTCTTGCAGCAGCTACATGGTATCTCTATGACTTGGCCTTCTTTTCTCCTCTATCTTTGCTTGGAATTCCCACCTTGCTTTGTTCTGTCCTGTCATAGATCAAAGCAACTGGATAAGCAGGAAACAAGAAAAAAGACTGCCAAACCTTGCCAAGACAGGGTAAGACAGTTTTGAAAAATTTCCTGCCTCTGAAAATGGTCTGTCAGTTACTCTAGGCCTAAGTCAAAGTTGGTTGCTACAATGTTGCAAGTGAGACTTTGGGTGATTGCCCAGGTAGCCAGTTGTGGCTGTCATTTGTTGCACCTTTTGGAAGTTGCTAGATTGCACTTCCTGCTTACTCAAGTAATATTATTTCCTTTCTCAGGTCTTTGATGGGGTTGAAGACTAGAGAGTAGTAATTACTTTCCTCTAATGACTTAGGCAAGCCATTTCTAATATTAGACTTAGACTCCCTTACGATAGCTAAAACATTTAACATATGTTTCTTGCTTGATATTTGATGGAGGAAGGTCATTGGTTAATTAATAAAGAAACTTCTTGGCCTGATAGGTTAAGAACATAGGTGGGTGGAGTAAACAGAACAGAATGCTGGGAGGAAGAGGAAATGAGCTCAGATGCCATGCCACTGCTCTTCAGGGCAGATGCGATGAATCTCCGACCCAGGATGGACGTAGGCTAGAATCTTCCTGGTAAGCGCACCTCGTGGTGCTACACACATTAATAGAAATGGGCCAAACAGTTTGTGTGTCATTATTTTGGGACATAAACTAGCCAGGCGGCCGGGAGCTGGGTGGTAGGAACACAGCCCGCAGCTCCCCTCAACAGATTTTGTTTGTGCTAGTTGTAATTCTAATGTTTATATTTGATATTTGCTATTATTGTATATAGTTTTGTATTAGGCTTAGAACCATTTTATTTAGCCAAAAGATGCTGTGGGAACTCCTTCAGCCAATAACCTTTAAGACCTTGGCTCACTCTAAGAGTGGCCACATATATAGAAATGTAGAAGCATGTGCAACCTGTTGACTGCTGGATTTAGTTCCTGTTTCCTGCTCGTGCAGAGGACTGTAATCTGTGAATCTACCCCTAAATAAAGAGACCCTTTATTGTACTCCATTCTGAGCTAGTGTGGGACTATTTCATTAAAATTGACTACAACCAGCTGTCTCAAGACCCAGCTGTTGTGCCTTCTCCATCATCATAAACTGGAACCTAGAAGAGTGAGCTGGAATAAACCCTTCCTCCCCTATGTTGTGTGCTGTTCAGGTGTTTTATCACAGCAGCAGAAATGAAAGGAGAATGCCACCTCCCTGTCTACCTTCCAGCTCTTCCCTCTGCTCACTCAGTTCTCAGTTGGTAGATGCTTGAGTTGGTTTCTGTTTGGGACGAGAAGTAAAACTATAAAGAGAATTTGTTTGTATCCAAGGATCTGAGTGCATATGTGTTTTTATTTCTGGGGGAAAAAGGCATAGGAGTGGAATTTTGAGAACCCATACTAAGCATGATGGAATACAACTGTTGGGTCCAGGGCGGTTGCACAAAGATGAGAACACCACCAAGTCTAATAAACCAAAAGCAAACTTTATTCCAGAAACCAGAAGAAAACTTAAAAATAAAAAAATAAACACCGCGGGGCACAGAAGCTTATCAGCTAGCTGAGACCACAGCCAGAGATGGTATTTATTAGGCTGTGTGTGGCAAAGGCAGGTTTCTGAACCCACCTTTTATAGTTAGGGCACCAAGCATTAGGTCTGAACAAAGGAATTTTTACAATCTTGTCCTGACCTGCGGGTCAGTCAATGGAGACCCTAAAGGTAGGCGGGGGAGTGTATTCTAACATCAATGGGTAACTAGGCAGCTATCATGAAATATGTTTCCGAGAATACTACAGTGAAAGTCACTAATTGAAGAAAAAAAAAACAGGTGTCTTTAGCAATTAGTTAGAAAAGGGACTGCTAGTAATATCAGAAGGTTAATAAAATCGAATAATTTGTTCTTAGGCTCGGAACTTAGAAGATAGAAAGTTTTTCACACTATCTCAAGGTAAAATGCAGATACAAACTGCCATATTTTACAACCTCCATTATCAGAGCTCATTAGTCAAATCTGTGTTTATACCTTGTCCAGTGTGTCTCCTGGCACCTCCAGGCATATATACTGAAGCCCCACGCCTCCCCTTTAATGGTGCCAGTTTCCCATAACAGAGACAGTGCCTAACCCAGAGGTCAGTATCTCTGTCTCATAAAGGTTAACTCAGTTCATATCTGTTGTTTATCAAGGATGGCCAGGACACTACTCTCAGTTTGCAGAGAGAAGCTCTGGCCTTGTAAATAAACAGCCAGTTGTAAAATGGAATGACCTAGGCTGATGGAGGCTTCCCAAGCATCCGAGAAAATAGCTCACTGTGAATGACTGACCCTTGATCTGCTGAGAAAGCTGCCAACAGTCTGTTCTCATTCCCCTAGACTTAGAACTTTGTAGTTTTATTTCTACATTTTTATTTCTGGAATCTACATTTTTATTTTCTTATTCTTGGACTCTTCAACAACAAGAAACTGCCCATAGGTCCCCCAAATACTGAAGCTCTTTCTCTTCCCATCAGCAACTTACAAACATTTCAGTTGCTCCATATTCTTGCCAACACTTACATTGTCGGAGTTGTAACTCCAGACGCCATTGTATTGTATAATACTATTTCACTGTGGCTCTTGTTTTTAGTTGTGGCTGATGACAGCAAGCCTCTTTTCCTTGGGCTGTTTTCAGTAAGTCCTTGAGAAACTGGGAGGCAGAGCAGGCATCTAACTAAATCAGGGAGCAGCAGAGCCATTTCTAAAGGTGCATAGGTGGCAGAAGCATGAGCCTTGAATGGCTGGTTTCAGGCAGATTGAGGATGATGGGTTAGGAAGAGTATCTTCAGACACATCACAGAAGCCAAGCTAAGCAGCAAAGTCCTTGAAAGTAGTTAGTTTTGAACTGTGAACAACTTGTTGGAAATTAATTTAGTGACTCCTGACCAAATATCCCAAAGGGCAATAAAATGTGTTCCAGGTACTAAGGTTAAGTGTATATCCATGAAGATTGTTGCTGTAGAAATGCCATACTGGTCATGAGGGCATACCTCTTCTTGAATTTTGGTACAAGAAAATATTGGAAGAAGAAAGAAGGCTACAGATGTCCTCATCAATGTCTTCCTGGAGAAGTGAGTCACTAAGGATTCCCTCAGTCAGAGCTGGCTGTGGTTCCTGGCTGCTTCTCCTCACTAGCTGTCTGGTCTTGGGAAAGTTGTGTGAAGCACTGACTTTTCCTTCCCATAAGTGTAGATTGGAACAGGGACAGCATTTAAGGCAGAGGGCTGTGCAAAGGGCTGCTTCTGTGCAGAGCCCAGCGCCTCTCAGGAGACAGAAACAACCCTTGCAAGGTGCTTGGCTGAGCTGGTAGGCCTGGGCTAGAATTCACACCAGCTCCTCCACTGAACAGCGTGATGACAATCAAAGCCACAAGCTTCACACAAGAAAAACGTATTGGTTACTTTGTCACTGCTGTGGCAAAATGACAAGGACAAAAGCAACTTATGGAAGGAAGGGTTTAAAGAAAGAAGGTAGGCTCACGTTTGAGACTACAACCCATCATGGTGGAGAAGGCTTGGTGGCAGGAACACGAGGAGCTGGTCACGTTGTGTGCTGATTAGTTTTTTGTCAATGTGACACAGGCTAGGGTCATCTGGGAAAAAGGAATTGTTGGACCAAAATTATCTCAGGTCCTGTACCTCGAGGCCTGTAGGACAGAGAAAAGCCTGGCTCAAGTTTGAGTGAGAATGAGAGAGCAAAAGTTAGGTAGACACCCCTCCAGCCAGAGGGTGGGTTTGGCTGCCTTTCATTGGATGGAGGTACCCCTGCATCACATGATGTCACTTGACCTATATAAGCTGATGCTCACAGTAATAAACTGAGTTCCTGCTTGACTAGACTCCCTATCGTGTCTGATTGTCCTGCTTTGTGGGACTGCAGAATGGGCAGTCCCTTGGGAATAAGGAGGCCTAGCAACCACTACGGGAATACAGAGGCTCAAGAAGCCTGGCAATTGGAGGCTTAAGGAATCTAGGAGGAATTTCAGTTGATAAGATTGGTCTATTGGCAAGTCTGGAGGTATTTTTTTTTTTGAAAGATGATTGATGTGGGAGATCCCAGTCCACTGTGAGTAAGGCCACACCTGGGCAGAGAGTCCTGCTTTATATAAGAAAACGGACTGAGCAAGCCATGGAGAGCAAGGCCGTGTTTCTTCATGCATGGTCTCTGCTTTTGCTTCTGCCTTGAGTTCCTGCCTTGGTTTCCCTGGTGATGAATTATAACCAGAAAAACTCATCTCCAAGTTGGTTTTGATTGTACTGGTTTATCACAGTGACAGAGATCTAACTAGGATACATTGCATCTGCAATGTGAGCTGGGCATGGATGCTGGTCCTCAGCTCACTTTCTCCTCGTACCCTGTCCAGGACTAGAATACTAGATGGTACCACCAACCACTTTCAAGATGGGTCCCCCTGTTCTGTTAAACCTGTCTAGAGCTCATGCAAAAACATCCAGATGTGTGTCCTGGTGATAATTCAACACCTCATCAAGCTGGTGATGAAGATGAACAGAGGAGCAAAGGAAACTCTGATTGGAAAGTACTCTATGCAGTGATGAGCCCAGGTTCTCTGTAACCACTGGCTGGCTTCATTTTTCCTTGTTACCTTTTTCAGGACAGAAACCATCTCCCACTCAACTGAGAAAACAGAGATGATATGTGGGGCTCCCCCTAAAAAGCTTGGTTGGTGGAAGCAACCAGATGCACTTTAACTGATGAAGACTTCTCTCTCCATATAATGGAATTTAATTGGATCATTAAAAAGAATGGAGAATTGATACATGAATAATAGATGAACCAATCCGAGTAAAGGCAAGTAGCCACCGAGGAGTTTGTGCTCAGTAGGAAATATTCAGAAGAGAAAATTCACTAGGACCCCAGCAAAGACTGACTTCCAGGGATGGAGTTGGGGGATGGGATTGCCAATTCCAAGAAACAGCTTTTCAGTGATTAAAAACTAGACGGTGGTGAAGACTGCATGGTATTACTGGTGCCTTGAAAATGTTAAGTCATAAGCTTTCAAGGGTTTTAAATGGCAGATTTTATGTGTATTTTACCATGATTTTTTTTTCAAAAACTCTACTCAACTTAAAGATTGTTTATGGTCCTTCCCTCAATAGCTGATTCAGAGGTGAAAAAGGGAGATAGTGACAATAAATACCTACAACTTGACAGGATCTAAAGGCAGCTAGAAGACACCCTCTGGGCAGGCCTGTGAAGGCTGATCTTGCAGTTAACTGCAAGATCTTGCAAGTTAACTGCAGTGGGAAGACTCCCTCACTCCCTTTAATTGTGCATAGCCCCACCCCCAGGGCTGGAATCCTGGAGAATATAGAGGAAAGCTAACTGAGTACAGGCACCCAACACTCTGTGCTTCTGAGCTGCAGATGTGGCCAGCTGCCTCAAGCTTTTGCTACCACGATTTCCTTGCCATGATGGTCTGTTCCTCCAGCTGTGGGCCAAAACAAGTTCTCCCATCCTTAAGTTGATTGGTCAGGTATTTAATCACAGTAACAGGAAAAGTAGCTGAGAAAGGGGAAGAGACAGGTGGGGTGGGGGAGAGGAAGGGGAGGAGTCTGGGAGAACAATGAGAGAGGTTGTCTCAAGGAGAGGAAGGGGAAGGAAGACCTCCTGAGAGTTGGCCAGGGTGGGGCATGCTTCCTAGGGAAGGAGATGGAAGGGAGTGACTGTGGAGGAGTCTCCCCACCCCATAAATAACCCTGCACACACACACACACACACACACACACACACACACACACATCCTGGCACACATTCTCAAGAGGCTCTAAAAGCTTTTTCAGGACTAAGTCACCTGCTGAAGGGCCTCCAGACTGTGGAAGGAGCCTGAGCCATGGAGAAGGCTCAGGCGGCCATCTCCCCTGTCCTCAGATGGGACATGCATATTGTCACTGTTCCTAGCAGAACAGGGATAATTGGACAGATAATTAATAATAATAATCCCTCCTGCTCCCTCTCCAGCAAGTGTTTGGCTTAGCCCCAGGAACTTGGGAGCTAAATAATTCTTTCTTATAAACTGATTTCACAGTAAATGAATGGTGTTACCAGTATTAATAATTAGAGCCAATTTACTATTAACCACACTGCTGAGTGGAGCCGCACTGTGTACACGCTGGAGCCCGGGGTGACTTTATAAATGTTTTCCTCTGCTCTGCAGGCATTCGCTCCCCTACCACGCATTTACTTTCCTGATTATGTCTGACCCATGATTATTTAAAAATCACTCTACCTTCTCAGAGGTGAGCTAAACCTGCAGCCTTCTCTTACAGCATTTTAATTCTGCCCGGTCTAATGAGAGTTGGCCTTATATTAACCACATTTTAGCTCAGTTTAGTTGGTTGTTTGGTCTTTCTATACAAGTCTTAGGACATAGTTTCAATGCCTAGAACTCACTATGTAGAAAGAACTCATGTGATCCTCAGCCTCTAGGTGCTGGAATTACAGGCATGATCCCAGATTTACTGAACTATTTTTTTTTAATTACCGAATTGGGATTGGGTATGTGACTCAGCTGGTAAAGTGCTGGCCACACAGGTGTGAGGGCCTGAGTTCGATTCCCAGTGCCCATGTAAATGCTAGGTGGATGCAGAGGCCAGCCTGCCATCCTCACTCTTGGGAAGCAACAACAGGAGATCCATGGGCCAAGTGACCTGATAGACCAGCTGAATGGTGAGCTCCAGGTTCAAGTGAGAGGCCCTGCCTTAGTGTATAAGATGGAGCGTGATCAAGGAAGGTGTCTGATGTCAGCCTTTGACATAGACACAGATGCACACACACAAACACACATACACATACCTGTAAAAAACTTCCCTACGTAAATGAGAATGATTTAGAGGAAGAAAATATTAGCATCACTATAGCAATATTAACGGCCTTAAAATATTCGGGTACTGTTTGCTAGTCAATAATATTTAAATCTCCTTGCTTGGTATTCATCCAACAATTTTTGAGCCCATGTAGCAGGTGCAGGAGACACAGAAATAAACAAGGTATTTCATCACTCCCGGGAGACACTGAGAAAGCAGAGGAGGAGGACATAGAAATATGTATTTGCCCTCAAATTGAATAAGTGTGAAGAAAAAGCAGTCACCTCAGCCTGGATCGAGGCATTCAACAAAAGTGTGCATGACAGCTACCTAAAAATACTGCCCTCTGTGCCTGAAGATGTTTTCCTCCCAGATCCAACACAAATATCTTCTTTCATCTGTCTTCAGCCACCTGATAGTTCTCTGCATGAAATACCGACTTTTTGTTCTTTATTCATTATGACTCTTTTATTGCATTGCCATTTTCTTCTTTATTTATTGACACATTCCAGCATCTTTCCATCTCCCTGAAAGAATTACATGAGTTGAAAAGTGTAACGGCTTCTGTGGGTGTAGAAAATGTCTTAGAGCAAAGTCTGTACGCAAGAGCTTTGGGGACCCACAAGAAGATGACCACATTGGACTTCCGCCACGGCTGCGGCAGAAGCTTCGGCAAGGCCCTGGGTGTCATATGCTGGGCAGCATGTCTGAGGATGATACCCGTCTCTCTCCGTCCCCTGACCTCTGACTGACACCGTGCAAGCTCTCCAGGTTCGGGGCTCCCTTTGGTGAGACGTGGCTAAATCGTCAGTGGGAATGTCTTCTCTTTCCCCAGAACTGTAGCAGACATTGCTCTTGCTCACTGTGCCTCATCTAGCTGAAGAGAGGCCTTTCATCCTTTTTTTAAAAAATGAATACACAAAATAACATTTTTCTCTGTGGCATTTCCACGTATGTATAACATTGCACCTGCTCACACTCACCTTAAACATGGTGCCAGCATGGCAGCAGGGAAGAGTTGAGATGAAGCCGTAGTTCAGTGACCACATGTGGGAGGCCCTGGTTCAGCCCCCAGCGCTACAAAGGAAAGGAGGAGGAGGGAGAGGAAGAGGAGGAAACAATGAATTCTGGGATTACCTCAATGCTTATCATTGCTCATTTATTCAGGCTGCAAGCAAACTGCTCTGCCTGGGTTGTGTAAATTGATTGTCTAAAGGGAGACAAAGATAAGAAACTAGCTCACAGATAAAGCCAGGAGAGACCTGAAGTCAGGACGGGGTCGGGGGAGGTAGCAGGCACTTTAGATAGGGTTGGGGGAGGTAGTGAGCACTTTAGATAGGGTGGTGATCCTAATTACGGCAGGTTGAAGCAAGGTGTCCCCAGATTAGAACTGGGGACTTTGCCCAGAAAAACAAAACAGGGTCCCAGCTACGCTGCAAGAGCGCTCCACAGACTCAGAGCAAAGCCTGGGTTTGTACAGCACTGATCTTGCCTTGACTAGCCAGAATTTCAGATTTTGTGGTGTTGGGATCTAAGTTGCATCCCAAAATTCCTGTTGACGCCTTAATTCCAAATCCCTCAGAATTTGGAGATATGACCTTCAAAGAAGTGGTTAAATTAAAAGGAAGCTTTTAGGAAAAGCCGTAACCAGGCCTGACTGGTTAAGAGGATATGGGGACAGAGTGCCCAGCACGAGCTGACCATGGAAGGACACACCAGGTAAATCTACAAGCCAGAGTGGGGGGCTTCAGAAGGAACGGCGCTGCAGGAAACTTCCTCTTGGACTTCTGGACTTACTTAATACTTCTGTTATTACTTAACACGTAATAAAGTTAATCAGTGCCGTATACTCCTGGTAGGGTTGGTTTTAAGCAGCCCCAGCCCAGGAAACACCAGCCTGAGACCATCCAAATCAAATTCTAGCCCCAAACCTTAGGTCCCACACCCCTTCTAGACTACTGAAGTCAGGAAGTATGTGGGAAGAAATAACGCTGCGTTTTACACGTACATCCTTCAAAGCATTGAAAAGCTTCTCCTATACATTGCAGCCTGAGAGCGACTAGCACTAAGGCCTACTTTTTCTTTTTCTAGAGGAAAATTCCAGAGTCTAAAGAAAGAAATCAGCGTGCACAGCAGGACCTCCTAACCCAGGGCCTGCTGTTCTTCCCACCACGCATGCGCGGGTGGAAGCTGGGACCTTGCCCCAGGAATGAGTGAGGTCCCTCTCAGGCAATGGGACCAGGTTCCTGGTAGCAGAAACTGCCCGGGTTCCCTTCACTGGTGCCTGCGGTGGGGTGAAGACCTGCAGAGGCCAGAGTGGTCCTCACTGCAGCCAGACCACGTCCTTTAGGATAAAGTGGACTCTCGGTAATTCTCCGGTGATGCCGCACTATAGCCGCTAAACTCTGGCTCTGAGTCAAGATTGTTGCTTCCTTGTATTATCTCTGCCTGGCAGAGAAAATAAATTGACTGCTGTGGTTTACAGCGGCATCTCTGATAACTGAAAGCATCACCTGATAAATTCTCAGTTTACTCCTTGAGCAAAACCCAACTTTCTTCTGCCCTTCAGCAAAGCCCATTTCTTGACCTTTTGTTAATAGAATTGTTTTGAAATGTCTCCCACCTTCCGGACCTACTGGCTCAGGCCTCTGATTGCAGCTGCCCAAACAGCTGAGGCAGAGCTGGGCAACATACTGAGAGCCTACTTCCAAAAATAACAACAAAAAAAGAGAGGGCTGTGGATGGCACTTGGTGGTAGACCGCTTTACCTAGCATGTGGGAGCCCATAATTCAGTCTCTGATACACAACATGGGGTGGGGTTGCGGGTGAGAATGCTTCCCACTTTATGGGATCCCAACTAGTCATGATGAAATTGATAATGACTAATTATATGATCAAATGAAAAACATTAGTCTCCGCTTTTTCCCTCCCCCCTTTTAGTCATGAGTCTCTGAGTTCATAAATCATTACCTGTAAGAGAGAACATGAAATCTGTGCATTTACTCATCTCTGACCTCCACAGCTGGCGTGTGATGGTCGAGGGGCATTGGGCCCCTGCTAACTGTGCTGACTGCAGAGCTCTGCCTGCGTGCCCCTGTGGTGTGTCCGTTCCTATAGCTCATCCACTTTCTGTGTCCTGATTCACCTTTTACCTCAATCTTGTCTTCATCACCTTTTATTATGAGGCTTTTTTTCCTTTTAAATAAGTTGTCACAGGAAATGTTGGTTCTGCGATTTACTACACTCTCACACATAGGGAGAGAGATCCTCGTGGAGCCAGGTAGAGTGGAAACCTGCTACCATAGCTGTGTAAACAGTCAAAGCCAGGGAGGTCAGGCTGACCTTGCTTAATAAGCTACCTAGACATGCCTGGGCCCCGTCCTTCTTCTGCTCACATGTGTGTACATGTATGCATACATGTATAACATGAGTCTTGGCATATGTCCCCACCTGCAGCTTAACTATTGAACATACACAGTAGGAGTTAATTAGAAGGAAAGGGGTTTGGGGAGGAGAAGAGGTTTTCCAGACAGTTGCCTGTTTTCTGAGATACTGGAGAATCTCTCTCTCTCTCTCTCTCTCTCTCTCTCTCTCTCTCTCTCTCTCTCATTTCTCTTCTTTGTCTTTCTCTTTCATTCTTTTCTTTCCTTTCCCCCTCCCTCTCTCTCTCCTTCTTTCCTCCCTTCCTGCTTCCCTTTTCTTTTTTCCTTCTTTTTTCTTCCTCTTTCCCTCTCTCTTTCTCTTTTCCTTCCCCTCCCCTTCCATCTTTCTTTCTTTTTTCTCCCTGCCCTTCTTTCTTCTCTTCTTTTCCTCTTTCTCTCTCCTTTCCTTCCTTTATGCTCCCTCTTTCCCTCCTTCTCTCTGTATTAGAGTCAAGCCTATAACCTTACTCACTGTCTTAGTTAGGGTTTCTTATTGCTGTGAAGAGACACCATGACCGACAGTGGCAACTCTTACAAAGAAAACATTTAACTGAGGTGGTAGCTTTCAGTTTCAGAGGTTCCTTAGAGGGAGCATGGCCACATGCAGGCAGACATGGTGCCGGCTACATCTTGACAACAGAAAGTCACCTGTCACACAGAGGGAAATTTGAGAAAAGACCTCAAAGACCACCCTCACGGTGACACACAAGGTGTGCCGCAGATTAAAGATGTGCCCTTCAGCCTCAAGGTCTGGATTAAAGGCAGGTGTCATCCAGCCTCCTCCAACAAGGTCACACTTCCTAATAGTGCCACTCCTGGTGAGCTTATGGGGGCCAAATACATTCAAACTACCACCCCCACGCTAGGCAAGCTCTCTGCTATGGTGTTCCATCCCCACCCCTACTATCAGAAACACTTCCTCATGGGCCATGAACACTTCTAGAAAGAGAAAACGCCAGTGTAGGGGCATTTGCATAGGCCTAAACTCGGTGCCACTCAAGGGAAACATCTCTCTGAATGCCTGGCCTCAGGGACCAGGGCAGCTGGCAGCTGACTTGGTGACAGTTCATCAGGCATGGTCCTTCCAGAGCCCTAACATGTCTGTAGCTGTTTCCATTGCAGGAGCTTGGCAGAGACTCACAGAAGGCATCCTGGAAACCCCTGCCACCAACATCGTACCACAGCAGCACTGCCTGTGAGACTGTTTTAAGAGTAAAGGGTTGGTATTTGCCAGGTGCTGGGAGGAGTGTCTCCCAACAGAGTTTATGCTGATGTTATGAACCTCATTAAATAACTGAAGAAAGAAGTTTGTAAGAGGCACCTACAATTGCCCTAGGACAGTAGTATACTCACCACTAGTAACCAGACCTAAGCAGTCCACATCCATCCACGCGGCATCATTTCATCCCCTCATTCACCAGCCCTTCTGTCTCTTCTTGAAAGAAACGTGCAAGGTCAGTGACCAGTCCAATCTTCACAGTAGTGAGCTGGGATTTAAGTTCAAAACTTACCTCATCCTGACTCTCAGCTCTGACACCGCAGTGCCCTCAACAGAAGTGCACCTTAGCCTGGGAAATCCCAAGGACAGAGAAGTTTTCCTGAAGGGGGCTACTCTTCATATGGAAATATGGACATTTGTGAAAAACGAGGGAAAAGGGGGAGACTAGGGGTGCAGAGATGGAGAGAGCAGAAGGAGCGGGGTTTCTTTGTCCACAGCCTGCGAAGGCACCAGCTCCCGTAGACTTTGGATCCAGTGATCCGAGTTTGTATTTGGACAGAACCTGTTCCTTGAGGAAGAGACCTGATCAGTCATCCTCATCAGCTAAGACAAGGAAACCTGTAGCCTGCTGCTGAGTGCTTTCCCGCCGTAAAGAGACTAGAACACAGGGGTGCAGGCTCCATGCAGGCGCCAGCTTCACCGCCAGCTTGACGTCTCCACGTCCAATGAGCGAAGCGGAGCTTGTTATCAAGCAATGACAGCCCTTGACCCTCACCCCGTACCCCAGTTCTCAGCAATGACAGCCCTCGACTCTCACCCCGTACCCAAGTTCTCAGTTTGCCAAGGGCAGTTCTCTGTCCTAGCGTCAGCCTGGGTTGTATGGGGATCTCCACAGGACCCACCCAACAACTCAACTGAACACAGTCCAGAATGGGCATTGAGGGACTTTCCTGACTACAGAGATGCTGGTTCAGGCTCCATATCCCCCATTACAAGGAGTCCTCACTAGGATCAGCCTCACAGATTCCAGGAGATTTCCACTGCACTAGGTTTCCACACCATGCCCCGAATGGCCCCCAATTCCATCTATCTCTCCCTGCACTTTCTCCCTCCATACTGTCTTCCCCAATACCCGATCCCTCCCACTCCTGTCCCCACTCACCCCAGCCCACTCATGAAATCTATTTTCCTTCCTCTGGGAAATCCATCCATAAGCCCTAGAGCAGTCCTCTTGCCTGCTAATTTTATGGTGTCATATTTTTGTTTGTTTGTTTCTTTTTTTTTGAGACAGGGTTTCTCTGTAGCTTTGGAAACTGTCCTTGAACTAGACCAGGCTGGCCTCAAACTCAGAGATCTGCCTGCCTCTGCCTTCCAATTGCCGGGATTAAAGGCATGCGCCACCACCGCCCAACAGGTATTATTTTTTTAACAAGTGAGTAATACTCCATTGTGTAAATGTACTACATTTTCTTTAACCATTATTTTGTTGAGGGGCATCTAGGTTGTTTCCAGGTTTTGGTTACTACAAATAAAGCTTCTATGAACATAGCTGAGCAAGTGTCCTTGTGGTAAGTTGGAGTATCCTAGAGTGGTATAGCTGGGTCTTGAAGTAGATCGATTCCAAATTTTCTGAGGGACTACCATACTGATTTCCACAGTGGTTGTACAATTTTTCACTCCCATCAACAATGGAGAGGCATTCCCCTTGCTCCACATTTTCACCAGCATGAACTGTCACGTGTTATTGATCTTAGCCGTTCTGGCTGGTATAAGATGGAATCTCAGAGTGGTTTTTTTTTGTTGTTGTTTTTTTTTTTTTTTTTTGGTTTTTTCGAGACAGGGTTTCTCTGTGGCTTTGGAGCCTGTCCTGGAACTAGCTCTTGTAGACCAGGCTGGTCTCGAACTCACAGAGATCCGCCTGCCTCTGCCTCCCGAGTGCTGGGATTAAAGGCGTGCGCCACCATCGCCCAGCTCAGAGTGGTTTTGATGTGCATGTCCTTGATGGCTAAGGATGTTGAACACTTCTTTAAGTGTTTCTCAGCCATTTGAGATTCCTCTACTGAGAATTCTCTGTTTAGACCTGTACTCCATTTTTACATTGGATTATTTGGGTTTTTTAGTTTCTAGTTTTTTGACTTCTTTATATATTTGCGATATTAGTTCTCTATTGGACGTGGAATTGGTAAAAATCCTTTCCCATTCTGTAGGCTGCCATTTTTGTCTGATTGATGGAGTCCTTTACCTTACAGAAGTTTTTCAGTTTCATGTGGTCACATCTATTAACTGATGATCTTAGTGCCTATGCGATCAGCGTTCTGTTCAGAATGTCGTCTCCTGTGACAATTCATTCAAGGCTAGTCCCCACTTTCCCTTCTATCAGGTTCAGTGTAATTTTATATACAGCTACTTTGTTGAAAGTGTTTATCAGCTGTAGGTATTTCCCAGTACTATATTGGATAGATATGGAGAATGTGGACAGCCTTGTCTTGTTCCTGATTTTAGTGGAATCTCTTTGAGTATCCATCTGTTTAATTTGATGTTGGCTATAGGCTTGCTGTAAATTTACTTTATTATGTTTAGGTGTATCCCTTGTGCCCCTAATCTCTCCAGGAATTTTATCATGAAGGGGTATAGAATTTTATCAAAAGTCTTTTATGAATCTAATGAGATGTTTTTTTTTTCTTTCAGTTTGTTTATATGGTGGATTACATTGACTGATTTTCATATCTGGGATGAAGACTACTTGATCATGGTGGATGATCTTTTTGATGTGTTCTTGGACTTGGTTTACAAGTATCTTATTGAGTATTTTTGTACCTATGTCCATAAGGAAAATTGGTCTGTAATTCTTTTTCTTTGTTGAGTCTTTATGTGGTTTGGTTATCAGGATAACTGAGGCCTCATAAAATGAATTGAAACAGAAAGAAATGCAAAGTTCCTTCTGTTTTTATTTTCTGGAGTAATTTGGGGAGTGTAGTAATTAACTCTTCTTTGAAATTCTGGTACAATTCTGCACTAAACAATCTGGCCCTGGCCTTTTTTTGGTTGGAAGACTTTTAATGACTGCCTTTATTTCAGTAGCGGTTATAGGTCTATTTAAATTGATTATCTAATCTTGATAATTCAGTAACTTCAGTAAGTGGTACCTATTGAGAAAATTACCCATTTCTTTTACATTTCCAATTTGGTGGAGTACAGGTTTCTAAACTATGTCCTTGTGATTCTCTGGATTTCCTTGGTGTCTGTTGTTATGTCCCCCTTTTCATTTCTGATTTTGTTAATTTGGATATTCTCGCTCTGCCTTTTAGCTGGTTTGAATAAAAGTTTGTCTGTCTTGTTGATTTTCTCAAAGAACCAACTCTTTGTTTCATTGACTCTTTGTAGTGTTCTCTTTGTTTCTATTTTATTGATTTCAGTCAAGAGTTTGATTATTTCCTACTATCTACTTCTCTTGGATGTGCTTATTTCCTTTTATTCTACAGCTTTTGGGTGTGCTGTGAGGTTGTTAGTATGAGATCTCTCCATTCATGTAGTCTTTTAGTGCTATGACTTCCCTCTTAGCTTGCTTTCCTTGAGTCCCTTAAGTTTGAGTATGCTGTGTATTTATTTTCATTGACTTCTAGGAAGTCTTTAATTTCTTTCTTTATTTATTCTGTCTTTACCCAGTCAGTAGTCATTCAGCAGAGAATTGTTCAGTTTCCATGAGTTTATAAGCTTTCTGTAGTTTCTTCTGTTGATTATATCCTGCTTTAATCTGTGGTAGGCTGCTAGGATGCAAGGAGTTATTTCAATTTCCTTGTGTCTGTTGAGACTTGCTTTGTGTCTGGGCATGTGCTCAGTTTTGAAGAAGGACCCATGAGGTGCTAAGAAGAAGGTCTATTCTATTCTTTTGTGTTTGGGTGAAATGTTCTGTAGCTATCTTTAGGTCCACTTGGTTTGTAATGTCTATTAGCTCCATTATCTCTCTGTTTAGTTTTTGTCTGGATGACCTGCCCTATGGTGAAAGTAGGGGATCAAAGTCTTCCAGTGTCAGTGTGTGAGGGTCAATATATAATTCAAGCTATAGTCATGTTTCTTTTACAAAAGTGGGTGCCCTTGTGTATGGGGCACAGATGTTAAGAATTGTATGTCATCTTGGTGGATTTTTCCTTTGATGAGTATGAAGTGTCCTGCCCCATCTCTTTTGATTATTTTTGGTTTGAAGTCTATTTTGATAGATATTAAAATGAATATACCTACTTGTTTCTTAGGTCCATTTTCTTGGAATATCTTTTTCTGACCTTTTACCCCGAGGCAATATTTATCTTTGAAGTTGAAGTGCATTTCTTGAATGCAGCAGAAGGATGGATCCTGTTTTTCTACCCATTCTATTAGCCTGTGTCTTTTTTACTGGGCAATTGAGATTGTTGATATTAAAAGATCAATAACCAATGATTGCTGATTCCTGTTATTTTGTTGTTGTTCTTAGTAATGGTGGTGGTGATGGTGTGTGTGTGTACCTAAGTGTGTTTCCTTTCTTTTGGGTTTGCTGGTGTGAGATTACTTATTTTCTGAGTTTTCATGAGTATAATTTATTTCTTGTCGAATTATCCTTCTAGCACCTTCTGTAGGGTTATATATGTAAATACAATATAAATATATATAGTTTAAATTTGACTTTATAATGGAAGATCTTACTTTCTCCATCTATGGTGACTGGAAGTTTTGTTGGATATAGCAGTCTGGGCAGAGATCTGTGGTCTCTTAGAGTCTGCAGCACATCTGCCCAGGTCCTTCAGCCTCTTAGCATCTCCACTGAGAAATCAAGCATAATTATTGTAGGTCTGCCTTTATATGTTACTGGGTCCTTTTCCCTTGCAGCTTTTAAGATTCTTTCTTTGTTCTGTATGTTTCGTGTTTTGATTATCATATGGCAAGGGAGCTCTCTTTTCTGGTCCAATCTCTTTGGTGTTCTTATGCTTCTTGTACCTTTATAGGCATGTCCTTCTTTAGTTCGGGGAAATTGTCTCCTATGATTTAGTTGAAAATATTTTATGGGTCTTTGAATTGGGATTCTTCTCCTTCCTCTACTCCCATTATTCTTAGGTTTAGTCTTTTTATAGTGTCCCACATTTCCTAGATGTTTTGTGTCAGGAATTTTTTTCAATTTAACATTTTCTTTGACAGATGTATCCACTTCTTCTATTGTATCTTTAATACCTGAGAGTCTCTCTTTCATCTTTTGTATTCTGTTGGTGAAGTTTGCCTCTGTAGTTCCTGTTCAAATTCCTAAATTTTTCATTCCAAGAATTCCCTCAGTTTGTGTTTTCTTTATCGCTTCTGTTTCCATTTTCTGGTCTTGAACAGTTTTATTAATTTCCTTTAACTGGTTTTTCTTCTTGGCCTTTTTAAGACTTTATTCATTTTCTCCAATAGTTTGTTCATGTTTTCCTGGATTTCTTTAAGGGGTTTATTCGTTTTCTTTTCAAGGACCTCTATCACCTTCATCTAGGTGGTTTTGAGGTCTTCTCTTGTGCTTCAGCTGTTGAACTATTCAGGGCCTGCAATGGTAAAAGAGCTGGGCTCTAACGAAGACTGTCGTCATGGCTGTTACTGTGTTTTACACCGGCAACTAGGCATCTGGGTTTGAGGTGGTATAGGACTAGGTGCTGACTTCTGGGAGGTCAGAATGGGATCCACAGGAGACGGAGATGGAGGAATAGAGGTTGCAGCTGATGTTCTGTTGCAGGGCTAGGGGCAAGCCTGAGACAGGGCCAAGGGAACAAAGAGCTACATTTTTACTTTTAATCAACACCTAATAATTTCATGTATTTATGGGGTACTGTGTGACATTTCAGTACCTGTATGCAGCGTGAATGATCAAGGCTTATCCATTCAAACATTTACCAGTTCTAAATGCTGGGAGCATTCAGCATCCTCTCTATAAGTGCCTTTGAAATACATAATTAATAGCTGTCAGTCACAGCTGCCCTCTCCCTACATACTCCCCCAGCTCTGGTAGCCCAGATTCTACTCACAGTTCTGCCGGGTGCACTTCAGTTGAGTGTGGATTCATTGTTTTTAGCAACATTATGTTTCATAAGGCTGAAGTATCACTACAGTCGGTCATTCAGGAGCTGCTATGGCTTCAGACGGCAGATCCTAAGTCACATGCATGGGATGAAAGGCTACCCAGGGGGGCTCTGCTCTCAAGAAACGGGAGTGAGGGGCCATGGGGCATCCAGAAGTTAGCAGCTGAGGGGGCTCCTGTGGGGAGACTGTAATTGTAAGCGGATGGTCGGCCTTGCCATCGTCCAGTTTGCGAGCAGAAATGGGGAAACTATTAAGGCTGCAGAGGGAAGGTAATAAAAGGAAATGGGAACAAGAAAACAACAGGAAGAAAAAGAAAGGAAGCAGATCAAAGCAAGCCATGAAGCCTCTAAAGAAAGACGGGGGCGGGGCTGGAGAGATGGCTCAGAGGTTAAGAGCACTGCCTGTTCTTCCAGAGGTCCTGAGTTCAATTCCCAGCAACCACATGGTGGCTCACAACCACCTGTAATGAATACCAAGAATACTGTATACATAATAAATAAATGAATCTGTTAAAAAAAAAAGAAAGAAAGAAAAAGAAAGAAAGAAAGAAAGAAAGAAAGAAAGAAAGAAAGAAAGAAAGAAAGAAAGACGGGGGCTTACCCTATCTGCCTCTCAGCTTACCCTCTCAGCTCAGGATACGTTCTCCAACTGTTATGGGACCATCCTGGACTGTGCCCCAAGGTAATGGTTACCTACAGAAACTCTCTCAAAGCTCAGTTTTATGCGTATGGATTCCGTTTCATTTGGCCCACTTTGGGGACATTTATCGAGCCTCATAGTTGTTGCGGGAGGTCCTTCCGCTCCTCCAGCCAATAGCCGCTGAGATACCAGCCCATTGGGGCATGGTCTCTTTCCCTTTAAAAAAAGCGGCTACTTCCCTCCTCTCTCTCTTTACTTCCTGCTCCGGTTCCGGCGACTAGACTTCTTCCTAATTGCGTGCGCAGAGGGCTGTTGTCTGGGACGGTGATCTGTAAGTTTATTCCCCTTTAAATAAACACCACCCTATTAATCACAATTCCAAACTGGTGTGGGATTGTTTATGACTTGCGCCATCACGTAGTGTGTCAGGTATATTCCATCTACATATCTATTAAACTTACCCAAACTGATGGTTCATGCCTGTAATCCCAGAACTCAGGAGGCTAAGCAGGAGAATTGCTTTGAGTTCAACTCTAGCCTGGGAGATCTGGTTTCGGGGTGGGGGAGGAGCAAACAAAAAATGAAATAGGATTAATACCATCCACTTTAAATATCTCTACGGCATGTGTTTGTGTGTGTAACTTTTGGTAATAACGATATTTATCAAGCCCTTCTGGAATAATGCTGGTGCTTTCCTAAATACCTGACATTTATTCACCTCTGTAAAATCACAAACAGCTCTGGGAGCTGTGGCCAAGCCCCTCAGGCAAGGAAAACAAGCTGGGGAGATAGGAGGGACAGGACCTACCTTGTGTGTGTGTGGGGGGGGGGGGCTAGCTGTTTGAATGGCAGAAATAGGTTCAAGAGGCAGTCTGAACTGGGGACTGTATTCTCACAGTTCACTTTCTGCTCCCCCACCCCATACCCCCCTGCACACCCTGGTGCTTATTTCCTGGCATGGCCTGCCTCTCAGTCAGCAGTTTTCTGTTGGCTGCCACTAGATGCCTTCGTGGTGTGGCAGTACAGGCAGGGATCCCTGGGTGCAGGCTGCGGACACACTTTAATTAAGGCGAGTGCTCTGACAAATGAAACTGGCAGGAAGCAGCTTCTCAGAGACCCCTCTCTGTATTCCCAGGCCTGCGCATGGCACAGCTGTACCCAAGCAGCTGGAAGGCAGATAGAGAGTGTGTGGTGGCCTGGCAGACCCTTCTCCTCCAGTTTTAATTAAGCAGGTTGAGCACGCACACACACGCACGCACACACATACACACACACACACACACACACGCACACACACGCACACACAGTCAAACTGGTTTAGCAAGGATTTGTTGGTTCTGTGAGTATTGTCTCCCATGATATCTGTTTCTCAGCATTTGGAGGGAGGCCCATGGAGTAGAAGAACAAGAAACCTACTCCATGTAGCCATCAAGAAGAAAAACCAAACGGTATCTATAATCACAAAGGATATGAGCCTCTGGGCATAAGTATGAGAAGTTATCTCAGTAAGATTAACTTCTGGGCATGCCTGTGAGGGATTTTCTTGATCACAGTAACTAAAGTGGGAAAATCCACCCCAAACATGGGTGGCACCTTCCTATAGCCCAGATATAAGAAAGTCCATGGTCAAGTTCTTGCTTTCTGCCTGCTGGCCTTGGCATCTCCCTAGCTAGTCTATCTACCCTGTGCTGCTGTCACCAACTACTCCTGGTGCTGTCCTTCACGGCCATCAGATCACAGGTTCTTCAGCCTTCCAACATGGAGGAACAATGGCTCTCCAGTAATCCCCCAGACTTTTGACACCAGACTGGGACTGTTAAAACACACAGCCTGGTACTGTTTCTCCAGAAACACTGGCTAATATCGGATGCAATTCAAATTTAGTTCTAGGTGGTTACTAAGGTAAATAAAACTGCAAAAAAAAAAAAAAAACATCGAAGACGGGAAAGTTAAAAAACAAAAACAAATCAAATGCTGAAGACAGCAGTTTAGACTTCAGGCTAAGTGTCCCTTATCCAAAATGCTTGGAACAAGAACTATTTCAGATTTTGGTATCTGGGGGATTCTGGGATATTTGCCTAGACTTTATAGACTGAGCATCCATAATAAGGTAATATAAAACAGAAAACACACCCAAAATTTTCAGTGCTTCAGAACATGGCCCTTAAGTGTCAGAGCAGAAGGTCTTCCAGAATGCACAGAAAGTGTACTGACCACAGACCTTCTGCGTGCTGGCACAGTTTGTTCCTGACAACATTAGGACCTGGTCTGAGAAAGCACCTCTTTTAAGTAAATTAAAATTTCATATTCTTGAAAACGTTCCATAATTCAGACACTTTTTTCTCCCCAGTTAGCCTCAGAAGTCAAGGTTGGGCACAAACAACTCAGAGAAAGGAATTGAACCAGGGCTGCATGCCAAGGATGAGAATCCATCAATCATTCCCCCTTCCATCTTACAAAAGGAGAATTCAAATTTTTTGATTTTACCAGTGTATTTTGGCAGCCTGTATTCCCAAATTTTTCTGCAAAGTTGCCAAGGTTCGGTACAATGCCCCTGTGCAGCCGTAATCCTTGCCACGCCCCCTTTTAAGCATGGCCTCTTCCACACAGTTATTAATGAGTAGAGAGAGCCGGCTGTATTTTAAGATGTTGGTTCAATCAACATAATGGCTATACTGCAGGGAAGACTTGCTTTGAAGGATCAGTATAAGGTGAGTGTTCCTAAAGCCCCAAGTCCTAAGGATAGACACAGCAACTTAGAAACGGGAGCGAGAAAGCCGTTAGACGTATTTCATAGAACAGATTGCACTTCTTGAATTTCAATGTGGCATGCCCTGTGAAGCTGCCATGCTGCCGTCACCAAACGAGATGCTTGTTACGAAGAAGAAATACGCATGACTGCTGAGGACGTCGCCTTGCTAATGGCAGCGTCCTGCACTCTGTGAAATTCTTCACTGGAATGTTGTCACCTGTGCCGAGAGATAGCCAGAGTTTCTTACCTAAATTGTCTTGCCAACAATGTTCAGAATATGTTAACGCCACAAATCCCTAAATAAAAAGCCAGCTTAACAAATTCCAATTTCTAAATTTAATATAAGAATAAAATACTTAATCCCTGGCATCTGTGGCTCAGCTTTTGCCAGCAAGTCGTGAGGTAGTTCTCTTTAATATCTCCAGTACAGTTAGCTAGCAAAGACTGTGTGAAAAAAGCGAATGTTTGCACTCTTCATCTGGGAATACACACGGTTGTGCGGTATTGCTAGATGTAAAAGTCTGTGGTTAAGGGATGATAGGCAGGTGCTTCTGCAGCAGGATCTGTTGTGCTGGGCACAGAGGCAGAACCTACCCATGAAGAGAACACTTGGGCCACCCCTTCCCTGGAGCTCTGGTACTCCATGTTCCAGGCCCTTCCAGGATGTTTACTTTATATTTTGCTTTTCAGTGCTGGGGATTGAACTCAGGACTTCACGCACAGGTGTCTAGCACTGTTTACCGAGTTCCAGTCCCAGCCCTATGAAAGGAATTCCCACTCCCGGCAGCATCCTCAGTCTCCTGTTCCCACTGGCTCCTCCATCTCAACTCAGAACTGCAGCCAGAAACCTTTGGATTGTTCTTTTATGAGAGTATAATGTCCATTCCCAAAATGAACCCTTATGCCACACCATTCCTTCAGGACCTGCCTTCCAGAGTCCTGCATGACACACCACCCCATACTCCAGTTCCATCAATGGACCTCACCTTGCTCACCAACACTCAACTCTGGAAGAAATACCTAACAATGATTACCATTAATGCATTAGGACATTTGCTGTCAGGCTTATATTTTCTGTGATATTCGAATGATAAAAAGCATCCATCCATTGCCTGATAAACAAAATCCAAGCTGCCGTCAGAACCCTTCACAAGCTGAATTACCAGGGCCATTTACCTTGCTCACCCTGGATGAACAACCACTGTCTTCTGCTACATCGATCTACGCTCTGTTCCCTGATAAAACTTACTTTTGCCAGTTCACAAAGTCAGTCTATACATGCAACTTGGCTAGAGCTAGAAGCAGACCTCTGGGTAAGGGTATGAGGGCATTTCCAGAGATGCTGAGCTCATCAGAGAAGACTCTTCTTCAGTATGGGTGGCATCACTCCATGGGCTGAGCTCCTGGACTGAGTGGAAAGGAGGGAACGAGCGGAACACCAGCATCCTCTCCCTCTCTGCTTCCTGACTGGAGCACCAGCATCCTATCCCTCTCTGCTTCCTGACCTGGAGCACCAGCATCCTCCCCCTCTCTGCTTCCTGACTGGAGCACCAGCATCATCTCCCTCTCTGGTTCCTGACCTGGAGCACCAGCATCCTATCCCTCTCTGCTTCCTGACCTGGAACACCACCATCCTCTCCCTTTCTGCTTCCTGACGTGGAGCACCAGCTGGAGCACTATCATCTTCTCCCTCTCTGCTTCCTGACTGGAACACCAGCATCCTCTCCCTCTCTGCTTCCTGACTGGAGCACCAACATCCTCTCCCTCTCTGCTTCCTGACTGGCATACAGCATGTCCAGTTGCCTCACCCTCCTGCAGCTTTGTCTCTCCCACCATGATACAGTGTGCTGGATTCTCAGACTGTGAGCCAAATAAACTTTGACTTCTGTAGGCTGTTTTTGTCAGTTTTGTGAGAAAAGTAAGAAAAGTAATTAATACATCCACAGTATCGGCTTCTGACCCATCTTTCCCCTCTGGTCATCTTCTATTCATTCACTCAAAACCAAATCTTCCATAAGAAGCCACTTCACACACACACACACACACACACACACACTTCTGCAGACTGACACACTTCTGCAGGCTGACCCATCTCAGCTACAAGGGCCACTGTCTTTGCTTAGGAGGTTTCTAATACAACCAGAGCCTCTTCCTGGTGTGTCTAGTCTGCCATATGTGCCAGAGTATTCCTTTGTAGAATGTTTTCTCTATTTGACACAGGATAAAGTGGGAGAAAGCAGGATTTCATTTGGAACAGGCCTTAGTCACCAATAAGAAAGGAAAAGAGCAAATATATTGCTAAATGTATTTTCAAATCAAATAAAATGTATTTTAATATAAACTTCTGCATCTCTCTATCCTACAAAATGAATGGACTACCCTCTCTGCTTCCCCTTGACCAGCTAACACAGACAGGGTGATAAGGATCAGGCTTTATGTACACTCGTGTGCACGCGCGTGCGCGCGCACACACACACACACACCTCAACATTATAGGATTGCATCAGTGTTACTGTCCCAACTTAAAAACAATTTTGCATGTATCTGTGTGTTGTATGTGTGGATGTGTGTTCGCATGCATGTAGAGGCCCAAGACTGACATCAAGAGTCATTCGGCAGGGTCTCAGAACTGAACCCTGAGCTCACCCTCTGGCTCGTCTAGGTAGCCAGCTTGCTAGTGCTGAGATTAGAAAGGAGCCACCGCCCCAACCCAACATTACATAGGTGTTCTGGTCCTCACACTTGCGTGACAAATAATTCACCCCCTGAACCACTTTCTCAGCCCCGCCTTCCCGATTTTGAAGACTACTGTGGTTGTGCAGGATAAAGTTCTTTAGGATTTGTAGCTTGAGGTGCCAGAGGCCAGCAGGCTTCAGATCTGCAGCTTATTCAAAGGTCTGCGCATTCTCTTCAGGACACATTCCCAGTAAGCAGGGGCAAAGTCAAATGCTCAAATGTTAATACCATAGCAGGGAATCGGGGATTAGGGAATAAAGGAACTTGGGAGTCCTTTTTTGAAATATTATTTTAAAAATATTAAGGAGTTCTAGTTTAATCAAGTTTAAGATGGCCCATGGCTCTTGCTCTTCAGTTGAAAGCCCAACCCCTTTCACCTTGCTTAAACTGGAGAAAGGGTAAAGGCAAAACAGTGGGGTGGGTGAGGCCACCAGGACTCTGGGAATCTAGTAGCATCTTGGCTGCGCGGTTGTCCCATGCAGTGGGTCTCCGGGGAATCTGCCATTTTCATTTCGCTCCTCTGGAACTTGGAGCAAGAAGGTTACTCCACTTCCATGGTGCTGAAAAAGATGTAAACCAATTAAAGTCAGAGGTTCCATTATCAGACTCAAGCACTATGGTGTTGGGGAAGCAATAATCTAGATTACTTACATTATTAAATATCATTTAAGTGTTAATACTTCAGTGGTTTAAAATATAGCATTGAACATCTAATAAATTCTTAAGAAATTCATTTTTGTTTTTTTTGTTGTTGTTGTATTTATTTATTTATTAAAGATTTCTGCCTCCTCCCCGCCACCGCCTCCCATTTCCCTTCCCCTCCCCAATCAAGTCCCCTCCCTAAGAGCAATCAGGGTTCCCTGCCCTGTGGGAAGTCCAAGGACCACCCACCTCCATCCAGGTCTAGTAAGGTGAGCATCCAAACTGCCTAGGCTCCCACAAAGCCAGTACGTGCAGTAGGATCAAAAACCCATTGCCATTGTTCTTGAGTTCTCAGTAGTCCTCATTGTCCGTTATGTTCAGCAAGTCCGGTTTTATCCCATGCTTTTTCAGACCCAGGCCAGCTGGCCTTGGTGAGTTCCTGATAGAACATCCCCATTGCCTCAGTGTGTGGGTGCACCCCTCGCGGTCCTGAGTTCCTTGCTCGTGCTCTCTCTCCTTCTGTTCCTGATTTGGACCTTGAGATTTCAGTCCGGTGCTCCAATGTGGGTCTCTGTCTCTGTCTCCTTTCATCGCCTGATGAAGTTTAATATTCAGGAGGATGCTTATATGTTTTTCTTTGGGTTCACCTTCTTATTTAGCTTCTCTAGGATCATGAATTAAAGGCTCAATGTCCTTTATTTATGGCTAGAAACCAAATATGAGTGAGTACATCCCATGTTCCTCTTTTTGGGTCTGGCTTACCTCACTCAGGATACTGTTTTCTATTTCTGTCCATTTGTATGCAAAATTCAAGAAGTCATTGTTTTTCACTGCTGAGTAGTACTATAATATGTATATACTCCATACTTTCTTCATCCATTCTTCCATTGAAGGGCATCTAGGTTGTTTCCAGGTTCTGGCTATTACAAACAATGCTGCTATGAACATAGTTGAGCATATACTTTTGTTGTATGATAGGGCATCTCTTGGGTATATTCCCAAGAGTGGTATTGCTGGGTCCAGGGGTAGGTTGATCCCGAATTTCCTGAGAAACCGCCATATTGCTTTCCAAAGTGGTTGCACAAGTTTGCATTCCTACCAGCAATGGATGAGTGTACCCCTTTCTCCACAACCTCTCCAGCAAAGGCTATCACTGGTGTTTTTGATTTTAGCCATTCTGACAGGTGTAAGATGGTATCTTAAAGTTGTCTTGATTTGCATTTCCCTGATCGCAAAGGAAGTTGAGTATGATCTTAAGTGCCTTTTGGCCATTTGAACTTCTTCTGTTGAGAATTTTTTGTTCAGCTCAGTGCCCCATTTTATAATTGGGTTGATTAGCCTTTTACGGTCTAGTTTCTTGAGTTCTTTATATATTTTGGAGATCAGACCTTTGTCAGTTGCGGGGTTGGTGAAGATCTTCTCCCAGTCAGTGGGTTGCCTTTTTGTCTTAGTGACAGTGTCCTTTGCTTTACAGAAGCTTCTCAGTCTCAGGAGGTCCCATTTATTCAATGATGCCCTTAGTGTCTGTGCTGCTGGGGTTATACGTAGGAAGTGGTCTCCTGTGCCCATGTGTTGTAGAGTACTTCCCACTTTCTCTTCAATCAGGTTCAGTGAAGAAATTCATTTTTGAAATAATGAGACTGGAACACTTGCTGCTCTTCCAGGGGATCCAGGGTCAATTCCCAGCACCCATGTGGCAACTTTACACCCAGCTATAACTCAAGTTCCTGACCCAAAGACCTCTCCTAATCTCCAAGGTCACCAGGCACACACATGGTGCACAGACAAACATGAAGGCAAAACAACCATAAAATAAAATAATTTTTAAAACAAGGTTTCTTTCTTTCTTTTTCTTTTTTAGAATTATCTCTCTTCCTCTCTCTCTCCCTCCCTCCCTCCTTCTCTCCCTTCCTCTCTCCCTCTTTCCCTCCCTCTGGTCATAATTTATAACACAGAGGGTTTGTGGGAAGGTTGCTGAAGCCAGCTGTCTCCCAGGCAAGCTTTGTTAGCAGAATTAGACAAAGAAGAGCTCCATCATACTCTCCACATCAAAGAGGACCATCTCAGATAGAATGGTGGGGCCCCTGAAGGGAAAGAGTCTTCAATTCCCCTGGGTTCCAGAATATTCTCAGAGTTGCACCACGATGCTGTGTTGAAGGGAGAAAGCCTTCAAATCCAAAGGACAAAAAGCCTTTCTTGGCCTTAAAAGTTTTGGTGGGGGAAGGGGTGTCATTTAGGCTATGTGCCAGTAGTCACAAGATGGGAAGGAACTAGATAAAAAACAGTTATAATTCAAGGTTGTCGTGAGCCTGCATGTCAGAGAGAAGCTGTCTTTGCATGTACAAAAGAGAGGAGGTTCTGAGGCCATGGCTCCCTTCTCAGCTTTGTGTACAGAGAGTTGAAGGGATGTAGGAGGGATGAGGTGGCCTGATTTCTGTCAGGGAGACAGCTGGAGGGCCTGACCTGAAACACCTCCCTCGCTTCCTTCTTTGACCTTCCCCGCCCCCTCCTCCTCCTTCTCTCCTGTAATTTATCATCTCTATGTTTAAATCAAACTCTCCCCATGTGGACCCCAGAGGCTTAGCCTTTTTTGTCCCTAGGCAACTACCTCCAGTGGTATGGATAACAGTTTCTTGCTGAAAGGAGACAGTGGGACCCATGTGGATAATAACCTGAACTGTCATCATAGTTGGTCTTGGAGTCAGAACCCAACCAAGCTCGCTCGAGAGCCCATGTTGATGGGGTGAGAAAAAAGGTCTCTTTCCTTTTCCTTATGTTGGAAGCAGTTCCCAGGAGGGGAGTGACGTGGAGTGTCAGTTATGAACCATAGGGGCTCATTTCACTTTTTTTTTTTTTTTTTGAGGTTTGCCAAATGCTCAGAATCTGGACTGTAAAGAGCTAGCTGCACTTCTCTCTGGGAAGAATTAATAATGTTGATCAGTAGTCTTTTTATTTGTGCCAGACCAGCCCACCTTAAGTTTTAAAAGAAGCAAAGAAGAAAGTGTGGGGCTGCAGAAGAAGAATTAGCAGTCTGCTACACTGAACACCCAGTTGTGAGAGAACCCTCAAACCCACACTGCGGGATGGGAGGGTGGCAGAGAGACGGGCATTGCAAGTTCAATACAGGTCTCTGCTGCCATCTGCTCTGGGATGCGGACATTCAGGGAACCTCTGGGTTAATTACTGAGGGTAGTGTTTGCAGCAAAACAAAACCCATACTATAAACTTAATATACACAGTATATTACTTAATATACATAGTATATTATACATAGTAATGAATTTAAAATAAAAAAGAGAGACAGGCTCTTGTTCTGTTGCCCTGGCTACCTCAAACTACTAGGCTCAAGTAATTCTGCCTCAGTTTCCTGAGTAGCCGAGACGGAGGATAAATGTCGCCACATCCTACTACATGGCATTAAGTCATTTTTTCTCAACCTTTAAAACATGCTTTCTCTTCAGTTTAGTAACTGCCCACAGACACGGTATGTGGGTTCTTGCTTACCCATGACTCAGTGTGGGCCGCTTCTCTGGCAGGAGGGGCCTCCTCTCCCACGGGGTCCTCATTGACACCTCCCCCACCTCAGGGCATACTCAAAGTGGCCCTTTAATTAATTAACATTTATTATAATTATAAATTAATTTAACATTAATATTCATGAATGAAGTATAATTTCTGCCAAGTAAAACCAACTATGGAAAACTTTTAGACATATTCATACAAGCATATACTGTACATTGACTACACCGGCCCCCTCTCCTATTTTACCCTCTGTCATTCTGAAAACTTTTAAATTATTTATATTAAGTAAATACAATAGCAAGAAGGAAACACCAAGTTTTTATGATGTCAAAATTTCTCACTTCTCTTAATAATTTATACACATTTGCCTTTATTTCCTTTTTGGAAATATAGTATACATTCAATTATCGCTTAATATAAGCAAAAGGAAAAAAACTTTGGTGGATCCTAAGCAATGAATTTTAATGATTAATCAAATGTTCTACATATATTCACCATAAGTCAATTTTAATTTTTTTTCCTGTATTAAAAGTGTTTCTCTATGTTTTGTTTTCCTTGCTGGTTCTGTTTCATAACCATTTGAAACACCTTTTAATTACATACCGCCAATCAAAATCTTGGCACAGTGGGATGTTTTAGGGCTAGGAAAGCCAGGGGTCTTTAATTACTCTTGTATTGTTTTTAATTCTGCTTCTGAAGTATAGTCTCATCGGCAGTGACAAGATTTAAAAGCACACCAGAAGGCAACCTTAGATTTCACGTTTTGCCCAGGACACAATGGTAATCAGAATACATTGTTTCAGTCATGAACTGAGAGGAGCGGGGAAATGATGGGGCTAATGGAAGGGATTAATCAGCAGTGTTTTTACAGCCCTGATTCAGGGAGATAATCTGCTCTTGGGGCTGCTTGTTCCTGAGACCACCATCTCTGGCTGTGATTTCTTTTCAGCAAGCCAGACAATCGCTTTAATCTTCCTACTGAAGCTCTATGCATCCGGTATTAAAGGTAGACAAGTCCTACTGAGCTTCAAAAGTAGATAATGAGAACCTGGTGGCTGATACTAGACTGGCGGTGAGCCTGGAATCACTTTTGCTTGATTGAGCCATTTTGTCCTCAGCATCACTTTGTTCTGTTCAGCCAGATTTCCTCCACCCCCAGGAGTGAGCAACATACAGCACTCCCCCAGAGGCTTCTTGTCAGAAGTTAGAGCCCTCAAAGTAGACAGGTTACTTAATACCCAAACTCCATGTAGCTGGGCATTGCCAAGGAGTTCTTCTGTACCATGCTCCAGTCTTACTTGTCCAGTTGCCCCACAACTTCTACTTCTGAACCAGCTTGTAAACATGCTCACTCCAGGCAGGAAGATTCTTCCAATCCCACACTTCCCTTTCACTGGAAAAGGCTGGCCACAGTCCAGTTGGCGTTAGTTGGTTCGTGTTGCTATGACAAAAGAAATGAAAAGAAAAAGCTTGTTTACCCCTCACAGTTTCAGGTATTTCAGTCCTTCGTAGCAGTAGCAGCATGAAGCAGAAGCTCATCTGTCATGGCCAATCAGGAAGCAGAGGGAGCTAGACTGGGACCAAAGACAGATATAGCCTTCAATGCCCACCATGAGAGGGACCACACCCCAAAGGTTTCACAACCTCCTGAAACAGCATCACCCCTGAGAACAGAAGAAGCCTGCAGGGAGCATGTCATAGTTAAACCAGGACAAGATTCTGCTTGGTCATCTCACACTGCAAAATGTATCCAGGGTAACTTCAAGAGTCCACACAGTTTCAACAGTTCCAACACTGACTTTTGAAAAATACCAAACTCCAAAGTCTCTCAGAGACCGACAACAAACTCTCAGCTGCAAGGGACTATTAAATCAAAGAGAAAGTTATGCATTTCCAACATACACTGGCACCCCACAAGCATTCTCACATTCGTACTCTAAATGTGGGGAACGGGTTTAGCAAGTGTAGTGGTTTAAGTAAGAATGGCCCCCATAGGTCATATATCTGAATGCTTAGTCATCAGAGTGGCACTACTTGAGAAGGCTTAGGAGATGTGACTTTGTTGTAGGAAGTGTGTCACTTGGGGTTGGATTTCAAGTTTCAAAACCCCAAGACAGGCCCAGTGTCTCTCTCTTCCTGCTGCCTGCAGATCTGGATGTACAATCTCAGCTACTTCTCCAGCAACGTGTCTGCCTGTAAGCAAGCCCCAATTAAAAGGTTCCTCTTCTAAGAGTTGCCTTCGTCATGGTGCCTTTTCACAGCAACAGAACACTGCCTAAGGCAGCAAGGAAATGACCAAAGCAAGACCAAAACCCAGAGGGGCAAACACCGCAAGTGGTGACATCATCTGTGATCTGAAGGACTTGGGCAGCCCAATCCATCCCTACAGCTGTGCCATCTGCCACAGATGTCTTCATTCTTAGGTAGCTCCACTCAAATCAATGCCTGTAGCTTTCCTTAGTAAGGCATGCAAATTCCTAGCCTCTGCAGCATTCTGGGATCTCAGTGTAACTTCACAACTTCATGCGAAGCTAATTCAGGAGCTCCCCACAGGAAGCTTTAGCTACAGATTATCTGAACCAACAAGAATTTTCTTCTGGAAATACGATGTAAGTCTCCGTGACTCCATAGCCTTGTATTTTCAGTAGCTTGTGAATTTAGCTCACAAAACTCCCTCCCAGAGTTCAGGTCAGAGGCCACAGCATAGTGAAGGGAACTTGGAAAACTTCTTATCTGAGGAGTATGGAATGAATTCACACATGTGCTGTTCCAGTCATGTTCTTTATTCTTTTGCCTCTCTAATTCTCTTGTCCTAATTGTCTACAATTGTTCTAACTCTTTAGTTCCAATTCTGTGGTTTTAAATCCTTTTCTAATTCTCTATTTCAATTCTTTGTTTCCAATTCTCCCTAGCTTCTCTGTTCACTTAGCTTGAATACATTTTTACACAAGGCTTGAGGCAATAATAAAAAAAAAATTACAAGAGTTACATTTCATAAGTCAAAATCACATTCCTTTGGGTGCCCTCTACCATGGCAACACATAATTTCAAGGTTTCTCGAGTATTATTGTGACCAGAGGGTGGGAGCAATGACATAAGCTTTGAGACATAGGTCTTTTGTCAGCCAAACTTTTCAAACAAAGAACTGGCATAATTTTTTAGGCTGCTTTGCATTAATAACCTTGGTTAGACACCTGCAACTCTGGCCTTGTGCCTAACTGTAAAGTTTTAAACTTACGATCTATTTCCAAAAACTTTCAGTCTAGTTTGAACTTACTCTCAGGTAAAAATGATCTAAGTGTGTGCAGTTTGTCTTAGACTGAGGAGAAATTGTCATTTTCTTGTGTTAGCCTGAATAAAAGAAACAAAGTGGCTTTTATGTGTCTTACAGGTGTGAGTAAACCTGGGAACTCAGAGGGAATAGGCAGGAAGCAGAGATCTCGGTGGGGCTAGGTGTGAGTCTGGGACCTCAGAGAGAGTAGGCCTGAGCCAGCTCCTCAGTGGGTTCGGGCATTGGTTTGGGACATCAAAGGGAATAGGCAGGAACCTGGAAACTCTGCAGGGCCAAGTGTGCGTCTGGTACCTCTGAGGGAGTAGTCCTCTGCGGGTTTGGGCATCCCTAAGCCTGGGACCTCTGAGGCAGTAGACCAAAACCAGAAACCTTTCCAGGTCCAACTCCAACCCAGGGACTTCTGCAGGATGGGTTCCAGACTAGGATTTATAGATACTGGTCAAAGCCAGTGACCTAGGCCACTTTTGCCCTGAGGCAAGAAACTCCACCTCGGGCAACAAATTCCACAGGAGTGGCTCTGAATCAGCCACCTACGACAGAGAGGGCCTGAGGAAATAAGCTCCATTGGGAGCAGAAACCAAGAGCCAATCCAGTCCCAGGACACTGTCGGATTAAGTGTCTCACAGTCCCCATGGGACAATAGATCTAGTTATGAAGCATATCCTAGTATTTTTTCTATATAACAAAAGCATACAGATTAATGAGAAGTCATCTTCCTGACCACCCACAGATATGTGTACCCATAAGATTGAGATGTAGACACTGTAGTTGCTTTTGCACAGGTGAAATTACAGACAGGAGTAACAGTTTCCAGAGTCAGTCATCCCACAGGTGATACCTGGGTGGGCTTCTCCTCCAGCAGAGAATCATTCCTCTGGTGGGCTGACCTCTGAACACTAATCGTCACCTGCTGTATATGTCCATGGCCTGTGACCAGCTGTATACTCCCATGCTCTGCAACACTGTTTTTTTTTTTTTTTCACATCTACAAACCAGCACTCCGTGGACAATGTAAAATTCTGCTGGCAGCTTGAGATGCAGCTGTGTGCAGATGGACCACAGATATAGTTGCTTCTATGTGTCTATATTGCTGAAAAATACTCCCCTGGGTAGCCCTGTTCAAGCAGGGCACACCTGTGGCAGCACAGTTCCCCAAATCTGCTTTACTTTTACACCCTAGAGCCTTTAATATTGGAGTCTTGCCCTCAATGTATTTTTTCTACTGTTATAGTTCAAAGTACATGATTTATCTTTAATGTTCTTAATCTTTGTGAGGATTATCAATGATTTATCCACACTTCCCTTGTCCAGCCAAAGTACACATCCCCACATCTCTCTGCTCTGCTTTCTCCCTCTTCGTCCTCACTTAAAGCTGACTGAACACAGCCAGAAATAACTGTGCCACAGACTGAGTCTTATAGCTTCCTCTGCCAAATTAATTAGACTGTTAGGTTTTAATTCAACCTTACTCAAATTTTCATAGCATGAACAGATTGTAACCACATTCTTTGCCAGAATATAACATTAATGGCCTCTAGCCCAGTTGTCTGTAAAGTCCTTGTTCTGATTGTAGCAGTCTGTACTGTTGTTGTTTCTATGCAAATTCTTGTCTTTGGCGCTGCCAACAGAATGGCCTATTAAAATCTGCTTACTGTATCCTAAGGGATTTCTAGCCCAACCTCCGTATGCTTCAACATTCTTCCACAAACCAGTTTCAAACACTTAAAAGTCACACAGTCGGGTTCATCACAGTAACATCCACTTTTTGGTACCAGAGTTTTGTATTCGTAACAGAAGCGACTTAAGGGATGAAAAGTTTATTTTGGTTGTGGTTTGAGAGAGACGTCAGCTCATCATGGCAGGAAATGCATGGAGGGGCAGGACTCACTCATAGTCTACCAGGAAATACAGAGCACTAGACTGGAATCAGAACTGGGTTCAAACTTTCAGACTCACCCCTGGAGACCTATCTTCATCAACTAGGTCCCCTCCCCTAAAGATTCCACAGCCTCCCAAAGTAGCAGAATTATCTAGAGTGCATTTCATATTTGTAGTAGGAGCTGCAGGCTGCGTTCCTGCCGCCCCAGCTCCTGGTCGCCTGGCTAGCTCATGCCCCGAAATAACAACACACAAACATTGCCTGGCCCATTAGTTTCAGCCTCTTATTGGCTAGCCCTTACATATTTATCTAACCCATTTCTAATATTCTGTGTAGAACCACGAGATGGTGGCTTACTGGGAAAGATTCAGCATGTCTGACCTGGCGGCTTGTTTCATCGCGTCTGCCTGAGAGGAGCTGCCCTGCATCTAAACTCACTTCCTCTTCCTCCCAGCATTCTGTTCTGTTTACTCCACCCACCTATGTTCTAACCTATGAGGGCCAAGCAGTTTCTTTATTTTTTAACCAATGACCTTCCTCCATCATTTCCCCTTTTTCCGTTTAAACAAAAAAGGAAGGCTTTAACTTTAACATAGCAAAATTACATATAACAAAACAGTTATCAAGTAAAAATTACAATATTTACATCTATTTTATCTTTATCATAACTAAGGAAAACTATAACTATAACTAACTATTCTTCAACTCCATCAAAGACTCTAGAAAGATACAATATTACCTAAGCAAACAAGAAATAAACAACTTTCAAACTCTAGAAATGACAGAGACATCTCACTGCCTTGACAGTCACCCAAAGTTCCTCTGTACCGTTGGGGCATCCATCTTCAGCCTATAGGCCCATAGTTTCCAGCAGACATTTCCATGAAGCAGGAAATTTCAAAGGCAGTTCAGTCACTATCTGCTGTGTCTTGCAGAATGTCTCACAGACTCTTTCATGAATCAGGAACCCCGAAAGATCATCTCACCTTTAGGCAAGTTCAGCAGTCCTCTCTCTGCGGGTTCTCTGTGTCCAGTTTGTGCAACAGTCCAGGCAAGAGCAGTTTCTTGCCCAAATGGCTATCAAACTCCATAAGGATCCTCTTTGATGCCTATCTTCTTCTTGAAGTAGATTGGTGCTGCCAGGAGCAGAGTGTCTCATTGTCATGTAAAGTCCTAAGTTATTAAAACATTAAATAGCATATTCCATAGTCTTTGAAAGATATGAAGAATGTCTATCTAAAATATATCTATGTACATCTAGAAAATCTAACATGACTACAAACTTGACTACTATAGATAACTATTCATTAACAACTTATATACATAACATTTTTACATGAGCTACACAATCACAATACCTTAATCAATATCAGAAATACATATACATATAACAAAATTGACCTTAAATTTAAATCACTAAAGCAAAATCCATATCAATGCAAATTATTCATACCTATATCATATCCCCCTTTAAATGTAAAAGGACATTTATAAACAATATTTGGGAACATGGGCGCAGTTTTTTCTCTCCAAACTGCTTCCTGCTGAATGGGGGCGCTGTTATTTAGGTCTTTCATGGGATAACCTGTCTACTAGGTTCATCTCAGTCAGCAGTTGAGCAAAGTAATTTTTTGAAGGTTTTCACAGCAACCTTTCAGGAGGGCGTGGTCTATCATACCATATTGAAATGGAAGCAATCCGCAGAGTGTCATCGTCTGTAAAAACAAAAGAAGAATCTCTTTTCCAAAATATCATATCCTTAGATCCAAATTCTGATTTTCAAAATATCTATGTTGGATTAGTTCAGTAGCATTTATAAACATATATCTTTTAGCAGCTGTTGCTCTTTCCTCAGCGTTCAAACGATTCAAAGAGAGCATAATAGCATACAGTATCAAAATTCTCTGTGTATTTTCCATCTTTGTGCACTTTATTTTAACCTCTATCTTGTTTATTTTTACTTTTATTTTTTGCTTTTTGAGACAGGTTCTCTGTATCTTTGACCTGGAATAACTCTGTAGACCAGGCTGTCCTCGACCTCTCAGAGATCTGTCTGTCTTTGCCTCCCAGGTGTGCTACCACACCTTGAAGTTACAGAGGTCAAACTACCTCTGCCTCCCAAGTGTTGGGATTAAAGGTGTGTACTACCACACCCAACTACTCTCTTTCTTGCTTTTTTTTTGTTTTTTACTTTAAGAATTTTAACTTTTATCCTGCATATATTTTTAACACACTGTAAATCATTTAAAGGTTTTCTTTGTTGTTGAATTTCTCTTTACTGTATCGCTCTCTCTTTTTCTGACCACACGAGCCTTTAAATTACTGAGCAATATGGCTAGGATTAAAGCCGTGGCTTTGCCGGCTAGATCCAGCCCATTCCTTAGCTTTCTGCCATTTCAGCCTTGTGGCTGAAGTACTGGCCAGAGCCCTGTTTATCGCCACAACTCTACAATGTTTCAAGGTCCTTGCCAGCAAGCAAGCTGCAACAGTATTAAGCAACACTCAAAAGCTCCATAGTCAGGACCGCCTGCTTGAAAGTCAGAGTTTGCCCTGGCCGGACCAACCGCCCAGAAAACCGGCATTTTAAATCAGCCCAGCTTTTTTCCTGCTACGGCTGAAAACAAACAAGCGTGCGTTCAGCTTTTCATCAACACCGTTCAAGTGTTTCGTGGCAGAACCTCTTAAAAGAGCTGCAAGGTTTGCAGCTAAAGCTGAGTCAGGAAGCCTCTCTTAGATGAGAGCACTTGCTTGCCTCTAGCAAGCAGAGCAGACCCAAGAAACTGCTGCTATCACGTCGGGCGCCATTCTATAGTAGGAGCTGCGGGCTGTGTTCCTGCTGCCCCAGCTCCTGGTCGCCTGGCTAGCTCATGCCCCGAAATAACAACACACAAACTGTATTCTTTTAAACATTGCCTGGCCCATTAGTTTCAGCCTCTTATTGGCTAGCCCTTACATATTTATCTAACCCATTTCTAATATTCTGTGTAGAACCACGAGATGGTGGCTTACTGGGAAAGATTCAGCATGTCTGACCTGGCGGCTTGCTTCATCGTGTCTGCCTGAGAAGAGCTGCCCTGCATCTAAACTCACTTCCTCTTCCTCCCAGCATTCTGTTCTGTTTACTCCACCCACCTATGTTCTAACCTATGAGGGCCAAGCAGTTTCTTTATTTTTTAACAAATGACCTTCCTCCATCACATATTCAGACCATACAACCAGCTATGGAAATTGAGAATATAGTATAGAAACTCTCTTGGATGACTCTAAACTATGTCAAGATGACAGATAAGGTTAACGAAGATAGCATCAAATGCCTTACAACCACCAAAGCCCTAGTTGGAACAAATGTACACTCTTCTACCTGGGCTATAACCGTAGTTTGGGGGGTCCCCAAACTACAACCTCTGGTGGCTTCTAGCATCCTTTCACTTGTGGTCACTATATTAGCCAGAGCGCTCTAAGAAGCAGAACTGACAGAATGACTGTACATGTTTACATACGTATTCAGAGAGAGGGCAGGGGCATTTATTATTAGAAGGGCATATAGTCTGTGGTCTGGGCGGCCCTTCAACGACCGTCTCCTAACAGAATTCCAATGATCCAGTGGTGTTCAGTATAACAAGACTAGAAGTCTCAGCAGTCCCAGTCTGGTGATAGAGACCTAGAGAATTCCTAAAGAGCTTCTATTCTTCAGTCTCTGTTGGAATCCCAAATAAATAGGCTTTCACACTAGTGAAAGAATATCTCAGTAAGAGGACAGATGAATTTGCTAGCAAGAGTGAGGGCAAGCAGGCAAAAAAAAAGCTTCCTTTTTCCATGTCCTTTTATGTGGACGACTATCATCAGAAGGTGTGGGTTAAGGTTAGGTTGGTGTTCCCTCAAATGATCCAATCAAGAAAGTCTTCACACGTGTGCCCAGATGCTTGGATTTTGGTTGGTTCCAGAAGTAATCACGTTGTCAACCAGGATTAGCCATCAGAGTCACCTCTGACTTTCAACACCCTACTGGCAGTGGTCAGTAGCACACTGCACCTGTCTCCTGAAGGCAAGGCTAGCTGACAGAAAAGATTAGGCACAGCATCCCAGCCTGGTTTCATGGGGCATCCCAGGCTCCTGCTGCCTGTCCTGCTGTAAATTACAGAATAAGACAAAACATTCAGTCTCCAAACAGGTTAAGAGCCTCCAGATAATCGGGTAAGTTGTGCAGGACATTTAACACTACCCTAAAGTCCTTTTTGGAGAAGTCAGAAAGAGTTATTTGAATGTAGTTTGCTTACATTTACTTCAAATGAGCACATCCATGCCATGTCAACCAAAAATGTCACAAGCAAAGTGTATGCTAAAGACTGGGGAAACTGCCCCACATTATTTCACTGTCATTTGCTGCTGTTAGATAACAATTGCAAATGGCTTAGATCATCTTTCAGGGGTTACAATAGAAGTCAGTGGCTTTGAATGCTTATGTCTAAGCCATTAGTTTTGAATGGTTTTTTAACATGATCTTAACCCAAAATCCATTATGCCCTAAATCACCCAGCTTGGTAGCCTGTACCAACCAAATACATTAGATAATTATTCAGTGTTGAACTTTGCTTTGGTTGAGTGCCCACATTTAACTTATCAACCACAGCAATACAGCGATGCACTTGGGAATGTAGAAGTGTCCACTGTGGTACTGGGCAGAATAAACACTGTAGAAGGAATGAGGAAACAGAAGCAAGGTACCAGAGAGCTGGTGAGATAGCGAGAGCCTTCTTTTCTGACTTCAAAGCCTGCTTGCTTGGTACACCCTCCCACTGACTGCTTCTCCTTTGAGCCAACCCTGAATACATTCATATTTTAGAATGTCCACAAATTGTGATGCTCCTTAGCTAATTGGTTGTGAAATGTTTTAAGAGCTTTATGACAGAGGGAAGATACAATTACTTATTATTAGATCACACAATTCATTACCTCTAAAGGGCAAACAAAACCATGACAAGAAAATAGACTTGTCAGGCCGGTTCTCTGCTATTGGCAATGCCACCCCCCCAGCCCCCAAAGGAGATCTGCATGCTGCCACAATATCAAGGTCCCTTGGAAACACAGTTGGGAGTGGTCATTAGTGTGTTTGCTTGGAGAGGACACTCCATCAAAATTACAATTTAGTCATCACATCTAATCACATGGACGCAAATGAAAATACTTTTCCGGTATTTTAAACACCATAAGGCTAAAAGAAAACAGGGAAGTCATGACACTGCTAGAATCCTATCAAAGGATTCAGTCTCTGCACAAATGAAAAGTGGGTTCAAATCTGTAAGGTTATTTTAAAGAGAAATATCTAAACTGTACTTACAGAGCAACTTTCCTGTAGAAGTCAATATAGTCACTATCCTATTTTCTGTTCCCTAAAACATTTTTTTTTTTCTTTTTTCGAGACAGGGTTTCTCTGTGGTTTTGGAGCCTGTCCTGGAACTAGCTCTGTAGACCAGGCTGGTCTCGAACTCACAGAGATCCGCCTGCCTCTGCCTCCCAAGTGCTGGGATTAAAGGCGTGCGCCACCACCGCCCAGCCCTAAAACATTTTTCTAAAAAAAAAAAAAAAAAAAAAAAAAGCATGTGTGTGTGGCGCACGCACTCACGAGCACACTGTGTGTACCATGTAAATGCAGTGCCTACAGAAAGCAGAAGATGGCAGCAGATCCCTTAGAGCTGGAGTTATGGGCGGTTCGGAGTCCCATGACTTGGGTTCTGGGACCCTTCACAGGTCCCCTGGAAGAGCACCAATGTGGGGCAGTATTATACAGGCCACACATTTCTGCATTGTATCAGCAGCCAGGCTCTCAAGCCACAACAGCAGCAGAGGTGCTAAAAGCATCTTCAGACTGGCTATCTCCTGAGCTAGGATATGCTGACATTGTGCTGCTCCTTCTTTGTAATTCTGGAGATCTCCTGAGAAGAGGTGTCAATTCCAAGCTAGGGACAGAGCTGCGGATGTGACTTTAGTCCTGCTACCCTGGAAACAAAATGCTAATGAGCTTCCCCTCAGTTTACCTTGGGGGATAAAAGATGTTTGGAAAATAAACATGGGTGATCTTCAGAATTTAAATGAACCCTGAGACTCCCTTCCGATATTGCAGTGTGAACTGTCTCAATTATTCCTGTGCCTTCATGCCGGTCCAGAGAGATAGTTTATGCTGGGGCACTGGACCCCAACACACCAAGTGCTCTTAGCCTCTGCATCATCTCTGTGGCCCTCTAAAGCATCGTTTTATGGGAAGCCTGATATCTTCCTTTGAGACTCACCTTTGAGTTACTTTCAGGAACATTTTGAGTAGCTGTACTATAAATGCTGCTGGAGTGTACTGTGGGGACTCAGACCAAAACGAGTCCCTGGAAACAAACAAACAAACAAGATCCGTTTTTTGGCCTTTGATTTGTTGTCCCATTCACGAGAAAATGGATTATAGATTTCATCTATTTGGAAGTTCTCTAGCTTCCCTGATTACCACTGGCAGACACCCATCTCTGCCATCTCAAGCCAATATGGAGGCTCTCCTTCTACAGTCACAGGAGAAAGGACAGAGTTGGACCTTTAGGTACCCATACATAAGGACTCAAACACTTGTGATGAGTTGTTCGGTTTTATCACCACTAGGACCAAGCACCTGACAGAGACAACTTAAAAGGAGGAATTATTTATTAGCTTGCAGGCTAGAGGGCTTGTCCCGTGGTGAGCGTCCCCGTGCACTTGACAGAAGAATGGCACAACAGTGGCGGCCTTTGAAGGGAGGAGATCGTTGGCCTCACAGTAGGAAGCGGGCACTGAGGAAGTGGGCAGAGATGAATATAACCTTCAGAGGCATACATGCTAGATTAGAACTTACTTCTTCCAGCTAGGGCCCAACCTTCAAAAGTTTCCAGACTGTCTCCAAGTAGCACCTTTATGTGTGACCAAGCACCTAACTTTCTAACCTGTGGGGGACAGTGCATCCTCAGAACACAATACAGGTCTGCATCGAAACCTCCTCTGCTTTCTTCTGCGTTCTGTCTCTACTGAAACTAGAATTTCTCTGATAGAAACCTAGCACAGACTTCTCTGAGCATCATCTTCTGGCAGAGCGATCCTACAGGGAGGAAGTACTCTGGGTGGCTTAGCTTCAGCCACACAGCCACTCATGGGCTCATCTCTGAAGACAATAATAGTGTAACTTCTGCCTTCTTCCTCATGACTGCATGGAAGAGTTCTCTAGAGTTACACATGGCACATAACAGATGGGGGAGCTTCGGGGTACAAGTATCGTCAGCTTCACAGAGGTTTGAAGACTTAATATCAACTGAAATCATCAACTTCAACAGGGTTGAGTATGGACACTTTATTTTTAAAAATTATAGAGGAGGGGCAGACGAATATAAGAGTCAGAGAATGGGAATAGCTCTGTGAAACACTGTCTTCTGGGGTATGAGATGGCTGAGGTGCTCCTGGACTGTAATTGTAAGGGGGAAAGGGCCAAGGAAAAACACCCTGGCCCTGACTTTACCCTAGGACCAAGGCTTGAAATCGCACTAATCCCTGAGCTTTTCCCAGAGTCAGAAGACAGAATCCAATCAATCCCTGGGCACAGAACCCCACCAATCCCAGAGGTCTCTAAGCTCGAAATGACACCAATCCCTTTGCAGAAAATCCCACCAATCTCTGAGCTTGCCCCAGGATCAGATCACAAAAATCCACCAATCCCAAGTCACCTTGGAAAGCAACCCCAAGAAATCCTATATAAGGCCGGTACCCTGTTCAGTTTGCTGCTGTTTCTCACCCAACACAGACACCCTGCTGTATTCTTCCTTCCCAATAAATCTCTTGTGTGAGATGTGTTGTACTTTTTGCCAGAGCAGAGCCCTGCTTTAACAACTTTTGCAGGAGCCGAGCCCAGCACAGAACTGTAACAGCTTCACAGGGGAAAGTTTCCCCTAGCATAGCAGAGCTGAAACATTTGTCTTCACTGAGGAAACCTTCCTCCCCTGCCAGAGCAGAGTTGTTACACTTGCATTGGGGAAACCTTTCCCTAGAGCAGAGCTGTAGACTGCTATGCTTACAGTGACTTTGTGGTACTCCTTGGCTCCTGACTGCCAGAATACCTTTCCTTCTGAACTGCAATGCTTACAACATAATACAAAAGTATACAAATTAGATAATGCTGAGGCATGGTGGTAAGAAAATCCTAAAAGCTTTTGTTTTCTGAAGAAAATAACCCCACTTTCCACTTAAAGCCCTAACCATAGTCTTCAATTTGCTTTTCTTCACTGCTTACATTTTTCCAACTGGAATTGGATACAAAGACACAGCTCTCACCTCACACAGGATAAGAGGTGGTTTATTCTAGAGCCAAGTGTCAGTGACTATGGCCTGGGAACACAGATTTAGGTTACTACAAATTCTGTGCTCCAGTGTGGTAACAGTTTGATAATGTTTCTACAGTAACAGAATAAAGAAACTCATCAATCAAGACACTTTTCAGACACATTGGTGGAAACAGTAAGTAGGCAGGCTACAACAGAGTAGAGGAATGCCAACAATAGGCCCCAAATGTCATCTGATGATCTTAGCTTTAGGGCTAGTAGTGTTAATGTTTTGTTAAGTCAACACCCTACAAAGGGAAACCAGAGCTCTGTACATTCCAAATGATTTACCTAATGGCCACAACAGGAAGGGAGCAGTAAATGGCTATGAAGGAGATAAAGAGGGCCCAAGATAATTTGACTCAGGATTTGCAATGTTCCAAACTATCTTAGTTAGGGTTTCTATTGCTGTGACATGCTGTGCTACACAGAGAAACCCTATCTTGAAAAATCAAAAATACTACCACATGGCAGAGCATAAATAAAGAATATGAGTTAACTTAAAATGTAAGAGCTAGTTAGTAATAAGCCTAAGCTATTGATGGAGCATTTACAATTAATATATGCCTCTGTGTGGTAATTTGGGAGTGGCTGCTGTGTATTTGGAAACCAAGCAGCCCTTGAAAGACCCCCGGTAGGGACCTTCCCTCAGGTGGAGACCCCCGGACCCAAGAACCAAGCCGAGACCACAGATCGGATGCAAACTGCAAGAGGTTTATTAGGTAGACACAGGTACCTGCGGGCGGCAAAGTCTTTCGGAGGACTTGCGCGCCCGCAGACTGGGTGAGGGATCCTTTTATAGCAAAAGCAGGGCACAGAAGCTGATGCATGGTTACAGGGATTCCATTGGTCAGTACAAATAAGGCAAGGGGTTCACCCTGAGGACAAGTTCCTCAGGAACATCAAGATCTGATAATAACTGACTTGACTCTATCTAGGGTGCAGGTGGATTTCCCCAGAATTTTCCGTTCCCCTCCCAGGTCAGATGTCTGGCCACAGACATTCTGTTTGGCAACCTCTGTTTGGCAACCTAAGAGCACTGACCTTGCCCTGGACCTATACTTGTTTGTGTGCAGGCCCTGCAAAATGGCATTACAATGGCTAAGCTGGGTTTAGGCAATACAGCAGGGCTAGGGTCTTTCACCCTGAGACAGGAAACTTCCACCTACAGTTAAGAGACACTATGACCATGGAAACTCCTTGTTGTTGTTGTTGTTTGAGTCTTGGTGTTTTGAGACAAGATTTCTCTGTGTAATAGCCCTAGCTATCCCAAATCTCACTTTGTAGGCCAGGCTGGCCTCGAGCTCACAGAGATCCATCTACCTCTGCCACCTAAGTGCTGGGATTAAAGGTGTGTGCCACCATGCCTAGCTCTTATAAGGAAAACTTTTAGTTGGGGTGGTGGCTTATAGTTTCAGATGTAAAGCACATCGCTCTATGATATCTGTCTGTACTGCATGCTATATGGTTCTATGCCTATAGTGCCCGTGCCACTACAAGACAGTACACAAACCAGGAACTAACTGGAGACTTAAAAACAAATAGGCAGAGACGCACAGAGAGAGACATGAACACGAGTCATCCTTGATACAAGAATGCCAATGCCCCATTTATTGTACTCAGGGACAACTTATAAAAGGATCCTTAGCCATGCCCAGCTCTCGGGATCTTTCAGCTGTAGGTCTCATCAGCCTGCCATCAAGGTCTCATCTCAGAGCAGCTGCAGGCTGCAAGTGAGGTCTTATTATCAGAGCAGCTGCAGATGAGGTTTCATGCTCAGAGCAGCTGCAGGCAAGGTCTTGTGCTCAGAGAAGCTGCAGGCAAAGAAAGTCAGGGGGCCAGGGATCTATAGCTTCCAACATTCAGAGGTTTAATCCATCATGGTAGGGAGCATGGTGGTGTGCAGACAGTCATGGTGCTGGAGAAGGAGCTGCTACATGTTAATCCACAGGCAACAGAAGTAGACTGATATACTGGGTGTGGCTTGAGCATATATGAAACTTCAAAACCTGCCTCCACTGTTGGAGGAAGTATGTCACTTCACAACAATGGAGGAAGTGACAAACTTCATCCAACAAGGCTATACCTGGTCCAACAAAGCCGCTGCTCCCAGTAGTACCATTTCCTATGTGCTTATGGGGGGCAATTACATTCAATCTACTGTGCAAACTCACCAAAACCTTGCAAAGGGCTTAGCTTGAAGGCACAACTTTAGGGGAACTGTGGCTCACAGTGTGGAGTGGCAGTCTGACGCTATGCTTTTTCATATGAACAGCTATCCTTCTCCATTGATTCATGATCCTCCTTGCAAGGACAGTATTCTTCTGTAAGCATAAGGTTAACCTTGAGCCCTAAGCCCCATCCCAGTTTATTTACCATTAATACACACTCTTGAATTAAAGTTGAGTTACAAGAAGTGTTAGCGTCTAACTAAAAGAGCCTTCTGATTCTCACAACTCTTATAGGCTACAGAGCAGAGATAACACCCCACCCCCACCCCATGCCTGTTCGCATCACAAGGTGATGCTTCAGCTCTTTATTGCTACCAGTTATCGTCGGTTTTCCTTCACTACCTGGGCCATCTTAATTCCCTCAGTAACTTAAAGCACCAGTTCAGATGCATCTAAAGTGGAAGATGCCCCCAGATTCCTGCCGCCAGTCCCTTTGTGTCATTGGCCATGCGGTTGTCGCCATCGGCAGGTGCAGTTGACTTTCCTCTCCCTTACAGCTGGCCTGGCCTTGTCACTTAATCTAACCAACAGAGTGTGATAGAAGTGACACTGGACCACACTAAGCCGATCCCTTATCAGTTTAAGGCTGACGCTCTGATTCTGTCTCTCAGGACCAGTGTGCAAGCTAAAATGAAGTCAGGCTGTCTTCTGCAGGTGGACAGGCCCTGAAGTTGTTCACATGGACAAACAAACTGCCTGAGAGAATGGATACTCAGAGACACCTTCAGCACCAGGGCCCAAATGAAGAGAGAAGCCACACAACAGCAGAACACAGTTCTATGGGAGTTGAGACATCAACAGTACCTAAGGCTCCTCCTGGGGAATGGGTAGTGCAATGCTTGCTCTAAGTGCTACGTGTTATGGTACGGTTCGTGAGTCGGGCAACGGCCTGGAGATTGAAACCACACACACACACACACACACAGAGAGAGAGAGAGAGAGAGAGAGAGAGAGAGACAGGTGACACCTAGAACGCCCCTTTATTGTGTTCCAGAGCAGCTTATATAGGATCTCTTTGACTAATGGCCACACCCTAACTCTCAGCAGCAAGCCCACCAGAAACCACTCCCCTGCCATCAGGAACTCCTGAGGGTCTGGTGCTCAGAGCAGCTGCAAAACAAGTGGTTTGCTCAGAGCAGCTGCAAACATAGGAAAACAAGTTGTTTACTACGGCAGGCTGGGGGAGTCAGAGGAAATTCAGGGTCTGGGGATCCACAGTTCCCAACAAATTGGCTAACCTACATTAAAGAGAACAATATAAAAAATTATTCTTGTTTTCAGGGGCAACATTTTGGGGTGCTTTTTCATCTAGCAGTGGATTAAAGACAATTGTTGGCATAATTGTCTAACTATGGTGGCTGTGTTCTCCCTGCACAGGAAAGCCTGCTACAGCCTTGACATAGTAAATGTGTAATGAAAAATAAGAAGATATTCTGCTTGCTGGTCTAGAGCACCTTGAAAAAGATAAGAGGAGAACTTGGATAATGATATGCAAATAAGGAGTTTAGCAAAGTGTTCACTTCCTACTTCAATTGCTATTCTTCCCCTCTGGCAGTCTGGATCTCAAAAGAGAAAGGAAGACTAAGACCAAGCAATCACCACTAAAAAGAAGGGGAGACGTCAGTTCCAATCTTCAAACTCAATAGAACAGCTTCCACAGCTTCGCTCAAGTTTGTCAGAAAGTAATTTTTTTACCTAATTTACTTTTGCTGGACACAGACCTTCTCAGTAGCTGGAGGGAAAAAATTCCTTCCCACGTGGGTGAGAACGGAACTAATATTTCTCCTGCAGCCTCCCTCCCCTGCCTACCGTGGCACATGGTAGATGGCAGGCATAGAGGACGCGGGTAGCCTGACCATGGAGCGCACAGAAGCATCTTCCCACATTGGCGGGAACTGGCTTGCCATGCGTGACCTCTGCTGCATGGTCAGTCTGAGCCACAGTGAGTGCTCTGTATTGGATCCCTGATCGCTGGATTCCTCTGCAACTGATACACTAAGTCAATCAGACCAAATTAATAAGTCCAGACTTAATAGACAGGGCAATGCAAAGCAGAGCACACCCAGGTGGCCCTCAGGAAGGCAGGGGACAGAACAGGAGGGCGCATGTGGCAGATCTATAGGGCGGGTCTTAAAAGTAGGCGTGGTCCCAGGCCTCTCTGTGGGAGGAGTCCTAGAAGGCCAGCTTTTTGGAATGGGGCAGGGTTTGGAGAGGGGAGGGGGGAGGGAGATTAAGGCGGAGCTTCCACCAGAACATCTGATTTGGGGATCCAGTACTTACCAGTCATCAGACAGACAGTCTGGGTTCCTGGAGGTTCTGACACAGCTGAGTATAACAGAACTCAGGGTGACTTCTCGTCTACACACAGATCAATGGGATCGAATAAATGAATACCCAATTTTGATTCCAGTCTTATTAAGTCATTTCTGACAAAGCAGCTGGAGATAAAAATCTTCCCAGAAAAGGAATGTGGACAAGTAAAGGTCCTGAGTGATGGCTCTGCCTTGTGTTTCTCTCGCTCCTGTTGAACTGTTCCTTTGCCTCAGTGTTTCTGTATAGGAGAAGGCTGTGTCTTTGGGAAGAGTCCTCAAGGCTGACAGCATGTCACAGCAGCATGTCTGTGGTTCGTGGTGCCCTCGCCTCCTCAAGCACACTCCACATGTCTCTTTTGTGCCCGTAATTGTAGGTTGTCATGAAATATTGGTGATTTTAATTGCAGCCTAATTACAGCTGTAGAAGTGACACACAGGGAACAACCCTGCTCACCAGCGCTTGCCCCTCACTGTGGGTCTGTATCAGCATTTCTGGGCTCAAATGTCCATGTGGGTGCTGTGTGGGAGAGGAAAAGAAGTTGCTGGATCCTCCGGCAGCATCTGCAGTGAGGATCCGCAGCACACGGACATGGACAGGTTACATCTGGTGGAGCCAGGACGGCCTGCACAAACCCTAGAACTTACACTCGCCGTAGGGACAACTGAACCCAGAGCTCAGTCTTGTCAAAGAGAAGAAACCGGGGAAGGGAATGATGGGGGTTGGAGGGGGCAGGGACAACTCCCTGAGCTGCACTTGTTCAGATCCTACCCTCTGTATTCTCTGTCCTATCCCCACAGCAGTCCTACATGCTACACGCTCCCATCCCCACGTTACAATGAATTTCTCCACTGTTACCCTGCCTGGCTCAAGGGAACGTGTGACTTGTAAAGACTTGTGACAGAGAGTGCATAAGACAAACCTGCACGCGGAAATAAGCAAAAAGGCCCACTGTTGGAGAAAGCCCGCTTGTTTGTTCCTGGCCACTTAGTCCCAAAATAACCACACAGAAACTGTATTATTTAAATCACTGCTTGGCCCATTAGCTCTAGCTTCTTATTGGCTAACTCTTACATCTTAATTTAACCCATCTCCATTAATCAGTGCATCATCACAAGGTCGTGGCCTACCAGCAAAGTTTCAGCACATCTATCTCCAGCTGCAGCTCCATGGCTTCTCCTTGACTCCACCTCCTTTCTCCCAGCATTTCGTTTAGTTTTCCTGGCTTACCTCTGTTCCCCTATAGCTCTGCTATAGGCCCAAAGCAGTTCCTTTATTTATCAATGGTAATCACAGCATATAGAGGGAAATGCCACATCAGCCCACACTATGCAAATGACCCATAAAAGCTCCACCCCTACCCTATGTGACCAAGAAGCTCCTGTCCTTTGTATGGTGGCACCTCTAAATTCCTAAACTTTGTCTCTGCTCTGAGGTATTTTCTCCCCTCCCACTTCTCTTGCTATCCATGTGCTCTATCTGGTTCTTTGTGCTGGGACACAAGAACCTGGACATCCCAGGGTGTACCTGGTAAACTCCAGAACCCACTGATATAAGTGGGTGAGCTAGCCAGGAAATCCTAATCAGTTCCTAGTCTCTTAAACATGCTACTCCTTCCAAGGGCCCCTGGGAGGAGCCTTTTCAAACTGCAGCCTAAGAGCTAAGGTCAGGCACCATAAGAGCCATTATGACTCCCAAAGACTCCAGTGACAGGATAAGGTAGTCATGAGCTAAGGTTAAAAACTAGCTGTATGGGGCTGGAGAGATGGCTCAGCGGTTAAGAGCATTGCCTGCTCTTCCAAAGGTCCTGAGTTCAATTCCCAGCAACCACATGGTGGCTCACAACCATCTGTAATGAGGTCTGGTGCCCTCTTCTGGCCTGTAGGCATACACACAGACAGAACATTGTATACATAATAAATAAATAAATAAATATTTAAAAAACTAGCTGTATGCATGCGTGTGCACATGCACACACACGCACACACATGCACACATGCACATACACGCACACACACCTCGTGCATTAAATAAGGCACACTGTATAACCCTGCACTGCCAGTCTCCTGTGGCAGCTGCACAGGAAGGACCGATAACCTCAAAAGAACTGGCATGTTTTCTTTCTCTCTCCCCTAAAAGCCTGCGCTCCTCACAACCACTTCCTTCCCTCTCTTTGCCTCCTCCCCTCATTTACTCTAGGCAGTGGGCTGGGAGGTAGGGTAGAAAGATCATGTGGGTGCTAACTGTTCAGATGCCAAGGATCCACATCGCAGGCCCGAGAGTGCAGTGCCAAAGGATCCCTAAATCCACTGATACCAATACCCCAATACCCACGTTTGCTGGTTATTAAATTTTCTGTTGCCTCCACCAGGCTCCTGGTGGGAGGAATTTCATTGTTGTGGCTGTCAAATAGAGCACAGTACCTAGCGTGGGCCCCTTGCTTAGTCTGTGTAAGTCAGATGAATGGAGTAAAAACGCTCAGCCAGTGGAGGGCGGAGCTACTGGGTTAGTCAGTCCAGCGTGCTCGGGTTGAACCGCGATAGCTGCCCTTTGAGGCTTTTTATTAAGGAGACCTGGCACATAGAGCATTGCTTCATCAGAAAGGGAAGAGACAAACTCTCTGAGTTTAACTTGATGTTAGAGGTCATGAGAATCTTCTGGCATTCGCGGTGAGTGGGGGTTCTGTACCGTTTTGCTGGTGAAGGCGGGGCTGATGCAGTGGCTTTGCACAGAATGGACCAGCGGTCTACAGACACCCCTCTCTCCTCTACCTCCCACTCTAGCTCTTCCACCTCCTTCTCCAGTTCCTCCACCTCCTCCCTCTCTTCAACCTCTATCTCTACCACCTCCACCACCATCATCTTCACCTCACCTCTGCCAGCCTTGCATAATGAGACAAAGCCTGTGAGATCTTTGGGGGAGTGCAGAGGTCCACAGAGGGATGTTGTCTTCAGGATGGATGTTGGGTGGTCACAGTTGGCCCAAGAGGTCCGCTTTACAACTCCCATTAGACCAGTCTAAACACAGTAAAGCAATGCCCCGCAGCCTGCTGCACTGGACCAATCTAGACACAGTAAAGCAATGCCCCGCAACCTGCGGCACCGATGCAGAGGAGACCAGGAAGATTTGCCACAATTTGCACACTGCCTAGTCCCTCTACTCATCTCCCTACTACAGTAACACCTGGATTATCTCTCCAGGTCTAAGCTCAGTATCCCTCTCTTTGGCTCCATTTTTAGGATAAAGAGGAATTGGGGGCTTGTTTGTTTGTTTGTTTCTAGGGCACAAAGCAAGACAGAAATACCGTAGTTTATAAAGTTTTACCTAACAAATGTTTTTTGTGTGTTAGCACATTTTTCTCCTCTAAAATCTTCCAAATTAGTGAGTCAAGAGGCTACCTTTGTGTTGTAGTTAAGGAAAGCAGAGTCCGGAGAAGCTGACTGACTTGCACACCTCAGGCGGGTCATGGTGAACTAGGACTGAGTTCAGCTCTTGCAAACCCATGTCTCTCCATCCACATTGCCATATTAGTATTTACTGGATTCTCAGTGTGTGCGGGCTTCACCACGAGGGATATAGTTTTGTTGTAAACATTCACCTCCAAAGTGGGCAACCTTTCAAGATGAGTGTGTCTAGACAGCTCTCTGTTCAAATGCTTTTCCTTTAATTCATTCAGGAGTGACTCTCAGGGGTTATTCCATTTTGATAACTTAATCAGGGAACAGGATATTAAAGTTTACCTTGAGCTGATGCTCATCTTTAAGAGTTTAGACAAAACCCAGGTATGGTCAAGCATTGTGGGCAAGCCCATACTTGCAAACAGAGAGTGAAAAATTATAGTTCGAGGCCAGCCATGGCTACATAGCAAGACTATCTCAAAGAAAACAAAGTCTAGACTAATGCTGATACTAATCTGTGATGATGAAAACATGCTATATTTTCAGTCTGTGATGATAAACACATTCTATATTTTCAGTCTGTGATGATGGACACATCCTACATTTTCAGATGCTTTCATTGTCTAGTTCAATAGCCAGTAACCACATTCGTGCAGTGAGTACTTCAAATGTGGACAGAATGGTTATTAAATTTTTCAATGTAATTTATTTTTTATTACTTTACACTTAAATTTAAATAGCCACAAGTACTAATGGCCACCACATTGGATAGCCCAACATTCTAGACTACCAAGTCATGCAAACTAGAATCCATACTCTAAATGTGCACAGCCATTATTGATCCCCAGTAAATATGAACATAATAAATAATATTTATTTCACATAGAGAATGGACATAGAGTTCAAGAGCAGCCTTGGCATTTAATAGGTGCTTTTTATCTGTCACAGTAGTAATCGGTTGGCTAATTTCCGGTAACCTTGCAGGAATATAAACCCCATGCAGGCGGCGACTTTCTTATCCAATTATCCATCCTAGCATTAGCCGTGTTTTACTTAGCTCTTCATTACCGTGACAGAAACACCTGAGGAAACAGCTTCCAGGAAGAAAGGTTTGCTTGGGCCCGTGGTCGCAGAGGATCCAATCCATACTTCTGGGTTGGAGGGAAGCAGATTATCAGTACAGGGAGCGTGTGTGAAGCAAAGATGCTCACCTCATGACAACTGGCAAGCTGAGAGTGAGGGGCAGATGCTGATGTAAGAGTCAAGGGAATGCGCTCCATGACCTTTCTCCCTCATTAGGCCCCCTCCGCTCAGTTGGACCACTTTCCCATGTTGCCACACGCTAGTGATGAAATGTTTAACACGCGGCTTTAAGGGGCAACTCAGACCCAAACAATTACAGCATACTATGCATCCTAGGCACTCCCGAGCATTTCCTGAGAGGAATTAGGATAACGAGATGGACTAAAGCAAAGCCAGTAAGATGATTGCCACCCTCCCTGTTCCTACTCGCCCAGTGCCTTCTACCTGACCTGCGCGTAGGGGCAACATTGTCTGGCTGCACTTGAGATACCACAGGAAATAGAGCTACAGAACTTATGTGAGTATTGCTTGTCCTATTAGAGAGACTAGGCAAGCATGAGAACCTGAGTTCAAATCCCCAGCACTCATATTAAAATCAGGCACCCGTGTGCCTGTAACCTCAGCATTGAGAGGCAAAGACGGGAGGAACACGATCACTCCCTGGCCAGCCACCTTAGCCAATAATAAGCTTCCAGTTCAGTGAGAAGCCCTTACTGAGGCAGTGAAGTGACAGAGAAGGACACCCACATCTGCTCTGACTTCCACATGCTCATACATGGCACACACATCTACACTTGACCTCCAAATGCATGCATAGAAGTGGGCACACACACACAAACTCACTTGTGTTCATCACACAAACATACATCAAACAACAAACGAACACACACACAACACACAGAAACTGATTTTTATGAAAATTCAGACTAATTTTCAATTTTAATTTAAAGTAGAAGATAATTATTTGAGTAGTTCTATCCTGAATTGCCTCATTTATGACTATAGAAATAAAGTTTCCATGACCACACTGGTGTGTTCACAAGGCATCTGAAGAATATGGAGACAGAAAAAAAAACATTTTAATGCAGTTTGTTAGTTGTTTTCTAGCAAGGACCCCAGTCCAAAATAGGTAAATTATGGACTATAGTTGCTGGTATAAGGGCAAGAGCACTGCTGGCCCTGTATTTTTAGAGTCTGGACAGTGTGTTATTTAGTTATTATACACTTGTACCCACTGCTTAAAAATTACAGTCATTTCACATGAAAACCCATCTGGAGACTGAGTGTGTTGTTTGAGAATGCGGCTGACCTGTTGTACAGCAATGCTGAGCTCACGCAGCTTTCCAGACTTGCTGTCCTATAGACAGCAGGGTCCGATCGCGTCCTGATGCAGTCAGGTTGATTTCTGAAAGCGACACTCATTGGCTGCTGCTCCAGCAGACTCCTGGAGCTTTCTCTTTCTCTCCCCTTCTTCCTTCCCTGTCCCTTGTTTTTCTCAGTCCTGGGATGGATGGTATTGAACCTAGAGCCTTCTCTCATTTCTGTGACAGAAGACCTGACAAAGACCCCTTAAGGAAGGAAGGGTTTTTCTCAGCTCATGATTCTAGTCCGTCAGAGCAGGAAGCTGCCTTGATGGTAGGGACATGACACAGCTGTCACATTATGCCATAGTCAGGAGACAGGGAGAAATGAATGTTGGCGTTCAACCCACTTTCTCTTTTGTATGCAATCCAGGACCCCACCCCACTGAACGGTGCCACCCACAGTTAGGATGGGCATTCCTGCCTTGTTTAATTTAATCTAGATAATCTCTCACAGACATGGCTGGAGACCTGTCTCTGTGATGATTCCAGATCCTGGCAAGTTAACAATATCAACCATCATGCATGCACTAAGCCAGAGCTGCTCCACTGAGCTGTGTTCCCAGCCTTCAGGAAACATTCCTGTCTACTGATGCTTTACCTACACAATGGCCTCGGCTCCTAATGCAGCCTGCAGTGAAAGCAAAACCCAGTGCACCATGGTTCAAACATGGCCACACAGCAGGGGTGAAGGCAAGAAGTGGTTGAGACTATTGGAAGAGGACCGGTGTTATGATTGATGGCATGGGGGAGGTGACCCTGGCAGATTCCATGGTGGGTGGGAGACAGACAGACACATCATGCAGAGTTTGGATATAGAGTTTATTTAGTGGGTATTGGGAGGGTATACGCTTAAGGGGGTATGGGGAAGAGAGAGAAAGAGAGAGAGGTAGAGAGAGAAAGAGAGAGAGAGAGAGAAGAGGAGAGGAGAGGAGAGGAGAGGAGAGGAGAGGAGAGGAGAGGAGAGGAGAGAGGAGGAGAGGAGAGGAGAGGAGAGGAGGGGGGAGGAGGAGGCAAAGGCTACCTCTTCAGAAGAACTGACAGGAAAAGGAAGAGAGAAGGCATAAGATCAACTTCCCATAACAGGAATGGGGAGATTGGGAGTGGCCAGAGCTTGTCTCTTAAATCAACAGGGTACCCAGGTGACAGTGCAGGCCAACATAATTATAATTATAACATCAGGGACATGGGAAGTAGCAAAAGTAACTAAGCTGCCTTTGGCAAGAATGTAAAACTGGGTCAGTTTTTTAGTTTGCAATCACCCGTGTGGGAGAACCTCTGGCCCTGCACTTAACTCCTCACTTAAGGCAGCAAGGGTAGCATAAAGAATCTGGACAAGCCTTAGAGATGTAGTTTCTACAGGATAAGGCCTCTGTATGGAAACATCAAGGGAAGTCAGGCAGATACTTCATGTTGAAGCTATGCTGAGCAAGCTGGCGGCTGCTGTCCTAAAGTGTTGAAGTCATCTGGGGCAGTAACATCAAGAGAAAAACAAAAATAACAAAAAAAAAAAACAAAAACCAGCATACTGAGATAAATTCAACATGAGGTTAAGAACCTCTGTGGAAGACCATATTCCTTGGTGAATAGAAACGGCTTTCTCCCAACCGGCAGCTACAAAGTCTGTGGACCTCACAGCTGGATGCCACTCTGACCTTCATCTCCCATCACAGTACTGGCTCTCCAAGGCCGCCATAGTCCTGCCAAGACAACTGTGTGATGGAATCACCAATTCTGGGAAATCTTGGCCTGCTCCTGACCTGACAATCAGTGTCCTTCGGTCCTCAACAGCCCCTGTGTTCCTAGTTTCGCCAGTGTCTGACCAGAGTTGGGGTTCTCTTCCTGGCCTCTGCCTGAATGTTTAAGGTCTGATGCTATCCACCAATATCACACTCTATAGGTCCTTGGCTAATCCCACCTAGTGGCTTAGCTAGCCAATGTCCAGACTCGAACACTTTCTACTTTGCTGTCTCTTGGTTTCAGGGAATTCTAATCTGTGTCTTGTTGGGTGGGTACATTTTTGCCTCATTCCAGTGAGTTACATTCTAATAATGGAAGAATTGTAGAATTGTGCCCTTTATGTATTATCCCAATGGAGCATGAATTCTAATTGGTCTTAATAATAAAAACCCAAAGTCAGATATCAGGGTAAATGCTAAAAGATCAGAGAGACAAAGGAGCAAACCATAGCCACCTCTTACCTCGCCAACTTCTTGACCAAAAGGGGGCCAAACTCTTGTCTCCACCCTGCCTTATCACTCATAGAACCCAGCCAGGACAAGCTCAATAGAGGCCCAAGTATCAGTGGTTTACCCTAAGGCAATACCTGATTCCAAGAAAGACCACAAACTGAGACCACCCACATACCGCCAAGGAACAGACCATCCAAAGGAAATTCCTAATGTTCCAACCACTGTCGATAGGATCACCCACCAACACACAACCATTGCTTTTTGCCAGGACACCCCTAGAGAAATGTCAGCCAATCAGAGGTCATAAACCTTAGAAATCCCTCACCCCAACCTCTGCTGTTATGAAAAACCCCACCCCAACTGAGCTCGGGGCTCTCTGATTGTGCCAATGTGTTGAACACATGGAGTCCAAGTTTGAACTTGAGTAAGAGTAAAGGCTCTTTGCTTTTACACACAGACTCATTCTCCTAGTTGATTTGGGGGGGACTTTGTGATCTGGGCATAACACTCCCCTGCCAGCTATATCATTTCCTGTTTCCTCCTCCCAGGTGCTAGGATTAAAGGTGTGTGCCACCACTGCCTGGCCTCTATGGTTTACTAGTGGCTTAGCTCTGCACTCCGATCTCCAGGCAAGCTTTATTTGTTCAAGCAAAAATGAGATATCACCACATCCCAATCTGTTCTTGTGAGGCTTGGAATCTGGAAATACATCTAGAAAAGACCATCCTAGATGTCAGCATATCAGTGTGGGTCCAATCCTCTTCCCACTTATCAAATTACTAGCCACACAGGAAGTCAGTATCTTCACTACCAAGGGCTCCAGAAAAGTACTGCAGCCAAGCCTTCTGGGCAAAACAGTAGCACCAGCCCATGACCTCATTAAGATTTCGTTCCTTGTGTGGCTTGAGTTTGCTGAGGAAGGAGCAGTGGAGGGCTAACACAGGGGCCGTCCAAGCCAGGCACACTCTCCATCTTACTTCTGTCCTGAGTATCAGGTGTGGAAAGAAGTCTCCTACTTTGAGGTGCTTCTGGGGGTCTTTCTTGCCCTTGAGGACACCAACAACATCTCATTAATCTTCATGGCAAAAGGCAGAATGTGGCGTGCAGTAACAGCTTCGTTTATGTTTGGTAAGAATCAACAGCTGTGTGCAACTCCATGCTGGCTCTCCCAATTAAGTATGCCTTCAATTAATATCATTTGAACTCAATTATCATTAACAAAGGTTAGGGGGACCTTTCCAAAATGTTGGCTTGGGAAACTGAAAAATTTTTAAAGTAATTTTTAAAATTTAAAAAATTTTGAAAGTGATTATTCACCTTCCATTTAGATAACACATAATCTTTGCCCAAAACCCCTTAATTTAGGTCCCATCAAACCGAATGGCAAAGCTCCCTTTTTCAAAGCTAATGTCACCAGTCCACACCGCTTCAACATTATTAGTTTGTTGTTTAGGAGACAGAATCTCAGATCCAGCTGAGGCTGAGAGCAACCAATTGGATGTAATTGACTACAAATTTTCATTTGGACAAATTTCAAATATTTTTCTAAAAATGAGGTTATTTTCTTCTAACATGGACAAGAAATTGCATCTTCCATCCAGCAGTAATTCTGATGCCTACATTGGAATCTTGAGTAATAAGTGCATTTGGTTCTTTTTCCTTTGATGGGAAGCACTTAGGTAGGAAGGGGCTTATTTTGGCCATAGTTTGGGGAGAAGCAACTCATAATGTGGTGGGGGGCTTGGAGGGGGGAAGGCATGGTGGGGGGAGAAGCTGAGACTCCTTGTGTCCTCATATCTTGAAAAGAAGTAGAGACCAGACCAGAAATGGGACTGGGATAAAAATCCTCAAGGACATCATCCCCATGACTCACTTCCTCTGGTAACCTCCATCTTCCAAAGTGGAGCAACAGCTGGTGACACAGTATCCAGACACTTGAACCTCTGAGTGGCATTCAGCATGCAAACCAAAGTGACAACTCAGATAAGTGACTGAGTATGCAAATACCTGCTTGAGATAGAGGTCATGTACTCCTCACCTTCTTAGCCCTTCAGACTGTGCTCACAGGACCTGCTGCAGATTAGCGGAGCCAGCACCCAGCCTAAAAGATCTGTTCCACTTTTCCCCTATGCCAACCCAGTGTCCTGAATATTGTCCCAGACACAAGAAACTGACAAGACACTTTGCAGACCTATTGATGGCAAGGCCTTCATTCGGTCAGAGTCTTGATGACCTCCCAGGGCAGACTGACTCCAGACAAAACTGTAACTATGTCCAAGATTGTCCTTGTGTCTCCACCATCACTGCACGTTTTCCCACATCCTCCGCAGCATCTCCGTCCTGTGAACACACCCTGGATCCCCAGACCTGCAGGTGGACCTCCTCCTTTCTCTGCTCACTAGACAAGATTGATGCACGGATGTGAGGGATTGGATTTAATATTCTAAAAAGTATTCCTGAGTTGGGCATGTGGCTCAGTGGTAGAGCATTTGTTTAGCAAGCATGGGCCCATGAGTTCAGTTCCTAGTATCACAAGAAAGGAAAAGAGTGTTTTCAAAGAACGAAAATGAGGTACAGAGGTGGGGAGTGGGGTGTGGAATCATGTGTATGTGTTTATATTTGAGCATATGGAAGGACTCAGTGCCTTCATATACAACAAATGAGCCCTAAATCTCTTCCTGCAGGAGCATTGCATGGCTGTGATGTCAGCCTTGATTACATGTTGGAGTCACTTGGAAAGGGTATGAACCCTGCTGGTGTCTGGGACTTGCTCCAGCCTAGGCAACCAGACTCCCCAGCCGCTGCTGGCATCGCAGAACACTCGGGAGTCTGGCATTGGCAGAGGTGGCACAGTTTTGAAGGAAGAACTTGTTTTTGTCATATTCTAGTATCTTTTTCATAAAAAGAGATGGCGATTCCAATCTTAACACCACATGTTTGGCCAGCAGGCATCTGTCCAAAGAAGGGGCTCGGTAACATTGATTCCTTACTGAAGGAGGCCCCCATGCTGGACCAGGCTTCCTCCCAGACCCTGGATTAGGCACAAACCCCACCCAAACACCTGTTTCCAGAGAGATCCTTTATTAAGGATAGAAAGGGAAGAAAAGTTAAAGTGGCTGCTTTCTGGCTCAGGCAGAAAACAGCAGCAAATGACCTTGCAGGTGTCGTTCTAAGAAAAGAAAGGGGAGGTCTGTGTTAGAGGGGCTAGGATGCGGTGGTAAAGGAGATAGGGGGATGAGGGAGAAGGGGAAGAAGACAAGGGAAAGGAGGAAGGGCTATTTTCTCCAGAGGGACAAGGGACTGCCTCTGGATAGAGGAGACAGATGTGCACACAGGGAAACGGTGGTTTATAAAGGTAAATATGTCATATTGTGTTAGGATGAGGTGTTTAATTTTAATTGGACATGTTAATTAGGTGAACCAAAGGGGGCTTTTGATTACTGGACTTTGGCAGTCAGCCTCAGGAGGAGGAAGTGGCCAAATAAGGGAATAGACCTTGGTGACTACCTTTAGGAATGTAATCTAATGGTTTTTAGTTAGGCAGAGGATAGGCAGAAGGGCACGGCCTGCTAGAGGCTTGTGCTCAAGTGGGCTTACGTCCCTTCACTTCTTCCTAGTCTGTCAGGAATCTAAGGCAGAAATTACACATTAGAAGAACCAAGTACCATGTTCGGCTCTTTCTAAACAACAGCTACTTCTCTTTTTAAAGGAAAAAAACTTCCTTTGACAGTCCTTGAACCATCCAGAACAACTCCTCTTTTTTTTTTTTTTTTCGAGACAGGGTTTCTCTGTAGTTTTGGAGCCTGTCCTCGAACTAGCTCTTGTAGACCAGGCTGGTCTCGAACTCACAGAGATCCGCCTGCCTCTGCCTCCCAAGTGCTGGGTTTAAAGGCATGCGCCACCACCGCCCAGCTTAAATATTTATTTATTTACTATGTATACAATATTCTGTCTATATGTCTGCAGGCCAGAAGAGGGCACCAGACAGAACAACTCCTCTTGACTCCAAGCCACCCTCATACCTTAACAACTTTTAACCTCACCCCAGAGATGGTTGGGATAAAGCCTGGGGATTGTGTGTGTGTATGTGCGCACATGCACATGCACACACATGAGCACACCGGTATGCACACACATGGATGTAGAGACCAGGGAACAATTCACAGCCATCCACCTTGTTTAGGAACAGAGTCTCTCGCTGAATTTGGAGTTCACCAAGTAACAGTTTCCTCTGAGACTGTAACAGTCCACACTGCTAGGGCGTGTAGATGCTCTCCTTTAATTCCAGCACTCAGTAGGCAAAGGAAGTTGAATTTCTGTGAGTTTAAGGCCAATTTGGTCTACAGAGCAAATTGCAGGACAACCAGGATTACCCAGAGTGACCCCGTCTCCACAAAACCAAATCAACCCCTCCCCAAATATTCTCTTATAGGAAGTTCCTTAACAATTCAAAGTAGTTTCAGAAACAGACCAGATTCACTAGGCCCCTCCCTGCCAGAGTAAGCAATAAAAAGTTAACAGAAGGAAGTTGAACTGCAAAGAAGACTCTCACACAAGCAAAGCTAAAAAAGAAAAAAAAAATACCTGGCAGAGGTTTAGATCACCTGGGCACCTGGGAAGGACGCTCTCCAACCTGTGCAGCTGCCTGCAGGCTGCAGTGGGCTCCAGGTTCCCAGCTGTGTGAGCTGTCACTCACGCTGGGGTGGACTTTGGTGATGCAGCTGCGTTGGAGTTATTTCTGTTCCTGTAAGCAACCCCTCACCCATATTCCTGTAAGTAATCCCAATAACAATCCAGCTGGACCTTGGTGGTCTCTGTACTCTGGTCTGTTGTGGGCTCCCTATCTGGGGTGAATAGGTGTGTGTGTTGCATCTCCACAGGAAAATTTTTGTTACACACCAACTAGGCTGGCTGGCGATGAAGTCCTAGGGAATCTATCTGCCTGCCTCTCTGGTGCCGTGATTTAAAACACACACTATCATGACTGTCTTCTGTGGGATCTATGGAGTGAACTCAGGTCAATGCATTTGCAAGGCTAAGCTTCCCACCCAGCCCATGGGTATTAGTATTTTTGAAGAGGTTTCTAAAGTAAGTTAAAGAATAAATCCAATGGTCCAAAACTAGATTTATCTTCCAGCTCTGCCTCTTACAACATGACCTTAGACACGGCCCACAAATTGCCCCACATTGAAAGTGGAGATGTCATTTAACTTACAGCCATATGGATACAATGTAATGTAAGTTAGAGACTTTTAAAGTCACAAAGCTCTGGGTGAGTTCAGCTTTTATCATTTTGAAGATGTGAGACTTCCAGGCTAGTTGTATAAAGGTGCACAGCTTTTCCAAGATTCTCTAGTACTTGGAGAAGGATGGAGGAAAACACCAATGTGCCCAATGGCGAATGGTTAGTGCTTATTTCTGCCACACAGTGTCTCCTTCCCCGGTGGCTTCCTCCTGTCCTACAAAACTCCCCCACCGGCTGGGCTTGGCGCGAGCGTGGAGCAGTTCGCTATTCTGCTCACGCCGTTCTGGGCATCAGGTTTGATTTAGCTGCCAGAGCAGTAGGGTGCTGGGATATTTTCAAGCCTTCAGCCCTTGGCACTGCAAAGCAGCCTGAATGTCAGCCAAGAAAGGGATTGAGATGTGAGTTAGCCTTGTGTCCACAAACGCCATTCCTTACTCCGATAATAAGGGGGAACAATGAATGTGATGTTGAGACTCACCTTTGTGATGCGTTTTAAATATCAAGAAAGATGAAATGGGAAGCTTCAGAAATGCTTCTCCTCCCCGCTCCCCTTGGCGTTCAGATGTTCTCTGTCTACTGCAGCCCCACAATGTTCCAATGTGTCTTTACTCAGTGGTTCTCAGTCTTGTCCTATCATTTGGGGGTTTGGGAGAAACCAGCACCTCAAGCCTGATTCCAGACATGCTAGTACTTGTTGACTCAGAATCTAAATATTAGGACTAGGAAGAGCCGGGCGGTGGTGGCGCACGCCTTTAATCCCAGCACTCGGGAGGCAGAGGCAGGCGGATCTCTGTGAGTTCGAGACCAGCCTGGTCTACAAGAGCTAGTTCCAGGACTGGCTCCAAAACCACAGAGAAACCCTGTCTCGAAAAAACCAAAAAAAAAAAAAAAAAAAAAAAAAAAAAAAAAAGGACTAGGAAGACGGCTCAGTTGGTAAAGCTCTTGCCTGGGTTAGATTCCCAGAACCCATGCAAAAATGCTGGCCTGAGAGCACCCCCACCTATCCATCGGACCCTGCAAGCTACAAGTCCCACTCCACCCCCAAACACTCTTACTCCCCCACCCCACAACCTCAGTGGAACTCTGAAACACAGCCTGCTACTACACAGAGAGGACCAAGAGGTGAGAGACCACCCACCTGGCCAGACACCCCACTCCCTAGGCCCTCCATACCAGGACAAAACCCCACCACCCACACCTGCCTCAGCTTCTCTAGCCAGCTAGCAGGCAAGTTTCTTGCAGGTAGGTTGCTCCAACACCCTAATCCCATCCATCGGACCCTGCAAGTTACAAGTCCCTCTTCGCCCCCAAATAGTCCTATTCCCCCACTCCGTAACCTCAGTGGAACTCTGAAACACAACCTGCTACTACACAGAGAGGAACTCTGAAGCACAGGCTGTGACTGCACAGAGTGAACCAATAGAGTGAAACAGACCAAGAAAGCAAGGCAAGAGAGAGGGTCAAGAGAGACCTCAGTGGCTCCCTGAGACACAGACCGCGACAGTACAGAGCAGACCAAGAACAGTTCCCAAAGACACAGACAGCCACTGCAAAGATTGAACCAAGATGCAAAGACACTGCCAGCACCAATTGGAGGAAGAGATGGGTAGGCACCAATGCAAGAATTCATCCAACAACCTAAAAAATGACATGGTAACACCAAAACCCAGTGGTCATACAACAGGAAGACTTGATCATCCTAACCCAGAAGAAGCAGAAGAAAATTATTTTAAACGTAACTTTATGAAGATGATGGAGACCTTTAAAGAGGAAATGAAAAATTCCCTTAAAGAAATGGAGGAAAAGACAAAAAAATTGGAAGGACTCAATAAATCTCTCAAAGAAACACAAGAAAACCAAGAAAAAGATGATCAAACAGGTGAAGCAAACAGTTCAAACCTTAAAAACTAAAATAGAGGCAATAAAACACAAACAGAGAATTCTGGATGTGGAAAATCTGAGTAAATGAATGGGAACTACAGAGGCAAGCATAACCAACAGAATACAAGAGTTGGAAGAGAAAGGGAGTGATACCAGGATAGAGAGAACGACAGAGAGAGAAGGAGAGAGAAGAAGATGGGGGACAGAGTATTGCCTCTTCAGAAGGGGGCTGCTGAAGGAAGCCCCTAGCAGGAAGAGGGAGATTGGGAGTGGGTGGAGCTTGTCTCTTAAAGGGACAGGGTACTGACAGGGAAGGCCAGCATAGTCATAACACTGTTCTTTTTTTTTTTTAAGATTTATTTATTTATTATGTATACAGTATTGTCAGTATTCTGTTTGCATGTGTGCCTACAGGCCAGAAGAGGGCACCAGATCTCCTTATGGATGGTTGTGAGCCACCATGTGGTTGCTGGGAATTAAACTCAGGACCTTTGGAAGAGCAGTCAGTGCTCTTAACCACTGAGCCATTTCTCCAGCCCCATAACACTGTTCCTAACAGATTCCCTACAAATAGACCTGAGAGGGAAGTGTTGCAAGAGACACAGGAGATGAAGACAACGGCAGTCAGCATCTTCACTGACAAGGATCATTACCCAGAAGCCAGAGAAAGATTTCATCTACAGATTTCTGGTAACCCTGGAAACTCGCTTCTGTAGCAAGGGCTACAAGTCCTCCAAGGGCAGTGTGAAGATTAGAAATGTAATTAGAGAAAGGCTAACGGAGAAGCCACTGTGGAAGTCAATTGCCCTCGCATCTATGAGCCCTCCTCTGCAGGCGATGCCCCAGGGCAAGATACTGCATCTGGGTCAGCCAAACATCCAGGTCAAGGTTGGCTAGCATTGCCTCCAGGATCCTGCACAGTTGTCCTGCCTGATCAAACTTCAGGTACCACCGGTGTTATGCCCAGATCACAGAGTCCCCCAAACACCAACAAGGAGACCAGATCCTGCACATAGAAGCAAAGAGCCTCTTTGTGTGTCCAGTGCACTGAAGTGATTGAAGAGCCGTTAGTTCAGTTAGGGTGAAGTTCTTATAATAGCAGAGGATGGGGTAAGGGATTTCTAAGGCTCAGGACCCCTGATTGGCTGCATTTGTCTAGTGGTACCTGGTGAAAGGTGATAGTTGTGTGCTGTGCTGAGGGACGACACACATAGTTTCAGACTGGACACGCACAAGTAGTTTGTGTGAAGGAGACAGGAATAGCCTTGTGAGGCTCCCTGGCAGGCTGGCCCAAGCACCAGGGAGTCACCTCACTAGCAAGACAGTGTGTGCTCAGGAAGCACAGTCCATGCAAACCTGTGAAAGGAAATCTTTCTCGGGAACGACAATGTGCTAACTAGTTACCACTTAGCTTTCTTCTGAGTTAGTCTATCCAAAGGTTATTCAAGTGCTATCCTGAAACAAATATCCTATGGGAAATTTTTCAAAATCTGCCCTGCTGAACTCTTGGGAAGTTGTGGGTTCCTCTACCCAATGAAAACTGAGCAGAAGGGATGCCAAGAGCTAGAAAGGAGTTTCTCATCTCTCTTTCCCTCTTCTCAATGACAGAAAATGGTCCAGCAAGAGGTGGGTGCATCAAGCGTGCACCTAGCTGTGGGCCCGTGTTAGAAATAGAGCTCAGAAATTAATATAAACTGAGAGAGAGAGACAGAGAGACAGAGAGTGAGTTGGGAGTCTCATTTGTTATTATGGCATGCTTGTCTTACGTGCCCTGGAACCTGTCTTTGTGAGTGTCCAGTCTGAAACACGGTACAGGAAACCAGCAATCAATGACTCCTGTCAGTCTCTGCACTTTCAGTGTGATAGTGAAAATCTGGGCCACGAATGCTTGCACTCTCCTCCTAAACCTAATTAGAACATTAGCTAGCATTTATCATGAGAACAGTACATGAGCGAGGCTAGAGGTTAAGAGTGCTTGCTGGGCAAATTCAGAAAGACAGGTCACAGACACACAGTCGCACAGACACAGTGCCTGGTTTGATCCCGGCCCCAAAGCACTATGGTCCCCTACCAGTCACGAAAAGGCTACATGTTCTTCAGTGATTTCAGGGCATGTGTGTTGCTGTGTTCTCGGTCCCTCTGTTCCATCTCTCTTAACACATTAAGGACCTTAACACAATCTAACACCCTAGCACCCTACATCACAACAGGGTCCTCCTCCCCCTGACTTGAACAAACTGAACCACTATAGGAGATGGTTATGAGGGAATCTCAATATCTGGCTCTCTTTTGGACTTTATGTAATGAAATCATCCGCTCAGCCCTAATTAGGCCACCTACTTGTCTAGAGAATTACCAGACACTTACACTTGCCTGAAGATTGAATTCTTGTAACGCAGCCATGACGGTTAGAGGTGTTTCTGGCTGTCAGGTGTCAGTTAGAGGTGTTACCAGCTGTGTCAGGTGTTCTTCAGGTATGAATTTTCGTTTCTTCTCCCTTTCACTCTTTCAACCACGAAAATGAGGTGGCAAGGTTAAAGGATGCTGGTGTGGACTCTGGGAAAGACAACTCTCATAAGACAGCATCCCCGTGTGATCGTGGGAAGGTCTTTCCTCTCTCAGGACTTCATCTCATCTCTAAATCTGGAATAACCGCCCAGAGCCTTCTGGCAAGCGTGAGGAGTCTGACTCCAAGGAAACATTCCACAGATGAGAACTATACCTCATTACTGCATTCATCAAGCCCTAAACAATAATATGTTAGTGGAGGCTCCTTCATTAACTAATGTATTAAAAGTGTGTGCATGTGTGCTCCCCAATTGCCCAGCTCCAGGAGACTATGATACCTTGAACTGATAAACTCCTATTTGCCATTTAACTGGTTACCAAATGGCCTGGAACACAATAAACGTTCAATACAAATGATAAAATAATGAAGAAACGGGTTTTAAGTGAGGTTGCTCAAACAATTCACCACAAGTTATTCTTTCTACTTTCTCCACATTGCTCCCTTTCTGTTCTGTGTCAATCCTGGGCTCGCTTGTGGAAACTATCAGATGATAGAAGGAGTGTGTGTGTGTATGTGTCTCTGTGTGTGTGTGTCTGTGTCTGTGTGTGTCTCTGTGTGTGCATGTGTGTTATCACCCAGGCACACATAGCACCCTGAGCTGTTCAGAAGACGATTGTCACATCAAACAAAATATGCTTCAAACTCATCCTACTGAGCTGTGCATCTGCACCTGTGTGGTCATTAATGTTCATTTCTTTTTAAAAACTTTTTATTTCTATTTTATGTGCATTGGTGTTCTGCCTGAATGTACATTTGTGTGAGGGTGTTGGATCCTCTGGGACAGGAGTTGCAGATAGCTGTGAGCTGCCATGTGGGTGCTGGGACTTGAACCTCTGAAAGAACAGTCAGTGAGTGATCTTAAATGCTGAGGCATATCTCCACCCCCATATGTTCATCTTCTTTACTGGTCAATGCCCCAGGGGTTCAGAAGTGAGCTGGCCTTTTCTGCTCTGATGGCTGCTAAGGACTGTTTGTCAGGGGTACACAGGTAACCAGCAAAAGTTACAGCCATACAGTGTTTTAAATTAGACACAAAATCAGAATAAAAATTTCAAAATGTAACCAACACTGCCACTTGTATTTAATTTTGCAGCATGCAGGGGTTTGTTCTTGGGCAGCTAACAGATCTTTCCTTACTTGACCCCATTCTGTCTAGTGCCCAGTGAAACCCCTACTTGGATGTTCTGTTATATTACAGTGGGATCTATGTTTCTCCAAAGCTTGAGACTGGATTCAGAGATTTATAGGAGCATCGGGGTCCAGCAATTGATGAAATCTTTGTCAGCCAAGACTTCATGCTGAAGTTCTCCAGAGATCCAGAATAGTCGTTCTCCCGTGGGTGTGTTCTGTGAGGGCAACATGGGGTTTTGCAGTGGCAAGCTGTTCCGTGGCAACCTGCCTCAGAGTCCCCAGATGAGTAGGTAAAAAAGGCTGATGTTAGGGTCCGCTGCAGAGGGGGTGGGTCAGAATTTCAGAGAGAAGCTCCCAGATTAATCTTCCACATACTAAACTGTGAGAATCTCTGGGGTTGATTAGAGACATGGGTCTAGACTTACATGGAGTCTAGTCTGTATTCTTCCTGACCTCGGGCCAGTGTCTAACCTCCCCAGACCTTAGCATCCCACCTACACATCTGAAAAACTGCTTTCATACATTGAAGATAAAATGAAGCCAAGGATTAGGCATGGACAGCATGATTCTCTCTTTGGCATACCAATCCCAGGGATCTTGTTAAAATGCAAATTTGGAGTCAGCGGATGTGAATCTGGGCCTCGGATGAACTTTTCCTAGTAAGTCTCTGGTAAAGCCAATGCTGCGGTCTTCATCTGCACTTTAGGTAATTACTGGGTCCATCACAAGACCCTAACGATGGTTATCTCTTTCATTACTCATCTGAGGAAGATGGATAGAACATGGGTACTGTTTATTTTTAGCTTGTCTTTTTAAAAATGCAAATTCTTAGGCTCTTACTTAGAAAACACTGAGGAGTACCCCAGGCAGAGCCCAGGAATCTACATCCTTAAACTGTGTCCCAGGATGGGCACCCAGAGGCCCTGCAGTAATTAGTATATCATGTGAATATTGTCTGGCAACCAGTGAGAGGCTCCCCAGGGTCTCCCTACTAAAACCTCTCATTCACCATGGTGCCTGTCTACAAGGTTCCTGCCAGAGTCACCATATCAAAAAAGAAGGAAAGTTTTATCCCCAGACCTCAGACTGCTCTGGACCCTCTAGCAATTGCATGGCGTCTCCTACACCCCTCTGATCCTTACCACACAAAGGAAAAGGAGGTTACAAGGCGCCAACATCAAGCACCTCCAACCCCATTGTTTGCCAGCTGTGGGGTCTCAGAGGTGATGTTTGCACTCTGTGCCTCAGATGCCCCGTTCATAACACAGGAAAGCGCCCAGTCTGTTTCCTCACAAGCATGCTAGCTCGTAAATTGTCCTGTTGCTTCAGGATCTTAGGTCTCAGCAGAAAAGGAACAAGCCTTCCATTACACATGAAAGAGAGAGATGGGTACAAAGGCAACAAAACAAAGAGCTAAACAGTGTCCATACTTTTTTGTAAACCTGGCTCATTAAAAGCAGTGGCTCAGTGGTTAAGAGCACTAGCTGTTCTTCCAGAGGTGCTGAGTTCAAGTCCCAGCAACTGTATGATAGCAGTTCACAACCATCTATAATGGAGTCTGATGCCAATAGAACAATGATACATAAAATACATAATACTTTAAAAAAAAAAAGCAATGTCATTCCAGTTGAGGTGGTGTACTATTTAATCCCCAGGACTCAGGAGGCAGGTAGATTGCTATCAGTTCAAGGCCATCCTGGTCTTGAAACACAGCCAGTTTCAGGCCAGTTAGAGCTATGGTTAGAACCTGCTTCAAAACAAAAACAGTGGGCTTGAAAGATGGCTCAGCAGTCAAAAACACTGACTGCTCTTCCATAGACCCAGGTTGGATTCCCAGAAGCACACGGTAGCTCACAGTCATCCATAACTCCAGTTCCAGGAAATCAGATACTCTTTTTTGGTCTCTGTGGGCACCAGATATGCATGTGTGGTACACAGAAATGCAAGCAAAACACTCACATACATAAAATAAAATAATAAGAAAAATCTAAAAACAAGCAAAAGCAATGATGGCGAACACACTCTTGGACCTGCCAGGCCTCCTTAGCCTTATTCCCCAGGGAAAGGGGAGTGGACTCTCCACCCTCAACGCAGGACAATCAGACGCGATAGGGAGTCAAGTCAAAGCAGCAACTCAGTTTATTACTGTGAGTGTCAGCTTATATACCTTAAGCGACATCGTGTGATGTGAGGGTACCTCCAGCCAATGAGAGACAGCCAAGCCCTCCCTCTGGCTGGAGGGGCATCTACCTAGATTTTGCTGTCTCGTCCCCACTTGGTAGCTTTGAGACTATCCTTCAAACTCAAGCCAGGCTTTTCTCTGTCCTACAGGCCTCGAGGTACAGGCCCTGAGATAATTTTGGCCCAACAGGACCCTAGCTCCAAATCACAGCCATCAAAGCTTTCCAAGTGTATTCACAGTCTGGAGTAGTAACACTCACTCATCAAAGTACCATAAAAGGACACAGTTAAGACCAGAGTTGATTGCCTTGGGCAGAGCTTCTGGCATGTGGCCAGTCACCTGTGTATTTTGTACAAATGATAAATAGATAGATGATAGATAAATAGACAGACAGACAGACGGATAGAGATAGATAGATAGAATGCAGATTCTGGCATTCAGCATCCCTATGTGTTCTCAGAAGACAGCCAATCTTCTAGAGCATACATTGGACTTCAAGCTGTTAAACCTGGAGGTTCAGGCTGCTCAAGCCCTACACCAGCACTGTTGGGGACCAGGGAGAAAAAAGATATCTCGGCATACTTTAACCACCTCTGCCACAGCAGGTGACCCTAACTCTTTCCATCCAGAAGCATTGTTTGTGCCGCGCAGACACCGCCAGTGCTTATGAGCACACAGGTGGAGGACAAGGAAACAAACCCCAGCTGCACATGTGCGGAGCTGTTCTGCGAGGCACCTCCATCAGTCAGTACTGTGAGGGGAGGGGAGTACAGCGGAGGTAGATACACTGTTCTGTGAGCGGAACTCTGATGGGGAGCGAAGTGCATGTTGGGTCCACGGGAGGGGGTGAGGGGGGAGTGGAGGGTGTAGCGCAAAGATGGGGACAGACCACCGAAGTCTAGTACACCAGAAGCAAACTTTATTCCAGGAAAAAAAAAAATTTTAAAGATAAAAATAAATAAATCTCCATGGGACACAAAAAGCTTATCAGCTAGCTGATACCACATCCAGAGACGCGCTTGTAAGGCTGTGGCAAAGGACAGCTTTTGAACCCTCCCTTTTATAGGCAATAACAAAGGAATTTTTACAATCTTGAGGTGAAAGACACAAATTGCCCTTCTTTTGCCTTTCCATTAACAGGGTTTTTGCAGTTAAACTAGTGCTTGTATTTAGCCCATTGTTTCTCTCTAGTACTTGATGGTGGTGTTTATGGACAATATAAAACCAAAAAGTCAAAAGTCACCTCAGCTCACATCAATTGCTGAGTGGCCAGGGGGATTATCTTAGGGCTAAATCTCAGTTTGCAGAGCTGACCCTCAGTTTGCAGAGGGCCGCTTCAGTCTTGTAAACAGAGCTATGGGTTGTAAAACAAAGTAACCCACTGTTAAAAGTTAATTCTTAAACTGCTGAGAAAGTTGCTGACAGCCTGTTCTCGTTCTCCTTGGCTTACAACTTTATATTTCTTTTATTTCTACATTCTTATTTCTGGAATCTACATTTTTGTATTCTTATTCTTGGACCCTTCAGTACAAAGGTGGTAGAGACCGTGTTCTGTGAGCTGAGGGATCCATCCAACTTTACAGACCTGCACAGTTGCATTCACCTACAGGCCCCATCTTGGAGCAGAACAATATGAATGCCAGCTTCCAGGAGCTACACAAGATACCTTTCTTTTTTTATTTGCAGATGTTTAACAATGGTGTCAGCTCACCCTTCCATGAACTCCCCCAGGTAATTGACTTTATAGCAGTCTGCTATGGTGTGATATTCCTGCTCTACAGATTCATGGGACTGTTTATTTGATAGACCAGGAGTGTTCATTATACCACCCGAGTCTACCTGGACTCACGATGTAAATTTTAGCAAGACATATATCTACAAGGAAAGATTGTGCTTAAGAAACATTAGCAAGAAAGCCCAAGCAGGCTCAGCATCCAAATACTTATTCGTGTGACTATATTCTAACTGGGAATTTTTTTTTTTTTTTTTTTTTTGAGACAAGGTTTCTCCGTAGCTTTTTGGTTCCTGTCCTGGAACTAGCTCTTCTAGACCAGGCTGGCCTCGAACTCACAGAGATCCGCCTGCTTCTGCCTCCCAAGTGCTGGGATTAAAGGCGTGCGCCACCACCACCCGGCTTTTACTGGGACTTTTTTTTAAAGGGGGGAAATGAATAAATAGAACTGCATAAAAGTGTTTACTTCTTGTCAAACAATAAAAACAAAATTGAAAGACAAATGGGTGAGGTAGGAAAGACCTGGCACTTTAAACACAGATTTAGCACACAAAGAGCTTTCCCACAAAGGAGATAATCACAGTGGGAAAGTGGCTAAGGGAGACCACCTGTCAACTCACACACAATGCAGATAAAGAGGGTAGATCAATACATACACGATGATCCAAGTACCTCCAAGTGCAAATAAAAAGAAAGCATTTCTGGACCAGGATACAAGAGATAAACAATGTTAACAAAAACTATTTGAGTGAGGTTATGAGAAAATAGGCCTATTATGTGTACTGCTGGTGGGACTTTAAATTGGCCACGTGTGTCAAATATACCTTTATAATTCATAGCCTTGGAGTCAGTAATCCCAGCCATAGAAACCTACTCTGCGAAGATATTTGAAGCAGAGGATAAAGATGAACATTTATCCATTCTAGTGACGCTTCCTGAGTTTGTGTGTGTGTGAAGAATTCAGCTATGAGTTAGGGGTACAGGTAAGCATATGCAAAGATTTCTGATTTCAAGAAGCATATATTGTGTTTCAATTCAATGCATGGCAAATACTGTGTGAAAGTTCATGTATGCCTCCATGTGGGGTAACAGTTATAAGAAAAAGAAAAGCAGGTAAGGGTAATGGAAGATGGGGTGCACTACTCTTGAAGAGAGATTAGGTAAACCAAACCCGCTCCAGTAAGGACACAGCTGAGCCCTTGATTGGTGTAGACAGGCAGACAGGGCGTGGAGATGCCACTGGAAAGATGATGTCAAACTGCAGGAAGAGCAGGAGCAGTGTGTGAGCATGCTGTCCGCAAGGAGAACTGTGGGGCTGGAACAGAATGAGCGAGAGATAAAGTGGTGGTTGTTGCAGCTAGGGGGAAGATGAGCAATGGTACCTTGGCATCATGAAGAACTTTGTTGGCGTTGATATGGCCAGCAGAGTTGTAGTGCTAATGGGTGTCTTGGTTACTGTTCTAATTGCTGTGATCAAACACCATGACCAAGGCAACTCAAAGAAGAAAGTGTTTGATTGGGCTTATGGTTTCAGAGGGCTAGAGTCCATGATGGTGGAGTGAAGGCATGTTAGCAGGATCAGCTGAGAGCTCACATCTTAATCCACAAGCAGGAAGCAGAGAGAGGGGGCACACTGGGAATGGCTTGCCCCCAGTGACATATCTGCTCCTACAAGGCCACACCTCCAAATCTTTCCCAGATAGTTCCACTATCAGGGGACCAGAGTTTAATATGAGCCCATGGTGGTCATTCTCATTCAAGTTGCCACTTTGCTTTTCAAAAATTAACAATGTAGGGGTCTGGATAAATGGTTCAACAGTTAAGAGCATTGGCCAGTCTTCCAGAGGACTTAGGTTTAATTCCCAGTGCCCACAATAGATATCCAGATTTAATTCCCAGTGCCCACATTAGGTAGATCACAACCACCTGTAACTCCAGCTCCAGGGGATGTAACACCCTCTCCTGGACTCCATGGGAACCTGAGTTCATATGTATATAAACACACACACACACAAATCAAAAATTAAAAACCTCATAAAAACAATACTAATATCACATTTTATAGCAATAAGAAGATGCTTAGAAATATTTTCTCCACTTCAAACTACCGCTGTCAGATAGTAGTTTTCCAAAGCCCCCTGGGAGACTATATATGATGCATCAATTAATTTCAACCCTTTCAACAGTCTAACTCTAATGCTTATTAGCTGCTTGCTTTATAAGAAGATATTATTACATTTACCTTTCATAAGTCTGTTTCTTCATCTGTCAAATAATTTCTCTTTTGTCAAAAATTTACATGAAATTGTGAATTTAAAAATCTGCCTCAGACAGATGTGAGAATCAAAGAACACAGAGTGGCTGAAATAAGTGTGGTGCCTGACATGTAGCTAGACTCAGTTCGTGAGGATGTATGCCTGTGTGTTCCTCTGGGGCAGAACTAGCATTCTAGACACACTCAGGTAACAGCAAAGTCAATGTCATGGAAGCTTTCATATCTCCTCAATACCAGTGACCTTAAGTCATTCTTTGTAAGCAGGGGAATTTGTGAAAGTGGGGGAAGAATCTGGGGACAGGATGTAGCTCAGGAGTAGAGCACTTGTCTTCGGGGATGAGGCCCTGAGCTGGATTTCCTAGAACCACAATAAACTGAAATAAAAAATACTGAGCAAGCATTCCAACGTTTGTCTAGCCTGCCCTCTAGTGGTGGATATTCTGATCTTCAGTGTTAATGTGGCTAGAGTTAAGACCTAATACCCCTTCTTATTGTTGGTCCTCCTCCACAACAGACAAGTCAGCAGGAGACAGGACTCTAATTTTTCCGTTTCAGGGCTTAAAAGACTTTTATTAAAGTGCAAACATGACCTAGGAAGAGTTGCCTGTGAATTCTTGAAGTTGAATTACACCAAACTGAAGAGCAAGACCATGCAGATTACATCACCTTGGGAGGGTCAGAAAAGCCCACAGCAAGTCAGCAACCCAGGAGCCGCTGGCTGTTCGCAGGCTGGAGAGAAAGCACACAGGGTGTTAACAGTTTCTTTTCTCCCTCAAAAGTCACAGTGTCTATTTAGGATCAACACCTCGAAGCAGGTTGTTGTGAGCAAACTGGAACATCGGACTCAGAGACAGTTTCTTCTCTTCAACAGTACTTCCCAGGTTCCAGCATTGATGCTCTTCTACCTCGCCATTTCCTTCAAGCTTTGGTTCCTAGGGCTTCGCTTTGGCGATTTCTCCCAAGTCCTGCAGTAGGGATATACTCCATCTGCGCAGATCTATTTAGCTCTACTAAAGGGTAAGAGCATCATAACTTATCTTGATGTCATTGGACCACCAGACCCAGGTCAGAAGACACGTGTTTCTTTTCAGTGCGTTCCCCCTTTTGACCATCGACAGCTGTCACTGTACATGATCCTAGTGTATGAACGAGATGAACAAAACCATCACACGCTACCATTTCCCCGGTCCTTGCCCTAAGAGCTGAATTGTCACCATCAAGCCCATTCTATAGATGAGAAAACTCATGCTCAGAAAGTCCAAAAGGTTTTCTGGGTATATGTCATGTCAGTAGCAAAAGTGCAATTCAGTCTTGTAAACCAAGACTGCACGTTCGTTACCCTGGCCTGAATAATCACACAGAAACGATATTAATTACAACACTGCTTGACTGATGGCTCAGGCATATTTCTAGCTAGCTCTTACATCTTAAATTAACTCATTTCTATTAGTCTATGTATTTCCATGTGACCATGGCATTACCTCATTTTCTACATGTCTTGTTTCCTTGGCAGCTGGCTAGTGTCTGCTTGACTCTGCTGACTCTATATATCTCTGTTCAGATTTCCTGCCTGGTTTACTCTGCTAAGCCATTGGCCAAAGTGGCTTCTGTATTAACCAATGGTAAAAAAAAAACATATTCACACCATACAGAAAGGAATCTCACATAATCTCCCTTTCCTGTATAAATAAAAAGGAAAGTTTTGTTCTATCATCTATTTTATCTTTGTGAGCCTAAAGTTTCATATCTAATTTATTTTTATCATAACTAAGGAAAACTAGAACTAGAACTATCTAGTCTTCAACTCCACCAAAGAAGGATATAGTATTATCTAAGTAAACAGGAGGACAATTGTAAGCAACTTCCAAAACTCTAGAACTGACAGAGACATCTTGCTGCCTGGACAGTCATCCAACGTTCTTATGTACCATTGGGGCATCCATCTTCAGCCTACAGGCCCACAGTATCTGGCAGACTTTTCCATGAAGCAGGAAATTTCAAAGACAGTTCTGCCTATATTGGCAGTTTGTCAGTCACTTTCTTCTGTGCCCTGAAGAATGTCTGGCAGACTCTTTCATGAAACAGGAACCCTGAAGGAGTGTCTCACTTTATTTTGGTTAAGTTCAGCAATCATTTTTCTGTGAGTCCTGCATGTCCAGTTCATACAGCACACCACCAAGCAGTCCAGGCAGGGCTAGCAAACTCCATGAGGAGCCTCTTCAATGCCCATCATCCTCTTGAAGTAGACTGGTCCTGCCAGAAGTACTGTCTTGTTTTTGTCCATCCTCTTTCTGACTTATGAGACTGATGTAATGGGACAGACTCAAAGCTTGACTCTTTTGACTTTAATATTGGATCACTGACAGGACTTTAGAGATAGGGCCAGAAGCATAGGAGACAAAAAAAGTGATATATTTTCCTGAAAGGGATGAGAAAAACAACCTCTACCCACCTTCAGCATTTCATTAAAGAGACAGTCTCTGTCGGTAGAGCAGGGGTAATGCAACTGGGCCTGGCCTGACATGCCATACAAGCACTGGGCTGTGGGGCAGCATGCTTGCACGGGTGGGGTGGGTGGCCTGTGCAGCCTTGTTGACAGTGTAGTCACAGCTTGCAAGGGACAGGTGTGCCCAATAGGATTGCAAATGTTAAACTGAGAATCTGGGGTTAATTGCTGCTACAGCTGGAAATGTTAACCATCTTTTGCCCCCATACTGCACACAGCCCTCTTTCCATGCTGGTGGGTGGGGTTCCTGTGCCTTGCCCTGGAGGTTGCCCCCCTCAACTTCTGTCCAAACCTGGCTGCAGTTTGGCACCAGTGTTGCTAAGTAACGGCAGCCCTGTTGAGATGCTATAGCCAGGGCTGCAGCAGAACAGCTCCACCAGGGATGCTTTGGCCATTCAGAGAGCATTGGTTATAAATAGCATTTAAAGGAGTCGAGCGCTTCATGCTGATACAGGTTTTTATGTGCTGATGCGATTTAAAGTTATTTGACCTTATTAGGTAAATTCTGGTTAGAAAGTTTTGTTTGTCTTATTTAAAAATTTGTCTATTTCTCGAGAAAGTTGTGCATATATTTGTTTTGTTAGAAAGTTTTGTCTGTGTTTTCTGCTGTGTTCATGAATTTTGTTGTAAGCATGGAACTGAAGCAGAAACGGCTTGGATATTTTTGCTATCTCTACCACCCACTGCTGCTGTAGCCACAGTTATGGGCGCAACTCAGAATTTATCTCTGAGCTCTGGTCACTGGATTCGGGACTCAGAATTTATCTGTGAGTTCCAGTCACTGGATTCGGGACTCATTTTGTCTCTGAGCTCTGGTCACTGGATTCGGGACTCATTTTGTCTCTGAGCTCTGGTCACTGTGAAAGATCTGGAAAAATCCAGACCTCCCTAGCAGGAAGAAAATAGCCAAAAATCCAAGCAGGAAGAGAAGAATCAAAAATCTAGGATTAGGCAGTTCAGTGACTGTTTCAGGAACTAGCTGAAGATAAAGTTAGATTGTAATCTTGAGAAACAGGGAGTTTCCCCCTAGTGATTTTAGGAACTAGCTGACCTTGAGTGATCTTGAGAGGCAGGGAGTTATCCCCTTGTGACTTTCTGTGACACCCTCCCTGCCCCTATTATTGGGCTGTGGTTTCTTCCTATAAAAACCCCTTCTCCTGGACACTCAGGGTCGAACTCTTCCCCTGCATGGGTTATGAGTCTCGGCCCCAGTGCACTGGTTCCTGTCTCATCTCATCAATTAAAGCCTCATGTTATTGCAGCAAGGATGGTCTCTCGTGAGTTACTGGGGGTGGGGGGGTCGTGTTATGCCGAGACTTGAGTGAGAGTCTCCCCAGCACTGGGGTCTTTCATCTGGATTCGGGCTAGCAGGAATTCATATGTTTTGAAAATAGATAATGTTAAAGCTGTTTTATGCTGTTCTTTATTGGAAAGCTATCTCTAGAGTAGGATTATGGGACTCTTTCACTAGACCCAGGCATATTTAATTTCCTCTAAGTCACTCTGTCCGTCTGAACTCTGACACAGTGACAAGGGGAAGAAAATAAAGCGGAACAGCCAAAACATTTTTGAACTTGATTTACGTAAACATTCTGTACTTTAAAATTCATGTTTATTTTGTTGGATATGGTTTAAAATCTGTTAAAATTAAAATAAAGCTAGTTTAAAATGTTGGTATTCAAATTGGAATCATGTCAGATAGTTCCTTTAAAATCACCCATGCATAGATATTAAATTATCAGTTTTCAAGTGTTACTAGTTTTTGATATTTCTGGGTGCAAGAACAGATCACAATCTGTTGTCCATCGCATCCAGAGCTCCCTCCAGCTCAGCATTCAGCCAAAATTCTCAGCCACTACAGGCGTGAGCACTTCAAGGTCATCAGTGTTCAGGCAAACTGCCTGAACACCCCAGGGCTCGCACAGCGCACAGCGTGGTCACAGAACCTATGCTTGCCGTAGCACCCTGTGCGCATGTGCTAGCCGGCCTTTAAAAGCAGGTATTCCTGCCCCATCTACCCTCTCATTGCACTGTTTTCAGACAGGCCTGTGCACTACCCTCTCCCCTCTCTGTTAATAAAACACGTTAAGTGAGTTCCATTGTGTATCTTGTGATCTGTTCTTGCACCCAGAATTATCCAAAACTAGTAACACTTGAAAATTGATAATTTAATATCTATGCATGGGTAGTTTTCTTTTTTCTTTTTTTAATAATTTATTAATTTATTTATTTATTATGTATACAGTATTCTCAATATTCTGTCTGCATGTATGCCTGCAGGCCAGAAGAGGGCACTAGACCTCATTACAGATGGTTGTGAGCCACTATGTGGTTGCTGGGAATTGAACTCAGGACCTTTGGAAGAGCAGGCAGTGCTCTTAACCACTGAGCCATCTCTCCAGCCCGCAAGGGTAATTTTAAAGGAACTATCTGACATGATTCCAGTTTGAATTGCCACCATTTTGTAGTCGGTTACATGACTGGTTGTCATTTTCCTGAGTTAAAAAAAGACGGATGTCACAGGATTTCACCATCTTGATTAGAGATGACCATGTAAAACGGGCCTGACTAGGAGACAACAACAGATCTCCAAGATAATTTGGATTGGGATAGATCTTTATATGAGTATTCATGTCCTGTCCTAAAAACAAATTTTATAAAAAATAATATTTAAGATATTAAAGCTGCACTTCCATGCTTTTATGCTCAAAAATATACTTTGTTCTGCCAGCTCAACTTTGTAATTACAGTCACCCAGGTGATAGTGGTTTTAAAGACATAAAGGAACTGTAGGGAACAGCTGAGGCTTGCAATTGAATGGCAGGACTAGAGTCCCAAAGAGAGTCTGGTTACAGGATGGACTTTAACAGTTTAGAAATGCCAGTGCCAGGTGATAGTCACCAGAAGTGCAGGCACAGTGAAATGGAGCAGTCTGAGAACTAAAAGACAGGCTATGTATATGCCATCGAAGGTGGGGCAAAGAGGTACTTTATTTTTATATTGCAGGAAGACATTTAAGAAATTTAAAATTTCTTTTAAAAATAGTTTTATGGCTATTGTGAAAGGTGATGTTTCTCTGATTTATTTCTCAGCTTCTTTATCATTTGTATATAGGAGGGCTACTGATTTTTTTTTTTTTTTAGTTGATTTTGTATCCTGCCACATTACTAAAGGTCTTTATCAGCTATAAGAGTTCCCTGGTAGAGTTTTTGAGGTCACTATCATATTATTTGCAAATAATGAAAGTCTGACTTCTTCCTTTCCAATATAAACCCCCTTGATCTCCTTTTGTTGTCTTATTGCTCTAGCCAGAACTTCAAGAACTATGTTGAAGAGATATGGAGAGAGCCTTGTTCCTGATTTTAGTAGAATTGCTTTAAGTTTCTCTCCATTTAATTTGATGTTGGCTGTCAGCTTGTTGTATATTGTTTTTGCTATGTTTAGATATGTTCCTTGTATCCCTGATCTCTCCAAGATCTTTATTATGAAGGGGTGTTCGATTTTGTCAAATGCTTTTTCAGCATCTAATGAGATGATCATATGGTTTTCTTTTCTTTCAGTTTATTTACATGATGGATTACATTGATAGATTTTCATATGTTGAACCATCCCTTCATCTCTGGGATGAAGCCAACTTGATCATGGTGGATGGAAGCAGAGGCAGAGACCCGCATCAGAGCACTGGACTGAGCTCCCAAAGTCCAGATGAAGAGTGGGAGGAAAGAGAACCTGAGCAAAGAGCTCAAGACCATGATGGGTACACCCACTGAAACAGTTTGCCTGAACTAATGGGAGCTCACCAACACCAGCTGTACTGAGAAAGAACAAGCATAGGACCAAAGTTAGTCCCTCTGAAAGTGGTTGACAGTTGTGTGGCTAGGGAAGACTGAGGGGCCACTGACAGTGGCACCAGGATTTATCCCTACTGCTTGTGCTGGCTTTTTGGGAACCTATTCTCTTTGGCTGAATACCTTGTTCATCATGAATATAGTAGGGAGGGCCTTGGACCTTCCCCAAAGCAATGTGCCTTATCCTCTCTGAGAGGTGGATGGGGGTGGGGGGGAATAGGTGAAGGGAATGGGAAGAGGGGAGGGAGTAGGAACTTGGATTGGTGTGTATAATGAAAAAAGATAGTTTGTTTGCTTTTTTTAAAAAAAGTTTTTAAATATTTAAATTTATAAGGTTATTAGACATTTGTGATTATAAAATGTTTTATATTGTTAATATATGGACTTCAAATAAAAGGCTAAAAGTTAAGGCCACAGTCATAGCACCAAATGCTAACCAGAAACTGGGATGTTCGTTTCTTGTAATGCATCAAAACAATGACCTAAGCAGTCTGGTAAAGAGCTTGGAACGGTTTCTTAGTCAACTGAATCTTGATTCATTGGGGACTAAGAAAACATCTTACCAGGGTAGCCTAGGACGACCTGCATGTCATTCACGGCAATGACAGGCTGGGTCGTCACATGCCTTTAAACCCAGCACTAGGGAAGCAGAGGCAGGCGGATCTCTGTGAGTTCAAGGACAGCCTGCCTACTAGAGCTAGTTCCAGGATGGGCTCCGAAGCTGCAGAGAAACCCAGTCTTGGAAAAAAATAAAAGAAGAAGATTCACCACAACCTGGGGAACTATATTAAAAGATCAAAGCATTAAAAAAGTTGAGAATTAGTAGCTTAGAAAATGTCTCTCCTTACTCAAGGTCTATTCAGGCTTAAAAACGTATGTCTAGCCTCCTCATCTTTGCTAATTTTGCTAAGCTTAAGCTATTTGGATAAACTGAGTCATATAAATGTTCTATGTCTTACTAAAAAAAAGAGCTTCAATTCAAAATCATTTTTAAAGCTAAACCTGGCAGAAATGTAGTAAATATAAAGTCATAGTCTTATAAAAGGTGCTAACTTATTGTAAAATGTTAAGAAATACAAGTTAATGACTCTCTTTCTAAATGATGAAGTTCAGCCAGGCGGTGGAGGCGCACGCCTTTAATCCCAGCACTTGAGAGGCAGAGGCAGGCGGATCTCTGTGAGTTCGAGACCAGCCTGGTCTACAAGAGCTAGTTCCAGGACAGGCTCCAAAACCACAGAGACACCCTGTCTCGAAAAACCAAAAAAAAAAAAAATGATGAAGTTCATTAATTTTAGCCTTGCTAAGTACTACTGTTCTAATTAATTACAGGGATAAACCTTACTTAGTCCTCTGTATATGTTTTCAAAAGTTAAGCTTAAAACAAGTAACTAGAAACAAAGTTGTCTATTCAGATATACCTGGGCAGCCCTCACATACTTCAGAGATCTGAAGAACATGGCATTGAAAATGTTGTTTAAAACAGAGACTCCCAGATCCTAGCAGCGACCCAAGGTCTCCAAAGATTATTATGGGCACTACGATGTCTCCACCAGGATTATAATGATGCTGACCACTGGGCGAGATGCCCCAATGCAGCACCTGCTGCCAGGATCCAGTTCAGACTGTGGACAAGCAGCAAGACATGGGAGAATTGATTGCACCACTTTTGCCTAGACAAAAATAAGGTCGATTTTTCCCATGTCCCTCTTCGGGAGGAGGGGGTGGAACTCTCACGTTATGGACCTAGCAAATACTGCTGTTCTGATATTTCCGCTTTCAATGTTATGGAGAGCTGGGTGTGACTAGCTGAGTATGGACTGGTCCCTGCCATTTTTAACAGATTTGGAAGCTATTTGGTATACATTCAGGTATAATTTATCCTTCAAGGATTTCTGATAGTATTGATGGTTGGGCTAGCTATAACTTTGTTAGCTTAGCACCAGGCAACCAGATTCTTTCCCAAGGCTAGAGCCAGCTTGTTAGCTCATTTTATATATAAAACAAATGGGTCTAAAAAAAGAGTCTGAGCTGGGGCTGGAGAGATGGCTCAGAGGTTAAGAGCACTGACTGCTCTTCCAGAGGTCCTGAGTTCAATTCCCAGCAACCACATGATGGTTCACAGCCATCTGTAATGATAACTGGTTCCCTCTTCTGGCCAGCAAGCATACAGACAGAGAGAACACTGTATACATAATAAATAAATAAATAAATCTTTTTTAAAAAAAAGAGTCTGAGTATATAAAAGTTTATAAGCTTTAAGGATCTCAAACATTATTTAAGATATAAATGCAAGTTATAAAGATATAAAAATTGTTTCATATTGTTTTTCCATTCTATGATATAAAAGTTTAGAGTTTAGAATTAATTAATAGAATTCTAATAAGATGGTAAGACAATGACTACTCACTCCTCAGTCACAAACTCGAGATTTTGGTTTTATTTTGGTTGCCATCTAAATATAAACTTAAAGGTACTTCTCAATAGGCCAAAGATATATCTGTCTAATCTATACCTGGCTCTCAGAACAGAAGAAAAATATACATGCTTCTAACTCAAGTCTGTAGTTTCTGCTGTTCTCAAAGGAGTGCACGCCTGCTGTTTTACAGACACCCATTACCTGCTTTTGCTTTTATGTGGATTTCAGTATAGATTGGCGATACTAACATATCTAAAACTTTTATGTCCTTTTGTACAATAAAAAAGTCATACAGCCTTCAGAAAAAAATCCCTGGATCCTCTTCTCACGGGACAAAAGGATTCCAGATATGCACAGCCTAAGTTTCCCCACCTGTCTATTCCCGCGGATGATATTTTTCTCTCCCCTGGTCTTGGGACTCCTCCCCTTCCTGAAAATTTCAAATATAATATTTTCCTCTAAGTTTATAAATTTTAATTACTGTTCCTAGTTTAAACTGTCTCAATAGGTTTCCATTTGGGTGACAGACACATTCAAGCATCAGCTGCTGACTACAACCTACTCTGAATGACTGCAAGCCCTGGGCTTGCTGAAAGCTGATGTGGACCAGTCCAGCTGATGTGAATTCTCCCTGACTCTTCAGTGCAGTCAGTGAACCATGTGCTTCCGGTAAATGCCCCATTGCCTGAACTCCCTCCTTACCTTTAACCAGCCTTTCAACCTTCTTGGGCCCTGATAACAATGCCCCAATGTCAGCTTGAAGTAGTTACAGAAAAGAACACATCATTCCATGCTCCCTGCCCAAAATAGGTTGTAATGTTGAGCAAGGGGAACTTCCTGGAATGGGGAACAAAATGGCTACCTATAATGCCCATTGACATACTGTTATGACCTGCTGCTGGCTTGTCCTGTCCCTTTAAGCCGATCTTCTTCCAGCCTGGATTTTCCTCCAGCCTGCACAGGCGGTCTTTCTCTCTTTCTCTCTCTCTCTCTCTCTCTCTCTCTCTCTCTCTCTCTCTCTCTCTCTCTCTTTCTCTCTCTCTCTTTTTCTCTCTCTCTCTCTCCCTGTTCTGTCCCTCTTCGGAAGAGATGGCTGCTGCTTCTCCTATACCCGCCTCCTTCTGTCTCCCTCTCCCTCTCCCCCTTCCCTCCATAACTCACTAAATAAACTCTATACTCAAACTCTCTTGGCATAGACAGGTCTATTTGAAATATATATTTTCTGCGGGCTTGGGGTATAACTCAGTGATAGAGTACTTGTCTATCAATGAGGCTTTGAATTCAATTCCTGTGTAATTTTAAAAATCAAAGAAACATGTAAATAAGTAAACTGGAGATTGTGGTTCAGTAAGTCAAAGCAGGACCTGAATCTCCAGCCATCTCCTTATGTCCCTGCTGCTGCTGACTTTGGGCTACCAAGTGTTTAAATGTGCATAAATAATTGCTATGGTCATAGGTAAGGAGAGATGATCTTGCTACTCGGCTGTATTTTTGTCTTGTTTTTTTTATCTTTGAGATATATTCTCACTGTGTCGAACAGGTTGGCACAGCCCAAACTGGTTTCAAAATGCTAATTTCATGCCTCCTCATCCCAAGTACCATGATTTCACAATATTTCTCCTAGCTTCACTTTGGAAATAATTTTAGATAAAGGAATGGTACACAAACAGGAGAGGTCCTCGTGAGATGAATTAAAGTAGGTCAGTTGGCAGTAACAGAAATGCTAAGATGGATGTTACCTACAGTGGCTCAGTAATGGTGGACAAATCATTCAGTGATCTTTTATGATTGCTTATGCTTCTAAGTAAGATAATGACAGCCTACTTGGTTTTTACAGCTTGAGGGATTTTATTTATTCATTTATTTTGTGCATGTCTTGCTTGGAGTTGTGTGTGTTCCACAGAGGTCAGAAGAGGACTAGAGTTAGAGATGGTTGTGAGTTAGCATTTGAGTGCTGGAAAAGGAACCCTGACCCTCTGCATGGACACATGATCTAAACCACTAAGCCATCTCTCCAGCCTACAGTTAGAGCTCTTATTTTTATTTATTTGGTTGATTGGTTTGGGGGTTTTGAAGACAACATTCCTCTGTGTAGCAGCTCTGGCTGTCCTGGAACTAGCTCTGTAGACCAGGCTGGCCTACAGCTTGAGTTTTCAAACGTTGTCTTTACAACTGCTGTTCGATGGAATGGGAATTTCTGGCAAGGAGAATGTTCCGTGAAAACTGATTCTTTATCCCCAAGAGCTTCAGAGATGCTAACTTCTGGTAAAGCAGGTGCTCAGACCCACATCTGAATCCAACATCAAAACCAATGCTGTCAAGCCAGGCAGTGGTGGCACATGCCTTTAATCCCAGTACTCAGGAGGCAGAGGCAGGCAGACCTCTGTGAGTTCAAGGTCATTCTGGCCTACAAGAGCTAGTTCCAGGACAGGCTCCAAAGATACAGAGAAATCCTGACTTGAAAAACCAAAAAAGAAAAACCAACCAATGCTCTCTCTACATAGCCCCACTTGCCTGTATACTTTTCTGTGTTGTAAATTACCTTGTTTTCCTTTTTGTCTAACCCTTCCTGTCTTTGTAAGCACATAACTAACAGCCTACACACTTGCAACTTAATACCAATGGTTTGTTACATCTCATAGGAACAATGTGGTGATAGCGTGTTTGTGCTCTAACAAATAAAGCTTGTTTGAAGATCAGAGAGTAGAGCTAGCCACTAGTTAACCATAGAGGTCTGGAGGCCTGTATAGACAAACAGGAAGTTATATGACTGGGCAGAGAGAGGAATATAAAGTGAGAGGAGACAGGAGCTCAGTTCTGTTTTGACTGAGGAGTTAGCAAGGTAAGAGTTGGCTGAGGCTTGCTCCTTTCTCTCTTAGATCTTTCAGCAGTCACTTTCCTTTGTAAAGCTGAGACAAGGTCAGTTTCTTGCCCATATAGCTAATTTTACAATAATGAAAACAAACTCCACATGGAGGTTCTTTGATGCCCATCATCCTTTTATGAAATAGATTGTTGCTGTCAAGAGCAGACATGTTTCACTCTCATGAAAAACCTTAGGTTATTAAACATCTTAAATACCAAATTCTCCAGGTCTCTGAAGCATTTGAAGATCACCTATCTACCTATCTAAAATATATCTGTTTAACTTTAAAAACATACCTAATATGACTACAAGTTTAATTACTATAGATGACTGCTAACCTGCATTTCTAAATTATACATTGTATTTTTAAATGATTTGCATAAGCACAATACAATAAACAAGAGTAGAAACATACATACAGCATAACAAAAATAACTTTAAATTTGTATCAATATACCAAAATCCAACCCAATATAAAATATTTTATGTTAATAGTTGCCTTTTTATCCTATATTCCTATATGTCCCCCCCCCAAAAAAATGACAAACATCCATAACCCACTGAATGAACAAAAACCACCACACCCTCTCTTTGGAATGTAGGCATTGTGTTCTTAGACTGATTGCTGTTGACTGGGGGCAATAGCATCTTTAGGGGTCCCTGAGAAAACTGAGACAGTAGTCAAGTCTGGGGAAAACTGGTGTAGGAAGTCCTTCTGTATTTCTGTTGCTTTCATTGGTTAATAAAGAAACTGCTTTGGGACTGGTGAAAGGACATAACTTAGGTAGGTGGGGAGACAGAACTGAATTCTGGGAGGAAGAAAGCAGAGTCAAAGAGCCACCAAGGAGACACCAGGTCAGACATACTAAATCTTTCCCAGTAAGTCACAACCTTGTGGTGAACACAGATTAATAGAAATGGGTTAAATCAAGATGTGTGAGTTAGCCAATAAGAGGCTAGAGATAATGGGCCAGGCAGTGACTTAATAAATACAGTTTCTGTGTGATTATTCCGGGTGTAAATTAGTGGGGCAGCCAGAACAAAGGGTCACCTGCCCCCTACAACAGAAAACTAGTTGTAACATTTGTTGTCCAGTCTCAGAACAATTCCCATGCAGGAGATCAGTATATATATCACCAGTCTTGTGGATTTTCTTTGTTTATTTCTTTATGTCTGTAGCCAAGATTTTCAGGAGGTCTCCTGCAGTCAGCCTGATCTCTATGAACCTTGAAGGGATCTACAGCCTTTCATTTCCTGTGGAAACAAAACGCATAACCTCTTCCCCAATGCAATCCATTTTCTGAATTCCATTTTCAAGTTAAGACATCCCTAAAGTATCCAGGCTAGTTTAACTCAGCATCCATTTTACAATCCAGTATCTCTCACAGCTGTCATTTGCTCATTCAATTCAAAAAATTCAACACAGCACATTATAAGATCCAGACTCCCTGTTTATTTCCCATCTTTATTTGACATTTTCCCTTATATTACCCCTCTCTCTCTCTCTTTCTCTCTCTCTCTCTCTCTCTCTCTCTCTCTCTCTCTCGACTTTACTTTATAATTTTAAACTGTTTTTTGTTATGACCATCTATACTCACATTTTTAAGCACCTATGCACATTTTTAAACACACTGCAACCTCTTTAGATGTTGGTCTGGACCTGCCTTGCTGTGCACCCGTAGCATTCTCTGACCATGTCAGCCAAACCTTAAACTCGCTGCTTGGCTTTGTACTGGTGGCTGGCTCCACCCTGCTCGAGTCCATGAGAGCCAAGCTTTATGCCCCATGGTCCTGGTTGAGAGTTGTGTTTAACTGGGAGCTGTGTTTAACCAGGAGCTGCATTTAACTGACCCAGCTCTCAGAAGTTGGTGAGCACACTGTGGGGTGTTTTTACTTAGCTTGTTGTTTCTAAAGTGCCAGCTGCTCAAGTGTTTGCTGTATAACAGAGCCAGCCTCTGTATGCTATGAACATCTGGCTACTAAGAAGCTGTGTCTGCTTTCTTTCCTTTCCTTCCTTCCTTCCTTCCTTCCTTCCTTCCTTCCTTCCTTCCTTCCTTCCTTCCCTCCCTTTCTTTTTTCAGCTTTCTAGGCCCTACATAGAAATATGTGCCCCCACATTGGGCTTCAAATGTAGTTGGGATGTTCTTTGATCCACAAACCAAATACTGACACAGAGACACATTATTAATTATAAGTGCTTGGCCTTAGGATTGTTTTCTAGCTAATTCTTTTGAACTTAAATTAACTGATTTCTGTTAACCTATGTGGTGCCCTGAAGCTCACTTACCTCTTTTTCATACTGTTCATCTTGCTGTCCTGCTCTCTCCATTTCTAGCTGGGTAGCCCTGGCTAGCTGAACCACTGCTGGCTGGCTGATCCCTTTGTCCTCTGCCTGCTAGTCCCACCCATCCCTCCTCTGCCTAGATATTGGCCATTCAACTTTTTATTAGACTAATCAGGTGCCTTAGGCAGACAAGGTAAGCCAGAAACACATCTTTACATAGTCAAACAGATATTCTGCAACACAAATAAATGCAACATATCTTTACATAGTAAACAGTCTATTTCACAACAGAAGATTCCCTTTATTTTTGGCCTGTTTGTTGAATAGGGGTCTCATTATGCATCCCTGGTTGTTCAGGAACTTGCTATGTACCCTAGACTGGTTTCACACTTGTGGTGATGCCCCTGCTTCTGCCTCCCAAGTGCTGATATTATAGGAGTGCACTTTACCCGACATTACTTTGTACTTTATCATCAGACTCTAAGAGAAACAAATAATAAATGGGACCTCCTGAAACTGAAAAACTTTTGTAAAGCAAAGGACATGGTCAATAAGACAAAATGACAGCCTACAGAATACAAGATGTTCACTGACCCCACATCAGACAGAGGTCTGATCTCCAAAATATACAAAGAACACAAAAAAATGGAAACCAAAAGAACACATAATCCAATGATAAAATGGAGTAAAGACCTAACAGAGAACTCTGAACAAAGAAATCTAAAATGGATGAAAGACACTTAAGGAAATGTTCAACATCCTTAGTCATCAGAGAAATGCAAATCAAAACAACTCTGAGATTCCATCTTACACCTGTAATAAAGGCCAAGATCAAAAACACTGATGACAACTTATGCTGGAGAGGTTGTGGGAAAAAGGGAACAATTCTGAATTGCTGGTGGGAATGCAAGCTGGTACAAACCCTTTGGATATCAGTGTGGCGATTTCTCAGAAAATTAGGAAACAACCTTCCTCAAGACCCACTTTTGGGTATATATCCAAAGGATGCTCAATCGTGCCACAAAGACATATGCTCAACTATGTTCACAGCAGCCTACTGCGCTTACTTTGATTCCTGACGTTTTCCTATTACAAACAGAACATGTCTCAATCTCAAATTTCCACTTGGGGATTTTCTTTCCAGAGGCCAGCTGGGCAGAGAATATAATTTGTCCAGCAGCTCAACAAAGAGAAGCTCTAAGTGCCAGGCAACTGAAGCAAACGCGTCTCAAGAACAACACTAACGTCCCTCTTCATGGCTCGCCAGAGAGCTGTCCTTTTCTACATTTCTGCTTCTGGGTCTGTGAAGCCAACGCGACTCCGGAGAGGAAGCGAGACCGGGAACCGGGAGCAGTGAGAAATAATGACCCGCTGCGCAACACTGCGCGTGCGCGAACGGAGACAGGGCTGCGCGTGCGCGGGGCTGGAGGTGGGCGGGGCCTCGGCACCGCGCGGCCTACTCGGCGGCCCCGGCGGAGGCGGGACCAGGCTGCTTCCCGCCGTCCGCTCCCGCCATTGGCGGGCCGTTTGAATGACGGAAGTGACGAGCGCCTGGCGATGGCCGTCCCGCAGGTACCCGAACGGCTGCTGGGTAGCCGGGCGGCTGCGGACGCCCGTGTGCCGTGAGACCCGACCGCACACGCTATCAGGTGAGTGACGGAGGCCCGGCGGGGTTCTCCCGGCAGGCCGCGAGCAGGCCGGCGAGCCTCCGGCCCTTTAAACCGCCCCGAGGCCCTCCTGTGGAATCGGCCACCCGGAGCTCCTCTGGTTCCCTCCTGTCACACCCAGCTTTGAAAAAATAGCAGTCCCAACCGCGCGGGTTGGTGCTCCCGGCCATCCCAGTACTCGGGACGCAGTGCTGAAGCCGGAGGAGCGCCTCGAGTTCCAGGCTAGCCTGGGCGACATCGTGACGCCTTGCCTCAAGAAACACAGCAGCGAACGGTTGTCGTCAGTCCTTTTGTTAGAATGTGTGCAGCGGTTTTCCACTAATTAAGCCGCACACGTAGTACACAACCCTGTGTGGTGGGTATTACTCCCCTTACACGGAGTAAAGAAACAAGACCCAAGGGGTCTGAGACTTGGCCACTGCCTTCTGCTAATGCGTGGCAGGCAACGTTGGCTCTTGCATCCGCGTGGTTTCAGTCTGGTATTTAAGGTTGTGATTACTGCCTAATCCTCAGAATGAAATATATCAAGTTAAGCCCTATAGCCATTATTAGACAGTTGCAAACCAGAACTTAAAAATCCACACGGATAGCAATGACTAGTGAGTAAACCAGGAACAGGATATTCAAGTAGTTGAGAGGTGCAAAAGAATACTTTCTACTATGGGAAACAGTATTCTTTTCTTGGAGCCCCAAACACCCTTGGGAGTTAATTTTTGTTTTGTTTTTTCTTAAGAACATTAGTGGGATGTATTGGAAAAGGTTTTATTAAAGCAACTAAATCACTGTCTCAGTCCACCCTAAATTATAAAGTGCAAGACAGTTTTTCAGACAAAAACCGTAATGAGTAAGACCATACTTATCCTGGCCACTCTTATAGTGGAGAATTCGCTGAAGAAAGTATTGGCTCCCACTAGATTACACAAACATTTCATTGAAACAGTATTTTTTTTAAGTGATTTTATTTATTTGAGCATTGATAGTTCTAAAAGAGTCTACCAAAGGCAACTAGTGAAAAGCTAAAGGACAAGCCATCCTCTATGAATGTGCATACAGATCGCCTGTATTCTAGGGAGATAGCCGGTAAAGCTCATTCCTGGAGGACAGTAAGACAGCTTGCCTGCTCGTCACTGTGAAGAGACCAGAGACATGTGCACTCATCTCAGATAAAGTCACAATGGTGTGCTGATGCCACGTGACCGTAGCAGCAGACCGGAAAGCATTTTCAAGTTAGACCAGCTGTGAATGATCACATTCTAGTTGCCCACCCCACCTCCCTCTAGGTGAGATCTTAGCTCTAGAGAAGAGTGGATTGTAGCACAGTGGAAGCACACGTGCAAAGCCCCGAGTCCCGTCTCAGAACCACAGCAACAGAAAAGAAGTGTAGGGGACATCAAGGCCACCCAGAAAGTAGCAGTAGAATAGACCTGGTAATCCAGGATATACTTCATATATCCAATTAGAAGTATTCTGAAGGTTTGTTTTTTTTTTTTTTTTTAAATATGGTCATTTTGGGGAAAAGGGGATAATATATATCTTGGTTAGTTTAAGTTGTCATGACACACTGAGTCATTTGGGAGGAGGGTTTCAGCTAAGAAAATCCTCACCCAGTCAGCCTGTAGACACAGCTCTAAGACATTTTCTTGGTTAATACTGATTGATGTGGAAGGACCTGACCTGCTGTGTACTGTGCCGTCTTTGGGCTGGTCACGCTGAATGGTTTAACAGGCTGAGCAAGCCAGTGAGCAGCACGCCTCCACTCTGTATCAGCTCCTGCTCCCATGTTTCTGCCCATTGAGTTCCTGCCTTGACTTCCCTCAATAGTGGACTGTGATGTGGAACTGAAATAAGTCCTTTCTTCTCAAGATGATTTTGGTCATGGTATTTTATTGAAACCATAGAACCCCTTATATAACATGTTTGTAAATAAGCTGGACTTTGCTCACCTGTTATTTTACTTGTGTGTATACATGTATGTGTAAGTAGATTGTTTGTTGCCCTATTTTAATAATGTATTTTATAGACATTCATCAGTTTATTTCTCTTCAATTTAGATCCTTTATATTTAAAATACATAGAAATGAAAAGAAAGGTAATGAACACTGGAAAACTGAGATTGAGTCCTAATGAGGAAGCCTTCATTTTGAAGGAAGATTATGAAAGAAGACGGAAACTAAGATTGCTTCAGGTATCATTTACTTGAGTTTAAGTTTTTTGTCTTCCTCAAATCCTTGGTAATTTTTGAATTAGGTCGTTGTAAACGAAATGTTGCATTTAGGAGCTTTCTCTTTCCTTGAAAGAGACCTGGTTCTTGTTTATAAACCAGTTTTGTAACATTTGAAAATAAGCGGATGGTAAGCAGATTGGAGAGGAGTTGAAAGATAGATGTTCCCTAACTCACGTATTGGAGAATAGTTGTTTAAATATGGATATATTTTTAAAAATTTTTAATTCTTTGGTAATTGCATATATGAATGTAATGTATTTACACCATACCCACTCTCTCTTTTCCCACCATTTCTGCCCCACTTCCTCTTACATTCTCCCTACTTCACACCATCTTTTTCTTTTATTCTTTTTTCTTCTCCAATGACCCACTGAGTCCATGTAATTCCATCTGTACCTGCATGTGTATCCTACTTCACTGGAGCATGCGCAACTTACCATTGGGCCACATTACTGAAGGAAACTAACTTTCCCTGCCAGCTATCAGCTCCCAGTGGCTCCTTAGATGGGGTGGGGCCTCATAATGTTTGGCTTAATCTTTTGCAGATCTTGTGTCAGCAACCGTAAGTCTATGTATGCAACAGTTTGACTACCAGGAGACATTATTTTGCAGTAATCTTTCTCAATTTCTGGTTCTTTGAATCTTTCTGCTCCAGTTTACATGATGCATAGTTGGTGAAAATTAGAAAAGAAAGGTTAGCAAGAATTTGAAGAAGACTACTGGGAAGATGAAACAGACTTATTTATATGAGCTTCTAAGACAAATTTATTAGGAAATTTAAGATTGCCCTAACTAGCAATCTAAACTTAAGCCTTTGTGAATGATGTATGGCTTTCTATGTAGAACCAGAGATAATGGACCTAGAGAGGGAGCTCTCATCTGACCTTCTCGGCTATGAAACTTGTGAAGTCACCTTTTAATTTTAGCATTTTATATGTTATTGGGGTTCGAAAGAGCAGGTGAAACAAGTCAACTAAGGGACTGTAGAAATAGCTTTGGGGGTTGCTGAATAGGTAAAGGTACTTTATTGCCAAGCTTAGCAGACCAGGTCCTATCCCAGGGACCCTCCTGTTGGAGTTCATGCAGGTTGACCTCTGCCCCCTGTGCTACGACACACATATACAAATAAATCAACATAAAAAAATTTCTTAGTTTTTTCTCTGTTGAGTTTTTTTTTTTTTTTTTTTTTTTTTTTTTGGCTAATCATAGCCCTTACTTAACAAGTATTTGGGAAAATTGAAACACCTGAAGAAAATTCATTTGAATTTCTATTCTCAATTAGATTTTGGAAATGTTTAAACCCCTTCATATATTTTGTATGAAATACTCATTTTTCAGGTTCGCGAACAAGAAAGGGGCATTGCCTTCCAGATCAGAGAAGACATAAAACAGAGGCGAAATCATCAGTTTTCACGTTTGGCTGAGGAACTAAGGGCAGAATGGGAAGAAGCACAAAGCCAAAAAATACAGAACTTAGAAAAACTGTATCTGGCAAGTTTAAGACATATGGGAGAGGGACATCGACAGGCTAAAGAAAATGTGAGTGAGCTCATCTCATTGCTGTGCGACACAGGGTGCTTAGACTAAATACATGATAAGCATGCTTTAATGTATAGAACTGGGAGAGGCAAGCTGACCTTTATTTTCTAAATCAGTTTAATCTACTGGGAGAATAATGGTATTATTTGTTTCCTTGTAAATCTGCCAAGTACACCTTTCTTCCTCTGGTGTTCAAGTTAGCATTATTTCTTCTGGTTCTTGACTGTATAAAGACAGTAACCTATGCCATCAGAAATTGTCTGTCTCAAGCAACTTGAGTAGATTCAGGGACTCAATTCAGATTCATTCCTATCACCTCTAAATACATATTAGTGAATACGTATTCACTTGTGTTTCGTTGGTGGCTTTCCTAAAGGCAAGTAAAGCTAAGTGTTTCAACAGGGCCTTGAGTTCATTTGTTGCTTATTGTGATTTATGGCTAGAAGATAAAAAAAAGACAGGAGGACTTCCTTAAGTTCAGAGGCAGCTTGGTCAACATCGTAAGTTACAGGTCAGTCAAGGCTGCATAACAGAACTAAATAAAAAGGGGAGGGAGGGAGAGATGAAGGAAAGAAATGCTCGTTTGTCATCCCAGAGTCAGCGACACAATAAACAGGCTGGCTCCGAAACAGACAGACCTTTAATTACTAAGGAAAAGAAATACCTTGAAGTGGTGTGGCATCTTGGTTTCTGTGTGTTTTTTACCAGTAGCTCTAAGTTCTAATGTTATTTTGTTTATTTACTTATCTGTTTATTTATTTATTCATGCTTTTTTCAGGTCAATATTGTCCTTGTGTTTAATTTTTTTCCCAAGCCTAACTCATTTGAAGGACACTCATATGATTTTTGCAGACCAGAGAACCTCTTGTATTACTATAAATTGAATGTTTTAGTTTAAATAAAATATTTTAGTGGTTAATTTAATCCTTGTCCAAAGTAGCTTGATATTTTATGTTTTCATGCTAAGCTAAATGCTTACTGCTATGGTATGGTAGTAGTAGTACTATTCCTGTGCTTTGGAACGTATGGTGTACTTATGGGAAGGGATGACAGAATTGAAAGATGACTTCTGGGCTGGGGAGATGGCTCAGCGGTTAAGCGCTCTGGCTGCTCTTCCAGAGGTTCTGAGTTCAATTTCCAGCAACCACATGGTGGCTCACATCATCTGTAATGAGATCTAGTGCCTTCTGGCATAAAGAAAGGCAGGTAACTTCTATGTTGATCTCAAATAGACACATTTCTGTTTATCTTGTTTAACATGACTTTTTAAGTAATATGTACTTCTAGGAACCTGACTTGGATGCTCTGGCTCAGCGGGCAGCAGAAAGAAAAAGAAAAGCTGAACTGAGGCATAAAGAAGCCCTTAAAGTGCAGAAAAATCAAAAAGAAATGTTGATGAAACAGAAAACCAGGTAACAAGATAACGTTTTCCATATTTTCAGCTGAAACCGGTGTGGCTAGAAATAGAGGGTGTGTAGCAGGCTGTGTGAGGACATGCTAAGTAGAAGGTTGTGTAGACGCTGTACTCTGCACTGTTCGCACTAAGCACTGGGGTGGTTTTCTTAGCTGAGCCAACATTCTGAGTTCAGTGGCAGGGGCTAAATTTCAAGAAATGTATGGACATTTCATACTTAATATCAACCAAAAAACTGTTTCTGATGTAAAAAGGAAGTTTTAAAAAATCTATGTGATTAAGAGCATTAAAGAGATCTTTGGGCAGGACATGGTGGTGCACACCTTTAGTTCCAGCACTTGGGAGGCAAAGGCGGGCAGTTTTTTATAAGTTGAAGGCCGTCCTGGTCTACACATCAGTTTTAGGCTAGCCAGGGACAGAATATTTTGAGACAGAATAGTGAGATTCTGTCTCAAAACACACAAGCACAGGATGTTGTGGACTGGAAAACCTCAGCTGTTAGTAATTTCTGCATGTTGTTACTGGTCTGCACTGGTCAGCTTGTCATTTTACACATGATCTATCTTTAACATTTCTAGTTCTGCTTTTTTTTTTTTTAGGTTTATTTATTTATTATGCATATAGTATTCTGCATGCGTGTATCCCTGCATGCCAGAAGAGGGCACTAGATCTCATTATAGATCATTGTGAACCACCACATGGTTGCTGGGAATTGAACTCAGGACCTCTGGAAGAGCAGCCAGTGCTCTTAACCTCTGAGCCATCTCTCCAGCCCCCTCTAGTTCTGCTCTTACTGTAAAAAACTCTAAAATAATGGTTCTCAACCTGTAGTGGGGTCAGACGACCCTTTCACTGGTCACCTAAGACCGTCTGCCTCTCAGATATTTAGGTTATGATTCATAATGGTAGCAAAACTACCATTATGAAGTGACAACAAAATAATTTTATGGTTGGGGGTCACCACAGTATGAGCAGTTGTATGAAGGGGTTGAAGCGTTTGGAAGGTTGAGAACCACTGCTGTCTGTGATATTCAGTTGAACCTCCGGACGGTCCTTATTTAAGCCTCTTGTAGTTGGTAAACACGTTCTTACATGTATGTTTAGTCAAACGGTAAATTGAGTGTGGAGTCAACTAAAAATGGGTTTCTGGCTTTTATGTTTTTAACTCTGTGCACTGATATCAAATCAATGCATTTCTGTTCCTCTTAGTGACAGCAGGTATTACCTGAGAGACTGATTGGTGGCATCTCTTATCTTTTAAGGCATATAAAAGCTCGAAAGGAAGCATTGCTTGTGGAAAAAGAGAGATCAGCTAAAGTGGCCAGGCTGCCGCCTCCTGTCCCGGCCCCTTTTGAGGTGAGTTGCTTAGAGCTTTGTTTAAACAAGTTTTAGTTGCATGATATAGGAGTATTTATGGAGTATTTTAAAATTCTAGATATTGTTTTACCTATAAATTAATAATATGTTTTTAAGAACTTTAAAAAGTAATAATACTAACATTTTTCTTGGTTACTTAATGCCCACAGTGTGTTGAGTTTTCCCCAGTGGGAGTTTTGTGTTTGTTAAGCATAGTGATTTGGGTTTTTACATTCTGCCTTTTTTTAATAGCTTTATTTGTCAAAAAAAAAGTTACGTTATTTGTCTTATAGACAGCTCATATTCTGGATTTGGTTCATAGTCTAATAAAGAAATAGAGCTCAGATACATTTAAAATTTTGTTTACAATCATAAGGTCATGCAAAGTTTATTTATAGAGTATCGTGTGTGCTTTATGATTAGGCTCAATTTTGTTTACATGTTTGAAACAGTTCAATTAAATGAGTACTAGAATGGACATGGTTGCTTGTATCTATATTCTCAGCACTGGTGAAGCTGCGGCCGGAGGTGCCTAGTGAGCAAAACAGTAAGATTTGCTACAAAAAAAGGGGAGAGAGAGAGAGAGAGAGAATAGGAAAAAATCAGTTCTATTATTTATATTAGCGTTTTAGTGCTGATTAGCATTAGTGATTGGAGTAACTATGCGGATAACTATCAAAACGACAGTTACTTTATGTGAAAAGTTAAAGGCTTTTTAAAAAAGTTTGGAAACTTAGTACTGGAATGAGTGTGTCCATCTTGTGTGTGTGTGTGTGGTCAGCGTGAGTGTCAGGCTCTGGGGTCTTCCCTGCTCTCACAGGGCTGCCTGCCATGAAAGTGTCCTATTTCAGCAGCTCTCCCAGGACCATCCAAGATATTAGAAAGGCAGGTAATATTTTAACCTATCAAGCCTTTTGATAGCTTTTTATTATAATTTCCAATATTCATAAGTCAAAATAACTTTAGTTTCTTAGAATGCTTTTTCAGAGTGCAGGATAGGTAGAATAATTAGTTCCAGGGTAGTAAATTTGTAAATATTTTCTTTGGTGTAGGGGTGGTATCTTTCATTTTCGTGAGTATCATTCTGGAGATACTGTTTTATTATTCTGCACACAGCTTTTATCGTTAGTCTTTTTTTTTTATCATTCTGAAGTTTATATCCTCATTATTGAAGAGAAGGCTCTTTAAGCTTTCTCTGTATCCATGGTTCTCAAGTGTTCTGTAGCCCAGCAAATAACTCTGGCTCCTTGTCATCATACTTAGTCCCACTTCGTTTGTGTGTCTTTCTTGTATGTTGTTGTTGTTTGTAGATATATAGCTCTTATAAATTAAGATCTGGGTGATTGTATGTAGTAACAGAAGCAGCGGGCTGTGTTCCTGTCAGGATCCTGGCTCCCCAGCTAGTTTACACCCGAAATAATTACACAGAAATCGTATTCATTTAAACACTGCCTGGCCCATTAGTTCTAGCCTCTTATTGGCTAACTCTCACATCTTGATTAACCCATATCTAATAATCTGTGTATCACCACAAGGTCGTGGCTTACCGGCATGAGTCTAGCCAGCGTGAAGGGGAATTATGGCGTCTGCCTGACTCTGCTTCTTTCTCCCAGCATTCTGTTCTGTCTACTCCGCCTATCTAAGCTGCTGTCCTATCAAAGGCCAAGGCAGTCTCTATATTTGATCAATGAAAGTAACACATAGACAGAAGACCCACCTACATCAATTGTATTCTTGTTTGGTTTTACAGTAGCCTCTTTATTCAGGCTACCCAGGTCTTTGGGGAAGAAGAGCATCTTAGAATACGTCTTGAGCTGGTTGTGAGTTGGTGATATAAAAGGAAAGAATAGGACTTTGTTTAAAGGTCTAAGTTGTGGAGTATTTGGGGAACCTTGAAGGTAAGTTGTACCCTTTAAGGACCTTGTGTCATATATATATAGAATATAGGTGCGTCTGAGTCACTATTTTTTCAAACAGATAAAAATCAATTACTGAGAAACCTGAGGAAAGAAGTGTGAACTATTTAGACTTCTCAGACTAAGAATATTTTAGTAGGGCATGGCAGCACTTTGAGGTAGAGGCAGGAAGATCAAGAGTTCAAGGCCAGTCTTGCCTACGTGGCAAGTTGGAAGCTAGCTTAGACTGTGTGAGACCCACTCATGAAAAACCAAGCAAACAAATAGAAAACAGGTTTTTGTTTTACTTAATCCAAGGAAGAAATATCATTTTGGATATACTAAACTCTTATTCAAGAACTGTCCCCATGATTTAGTGAGTGGGCCTTGTTGCATATTTGCCGTTTTAGTGTGTCCCTTACTTACCCTGATGGCCATACAAAGTAAAAGCCATACCTGTTTCACACGTGAGGAAAAGTGAAGACAGAGGGTTAACTAACTTGACTAGAGAACCAGAATTTATATCAAGACCTGATTGTACAAGCTCTTGTTTTTCCTGTGGCACTTAGTTTCCCATGAATCCACTTCTTAGACTTCACTGAGGTCAACTAGCTGCACTAGGGTCTGCAAATGTAAATAGCCACGGTGTTGAGAACCTCAGTGCTGTGAGAACTGGAATGTCGTGGGTAGTATGAAAGCATGCTCTTTCTTTTTGGCACTGCCTTTGGAGATAGTACTAGATACAGGAGGAAAACAGGCTTGTTTTATGTGTGGTTATAGGAGTTGTTGCATACACCCCTTTTGCTGGGTGAGCCAATCTCAGCTGAGTTCTGCTTTTAGCCTGCACCCTGGTGGTTTAAGTCTAGTGATAGCTTACAGCAGAGCAGAGAGGCTGAGCAATTTAGAATCATTTACTAATCATCCTAACAATGCTAACAGTCCATGGACTTATTTGTTGAAACTCTAAAGTCTAACTCACTGGAAACTGTGTTTTAACTAACAGTTGGTGGTGATTATAATCTCAACAGGGAGTCTCGATTTCAGTCTATGTATAGCTACCTTGATTTTGGGAGTACTGGTTCTTAGGAGTTGCTTGTAAACTGAGTCATCTATTTATATTTCAGGACATAAATTGTAACAGGCTAAATTACTTTTATGCCAACGTATTGGAAGCAAGGAACTAGCTTATTTCATCTTTTTGAGACTTGTGGAATTAGTGTGCTTAAATCTTAGCCAGTGTTTCCAGACCAAGATTAATACATGATTAAACATTGAGAGCTGAGACTAATGTGAACTCCAGTGGAATTTTTGTGATTAGTTGTGCTTCTAACTTGATTGGGTCTTGTAGGCATGTTTTTTATTCAGGAGATTTGAAAGTGCTCTCAGTTCTGGAGATGGGGCTCAGTGGAAGAGCACCTCCCTGGGGACAGTCCCCAGTAAAGGGCACAGTAGAGGAGCTACTATAGCAAAAATAACTGTCTCTTTAAATAACTTAGAAGTTAGAGTGAACTTCTGAACTGAAATAAAAACATTGACTATATACATATCTAGAAGGTCGATGAAATATTTAAAAATCTAATATTTTTATTAAAACTTGAAGTGATTTGCCTGGCAGTAGTGGCACATGCCTTTAATCCCAGCACTCAGGAGGCAGAGTTAAGCGAATCTGTGAGTTCGAGGCCAGCCTGGTCTATAAGAGCTAGTTCCAGGATAGGCACCAAAGCTACAGGAAAACCCTGTTAAAAAAAAAAAAAAAAAAAAAAAAAAAAACCTTGAAGTAATTTAACTCTGGGTGAAAAGATTTCATTATTAAGCAGATTTTAGCATTGGTCTTGTTTTAGTGCATTTCCTGTTTCTAGTAATACAGTGCAATAGGCAAGGTGTAGAGAAGATGGATGGATGGACTGCATCTGGTGTGGTCTTCTTACTGGGAGTCATAAGTTGGTGGAAAGCATCAAAGCCACAAACTTTGGCTTTTCTAGGTAAACTGGTTTTGTAGAAGACTTACTTTAGGAACAGATAACCATGACATGTATTAATCACTTGAAGGCATTAATCTATTCACTAGAAGAGCTTCCCTAATAACTCCAGAATTTCTACCCTGTTCCCTCCTAACATCGCCTAGTGAGGATTAAATTTGAACAAATTTTAGAACAATCCATAGCATGGATTAATACACAGCTTTGTGGCTGTGCATGTCTGTAATCCTAACACTCTGGAGGTTGGGGCAGACGGATTGCCATAAATTCCAGGCCAGCCAGGCTACATTGCAAAAATATTATTTCAAAAATAAAAACAAATTTGCCTTTTGCATTAGATCTAGGTTTATTGAAAATGTGTGCTCCCTTAATGGAGATGGCTTTAAAAAAAGAAAAGGAAAGAAAATGTGTGCTCTTTACCTAATCTCTTATTTTATATGCTATTTTCCAGAACATTGAAGTGAACAGAATTCCTTCCTTGAAGACCAATAGTTCCACCTACCATCACATTTCAACTTTTGTGAGTAGACAGATGGGCACAAAGCAGGTGATTGACTTACTGTTTGTTCATAGTTCACTGGGTCTCTCTGTGTTCGCCAGTTGCGGTTTATCTTGAGTATTTGTCTGTTGAAGGGGCTGAGGGCTGCGTTCCTGCCACCCAGCTCCCGGCCACCTGGCTAGCTTATGCCCCGAAATAACAACACACAAACTGTATTCTTTTAATCACTGCTTGGCCCATTATATCTAGCCTCTTCTTGGCTAATTCTCATGTATTAATTTAGCCCATTTCTAATAATCTGTGTAGCACCCCAAGATGCACTTACCAGGAAGATTCTAGCCTACATCTATACTGGGTCGGAGCTTCATCGCGTCTGCCCTGACGAACAGAGCTAAGGCATATGAGCTCACTTCTTCTTCCTCCCAGCATTCTGTTCTGTTTACTCCACCCACCTAAAGACTGGCCAATCAAATGGGCCAAGGCAGTTTCTTTATTAGCCAATGACCTTCCTCCATCATTTGTCTAGTGTGGCCATTTCTCAAAATTTGAACAATCCTACTAACTGTTTTAGGTTAAAAGAACAAAAGCCTTGTAAATGTGTTTTGACTTTTCATGTCAGATATATTGTTTTCTCCTATGAATGGAAGAGATACATAGTTATATGTGACTGTCTTTTAAAATAGTAAATATATTCTTATTATGCATTGTACAAAATAGGTTTTATTATAACATAAAGGAGGTTTTAAAACTTTTGATCGGGCTGGAGAGATGGCTCAGAGGTTAAGAGCACTGACTGCTCTTCCGGAGGTCCTGAGTTCAATTCCCAGCAACCACATGGTGGCTCACAACCATCTGTAATGAGATCTGGTGCCCTCTTCTGGCCTGCAGGCATACATGGAGGCTGAACACTGTGTACATAATAAATAAATAAATCTTTTTAAAAAAATTTAAAACTTTTGATCATGAGTAGACTTTTTGTAGAAATAGAACTTTATATAGAAGGTGTACTCAGAGAAATATCAATGATCTCACCACCAGAAGACAAAATGGTTAACATCATATGGGTTAGAATCTGTCTTTATGTATAAACATGCACACAAAGACTTAAAAACAGGATTTTTTAAATAATATTTGTGAATGTTTTACCTTGCATGTGTGTCTGTGTGCCATATCAAATGCCTGATACCTGCAGAAGCCAGAAGAGGGTCATCTGATCCCCTATGACTGGAATTACAGATATTGTGAGCTGTCATCTGGGTACTGGGAGTTGAGCCTGGGTTCTCCAGAACATCTGTCTTCCCATTCCTTTATCTTTATAAATATTATGACTTAAAAGTCTCTGCCAGTATTAAGAGTGAGCAACTGATATTTCCTTTTTATAATTGCTATTACTCTGTAACAGTAATTTTGCTCTTCTTTTTTTTCTTTCTTTTTTTGGGGGGTGAGAGTTCTTGTATAACAGCCCTAGCTGCCGGGCGGTGGTGGCGCACGCCTTTAATCCCAGCACTTGGGAGGCAGAGGCAGGCGGATCTCTGTGAGTTCGAGACCAGCCTGATCTACAAGAGCTAGTTCCAGGACAGGCTCCAAAACCACAGAGAAACCCTGTCTCGAAAAACCAACAAAACAAAACAAAACAAAACAAAACAAAACAAAAAAAACAGCCCTAGCTGTCCTAGAACTAGCTCTTTAGACCAGGCTGGCCTCAAACTCACAGAGATCCGCCTGCCTCTACCTCCTGAGTGCTGGGATTAAAGGTGTGCACCACCATCACCCGGCCTGTCTTGTTTTTTTTTGAGAGAAAGTCTCACCATATAGCCCTGGCTGACCTGGAACTCACAGAGATCTACCTGCCTCAGCCTCTATGCTGGGATTAAAGACATATACTGGTATTCCTAGTTAATAACTTTTGTTGTCATTATTGTTCCAATTTGTTGATATAATTTGATCAGATAAAGAGCAAGCTTTTTCACTTCTGGTTACATTCAAAATGCTGCCTATGTGTTAAAGAGATAGCTCAGTAGTTAAGTGTTTACTGTGCTTGTAGAGGACCTACACCCACTTGGACTTCTAATCAGCTTTAACTCCAGCTCCAGAAAATCAGACGCCCTCTTCTGGACTCCCAGGGCACCTGCACTCACACGTGCACATATACGTAATTAAAATAAAGGTTAAATAAAATGCTGTATATATTTGAAGGTAGATGTTCAAATAATAAAAAATAGCAAGATATCTCGCTGGCCTAGTCACTATTTCTGCATGAGTTCTAGGAAATCAGGGTTATCTTTAAGTCATTATTCTGGCCTTCTTAGCTGAATAAGCATTGCCATTTAGAGGAACTTCTGGTTTTTTTTTTTAAGATTTATATATTTATGTACTTTATGTATTTGGGTGTTTTGTTTGCATGTATATTTGTGCACCAGAAGAGGGTATTGGATCCCATGGGACAACAGTAATAGATGGTTGTGAGCTACCATGTTGGTGCTGGGAACTGAACTCAGAACCTCTGGGAGAGAAGCCAGTGCTTATAACCACTGAGCTATCCCTCCAACCCTAAAGAAATTTCTTAAAAACCATGGAGTACTTATCTTTGAATATATTTAAGGCGTTATACTAATAATTTGATTATTTTATAGCCGAATGCTATGATAATTGCAGATACTAAACACTTTTACTATTAAATTTTATATAAGTAGAAAAAGTTCTATTAGTGTCATTGTTTTTAAAGCTATTTCTTTGTTACAAACACACACAAAAGATCTAAATTTGTGTTGATTGACTGTTAGCCAGATGCTCATTTGGCTGCTGAAGAAGAAGCTAGACGACTGGAAGGACTACAGAGACAGGCAGCACAGCAGAGAGTGGAGCAGTTTGCAAGGGCACACATGCGGGGATCGCGTGCCATGAAGAAGGTCCACTTGGCCCAAGTAAGACCTGCCATCTCCCTGGGAGCTGGCTGCTGCTGGTAGACTGGTTGGTGGCATTGGAGAACTAATAGTGAGGGAGTTCTGCCCTAGAGTGTGAACACAGTGTTTCTTACTGTCGTTTCTCTTGCTGGGATAAAATACCCTGAGAAAAACAACTTAAGGAAGGACAGGTTTACTTTACCTCACGGTGCAAGGTACAGTCCATCACGGAGGGCAGGTCAAGGAAGCAGGAGTTGAGGTAGCTTCACATTACAGCACAGCCAGGAACAGAGCGTGAGTACCTACAGCCGCTCAGCTTCCTTCTCACACAGCCCAGCACCCAGCCAGGGAATGATGCCAACCACACTGGGCAGGTCTCCGCCCGCCTCAATGCAATCAAGATAATCCCCCACAGGCATGCCCCAAGATCTGTCTCCCAGAGGATTCTAGATTCTGTCATGTTGACAACATTAGCCATCACAGAAAGTCTCTGATTTGTATGATTTCATTATAATTTTCCAAAATCCTTTTCCGTCCTCTTTTAAGCTCAGGTTAAATAAAGCTGTTCTCATAATATATCTTTGTCTTATACATGTATACATGTTTACTGACACATTTTCTTTTTACATTTATTCAATCCAAAAAGAGCCTGAGAAAATTAGTCCATTTTGATGTAGTAATTTTTTATTGCATTTGTGTTTATAAATTTGCATAATTGTTTCGTTATTTTCTTTTTTTTTTTTTTTTTTTTTTTTTTTTTGGTTTTTCGAGACAGGGTTTCTCTGTGGTTTTGGAGCCTGTCCTGGAACTAGCTCTTGTAGACCAGGCTGGTCTCGAACTCACAGAGATCCGCCTGCCTCTGCCTCCCAAGTGCTGGGATTAAAGGCGCCGCCCGGCTCGTTATTTTCTGAGCAAAAGACTTACTCTGGGCACTTTGAATGTCAATTCAAAGGTAGACTCATGTCCTTACTTATTCTTGTAAAATGAATACAGTGTAAGTGTGATTCATCTTTTGCATGTTTCTCTCTGCCTCTGAGTTTGACCACATTCGTGTACTTTAAACACTCATCACCTTAGGAGAAGGTTTTTAAGTATGTCACTGGACATTAGATGCTTATCCTAAGGAAGTCTACTTGGATTGTGGAGGTGAGATTATGACCTCCCTCAAAATTTTAGTTTTCATAAGTTGGAAGTGACTTATGACTTAGTCAACTGTCTAAATGTATTCATCAAAGAAATAAACCTATAAGAAATAACAACAGGGGCTGGAGAGATGGCTCAGAGGTTAAGAGCACTGACTGCTCTTCCTGAGGTCCTGAGTTCAATTCCCAGCAACCACATGGTGGCTCACAACCATCTGTAATGAGATCTGGCGCCCTCTTCTGGCCTGGAGGCATACATGGAGGCTGAACACTGTGTACATAATAAATAAATAAATCTTTTAAAAAAAGAAAGAACAACAGAAACTGTGAGAAACAGCTATAAGTTGAACACATTCTTCCATAAAAGCAGCAGTGTTGATTGGCCACAGAAGTGAGCTTACACAGCTTGCCTGAACCTACCTCTGTGTTATTTGACTGTCTTAAGCTTGCCTTAGCTCATTTTCATCATCTGTTTCCTGTGGCCTGCCTGAAGCTCATGGAACACACATGGAATTTAAACATTCCCTGTTATTAGGAAAAATACTAATGGAGTGCTACACCATGCTCAGGTGAGCCAGAGGAACGCATTTACTGTATAACAAGTGACATGTGTGCTAGCATTAGAAAACAGCTGTTTGGGCCACTCCTCTTTATTCTAGACTAGTGTTTCTCACACAGGAAAAGTCACCCAGAACTGTGTCATCTCAGTGTTAATAGATTCTATTACCCTGTCTGAATCTTTTCCTAAGACACTTTGGTCCAGAAATGTACTTACTGCTGGGTCTATTGTTTTTGTTTGTTAATTTTATTGATTTTTTATTTAACTCTAAATTTTTTTCTGTTCCCCTCCCTGCCTCTCCTCTCCCCTTTTATCATCTCCCAAGGTCCCCATGCTCCCGATTTGCTCAGGAGATCTTATCTTTTTCTACTACCCACGTAGATTAGATCTATGAGTGTCTCTCTTAGGGTCCCCATTGTTGTCTAAGTTTTCTGGGATTGTGATTTGTAGGCTGGTTTTCTTTGCTTTATGTTTAAAAAACACCTATGAGGGAGTACATGTGATAATTGTCTTTTTGTGTCTGGGTTACCTCACTCAAAATAATGTTTTCTAGCTCCATCCATTTTCCTGCAAAATTCAAGCTGTCATTTTTTTCTGCTATGTAGTACTCCATTGTGTAAATGTACCACATTTTCCTTATCCATTCTTTGGTCGAGGGATATTTAGGTTGTTTCCAGGTTCTGGCTATGACAAACAATGCTGCTATGAACATAGTTGAGCGTATGTCCTTGTGGCACGATTGAGCATCCTTTGGCTATATACCCAAAAGTGGTATTGCTGGGTCTTGAGGAAGGTTGTTTCCTAATTTTCTGAGAAATCAACGTACTGATATTCAAAGGGGCTGTAGCAGCTTGCACTCCCACCAGCAATGCAGAAGTGTTTCCTTTAACCCATATCCTCTTCCTGCTGGGTCTATTGTAATTGGCATTTGGATTCTGTCCCCCTCTGGTTTTGTATTTTTTGTTTGTAATCCCTTTGCCCCTGTGCTTTAGCCATATAAACGCTATCTATGTTCTTCTCTGGTTGCCTTTATAGCCCATACCTATGTGCTGCCCTTATTTTTTCTTCTACTACTTTATCCTCTTCTGTGTGACTAAGTGCTTATCCAGAAACCGAGGAGGTTTCTCTGATTGCCCTTCTTTGCCTTCTACCATCAAAATTAAATTAGCTAACTTCATTTAACTTTCATGTTAGTAGTACTCTACACATAAAGTGATACACAAATCCCCTTAAATCGTGGAAATCAGAGTTTGGAGTGACGGGAAGCATCATCATTAAATCTCAGTCACTTAGGACCTGAGAAGTACAGAGAGAGCTGAACGACAGTACGTTGCAGGAGCCCTGTTAGTTAAACAGAAAGTGACGAAATGGTTTTGCTTTGCCCTGAGAATGGTAGTGGCAGACACTTTTCAGACTTTATGGACTAGGCAGCATCACCCCTCAGTGCTACCTGCTTTGTCCCATTACAGCCTAGGGTTGATATTTTCCCTAATATTGTCAGTATGTTATCCAGCAGGTATGTGTTGAATAGATAGACTGGAGTAGTGTGTCATATGTGATGTCATATGTGATGTCACATGGGAGAGGAGGGAATTTTAGGCCTTATTCTTCATACTTTGCCCTCACCAGTTAATGTAACCATCTAAGTTTGACTCAGCTGCCATTAATCTGTTTATTCTTGAAGAACCAAGAGAGACTAATGGAAGAACTCAAACAGCTGCAAAAAGAGGACCTGGCACGTAGGAGACAGACAGTGGCACAGATGCCACCACAACTGGTTGAACTGCCGTACAGACGCAGCGAGGTGAAAGAAGACCGGCAGCGAGAGCTGGAGTGCGCCTTTGAGGACATGTATAATGCAGACAGGAGTAAGGGCTTTCAGCAGTGCTTTTACATGTTTTGGTGGGAAATAATATTTGTAGTAATAAGCAGTGTTTATTTTGAAATGAGTTGTTGTGTGGAAAGGAAAGGGCCTTCATGCTTTAGACTTAGGATTTTTGTAATTAAATTCCTTTTTTCCCCAAACTTTGCCCATCATATTAGAAGGAAAACATGTCTCTTTGTTTCTTTATTCAGAGGTGAAAGGAAACCTGATTTTGCATCTTACACCAGAGCCTTTGCCTGGCATGTCTGATCAGCTCCAGGATGAAGAACTGGACCTTTCAATGGAACGAGAAAATGGAGGTGAAAACGAGAGCCTTCAAGTGCCAGTCAGCCACTAAATAACATATTCTAGTGGAGTAGGTCATAAAAGCCCTACTGTGTGTTAAAATTCACAGTAAGGGCCGGGCGATGGTGGCGCACGCCTTTAATCCCAGCACTCGGGAGGCAGAGGCAGGCAGATCTCTGTGAGTTCGAGACCAGCCTGGTCTACAGAGCTAGTTCCAGGACAGGCTCCAAAGCCACAGAGAAACCCTGTCTCGAAAAACCAAAAAAAAAAAAAAAAAAAAAAAAAAAAAAAATTCACAGTAAGGGATTTTAATCATTAGCTAAGAGTTAGCAAAATCTGTTCGATTTAAGCACCGATAATGACACTAATGGAAGCAGTGGTAAGGAGTGTCTGCATATTTCTGCCATCAGGGATCAGTTCCCTACTTGGTGGAGAGAGCCATTTACACATGATACCGTCTGGAGATCCTTGGGTTGTGTGAGCTAGATCCTTAGTTCTGGATTTATTTGAAGGATCAGCAGTTTTTAGACTTGAGCAGATCATTAGAGATCCTATTGTGTCCCACTACTGCTGGATACTTCATATAGCATGATGAGCTGTACAGACTTCATCTCCTAGCCATCACACCTGGCTTCAACGTTGAACTTTCTCACCGGTTGTCCCGTATGCTTAACACTCATATCCAGCACTTAGTCATCTCTTGCTTACTGAAACCTTCACTTTGTAACTTAAGTGAATGGTGGGGCCAGCAAGATGTCTCAGTGGGTAAAGGCACTTGCCTCCAAGCCCCATGACTTCAATTTAATTCCTGGGATCTCCATGGTGGGAGGAGGGAACTGACTCCTGCAGGTTGTCCTCTGACCTGCACATTCCCTTCCCCCGCAAATAACATAACGAAGTAAATGATGGTGTCATGGTTACCGAGGCAGGTCAAATGTTTTTTTTTTCTTTCACTTCAGTATTGGCTTAAAGACCCAACTCTACACTATTGAACTGACCTCATTTTCCTCTTATTTCTACCTGTATTACCTTGACGTCATGCCTCTTGGTTTACATCCCGTCACCTGCACCCTACACTGTGAAAGTGGCTCTTTATGGCTCTGACTTGATGAATAGTCAAGTATCTTCGAGAGGACATTTTGTTGTTGTTTCATTTTTCGTTTGTTCATTTTTATCATTTCATCCAAGGTTTAGTTTTTTTTTTGTTTTGTTTTGTTTCTTGTTCTTTTTGGTTTTGTGAGACAAGATTTCTCTGTGGAACAGCCTGACTGTCCTGGAACTCACTCTGTAGACCAAACTGGCCTTAAATTCACAGAGATCCACCTGCCTCTGCCTCCTGGGTGCTGGGATTAAAGGTGTGTATCACCTCCGCTGGCTGGGTTTAGTTGTTTTAATGGAATTTATTGTTCGTATTTCTAGTTAGTCAGAATTGAAGCCTAGCATTACCTAAAGAAAACTCTTGTTTCCTGCTGAACCTAGTTACAGTCTGGCATAATGTTGCTCAGTCAGTCTTAAGCTGGGTGTTGTGGCACAGCTATAGTTTCAGCTGTTCAGGAGGCTGAGCCAAGAGGACAACCAGGGGTTTGGGACTAGTCTTGGCAAAATAGCAATACTTTGTCTCTTGAAGACAACAAAGGGCTAGGAATTTCCATTACTATTTAAAACTAAATCCTTATTGAAAAATAATTACAAATAAAAATTGGCAATGTAGCTCAGTGGTAGAGTGTTTCTCTAGCATGTGTGTACACACACAAAAGATGGGTGGATGGAAGGAAGGAAGGAAGAAGGAAGAGAGGAAAGGTTGGAGGGAGGGAGGAGGATGGATAGATGCAGAGAATTAATCTGCCTTAAAATGGGAAGGTCACAGAGTAATGGTTTAACCTCAGTACGTGGCTCTGTGTTTATGAAGCGCTAAGGAGCAGGATAAACTCGTGTAGTTGTGAGGTAGAGTGCAGTGGAGTCACCTTTTGTGTTTATTGACTGGGAAGGACAAAGCCATGTCTGCTGGAGATGGTGTGCAAGATAGGCACTTCTGTGACATTTGCTGCAGTGTGCTGAGCTGTTTGTTGCATTTCTAATTCTATCAGAATTTTTTAAAATTTGTATTATAATGTACTACTTTGCCAGTTTTCAACCTCTTTTGTTGTAGGAGGCCACTTGTTTGTTCCTGGCTGCTCACCTCCAAAATAACCACACAGAAACTGTATTAATTAAATTACTGTTTGGCTTCTTAGCTCTAGCTTCTTATTGGCTAGCTCTTACATCTTAATTTAACCCATTTCTGTTAATCTGTGTGTCGCCACTGACAAGGTTCCGTCCAGTGTCTGTCTCTGGCAGGGCTACATGGTTTCTCCTTGACTCCATCTTCTTTCTCCCAGCATTCAGTTTAGTTTTCCCTGCCTAGCTCTGTTCTGCCCTACTATAGGCTCAAAGCCATTTCTTTATTCATTAGCCAGCGAAAGCAACACATATACAAAAGGACTTCCCGCATCATTGTTTGGTATTATTAATTTTTTCTTTGACTAAACTAAAGCACAATTTGGTTCCCCATAGAGAATTTTTAGTTTTGTTCTTAGTTAGCTTGTGCGGAAGGATGCTTGCAGAAATACCTTGTTTCAGATTTTTGATGAGTGAAAGGGTTTACTTACAACCACAGAAAAATTCGCCCCACGTATTAGGAAGAATGATTTGAAAGGAGGTGCTTTACTTCAAGACTGTAAAGTTGTTTTTCTCTGTAGCCTGCTAAGAACTCTTTGGACTATTCCCTAGCACAGACATGACTCAGGCATTCGCCTTACTCCTAAGCTAATTAGGAGTTATGCAGTCTGTCATCACCTAGCAAGCATAGTGAATATCCTCCTCAGAGGTAAGCTTGAAATTAGTGTATGTGTATTATGTTGTTGGAAAATGGTCTAAATTTGAATTTAAACTGAAAAAATATATACTTCATTGTTAAACTAAGACAAGTTAGTTAGCATTGTTGAATACATTAACCTTTAAATGCTGAAAATAAAGTTGTGCTTTTGCTTTAAGTAATTATGACAGTGATTGAGCATAAAGTTAGAATAATTTGCCTAAATGTAATAATTTAAACTTTATTTTTTTTTTTAGTACCTTTTGCAATGAAGACCCAACAGATCCCCTCAAGAATTCTTTTTAAAAGATTGTTAAATAAGATTCGAAACCAAAAATCTCTGTGGACAATTAAATCCGTGTCTGAGGATGACAGTGAACTGACCACAAGCATCAGTGAGACTGAGGGTAAAGCACCGACCATGGAATCCATGGAATCAGGAGCCGTTACCCTCGAGGAAAGAACGCTGTCCTCCGAGCAGGAGCAAGGTGCTTTTCCCAGTAGTCTGTCTGATGGCACACAGACCCATCTAACCCTCTTTAGATTGTTTTAAAAAAAAAAAAAAATGCTCACACCTGAGTTTGGGGTTTAGCACCATAGCAGAGATTGAAAGCCCTGGTTTCAAGCCTGTATCACTGGTGGGATTGGGGGGCAGCAGTGAACATGGTGGTTGTCTCATACATGAGAAAACAAAGAATAGAGGTGAGGAGTTAAGAGACAGGCTGTGGGGCTGGAAAGATGGCTCAGAAGTTAAGAGCACTGGCTCCTCTTCCAGAGAACCTGGGTTCAATTCCCAGCACCCATGTGACAGCTCACAACTGTCTATAACTCCAGTTCTAGGGGATCTGACACCTTCACACAAACATACATGTAGGCAAAACACCACTGCACATAAAATAAAAATAAATAAATTACAAAAAGAGAAAAGAAGAAAGAAAAAGAAATGGACTGGAGGGATGCTCAATGGTTAAGAGCACTTTGCTATTCCAGAGGACTTAGGTTCAATTTCCAGCATGCACATGGTAACTCCAGTACTAGGGGTCAGACCCTCTCTTCTGGTCTCTAAGGGAGGGTACTAGACAGGTAAATGGTACACAGGCATACAGCAGGCAAAACGTCCATACACATAAAATTAAAAAATTTAAAGTTAAGAAACAATCCTGCTACTTAAAAGACCACAGAAGAATGCTGAGAACCTTAGTGACTCTCCTGAACCACTTAGCTCATTGTGCGAACTCCTGGAAGTCATTGAACCACATCAGTTAGTTACTTGTAATGTTTAGGCTATTGCTTTCTTGTTGATTCTGTATTGCTACTGAAGTCTGTGCCCACATCTTTGTTCTCTATGTACTCTCGTGTGTGTGTGTGTGTGTGTGTGTTATATGCATGGTATGCCATATGCCTAGTGTGCATCACACATCTTTTTTTTTATTCAGTGCATGTGTATGCATGCACGCACCTGATTATGTGCACCTTGTGCATGTGGAAGTCAGAAGGCTACAGAAGTTCCCCTGGGAAGGAACGAGATTGGGAAAAAAATGTGTAGCTCAATAAAAAAATAAATAAAAGTTAAAATGATTGACTACCAAAAAACAAACAAACAAAAATCCCCTGGAGCCGGGCGGTGGTGGCGCACGCCTTTAATCCCAGCACTCGGGAGGCAGAGGCAGGCGGATCTCTGTGAGTTCGAGGCCAGCCTGGTCTACAAGAGCTAGTTCCAGGACAGGCACCAAAGCTACAGAGAAACCCTGTCTCGAAAAACCAAAAAAAAAAAAAAAAAAAAAAAATCCCCTGGAACTGGAGTTGCAGTTGGTTGTGAGCAATTGTATGGGTGTGGGAACCAACCCAGGTCCTCTATAAGAGTGGAAGGCACTCTTAAGCAGCTGACTCTCTCCAGCCTCCCCACAGCATCTGTTTTTAGTAAGAATTTTTAGAAAACTTTTAATTAAAAGACAGGCATGTGTTAGTGTTTTTTGAGTGTATATTTCTTTACATTCCTACCAGAGATTTTTTCCTTATTTAACTCTAAAGAATGGGAAAGTGGATCTTAAATATTGGGTCCATGGGGGTCATGCAAAGATAGGAGACAGCCCACCAAAGTCTATTAAGCCAAAAGCAAACTTTATTCCAGGAAAAAGAAAAGAAAAACCTATCTCCATGGGGCACAAAAGCTTATCAGCTAGCTGTGACCACAGCCAGAAATGGGCTTATATGGCTGTAGCAATGGGCTGTTTCCGAACTCCCCTTTGTATAGCAAGAAGCAAGCATTAGGCATGAACAAAAGCATTTTTACAATCTCAAGGTAAAACTCAGATACAAATTGTTTTTTTTTTTTTTTTTTTTTACACTGTCCATTAGGATTTTTCAGTTAAACTAGTGTTTGTATTTAGCCCATTTTTTCTTCCTGTCACTTTCTGATGGTGTTTACCAAAGCTTTACACTCCCCTGATACTACCAGTTTTGCGTAGCAGGGAAGGGTATGGGACAATGCACAACCGAAGTACATCTCATCATTTAAAAGTTAGCTCACATCAGTTGTTGGTCATGAGTGTCCGGGGGCTGTCTAAAAGCTGACCCTCAGTTTGCAGACAGAGCTATGGGTTGTAAAGCAAAGTAACCCACTGTTAATAGTTATATTTTTAGAAGTTACTAGGATCATACTAAAAGATCTTGAATTATATATATGAGCAAATGAGAATTGTGGAGATGTGATCTGATTTCAGTTGTATTTCTTAGAGGTTTATAATTTAGGTTTTTTTTTTTAACATATGTATGTGTATGGAGATGTTTTGCTACCGCACTTTTGAGTGGAATGATTGTTGAATTTTATACTGCACACAAGAACCCCTGGCCTACAGCCTTTACTAGGCATTCTAAACACTTATTTCTTGTTTTTCTCCTTTGTGTTTTCTTTTGCTGCACCCATTGGTCATTGCCCCCAGAGCCCATTCCTCAAATCTGTTTTCCTTCATTCAGAACAGATTCACACTGTACAATGTTATGTATTTACTCATATCTTTTAAAGTGTGTGTTTCCCAAGTCAGCCTGTGGGAGCCCTTGACTAAAGGTCAGAGAGTTCAGACCTATTCTACTCCTTCAAGGTTATATGACAGGAGGTTTGACCTAGGGTGAGAGTACCTGATGTTTTGGGTATTGAGAAGGTGATTGCTTTGTTTGTTCTTTGTATCCTAGTAAAGAAGCCTCTTGCCTCCCCCATCTTCTTTGGATTGGGGTGTATGAAGCTTCTGAGAAATAAACACAGGTTGAATCTCAGTATTTATTTACTAGATGTCCTCCTGACTCTATCAGTTGTCTCTAGTCTATTTCTTAATCCTCACACTTCCCTCCACGCACGGAGGAGTAAGCTAGACTGGACCCTGCTCTTGTCGCCCCGATGCAACATAATGGCATCAGCCTCCTTGGATTCCACTCATTGTTAGATCCCTTCACTTTCAGATCTGTTATCATCTTATATTTGCCCCAAATTGAATTCTAGATAACTCCCAACTATACAGCTGCTTTTGGTCCCCTCGGCTCCCCACAAGTCTCCCACATTCACTACCTGGTAATATGTTAATTTATTTGCTGGAGCAAAAAAGTTTCTGTCATTCTGGTTTTTTTATTTTATTACCTACATCCAAACCATCAGCAGTTGCAGCTAGTCCTACACTTAAAGTATATCCATAGTGCAGCCATTTCCACCAATCCTAGTTTCAGCTGCATTCGTTTTCTGGTGTAGATTCTTGTCATGCAGCTTGTCTTGTCTGCGGCTTTTGCAGCTTCCACTAAAATCTCTTCATCAAGTGACTATGAAAACCCAGGTCAGCTCATTTTCTTCTTCTGCATCAAGCCCTACATTGAGAATCAGACTGTTTGACAGAGGCTTCACACACATACTCTGTGCCTTTCTTCCTTCTACATCTCTTGCCGTCACTGTGCTGTAGACTCTTTGTATTGTTGGTGTTAGGCCAGCATTCTGTAGATGTTACCATGGCTGTCTCCCTTCTGCCTGAGTCTACTCACCTGTTGCTTTCTCGGTGAGACTTTCTCTGCTCACTTTATATAAAATACCACCCTCTGCCTTCCCAGTAATGCTTCCATCTCTTTATAATCTCTTTTACCCTGCTTTCTCTTCATATTTCTTACCAATAAGCAATAGACTTACTTTTCTTGTTTGTTTCCGTCACAGCTAACCCATTTGTGAGAGAGGAGCTTAAAGATTTTATTCATTGCTCTGTCCTCAGAAGCCTTGTGGATAAAAAGTGCTCAGTTTTGTTGAATTAGTTGGATAGCTTAAAACAAGATTTGATAAGTCAGATATTTAAAACCATGAGAATAGAAGTTTCCTTTAGAGGAAGAATTCTAGGAGAAGGGAGCTTACTTATGACCACCTGAGGGATTCCAGCTACAAAACTGTAGGAGGCCAGACAAGTAGAGAGCACAGTGCTGGACTCCCAGTAAAAGGAATTCTGCTGTTGAATCTGTAGTGAGATTTTGAAAATGCCACCACGGGGCCTGGAGAGAGAGCTCAGCAGTTAAAAAGCGCTGCCTGCTCTTCCAGAGGTCATGAGTTCAATTTCCATCAACCACATGGTGACTCACAACCATCTGTTATGAGATCTGGTGCTCTCTTTTGGCATGCGGGCATACAGTGCCAACATAACACTATACATGATAAATCAATAAGTCTTTAAAAGAAAGAAAATGCCGTCACATGAGTAGTCATTCTTCCCTTCCAGCTGACCATGCCTCTTATCTGTGGGTCTTTCGGTGTCTCGAGTGACCCAAAGAATGTGTGTGTGGGGGGGGGAGGGTGTTCTGTTTCCCTTTGTTTCCCTTCACAGGTCCTTCGTACCTGTTGGTGTGTGGCTAAGTCTGTTCGTCCGCTCACATGACCTCCTTCCTTTTCAGTGACTGCTGAGAGACCATTTTCTCAGGGAAATCAAACCTGTCCCACTAATCTAATGTCTTTATGATGTTTTATGATATAGCCTGTTTTCTTTACACAGTTCCTGTTTTAACTCTCCTCATTTTTATGAGAAGGTTGTATGGTATTTCTGCCCCATCTTTCAGCCTTCAAACCTCCGTGAGGTTTTGTGTCAGTCAGCACAGTATCACCTGTCACCTACTGTGCCTTGGTAGATGGTGGGTGAGCACTCTGCAGAACAGCTGGCTACCCTGGTATGATGGAATTCACATCATAGTTATCCTAGGAAAGGAACATTGACATTTCTTTAGCACCTCTTTAGTCTTTGATTTTTCTTGTGATGTTTGGCTTAGGTTGGGAGATTAATGTATATAACTACCAAAAAATGACCGAGCCTTCACTGAGGGTCCACTTCCTATGGACCAAGATAGAACGGTAGATCTGATCTAAATGCAGGTTTCTGTTATTTTGTTCCCTTTAAGCTTAATATCATCATACTAACAGTGGTATCTGTTACAGTCATGGACAGTGATAGGCTGACAATTGAATCTGGACCACTGAGTAGTGAAGACAAGCCATTTTTCTGCCAAGCAGATGCTGGAAAGGAACAAGGTATTTCTGTCATATCTTCAAATTAAGCTAGCTTGGTTTCTCACATCTTTTTCTTAGTAAAGAAGGGTACTACAGTGGAGTCATCTTTAGGAATTATTGAAGGTAATTTTTGTTTGGTGATTCTCCTAGCAGTTGCTGCATTTCTACCTGTCACAACCGTGACTCAGTGTTCAGTACTACTTCATCCTCAGGAAGAAGCAGTCAAAATTCGAATGTCAGCAAGGCACAAACAGGTAAGCAAGCCCTGGGAATTACAGTTTTGTTTAACCTATGCAATTCTTTTTAATCTCTGATTCTTTGATACTGTCTTTTTAATCTGACATAAACATTTGGCTGATAGGATGCATTTGGTTTCTGCTTACACTCATTTGCCCCCTAGGTGTCTGCTGTGTGCTTCTTTTCCCTTTCTCTTGGTTCTCCCATAATTCCCTTGGTAATGCCAATGGCAGATTTAAGACTACTTACTTTATGGATAAGAGGTCCTTTTGGTGACGACATGTATTTATTCTTTACTTTTTTTTTTTTTTTTTTTTTTCTGGTACCTGGAGGGACAGCCGTGGGTGCTGGGAACCGAACTCTTATATTTTTGGTTGTGAGCCTAGCCTTTAACGGCTGAGCCATCCCTCCAGGCCCATGTATTTATTCTTAATGCAATGTATGTGACCGTTTCTCTTGAGAGTCTCTTGTTAGAACAATAGTGTTCTTATTATCTAGATAATGGAAATAGAAGAACAGAAGCAGAAGCAGTTGGAATTACTTGAACAAATTGAGCAACAGAAGTTAAGGTTAGAAACCGATTGTTTCCGGGCTCAACTGGAAGAAGAAAATAGAAAGAAAATTCAACAGCCTGAGGTAGGAGGCCAGAAAATAGCAGTCATGATGTTTAGGTTCCGCCTACTTTATAAATGTTTTCATCAGTGTGTGTGTTGTACCATGTAGATGTGACCAGGTTTACTAGTAAGGTGTGTGCTGAGCTTTTTGGACTTACCTGTCATTGTAGAAAACATTGAAGTACTTGATTTCTTCATTTTTAGGTTTGCTCTGCTCCAGTGTCACATGCTGTGATTTCTGATGAAGACTGTCACAGGCAGATGATCCGTAACTATCAACATCAGCTCTTACAACAAAACAGGTATGGACTGTGCTACATCTTTGGGATTTATTATTTGTTTTATATAAGAATCTAGTTGGAATTTTGTTAGAAATTGCCATAGTGTTTTTTTTTTTTCAAGGGCAGTGGGAATGTATTTTTCTGTGGTAAATATGACCATTTTTAGATTGCTACTTACAAGGTTTAATGTGTAAATATTTGAGAATGTGAGTTTTTTTTAAAAAAATACAAATTAGTAATATTTGTTTTTATATTTGTTTTTGATAGGTTACACAAGCAGTCTGTTGAAACTGCTAGGAAACGATTACTTGAATACCAAACTATATTAAAGGAAAGATACCCATCCAAGACACCCACATCATTGATACCTGATTCTGTTATATCAGGACCAACACAGAAATCCCAAAAGTCTGCTGCTGCAGATCACTGGGTTCCATGCCAGAGACTGAAGCTGAGTCCTGACAAATATCAACCTGTGCAGTCCTCACAGATCCTCACATTAGATCAAAGTCATATTCAGGCAGTAAGACAAGGTCACTTTCCACAGAGGCAAGGAGAAACAGGTGCATCAGAGATGTTAGCCAAGGAATCTGTCGGGTCACAGGAACACCTGTTGCAATTCTCTCAGGCAGAAGCACATCAGAGAGACTATAAATTTGTCCATAAAGATTCTCATGCACTTTCAAGAACTTTGTCTTACAATAGGCCACAAATGTTACTGGATACTGGAGAAGTTTCTAAACCACTGAGGGCGACAACTTGCCAAACTTTCGATTCCCAACGTATATCATCAGAGGATAGTGAAACTATAACTTCTAAGCCAACTGAACCATCTTCATTTCTCCCACTGGTACCTGAACGTTCTTTTACTAGTCTCCCAGTTAAACATGAATCTGGAAAAGTTCAAGAACCCTTTACAACCATAAGCAAAAGTACAGTTTCCGTAAACCAGTCTGTAATCAGTCAAATTCATGATCAGCCTTTGTCATCCTCAGGTACAATCAAAGCCCAGCGTAGTAACTTAAAGTTTCCCCAAGAACAGTTAGAACTACAGAAGGAAAGTCTTCAAGCAAGACAAGAGGCTCAGGAAAAGCTTGCTTATTGCACACAGAAAGAACTGGAAAAGCAGGCTGGTCTCCCAGTATTCCTCCCATCATCATCTGGAGATTTATTTACTTCACTGCCATCTGCCTCAGCTGAATCAGGAAAAATTCAGGCATCTTCAGCAGAAAGTGAGGCCACTGTTTCCTCAGGCATCATGGACAGGCTCTGGGGTTTTTCACAGCCTGTCTCCTCACAGCAAACTAATTTGGAATTTCTCCAAGAACAGATCAGTGTTCAGAAGGATAACCTTCAGGCTAGGCGGGAAGCCCAGGAAGTTTTGCTGGCACATAAACAGAGTAAACTGGATGAAATTGTACATTCTGAGCAGACCAGGCCCTCTGGGCCACATCACATGACTCAGAAGCCGTTTAGTTCACTAACGTTGACTGATAGACAGCCTAGAAAAATCCAGGAACAGCCTTTTCCTACGAACAAGAAAGGGCTTCTCCCAAGCCAGTCTGAAATCTCAAAATCTCAGGATGGGTCTTCAAGTTTTATAGAGCAGATCCCACCTATACACAGTAGTTTAAAGTTGCTTCAAGAACGGCTAGCTACACAGAGGGATGCAATTCAGGCTAGAGATGAAGTGCAAGAGGAACTACTTTTACATAGAGAAAGAAGTTTGGGAGACACTGTGTCTGGACCAGTAAAGTCACTCTCCTCAGTGGTTACTCAGCATTCGGATGCTTCTCATGCAGTTTCAGAAGTTGGGCCTAAGAGGTCCCAGGAACTATATTCATCTGAGAAGGAGAATATAGTTCCTGCTAGTCATTTGATCACCCCAGCACTTGAGGAGACTCATGGCTTTCCACACCACAGACAAGAACATTTTACAACACTCCAGGAACAATTACACATTCAGAGGGTTATACTTGGTGCTAGAAAAGAAACTCAGGAATATGTACGCAAAGAAAATGAATTAGAAAAAGGACTTCATTGTCAACAAACTGGCACCCTGTCTTCTTCATCCCAGGGAGCTGAATGGGAAAGATTCCAGGAGTTTATATCAGTCAAGAGTGACAGTACAGAGCCCTTAAGCCTTAAGATTCCAGGACTTCAGGAAAGACTGGTTAGATTTTCACAACATACATTTCCTATGCAAAATAATTTGCAGGAACACCACGAATGGGAATTCATAGAAAAAGAGAGTTTTCAGTTTAGTCGTCAAACTCAAGAAAGTACATCTCAACAGACAGGTCTTTCTTCCTTCATGCCCTTATTAGGACCATCGTCATGTGTGTCCTTGCCTTCTGCTGACTCTGGTACAACACAGAGTGACAGTAAAGTAACATCAAGCCATCTTCAGGTACCAGAATTGAAGGATAGACTTTGGAAGATATCCCAACTTATCCAGCCTCAACAAGACAGCTTGAAGGCCCTTCAAGAACAATTAGCTACACAGAGGGAAGCCATCATCCAATGTAGACAAAAAGCTCATGAAGAAATACTAAGAGAGTGGAAGGAAAGAGTGTTCCCAGAGCAGATTGGTCCATCTCCCCTGATACCTCAGCATTCACTTGCTTCATTCCCTCTTTCTGACTCGGAAAGAACACAAGAACTTTGCTCAAGCACCAGTGAAGATGCAGTATCTTCCAGCTCTTCTGAGATGCTGGCTTTGCCTGGCAGGGCATTGGGTTTATCACATACTGCTTTACCTCAGCAGAGTAATCTGACCGCACACCCAGAACACCTCCATGCACAAATGAATTCCTTTCATTCTATGGAGAAAGCCCAAGAAGAGTTGATGTTTCCCAAACCATGTAAATTTGCAGAGATAGAACATTTTATCCATCCTCATCACAGTGACTTAAAGGCACATCAACAACAGTTAGATGTGCAAAGGAAAGCCACTAGATCTAACCAGCAGATACAAGAGGAACTGCTTTTGCGGAGGTTAAATACATTGGAGCAAAGGGTATCTTGTAAACAGATTAGCTCCTCTTCGTTTTCAGAACAGATACCACTATCCATTGCCAACTCTGAAGGGACCCTACAGTCTTTCCCAACCAAAAGTGATGACCCTGAAATGCCCAGCTTCCATGGTGAGCTGTCTCAGCAGGATAACCTGACCATGCAGTTGGACTTAGAAATGGTATCTCATAAAGACCTGCTTTTACACAAACAAAACAGCCAGGATAAAAGTGGCTCTCCTGAGCATGCCATCCCTGCTTTGTTTCTCTCCAAGGAAATAGAGCACCCATTCATTCCATTACCTTTTGCAGAAGCTAAATCTGAAAGCATTTGTGAGGCGTATTTACCTAAAAAGGAGCTTATAGCTCCTTCTAGGGAGGCTGTGACCCCAAGAATGCAGAACAGACTTTTGAGTTACTCCCAGCCTGTCTTAACTCAGCAAGACAACATGACTCTTCAGAAGCAGCTGCATCTACAAAGAGAAGCTCTGCACTCTAGACAAAAAGCCCAAGAGGAGTTACTTGTGCAGAGACAGACAGCCTTGAAACAGCAAATTGAAAAACACGAAGAGACTTTGAAAGAGTTCTTGAATATCAGTCAGGTATGGTCTGAATTTAAAACTTGAGCATTACACAGAGATGTTTAAACCTGATTCCATTTTAATCCTAAACTATCGTTTCTTTGGTTATTGTGAGTATGGAAATTAAAACAAAAATTTATCTACTTCATAGGGTCATTTTAAATAGTCATCATTAAAGAATATCCATTTTCATTTTTGAGCTTTGTTGCAGTAGATTCTTAATTTACCACAGATAAAAATTGTAAAAAGGACTAGTTAACAGATGTCTTTCATAATGTGATAGATCCTGTTCTCTAATGACTTCATTGACATTTGTATGTGAATCAAATTCCCTAAGTAGCATATGGTATAGCTGGCATAGTTGGAGGCTGATAGAGGCAGACCTACTGCTTACATTTTAGTTAAGAAGACTGGTGTGGTCACTCAGATATTGCCATCTATTCTCATGAATATGAATGAGTCTCTTCTATGTTAGGCCATTTCTTAGGTCTTTTAATACAGAATTCTGCAGCACATAGATGTTTGGGAGGCACTTGGGTCTAGAAGTTAAAAGTCTTAGAGTTGTAAAGGAAATGTAAAGAAGGAAACACAGAAGCATTCAGGTTTAGTCTGTCAACAGATGCAGAGGGAGCTAGGACTTGGATGTGTGGCTGTAGTTTTTGCACTAGGAGTGTCCTCCCTTCAGTGTTGGAAGTATGACTCAATTTTGGTCTGCCAACATAAAACACAGAGATGTTTATTATGAGCTGTACCTGGGGATATGGGTTCAGGTGTTCCTGAATAACATGTTCCACTATGGAAATAGTTACAGGAACTTATAGTCACAGAACAAAAGAAAATAGTGAATTCCTGGTGTTTTCCAAGTGTTTCGTCGGGGCCATGAGGCAGGCGACTTGCAGAGAACTGATGTAGTGGTGAAGCTAGTAATTCGCTGTGTTCTGACTTAGGATGTCAGTTCTTCAGGTGATCACCCCCATTTCCCATATCCACTTTTTCAGGCAAGGAAATCCACAGGAGAAAATGACTTGAAAATTCAGAATATAGATGAGCTCAGAGGTTGGCTTCCTCTCGTCCAAGCCCCTGCCTGGGGAGTCTCTGATGAGGAGGGGTCTAGTGGTGAACAGCCACGTTCAGCAGATGTCCATGGTGAACACAGTGGTGAGATGTCCCTGTTGTCTTTTTATCATTGCCATCATCCCTGCAGCTGCTGACTGAAGAAAAGCTTCCTGTGTCTTCACAATGTTTCATTTGTTTAACCTTATTTTTGACCTGATAGGTGAGAGTCTGGGCAAAGATCTGAGTGGTAGAGCCTCTAAGCCACCTGTCTCCAAAGTGAAATGTGGTTTGGACTTAAACCAGCATGAGCTTAGTACGATACAGGAGGTGGAGTCACCAGCAAGTGGCAGGACTTCCATGCCAGGTACAGTGTGGCAAAATTCAGCATTTTACTAGTCTGCTAGCTTTCTACCTATTTTCAGTATGCTAAAATAGATTCAAGAGCTGGTCTTTGAGTACTTGTAAAAAGAGATACTGATTTACATAAAAATAATCTTAAAATTTGGAACCAGAGAGATGGCTTGCCAGGTAAAAAGTATTTTCCTGTTCACTATACAAATCTGACCGCTGGAGCTCAATCTCTGGATCCCAGGTGGAAAACGTGAGCCAACTCCTTAAATGTAGTTCTCTGACTTCTACATGCCTGCTGTGATACACACACACACCAGCACTCACATATATCACATATACATACAATAATAATAACATAGAATTTATTGAAGTACTTAAAGTTTTGACTTAAAATATAGCACTGCAGCTTTGTTCTGTCTCACATGGTAAAGGCAGTATACACTAAACTGTAAATATTAGAACTCTAAGGGAAAGTTATCCTGGCAGTCAGAAGCCAAGGACTATCTACAGCTCAGCAGGGAAAGGTATCCCAACAGAAGTGTTAGCAACTCTGTTTCAGTGGGGGATGATTTCTCCAGAAAAGATTTCCCTAATGCAAGGGTAACAACTCTCCTCCAGCAGGGAATGGTATCCCCAGAGAAATGTTACAGTTCTGCTCAGCTTCCTGAAATACAACAATTCTACTCCAGCAAGGAAAAAGTTTTCCCAGCCAAAGTGTTACAGTTGTGTGCCCTGCTCCTTCTCTGCTTGGCAAGAGCTGTTAGAGTTCTGCCCTGCTCAGACCAAAGTTGTTACTGTAAGCCCTACAGCTTAGATGGAAAGATATCCTGGCACCCAGGAATCAAGGAATACCATAAAGTCACATCGCACGCACAACAGACTTCACACAAGAGATTTATAGGGAGGGGGAAAACAGGAGGTGGCTGCCTCTTCTTAGACAAGAAATAGCAACAAACTGAACAGGATGTAGGGCTTAGAGGGTTTCTTGGAAAGGGGGTGGAATTTTTCAGGGTGGAGCTTTCCACAGTGGAGATTGGTGACGTTTCATGTCCAGAGCCTGGGCTTTTTACTCTGTAGGGTTGGGGGCAGTGTCTAGCAGTTATTCTGTGGGTGGAACCTGGCAGTTGGAGGTCCTCAGGGGAGGGGTCTGGCCCCTTGTGTGGCTCAAGGGTCTAACAGTTAAAGCTCTGCTTTGCTAAGGGGTTTTCTCACAGAGATGTAGCTCTGCTCTGGTGAAAGTCACTTAAGAGATTTATTAGGAGGGAGGAATCCAAGAAAGTGGCTACCTCTGCCAGGGTGGAAAATGGTAGCCCCAAACTGGTACCAAACTTATATAGGGTTTCTTAGGGATGGAGCTGTCCAAGGTGGAGATTTTCAGAGTGGGGATTGGTAGGATCTCAGTTCCTGAGTTTGAGACAAGCTCAAAGTGTAGGGTAAAAGGGCCAGCCAAAGAAACACACCTTGGCCCTGAAACCAGAGCCAATGAAAGAAACACACTTTGGTCCTGAAACCAGAGCCACATCTGCCCCTGACGAGCTGAGCATGAAACCAACCAATTCCTGGGCATGAAATCTAGCCAGTCAAACTTGTCCAAGCTTAAGGGGATTAAAATCTGACCAGTTCCCATCCTGAAAATCTCCACCCTGGAAAACTCCACTCCTAAGAAGCCCTATATAAACCCTGTATCTGTTCAGTTTGCTGCTGCCTTTTTCCACTCTGGCAGCCACTCTCCCAATAAATCTCTTGAATAAGGTTTGGGTGAGACTTTCCTTTGCTGGAATGCAGCAGAGTAGAGAAATAACATCTTTGGCTGGAGCAGAACTGAGCAGAATTGTAACACTCTCTGTGGAAATCTTCCCCAAGGAGCACAGAGTTGTTATACTCTGAGGGATGTGAGCAGAGTTGTAACAACTTCACTAGGGTAACCTTCCCTTGCTGGAACAGAGTTGTTACATTGAGGAGCCCTGGAGCAGGGCTATAAGTTACTGTTCTTATGGTGACTTTGTGGTACTCTTTGGCTCCAGACTGCCAGGATCACTTTCCATCAGAGCTGTAATGCTTACACGGATAGTAGTACTATGGGATTGGTTAGTTTTCGTGCTCAGGAATTGGTTGGATTTCAGTTCCTGAGTTAGGGGCAGGGTGTCTGACTCTTGTCTCGGGGCCAGGGTGTTCTTCCCAGAATAAGTAGCTTCTCTCTCACATGGGAAGGCAGTGTGCACTGACCCCAGCTTCTCTCACACATGGGCAAGGGCAGCGTGCTGTGGCCAAGTCTGCTCTCTCTCTCACACTCTGACACAGTGCTTCCTTTCATGTCCACCATTTGACACATTTCAAATAATGGAACTCAGTTCTGTTTTCCCTTCTGCATCTGCTCTCACTACTCTTCCCTACATGTTAATGGAATATTTTAGTTGTTTTCTTTCTAAATAGGTTCTCACTTTGTAGTTTTGTCTTGCCTGGAACTCAGTGTGTAACCCAGGCTGGCCTTGATCTTTTTCTTTTATAGGATAATGATGCCTAAAATGTTGTCTTTACCAACAATTAGAACATATTTATTTGTTTACTATACTATCATGTCCAAATACCTAAAAATTACTTCCTGAAATCCTAGAATTTCTTAACAGCCTTTAGATTTTAGAGTCACTAGATAAATTTTCTTGATGAAATTTACCAAAGCAGGTCTTGTTTAGGAGGAAATCAGCTTTTTGTTGCTTTAAGAAGGTACATGGGAGGGTAATGTTAATATCAGCCATTTGGGTCAAACCTTTGTTTCTTTTGGAAAGACTGTGAAGGCAGGGAAACAGAGGCCCGTTAGGATTCAATGCCTTTCTGTTCTTAGTAGGAATGAGCATGATATGTTTCATGAAATGAGTCAGGATTTTATGACTAGCTTTGAGCTTTTTCCCATTCAGAAATTAGTTTACTAATTCAGAATGATTATGAGGAAAGTCTTTGTCACTGATTCCAGTAGTTAACTGAATCGTGTTTGAGATTACAAAATGCCATCTTGTATAAAGAGAAAATCACATTACTCCACTTCCTCTTTAAGGGTTGGCCCCTCCCTTGATGTCCTCCTAACACTCAGTAAATCCCCACGCTTACTTAGTTCTCCTCTTTGAGCTCTTACACCCACCCATGCACACTCCCACTCAATCCTGACTGAAAGCAGAGCCTTGCAGTATAGCTCAGACCATCTGCAGATTACATATGTGTGCCTGGCTAAACAAGGTCATTCATAAAAATGGCATTTCCCCCAAAGAAGTGAAAATTGGTTGTGAAAAGAGTGGGAAAGCCTTGCAGTGCTTTTTAATTTACAGAGTAAAGCTTGATTGAAATTACATATGGGCAGGGCAGTTAGAGGGGATAGACTAGTCTGTATTGATTTTTCTTTTCTCTTTTTTCTTTCTGGATAAATTTCCTTAATTCTTTTATTCTACTGAATGATGTTCTTTTTTTTTTTTTTTTTTTTTTTTTTTTTTTTTTTTTGGTTTTTCGAGACAGGGTTTCTCTGTGGTTTTGGAGCCTGTCCTGGAACTAGCTCTTGTAGACCAGGCTGGTCTCGAACTCACAGAGATCCGCCTGCCTCTGCCTCCTGAGTGCTGGGATTAAAGGCGTGCGCCACCACCGCCCGGCTGAATGATGTTCTTTTATTCTGAATTTTTGATGATCCAATTGAAGTTAACAGAAAGTCACCTTTTCCTCTGTGATTCCTCCTACATGCCACCCTGGTAACATCCTACTTTTGTACTGGAGTTACTTTAAGAGTTAGTTTTTGGTTTGGTTCTGTATTTTCTGTTGATCCAATTTTTTTTTAAAGATTTATTTATTTATTATGTATACAACATTCTGCCTCGATGTATGCCCGCACGCCAGAGGAGGGCACCAGATCTCAGTACAGATGGTTATGAACCACCATGTGGTTGCTGGGAATTGAACTCAGGACCTCTGGAAGAGCATCCAGTGCTCTTAACCTCTGAGCCATCTCTCCAGCCACCCCCCCCCAAAGTTTTATTTACTGTTGAATTTCATGGAAAAGGTGGGGCATTTTCATCAAAGACTTTCAATAGGAAAGTCTCTCATACCAGCCCAAGCCTGGCTACTATCTGGGTGGACTAAAAGAGTTTATAAGCCTGACTAAACCACCAACACTTTAAGAGTTCAGGTTTTCTAGATAGAAGTGGGAGGACCTTGGTCTTCCCGCAGGGCAGAGAATTTGTACTGCGCTTCAGTATCCAGAGGGAGGGGGAATGGAGTGGGGGGAGGAGAAGAAGAGTAGGGATAGGGAAAGGGGAGTGGGGGAAGGGGGCAATAGAGTTCAGGTTTTCAAAAACTATTACCTATTATATGATAAAAAGGCCATTTATTCACTAGAGAGGTGGTTCAGGGGTTGAGCACTTCCTGCTCTTCTAGTCCCCAGCACACAACCATTTTAGCTCCAGCTTCATGGGAGTCAGTGCCCCTTCTGACCTCCAAGGGCACTGCACACATGGGCTACGAATATATATACATAAACAGGCAAAACACTCAAACACTTTAAGTTTTAACTGGAACTTAATGAATTGGTTATTCCTCCCCTCTCCCCAGGTAAATCAGATTTTTGTCAAGATCGAGACCCCTTAAGGGTCTCAGTAAGCAGAGAACAAAGTTTCCTGGGGAGTCCACTGGCATGTGACCCATTTGGTTGTCACCAACCACCTGCCCAGAACAGCAGAAGCCATGACTATGATGAAGCAGGTAAGTTGAAGTGTTACATTACACACAGGACATGTGGATAAAAAGTGGTTGCTGGGGTCTGTATAGTAGTGGTAAGTAGCTTCGGTGGCTGTTGATAGATGATTGTGGTGCACCCATGCTCTCTTGATTTATGTAGTCACTAACGGTCATGAGGGTGAGGCTGAGATGTATGGAGACCAGACTGTTCAGGAACTCATTCTTCTGCTTCTGTCTCCCAGGTGACAGAAAATCTTTATTGTAAAGTCAGTCAATTCCACCACCCAGTGGCAACCAAAGCTGATTTTCTTGCTTTTGAATTTATGGATACATACAGACATGAAGCTATAGATAAGAAGGTATAATATTGCTTGCTGACCTAAAAAAGATCCAATACCATTAGTTGTAACATTCTTTTTAGTAGTTATCTTTCTGCAATTTCTTCTTATTTTAGCTTCGTTTAAACACAAATAGTTGATATGTGAATTGTAGCTTCTAGAGGGTTTCTGAGAGAGGGACTGACTCCAGCATCTGCATTTTGTGTTACAGTGAAACTACAGTATAGGACATTGTCATTTTTGATATTTTGATATTCTTTTTCCTTTGACTCTCTCGACTCTTAATTAATATTTTAAAGAGTTTTACCTCTAGACTAGCAGTGACTAATTTTTTTAAAGTAATCAATATTACCCTAATGAGTATTATAGACGATAAATAAATTGGTATTTTTTTTCCAGTGGCCAGAGATAAGGCAACAATTTAAGAAGAAAAATATAAAAAGGTGTAGAAATGTAGGGAATGATACTCTCTGTTGCTAAAATTTTACTTTGTCCTAATTTCCCCTACCCCTGTTTTGAACCCTCCAATCCATCTTTCAGTTAAAGTCAAGGAATCTGATGTTGAGAATCATGCAGTATTGAGTCATGCTGTCTCAGAAGAAGCAGCAAGTACATACTTGGGTCCAGCTGGGAAGCCAGATGACAAGGTCAGTGATGCTACTTTGTGTACTATATTGGGCTGTTTGGTTCCGTGTTTCTGTTTAGTTTGTTAGAAACTTTGTTCTCTGAGATCTACTGAGGTGGATCAATGATGAAAATAGCCAAATCTGAGCATCAGAAGACCTTTTGGTCTGCTTGGTGCGTGATCTCTACAGTTCTGAGAAGCAAAACTACAAAATAGCTTAAAACAGTTAGGGCCTGTGTGTGCTGAGAGAAGGGTGTGTGTGTGTGTGTGTGTGTGAGAGAGAGAGAGAGAGAGAGAGAGAGAGAGAGAGAGAGAGAGAGAGAGAGAGAGAATCATTTCTGAGCAATGATGAAAAGGCTTTAATACTGAACCTTGTCACTATGAAGGTTTCTACACTTGACCTGAGCTCAGAATTAACAACTAGCACTGTTGATCATTTGTGGTTTTTCTTGTTGTCCCTGATACATTACATTATGATCCAATATTGCCTTTGAAATTTTAGGCTGAAACACAAGAGATGTCTCAGGAGCTGTTATCTTCAGTAACTGTTTCTACTGGAAGCTTCTTAAGCTATGAAGTCACAGATTTGAGCCTTACAGATCCAGGTACTATCAAACTTTGCGAATGCAGTGAAGGAGCGCATGCCAGTGTGGTGATGGAGGAAGCACTGCTTCTCCATGCTGTGTCCTAGTGGTGTGTTTGGGGGAAAGCTGTCTCAAGCCTACAAAGGAAAACATCAGTGTTGAATAGAATACTATAAACAAGTCACTCATGCACTTTGGCACATCTTCCCATTTAGTGGAAATCTCTCTGAACAGATTTCTTGGTTGCATCAGTCTCAGCAATTATACTGCTATGACATGTTTGTGAGGAAGTAGCCAGCCATTAAATTAATGTGTTACAAATGTTAATTAAATGTTTTGATTAAACTCAAATTTTAGAGTCATTTTCAGAACAGACGGAGCTTCAAGAACAAGACTCTACCACTAAACAAGAAGAGACTTCTCCTTTTAGTTGTGCAGTGCCTTCAACGCCAGTAATTTATCAGCAGCTGCACCCCTTGGGTGTTAATGAGTCTCTATTGCCTAAGGAGGAAGAAAAGGCATCCGATCACACACATGTTCAACAGATCATAGACAAGGATTTACATGAAGCAAATTTGATACCTGAAAAAAGAGACTTGCAGGGTAAAATTTTTAAAGAATATTTTTCTAGCTTTTACCTTTAGTTTTAAGTTTAGTCTTTAGTTTTAAGTATTGTTTGAGCTTCGTATTCTTTATCACCTGCACATCATTTATGGCATAGATATTGAGGGCATTTATGAGACAAGGCATCTGGAGAATAGTAGGGGCCAGCCAGATGGCTTGACATTTAAGGTACTTGCTGTCAACCCATGACCCACCTTACGTTCAGTCCCCAGAATCCACATGGTTGAGAGATCTGACTTCTGGAAGTTATCGCTGTCCTATACACAAGCATTGTGGCAGGTGCACCGTGGCATGCACATGTACATCAAACACATTTAAACAACAAAAAAAGTGTGAAGAGTAATGGAAGCATCTCCCTACAACTAAGGCAGGGATTTGAGTGAGATTCCTGCCATGAAACCCTTGAAGAATTTGAAATTAAATGAGATTTGCACATAAGATCCAGTACATGCACCCCAGTAACAAGACAGTACAGTGAACATTTCTCATTTTACATTATTAATCATGAAGTGAGCTGAGCAAGAACTCAAAGCTTATAGTTAAGATTTCCCAGATAGTCTTATGCGGCTTTCATTCCTAATTAACCATAGAAGCCTCTGAAGCTGGTAAAGTGGAGATTTGAATTTTAGTTTCTAGACTTACTAGAAGATTCCACTTATACCCAGTAACAATCATGACTAAGCATGGAAAACAAATGGAAGTGATCCTGCTGTATCAGAAATGTCTGAACCCTTTTCCAAGTCTCACTAAACCTTCCTTTTCTTTCCCTCCCTCCAAGTTTCAGGTGTGGACCTTGACTTTCCAGAATTGGAACATGTATTTCCACATTTGCATCACCAGCTCTTTAAACCCTTGAAGCCATATCTAGATTTTGAGTTATCACCACTCTCCTCTGGGATTTCTCAAGACAACAGAGACTTTCATGAGGTAAATTAAAGTTTACATAAGTGATTTGTTTCATTCTGTTCTTTTTTTGTAGTCCAAGCTTAAGTTGCCAAGACAGGCTGACCCATGTGGTGGTGCACACCACCACGCCCAGCCTGTCTTTCCAGGGGGTTGGGAAGTTAGACTGAATAAGTCCTTGCACTCATTCAACACCAAGGGAGGAAAACACTTTTCATACTGACATCAGTAAGCATGCTGACAAGAGTTCACTAAGACCATTTGACAACACAAATTATAGGATTTATTAGTACTGTCTGTAGCTCCATGAGGTGCTTGTTCCCTTCACCATCCCAACCCCCACACTCAGCATTAAGTAGGTTTACAGAGGAAGTGATTAATTATCTCACAGCAATTAAATCATTCCGGGCAGGGTATGGGTTGTTATAATAATAGAGTCAGTATTTCAGCCTTTGTTTCCAGCAGAGCTCCGAATCTTCTAAGAAACACGATGTTAAGGAATCCTCCAGAAGCACAGCTTGCTTCACAGCACTTAGGGCCAATTCAGAGCAGCCTGATGTTAGTCTAGCTCATGCTACAACACAGGGTTTTGCTGCTGAAGGTACGTGAAAGCCCAAGACTTTCCTTTTTGAGGATCCGTTTATAATTATGTAATATATACTTAACTAACTTAAGTATTTGTTATTCAGAACCCTGGTGATTTATTGTGCTTATATATCAACTTTCCCATCTAAAACTGTAGGCCATAAAACCCTGTTTGCATTCTACTTAAAATGTGACTTCCTCTATCCAGTATTTATACTGACTGTGAACTTTTTTTTACTGCAGGACCTGAACAATCTTTCAAGCAGCTTCTACCAGAATTCTCTTCACAGGAAAGCCAACATGCTGATCTACCAAGTATTTACAGCATCGAAGCAAGAGGTGCCTCCCAAGGCAGGGAAAACCATGACTATTCTGAACAGTCAGAAATACTACAAAATAAGAAAAAAAATGTTCATTTTCAGTCCTCAACAGAGAACCTGAATCCAGTCTGCAGTTCTCCTGATGGTTCCACTGTATTTAATCAGTTACACCTCCCGTGGAACTCTCCAGGTTCTTCTACCTCTATGCTGGGCTTTGAGGAGCTGTCAAGAAAAGTGGTTACAGTGCCACAAAGCCAAAGGTTCACTCAAGATAAGAATGAAGCTATTATAAATCCACCTGTAGAAAACTCCGAGGGGTCTCATTTATTGAGTGTTCAAAATGAGATGTCTATTCACAACAGATTTAAAACTGAAACCACAAACCCATCGCAGCTATCGGAAGCAGAGCACATTACGAATTCATTTCCGAGCTCTATTCCTGTCTGGGTAAGCGTGTTTTGTAAAACAGCACCCTCTTCCTGAGAAATCTTTTCAGCAGAATTGAAAATACCCATGCAAGTTTGGTTCAGTTCGTTAGGCAACAAGCTGTGGTCTTTATGCTAGGAAGGCAGAGATGGGCAGGTGCTGACCAGCCGAAAGATTCAAAAAGGGTCAGAATTCAAAACCAGACTAAGGACACACTGCTCCCCCTGTATGTCCTGAGTTTTTATAAAGACTATCTAACCAGGTGGTACACACCTTTAATCTCAGTACTTGGGGAGGCAGGTAGATTACACAGCAAGTTCCAGGACAGGGCTTTTGCAGACAAATGCTGTATCAACCCAAACATGCTCCTCTTTGAATTGTTAAACAGGAAACAGAATCTGGCTATGGTATAATGGAAGAACCAGATCTCACCCTAGTAAGCACCAGTGACATCAGCATTGCTGAAACAGATCTTGCTAACTTAACCCTTGAAGAGAGAGACAGTGAAGCACAGAGCTGTTCCCAGGTAAATGTCCTTAGCCCTGTGGAGGACTTGCTTGCAGCATCTATAACTGAAAGTTATATAGGAGTTGGTGCTAGCAGCAACTTTGCCTAGTGGTACCTTGTCTGCAAAGGAAAATGGGGGCCCAAGATTTGGCTTAATGCTAGCAAAGCCTAGAAAACACAGCAAAACAAAGTTACTTTCTCAAAATCAGGCAGGTGCATCTTCAACAGAAACCTCTGTTTATGGAGCTGTATTAGTAGAGTCTTGTATGGATCAACCCCAAGTGGCACCTTCAGGTAAGTCTTGCATCCTATCAGCCCCTAATGTTTTTTCTTTGAGACAGTTTCTCTGTATAGTTCAGGCTGGCCTCGAACTCATAGATCTGCCTGCCTAGCCAAATAATCCCTAATGTTTAAAACTGAAATGAGGATGTCTGTAAAGACCTTTTTTAAAAAATTTGCAGTCACAATGAAAAGAAAAAAGACATTTATGGAGCGATCCTACCAGAGACAGAGAGAGATACGGAATAAAACTCAACTCACAACAGGTATGTTTCTTTTTTGGTTTTTCGAGACAGGGTTTCTCAGTAGCTTTGGTGCCTGTCCTGGAACTAGCTCTTGTAGACCAGGCTCGCCAAAATATGAGATTAAGACCCTAAAGAAATCCTTTAACCCATCTTAGGTTTGTCCCTGAGCCGCCGGAAGGGTGTTAGTAAAGTCAGAGCACCTCTCCCTGAAGAGAGAAGGACTACACAAGCCCTCATACACCAAAGGGCACTAAGGTATGGGCATTGTTACTTACTTGTAGTATTTAGCTATTAATGCCCATTTAATCCCATGTACATTTCTTACAGATTATACAGGCAGTTAGCTGAGGTAAAACAGCAAAGAGAAGAAAAAACAGAGCAAGAAGCCTATGCCCAAAGTAGAGCAAGGGCAAAAGAATTTCATAAGGTGAGCAGGAGCCAGTTTATCCCTCTAAAAAGCAAACAATTCAAACAAAACTAAATTAATTTTCATTCCTTCTACAGAAAACACTAGAGAAACTTCGAGCCAAAAATACATGCTGACTTCCTATAAACTGTGTAGAGTTTTCTTTTAATGTATAAAACTAGACAATTATTTATTTATTGTAAATAAATTTTTATTTAAGGGATTTGATTCCATTGTTCTCCATCCTGAGTCACAATCACATGGTTTTCCAGATTTCTGAAGGGAGTTAAAAAAGAATTAAGTTAAGCTTACAGCTTCTGACTTGGGGAATGCATGTTATCTTCTCAGAAAAACACAACACTATCAAGTGCCTGCTTTCTTCTGTGAAGAACATCTATCTTTGGTCACAGCGTAAAGAGCTTTTGGTTTCACAGTCCAACAAGCCCTCTTTGAAATGACCCTCTTCAAAGCCCTCTTTGAAGTGTTCTTGCATACGCACCTTTCACTCTGATTGTACTCTTTAGCCCTGTATAACAAGAATAAGGTATAGGTCAGCACCTGAACATTCTAACATAACCATAGGAATTTAGTCATCAGGAATAAAATGTCCCCAACAGGTTAACTGCTACCCAAGTAGCACATAGACAACCTATTGGTAATTTTTTTTTATGGTCATGTCCACAGCAAATGAGAAACTGAATTCTCAAAGCCTTGGTAATGACCGTTACAACACTAAATGACTACTACTTGACTACTACTACTTGCCTTTTGTTGTCGTCTCTCCTTGAATTAAAAAGCCAGAACAGCCATGACTAATCCAAAGGTTTTCACCTGTGGGAAAATGTGTAATAAGGACTGAGGTTACTCATTAAGTATCCTAAAATCCACTGCCCCAAATTATCTGTGTTGAAAGTTCTCATCTTAAATTGCTCCGTGCACTAAATGTTGTCTGAAACCATGGCCCTTGGGAGAAGGACTGTTAGTTCATAGCCAGATGGGCTATGAAGCCAGACTGTCTTGCTCACATATATAAGCCACATTCCAACACTGTTCACCAGATTCAAAGATCCTTTGTGGTTATATTTGCATATACGGAATCTGAAGAGACCCACCAAAAGATGATGTTCAGAAAGGCTATTTCACTCAGCCCATTCAGAGCAGTTGAACATTGTCTATCATCACAACATCATCTCTCACTGGTAGTGTCTTTCCACCAGAGCAGCAAATTTCAGTCTATCATCTCAAGCTAGTATCTTACCGTAACAATTCTGGTGCCTTCTTCAAACCAATTTACTTTAGGAACCTAAAAGATTGAACACAGAAAAGTATTATGAATGTATGCAGTATTCTCAGTATTCCGTCTGCGTGTATGCCTACAGGCCAGAAGAGGGCACCAGATCTCATTACAGATGGTCGTGAGCCACCATGTGGGTTGCTGGGAACTGAACTCAGGACAGGCAGTGCTCTTAACCACTGAGCCATCTCTCCAGCTGCTATGAAATGAATTATTAACATGTCTTCAAACCAAGATTATAGTGGGCAAATGTCACAGGCCTCATTGTCACCACTGTAATGCATCTACTGTGATGGAAGCATGACCTGTGTCTCAATTTAGCCACATTTACCAGTTCTGGACACTGAATGACAGTGCCCATCTTAAGTAGAATGTGGCTCAAATAAAACCATCTAGAAGCAAACAGAAATGGAGCCTTACCATTTTAAGCCAGGTCTCTCACTTGTTGACACCCTACGAATAAAAAGAGTAGTTTCATCAAGCAGGTGATAATGCTAGCCACCAAGCTTAGACCAATTACTCCCTAGAACCCACATTGCAATCAAACTTGCTCTGACCTCCACAGCGCACGCATATCAGTATAAAATAACTGTATCATTAGAAATACCAGGTTATCTTGCACAAAGCCAAGAAACCAACGATGCCAGATAGTGAATTTCTATCGCACTGTCTTTTGAACACACCAGCAGGAAAGGACTGCTGAGTGCAGATACCATGCAGTGCCAATTCCTAAACCCTCAGCCTGGTGTTCCTAATGAAGAAACTAATGATACGGTCCTAATCATTATCTCCTCTAAATCTTACAAACATTCCACATGTTAAGGAGGCTGGATGGGCTGTCAGCTGTTCAGTTTATGCAGCATTCCATCTCAGCCTTCATTCCACTCCCACTGGAAAATTGCCCAAATCAAACCATTAACTGGCCTAATGTATCTGCATTATGTAAACTGCAACACACACTGCTGGTTGAGTGTTTCTCACTGAAGCCAGAGATCCTAGGTTTGGCTATCAAGACTGCCTGAGCTGCAATGGTTCTGAACTGTGGTACTCTGGGACAGATGGTTCTTTATCTAGTGAGTTACCTACTCAGCAAGTTTCCCTGTTCCCCAACTTGATCCTTGCTCCCAGCTCCTAGGATTACAGGAGTGGGATACAGGAGTGTATCATTGAAGAACTCAAACATCATTTCTAGACACTTAGCATGACATGAAAGCACAAAGAAACGTTTTTTCTAGTCTATACATACAGCAATTGTTTTTGCTCAGAACACAATAAAAACCAACAGGATTCAGTTTCACTTACCAGTGTGTTTGAAGAGTTCTGCTTACTCATTCCTAGAATAGTACATAAGATTTTAAGATTGGATTTCCAGTTATGAAAACTAAGTTCACTGTCCAGAGTTAATAGCTGTAGTCAGTTCTATCAGAATTAAGTTTTAGTTCATGTCTGTATCATTCAGCAGCTGAACAGTTTTAATTCATCATTTGAACTGTAACTATACTTCCCCAAGATACAGTGCCACCAGACTTACCTAACATCATACTAATCATTGTGAAGGCATACCAGGGCCTGAAGTTTAAAAGAAAAAAAAAAAGGTGATATATTGTTGCTTCAAACTTTTTACATGTCTTGTAGTTCCTTTCACAGACCTAACCACGAGCAGCTCTGTGAGTCAAGCAACCACAAGTTACTATATGAGGCGTTTCCAACGATGTGTGGCTACTAGGGAAGCCCCATCGGGATAGACCTCAAAAAGCAATCATTGCCAAGCCTACATATGAACATCTACAAATAGGAGCTGAAGGAAATCACAAAAAAAGTCATCACAGAACAGGGTTAGGCTCTTAAGAGGGCCGTGTTCTCAAATACTAATCAGTTTATCACATGGTAAGAATTCTTTACCAAACTGTTATAATCACCAGTACACATATACTATTACTTTATTTACTTATTTATTTTGGTTTGTTTTTAGGGCAGGGTTTTCTCTGTCCAGCACTGGCTGTCCTGGAAACTAGCTCTTGAACTCATAGAAATCCGCCCACCTGTCTCCAGAGTGCTGGGTTTTAAGGTTTGTGCTACCACCGCCTGGCACATACTAATTTGAGATTAATGTTACAAATTTCTGCAGTAATTATACAATGTTTCAGAACGTTTACAGGTAATGTTTTAACTTCAGTATGAGGCCTTATAGCCTTCACCTGCTAAACTTCTCATTTCAAATTGTTTCTAAAAATGCATGCTTGACCATGCTCCAGGATTTACTGAAGGCTGGAGCACTCCCCTTTCACACAACTCTGAAGATAGAAATTGACAATATGCCACTTACTACATTGAAACAAACATCCCTTCATAGGTATCTTCAATTCTGACTTCATAAAGCCTTTAAAAAAGAAACATTCATCATATTAGATACCTATGCCTCAAATGTCCAGGATATTGAAGAACCAACCTCATCAATACCTTTGATGCTGAATTATATATATTCCTTCTTGTATGTATCAAAACTCATATTGAGCAATGAGTTCTGGGTTGCAAAAGAGGATTTATTTTTGCACCTGTCTAGCCTGCCTTTGTCCACCAGCTGAACAAAAACATATACAAGTGCTGCCCAAGGCCATAGAAATCTGACACAAAAGCCAGCTTTACAGTTGTGACCACAGGATGTATGAAGCATCCTAGGGGAAGGCACACTCTTTTTGACTAAAGAACTACACACCTAGTCAGAAGCTAGCACACGGGTTGTAGCGTCCTGGTGCTATGTTTGGGACAAAGCGTGTATGAAAAGTTTGTTCACAGAAGAGCATTCTTAGAGGTTGTGATTTAGCTTACATCCCTCACCTCACAAGATGGCTGGTTAATAACCATCTTATAAACCAAGGGCCCTGATACTTTCTGGCCCTGGATACAAGGATGTATACACACATTGATGCAAGCTAAACACTCACAAAGATATGATTCTGTTTTAAGAACTTTGCAACCAGTCACTGGGCTGGGGTTCCTGAAACCAAAAAGATGTATAGGATTTCCTATTAGCATTTTTCTTCCAGGATCAATATCACAATTTTTAATGTTCCAGTATCCAAGCTCTAAAAAGAAATTCCTAAGTATTTGCTTTCCCAGTCCTCTGTGGCTTCTTTCGCAGGCTGGCTCCGGTCCTCCGGTCCTTTCTTCATGTACTTGCCAAATGAAACACCTGTAGTCATGTCTTACTATTAAGTCTCTGTTTCTGAGTGTTCTTTACCTTCTTTGATAAGTCAGATGTACATCTCCTTTCCATGCCGTTCCGCGTGCCCTCTTGTGCAGTATGTTTACCCTTAGTTTTTTTTAGAGAATGCAGATTCTTTCTTGGTCTTCTTTGGTTCTAAATTTCTCTTTGGAAATTCTGAGCTTATTATGAAGCAACTGTTTTGCTGCATTTAAAGAAAAAAATCACTGTTAGGAACTAAGCTCACCACTGACAGGTGGATGAGGGCTACATCTATTATTTCAAAGTCCAAATTAACATCTACAGTATTTTCTCATTTGTCAGCCCACACATCTATCAAACTACTTAAATGTTAATTACAAAGCATTTTAGTAAGTGCAGAGATAAGAACACTTGCTTATCTTCCTAATGGAAGACTAATATTCAACTCCAAGCACCAACATGTGTTTAACTTCAGTTCCAAGGGAAATATGACCTCTTCTTTACCTCCCCAGATTATCAGACATGAATATGTCTGTAGGCAAAACACTAATATGTAATAATTTATTAAGCAAAAAAAAATCTTAAGAATGGAATCATGCCTATAGCAGAAGAAAGAAAAGTGCTAGGATGTTAATTCACTGGTCTGTGATCTCAGGGTTCATTGATATTATCTGACAAAATTAAGAAATGATACAGACTTCCAGCCTCCACACATGCACGCAGGAACATACCCTGAGTATGAGTACCTTGTCATAATGTAAATGCATAGCCCTGAGCTTTGAATCCCAACATTGGGGATAAGCATTAATAGCAGCAATAGAAAAAAATCTCAATATCAAATATCCTTGGGTATTTCCATTCTTATTTCTCCTATGTTAAGTTAAAACAAAATTTTTATAGAACCAACTGTATACAACTCCTACATTCCATAAATTAATAAAGATCACTTACAACCAATTTGATATCGCATTCAGACTCAGGACTTGTTGCCTCATCTTCTGTTCTGTAATATTAAAAACATATCACAAATCTTACCTTATTATATTTTGATGCTACAAAGACCTATACTCTAAGGAATACATAATATCCTGTCTCCAAACTGATACCCTGTGCATCTACTTAACATAAACAATCCTAAACGTGGTGGAAATTGTTACTGCTTCAGCATTTGATCAGTGGATGGTTAGTCTAGAAAGGTCATATGTCTTTAGCACTTGGAAAAGAGGTAATGAGTTCAAGCCCAGCCAAAGCTATATAGCTAAATGTGGAATTGCACATTAAGTTACCTTAAAAAATAAAAACACAAACCACAAGCCTAGGAACAAATTATTCTTCAAGATCCAACTTACACAGCCGGGCGGTGGTGGCGCACACCTTTAAGCCCAGCACTTGGGAGGCAGAGGCAGGCGGATCTCTGTGAGTTCGAGACCAGCCTGGTCTACAAGAGCTAGTTCCAGGACAGGCACAGGCTCCAAAACCACAGAGAAACCCTGTCTCGAAAAACCAAAAAAAAAAAAAGATCCAACTTACAATGGCTCGTCAATGGGAGAAAGAGGACCATCATCATCCATGTACTTGTGTCTCCGGCTGTCAAAGTCTTCCTTTTCTAAATCTTCCCCAGCATGCATTTGTTCCAAGCATTCCTTAAGATGGTGCTCATACTTGAGTTTTTCAATGTGGTGAAAAAATCCTCTTGCAACAGCTTGCTTCAAGTTTAAAAACACAATTCCTTAAATTAAATATAATAAAGCCTGAAATTCTACAAGGGGCTGGGAGATGGCTGTTAATCAAGTGGACCAGATTTGGGAACAAGGTGGCTCTACTATAATCCCAGACTTGGAAGGTGTAGACAGTGCCAAGAACAAGATGAATAGAAAGACAACCTAAATTGGCAAGCTATGCTAAGGCTGTACATGCATATACATGAAAATGACATTAATCCTTTCTGTTTACAAATTCCAAAGGACCATGTGCATTTCTACATTTAATACTCAGATATTTGAAAAACTTACTATCTGGGTACTCAAATTTTCCTAATTTCATGTATATGGGTGTTCTGATTGCCTACATGTGCACTGCATGCATGCCTGGTGCCCTCAGAGAACATAAGGGAGCATCACTGGGGTTAGAGATGGCTGTGACCCTGTGATCTTAAATGTTCTTCTTCAGCTATGTAACTCTACATACATCCCTTGTCCTAGTTAGCTTTAACTCAATTTCACAGGTCAGAATCACCTTAGAAGTGGTCCCAAACTGATGGACTGCTCCTATTATAGTGTAGATTGCCTAGATTGTGAGCAGTACCATTCTCTGGGCAAAGGCTGCTGGGTTAACAATGCATGACCAGCTAGCAAGCAGCATCCTCTATGTTCCTATTCTCCAGCCCTTTGGGCACTTCTAAAAATGGATTTGAGGAAGTGATGCCTCCTTGCTTTGAAATGACAGGTTTGACTTGGGCTACTGAAATGAAAGTTGGGCATGGTATACGTAAGACAAGATTAAAGGGCTTTTCTGCATAGAATACTTGGAACATCATTCTCTGAAACTGTATGCACACTAAAAAAATGCCAGTGCAGACTTCACTCAGAAACACTCGAACTGAAGACAGAGAAAGAGACTTTACATAGAAGCCACTGTTTAGTGTCAAAGTAACCAAGTGTGTTCCAGGTACACCTTAACTAAGAATGGCTAACAACCATGTCATCTAGTCTACAAAGTTCTGGGATAGTCAGAGCTGTTACAGAGAAACCCTGACTGGAAGAACTGGGGGTGGGGGGGTGGAGAGATGGCTCAGTGGTTAAGAGCATTGCCTGCTCTTCCAAAGGTCCTGAGTTCAATTCCCGGCAACCACATGGTGGCTCACAACCATCTGTAAAGAGGTCTGGTGCCCTCTTCTGGCCTGCAGACATACACACAGACAGAATATTGTATACATAATAAAATGTTTTTTTTAAAAAAAAAAAACTGGAGGAGGGGGCAACAGCTCCATTTAATTTTACCGCCTACATGAGAATGACTCACCTCATATGTTAAAATTTTCTTCCAAGGTAAGGGTTTTCTTCCATTTTCAGATTCTAAGAATGGAAGCACAGCTCCTTTGTCTTTAATTTGTTTCACATCTATTTGTGACCTCCTAGGATTTCTAGTGTTCTTTATTCCGGGTGGTCTTTCCCTTGGTCTCGACTTTGGCTTGTATTTCCTCTTTTTCCGTTTCTTTTTCTTGAATCTTTCAAAAATAGCCTTTAAAGTCAAAGGCCTTGGTTCTATAGAGGAGTCACTTGAAGAGTCAGTTTCAACGTTCACAGGTGAAATGACACATTTTGCAGTAGGGTTTCTTTGCTTTTGTGTGGGTAAAGGAACATACTGTGTTTTAAATAAGCTTTCAGATGAGTCATCACTAAAACAAATAAATAAATAAACAAACAAACAAACAAATAAACTAAATTACTGAATTATCACTAGAAACAGTTCCCATGAGTGGCGAGGCTGCTCAGGCAGTATTTACAACTCCAGCTTGAAGGAGCTCAACGACCTCTCCTTTTTGGAGAACCAAGAACTCCTATGACACAGACACATAAGACTATGTTCAAAGTTTAAAGGTACAGCCCACCCAAATCATACCCAACGTTTGAGAATGGACCAAGTACAGTTAGTCAGTCTAGCCATCATATTGAAAGCACCAGCTTGTTAAAATGTTCAATTTTATCTTTCAAGAGAAAAGCTCCACAAATCTGCTTAACCAGTAAAGCACTACCTATCTGACAGAAGCCAATTTAATCAGAAAAAAAAATGCCGTTTTCCTAAGAATATGCCCCGTTTTTAGGTTGGAGAGTTTTCTGTAGTACAATTAGCAGGGCGTGTTAATATGCCTTTAATCCCAGCTCTTAAAGGCATAGGCATTGTCATTTGAATGAGCCCACCAGTGGTCTCCTTCTGAGTCCTTACCTGTGGTTTCCAGTGTTGTCAGCTTCTTCAGGTGTCATGCAGTCAGAGTTCCCTTCTGACTGAGCCATCACTTTCTCTCTGCCTTACCCAGTTTTCTGCAATTACAAATTTCAGTGTTATGCACCTTCCCGAACATCCAAGAGTCTTCATTAAAGTTCAGCATACACCATACCACCACGTGGATTCAGATAAAAATCGATCTGAGGATAGTCCACTTTAGATCACACTCGGTGGCTCACAACTCTCTTAACTCCAGCTACATGAGATGGTATGCTTTTTGGCTTCCCAGACACCGCCAGGAATCCAGGCATAAGAAACCACATTCCAATGCAGTTTGTTTTCTATCTAAATCTACCTAACAAGAGCACTTCAGTGACTTTACCACCAGCCAGACACACAGTAATTAATATAGTATTACTAATTCCAATGAGTACCCATGGAAGGCTGAAACAAGAGCATTATTACTGAGATTGTGGCTCAAAATTAAACTACTGGTCAAAACGCCCACAGGCCTGTAATCCCTAAGAAAGAACACACACGAACCTCTGGACAGATGGCTTAGCATTAAGAGTACTGGGCTGCACTTCAGTGGACACGAAATTAAATTCCCAGCACCCACATGGCTGCTTAAAAAGGGCCGTAACTGGGCAGGTGGTGGCGGCGCATGCTTTTAATCCCAGGTCTCGGGAGGCAGGAGCAGGCATTCAGTTCCCCAACAGCCTGATCTACAAAGCAGATGCCAGGGCACCAGACCTGTTAAATAGAGAAACCCTGTCTCCAAAAACCACCAAGGGGAGTGGAGAGCTGCAACCAGTTTTAGGGAATTTGACGTCCTCTTCCCTGGGCACTGCACGCACGTGGTGTACATAAAAGGCAGGCAAAACACCAGCACATACAAAAAAAACTTCATTATTCTAGGCTACACAAATTCTAGATCTAAACTAATCAGAACCTTGAAGGATAAGAAAACCAGGTAACTAAGACTTTAGACATTAACTGTTTAATCCATCAAAACAACAATGTAGCCTGGCTGGCGGTAGGGCACGCCTTTAATCCCAGCACTTGGGAGGCAAAGGAAGCTGGAACTCTGTGAGTTCGAGGCCAGCCTGGTCTACAAGTGCTAGTTCCAGGACAGGCTCCAAAACAGAGAAACCCTCTCTCGAAAAACCAAAAAGTAACACACTTAGGCCGTTTGTACCAACGATATATCTGCGTGTAAATTCTAAGGTAATTGCAAACTACACTGTAGCAAGCTATCTCGAAATCAATCATACCTGTATGGCGCTTTACAATGGTGAATCTCCAAGTTTGGAGGCCACGTGGCGAGTGTAAAGCTACTGGTGCGAACACACGCCGTGGGCTGACCGACAAGAGCCTCTAAGCGCGCTAAGAGATGTGGGCAGGGAGCACAAGGCACCGAGAGGACCTTCCTGGCCGGATTCTCCTCGGTACCTCCCGACAGCGACCGGGAGCCCGCGCGGCCTCCGAAGGCCCCGAGCAGGGCCCAAGGCCCCAACCGCCGCGCCTCGCCCGACCTCAGTGCCGACTCCGTACGGACAGTCGACAAAAAGCCCCGGCTGGCCCTACCCTCGGCCCTCACCGTTCGGTCGCGCCAGACCGGGTTCCCAACGCAAACACAGGCGTCCTCCTCCTCCACCACGCCGAAAAGACCGTTCCCGCCCGCGGTAGCCGGATTAGGACAGCCGAAATCTCGCGTGAACTCGCAGCGGCGAGTGGGTACAAGAGCGCGGCTACGCGGTGGGCGTGGCCATGTGGGTGGACTGTGGTGGGCGGAGCTCCGGAAGGGGCGGTACCCAGCTCGTCCTCAGGCCCTGAGCAGGCAGAGGAAAACGAGCTGCAGGACAGGGAAGCTGTGTTCCTGAGTGGAAAGAAGGCATTCCTGCGAGCGTGAAGACACTGCGGGTCAGGTGAGCGTCCGTTTGTTGTGGGGCCGAGTTCCTCCTCAGACACAGGGTGCCGGCTGCTCTGGGCACCCTACCTACCCTCCAGGAGTTCGCTTGCAGCAGGCATGGGCTGCTTCCCTCAGATCCTCAGCTGACTGAACAGCGTAAACCAAGGTTTAGTACTTTCTCTTCAGTAATGAGCTGGTTTGAGTTATTTTCCATGCTGCACCTCTGTATTGTATGACAAGCCAGCCAGCAGGGCTACCTGCCCTTAGTCAGTGGTTGTTACCGTATTATGATTGGATACGTAAGGTATTATTGGTCTACTTACAGCCAGTGCAATCGCTGTGAACTCCAAGACAGGCATCGCAAACTGTCACATTCAGAGCCCGTGTCTTGCGAAAGGACCAGTGCAAAGTCAAAATGCAGAGTCCTGTTCAAAACGAAAGAGACAACTAGCTGGGTACGGTGGGAACTCCCAGAACTGGAGAGTCTGAGCAAGGAGGATTGTCAGGCCAGCCTAGGCTACATGGTGAGACCCTGACTCAAAAAATGTTTTTCCCGCCGGGCGTTGGTGGCGCACGCCTTTAATCCCAGCACTTGGGAGGCAGAGGCAGGAGGATCTCTGTGAGTTCGAGACCAGCCTGGTCTACAAGAGCTAGTTCCAGGACAGGCTCCAAAACCACAGAGAAACCCTGTCTCAAAAAAAAAAAAATGTTTTTCCCCTAAATAAATAAAAAATAGAATTATTAGCACAAGTTTTACCATCTTTCCTTATGTGTGTACTGCCAGTGCATAAGAACTTAATGAGCAGCTGGGCGGTGGTGGCGCACGCCTTTAATTCCAGCGTTTGGGAGGCAGAGGCAGGCAGATCTCTGTGAGTTCGAGACCAGCCTGGTCTACAAGAGGTAGCTCCAGGACAGGCTCCAAAGCTACAGAGAAACCCTGTCTCGAAAAAAAAAAAAAAAGAAAAGAAAAGAAAAGAAAGAAAAGAAAAAGAATTTAATGAGCAGCCTGGTGGTAGTGGTGGACAACGCCTTTATCCCAGCACTCGGGAGGCAGACTCTATGAGGCCAGGCCAAGCAGGTCTACAGAGTAAGTTCCACGGTGCCAGGGCTACATAGAGAGACCCTGTCTTGAAAAACCAAAAAAGAAAAAAAAAGAAAAAAAAAAAAAGAACTTAATGAGCAGAATTGTTGGGACGTTGACCAGAGAAGACTGCTCAGACATGGGTATAAACCAATAGAAAGCCTTTATTAGCCGACTGGCAGCCACACTGGGTGTTCAGGATCCCAGTGTAAAACTGAACCAGAGTGAGCTTTTAAGCAGAAAAATCATATCCTCGTTGGCATACTTAGGTAACATGAACAGTTAGCCAAGCAGAAAACTGAGCCAGGGTGAGCTTTTAAGCACAAAAATTTATGTCCTGGTTGGCATACTTAGGTAACATGAACAGTTAGCCAAGCGGAACTACGGAAGCTAAAGAGCAAGGTTAGTACATTTAGAAGCTGTCCCAGAACTATGAACTTTGATCCACAGTTTTGATGGATTGGGCCTTTGTTTTAGTCTTGGCAGGTGCTGTCTATGTTCTGAGTTTTACAGCCTGAATGGCACTTCCATCATGAAGTCAGTTGTGCTCAGGGCCTACTAAGGTCAAGGGACCCTGGTAAAGAATCACTGCAGTTTGGAGTTCTGCTTCATAACTTGTACCAGTTATGAATTGTTACCGTAGCTGTGGAACAATGTACCAAACTAACTCACTTGCCTTCCTTTTACTTCCTGATCCCTACACATTTTGCCTGTAGTCTGGAATTTGTAGAATTGACTCTCTGTGGACTCCCAACCATGGCAATCTACCAGGATTAAGTTCTAATGGGACATTAAAAACACCTTATTAGGCCAGGTAGCGGTGGTGGTGGCACACACCTTTATTCCTAGCACTCCAGAGGCGGAGTCAGGCCAGCCTCTGAGTTCGAGGCCAGCCTGATGCACAGAACAAGTTCCAGGACAGCAAGGGTTACACAGAGAAACACTGTTGTCTTGGAAAAAAACAAAACAAAACAAAAAAAACCCTACCTTATCCAGTGGGTGGCCAGATGTGGCAAGCATACCTTGGCCCTGCTCATGCTTCACTAGCCTGTGAGTTTCCAAACACAGTTCAGATGTTAAATTGTTGGCCTAGAGGTAGAGCTGTCTTGCCTAGCATGCATGGTCCTGAGTTCAATCCCTGGCACCATCAAAAACAAACAAACAAAACAAACAATCAAAACAAGACAGAAAACACAAGCCACCTGTATGTGTAGTTTTTGATACACATAGATCTATATGAATACGGGGTCCTGTGTGACTGACTGTACAATTTGCACAGCTGTGAAGCCAGACGTGTGCTTGAATCTTACCAGTCAGGTATATCATAAATGCTTACTGATGAACTAATAGAGCACCCATTGTGCAAGATACTTGGAAGAGAGAAGAAATCCAGTCTGGGAGGAAGATGAAGCTTAAACGTGACCAGTTCTAGTAGGTGCTGCAGGGTCACTCTAAACACATACTTCCTTTTATCGGATGAAGGGACCACTTCTTCACTGCTGACTCAGCACACCGGATTCACGGGGCTGCTGTTGTTTGACAGAGGCCTCTCTACGTAGCCCTGACTGTCCTTTGCATATTTGTGTCTGTTTACTGTGAAGTGCTCTTGCTGTGTATTCTGGGAAATATAAGTTATATTGGTTAGGGTATTTGTAAACTAAAGTAAAAATTTGACTTTCAGAATCTAATCATTCTATAGGTTTCCATTTCAATTGGTAACTAAAATTGTCTCTTATTAAAATGATAAAGGAATAATTCAAATGTAAAAAGAAATGAAATTTGACAGCATATCCTATAACATAATTTTGTAGCTTCAAGGGAAAAAAATAAACAAACTCCTGTTTCTTGATACTGAGATCTACTTTAGAATAAAATTTGTTCTCCATTTAGAAATACTAATAAGGGTAGTCAGACCAGCAAGCTGGCAGGTGGGTAAAGGAACTTACCATCAGGACTGACTGTCCGACTTCAGTCCCCAGCATCCACGTGTTGGAGAGGGAACCAAGTTCTGTAAGTCGTCCTGTGGTCTCCACAGGTGTACTCTGGTGTACACGTACACACACACACACACACACACACACACACACAAATAAACAAGTGTAATATTAAAACAACTTAAGTCTAAGACAACTTTTAGTTTGAATGTCAAATAAGAAAGTAGGAAACATGATCTATCATGTGTTCTATACAGATATAACAGTGTAGACTCCTGTAAACTGTACGTACGTACACACATGCACACATACAGTAAACCATTTGTTTGTAATCTTTATACATATCTTTAGTTTCAAGACCATATTCTTAGACCCTGCATTAGAAAAGCCCAGGTTTGAGCTGAGTATAGCACTCAGTGGGAGAGCGCTTTCCTGGCATGCCTGAGGCCCTGCTTCCATCTCAGTACTGAACACAGAAATGAAAGAGAACAGATTCAAGTAGTGTTGGGTTGGGATATAGCATAAAACACCGCCAGGAAGGAAGAAGGAAAAGGGAGGGAGGGAGGGAGGGAGGGAAGAAAATAGAAAAACTAAAAGGAAGAAGAGGGAAAGGACGGCAGAAAAGAGGTCCCCCTGCTCCTGCTCACATGGAATGGACACACGATGTTTGGGGCTCTGAGGGAAGCTTGGGGCACTTTGCCCTCCTTACATAAGTGAACCTCTGTGGCCTTTGCCTTCAACTAGTAATTGAACTCTACTACTCATTTCCAGAACCCCGGGACTCTTCCTGCTGGTGCCCTGTGCACTCTCGTGATAGTTAACAATAGCTGCTGTGTCTGAGCGACCTTGCTGAGAAGAAAGGAAATGGCTTGTACTGAGTTTTCCTTTCATGTGCCAAGTCTGGAGGAGCTTGCTGAAGGTAAAAATGATGTTAACCTTGGGATTTTAAGGACTGTTCCAGGAGACAAAACCAAAAGATCCCTGATAAATATGTATATATATATGTAGCTAATTACCTGTCTGTATCTTAGTGAAGTGGTACTTTTGATACAGAAATTTTCATTTTAGTATCTGTTCAGTATTCATTTTTTTAAAATTTCAAAATTCTGTCTTTCGAAAAATAAAAGAAACTTTTGTAAGTTTTTATGCTGTGTTATTTGTAAGCGTTTATACTTTCTAGCACATCTTGATCTTAAAATAGAAGTTATTTAATTTCAAGATCCTTAGCAGCACATAAAACTGCACATAGGGGCTGGAGAGATGGCTCAGAGGGTAAGAGCACCGGCTGCTCTTCCAGAGGTCCTGAGTTCAATTCCCAGCAACTACATGGTGACTCACACCATCTGTAATGAGGCATGGTGCCTTCCATGCCAGTAGTACGTTGTATGCTTAATAAATAAATAAATCTTTTTTAAAAATGCACATAGTACCTTAAAGGCCAGTCCTCTCTGCATATTAACATGTATGCATAGAGTCTTAAATTTTTTGAAAGATAATTATACACAAATTTAAAATTCATTTTGTTCCCAACCCTAGTGCTAGTTCCTTTTCTGCTTATTCTCCTAGAAGTAATCATCACATCACATTTATAGCGATCCTGTGGCTATCTGCTTTGTGCAATGAAAATTAGCAGAGGGGCCGTGCAGTGGTGGCACACACCTTTAATCCCAGCACCTGGGACACAGAGGCAGGTGGATCTCTGTGAGTTTGAGGCCAGCCTGGTCTACAAGAGCTAGTTCCAGGACAGACTCCAAAGCTACAGAGAAACCCTGTCTGGAAAAAAACAAAAAACAAACAAACAAACAAACAAAAAGATAGCAGAGAGTGGTGCAATACTGACAATATTCTTTAAATATATCGTCTGCTAGGGTGGGAGAGATGAGTCAGTAGTTAAGAGCACTGACTAAACTCAGGAGACCAGAGTTCTGTTCCTAGAACTCACGTGGCTCACAATTGTCTGTAATTGTCAGTTCTATGGGATTCAGTGCCCTCTTCTGGCCTTCTTCGGCCGCAGACACAGAGATGGTGCACACACATACACATGCAGGCAAAGCACTCCCACAATAAAAGTAAATCATGAAAACGAAACATATGATCTACTATTGAGTATTGCTCATAGTCCCGAATATACTTTGCCTGCCTCCTGATTCACAGGTTGTTAATTCACTTCCTTAAATTTGCCTATGGCTGTTTCTTATGTTTTGTGTACCTTGTTCCAAGAAGAATTTAAGGAAGTTCCCCCAATGTAAACTAGAGAAGAAAAAAGATGGATGAGTGCACAAAATGAAGCCCACCAGGTTTGCATTGAAATTACATTCAAACCTTTGGTGTTTCAGCATCTGCCCTTTCCCTGATGTGTTAGGTTCCATTCCGTGGTAGCTTCTGTCTCTGTAACCAACCCTTACTTCTCTCAGCATGCTATCTGGTAGTTATCATGTGTTCTTTTTTTTTTTTTTTTTTTTTTTTTTTTTGGTTTCTCGAGACAGAGTTTCTCTGTGGCTTTGGATCCTGTCCTGGAACTAGCTCTGTAGACCAGGCTGGTCTCAAACTCACAGAGATCCGCCTGCCTCTGCCTCCCGGGTGCTGGGATTAAAGGCGTGCGCCACCATCGCCCGGCTCTATCATGTGTTCTTGAAGAGACTGAATCAAACATGTACCTGCTTTTTGCTTTTTTTAGTGCTTTTTTCTTATATTTTTGATCCTTAAAAATATATCGCTCGGGGGCTGGAGAGATGGCTCAGCAGTTAAGAGCATTGCCTGCTCTTCCAAAGGTCCTGAGTTCAATTCCCGGCAACCACATGGTGGCTCACAACCATCTGGATTGAGGTCTGGTGCCCTCTTCTGGCCTGCAGACATACACACAGACAGAATATTGTATACATAATAAATAAATAAATAAATATTAAAAAAAAATATATCGCTCATGGGGCAGATGAGATGGCTCAGTGGGTAAAGGCGTTTGCACCTCAAGGGTGACAGCCTGAATTCCACCCCTGGGACCAGCTCAGTGGAAGAAGAGAACCAGCTCCCACGGGTTGTCCTCTAATCCCTACGTGCACCTCAGCACGCATGAGCTTGCTTGCTTGTGTGCATGCATGCGAGTGCACGTGCACATGTCCTATAAATAAACAAAACACATGTGTTTCTGTTAAACAGACCTGCACTGTAGCGGTCCTCCTTCCTAGCCACGGAAGAACCTGTTCTGGTCTGCAAAACTGTAGCTGTTCTTTGGTTTGGTTTGGTTTTATCTTTTCTTTCCTTCTTAGTCCATGTCTGACTGTGCGACTGGCCCCTTCTTTTCCTGCTCTTTCATCCCTCTTGCTCCTAGATCTTCTATTTATTCTCTCTGCCTGCCAGCCATGCCTGTCCTTTTTCCTGCCCTGCTACTGGCCGTTCAGCTCTTTATTAGACTATCAGAGGTTTTAGAAAGGCAGAGTTAAACAATGCATCATAAAAGAACATGACACATCTTTGCATCATTAAAACAAATTTTCCACAGCATAAACAAACATAACTCATCTTAAAATAATATTCCACACACAGAGCTCTCGCTCATTTAATTGGTATCAGAGTCTGATTTTCACAAGTATCATTCTTGGCTGGTAAGGTGCTGTGGGCCGCCAGGTTATTAGACATACTTTTATAAATTATTATTAAAATATCTCTTGAGCAGAGTCAGGAAGATCTCTGAGTTTGAGGCCAGCCTGGTCTATGTAATGAGTTCCAGGACAGCCAGGGCTATGTAGTAAGACCCCTATCTCAAAAAACCAAGTAAAATAAAGTAAAGTTCTAGAAGAAAAAAGCACTGGAATGTTAAGGCACTGTGCTTTTCTACACTGTATTATGGCATAATACACCTACAATAAGGAATAGCGTTTGCAGAATGTGAGCACATGTTCTTAGGTATGGTGGTTTGAGTATGTATGGCCCCCACAGACTCGTGTGTTTGAATGCTTGTCACTATTAGGAGATGTGGCCTTGCTGGAGGAAGTGTGTCACCACTGGGGCGGGCTTTGAGGTCTCAGAAGCTCAAGCCAGTTCCCTGCCTGGTGCCTGCGGATTCATAGGTAGAACTCTCAGCTCCTTCTCCAGCACCATGTCTATCTGCACGCTGCCATTAAATGTTTTATGAGTTGCTGTGGTCATGGTGTCTCTTCACAGAAACAAAACCCTAACTACATAACTGCCATTCAAGTCGAAATCTATATTCGGCATCCTAGCAGGCACCCTCACAGACCTTCCGGTCAGCCCTTCTGTCCAGAGGTGACCGTTGTTCATCACCCTCGAAGCCTGTGTTTGAAACAAACTGAAGTCATGCAGTCTCTACTCTTGTCTGGCCTCTTTGGCTTGGGGTCTTGTGTGTTGTTTTTATCTGTGGCACAGTGGCTGTACCTGATCCATTGCTGCCTCAGCTGCCCACTGTGCCTCCACAGCTGCCCATGCCTCCTTGCTGCTAGCGTGGCCTCGAGGCCCGAGGCCAGAGGTAGCCTCTGCCTCCCGCTGCCCCCTCTCAACCATCACACAGGGTGGCAAGTGTTGTTTTAACTAAGTCTCTATCTTTTTTCTTTTTTTTTTCCAATAAAGACTCAGGAGCCAGATGCTGGGGTGCAAACCTGCTCATTCAGAGGGGCAGAGAAATCAGCCGGCTCCTTCCTCCTTCAGAAAGAGACTTTTCTCCCGGCCTGACTGAAACAGAACTCCTCCTACCAGTTGTCCCTCCCTGCTACCTCCTGACTTCCCCTCACTCTCTGTGGTTACCTCTTGTCACCTGGTTGCTTGCTCTGCCTCTTGACGTATGGTTAATTTTCTTTAAGTAATGCAATCTTGGGGTTCACAGTGTGATAAATACCCCACAACACTTGTCTGTAACTCCACTAAATATGTCGCTTGAGATTTCATTAGATTTTTTGAGATTTCCTCCTTGAGGGAAGCTAGCCCTTGCCTGTGTGCAGTCTGTTTCTTTTCTGTCATCTTAGTTTCTGTTCTGTGGCTGTGAAAAGACACCATGACAAGACATGAAAACCTATCCTTCCCATTATAAAAAAGAGGGGCAGACCCAGGGCTTAGTGAAGGCACCAAGGCAACTCCTACAAAGGAGAACATTTAACTGGGGCTTGCTTACAGGTTTAGAGTTAGTCCATGATCTTCCCTAGGGGGAAACCGACAGGCATGGTGCTGGGGCAGTGGTGGAGAGCTTAAATCCTGATGCCCAGGCAGGAGAGGGAGAGAGAGAAGGAGAGGGAGAGAGACGGAGTCCTGCAAGGCCACACCTTTGGATCCTTCTCAAACAGTTCCATTCCCTGCTAACTAAGCATTCAAATTTATAAGCCTCTGGGGGCCATTCTTCTATAAAGCACCATAGCAAGATCAGTGGATGTGGGTATTTGTATGTCATAGAGTCCATTATATCTTCCAATCATGTCAGAGTCTGATTTTCTTCTTCAGTAAGATCATTCCTCCGCTGGGGGTACAGGTCAGCGGTAGGCCATGTAGTTTCTGCTGAAGCCCTGGGTCCATCCCTCTTTTGGTTTTTGTTTGTTTTGTTTTGTTTTTGGTTATTTATGACAGGTTTCTCTGTGTAGCTCTGGCTGTCCAGAACTCACTCTGTAGACCAAGCTAACAGAGATGTGCCTGCCTCTGCCTCCCTAGTACTGGGACTAAAGATGTGTGCCACCCCTCCAGCCCATCCCTCCTTTTTATAGTGTGAGTTTGGACTGTGAGTCTAAAAGAGAAACTTTGGAGGAAGATTTAGTATACAGTGGCCAAATTTTTGCCTAACACTAGATAATGCCTTTGCGTGTCTTTTATTAGTTTTGCAGAAGGGGCTGAAGGACAACTTTGCTGATGTCCAGGTCTCCGTGGTTGACTGCCCAGATTTAACAAAGGAGCCATTTGCCTTTCCTGTAAAAGGTGCGTAGTCTTAAAAATACGGTTTTGGTCGTCAGTCATACTCTTTTTCAGAAGCCGATACTATTTTCCTCTAAGCTGTTATTACAACTTTCAGGCTCATTTTGGTTTAATTTCTGTGGGTCAGATTTCACTGTGTGCTCTCGTGAGAGAGTAGGCTTTTTGTTGTTGTTGTTTTGTTTTGTTTTTTGTTTTTCGAGACAGGGTTTCTCTGTGGCTTTGGAGCCTGTCCTGGAACTAGCTCTGTAGACCAGGCTGGTCTCGAACTCACAGAGATCTGCCTGCCTCTGCCTCCCGAGTGCTGGAATTAAAGGCGTGCGCCACCATCGCCCGGCCTGAGAGTAGGCTTTAGGTGTGTTCATTAGTTATGGAATATGCTCAGTAGGGCAAGATTTGAAAGCACAGAATTTTGTTTTTAACTTCCCAAATGATTTACAAAAATTTCCTTTAGAGTACTAGAGAGATGGCTCGGAGGTTAAGAACATTGGCTGCTCTTCCAGAGGTCCTGAGTTCAATTCCCAGCCACCACAGGGTCACTCACAACCATAATGAGATCTGGCATGCAGGCAGAACACTGTATACATAATAAATAAATCCTAACAGCGAAAAAAAATTCCTTTAATTTTTGGTTGTTTTATTTATTCAAGCTCAGAAAATATCTGAGGCAAGAGGCCTATATTTGGGGACTGGAAAGATGGCTCAGCAGTTAAAAGTGCTTTCTTTTGTTTTGGCTTTTTGAGACAGGGTTTCCCTGTATAGCTTTGGAGCCTATCCTGGTACTCATTTTGTAGACCAGGCTGGCCTCATCTGCTCCCGAGTGCTGGGATTAAAGGTGTGCGCCACAGCTCCCGGCAGTTAAAAGCACTTTTGCTCTTTCAGAGGACTCACTTGGTTCCCAGCACCCACATCAGGTGGCTCAAGCTGCCTCTAACTCCAGCTCCAGAGGACCTAAGGCCCTCTTCTAGACTCCGAAGGGGTTTGTATTCTTGAGCCAGTATCCTCACACATGCACACATCATATTCATAATTTAAAATTAAATAAGCCTCTTTTTAGGGCTTATGTTTGGTTCATCCTTTAAATGCCTAGACCCCTTCAAGAAGTTTGCCAGGTTTGAAGTGAGAAGACAAAGGAGTGAATATGGGCTGAGTAAACCAGTCTCAGTGTGACAGACTGGATAGACTATGGCAGCCAGCAGCACGCCAAGGTAAGTGCCGGCTCCAGCTTATCAGTGAGGAACTGGAGAGGCTCAGGAAACTCAGAATCAGTCATAATGGAGACCAAACGCAGGTGTGTTTCGAAAGTCTAATCTCCTTCATTATGCCCTCTGGTGATGAGAAAATAAAGGTTAGTGCATTTTCTGTTTCTTTTATTATGTTAATTGACATACTTGGTTAAAAAGTAATCTGCTTGGAATTCTTAGATGCTGATCCTGCCTATGAATTCTCTTTCCTGGACTTAGCCCCATAATGTACCACTGCCTTAGATACATTGAATAGGAAAGGTCAGTCTCATGTTGAGAGGAGTCTGCCAGGTTAAACAGTTTTTGATTGTGAATAGACCAGATGGCAGTCTCTCTGAGCACCTTGAAACCGTTAGATACCATCTTTAAAACATGTATGTGTATTAGCGCTGTGTCTGCAGATATGAATGTGCACCTCGTGCATACCTGGTGCCTATGGAGGCCAGAATAGGACACTGGATCCTCTGAGACTGGACTTCCAGACTGGAGATGGTTGTGAGTGCTGGGCACCGAGCCCAGGTCTTCTGGAAGAGTATCCGTGCTCTTGACTGCTGAGCCATCCCTCCAGCCCCAGTGAAGTCTTGTGAACAAACAAGCTAAAATCTCCTCTCTTCCTCGCCCATGTAATCGCCCGCGGTTTCTGATTTTCATTTTCAATAGAGTATTTGTTTCTGCAGCTACCCTTCTCTGTCTAGACATCTCCTCACGATGCTTTTTCTAGGATCTTTTCCCAGCCTTCACCTATTTTGTATACTTTTTCTGAGTTTTTCATCTAATCTTGTCGTTTTACCCAGGATCTAGCACCTTTGAAATCTGTCTCAACTAGCTCTGTAGGACTTTCCAGTTGTGTGTGGTGCATCCCTGCCTGCGCTCCCTCTCCCCTATTCCCGGGACAGCTAAGAGCCCTGCCGCAGTCCTGCAGCCATCGCCGTCTCTCTCACTCAGTGCACAGTCAGTGGGTAATGTCTGCTCTCCACAGACACAGACTTTTGCATCTCATATACCAGTATTACATGTACTTCAGTTAACAATAACCTTGCTATCTCTCCTCCATGTAGCAGGCGATTACATGGACTTCAATGAACTTCTCAAGTAAAAGAGAATTTCTGATCTGCTTTGAAAAAGTGCCTTCTCCAAAATTGTGTCTCATTGCACTGTTATAGCAGTTACTAAAAATGTTGGTCGAGGGGCTGGCGAGATGGTTCAACACTAAAGGCTCTTGCTGTCAACCTGATGAGCTGAGTCCAGTCCCCAGAATCCACATGGTGGAAGGGGAAGACTCCCACAGTTGTGCTCTGACCTCCACCACCACACACATGCAAAATAAATTAATAAAGAAAAAATGGAAGTGGAGGGACTGGAGAGATGGCTCAGTGGGTAACAGCTCTTGCTGCTTAAGCATGAAAACCCAAGTTCAGATCCCAGCACCCACATGGAAACCTGAAGTAGCCATGTGTACCCTGGAGCAGACCCAGAAGCTTGCTGGGACTTCCTCCAGGTTCAGTGAAAGACTCTCAAGGAATAACGTAGAGGAAGATAGAGCAGGTCACCAGCATCCGTCTCTGGTTTCTACTTGTGGCATACATGTGCAGTGTATGCACAGAAACATCTGCATATACCATAGACACATACAGCACACGGTATATACACATACAATCAATCAATAAGTAGATAAAATGTAAGTAGAGAGCCTAGGGAGGGGCAGTTTAGTGGCAGGGTATGATTTTAGCCCTGGGTTTAAACAACAAAATACACAACTACAGACATACACACTAGAAACTCCTAGCTTCCAAATCATACTTGTTATTTGTAAAAACAACTTACAGAAAGATTTCTCAGCATGGATATAAAAAAATTCTATCAGAGCAAAATGTTTTAAAAATTTAAAAATATGGGGCTAGAAAGATGGCTCAGAGCCGGGCGGTGGTGGCGCACGCCTTTAATCCCAGCACTTGGGAGGCAGAGGCAGGCGGATCTCTGTGAGTTCGAGACCAGCCTGGTCTACAATAGCTAGTTCCAGGACAGGCTCCAAAACCACAGAGGAACCCTGTCTCGAAAAACCAAAAAAAAAAAAAAAAAAAAGATGGCTCAGAGTTTAAGAGTACTGATTGCTCTTCCAGAGATCCTGAGTTCAATTCATCTATAATGAGATTTGGTACCCTCTTCTGGCATGCAAGCATACACGGAAGGAGTGTTGTGTATATAATAAATAAATCTTTTAAAAAATTTAAAAATACAAATATGCCACAATTTTTTTTTTTAAATAAAAATGCCCTTAATGGGGAGAGTTTTTTTGTTTTTGTTTTTCGAGACAGGGTTTCTCTGTAGTTTTGGAGCCTGTCCTGGAACTAACTCTTGTAGAACAGACTGGGCTTGAACTCACAGAGATCTACCTGCCTCTGCCTCCTGAGTGCTGGGATTAAAGGCGTGCACCACAACCGTTCAGCAATTGGGGGGGGTCATTTTAAAGGGATTAGTCAAATGAATTCTAGAAACTGCCCACAAGCTGGCCCCTGCCCTCTCAATCACCAGTTGTCGATGTGCCACGCTGCCCAGCCATGCTCAGTGCTGCTGTCAGTGGTAGTTGAAACAGGCCCTAGCAGGGGCCACATGCATCTTCTCATGTCTGTTAGTTCCAACACCGAGATTCTCTTACATCTGTTCCTTAGCGTCTTCTGGAATCTTGTGCTTGAATGATATGCTTGGCTGCTTTTAAGATGGCTTGTGTTTTCTAGGCATCTGTGGGCAAACTAGAATTGCAGAAGTAGGAGGTGTGCCTTACTTAATGCCTCTTGTCAACAAGGAAAAAGTAAGTATGCGTTGATCCTTTGTATTCACGGACTGCAGGAACTGGGTTGGCTCCTGTTTGTCACTAAGGCCACTGGCGAGTGTGGCAGGCAGGCGAGGAAGCAGTGGATTGTTGTAAAACATAAATCAGGAGAACGTTATAGTACAACTTCAATAACTTTTTCCTTTTTATAGGTTTATGACCTAAATGAGATTGCAAAAGAAATAAAGCTGCCTGGAGCTTTTATCCTTGGAGCAGGGGCAGGCCCATTTCAAACGCTCGGGTTCAATTCTGAGGTCAGTATGTGAATAGCAATGTTAGTTTGTTCATGGACATTTGAGTTATTCAGTGGCCTGTCAAAAGCTACTTTTAGCTGGGAGTGCTGGCTCCTATCTGTAGTTCTAGCACTTAAGAGGCTGAGGCAGGGGGACTGTGGAAGTTCAAGGCCATCATAGGCTACATAGTGGATTCCAAGCCAGTCTGGGTTACAGTGGAAGAATCTGTCTCAAAGGAAAAACAAAACAAAACCATTCACCTTCTTTTTGAGTGAGTTGTAAGTAGTTGGTGACTCTCCAGGTTTGGGCCAGGTGGACACTCCAGTTGATCCGGTGCCAATGAAGCAACTGTCTTTACTTCCGATTTTTTTAGGGAACAGGTTAACCCCCAAAGAGGGGTGTGTGTGTGTGTCTGTCCATTCATTCATTCATTCATTCATTCATTCATTTATTTATTTATTTATTTATTTATCTGAGGCTGAATCAGGCTATGGAGTCCAGACTGGCCTCAAACTCACAGGCCTTTTTCTCCACCTGTCCAGTTCTGGGACTGCCATGTCCACTGCACACCTAGTGATTTTATTCTCACATATATTAGGATCCTCACTTCTCTGCAAATCCTTGTTGTCATATAAAAGCAGCTCTGGATTCAAAGAGAAATAATGGGGAATAGCTCCATGTTAAAAATCAAATATTAAGAAACTATCAGAATGAACAAAGACTATTTAGAAAAGTTAGTGGCTAGTACTGGTGGCTTGACACTAGTGTGTGCCGTGCATACCACATATGGTGTATCGTAACATGCTTTGTGCCATTTGTACTAACGTCAGCATTGCTACATGTGCCTTATGATAGCAAGCTACCACTGTTTGTTTGTATCTCATGTGATGAGACCAAGCTGCCATTCCCTTTGAACCTCATCAGACAGAGTGACTGTTCAAAATCACAGAACCTCTCGTGCAGTTCCCAGTGTTCAAGATAGAAAAAAAAAAAAGGAGTTAAAGCCTACAATTAGACATCTTGAGCCATGCATCAATGGCTCAAGCCTGTAATCCTAATAATTTGAGAGGCTGAGAAAATACTACAAATTTGAGATCAACCTGATCTGCATAGCCAGCCAGGGCCACAGAACATGGCCCTATCTCAAAATATAAATATTTAATAAATAAAAAGGCATTTTGCCAGATGTCATGCCAGACACAGTAATACCAGAATTGAGGCCTGAGGATTGTTCCTAAGTTTGTGCCTCCCATGCCAGCTTAGCCTTCAGAGCGAGTTACTGGGTACGTAGCAAGAGTTGTCTCCAAAAAAGAAATCTGGTAAACATTTTATAAAACCAGGCATGGAGAAGTGGCTCGGAAGTTAGTGGCTGCTCTTCCAGAGGACCCAAGTTCAGTTCCAAGCCCCACATGGCAGCTCACAACCATCTGTAAGTCCAGTTCCAGGGGTCCAGTGCTGCCTTCTGACCTCTGTGACCACCAGATATGATACACATGTGTGCGGCCAAAACATTTATACACATAAAATAAATGAAAATTCAAGCTGGTCTGTGGTGGTGCACGCTTTAATCCCAGCACTTGGGAAGCAGAGGCAGGGGGATCTCTGTGAGTTCAAGGCCAGCCTAGTCTACAAATGAGTTCCAGAACAGGATCTAAAGCTACAGAGAAACCCTGTTTCAAAAAATAAAAATAAATAAATAAATAATTAAAAAAAAAAAACGAAAACAAAAACAAAGTGAGTTATGGGACAGCCAGGACTGTTATACAGAGAAATCTTGTCTCGGAAAAAAAGAAAAAAAAAATAAAAAATAAACCATTTTATAAGATGTTTGTGTTAGATTTCCACAGCCGTGACAAAATAAGGATCATTAAAAGGAAACATTTGTTTGGGTTCATGGTTTCAGAAGTTTCTATCCATGACTGATTTTCCCAACTGCTCTGACCCTTTTGGGAGCTAGACTATAGCATAGTGAGGAAGATATAGTTAAACAAACTTCTCACTGTATTGCCGCTGGGCAGCAGAGTGGGGGAGGGGGGCAAAGCTTCCCCAGCCATGAATCCCACAGAGGGATTAGTCTGTTCCTGTGACACAAAGGAGTGATTGTGTTGTTGTGTGATTATAATTTGAAATAAGGGCAGGGAATATAGGCCGGTGGTAGAGCCCTGTTCTAGCACAAACAAAGCCTGGCTTCAATCTCCAGCACCTCAAAAATATGTGAATATATTGAGAGAGAGACCTGGAATAAAATTTGTTAGAATCTGAAAGAAAACATTTCATTCATTAATACAGTAAAATTGACATTTTTTTTTCCAGTTCATGCCAATAGTTCATACAGCAAGTGAACATTGCCACCCTGTGAACGGAAGTTACTTTGCCCGCGTTAACCCTGCAGACGGAAAGTGCCTGCTGGAGAAGTACAGCCGCAAACATCACGACTTTGGATGCGCACTGCTGGCTAATCTTTTTGCCAGTGAGGGCAAACCTGGCAAGGTGATTATGCCCATCACAACACTATTCTTTGTCTTGTCAGCTAAAAATTTGAGCTTTTATTGCCCCAATATAATTCTCCCCAGAAAATCAGATGTGCCAGTGCCAAAACTTTTCTTTTCTTTTTTTTTTTTGTTTTTTGTTTTTTGTTTTTCGAAACAAGGTTTCTCTGTGGCTTTGGAGCCTGTCCTGGAACTAGCTCTATAGACCAGGCTGGTCTCGAACTCCCAGAGATCCACCTGCCTCTGCCTCCCGAGTGCTGGGATTAAAGGCGTGCGCCACCATCGCCCGGCTAAATGCCAAAAGTTTTATACAGCTTAATTAATTAAATAAAAATTTCAGAACAGTACAGGGAGAGACAAAATCTTTTTTTTTTTTTTTTTTTGGTTTTTCGAGATAGGGTTTCTCTGTGGCTTTGGAGCCTATCCTGGAACTAGCTCTGTAGACCAGGCTGGTCTCGAACTCACAGAGATCCACCTGCCTCTGCCTCCCGAGTGCTGGGATTAAAGGCGTGCGCCACCATCACCCGGCGTTCGGCTATTTTTTAAAACCAAAGTTCAGAATATTACTTAGTGACGAGGATGCTTTTCTGAGTAGTGGAATAAGATACTAACCCAGTGTGTTGCTACCTGTGTGAAACATTGAAGCATATCTATGTAAGGTAGCAAATAGGCATTTGTTTCAGAAGAGCCCACATTGTACTCAAAGTGGTGGTAACAAAAACAAGAAAACGATGGGAATGAATGCCTGCTTGATTTTAGTATTAGCCTCTGTGAGGACTTAGATCTTGAGAGAGGAACCACTTCAGCTGCTTGAGAAATGAAATAGAATCTAAAATGATATGGAAAAACCTCCTCCAGAATGTTACAGGAAGTGAGGCTTTGTAAATATGTCTACATGTCTTCAGCCCCCATTACCAGAGATGAATCCGGTTAAGCCCAGTAATCTTCTCCAGGTAAAGTTCCCCAGTAAACTTTCCCCAGGTCTCCAGAGTTCAGCACAGGACTCAGTTGAGGAACTCATGAATAAGATGAATAAATCACACACATGGCTGGGTGTGATTTAAATAAGACTCACAGCACTGAGATACCTCGCCTCTAATCTGTGCTGGGCAGACAGGAATGCTGACCTGGCGGCAGTGGGTTTCGTAGTGGTACACTGAGGTAGTTATCTACACAGAATTTTACAGTTTGTGCAGTGATGTGCACCATTTCACCCTCTGCAGGTCATCAAGGTGCAAGCCAAGAGAAGAACAGGAGAGCTTAACTTTGTGACTTGCATGAGGCAGATTCTGGAGAGGCACTACGGAAACAAGCCCGTGGGGATGGGAGGCACCTTCATCGTGCAGAAGGGGAAAGTCAAGGCCCACATCATGGTGAGGACTCTGCGCCTGCCTGCCTAGACATACAGCTTCTCACGGTTTGCGGGGAAGGGAGAGTATCACTGTATAATTCAGGCTAGTCTCAAACTTACTAAATAGACTCTATAGGCTTTGCCTCAGCCTCCAGAGTGCGACGATTACAGATAGATGCCACCATTCACGGTAAAGTTTTTAATTTTCTTTTTCTTTCTTTTTTTTTTTCTTTTTGGTTTTTTGAGACAGGGTTTCTCTGTAGCTTTGGAGCCTGTTCTGGAACTAGCTCTTGTAGCCCAAGCTGGCCTCAAACTCACAGAGATCCGCCTGCCTCTTCCTCCCGAGTGTTGGGATTAAAGTCGTGCGCCCACCACCACCCGGCAAAATATTTAATTTTCACATGGCCCAATAAACCATGATCAACCCCAATCATAGGAATTTTCCCCTGTGGTCTTTGCTCCATTGAAGGTAATTTACATATGGTGCAGAGGTCACCTTCGTCCCTTTGCGTGTGTGTCCAGTTTTCCCATTGGCTGACGCTTGGCATTCTTGTTCAAAAATCATTCACCCAGGACGGGGAAATGAGTTGGTGGTTAAGATCACTTGCTGCTCCTCAAGAGGACCTAGGGTCAGTTCCCATCCCTCACATAGTGACTCACAACCTTCATTAACCCTAGTTCCGGGGGATCTGATGCCATCTTTGGGATCATGCAGGCAGAACATGAAAACACATAAAAAGAAAAATACCTGTTTAAAATGAAAAAATGATTTGCCCCCACTCTACCCCACCCCATGCAAGACTTTGTTTCTGGCTTCTCCATTCTGCTGCGTTGGTCTGCCTGTGTTCTGGTTAGTTTTTTTGTCAGTTTGACATAGGTTAGTTACCCAGGAAGAGAGAACCTCAACTGAGGAACTGCTTCCATTAGACTGGCCTGTGAGCAGCTCTGTGGGGTATTTTCTCAAGTAATGCTTGATATGGGAGGGTCCGGCTCACTATGGGCAGGGTGATATAAAAGAGTAGGCCTTAGCCAAGTGGTAGGAGCCTTTAATCCAGCACCCGGGAGGCAGAGGCAGGAGGATCTCTGTGAGTTTGAGGCCAGCCTGGTCTACAGAGTGAGTTCCAGGACAGGCTCCAAAGCCACAGAGAAACCCTGTCTCGAACCGCCCCCCCCCACCAACCCTGAGAACAAACAATATAAAACCAGGCCTAGCAGGCCCTGGAGGGCAAACCAGTAAGCAGTGCTCCTCCATGGTCTCTGCTTCAGTTCCTGCTCCCAGGTTCCTGCCTGGAGTTGCTGCCCTGACTTGCCTTCATGATGAACTTTAAACTGTAAAATGAAATAATCCTTTCTTGTCAAGGTCTTTAGTTGTGGGTTTTTTTTCACAGCATTGGAAAGTAACAGGTAGAACATGCCTATCTGTGCACCTGGCACCCTCTTAACTACAGTAGCCTTGTACATTTAAACGCTAAGAAGTGAAAACTTCTCACTTCTTTATAGAATTATTTTTAAAATTTCACTGATACTGAAAATTTAGGTGGATTTTTCCACTTAAAAAGAAATCATTTAAGTAGCACTTGTTTGGTGGTGCACATCTTTAATCCCAGGACTTGGGCAGGTGGACCTTTGTGAGTTCCAGGTCAGCCAGAGACACATTGTGAGACCAACATTTATTTATTTATTTATTTATTTATTTATTTATTTATTTATTTATTTTTGGTTTTTCGAGACAGGCTTTCTCTGTGATTTTGGAGCCTGTCCTGGAACTAGCTCTTGTAGACCAGGCTGGCCTCGAACTCACAGAGATCCGCCTGCCTCTGCCTCCCAAGTGCTGGGATTAAAGGCGTGCGCCACCACTGCCCGGCTCCAGCATTTTTTTTTAAAAGATGTATTTATTTATTATGTACACCTTCATGTACACCTGCAGGCCAGAAGAGGGCATCAGATCCCATTACAGATGGCTGTGAGTCACCATGCAGTTGCTGGGAATTGAACTCAGGACCTCTGGAAGAACAGTCATTGCCCTTAACCTCTGAGCCACCTCTCTAGCCCAAGAGACCAACATTTAAATAGCAATTACATTGATTTTCTCTGTTTTTTGCCATGTTGGTGATGCAAACCCAGGGCCTCACAGTCATCCCTAGCAATGATGAGTTTTGTTCCTGGGTTTTGCTTTTATGGGTGGGGGTGGAGTTCTAGGGATTTAAAGCCAAGGCCTTACACCCATGAGGCAAGGACTGTAGTGCTAAGGCACCCTCAACCCTGGACCAAGTTCTTAGTCTTCGTGAGTACTGACAGCTCTGTCTTCAGTCATCTCTGCCTTCCCTAAACACAGTGCATTCTTTCAGTCCGGTTTCTCTGTGTTTATTACTGTGTGTGATGTATGTGTGAATGCAGGGGCCCACGTGTGGAGATCAGAGGACAGCTTACTGAGGCTTGTTCTCAGGGTGAGCCTCCTGCTCTGGAAGCCTGGTGACAGAAGGAGAAACAAGCTCTGTGTAGCTGTCATCGACCTCCATGCTGACTCTGCGACACACCCCCATCATGTGCACATACATTAACTGTTATGGTTTTTGTCTCTTTAAGAGGCAAGCCATGCCCACTCCTGGCTACCCCTGCTCCCCTCTCCCCGCCATCTTGGATCTCTTACTGTCCCTTCCTGGGGTGCGCTTGCTTTCCTCTCTCTGCTTCCCCTCTTCTTTGTCTCTTTCTCCTCTTCTTTTCTTTATTTCTCTTTCCTCTAAGTAATAAATATCCAATTCTATTCTGTACGATGTGTCTATGTGCCTTCTATCCGCCACCTGCTCGCACCCACCAGCCCGCTGGGGACTGGCTGGCTCTGTGGGCCTGTCTACTGCCACCAGGGACCCGCCAGCATTTCCCACCACCAGCTGCTCAGAACTCGCCGGCATTTTTAAAATTAACAATCTCTTCTTAAATAGAAAATAGTTTTTTTTCTTCCATTGCAAGTTTCAGGGATCATGTTCAGTTCACCATGCTTCCATGGCAAGGACTTTACCTGCGGAAGCAAACTGCTGGCCCCACTAACTTCTTTCAGCAGTTTGGATAGTTTCCTCTGTGTCCTCTCACCTCATTTAAGTGTATTATGAGGTATCTTATTCTCTTTAATGCCTCTGCCGACTTGTAGCACCTGTTTCTCCATCCACCCACTTGCTGTTCCTGGCAGCAGTTATGAGGCTGTAGCTCGGTGGAGAGGCCTTGACTAGTATGTGCAAGGCTCTAGGTTTGATCCCTACCACTGGAAAAAAAAAAATTCAAGACTAGGGTGGAAGGATTGGAAAGGGAGAGCCAAATAGCTCCATGATAGAATGCTTGCCTACAAGGCGGGAGGTCCAGGTTTCAACCCCAGAACTGTAGAAGAAAAATATTAGAATGGAGAGGCTGGGGCCATGGCTCAGCAGTACAGTACTTGGATAAAGTGTCAACAGGTCTCCAGGTTCAATTCCCAGTATCACAAAAAATAAAATGAAATTAAAATCACACATTAAATGGAAAACATATACAACTGAAGAAAAGTAAAAGGAGCTAGTAATTGCCTCATTCCTTCAATAACTTAGGAATAAGTTTTAGCTTGTACAAATTGGTTGACTATCCATAAAACTGGGGTATGTAGGGCTAGAGAGATGGCCCAGTGGTTAAGAGCACTGACTGCTCTTCCAGAGGTCCTGAGTTCAATTCCCAGCAACCACATGGTGGCTCACAGCCATCTATAATGAGACCTGGTGCCCCCTTCTGGCTTGCAGGCACACATGGAAGGAATGCTGTACACATAATAAATAAATATTTAAAAAAAAATTAAAAAAAAAACCAAAAAAACCCAAAAAAACTGGGGTATGTAATTAATGCCAAAACCAGTCAGTGAGATGTATAAAATTGACAATGAGATCATACTTTAAACATTTTTAATTCTCATTTAATATTCAGTGTGTTTTCCTGTTTAACCATTTTTTGTTTTGCAGCCAGCAGAGTTTTCTTCCTGCCCACTGAACTCGGATGAAGCAGTCAATAACTGGCTACATTTTTATGAGATGACAGCTCCTTTGGTTTGCCTGCCAGTCTTTGTCTCCAAAGATCCGGTGAGCCTTCACCTGCCATTTAGTGATTTATTTGTTTGTTTTTGTTATTGTTTTACCTGCCATTTGTTTGTTGTGTGTGTGAACAGGCATTTTAAATCACACAGAAGTTGTTCTATTAAATAATAAAAGATCTGGGTGTGGTGGAACACGGCTTTAATCCCAGAACTTCCTAGGCTCTCTGTGAGATCCAGGCCATCCCAGGCTATATACTGAGACCCTGTCTCAAAAGCAAATAAATAATAATAATAAAAGTACAAGATTTGGGTGTCTTACCATAGTGTTTGGTGCTCATCATATTCTAATGCTACAGGCTGGAAAAAAGTGCTATCAGCTAATTCAAAGAAAGTGTCTGGGCCGGGCGGTGGTGGCGCACGCCTTTAATCCCAGCACTTGGGAGGCAGAGGTAGGCGGATCTCTGTGAGTTCGAGACCAGCCTGGTCTACAAGAGCTAGTTCCAGGACAGGCTCCAAAACCACAGAGAAACCCTGTCTCGAAAAACCAAAAAAAAAAAAAAAAAAAAAAGAAAGTGTCTGCCAAAGTGGTGATGGGTAGGCCTTTGGAACCAGTGACTGTTAGTTAAGATTTTATCTATACAATACTGCAAAATGATCAGTTAAAAGATTACCAATGACAACATTTTGTAGTAGCAGAAAGATCGTCATTGAGTCACTGAGCAGAATGCCACATAGGTATGAGTGAAAGCCAGAGCATTTAAGCTCTCAGAGGCAGAGATATTAAGCTATATGGTAATTTTGTAAAGAAAAAAAAACTAAGCCGGGCAGTGGTTGCACACACCTTTAATCCCAGCACTCGGGAGGCAGAGGCAGACGGATCTCTGTGAGTTCGAGACCAGCCTGGTCTACAAGAGCCAGTTCCAGGACAGGCTCCAAAAGCTACAGAGAAACCCTGACTCAAAAAAGAAAAAGAAAAAAACTAAACTTTATTACTTTTATGTGTATGGATGTTTTGCCTACAAGTATGTCTGTGTATTACGTGTGTGCTTGGTGTCCCTGGAGGCCATAAAAGGGTGTCAGGTTCCCTGGGACTGGAATTCCGGGTGGTTCCAGTTGTCGTGTGCGCGCTGAGAACTGCACCTGGTCCTCTGGAAGAGCAGCCGGTGCTCTTACTGCTGCTCTTCTTCCCAGTCCCCTGATTGTTAATTTTTAAATAAGCAGTTTGCAGAACAGTGTAGAAAGCTACAGTCTGAATAAAAACATTAAAGTCTTCCCAGAACATACAGGAAGTTGCTTATATCTGCTGCCTTGAGGAAAGGAAAGGCAGAAAAAGAGAGAAGTTACATTTCAGTGACTGTTACTGGCTGTACCCTCTTGCATCCTTGCCTCCTTGGGTTTTCTTATCATGCGATTCCATTGCTTACTTAAACACTAGTCAGCTGGAGATGTAGCTCAGTGATAGAGTCCTCACCTGGCATGCATGAGGCTCTGGATTCAAGCACCAGAACTACAAAAAATTTAATTGCAGGCTTAGTGACAGATCCCATGATCTGTCCTTCAGGAAATACAGGTAGGAAGATTGGGAGTTCAAAGCTAGTCTCAGCCGTGTAGTAAGTTCCTGACTCAAGGAAACAAAAATAATTTTAAAAAACTTGTAAAAAGTAATAAAAGGCTTCTCCTCTTTAAATACATTAGAATCAAAATAACTTGGCTCCGTACTAACAGACTGTCTGTTGTCCTAGGGGCTTGATTTGCGACTGGAGCACACGCACTTCTTCAGCCATCACGGAGAAGGCGGACATTACCACTATGACACTACCCCGGACACGGTGGAGTATCTTGGCTACTTCTCACCTGCCCAGCTCCTCTACCGCATTGACCAGCCCAAAGAGACCCACACGTTTGGGAGAGACTAAAGCAACTGATGCTTATTTAGATGGAGAAATGATTATCTAAATTTAAATCACTAACTCCTAACTCAGGAACTGATACTAATTCAATAAATCCAGTAGAGGGCCTGGAAGAGAGTTTTTCCCTATCAAGCAAAGCTCTAGCTTAATCCCTAGCACGGAAGAAAAACCATAAGTGATTTCACTATGTCAACACTATTTCTATGGCATCTGAACTGCAAGGATATGGATACATGATACTTATACTGCTTTGCATCTCCATGTGAAGGAGATTATTGGGAACACAGGTACATAATTAGGCATACCTCTTGCCTTCTCCTTAAACTGGAACCTTATGCCAGGCCCCCAACATGGACTTAACAAGATGGTTGGGGGGCGGGGAGGATAGGAATCCAGAGATCTGTTTGTTCCTCTTCCCAGTGTGATTACATTCAAGAAATCTTATTTTAATCCCAGCACTCGGGAGGCAGAGGCAGGCGGATCTCTGTGAGTTCGAGACCAGCCTGGTCTACAAGAGCTAGTTCCAGGACAGGCTCCAAAACCACAGAGAAACCCTGTCTCGAAAAACCAAAAAAAAAAAAAAAAAAAAGAAATCTTTTTATGCTTTTCAAAACAATGACACTATTGCTGTGTGATAGTCGTTAATGTGTGCTGACGGAGCCTAGAAAGTTCCTTGCTTTTATATTATAAAACCTGTGATCATTAGCCAGAAATCCACTCTCCAACCTTGAAAATCGACACCCAGTGTGGGTGGAGGAACTCCTTAGAATCAAGCCATAAATGTTCTGATTGTTTACTTTGTAATGCACATGTCTTGTGAGTATAAATCCCCAAATTATTTAATAGACATGATTTTGAGGCAAAACTAAATAAAATCATTTAATATATTGTTTCTTCTTACTATCTTACCTCCACAAAACAATACTACAGTTCTTTTTAAAATGTGTATGTGTATGCTACATGTGTGCATGTCCTTGTGTTTAGGTGCATGTGGAGGTCAGGGGTTATATCTAGTATCTTTGATTTCTCTCTACCTTAATTATTGAGGCTGGCTGAACCCAAAGGTTGCTGACTGAGCTAGACGAATTAGTCAGAGCAATCTTGTCTTCACCTCCTGAGCACCGGGATTACAATGCGCTGCCACATCCACCTGGCTTTTTAGTGTGGGTTCTGGGGATCCAAAGTCCAGTCTTCACACTCATGCAGCAGGGGCTTTGTCCACTTTATCTCCACAGCCCAGTGTTAGTTTTCTTTCATTTCGCTTCCCCTGCCCTCTGGAGCTGAGTGGGGGTGTTAATTCACCATTGTATAGCACAGGGCCAAAGTGAACATACAGTAAATATTTGTTCACTAGGTGGATTATGCCAGACATGTCACTAGATCCTGCAAATATGTTTAGTTGAAAAAAACCAAACAAATGTGATGTGATTAATATATGATCAATATGTGAAGAAAATACAGCAGGGCTGGAATGTAAAGAGAATGCTATTTCCTTGTGGGGTTCCATGCTGAGAGAATAGATTCACTTCCTTAATTTAGTTCAAATAATCAAGACTAAGGAAATCACACACCAGTGAAGTGTAATCCTGATGTGATGAAGGTTTCTAGCCAGATGAGGCCTGTCTGGAAAAAAAAAGGCCTCACAGAACAGGGCAAGACTGGCTTTACTGGCTCCTGCATGAGCTTTTGAGTTTCCCACAGGTATCAAAGGAGCATGGGTGCTCTTGTCAAAACGCAGGGCAGGAGGGAAAGTGGAGACAGTACGACTTAAAGACTGTCAGCAGTTGTCGTGGAGAGACAAACCATGCAGCTCTTACATAGGGGAACATTCAACTGGGGCCAGTTTGCCGCCCAGAGGTTTAGTTCATTATTGTCAATGGCTGGAAGCATGGCAGAGTGCACGAAGATGTGGCGCTGGAGAGGGGCTGGAGTTCTACATCTGAATCCTCAGGCAGCTGCAGGAAGAAAGAGGGAGCCACTGGGCATGGCTTGAGCTTCTGAAATCTCAAAACCCACTCCCTGTGACACACTTCCTCCAACAAGGCCACACCTCCAATCATGGCTCTCCCTGCCGTGCACCGTGCATGTGGAGGCTTAAATACCCTGCAGTCAATGGCCAAGAGGTGAAAATCCCATCCTCTGATCCTCTAGGCTAGGCTCAGCTTCTAGTAACTTCAATTAGAAGGCTCTAGCAGGGAAGAGCAGCTGAAGGCCAGGACTCAATTAGTCCCAACATCTCCCCATGTGTGTCTGGAGATCATTCTCATTCAAAGCACACAGCAGTCAAGCATCAAAAGGAGAATTGGGAGCTGGAAAGATGGCTCAGAAGTGCTTGCTGCTCTTCCAGAGGACCTGAGTTCATTCCCTACCACCCATATCAGGCAGCCCCCAACTGACTAACTCCAGCTCCAGGGATTCCAGTGCCATCTTTTGATCTCCATGGACACCTGTACATGCACTCAGGGACACACACACACACACACACACCCTGTGCTGCAACTGGACTGCCACAGAGTTGAGTTTAACCAGGAAGAACTGATACTCGTCAGCATTGCCCTGGCTGAGTGCTCTCTGCTCTGCCTGGACGGGAACCCGGGGTGGGCAGGCTTGTTAACCGCTGGTGTCCAGCAGCTTGCGAGTGCTGGCAGTCGGGTGCGGTAGGGGCACTGTCAAATGGCACTCTCTAGGGCTTCCACTTTCCCTTTTCTTTATGAATGCCCTGACCACTCTAGGACCTTGACAGCATCTTCAGGCGTCAGTGCCAGTCACATCCAAACTTGACCGAGCTTGTGCACGTATATCCAAAAATGCTAAGACTAAACCTTAATTACAAATATAATACAATTGCTGTTTGTTTAACCAATCGTATTTGAGATGACCTAACTGTCCCTGAAACTCCCCTTTGCTGTGCTTAAAAGGACCCTGCATACTCCTCCCTGTCCCTTGCCATCTTGTGCAGGCGAACGGCCCCGCACATGCTGTGATATTAATAAACGCTCTTTGCTCTTAAATACTACTTGAGTCTGGGATCTTCCTTCAGCGTTTCTCGGACCCTACAAAGTCACTTAGAGGAGACACCTTTTGGGTGTGTCTGTAAGGGTGTTCCCAGAGAGGTTGAATTTGGAAGTGATAACCTACCCGGCTGGGTGGTGGTGGCGCACGCCTTTAATCCCGGCACTCGGATTAAATCCGAGGCAGGCGGACTTCTGTGAGTTCGAGGCTAGCCTGGTCTACAAGAGCGAGTTCCAGGACAGGCTCCAAAAGCTACAGAGAAACCCTGTCTCGAAAAAAAAAAAAAGAAAGGAAAGAAAAGAAAGTAAGTAAGTAGGGCGGATCCAAGGACTAGTGATCTAGAATGAATCAATGGGGGGGGGGGTTATAAACTCGTGTTTAAAAAAAAAAAAAAATCAACCCACCCCGCCCCGCCTTCCCCGCAGCAGCCGCGTCTCCGTCAACCGGAAGCTCCCGGCTCCGCCGTGAGTCACACCGGAAGTGTCCGGGCATCTGTCCCTCTAAGTCTGCTCAGAGTGTTCCCCCCGACGCGGCGCGGAGCATTGTGGGCGCTGGTGAGCGGCTGGTTTCGGTCCGGGCGGCAGCGACCGGCTTTCGCGGAGCGTGGGGTCTGGGCTCCGCCGTGGGGCCCGCAGCCGCTGCCAGCATGTCGGGCGTGCGAGCCGTGCGCATCAGCATCGAGTCGGCCTGCGAGAAGCAGGTGCAGGAGGTGGGCCTCGATGGCACCGAGACCTACCTGCAGCCGCTGTCCATGTCGCAGAACCTGGCGCGCCTGGCGCAGCGCATCGACTTCAGCCAGGGCTCGGGCTCCGAGGAGGAGGAGGCGGCGGGGCCCGACGGCGACGCGCAGGACTGGGCGGGCGCCGGGGCCGAGCAGGACGACGAGGAAGGTGAGGCTCTGCCCGCGTTTCTCTCTCTGCCCCGAGGATCTCCCGGAGGGGTAAAGCGCATCTTTAATAAAGTGCGTGTCACTTTGCTCCTCTGCTTGTGGATGCGAGTAGCAGCCGTCGCTGTAAAGACGTGTGTTGACTGCAGTGGAAGGCCGACCACTCGGGTCCTGTACCAGCCTAGCAGGCCAGGAGAAGCATTCGGCTTTTTTATTAGAACAGCTGAAAGCTTTAGGGAGATTTTAGGTGGAGACGGGTGATTCTCGGAAGCTTTCAGGTGAATGAATTACAAGGAAGCAAAACCGATTTGGAGAAGCAGCCAGACTGGATTTTAGACTCTCCTTATTATCAGAGGACTAAGGAAAAAAAAAAAAAAAAACCACCCACAGTTATTGATTGAATGATGCGACAAGATCGGTATCCGTGGGGATGTTCGTGTCAAGTGTGATAGCACAGGCTTGTATTTCTAGAACTCGGCTAGGCAGGCAGGTTTCTAAATGGTCACAACAGCCTGAGTTAAATAATAGTGAGACACCGTCCCAATAAGTAAATAAAGATGTAAACGTTTTTCGTATACTTGGTAGAAAATTAAAAATTGTTATTCTGTATTGAAAAAGTAGATCAGCTCAACAGTTTTGTATCTTCTTTGTATCTTATGGTTGGGGTCAGCACATGAGGATTTGTATTAAAGGTCAGAGCGTTAGGAAGGTTGAGAAGCACTGTCCTATGTTGTGTGAAGGACTAAGTGGATCTGCTGTGCTGGTACGAGGTATCTTTAGGACACAACAATGGTGGAAAGGGAAGTGACAGGAGAATAGGAGTGTGTGTACTGTGAGTTAGCGGGAAAACCTTTGCAAGGGTTTTACCCCAGCAGTTAAGAGTGATATGTCTCAGAAGGGAGGAGAGTCAGGCCTGGGAATAAAGGGAAACTTTGACTTTCACTCCCTGATGCTTTTACCTTGAATTCTGTAAAACAAGCATGTATTAAAAATTGATTGAAAGGAAAATATGCTCTTGCAGCCAGTAGGAGTGCTGGTGTTGTAAACCATTTGGGGCTTTGCCTGGTTTTTGCTGTTTAGAAACCCACTACCGTTATTGAAGCTCTAATGCTGGAAGGAAGCAGGTTATTTTAAAAGTGCTGGGGATATATAGTTCAGTGTTTGTCTGTCATGAGTGAAGCCCTAGGTTTAAAAAGATTTGAGTGCCTACGTAAGCTCTAAGGACAGATCTGGCCTGTGGAAGTTAGACTGCGTTTATTTTTCCCTAGAAGGAGTGCTGTGTTTAATGCTAACAGCTCAAGACAGGGTGGTGAAAAGGAGATGAAACATGCACTTGGGAAGAAAACTTCGCTTCTGCTTTTCATACTTTTTTAAAATAATTATATTCATTTTATGTGCATTGATGTGAAGGTGTCAGAGCTTCTGGAACTGGAGTTACAGACAGTTGTGAGCTGCCATGCGGGTGCTGGGAATTGAACCTGGGTCCTCTAGAAGAGCAGCCAGTGCTCTTAATTGCTGAGCCATCTCTCCAGCGCCCCTTTTCCTATTATTAAACCTCTAAATGAGCTTCTTTCTTTCTTTCTTTTCTTTTTTTTTTTTCTTTTTCTTTTTCGAGACAGGGTTTCTCTGTGGTTTTGGAGCCTATCCTGGAACTAGCTCTTGTAGACCAGGCTGGTCTCGAACTCACAGAGATCCGCCTGCCTCTGCCTCCCAAGTGCTGGGATTAAAGGCGTGCGCCACCACCGAGCTTCTTTCTTTTATTCTGTGTAACCAGTACACATGTGTTTCTGTTTTTCCTTTTTGTTTTTCAGGGCTGGTGAAATTCCAACCTTCTCTGTGGCCTTGGGACTCAGTGAGGAACAATTTGCGAAGTGCCCTCACGGAGATGTGTGTTCTCTATGATGTTCTCAGTATTGTCAGGGACAAAAAGTTCATGACGCTGGACCCCGTCTCTCAGGATGCGCTTCCTCCCAAACAGGTACGTGTGGCCTCCGGCCAGACAGCCTCTCTTCGGGTTCAGCACCAGCGGCTGGTTGTGTGCATTGTCTCCCTTTTCTTGTCTTGAAAACTTAGATGCGTGAGTTAGAGAGCTGAATGAGGGATGAAGAGCGCATATTGTTGCAGATGGCCGGAGTTCAGTGCTTAGCACCCATATCGGGCAGCTCACAGCCGCCTCCAGCGGCAGGAGATTTGACACCCTCTGACCTCTCCATAAGCTCACACTTACATGCTCACGTAATAAAGTGATGGTAAGAAAGAGAAAAACTAAGTCCAGGTGAAAATGTAAGGACCGAACCAGCACTTCCCGGATGAGAGCATCTTTGAATCAGGCTCCTTGAAAAAGGAACAGAATGATGTGGCTTCTCCCATCCAAATACTCGGCCAGCCTGACCCAGCTTAGCGGACTGCTGAGGTCAGTTGAGGTTGGGACTATTCAGAGCATTATGGTCGTAGAAGACTGGCCTTTTTATGAAATGTCCGCGTTTTTCGCTTTGTTTTCTGATGTGCTCCTACGGTCAGAAGACTTGCACCTACTAGACTTGCCATTTGGAAGTGTAGCTCTTCCATAAAGCACACAGCTGGTCATTGTGGCAAACACAGTCTGAGGTCAGTGGGTGTAGTTGGCGTGTGCTGTGGGCCTGACACTAGTCACAATTCCACAAGCACGTTAGTGGGCTGTGGTGAGTTTAAAGTGTGTTCACGGGAGGGAGGCGCCTGCTTGGTCATATGCTGACTAGTGTAAGCTGGCGTTGATTTGTGCCATATAGGTGGTGGTTTCTATGCATAGGCTATATCTAGGCGAGGGTTTGGGATTTTTTTTTTTTTTTTTTTTTGGTTTTTCGAGACAGGGTTTCTCTGTGGCTTTGGAGCCTGTCCTGGAACTAGCTCTTGTAGACCAGGCTGGTCTCAAACTCACAGAGATCCGCCTGCCTCTGCCTCCCAAGTGCTGGGATTAAAGGCGTGTGCCACCACCGCCCGGCAGAGGGTTTGGGATTTAATGTGCCACAGAAAGTTATGAACTGGGCAAGAGCTAGGGTGGTGAAGAAGCACAGCGCCCTGGCCTAGGTTTGCCCCGGCTGTGTATTGCTAAGTGCTAATTTCCAGCATTTCTAGCATTTCACCACTTAGGTGGTGGTTTGACTTAGGTCATTTTGTAAGTTTGTCAAGAAGCAGGTTACTTCTGTCTTGAAAAAGGTTTTGCAAGGGAAAAGTTTTTCTCAAAGGTTTGGTATATGTCACTTCCCCACCCACCTGCTTTCTTCTGTGTGTGTATGTGTGTGTGTGCACACGTGTGGAAGGGTTAGAAGACAGGCTCTGTGTGTGAATCTGTGTGTGTGCACACGTGTGGAAGGGTTAGAGGACAGGATCTGTGTGTGTGTATCTGTGTGCACACGTGTGGAAGGATTAGAGGAAGGCTGTGTGTGTGTGTGTGTGTGTGTGTGTACACGTGTGGAAGGGTTAGAGGACAGGCTCTGTGTGTTTGTATCTGTGTGTGCACACGTGTGGAAGGGTTAGAGGACGTTACTTTGGGCGTCTTCCTCACTTGCTCTCCGAATCATAGTTTTGAGTCAGCTTCTCTTTCTGAAGGTAAAGTTCACGGGTTGGATAGATGGACTGGCCGCATGCCTGCAGAATTGTCCTCCTCCCTGGGGCTTCCTGGGGGCAGGTGTGTGTGGCTGTGATGGGGTTTAGTGGGTGTTGGGGCTTGCACGGTGGGCCCCCGTGCTGACTGTCGTCCTTCTTCCTCGCTGTGTTTGTTTGCTTTAGTTGCACATTTCCTGGTTGAGAGGACAGGCAGTTTTACGTTGTCTGAACTAGTGCACTCCAGCTTTGGGTAGAAAGCACGTCGGGTTGTTTTGGCAGAGTCCGCAGACCCTGCAGCTGATCTCTAAGAAGAAGTCCCTGGCCGGAGCAGCTCAAATCCTTCTCAAGGGGGCGGAAAGACTGACCAAGTCCGTGACCGAGAACCAGGAAAACAAGCTCCAGCGAGACTTCAACTCTGAGCTCTTGAGGCTACGGCAGCACTGGAAACTGAGGAAAGTTGGAGACAAGATCCTGGGCGACCTGAGCTACAGAAGCGCAGGTACAGACATTTGACCGTAGAAACTGTTTTGTGTGAGCAGAGGGTTTGGTGAACTGTGATGTCTCCCAGTCTCCTGTCGTGATCATTGCTGAGCTCCATGTGGTACAGTGCTATTTAATTTCTTTACCTGTAACCTGAAGCTTGCCAGGACCTGCTGTGGAACACCTGGAGTCCCAACACTTGAAGGCTGAGGTGGGAGGGTCAGGAGTTCAAGGCTAGCTTTGCCTGCATGAGACCCTATCTTAAAAACCCCACACAGACCATTCTTACAGTCCTATAATAAACAACCTACCATCAGTTTGATAAACCTTTTAGATATATTTAAGAGAGAGTTCAGAGCTCACTGGAGATGGCCAAGCGTCCCTGCTGGGCTGCCTGAGAACAGTGGTGGAAATGTACGAGGCCCCTGTGCCAGAGTCGGGCACAGCTGTTATCAACACACAGTGAGTCAGGGGTCAGTGCCCCGCACTGAAATGAGTTCCGCTACAAGATGAGTCGGTGCTTTCTGGTTTTAGACATTGTAAGTTCTTTCTCCTAAAGCAGTTATGGACAAATATTTAATTTCTCCTTGGGGTGGTCCTTTGAGGTTATGGAAGAATATAGTTGCATTCTTTCACTGCAAGAAGATCCTGAATGCTCTCCCTTGTAGACATGCACTCATGATGCAGCGATCACTTAGACTTCTGACCTGCACAGACAGAGGTGTCAGCAGTAGAGGCACTGGCTGGAATAGTGCTGTAGGCGCTGCTGATCTAAGGATTGAGCTCAGAGGGGCATGTTCTTAGAACACAGTGTGCGGCCTGGGCAGGTCAGATGACAGCGCTGCCTTTGGGACAGGGGCAGGATGGCGCCCCGTGCTTGCCTAGCATCGTTTGTTGTTGCTTTGCTTTTACCTGACACACAGACTCATTGTATAGCTCTGACTGGCCCAGACTTCACTATGTGCGCCAGGCTGGCCTGACCTGAAACTGCCTCCACCTCTCCTATTCCTTTTTTGGTTTGGCTCACTATGGCCCCCTTTCTGTTCACATGCACATGTCCAGTGGAAGGAATTCATGCTTTAGTGATGTGTTATGTTTGACATTTTGTGTTAAGTTAATGTGCTGTGTTAATTATTTTAATCTTTAATACCCAATTAGGGTCTCTCTTTCCCCATCACGGCACCTTTGAAGTGATTAAGAACACAGACATTGATTTGGATAAAAAGATCCCAGAAGATTACTGTCCCCTGGACGTCCAGATTCCTAGTGATTTGGAGGGGTCTGCGTACATCAAGGTACCGATGGAGGTTTTTCCCAGTCATTTCTTGCCAATTGCCCTGAAGCAACTTTGCTAATGTTTTTCATGTTGTTTAGGTTTCTATTCAAAAACAGGCTCCAGACATTGGTGATCTTGGCACAGTAAACCTGTTCAAGAGACCATTGCCCAAGTCCAAACCAGGTATGTCATGGCCTCTAACTTCCTTCTGTACTTACATAGTCAGTACGCCAAAGAGAGCGAGAGGGAAAGAGACGTTTGGTATGAAAACAGTAGGAAGGACGGTTTAAAGGCAGAGTTGGCGTCATGAAAGATGTTTTAGCACTGAGGGCTGAGAGAAGGAGGGGTTCTCAGAAAGACACCCAGAGCACGGATACGTGTTTCTTAAAGAACTGCCATCGGTTTTGGCTTTTTAAGATCATCTCCGCCTCTGCGCCGGCTGCAGGCATGAGTGCCATGCTTGCTTCTAGAAGTGTACCTGTTATACCTTACAAACAGACCTCTAGTGAGTTGCTGTGTCTTTGTAGGCTGAACTGCCCTAGTAGTCTCTGTGTGACAGAAGTAAGATCTTCTCTCCCATCAAGGCTCAGGGACTGTCAGGAAAGTGGAGACAAAGATGTAGGAGCCAGATGTGGGGAGGGTGCTGTGAAGCAGCGTCGTCGGGGTGGGACACAGCCTCTCACACGTGCTCTCTGTGCCCGTGGGTACCTGCTGCAGACTTGTACAAGACTCGGCCCTCACCATTTCACCAAGGATGGTCGAGGGGCTTGTGAAGCCCCATACCGTTACTGAGGGACTGTAGGCATCTATCTCATGATCGTTTTCCTCATTCCTCAGTGGTATACGGGGCAGTGGGGGGAGCTGCAGGCTTTATAGACAGCAGCAAAACTACCCAGGTGAAGTAAATTTGGTTCAGACTTCTGGAATCTGACACCGGGTCATTTATTTTAGCCATATTTAAGCACAGCACAGTTTTGAGAAGGTTTCTGATAACAGTTAACTTGGTGCTGTGAGTACAGCAAAGCCTGAGACGTAAATTGACACCGAAGCTCTTTATAGAGTACGTCTGGCTTCTTCCGTAAAGACGGGTGCTGTTGACTGGAAACAGTGCTCAAGGCTTAGGGTCTAGGGAGAACAGATGGGGTGAATATAAGGCCCATGGAGTCAGGATTTGGCCTGGTCCTAAGATAATGTTGAAGTCACTTAGACTGATCTAAAGTACAAGTGACATTCTCATAAGGGTAGGATTAATAGACTCAGAAGCAACGCTTAAGATAGGGAAAGGGTCTGGGATAAACAAAACATAAATTCTGGGGGATGTGGGTGAGGCTCTGCAGACAGCAAAGGATCACAGTATTCTGCAGGAAGATGGGTAAACATCCTTCCTTTGAAGAGATAAGCCTGTGTGTCTGCTTTTTCTGACTTCTCCAGTGCTTATCTGTGTACGCAGGAACCTCTTGCCCTGTATAACAGCCATTGATTAGTTGACTGTGTTCCTGTAAATAATGTCATGCTCAGTAATCTCAATCTCATTCCTGTAAATAATCTCATCACATGCTCACAAAAGTCACAAACTCTCTCTCTCTCTCTCTCTCTCTCTCTCTCTCTCTCTCTCTCTCTCTCTCTCTCTCTCTCTCTCTCTCTCTCACGCACACACACAAAGATGGGGACTTTGGAAGAAGAGTTAGAGCCGGAAAGGAAGGAATAAGACAGACAGTGGTGAAAATGAGAAGTCTGTTTACATCTGTCAGATTGTCAGAAAATTTTAATCCAATTTTATGTTCGAGAAAAGACTACCAGGACTACCAGTATTCTGAGCCTTTGATCATGAAGTCAGGTTATCATTTGTGCCACTGTGTACATAATCTGGCTGGACATTGAGATTATACATGCCTCTCTTTCAGGTTCTCCACATTGGCAGACGAAGTTAGAAGCAGCACAAAATGTTCTTCTTTGTAAAGAAATTTTTGCACAGCTTTCTCGGGAAGCCGTTCAGATTAAGTCTCAGATCCCTCACATTGTGGTGAAAAACCAGATCATCTCTCAGCCCTTCCCAAGTAAGCAGGCAGCCTACTGAGGCCTGCAAACAGGACCTTGTGGTGCGGGTGTGCTGGGCATCATGGCGGCCAGCAAAGCTGTGGGCCTCTGTTCTCTGTCCTGGGGGTGGCACCTTGGCTTTCACGGGTGTTAAAACCATGTGGTGTTGTGGCTTCATACAGCAGTAGCTGCTGTCAGATGGCATTTCCTTTGAAGGATACTGCCTTTTCTAAATGAGGTACCACTTTGAATCTTCATAATTTGTAGAAAAGAGTTTTCTGTTCAGAAGCAACCAGGCTTAACCTAAAAATCAGTTGCCATTAGCTATACTCTTGGTTTAGGCAGTGACTCTCATGACCCCTTTGGGGTTACATATCAAGTAATTTTGTTATAATTTATAACAGTAGCAAAATTACAGTTATGACCTAGCAACAAAATAATTGTGTGGTTGGGGTCGCCACAGCATGGGGAACTGTAGTAAAGAGTCAGAGCCTTAGGAAGGTTGGGAACCACTGGTTTCGGGTTAGACATGAACAGTTTTCCCTATTGCTTTTGGGAGCAGGGAAGAGAGCCTGATGAAACCAGGTACTAACTTCATGTTGAAATAGAAGTAGTAAAGCTCGTTTTAAAGGTTCTGTGCTTATAAAAACAAGAACTGCATTTTCCCAGTCTTCAGCTCAGGAGCAGTACCACGCTACAGTCTGTGGAACTACAGTTGTCTAAGTCTGTGGGGTTTATCATGTTAAGTAAGGGAGGTCATTGGAGTAGAGGAACTTAGGACGCAAGTTTACAGGATTGTCCTTTGTGAAATTGGTCTCCAGTTCTTGGCTTGTCTGCATCTGTCCTGCCTCTCTGTACACAGGCTTGCAGTTGTCCATTTCCCTGTGCCATTCCTCAAATGATAAGAAGTCCCAGAAGTGTGCCTCAGAGAAGCCGGGTCCAGAGGATCACCTCTATGTCCTGGAGCACAACTTGCACCTGCTGATCAGAGAGGTAACTCAAGTGTGGCTCTGCGGTGCACAAGCCTCCCCCACGGAGTCAGTGACGTGCGGCAGTGGTTTGAGAGAACGTGCTATGTGCCAGGGGATCCGGAGATAATCGGTGCATGATCCTTGCTCCCAGGATGTCTTGTAGAACTAGGGATATGCAGCAAGTTCTGCAGTTACCATGGGAAGCTTGTGCCACTGGACAGAGAAAGGGTGGCTCTTGTCTGGGGGCCTGAGCTGTACAGTAATGTCCTGTTTTGAGAATCTTTATAGACGAATATATTCCAACCTTTCCCCACCCCCAAATCCCAGGGTAGGGTTCAGTTAGTCATAATGGTATACAAGTCTGTGTTTTTAAAAGGGTTTTTCAAAGCTGGGCGGTGGTGGCGCACACCTTTAATCCCAGCATTTGGGAGGCAGACGCAGGCGACTTTCTGCGAGTTTGAGGTTACCTGGTCTACAAGAGCAAGTTCCAGGACAGGTTTCAAAGCAACACAGAGAAACCCTGTCTCAAATAATAATAATAATAATTAATAAAAAAATAAAAGATTTTTCAGACTGAGGATTTCACTCAGGGTTGAACACTTGCTTAACATGGGTGATGCTGTCACTTTAATCCTAATATTACATGTTTCTGGGGTCTGCCAGACAGTCTAGGACAGTTGATTAACTATCTGTCATGAGATGAGACTTAGTGAAGAATGCTTTTTAATTTAAAACTTTGAAGGTAAAAATAGCAGCTCAGAGGAGCCCTCCTCTTTACAGACGTGCGTCCTGCCCGTGGCCACTCAGTGCTTTACCTCTGTACCAAGAAGATGATGATGATCTAGTCCTGGCTAACTGTATCAACCTAGGCTGGCATCTGCCCCTGAGTACTGAAATTAAAAGCATTGCTACTATGTCTAGCAAGATTACTTTGATTATTTTCAAAAAGGCTTTTTTTTGGGGGGGGGGGTTTGAGACAGGGTTTCTCTGTTGCTTTGGAGTCTGTTCTAGAACTTGCTCTTGTAGACCAGGCTGGCCTCGAACTCACAGAGATCTGCCTGCCTCTGCCTCCCGAGTACTGGGATTAAAGGTGAGAGCCACCACTATCCGACTCTATTTCTAAAAACTTGAGCCAAGCTTTGGTTAAACATTTTTTGCCTGCTTATGACCCAGGTGCTGGTTCTTAATGACTTTTTTTGTGTCAGTTTCATAAACAGACCTTGAGTTCCGTGGTGATGCCTCACCCAGCGAGTGCTCCTTTTGGCCACAAGAGAATGAGACTTTCGGGTCCTCAGGCTTTTGATAAAAATGAAATTAATTCAATACAGTCTACAGAAGGACTCCTGGAAAAAATTATTAAACAAGCCAAGCATATTTTTCTAAGGAGCAGGTAAGAATGAAGAAAGTTACTGGTTTTCTGTACCATTGGGTCATTTTCCTGTTCCCTTTAATGTGTGTTAACTTTGAGTGTACGTAAGGTTTGTTTCCCCAGGGAGAAAGCGGCTGAGAGTAAGATCATGGTGACCTTCCTCCCTCCCCCCACCTTCCTTCCTTCCTTATTTATTTGTTTATTTATTTATTTATCTTTTGAGACAGAATCTTGGTCAATGTAGCCCTGACTACTAGAACTTGCTGTGTAGACCAGGCTCGCCTTGAACTCACAGAGCTCTGCCTACTTCTGTCTCCTGAATTCTGGGATTAAAGGTGTATACCACCATGCCCAGCCAATCTTGTTGTTGTTTTGCAGTGCTGGAGACCAGCCCCGAGTGTGCTGGACAGTACTCTCCCACTAGACCACCTCAGAGCCCCGTAAGGCAGGGGCTTACACCTAAGGCCTACGCCTTAGGCTGGACTCAGACTTGCTTTCCTCCTTCCTCCTCTCCTGTAGGCATGTGCACTAGCTTTCTCTCTCCTCTCTTTCTTAAAAACAAACAAAAAAAATTTAGAGTCATTTTAATCCTTAGTCTTATACATTTTTCTTTCATTAAGATATTTTAGCAGTTATATAACATAACATTAGACACGTATTCCATGATTTATTCCCCAGTTACTTGCTGGTGTGTGTGTGTGTGTGTGTGTGTGTGTCAGTCAGGGTCAGCTAGTACTTGGTAAGCAAGCCTCTGCCACTGAGCTGCATCTAGTTGGTTGATATTTGCTGAGCAGAACATCCTCGTATACCTGTCCGCTGCAGGCATTTTGTAGCATTGTTCAGGAGAGGAAAGGAAGCTAAGAGCAAATGTTGTGTGTGTGCACATACCTCTTGGGCTGGTCTCCTGTGTTCTGTTTTCCCTCAGCGCCTTTCCGTTTCTGATAAAGTACTAGGGTCAGACAATGAGAACTAAGGGCCTTTAGTGGCTTGGTGGGTGCACATACTTTATGCTTTGATTTAAGCACTGTGTGTAAGATAAGGATTGCTGTTTCAGAATTTTGTTCCTGGGTTTGGGCCCTGGAGTTAAACCCCTTGCTTTCCCTCAATTATTTATGTATGACCCAGGGCAAATGCTTAACCTATTTCCAAAGCTGCATGTAGTAAGTTAGTCCTGCCAGCCTACCACTTAGAGCTAAAGGCAGGAGGGTTAGGATTTCAAGGGCAGCCCTGGCTACAAGAGACCATACCTTAACCCACCCCTCCTCATTCAGAAAGGAAGGAAGGAGGCTTTCTTAGGCAATGGAGCTTACCTAAAGCCAGACAAGGCACACAACTGTAATCTCGGCACTCAGGAGGCTGAGGCAAAAGATTGATGAGTTCCAGCCAAGCTGGGACTGTAGAGGGACAGACTGCTTCAAAGCAAGATAAAACAGAAAACAAAAGCCAGTGCCTGCCAAACACACTGTTAGGGAGAATAGATGATAATGTTCTTGACCACATGCACAGTTTAGATACTTAAGTGTAGCAGGCATTGCTGACTTTCTTCATGGGTGATGTTTGGATTGGGCTCAAGGCTCTGGTTAAAATCTGATTATGATTTTAATAATAACAGGTCTGGGTGTATCCCAGTCACTCGTTGCCAGAGATCAGGCACTACCATTTGTGAATGGTGCGTGACAGATTAGTACCTGGGAAGTGTCTTGTCCTGGGGCAGTAAGCTTTCACGAGCAGGACAGGATGAGTGGAGTCGTAAGGAGCAAGCCCAGCAGGATAACAAGAGGTGGTGTGAGTGTGTCTCGTGGTGCAAACTGAGAACAGCACAGCAGTGTGTATACAAGGGCTTCCAGAATCACTCACCTTTCCAGTGGGGATCTGATGAAAAAGCAGGCATGCTGTGAAACTTTTTAGGTTTTATAAAATTGATGCTTTCATTTATATGGTGATTTTTAATTTTTTAATTTTCCTTTTGAAGAACTGCTGCAACCATTGACAGCTTGGCAAGTCGCATTGAAGACCCCCAGATCCAGGCCCACTGGTCAAACATCAGTGACGTTTATGAGTCTAGTGTGAAGGTTTTGATCACGTCTCAAGGTTATGAGCAAATATGCAAGTGAGTGTCGCCAGGAAGTCCCGCAGGTGGATGCCAGGCACTGCCGAGCCTTTCCCAAGGACTCTGCAGTGCCAGGTTGTCGTACGGTTCCCATAATTATGTCACGATAAAGTGTTTGCAGAAGCAAGAGGTAAGGGCTGGAGCGATGGCTCTGGCTTAAAGTGCTCTTCCAGGGGACCTGAGCTCCGTTCCTAGCCCCACATGAGGTGGCTCACAACTGCCCGGACCTCTAGCTCCAGGGAGTCTTAGATTCTCCTCTGACCTCCAGGGTGCTTACACATGCATTACATATACACACAAATCTTCTTTTTTTTTTTTTTTTTTAAATATTTATTTATTATGTATACAATATTCTGTCTGTGTATATGCCTGCTGGCCAGAAGAGAGCACCAGACCCCATTACAGATGGTTATGAGCCACCATGTGGTTGCTGGGAATTGAACTCAGGACCTTTGGAAGAGCAGGCAATGCTCTTAACCTCTGAGCCATCTCTCCAGCCCCACAAATCTTCTTAAAACCACATAAAATCTCGTTTACAATTTTGTGTTGGGCCATATTCATAGCTATCCTTAGCCACATGCAACCTTTGGGCTACGTGTCAAACATGCCTAGGTTTTAAAGTGGAAAATGCGTCACTTGCTGAGACACTCTGTAAGCCTGCATCAGTTCTTGGCTACAGGCTATGCAGGTCCAGGTGTCAGGCGTGAGTTTGGCCATCCGAGCTGGCTCTCAGCATTGTCTGCTTGGGGCAATCTGTGTTTGTAGTTCTCTTCTGACTTGGCGTTGCCCTTGGTTCTGATCCATTAGTTGATGATTGTGCCTCTCAACCAAGTTGACCATGTGTGTCTGCGAAAGAGCGGCACGGTCCTTGTCCTGGCATTCTTAGGCAGTGCTTGGGTAAGGTGTATTGCTTAGGATGCTTAGCGTGTACAAGACCCTGGTTTCCATTCCTAGCATTGCAACAAAAAGAAGTGTATTCTCAGTTTGATCCCCAATACTTTATGATAAAGCCGGATGTGGAGGTACATGCATGAAGGTAGAGGACAGTCACTAGGAACTGGTTTTCTCCTGCCACCATGTGGGTAGCTGGGATTGAACTCAGGTCCTCTTAGCTGCAAGAACCCTTAGCCGCTTCTTAAGTCAGAGCCAGCCCCACGTATCCTGCCACTTGGGGATGTCCTCCAGCTAGCCTGCTATGGAGCTAGTGCCCGGTATAGCCTGAGGAAGGCTGCCTTGGATCTCATTCAGTGGAGGCTAAGAAGCCACCCTCCTCTCTGTACCATAAAAATTAGTTTAGGTTGTCAGAACTGCTGCTGTCTTTGTCCATGCTGTCAACATGATGTCAAGGTCCTTGGGGCTGTACAAACTAGAGTGTGTGTGTGTGCAGGTCCATCCAGCTGCAATTGAACATCGGTGTTGAGCAGGTACGCGTGGTGCACAGAGACGGGCGGGTGATCACGTTGTCTCACCAGGAGCAGGAACTGCAGGATTTCCTTCTGTCCCAGGTATATTGCACACTGTGTGTTGAAGAAGCTGCGGGCTGCGTTCCTGCCACCCAACTCCTGGCCACCTTATGTCCCAAAATAACAATACACAAACTGTATTCTTTTAAACACTGCTTGGCCCATTAGCTCTAGCCCTTACTGGCTAATTCTCATATCCCGATCAACCCATCTCTAATAATCTGTGTAGCAGCAGTCTTACCAGGAAAGATTCAGCATGTCTGACCTGGCAGTTTGCTTCATCGCGTCTGGCTCTGAGAGGAGCTGCCCTGCATCTGAGCTCACTTCCTCTTCCTCCCAGCATTCTGTTCTGTTTATTACACCCACCTAAAGGCTGGCCAATCAAATGGGCCAAGGCAGTTTCTTTATTAGCCAGTGACCTTCCTCCATCAACTGTGTGTTTGGTTAGAGTTTTTGTTGTTTTATTTCTTTGAGATAGGATCTCAGTGTGGCTCAGCCCAGCGGTCCCCCTGCCTCTGCCTCCTGGTTGCTCGGATGGCAGGTGTGCAGCACATGCCTGACCACACTTGCAGCCTAAATTCCCTTGTTGCATTAACTGCTTGACGAATAAGCTGAGCATAGAGTAGCTACAATGGTTGCAGAAGGAGAAACGGTTGTCTCTGCCCTATAGTTTATTTCCAGTATGCACTTGGGTTCATCTCGTCCTGGTTTTATTTGCACTCCCTTTGTGATACACTGAAGCTTCAGCTCTGTAGCCAGCAATCTCTCACGACTGTTGGGAAATGGATCCTTTCCAGGAGTGGGGAAGCGTTAGCCCAAGGAAACCAAGGGGAGGAAGACAGATACAAACTACAGCAGCCATTATCCATAATAACAACTGTGGTGGTTTAGTCTCTGTTTTTGGGAGGGGTCTCATGTGGAAGAGCAGTGCAGAAAGTACTGGGTTCTAGTCCCTGCCCTGTGGACTTGTTTTGTGACGCTGGGGTGCAAGAAGAGCAGGAGCTTGTGATGCTGGGGTACAAGATAATCAAGATACCAAGTAGTCAGGTGCACCTGTGAGGGACATGGCTAACCTAACCCTAGCTGGTTACGTTGAAGTGGGTTTGGTTAACTGAAGTCCACACAGATGTGTTGAGTGTCTCAGTGAATCGCATGTGTAGAGACCAAGGTCTGCGAGTGGACAGGGACCAGGGAAGGCAGGTAGTGGTGGTGCTGCTGTGCTGCTGCTGCCGCCTTTACTGCTGCTGGCAGAGCGCATCCCACCAGGGTGGGAAGGAAGAACAGGTGGGATGTTGTTTACAGAAGGTCAGCTGACCATGTGAGCCGCATGCAGTGGTCACCTGAGGTCAGTAGTCTTCTGGCCCTGGGGGCTGTGACGTAGAACAACCCTCTTGACCAAATGAGCAGCTTTTTATCATGATATTCAACTGATATAGCCAGCCTCACAGGGACAGTACCAGGAAGACAAGACCTGACCCACTCTGCTCCTTACCATTCTGTTGGCTGCATTTAGTAACCCCTGCTTAAATGGCTGCCATTACCTGAAGCCAGAGAACACAGAAAGCTAATGGAGTCTGCACTCTAGGCCAGTGGACACAGAGAGACAGTGCAGTGGAAGGTGGGGCCCCTTCTCCTGGCCCCTCTAGCAGTCATGTCACGCAGGAGATTCCCCAGATTTGGGCCAGGGGTTAAGAGCCCCAACAAACTTAGGATTGATTACACCATATCACCAGAGTGTGCCCGAGCTTGAGTCACACCTTCTCGTTCACAGATGTCACAGCACCAGGTGCACGCGGTTCAGCAGCTTGCCAAGGTCATGGGCTGGCAGGTCCTCAGCTTCAGTAACCACGTGGGACTCGGGCCCATAGAGAGCATCGGCAATGCCTCCGCCATCACAGTGGCCTCCCCAAGTGGTGACTATGCTATTTCAGGTACTTTCCGTTGCTCCGTATAGGAGGTAACTCTGTAACATTCCGTTTTAATAACTAAACATGAGCTATCTGACTGTGATGAGCTAATGTGTTTACTCTGCTGTTTGCTGATATTATTTGTTACTCAAGTCAGGAGTGAGTGAGTGTGTGTGTGTGTGTGTGTATATATATAAGGGAGGGAGGAAAGTGTGCGAGAACTTACTAAGCAAGCTTCTGTTCTTAAACTGAGGCTACTGGTAAGTTCACAGGGCCATGTTTTAAATCTCACCTGCATCAGTTCAAACTTCATTGAAACCAAGAGTTCTTCCTTTCTTTTTCTGGGAGACCAGGTCTTGTGTGGAGTTTAGGCTGGCTTCAAACTCTGTATAGCTCAGCTTGATATTGAATTTGCTTTGTAGCCTAGGCCAGCCTTGGTCCTCCTGTCTAGGCCTTTGAGGGCTTGGATTACAGGCATAGGTCACAACACCTGACACATCTTGTCTAATTTTTATAGGACAAATAATTCAAAGATACTTAAATCATCTTAGAGTATGTGTATGAGTGTGTGCAAAAATTTAGCATTTGGAGGTCTGACAAGATGTAGCAGGTAAGGCACTCGCCACCAAGCCTGATGACCTGAGTTTGGTCCCAAGATCCACATGGTAGTTAGAGGGAACAAACTGGAAGTTGTCTTCTGACTTCCACATGTACATACACACATGCATTCATACATACATATATGTGCATAAATTAAAAAATAAATTTAGCATTTTGGAAATGAAGCACTGCCCTTGAACTTACTATGTAGCCAAAACTAGCCTTGAACTCGTGATCCTGCAGACTGTACCTTCTAGGTGCTGGGGCTAGGGGTGTGCACCACCGTGACCAGCTCCTGAAACCCTTGTTAATGGGAGTGTCTAAGCTGTTGGGTAGGCGTCTGCGCTCACAGAACGAAGCGCAGGTTTCCCATCACTTCATAAGTTTCAGTGTGTGCTGATCATTGCTTTCATCAACAGTTCGTAATGGACCTGAGAGTGGCAGCAAGATTATGGTTCAGTTTCCCCGGAACCAATGCAAAGACCTTCCGAAGAGTGACGTTTTACAAGACAACAAGTGGAGTCATCTGCGTGGACCATTCAAGGAGGTTCAGTGGAACAAGATGGAGGGCCGTAATTTCGTTTATAAAATGGAGCTGCTTATGTCTGCACTGAGCCCCTGTCTGTTGTGATTTTCTCCAGAACAAGTTCTAGAAGCATTGACTTGGATGTTTGCAGCTACAAGCACAAGAGAGAGAGACATCTTCCATATAAGTACTGGCGCTCCCACCCTTCACAGGAGCCCAGTGTGAAAGTTAGCAGCTGGCATCCTCTCACTTTATAAGTGACAAGTGCTTTGGAAGAGAAAAGTTTCTGTACTGTGGTAGTATGCAGTATGGGGAGATGTAAAATAATACATTTTTTATAAAGCTAACGTGAAAGCATTACTAACTTAAGGGCTTGAATTTGCTTTTTAAAATAAAATAAAAAATCCTATCTTTGATGTTAACATGAGCTTTGTGTTTAAAATCTCCAAGTGCTTTGTGAATTTCTTACAGCCCATATAATCTGTGTCTCAAATCAACCACTCCTTAGTGTTTCTTTAAAACCACCTAAGAACATCTTATGGTGCAGATTCACTGAACACACAGGCCCTTTCTCTGAAAGGTGCCAAGGTCACCCACAGGAAGCAGCCCCAGCACTGGGGCTCTTGGGTATTTGGGAAGTGAAGTGCCTGTTACTCCCCTGGGTCAACAAGAGCCGCTAAGAACTCAGAAGGGAATGCAGAAGGAGACATTGTCGGAGCCCATGTGGGTCCAACATAGATTCCCTAACCCGGCTGAAACGGAGTCGCGAGGAATAAAACTGACACAGCTTACAAGGTCATCCTGGAAAAGGCCTGAATTACTCTTTATTCTCAGAACATCTTATATCTACATTCAGTGGGGGAAAACACCTTAGGCTGTCTCCAAGGCAACCAGGTGCCTGGGCTTAGGTCATGTCCGCATCTAGCAGTCAGGTAGGCCATGAATTAGCATCTCTATAAGACATCCTCTTAGTTACAAAAGGAAGGAAGCACCAAACCTCTGAAACTCTTGAGTCATCAGCTTTAGCCAACATCTCTCCTCAGGTAATCCACATTCTAACAAAAGAAACTAGGAGCAGCACATCCTGACTTTTGTTAAGGAGGCGACAGCTTGTCTGCAGAGCTATGTGCCTAGCTCAGACCAGGCTAATGGCTACTGTGCCAAACCGAAATATGGGCCCACAATCCACTCTCTCTTATTAATTTTAACAACTCCTGTGCGTCTGCAACAGGACAGACATGCCACGTCTGGTTTGGGCAAAGTCCTCTTTATTTATCCAAATTTTTTCGTCATTGGAACAGGCATCAATTATGCAAGCTCCTGTCTTAGGCATCTGGGGAGAAGAAGCTTTAAACCCGTCATTGACTGCCGACCTCTGTAAAAGGAAGAGATTAGTGGAGAGAAATATACTTTTTAGGCCTTGTATATTAGCCATATCTCTTGTCAGGATGTATCATAATGCTTTATGAATAATTATGTTCCCAATAACTATATTTTCCTGTCTTAAAGGAGAGTAGAATCACCTGAGTTGAAGATGTTTTTTTTGCTGGTACAGAATATTATTTAGAGTTTACTTTTTTAGCACATGTATCAACTCTCAACATTTATAGTCACAACCTCTCTTTTAGCCAACTGTCAATTGTAGCAATTTACAATCATGATCTTTTTACATTATCGGTCAATACCGATCTTTAAATTTTTAATACCGTAATTTTATATTTAGCCGGTCAAAACCAGCTCTCCAAATTATTTATAATTTTATATTTAGCCGGTCAATACCAGCTCTCCAAATTATTTATAATTTTGTGTTTAGCCGGTCAGTACCAGTTTTTCAAATTTTTTATAATTTTATATTTAGCCGGTCAATACCAGCCCTCCAATTTTTTATAATTTTATTTTTAGCCGGTCAGTACCAGCTCTCTGATTTTTTTAGAATTTTACCTTTAGCCGGTTAGTACCAGCTCTCCAATTATTTATAATTTTACTTTTGGCCGGTTAGTACCAGCTCTCCAATTATTTATAATTTTATAATTTTTTTTACCGTAAATTTATATTTTTTTCGGTCATTACCGATGTATTTTGTATCATTGGTCATTACCAGATTTTTTTCATCACCTTATATGCAGCTGTAAATATCAGGTCATTACCGTTAAGAGTATAATACCATTTGTTGTTATTAAATCTCATTTTTAGTCTCTGTGTGGCTGTTAAACCCTTAGTTTGCCCCCTTGTTAAATGAAGAGGGATTTTAGTCATACTTTATTTTGTATCTTTCTTTCCCTGAGGGGAAAGCTTAGGTCTTAGTTTTTAGGTTTAATACTTTATTTAAAATGAGTTTTGTCCCATAAACCGAGAACACTTGTTTCTCACTAGCCTGTCTTCCCACCTAAGGGGCTACCCACTCCAGATGTGCCTGCCCTGCTCTCCATGCATCCTCATTCCTATTGTCTTTGACTTCCTCTGCAGAAAGAGGTCATCAGATCTTGCTTTTTGGTGTGAGATTTTTTTTTCTATTTGCTTTGTGATTTGAGACATAATCTTATTCTGTAGCAAAGGTTGACCTTGAATTTGTGACCATTCTGCTACAGTCTGAAGTGTGATTCTAGACAGATGACAAGTTTGGGTGTTTTTCGCCTTAAAGGTGTTTGGACTCAGTGTCCTGCCCCACTTTGTACAGAAACTGAAACAGCCCTGCTAGTGGCGGCTAAGCCCTTGGCTGTAGAAAAACTTCATAGAGCTGACTGCACTTGACTTTAGAATTACTTAAGAAGTTTAGTCGGGTAAAAAGTCCTAAAGCAGGCAAAGTATGAGTTTCCTGAAAAAAGACATTTGGAGGCATAGGTGGGCCTTTTACACCAATGGAATTTAGCCTTCCTATATGTACACTGTAAAACCAAAGCATCCTACCTTGGCAGTGTCCTCTCTCACCCCAATATTCAGACAAGCTTCCCCTGGGATACCTCCACTTTATTAAACACTGAATTCCTAGAAGGGGACAGTCAAAGGCATCACCAGTGGGGAGCCAGACCAGGGAGGGGCATCACCAGTGGAGAGCCAGGCGGGGAGGGGCATCACCAGTGGGGAGCCAGACGGGAGGTGGCCCCAGGGTAGTACTGCTGTGTTAGAGTAAGGATGGTCTTGGGTCCCAGCACCTAGACAAATGTTAGATGATTCTAACGATCTGCCTATAGTCTCAGTTTCCTGTGGCAGAGCTGGGGTCCCCGGAGCCCTCACTCTATAAATTGGAGAGCCATCAAGGGAGACACCTGACATTCACCTCATGTTTCCGTGTGCACAATGCATGCACACGTGTACAGTGCACATGCACCACACATGATAAAAATGGGAGTAGGATATTGTGTGCCTATAATCTGAGATAATAGCAGAAAGTTGGCCCAAGATTTTTATTTTTGCATGGTGTGCTGTAAGCCTTTGATCTCAGCGCTTGATAGACAGAGGCACATGGAGTTCCCGGTCATCCAGGGCTACATAGGGATGTAGTCTCAAACTACAAACTTCAAACCCTGTCTCAAAAAAAGATTTTTAAAGATTTATTTATTTATTATGTTCACAGTGTTCAGCCTCCATGTGTGCCTGCAGGCCAGCAGAGGACACCAGATCTCCTTACAGATGGTTGTGAGCCACCATGTGATTGCTGGGAATTGAACTCAGGACCTCCGGAAGAGCAGTCAGTGCTCTTAACCTCTGAGCCATCTCTCCAGCAACGCCCCCCGTCTCAAAATTTAAAAAATTAAAAATCTGTCATGAAATAAAAAGGATTTTAGTAAAGAGATATGAGATAATGCCAAGACACATCAGGAAGAGCCATAGGTAATGTGTAGAGCCGAGTTCAGTCTGACTAAACAGGCTGGGGGCTGAGATGCAGCTCGATGCCAGAGTGCTTGCCTAGCACACATGAGCGCCTAGGTTCACTCCAGATTTACAGAGAAGATGAGGGTGCAGTTGTTGAAATGTGTACTGTAGTGTATAGACGTATTTAGGTGTATGTGCGTATAGACAGCTACTGTTCCCTCTGAGGAAAATTGTCACCGTATTAGGGACTTTTATAGCCCATTGGACTTTGCAAAAGGCATTTATTATTTTTGCAATTAAAGATTCTTGAAAGGCAGGAGAAATGACTCCAGCAACTGTGTGCTCATGCAGGACTGGCAGCTGAGATGGCGGTCGTATGGAGAAGCTCACACGCGGGCACCCCACCCTCCTGTGGTGAAAGAGGATGTGGCATTGTGCTAGCAGGAGTTCTCAATTAGCTCAAGAGGCCTGATTCATGAAGCCAGCCCTGATACATGAAAGCTGGTGACAAGCTGGAGGAGTTTCCACCATGCCAGCACCCAGTAGGTTGTCAAGGCAACTGCATCTGAGACACATTCCTGGAGGCCACCCCATTACATTCTGTTCCCTGGTCATTCCTTGGCACTCCAGCCGCCACTGTCTCTGAGAGGTACGTGCTGTGCCCATGTGGCTGTTCTCTGGTACTAAAGAGCTGAAATAAAACCGCAGTTGCTGAGGCCCGCAGTGATTGTAACTGCCTGAGACGGTCTCAGACATTTCCTGAAGCAAAACCACAGTGAGGAACAGACAGTGATGTAAGGTTGCTGGGACATTTTAGCCAGGAGAGACAAGGCCGGGGGAGGACACCAGATGCTGAGAAGAATCAGCTGACAAGGTGTTCTGCAGGGCAAGTTCTGCTCCATTGAAGTAGGGTCTTAGTCTCTACCCTTTCCAGCTGGAACAAGAGCTTTAGAATCACAGGTGAACTGTTGGAAGTACACATTTCAAACTGATCTTCTGGCTACAACACAACGGTTTTGTTTTTCAAAGGTGTAAACATACGTTGCCAGTTAGGACCAACGGAAGTTCCCTTGTCATTTAAAACATGGATCTGACCCGGGCTATGCTTGACAGTTCTGTGGTGGTCAGAACCAACTGAAAACATAATCCAGAGCCTTCGACATTTTTTTAAAAAATATTATTTTATGTGTATAGGTGTGTCGGCTGTACCACATGCATGCCTGGTGCACGAGGAGGCCAGGCCTTTGCATCAGATCTTGTGGAACGGGAGTTTCAGACAGCTGTGATCTGGGAATCAAACCTGGTCTTCAGGAAGAACTCTGAACTGTCTCTCTGGCCCCAGCACTGGCCTTGTCAGGAATGTGCGCACACAAAACAACTAAGTCCTTATTTTCAGAGCTATTTATTTTCATTCATTTTTAAAACAATTTTTCACAGTCTCTGAAACAACTTATTATTTAACATTACATTGGTCATTCTCTATAATTTAATATTTTCTTTAGAAAAAAGCAAAAGAAGACAAATCTTCAGACCCTAGAGTTTAAAAAGGGAGTGGCTTTGGGAGTGCACAGGAAAGTCCCTTTCCAAATAGGGCAGCAGAGAAAATGGCTTCATGAGATTCTCCCAGGACCATGTGATTTACAGATGCTTTGTACATGGAAGGCTTCTTGGGATCCACCTCCATCTCTCTCCGGTCATGAGGCTTAAGCCCTGACTCCCAGCCAGGGGTGTCGGACACCACAAGCTTCCACAGCGGAGAAAGGCAGGCTTCTGAGAGGCATGCATGTTTTCTTGTGTTTCCTGTTCTCCAGTGGACCGTGTGGAAACTGCCCTGGTCCAGTGTCTTCTTCCACAGTCTGCTGCTAGGAAACGGGGCACGGGTGTGGACATGTGTACAGGAAGTGGCAGGGGTGAGTGCCTCTGAGTCAGGTGCACACCGGCTGCTCCTCTGCCGCTGCCTGAGCCCCCTCTAGCCTGCTGCAAGCTCCTGTCGGAACACAGCCCCGGTCCTCTAGCTCTGAGGAGAGGTATCTCAGTGGCTTCGCGGGTAACTCCCATTGTACAGAACTATCCTCCATCTTTAGGAGTTCTGCCCGCTTTCCCTCCCTCAGAGGAGGGGGCGGGAAGCATCTTGGGGCCCTCCCTTGAGTATCAAACCACCCCTCCCAACCAGTTGTATGCAGCTCTGCCCTATGGCATGTGGTCTTGTGGGGAGAGGCGAGAGCATACAGGTAGGGAGAAAAGCTTCATTGAAGCAATCCCGGGAAGTCATTGTTGCCCCCGTGCAGACTGTTGTTCTAAGGCCACCTCTGCCCTCATCCCCTCATCCCCTGCTCTGTAAGACACCTAACAAGTCCATTGGTTCCTGGGGGAACTTTGGTGGCACTCTACCTTGGTTGTTGGGACTTGAAGAGGAGAGAAAGTCAATGCTTATATCTCCTCAAGGAAAGGACTTTTAGCAACAATTCCTTACCTGCCGCATGGGAGGTAAGATATGGGCACTGGGGACACGAAAGGAGGGAGAATAAAAGGAATGTTGTAGCATATTTTATCTTTGTATGCACGGCTGCAGCCAAGGGCCTGCAATCATAGCGGAGCGAGAGCTTTAATCTGCTGTGGCTACTGAAGCGAGAAGGGGGCGTTGCCTGCTGCTGTAGCCTGGCGAATGGAGGCTCAGAAGAGACCCAAGGCCAACCAACCAACCCAGAGCTCAGTTGGAGTCCTGGTAACCCAGGTCAGTGAAAAAAATAATTTATTTTTTAAATTTTATTTATGTATATGTGTACACCATGTGCATGCATGGAGACCAGAAGAGAGCATCAGATCCCCTGGAACTGGAGTTACAGACGGTTATGAGCCACCATGTGGGCACTCGGAACAGAATCTGGGTCCTCTGCCGAGAGCAGCAAGGGCGCTTAGTGCTAAACCTTCTCTCTGGCTCCATCCCAGGGCACCTTAGAGCGCTGCTTCCCAATACAGCACTTTCCCACATAGCTTTCCAGATGCTTCAGGGATTCTCATGCTTTTCTTTCTTTTTTTAAAAATATTTTTTATTTATTATGTATACAATATTCTGTCTGTGTGTATGTCTGCAGGCCAGAAGAGGGCACAAGACCTCATTACAGATGGTTGTGAGCCACCATGTGGTTGCCGGGAATTGAACTCAGGACCTTTGGAAGAGCAGGCAATGCTCTTAACCACTGAGCCATCTCTCCAGCACTCTCATGCTTTTTTTTTTTTTTTTTTTTGGTTTTTCGAGACAGGGTTTCTCTGTGGTTTTGGAGCCTGTCCTGGAACTAGCTCTTGTAGCCCAGGCTGGTCTCGAACTCACAGAGATCCGCCTGCCTCTGCCTCCCAAGTGCTGGGATTAAAGGCGTGCGCCACCACTGCCCGGCTCTCATGCTTTTCTTAATCGCTCCGAGACGTGTAGCCTAATGGTGGCTTCTCCTCATGCCCTGTGAGGTAGGCGTGGCCACATCTTCAGCCCGGGTGTTGGTGACCGGATAGGATGAAACTGAATGAAGCCTGACCTTACAGTAGTTTCCTGTTGTACCGCCCATCCAATCCAGCTGCCTTAGTCAACACAAGTCACGTGTTCCTCACACAAAACCCAAGGTTAGGCCGCCTGATTAATTTTGTCTGAGGGAGGATGGGAACGCCATCTTCTGCTTCCCTGGTGTACTCAGTTCGGCTCCCTGAGGTGCAGCTCTCGACCTCATGAGACCGGCTCAGAGCCTCAGGCTTGCTCACAGTGTCTGCACAGTCGTGTGTGTGCAACGGAAGATGGAGACGGAGGCTGCAGCAGTTTGTGGGCAGGCACAGAGAGCACGGTCCCAATGCTGGCTGCATGAGCCTCTCTGCAGACACTCTGGCCCTGGACACAGGGACTCCTCCAGCAGGCCAGCATGGGATCAGAGCCAGCACTGCAAGCAGCTTCTGGTGCCTGCTGGTGTCGTTGGTTAAGGATCAGCCTGGCCCTGAAGCTGCAATCGAAAAGTTCCCGGCCGAAAGCCTCAGTTGATCGGTTCCTACACGCAAGTCCTAGAGCCTGCTTCCTAAAGTAAGCTGCCGCCTCAGGCTCTCCCCTCCCCCAACAGCTTTCCGATCTTGCAGTTGTCTCTGTCAGAAAAGGATGGCCAGAGGCTGCAGTGAGGATTGTCTCGGTCGGTTCCTCCAACTGGAAAATACTGTTTTTCTCTTGAGGTAGCAGTGTAATTGGGCAGAGTCTTGGCTAACACTCAACATCTTTCATTTCAAGCTCCTCAGTGGTGCTTTCTGCGAAGGAAAAGACAAGTCAAAGGGCTGGGGAGATGGTTCAGCTGGTTAAATGTGCAGTCGTAAGAACCTGAAGCCAGAGCCCCAGAACCCATGCACAAAGCCCCAATCTGTAACCCCAGTGTTGGGGCACTGGGATTTATTGGGCAGCCAGTGATCTCCAAGTCAGAGAAACTGCCTCAGAAATAAGGGGTGGAGTGTGCTTGAGGAAGACATCCAGTGTTGACTTCTGACATACACACACAGACACACACACACACCAAGAGGTTGAAAGCCTATCACACAGAGGTTTCTTAAAGAGAATGAGGTAACAGGTGCCACCTCTGGATTCAGACACATGAAGGGATCATCACAAGGCCCAGAGTGTCACCTCTGTGTTTGTGTCCCCTATGAAGGGATCGTCACAAGGCCCAGAGCGTCACCTCTGAGCTTGTGTCTCCTCTTCCTCTGGAATTTGTGCGCACACTGGTTGCAGACCCACATGAAGCTGATGAGCACCACAGCCACAGCTGCCAGCAGAGCAAAGAAGACAGCGACAAAGTGGAGGTCTTCATAGCGGATCTCTGTGGGACAGGAAGGAAGGTAAGGTCTCTGTCTACTACAAAGTTGCCCGCCTGGGCCTGTAGTTCAGGGAACCCTGGGCTCTCTTACCAGACACATGCAGCATGATCGTGCCGAACTGTCTGCTCCCCAGGTGCTCCGTGACAGTGATGATGTAGTAGCCAGAGTCCCTCACGCCCACACCAAAAAGCTGGATGGACCCATTGTCGAAGGTGCAGACTCTGTCTGTGTGGCTTTGGGAGACATTGGCTGGGGTCCCCGGCTTCCACTCCACGATCTTCTGCTCACCCCAGTTTGATGTGTACTTCCACTCGATTGTGGGTACTCCATGGCAGGAGTATTCCACCGAGAGCAGGATGTCTTCCTGGACTGTGGCATTGATGGCTGACCGGGGGATGTACAGTGACACCCCATGACCTGTAGGCACACATTTGAATCTACACTTGAATCAACTCATCAGTGTCTTGGTGAGCACCTATTGCGTGCCAGCTGAAAAGGCGCAGAGCCCCCCCCCCACCCCCAACCCAGTTCTGTTATTATATTCAGTAAGGGCTGGAATACTAGGGACCAGTGATCAGAGCAACCTGTTTCTTGTTAATGGCCAGTGCTCTGATGAGAATAAGCAAGGCTAACAGTGAGCAATAGAGGGGGATACGAAACGGCTTGGGGAGGCTGGAGAGATGGCTCAGTGGTTAAGAGCAGGTCCTGAGTTCAATTCCCAGCAACCACATGGTGGCTCACAACCATCCGTAATGAGGTCTGGTGCCCTCTTCTGGTCTGCAAACATACACACAGACAGAATATTGTATACATAATAAATAAATAAATAAATAAATAAATAAATAAATAAATAAATAAATGAAACGCCTTGGGGGGCTGGCTGGAGAGATGGCTCAGAGGTTAAGATCACTGCCTGTTCTTCCAAAGGTCCTGAGTTCAATTCCGAGCAACCACATGGTGGCTCACAACCATGTGTGATGAGATCTAGCGCCCTCTTCTGGCCTGCAGGCATACATGCAGACAGAATACTGAGAATACTGTATACATAATTAATTAATTAATTAATTAATTAATAATAAAAGAAACACCTTGGGAAGACCTGCATGAGAGAATGCCATTTGAGCTCAGACCCAGAGGACAAACAAGAGGAGGAAGCCCTGTGAGAGAAGATGTGGGGTAGACATCTTTGGCCGACATAAACAGAGGTCTGCAGCCTGTGTCCTGAGGGTGATCAGGGTGTGTTTGAAGGCGGCCAGATCACTGGAAGGCAAGGAGCACTGGGCAGAGCTTAGGATACAAAGCTAGAGACCTGAACAGGAATCTAGGCATGGCAGGATCTCAGACATCATAGGAATGGCAGGATGCCTTACACTAAATTTATGATGATGCTAATATTGGCAATGGAGACCAGCTTGGGACCTGGGGGTAAGCATGGGAAAAAGCAAGGCCACCAGGTGGTTATTACAAGAGAGAGACAGGAAGTTAAAAAGGACAGGGTGGGCCTGGAAAGATGGCTCAGCAGTTAAGGGCGCTGACTGCTCTCCCAGAGGATCAGGGTTCAAATCCCAACACGCACATGGCAGCTAACAACTGTAACTCCAAGATCTGACACACTTACACAGACTTATCTGCAGGCCAAACACCAATGCATATAAAATAAAAGTAAACAAACAAACAAACAAACAAAAGGGCCGGATGATTTAGGACCTGCAATAGGAAATACATGAGACCGAGCTTGATGATCAGCTGGTATGGGTGCAGGGTTGGACAAGGCAGCAGCATCAGCAGAGATTTCTGCTGGCTGTGTGAGGGCACAGCAAGGCCTACAATGAGTACATAGGTACTGTGTGGTACAGCGCACACCAAGCAGCAGGCCCATGCTATTGAAGCCTCCTGTATCCATCCAGTTAATCAGCGGTTAAGCCTCAGGCTCATCACGATTGAGAAGCCTGGCTGGACTCACTCTGCAGAGCTGAGGTTTACACATGGGCATCTGACTTCAACTAGAAGGCCAGTGACTGGCAGTGAAGGGGACAGAATGTGAGAGGTGCCTCCCACACACAGGAAGAGTAGAGATAGGAGAGCGAATGGCAGCCTGCCTAGTTTTGTGTCAACTTGACATAAGCTGGAGTCACCTAGGAAGAGAAAACACCCCCACCAGATCGGACAGCGAGCAAGCCTGTGGTGCATGTTCTTGACTGATCACTGATGTGGAAAGACCCAGCACAGTGTGGCTGGTGTCACCTCTGGAATGGTCCTGGAGTGTAGACGGAAGCAGACTGAGCCAACCGTGAGCCAGGAAGTTGGTGAGCAGTGTTCCTCCCTGGCCCCTCCTTCAGTTCCTGCCTCCGGGTTCCTGCTTTGAATTCCTGACCCCCGACTTTCATCAAAGGTAGGCTGAGATGCGGAAGAGGATGTGACACACCCGTCCTCCCTATGCTGCTTGTGGCCATGGTGGTTTTATCACTCCGTTTCCACCTTTTCCTGTTTAGCTTTCTCATCCTTTGGTGGCCAGCTGCACCGGATCCATGCTGTCGCCTGTAATGTTTCCGGATGCGTTCTAGTGTCTTCCGCCATTGATAATAGTACCCCACTTGTACCCATTTCCTAAGGCCTGGCTGGGTAACCAAAGCAATGCAATGAATTTCATGCTTAAAAAAATGATGGGGGGGGGCGCTGGAGAGATGGCTCATTGGGCTAAGGGACTTGTCACCAAGCCCGATGGCCTGAGCTCAGTCCCTGAGATCCATATGGCAGGAGGGAACTCATTCCTTCAAGTTGTCCATTGAGCTCCACTCATCCCCATGGAATACGTGTGCATACATGCATCCCTTTTCCACACAAAATTAATAAATAAACAGTAAAATATATATATATATATATATATATATATATGTTTTTCGAGACAGGGTTTCTCTGTGGTTTTGGAGCCTGTCCTGGAACTAGCTCTTGTAGCCCAGGCTGGTCTCGAACTCACAGAGATCCGCCTGCCTCTGCCTCCCAAGTGCTGGTATTAAAGACGTGTGCCACCACCGCCCGGCAGTAAAAATCTTAAAATGGTTATAATTTTAAGTGATTTCAAGTGGTCTAGAGTGATTCTGCCAAGAAGCAGGAAAGAAAGCGTTTACTTCTTCCTTCTATGATACAATAGGGAATAGATATTTGATTTGTCTCCACTTTCTGTCGCTCTGCTCCTAAAACCCTAGACTCTTCAAGTGACCTGAGTGACGGTGAGCCTCTGGGCATGACTGGTGGCTGGCGACCTTCAGATAGTTTCAGGACTGGTCACCAGGAAGGACAAGGAGTGACTGGAGTATTGGAACTTTAAGGCCTCTCTCCGGGGAGGGGAGGTGGCTGTTCTCCAGTGGTCTGCGCCCAGTCACTCACCACAGTCACTCAGAGAGAAGCGTTTGGAAGACCCTGAAGGACAGTGCTCGTAGAGACCTGGAGTGTCAAACACCCAGAAGCCGCAGGGCAGCTCACCCAGAGAGGGTAAAACGCTATGTGTGGTCAGCAGACTTCAAAGTTCAAACACTCACAACTAGGCTCAACTAGAAAGCCAGTGGCTGGCAGTAGTGAGGACAGAATGTGACAGGCGCCTCCCACACACAGCGGGACTAGAGAAGCCCTCCCACGCCCTCTTCCTGAGGCTGTCTTCCTCTGGTGTCCATCTGTAGGCTGTGCAAGATCCTCATGAATGGGTAGCTGTAAGGCAAGTGTCTCGATGTGTTTCATGAGCTGTTCTAGCAAATCAATGCAGTATAAAGAGTGGGGCGTGGCGATTTGTGACATGTCACACTTGTGACAGACAGTCAAAAGCATGGGGACAACCTGAGACTTCTTAAAAACAGAGCTATTTATTTTTCTTTTGAGTGTATACATTGCCTACATATATATACATGTACCATGTACATGTCTGATGCCTGCAGAGGCCACATGAGCATATCAGATCCCTTAGAACTGGAGTTAGCAATGTGAGCTGTTCTGTACTTGCTGACAATGGAACCTCTTGACAGATGAACCACCTGTACTGCCCCAACCTGGGCCTTTTGACTGGCATCTGAAGACCAGAGTAGCCTCGGGGACTGAACCATAAGGAAGTATATTACAGACACCCCGAAACGGCACCTCAGAGCAGGGGTTCTCAGACACCATCATCCACCCCTGAGATTTAGATTTTCTTAGTACATGTTAATTTATTTATGGGTGTGGCTGTGTGTGTTTGTGCAGTGTGTGCCGTGGTGCAGGCATGGAGGGCAGAGGACAACTTATGGGAGTCAGTTCTCTCCAGTGGGTCCTGAGGAGGAAGCAGATTTGTCAGTGTTGCTGGCTAGCACCTCTCCCCACCGAGCCATCTCACTATTTGCTAATGTACAGTGCATCTCCAGTTCCTTGGCTGTTCACAGAACGACCCCTTGTGTTCTGAATCCACTCGCTGCTTTGGGTCCTTACGCTGTGTTAGTCCTCTTTAATCCAGCGGGGCTTCCACACCTTAGAGGTGGCGTGAGACTTTCATGACAATATTTTAAAACGCCTTATTCTAGATTTGTTTGGAAACAAGGTAAAACCACCATAAAAATGAGGTCTTCACATTGCATCAGTCCAGAAAACAAATAATTGAAATTTGTCCCATGACTGGGGGCGCTAAGTTAGATAAAGCACCTGGGTTGTGATTGGCATGTCCCTCCTTTTCTCTAAAGAACGTACGACTACCTTGTTAGACAGCATTGGTGCATTTGGAGGTTTTGGCATCATAGGTGTGAGGTGACTACAGCTGTAAAACATGACTGTTTTTTTTTTTTTTTTTTTTTAGACAGGGTTTCTTTATATAAAAGCCCTGACTGTCCTTGAACTCGATTTGTAGACCAGGCTGGCCTCAACTCACAGAGATCCGCCTGCCTCTGCCTCCTGAGTGCTGGGATTAAAGGCGTGCGCCACCACCACCCAGTGATTTTTTAAAAAATTCTACCATTCGTCTAAATTTATTGGCTGGTTCTATTCTATTAAAAATAATAATAAGGGCTGGAGAGATGATTCAGTGGCTATGAGCACTGGTTGCTCTTTCAAAGAACCTGGGTTCAGTTCCCAGCACCCACATGGCAGCTAACAATTGTCTGAAACTCCAAAATCTGGCACGCTCACACACATACATCTATGCAAATCACCAACGCACGTAGAATAAAAATAAATAAACTATAAAAGAAAATGTTTAAAAATAATAATAAAAAGCTGTTTCTCAAGAAAGACCTGTCTCAAACAAGACAGAAAGGTCTGACCGCATACATGCAATGTGGTATGCACGCACCCCCACCCCAGTATAAAAAGCAAGCTCTTTATTTCTCAGGATGAGCTCAGTGGCCTATAATTCTAGAGTTTCAGAAACTGTGGCAAAAGCGTGGGAAATTTCAGGCCCTCCATTATGAGTCCGAAGCTGGTTAGAGCCACACAGTAAGAACTTGTCTCATATTCAGGAGGGTAGGGGTGTTCTTCCTAGTGCTCCTGTAGACTTGTGGGTTATTTTTTTTTCAAATCTACTCTGTCATACTCTGTTAGTATGTAATATGTCCTACAAGGGAGTTTACATTTGGCCAATGGGAGCTTCTTCAGGCCTGTCAAATGTCCTCTGAAATGTCCTTGCTGATCTTTTGGCACTTTCTTGAACTGATTACATTTTAACAAGGACCCCCAGGATTCAGAGCCAAAGAATGATAAACACAGATGATTCTGGTGCCAAGACAGACTAATGAGGAGATCTCTGAGGGTCGGTGGTGAGGAAATCTCTGAGGGTCGGTGGTGAGGAGATCTCTGAGGGTCGGTGGTGAGGAGATCTCGGAGGGTCGGTGGTGAGGAGATCTCTGAGGATCGGTGGTGAGATCTCTGAAATATAGTGTTAAGGAGACCACTTAGGGCCAGTGGTCTTCTTGAATCCCATGCTCCGCCGTTTCTGGTGGTCACATAGGCACCTTTGAGACAGAGGTCTGGACTAGCATTATGCACAAGTGGATTCAGCCTCTCTAGGCATAAAGACTTCCTGGCCAACATTCCCTCCGGATGAGAATTCAAAGAGCTCAGCTTCCAGCCTCTGCCAGGACTTTCCCTCAAGGACAGTGCCGTCTGCTCAAGCCTGCCGTTTCTAGTCTCAGGCTCCCTCACCCAGCCTGGAATAGTAATGAGATCACAGGAGCTGTCCAGGGTTGCACTGCTGACCACTCCCACAAACACCCTCGCCAGGCCAGTGTCGTACCGTCAGTTATCCTTTAATCGAGAACACGGGCCGAGTGCAAGGCTCCCGGAATAAATAAGAAAGCAGGTCAAATTCCAGGCTAGCCTCAGAGGGTCAGGCTCCTGCGTGCCTTCATCTTGTGCCTCCTGTAACCAACACGGTGTGGACACAGGGCGGCTGGTCAATCAATGTTTTCAGTCACCGAATACCCAAGTGACAGTAAGAGGTGTCGGTTTTTCCTCCCAGGAAAGTGCTGCTTTGTGGCTGGAAAGATTAGGCTCATTTACCAGCCAGCGTCAGGGAGGACCCAGCCTGGTATTAAGGATTTACTCTTCTTTTTCGTGTGTGTGTGTGTGTGTGTGTGTGTGTGTAGGTCAGAGGATGTAGATTCTGGAGATCAAACTCAGGTCCTCCAGTTTGCACAAATATGTTTACCTGCTGAGTTGTCTCATCAGTCCAGGATCTAGGCTTTTTGTACTTTACAAGCTGTCTGTTACTCTGTGTGTGTGTGTGTGTGTGTGTGTGTGTATGTATATATGTATGTATTTACCTATCTACCTATCATCTATCTATGTATCTACCTATTTATCCATGTACCTACCTATCTATATATGTATGTGTGTATGTATATATGTATATAGCTATCTATAATCTATCACTGATCGTGATTTTCTGCTTATTACTCATTTATCAACTATTATCATTTATGTTCTATCTATTATCATTTATATATCATCTCTCTAAATCCTATAAGTCATCTACTTACAATCATCAATCCATCTGTAACCTATCATTTGTCTATCATCCATGTCTATCAAATTTTTTTTTTTTTTTTTTTTTTTTGGTTTTTTGAGACAGGGTTTCTCTGTGGTTTTGGAGCCTGTCCTGGAACTAGCTCTTGTAGACCAGGCTGGTCTCGAACTCACAGAGATCCGCCTGCCTCTGCCTCCCAAGTGCTGGGATTAAAGGCGTGCGCCACCACCGCCCAGCTCATGTCTATCAATTTATCCCCTATCATCTGTCAATCTATTTATCCTCTATCTACCATCTATTTGTTTATCTATCTGTCTATCCTCTATCATCTAATTTTAATTTATCAATTATATATCCACCTATACCATCTCTCAATTTATTTATCATCTATCTACCCATTATATATCAATCTATCTATCATCTATCAATCAATCTAGCAATCTATTCACTTGTTATGTGAGGTGGAGGTGGTTATGTGGCCCTGGCTGTCCTGGAATGTGCTTTATACACCTCCTTGAACTTGCAGTGATCCTTTTTCCTCTAAGTGCTGTGGTTACAGGTTTGAAGACCCGTGCCAAGCTTTTACATTGAGTCACTTTTAATTATTTATTTTAGGTTGTTTGTTTGGTTAGTTTTGCTTTTTCAAGACAGGGTTTCTTTGTGTAACAACCCTGGCTGTTCAGGAACTTGCTCTGTAACCTGGCACTCATAGAGATCCATCTGCCCTGTCTCCTGAGTGTTGGGATTAAAGGCATGTGCCACCACTGCCCAACACTGTTTGTTTTTTGAGGCAAGGTTTCATGTAGTCCAGGCTGGCCTTAGATTTTTTGATCCTTCTGCCTGGGAGTTATTGATAAGTGCTGCTACACTCAGCTTTTTCTTTTCAAAAGGCCGAGAAACATTTTTTTTTTCCATTTAAAACGAGAATCAACAGGCACACAGCCAGTCGCTGGTAAAGGTGGGGTTTTATTGCAGCTTTGCCTGGCTCATGACTATCTTATCCACCATCTCTTTATCTTCCTTTCCGGTGCCTCTGACCTCAGATATGAGTAGTGATTACTGCAATATTAGAGAGCTATCTGGTGACAAATTTGCATCCTGACCTCCGCAGCCTGTGTGTTTGGTAGGGTTATTGGCAGGCTAGTGTGCTGGGAGACCACTAGCCCCTTCCGGAGCCTGAGGGGTCATCATTTTGAGTATTTTAGCACCCAGCACGGGGCCGGGCACCTTCCTGGAGCTCGTGCACTCTGAAGACGAGTAAATGGCGGCATGCAGGCCCTTCTGGTCAAACTGTTACCCATTTAGGGAGGCTAGGAAGAGAGTGTGAGTTGAGTTGGCAAGAGGACCCCTTTTTCATCTCCAGGCCCACCAACAGACAAACGTCTAGGAGGAGAAATGACAGAGGCTTAAGCAGCAGCTAAAGTTTAATATTCTGGCCAGAGTCTGCCACTCCTGACCAGGCAAAGCTACAACTTGGAAGACACCTTTGTGTGAAGGCAACCAAATACTGGCTGGTCATTTTAGCTGCCAAGAATTATGGCAATGGCTGACATGCTCACCCAGTTTATGGGTCCTCTTGATAGTTACTGACTGGTTACACAGAAACCAAAATTCAGCTCACCCTGCAGGAGTCCCTACCAACTCACTAACCTTGAAAAGTCACCCCAAACTCTGTGGGTAGAGATAGGTTGTCAGGCTGCCCCCTTCACCATGATTCAGAATTCATACCCCATCTCACACACAAAATTCACTCTAGAAGAGCGAACCACTATTGCCTATGAATGGCTTCCCAGTGCACCAGACCCAGATCATAGTCCAAGGAAGCCAAGGGCCGGAAGTTCAGTGACTCCGCCATTATCAGATTGGCAGAGATAAAGACCTTTGATAACATTATGTTGTTAGGGGTGTGTATAGAAGGTCTACTCAAGCATCACCGTTGATTGTAAGTGGGTGGAAGCCGGACTGGAAAACCCCTCCCGTCACTAGGCTCCTCTTAACTGGGCAGAAGTCGAACTGGGAAGCCCGTCCTGTCACTGGGCTCCTCTCGACTGGATGAAAACCGGACTGGGAATCCCGTCCTGCCCCGTCACTGGGCTCCTCTCAGCTGGGCGGAAGCCGAACTGGGAAGCCCGCCCCGTCACTGGGCTCCTCTCAGCTGGGCGGAAGCCGAACTGGGAAGCCCGTCCTGCCCCGTCACTGGGCTCCTCTCAGGGCACCTTTCACTGCTACGCTTCTCACAGCCTGTGTGTCCTTACTTGTGTGGCTACTAAACACCTCTCCCCTTTAGATTGTAACTTAGCCGGCTTGGTCTATGTTGCACCCCAAGAATCCTGCAGGGCACCTGGAACATGAATGGGAATTCCTGAATCTTCCCTTAATGGGTTATGCAGCTGGCCTGCAGGTATGGGGTACAGAATGCAGAACTAGGTCAAACGGGAACAAGGTTGAAGCTCAAGCTCTGGTGGGAACCTAGCTCTGGTGGGAACCTCAGGACCCAGTTTACCTCCCCTAGAGTGTCTAAAATCATCAATAACTCCTGTGTTTAACAGTGCATGTAGGCATGTATGCCCCTGCTCCCAAGGCTCCCACTGAGCCCAGAACCTTATAGGGTTCTTAACAGTTCTTGCAGATGGCAGCCATAAATGGAGACAAACCCAAGAAATTCCATTAGCCAATCAAGGCCTTCAAAGAGACAGAGGTGGGTTCCAATACCAGCCTACTCTTTACTGTTGTGACTCTGGCCTCATGGCTCACCGATGGGCTAGGCCTTTGTTCCTCTTCTGTAACGGTGATTGATGTAATAGCCATAGCTACTTCATAGGTCTGGAGTGTTAGAAGGAATCAAAGCAAAGTTGCAAATGCCAAACCTGGCCCAGGACCCCAGCCTTCCAGTAAGTACAGAGTAATTGGTAGGCGTGGAAGCAGGCAGTCCTACCTAGAAGGACGCCAGCAGGAAGACACTTGCTGTGCCCCTCACACGGATGCAAACATACCAGGATATCCACCCCCCTTTTGAGATAGAGTCTCCTTATGCTGATCCAGCTGATCTGGAAGCCACAGAGATCCCCCTGCTTCTATTGAGATTAAAGGCACATACCACCATGCCCAGCAAAAACTCCAGAATTTTTAAAATAAAGAAAATAGACAAACATCTGCTCCTGACGCTGATGAGGACACAGAGTGTCCTTGCCAGGGACACGACAGGGAGGGAAGCAGGGAAGAGGACAAAGGGAGCATGACCGCAGCCGAGGAAGACAGGGTTTGCAGACAGTGCAGAAGACCCCAGCGTGGGATCTAGCTTGACATGACTGCAACCATCTTGGTTACAACCCCATCCTGCCCATCAGCTCACAATGGCATAAGTGTGAAGCCTAACAGAACAAACAAAGCTGTTAAGACAGTCAGCTTTTAAGCACGCATCTCTGGGCTCTGACACCCAGGTAATTCTTGACTGACTGACATCTCAGTTTCATAGTTTGCTTTTCTTCTTTTGTGAGAAAGCCCATGTAAGTTAAACGGGCCTTCGGCCTCCTTTGTCTCTTCCCACACCTGCTTTTTTGAGGCAGGATCTCATGTAGCCCAGGTTATCCTTGGAATCACTGTATAGGCGAAAATGACCCTAACTTAAACTCCATTTCCTCCTGCCTCTACCTCTCTGCTGCAGAGATTATAGTCAGATACCACCATGTTCTCTTCCTCCTGTGTTGGAGGTTGAACCCAGGGATTTGTATATGCTGGCCAGGCACCCTACAAACTCCACAACATCAGCTTGTCTTTGTCTAGCTTAGCATATAAACTCCTACCTCCCACCTCTGGGCTCCACCGTGTTGTAGGAACCTACACTTTCTGAGACTCAGGAAGTTGTGTTCTGTGCCGCAGTCTTGGCTTTTGCTTTTAGCTTGGTCTGTAGGTACGTTGCCCCTTTGGCCGCTGGTTCTTGCACACTGCATTTTGGGGAAGTATTCGGTTGTTTTGGCTGCATGTACCCTAAAGGTGTGAGTTTACAAAATCCCTTTACCTCCCTCAGTTGCTTCCCCGTCTAAGGATCTTTCTGGGTTGGCAGTCAACACGTCAAAGGAAACCACCTGCAGGGAAGAGAAGTGGTCCACCAGCAATAATTAACTTCAGGGGCTCGGGGCTGCTTTGCCTTTCGTCCAGGTCTTCTCTGATTCTATCCACAACACTCACATGGCATGGGTGTTAAGCTCATTCTCTGGTTGGTTAAGAAATGTTCCCAGACTCCACCGAGACTAGTTTGCCGATGTGGGACAGAAAGTGACCGTAGATCTGACCAGGACAGGTGGGAGTCACGGGCTGCACTGAAGATGCTTTCCCAGACTTGTGTCCTACTTGGGGCTCCACCTTCTTATCTGCCTGTTAGAGTTTAAATAGACGACAGCATCCTCCTGTCCTGTCTTCTACTGTGATCTTTAGAGACCGTGTCTTTACAGAGGCCACTAAGTTAAAACGGGGCCCTCTGGGTGAGCTCAGCTGGCCTAGATGCAATTGACTTGGTGTCTTTTCAAAAAGAACTTGGACCCAGAGAGGCAGCATCATGGGCCGGAAGGTGAAGGCGGAGATGTGGTGGGATGTGCAGAAGCCAAGGAACCCCAGAGACTGCCAGCAGCCAGAAGAAGCCGGGAGAGGCCCGGAGGAGAATTCTTCATAGCCCACCTGCACCTCATCTTTGAGTCCATTCAGAGGTTTCGCTGTGGGAAAGCAGTGCCTCTGTGGCTTTTGTCTCCAGGACTCAGGGTCATGGGGGTATTTAGTTTACAAAGTGCAAATGCCTTGACTCTGGAAGGCCTCAATGCTGGTTCCAACTTTCTTTTCCACCTCCATCTCCCATGATTCCACTTCACCCCCAACTCTAGTCACCCCAACTATGAGCCACTCCCCAGTGGCCATAACCTTAGTTCATCTGACCCTCTCCCTGGCCTCAGGGTCATTCTCTCTCTTCAAAGACTGTCTTAATATCATATGTTGCCTGCCGGGCTTGTTCGCAGGGCTACTGAACTGAACTGAACTTTGGCCCGGTTGTATTGGGAGCAGTGTCTGGCACATCAGGCCACGCCTGCGGCAGCCTTTTCCAGGTACAGGTATGAGGAGCTGACCTTTCCCCTGCCACCTAGGAATGAAAGCAAGTCAGCCACGCACACAAACTGGGGACTACTTATCAACCAGAAAGTATGGGACTGCCCTGCAGACCCCCAAAGCTGTAATTCTGCCAGCTCACTTTGTTCAATGAGAAAATGAAGCCTCCCTGGTTTCAGGCCCTGGCACTCTATCTGTGACTTTCAATAACTCCCCTAATATTCCTTATACCCTGAAAGATATGTTCTCTCAATACCTTCGTCTCAAGCTTCTGTGTCTAACTCACCTAACACGAAGGAAAAAAGTTCTAGCTCAAAACTATCTATGAACTCTCATCATAAAACATGTCAAAGGGCTGGATGATGGGGAAAGGCAGGGGAAGATGGGGATTCTGTTTGGGGCCTTGGCTTGAGCCTAGGGCAGGGACCTTATTAATATAAGGTTTCCGTAGAGGAGGGCAGATAAACAGAGCTGCACGTTAGGCCCCTACCAGTGCTTGGTGTCCAGGGCGTTATCTCCCTCCTTCTCTAGTACTAGAGTTTATCCCAACATCTTCCACCCGAATCCATGACTTTCCCAGGCTCCACTTCTTACCTGGCAGGGTGTTGAGCAGAAGAGGAAGTGGATGTGGGCTCAGTGGGAACTGGGCTGGTGGCAGGTCTCAGGCTCCCTGGACTTGGCTCCCCCCCAGGGAAGCAGCATCAAGAAAGGAACGCATGGGCATTGCTGCTCAGTTACAGCAGCTGTTCTGACAGAGGGCTATCGGCAAGTGACTTTTCACCATGACGGATTTACTGGGGGGGGAGTACCAAACAGCCCTGTAGGTCACAGAAGACTGACACGCAGGACCGTAAAGTTCAGTATAGCTAAAAAATGATCCCCTCTTCACTGGCCTAGGGAAGCTTTCTCTGTTCATCTACTCATTTAGTCTTTAAGACTTCCTCTTTAAGACAGGCCTCCCTACTCCAAGCCGAGCCCCAACCTCATTGCCCAGTGCTAGTGATGTAATTCACCCTCTTGGGATTAAACTTTCCCAGGAGACCCCTCAGAACCTCTAGCCCCTGATGGCCAGTCACCATAAGTGCTCAAGAATGTCTAAGACCAACAAGACCAAAGCCAAGTAGCCTTGTTCCCTTCCCTAAGCCCTGTAGGAAAGTCTTTGTAAGTCTGTGTGGATGAAACCATACAGGAAGCAAGACTCTAAGACATGATAGCGGGTATTTTCAGAAAGGAAGGTAGGAGACTTAGGGACACTTCTAAGCCAGTTCCTCCCCTAGGACCAGACTAATCGAAATTGTCTATGAGAGACATGATTTGCCAGACCACACTTTAGCTGGAGAAGCTCAAAGGCAGAACCACACAGTCTGGTCTCTGCCCTCGGCGATGCTGGTTTTATTGGTCTGGGGTAGGGGATAGGTACCTGTCTATCTTTTGGAAAATTACTTATTTGTTTTATTGAATCTTGTGTGTGTGAATGTTTTACTTTCATGTATGTATATGCATCCTATGTGTATGGCGGTAAGAAGAGGCCATGGGAATTCCTTAAAACTGGAGTTACAGGTGGTTATGAGCCACTATGAAGGTTCTGGGAACGGAACCTCTGGAAGAGAAGCCAGTGCTCTTAATTACTGAGCCATTCTAGTCCCCCACCCCCAGGTTTTTCCTTTGTTTGTTTTTGTTTTTTTGCACTGGCCTTTCTAAGTTCTAATGGGCAGCACTGTTTGGAACACTGAGCTTCCTTACTCACCGCCTTGCCCTGTGAACTCTGGCCTTACGAGGCTGGGACTCCACTAAACCTCTGAGGCTTCTCTCTGCCGTCTAGGGATTCTTCAGAGCAGGGATTCTCTGGGTCAGCATGGGGCAGGCTTGAACTACCCCTATGGTGTCCCTCAGCAGGCAGAGGGCCCGCATGCATTCTCAACAGGCTGGACAAGTGGACCAGAAATGTTCTTTCTGATGCGTTTTGTCATCTCCCATGTTCGGAGGGTTGATTGATGTCTAGCAGATGAGGCAATCATTTATGAGAAAGCCACTTTGAAACTCTGAACTTGGTAATCTCCCTCTTTCTATTCCTGTTCTAGCTATCCATGTAAACTCAGGTGCACACTACAGAACTGTGGGCCACACACATACCTACCTCATGGTGACATCAGAGGCATCTTGGTTTCTGTGAGCACCCCCTAAGATGTTCTCATTACACCCAGATCAGCTGATAATGCAAGTCTCAGGATGTATCCCCATCTTCATGGCATAAGTGTGCTCTCCACCCCTAATCCCAGTTTCCAGGAGGAAGGTGCAGGACCAGGACATCTGTGGCTCTTGGTGAGGGAGGACTCTCACCCTGGCCTTCAGACTGTCACTATCCTTCTATGCCCTGACATAATAGCGAAAATAGAGAGAAGGCAGATTCTCATTTTTCCTAAGTTTGTGACAACACATGAAGTCTGCACCTTCCATTTCTGGTCTCCAGACTCATTCTGGAATTAGTTAACTCTGAAGTCTTACTTAAGTGCTGTCTAAGGAAGATGTGGGTGCGCTGCCAGGGACAGCTCATCCTGAGCAAGGTCCTTTCTACCTGTGCACTGGGAACTACAGAAGCTACATGTTCCAAAATGCATTGATGTGACCACCACTTGACAGGGTAGAGATTATCTTTCCATTAGGAAGAAACCAAAGGGAGGACAGGAGCCATGGGATTTGAGCTTAGTAAGATACACTGTAAGGCCAGAGAGTTTCTTTGGTTAGATGCTCTGCCTTCATGCATGCTAAGGTGACCCCAGGCATGCTAAGGTGACCCCTGATGTTCCTCCAGGTAGCCTGGAAGAACAATGTCTCCTTCTCTCTCATTTGTACCAAGGCAACCTGACAATCTCTTTATCAGTACTGCCTACTTTTCTGTTTGGAAGAACATGTCTACAGCTGCATAGCTCCATGGTCAGCCGAGCTGGACCTAAGACGCCCACATTCTTCCTTTATTCTGTCCTGGCCCCTTCAGTTCGGACTGGGGTGGCTGATGCGTACCTAGGTTCACAGATATACTTACCACACCCCTGCTGTTCTGCTCCTGATATTCCTTTGTTATCATCATTATGTTTTTATAGTATTGTCAGGTTACAGCCACATCTTTAAGATCTGACTTTTTTTTGTTTGTTTGTTTTTGATATGGTATCACTATGTAGTCTTAATAGGCCTCATACTGTAGACCAGGCTAGCCTTGAACACCTGCGTGCTGGGATCAATGGTACGTACCATCGCATTCAGCTCAATTCATTTCCCCCCTGTGGATTTGCTATAAGCAGCTAGGAAGAACCAAACCCCTTCTCCGACGTTTTGCTTAGAAATCTCCTCAGCGAAATAACCAACTGCATCGCTGGCAACTTCTCCTTTCCACAAAGCACTGACACGTGAAGACGACTCAGTCTGGACGTCTGCTACTTTACACGGATTCTCTCTCCATAGTCCAGCAAGACTCCTTATCTCTCTGTGAGACCGGACCAGAACTTCCCTTCCAACCTATAGTACGCTCCTCAAGACCTCTCCAGTCTGCACCCAGTAACTGCCCACTCCTCCATGCAATTGCTCTAGTTTGGGCTGTTGTAAGAGTCTGGACCGAATGATTGAGACAACAGGCACTTATTTCCTCCCCTCAGTTTTGGAGGGTGGGAAGCACAAGTTCCAGGGGATTTAATGCAGTCGTATTTTATCTAAAAACTATTTTGCCTTTCCTTACTTGGGTGTATGTTATCCATATGGGTGCACGTGTGTCATGGCGTGTGTGGCCTTCACAGGACAACCTATGAGAGAAGTTATCCCTTTTCACCTTGGGGATCCCAGGGTCAAACTCAGGTCGCCAAGACTGGTGAAGAGTGTTTTCCCTGCTGAGCATCTCCCTGGTCTAGCAACTAACTTGCTCCCTGTATTCTCACCAACACAAGAAGAGTTCTGATCTCTCATTGGTAAGAATGTGAACCTCACCACAGGAGTCCCAAACTCACTGCAAGGGCCCTGCCTCCAAATAACATCACATCAGAACTTTCAACCGGAGGATTCAGGGGTCTGTATTTAATCCATAACAACACCATTTACAGAGAAAAGGCTTCCGAATACAGGCATTCTGTGTGTCTGCGGCATGTTTTCACACAGGCTTTGTGGAATGAAGATTCATTCTCTCATTTTTAACAATGTTGTTTCTTTTTTTCTTTCTTTCATTTTTTTTCTTTTCGAGCACTGCTAGGTGCCAAGCACAGGGCCTTGCTCATGTTAAAAAAGAGCTGTACCATTGGGCTCTGTCCCTGCCCTGCACCGAAGGATGCAGGGAACTGGGGCGAAGAGGGTAAGGTCACCCCACATCACTAGTGTTGGCTGCAGCTCAGGCCTTCCCCAAGCAGGCCCCCATCCCCTCATTTTAAAAGAGTAGGTCCTGGCTATTACTGAACAGACACTAGGGACTGATCGGAAGGGACAGTGCTGGCCCTCCTGACGCTCACAGCTGTGCAGAGTACAGCCACCAGGTGATGCAAGCGTTCACCTGGTCTCCTGTGTTCCCTCTGTCAACGCTGTCATGGCGGCTCCTACCCAGCTGCTAGGTTCCCGTTAAGAGTGGATTCCTTTGCATAGAGAGTTCTGTTTTCCCAAATCTGAGTTCATAGTGTTCCAGGAAGGCAGCACCTACCTCCTCCAAAGGCCACTTCAAAGGAAGATCTGTTAACCACGATGCTGCCTGTATCTACTGTGCCCTGCTTGCTTCCTGCAGGGAAAAGACAGATCCGGACGCTCACCCCTGAACATCACAGGCATATGCACCAAGAACAAGAATGGAGCCTGGAAGCGTGTGACAACGGGAAAGGTGGTTGTTAAGAGTCCCCTTTGCTGAGCTGGGCGGTGGTGGCGCACGCCTTTAATCCCAATACTCGGGAGGCAGAGGCAGGCGGATCTCTGTGAGTTCGAAGCCATCCTGGTCTACAAGAGCTAGTTCCAGGACAGGAACCAAAAAGCTACAGAGAAACCCTGTCTAAAAAGAGTCCCCTTTGCTAGACTTAAAAGCTGCTATGTTCTGTTCCCTAGCTGCAGGAGCAACAGCCCCATCCCATTCTCGCTGGCTCTTGCAAATACCAGTGCTGTTCTCCAGGAAAAGGCTAGAGGCTCAGTGTGTGCCCTGACTTCACTACACACTAGGTAGGCAGTCCCTTCCCCTGTTCAGTTTCAGCACGCATAGAACACAGAGAAAAGTGGCTCTGATTTTATATGGTTTTTCTGAGGACTAAACCATTAGGAAGCTTGTAGATCCCTGGGATCTGTGAACAAACGGGCTTGATAAGGGCCAGCTCTCCCTCCTAGCTCTTTCAACGCCAGTGGCTCCTCTGGCCCTCTCTAGACCTCTGTTGACTGATCTGTAAGATGGGAATGGTAATAATGACAGTCCTTGAACAAGAAAGTAAAAATGCAGTGTAATCGGTCGTGTCTATAGATGATGATGGACGTGTGCAACATTCTGACTCACGGGTGATTCCAGGGATTCTAGCGCTGGCTCGCCTCACGCTCCAGTGAGCCTCCGACCCCTTTACCTGAGCCCCAGGCTATCTGGAACTTAAGGGAGGCGCTTAGACCCAGGAAACTCACAGACGGTGTCTAATACCAGTCTGGTGATGAGCGAGTGGGCGACCTGGGGATTTGCAATCTGGTTATTTCCAGGAAGAAAATAGAAATTTCTGGCCAGGAGCAAACGAGTTATCTCCAGGCCGGCTTCCTGCTCTGATAACCGCAGCGGCAGCGGCCCAGGGCACCAAGAGAGCCTTAGCTCGGCCTAGGACTCTGCAGCCGCGCCCCGCCCGCTCGGAGGCGGCGAAGTGACCCTAGTCCGTATCCCTTAGCCCTCCCGGCCAGCACCCGAAGGATCGCCCCTTCCAGCGATGTTGTTCCCACTCGCCAAGGCGCTCCCACCTGCGAGGTACTTACTCTGCAGACAGCGGGCGGCGGCCACCCAGAGCGCGAGCAGCCCCAGCGGGATGCCGCGGGTCCTCCTCCAGCACCACGGCGGCCTCATGAACGGACAGCGGGCTATACTGGCCCCGCATGGGCCTCCGGGAGGCGGCTGGGCCGACTGCTCGTCCTCGGCGCCCCGCAGTGCGCCAGCCTGGCCTCCCTAGCCTCAGCTCCGCTGCTGCTCGGCACGTCCCAGCTCCTGCAGCTGCTCCAGCGCCAGAGGTAGATGACCAGGTTGCACTCTGGTTGAACCAGTTCCCCGGAGAGAGGGAAGAAAGGAGGAAGGGGAAAGGGAGGGAGAAGTGAGAGAAGGAAGGACTATGAATATGGAAAGATATGGGATAATGGGAAGGCACGCACTCTGAGGCACTAATGGCAAATAATGAGCAACTTCCTGAGAGTCACACCCACTGTATCAATTCAAGGTTCAGTGCAGGAGGGTTGCTGGGAGAGAGCGCTAGTGCCGTCGCCCAAGGACGAAAGAGACAACCTGAAGACTTCATGGGCAAGGGGGAGATTTTTCGAAAAATCAAGTGACAGCCTGGGGTGTGAGGAAGGGGCGACAGCTGGGGAAACTAGGCTGGCTCTGTGTGGAGCATATGGACAGCAATGCCAGTCATCCATGCAGCCGTCCAGCCGGGAAAGGGCTTGGAAAGCTGCTGACTGCGCGGGGCCCGGCACAGGCTGGCATTTTGGTCCCTCACAGGACAGTGGTGGAATGATACAGAGCACTGAGCTACTAGGGAAACAACCACACTGATCTGAAAAGCCCGGAGAGGTGGCCCACACCTGTAACCCCAGCATTCCGGAAGCCGCAGGAGTAACTGGGTACTTTAGGAACCCTAGCAGCAGTAGAACCTGGAAACAAAGACCTACTGCGATATAGTCGGCCTGGTCCTGGTAAAACGAAGAACGAGCAGGCTGCAGGGCCTCCAAGGGGGGTGTGCCGCTCTGTGAAAGCTACAGAAGACGGGGAGATACTGACCCAAGCTAGGTGCGGTCAGAACTACTTCCCTTGCAGCCACGGGACAGCAGGTCGAACAAGCAGCAGCGATTCTTAAAAGGGCAGTGTGCTTGGGTGTCTCTAGAAAAAGCTTTTGCTTCCTTGGTAGAAGGGATAGAAAAGGCTAAGGACTGGAGTATTCTTTTCTGAAAAGAGGAAGAGGCTCACTAAGCATGAGCAACTTGTAAGATCCAGGGTGCCAGGGTAGGCACATGGCACTTGGATTGTATCAGCAGTCATAATTTCCAGGGGAGAAAAGACTCCTCCGTGGAGCTACCAGCAAGTCGTGCAAAAACTCCAGGGGTTCAGCTGGGGAGGGCTTTTCTGGAACCCATGCAACCGACCCTTGCTAATGGAAGCAATGTTAGTGAACTCCTTGGCTCTCCAACCAGGAATTGGAATCCTTTCTTTTTGATCTGTGGAGAATAGAAGTATTCTCTCCAGGAAAAGTCACACAGTTTCTGCCTTGAAAAATGTTCTTTTTCCCTAGATATATGGCCCCTGTCATACTTCATGACGGTTCAAGTGAGGACAAACCTCTCTAAGTAAGGATAGAGAAACAGAAAGACAGGAAGTACCCAGAAGGCCTTGGCATGTGGCTCGCCCTCCCAGGAGACCATGGCATGTAGCTCGCCCTCCCAGAAGGCCCTGGCATGTAGCTCGCCCTCCCAGGAGGCAGTGGCATGTGGCTCACCTTCCCAGGAGGCAGTGACATGTGGCTCACCCTCGGGGCTCCTTGCTAATTCCACATCATGCCAGTCCCTTTCCTCATTGCTGTGACAAAGGAACACAATGGAGAAAGGTTGAGTTTGGCTCGGTTTCAGGGTGCAGTCCTCTGCGGCAGGGACCATGGTGACAGGAATCTGAGGAAACCATTGTGCTGCATCTGCAGTCAAGACTCGGAGAGGGACAAATGCCGTAGCTCCGCTTGCTTTCCCCTTTACATCCAGTTCAGGATCCTGGCCCTGGGATGGAGCCACTCAAAGTTAAGGCGAGTCTTCCCACGCCCCAATAACTGAATCTGGATAAGCTCTTACAGGTGTGCCAAATGGCTCTGTAGGCAATTCTAGAACCATAGGCTGACAGTTTTAACCATCACACACATGCTCCTTGTGAGAGCAACAGTGGTGACGCCCTGGGCACTGTAGTCGGGAACGGCACATCCCAGGCTAGCCTCTCACAGTGTGCAGAGTACTCTTCACCAGCCCAAGTGTTGGCTCATGGATGGAAAGATGAAACTGTCAGGAAATCCCCTGGGAGTGACATGTGGCCATTGCTGGGACTGCCAAAGCACAGGACATGAACCTGTAGTATTACCCCGCCCATCCCATGAGAGTCCCGGACTAGGAATAAGCCAATCAGACATGAACCTGTAGTATTAGTACACCACGTCTGTCCCATGAGAGTCCTGGACTAGGAATAAGCCACTTCAGGTAAGGTGACTCACACTTATAATCTCAGCACGCAAGAAGCTGAGGCAAAAAGATTGCAAGTTTAAGGCCAGCCATCCTACATAGCAAGATCCTCTTTCAAAAATAATAACGAAGTCACGGTGGTGCATGCTTTTAATCCCAGCACTAGGGAGGCAGAGGCAAGAGGATCTCTGAGTTCCTGGCCAGCCTGGTCTACAGGGCAAGTTTTAGCACAGCCAGGGCTACACAAAGAAACCCTGTTTAAAAAAAAAAAACAAATTGAAGCAAACCAAACAAAAATAATAGCTAAATAAAATGCTTTACAAGTGAAAAGCAGAAGCTACAATGAAACAAACTGGACCGGGAGCCCGGGAGACGCAGCTGCAGCGTGTGCTCTGGGTTTGACGCTCGGTTTTGCCTGGTGGAGCTTTCTGTTGTTGCTTTTGCACAGGAAATAAAACACTTTAAAATGTTAGGAACAATTTTTAAGAGTCTCCTGACTGAAACAAGGGGTTTTCTGAATGTTTCCATCTTCCATATCCTTTGTATTTATTTGTTAGTTCATTAAACATTTACCCAGAAGGCCCTGGGTCTGGCACTATGGGCACTCCAAAGATGAACGACTCATGGATTTTAGTCCCAAGGGACTCACACACTGATGGAGAGTCAATCACACACAGATTACAAAGGCCCCTAGGCCCATAGTCCCTTCCTGTGAAGACCAAGGACAAAGGAAAAACTTTGTTTGGCTCGCTGCCATTGACTTGGTATCTGACACTTCATGACTGTTTGTCAAATGACTGTATGAACCAGAAGGCTGAAGCCCGAGAAGCCCACAGAAGGAAGACTCTCGAGATTAGAAAGTTGGTAGGAAGTAGACGGTTCAATGATGCTCGGGATTCCTCCTCTGACTGCCGCCCCTGTCTCTCTGGTCACAAAGGAGAGATGTGGACCCCGATGGGTTTAGACTGCATTTGGCAAGGGGTTAGAAAATGCACCGCAGGCCACACCCCACTCCAGGCAGACATCCTGGGAGTGGGGTTGCACTAGTTACTTGCCTTGTCCCTGAGACAAAACACCTGCCGAAGCTACCTAAGGAAGAAAAGGTCTCCTTGGCTAACACTTCAAGGGTATCATTCTACCACTGTGTGAACATGACTCAAAAATGAAAAACTCCAAGAAACTAAGACAAGAGTCCTGTGACCCCAGTTTCTTCATAAACATGGACTTCTTCTTGGATTAGGCTTTCATGCCCTTCCCAGGTGTATCAGATAGGCATGGGTTTACTTCTGGTTACTCATCACGGCTGGCTAACGTTACGTGTTCATCCGCTTCTGTGGAGAAACATGTTTCTGTCACAGGCAGCCTGCCTACCATGAGCAGCTCACCTTTGTGGTTATCCACCTTCCTCACGTGACTCTTAATGGCGCCATGCTTGGGGAAGGTACTGTGGGAGGGGTTGGGGGAAGGGCATTTGGGAGGTACTGGTGGAATAAGGAAGGGAGAAGTGTTGTAGATTGAAAGCTGCTGCTGCTGCTGGTGCTGGTGCACTCCTTTAGTCCCAGCACTCGGAAGGCAGAGGTGGGCCAGTCGTTGTCTACAGAGCTAGTTCCAGAACAACCACAGTTACACAGAAAGATCCCGTCTTGAAAAACAAGCAAACAAACAAACAGTATATTTAAAAAAAATAAAACTTAAATTAAGAAAGTAGACTGGGAGTAATACTGAGCGAGTACAGCTCAGGAGTCAGGAACCCAAAAAGCTTGCTGTTTCTTCAAGACCTTTAGCAGACTCGGTACCCTCAGTCTCTGGGAATTCTTTCCAGTCAGGAAAGACAACCAGGGTTTATTTTCTTGAAGGCATAGAGGCCTTTTCCACCTTCATCAGAATAAAGTGTATTGTTCCTCCTACCTCCCTTTTTGTGACAGCCTCATTTCTGAGGACAGACCATATTGTGAATAAGTTCCTTTGTCGTTCCAAAAAAACCATGTGAACTTGTGTGATCTTATATCTGGGTATTCTGCAAACTTATCATCATGTGTAGAGGCCTGCAGATACTTCTTTATTTCTCTGGTTTTCTGTATATACTTGTTTTTTTGTTTTGTTTTGTTTTTTCGTTTCGTTTTGTTTTGTTTTTTGAGATTGGGTCTCACTCCGTAGTCTTACTGTCCTGGAATTCACTGTGTAGACCAGGCTGGCCTTGAGGAAATCCACCTGCCTCTGCCTCCCAAGTACTGAGGTTAAAGTAACTGTGCCCCACTGTGCCCACCGCTTGTTTCTTGGTGTATGATGTAATGTTATGGTGACAGGTGGGTGACTGAGTTAGGAGGCCAATGTGGTCAATGCTAGAATTTAAAATACCTATATAAACCTTTATTAGGGCTGGTTCCTTTAACCTGGGCATCTGTGTGCCATCTGAGACTGTAAGAGTGTCTTAGTCACTGTTCTATTGCTGTGAAGAGACATGAGGACCATGGCAATTCTTATAAAGGAAAACATTTTTTTTTTTTTTTTTTTGGTTTTTTGAGACAGGGTTTCTCTGTGGTTTTGGAGCCTGTCCTGGAACTAGCTCTTGTAGACCAGGCTGGTCTCGAACTCACAGAGATCCGCCTGCCTCTGCCTCCCAAGTGCTGGGATTAAAGGCGTGCGCCACCACCGCCCGGCTAAAGGAAAACATTTAATTGGGGCTGGCTTACAGATTCAGAAGTCCATTATCATCATGGCGGCAAGCATGGCAGGGTGTAGGCAGACATGGTGCTGGAGAAGGAGCTGAGAGTTCTATATCTGTATCAGCAGGCAACAGGAAGAGAGAGATATTTGGCCTGGCTTGAGCATTTGAAGCTTTAGAGCCCACCCTAAATGACACTTCCTCCAAAGCCACACCCACTCCAACAAAAGCCACACCTCCTAAGGGGCCAAGCATTCAAACACACGAGTCTATGAAGGTCATTCTTCTTCGAACCACCACCGAGAGTTAAGATGAGCTTAAGTTAAGTTTAATATGAGCGAGTTTGCCGTGTCCGTGTCACCCCGGCTGAGGGAGAACCATGAGGTTTTATGTGTTTCTCCCTTGAGCTCTGATGGTCCCAAGTGCCTAAACCATGAACTGTTTTCAGTTCGTGCACCCAGAAGGGATACCTGATGATTGTAAGCCTTAGTCCTGGAGTAGCCTGCAGGTGCCTACAGAGTGTCCACACAGGGCTGTGTTTGGAGCAGTCCTGAGTTAGAAACGGCTTTGTGAGTTGAGTAAATGGCTCTACCTTTGTAAGCTGGGGCCACTCACTCTTTGGACTGAGTGTTATCAGTCCACAAGGCTGTGGTGAGATGTAAGTCAGTCACTAACAACGGAATGCCAGTGCCGCCCAAGGTTACCTGCCTGTGAGCATTACATTGACTCCACAACGAGGAGATACTGCTATCGTGTGTTCCATTTGCTTTTTCATTCAAGTGACCGTGACACTCACACCCGTAGATGGAGTCTGTTGACATTCCTTAAGGAAAACAGGGTGGGGAAGGTTATTTGACTCTTGCTTGAGATCTCCGCCAGTCACTCCTAAACCTCCCTGCCAGCTGCCATGGTGACAGGTGGTGGCTATGGTATGTAATGTATGGAAAGATCACAGAAAGGGGGTGCCATCTATACCCCTATGGGAATTTCTTCATTCACTGTGATGGCCATTCTTGCCTGTCTGCTTGACTGCATCTAGAATGAACTAAAACTCAAAAATGGAGTGCACACTTGTGAGGGATTGTTGCTTACTTTGAAGTGGAAAGATCCACTTCCAAGCCGGATCTTTAAGGTGGGAAGCTACACCTCTAATCTAGGCCATCTGAGCTGTGAAAACCCACCTCTAATCTGGGACCCACCTTCTGCTGGAAGCCTCTGTAAGGACATGGAAGAAGGAAGCTTTTGCTCTTTGCCTGATTGCTGTCTCATCTTATCAGCAAGTCCATTCCTTCACTGGTATTAGAGCCCACTTCTTCAGGAGTCTAGAAGTTATATATAATAAATCCCATATGTGTATGTATGTGTGTGTGTGTGTGTGATTGGTATCTATAGCAATCTCTCTCTCTCTGTCTGTCTCTCTCTCTTCATTCTCTAAGTTCTGTTACTCTAGAGAACCCTAACTAATACATTCATGCTGAAGTGAGAATTTTTGGTGATGTGGCTGCTTTGGCATCCTCCATGCTCCTATAAGTAACCCCCCGTTCACGTTCTGGAAGGAAGTCAGATAAACGGCTTGGGCAAATCAGACTGTGGCGGGACAGCCACTTTGGCCTGCTACTGGGTTCTGTCTGGGATGAGTAGATGCTTGCTCATGTCTTCCTAGGAAAAGTTCATGCAGCACTACTTGCTATCTTTGTATAAATATTTACTTCTTACCTTTTTGAGGCACAAAATCATAAAGCACGATGTCAAATATTCCACAAGTCATCTCCAGCCTGGTTAATGGGGTCAGATGGCCTCGTTCTTATCTTGGAGCCTCAGTGTCTTGGTTTAGGACATTACTATTATAAATATTTGGCAGCATATATTTGTCAAGGAAATAAACTTGATAGACACTTTCAATCGGTTGACTGTGATCCTTGTTTGTGCTCCCAGAAGGAGTCTTCTATACGTTTCCTAAGGCCACCCAGTGTCTGAACGCAGCCCATAACCAACCAAAGCTGGATGTCAAAAAAATCAGTGTTGGAGAAGGTGCCAGACCTCAAGGGTGGGCTAGCTGGTGTTTTGTTTGTTTGTTTGTTTTTGACCTTAAAACACTCTACTGAAAATGCAAAGTCTCTTTGAAATATCGTACAGCTATCGCTGTGAACTGTGTTTACAGCCTACTATCTGAATTATAGTCACAGTCTTGTTAGTATATCATTGCCATGCATAGAGAAAAGACTGGGCCTGGAGAGATGGCTCAGCAGTTACAAAGGACCTGAATTCAGTTATCAGCACCCACACTGGCAAGTGCTTACAGAGGACCTGAATTTTGTTCCCAGTACCAACATTGGGCAACAGATACAACTTCCTGTAACTCCAGTTCTAGGGAAAGGGATGCCATCACTTAAATTATATATAAATATATGTATTTAAAGAGAAGAAATATAAGTGTCCCACAACAGGGAAATGATCCATGAAATTGAAGTAGACTTTCACAATGACCTTTAGTAGCTGTTAAAGGAGGAAATGCACAAAGATGATAAGAGGAAAAAGGGAGACAAAGATGAGAAACGCATAAAAATAGCGAAGGAGTGAGTGGAAGTTTGTCCAGGATAAAGGAGGAGAGGATCAGCGAGAAGGGAGAGGGGAAGGAACTAAAGACAGAGCAAGAGGAGGGGTGGAGGGAGGGTCAGGGACAGCATAGAAAGGATCTTGATGAAGATGTGTTGAAGACAGGAGAGAGTCAAGGAGAGGGAAGAAGCCACGGTCCATGCGCTAGGCAACCGCAGCGTGACCAGGACCAGAGGAAGATCCTTGTGACAGCAGCGCTGTCTGTGCTCCAGGTGAGCTGACACTGAGGGCATCTTTCGTTAATACGAGAGGCTCCAGCCAGCCTTAATGGTCTCTGGGCCTCTGGGATGAAAGGGAACCGGGTAGCTGCCATGTTGGTGGGTGGATGCCAGGCTGTGCTCAGACAAATACCTCATGCCAAGCTAATCCAGAGTCTGAGCCAGGCCAAGGAGGTCTCAAGGCTGCTGACTGATGGGGCTCATTTGTTTGAAGCAATCAGCCCAGTCTTCCCCTGCCCCCTTCTCTGCAGAACCCAACTAGCAGTCCGACCCTATTACAGCCAGAGGGAAACAGCCTGTGACAGTGCTGTCATTCAGCCCTTTGCATTCTCTTTGTCGGTGTCTTAACCTTGCCTGTAACCATCTGTCTTCAAAAAGCTCACAGCGTGGTTAGGTGGTGATAGTCAAGAATGCTGCTTGTAAGACTAAGCTGTGTCTGTAAGGAGATAAATACTGCATCTCCTTCAGACGTCAGTAACTCAGTGAAGATGAACTGAATGGATGGTGGACGGGTTATTGATGGATGATGGATGGATGGATGGATGGATGAGTTGATGAGTAATAGATATTGTGAAATTCATGTTCTTCTGTCGCAGAGGAGAAGGGTTAGTCAGGGATCAGCTCAAATACAATTTTCTGCAGTAATGACTGTATGGCACTGTAGAAAAAAGGAAGTGCTCCCCAGGGAAATGACTTCGGCTGCTGCTCCTTCCTGGAAGCTTAGCGCGAATGTAGCCATGTCATCTGCTTTCGCTGATGATTTTGAGCCACATTATCCCTTTTGCATCCCTCAGGGAAGTCAGCAGGTCATCTGTAAGTGCATCTGGGTTTTCACTTTCCTCTCCTTTATATTCTTTGAACATGTTGACCATGATTATAATGGTTCTATTTCATGTAAGTTGCTCTCCTTAGGGACATTGCTATAGAGTTGGTGGTTTGGGGGTGGGGGACACATGTCTGTGGTCATGACATCCATCGCAATGTATTTGCCAGCCAACATTTGCTGAAGTACTACATTTTTTTCTTAATTTACAGATAGTACAGCTCCCAGACACCGTAAGAATTTAATACCTCAGTTTCCCACCAGGTGGCGCTCCAAGGCTACCAAGAGCAGGTTCTACTTGCTGAAGCGAGAAAAGGGTTGTGTGTGCTTTGGTGTAGAGGAATATTTATGTATATGTATGCATACATGGGCATATATTTTTAAAATTGAAACTAGATTTTTTTTCATACAATATATTCTAGTTATGGTTCCCCTCTCCTATTTCCAGACCCTCCCTGCCCCTCACCTACCCACACCCACAAGCTTTCTTCCTCACTTTTGCTGGAAAGCAAACAGGCAAACTTCCCTGGCAGGGGAGACATCGTGATCATGAAGGTGGTTTTCCCAGGTTTATCCCTTGCCCTCCTGTGCTGACCCCTGTGATTTCCCCAAGTTTGGAAAATTCAACTGCATAATTTGTGGTAGTGGGGACCGTGTTCCCGCTCTTCCCTGAAGAGCACAAATAGAAGCAAACAGGCATCTAAAAGATAATTATAATGAAACAGAATAAACTAAAACAAACGAAACCGATTAGGACAAAACAACACGCAGGAAACAGTCGAAGAAAAAGCACAAGAGACACATAGAGACAGACACGTTTGCACACACAGAAATCCAGTAAAAACGCAAAGCTGCAAACCATAACATTAAAGCAAAAGACCGGTGAGGTTTAAATAGAAAAAATAAGCCCAGCTTAACCATCGTGAGACAAAAATTTCTAAAAACACCACTGAGTTTGTTTGGTGTTGGCCAATCAACTGCTGGGCAGGGGGCCTGCCCTTAAATGTGATTTGCATATCTAGCCAGACTTCATTGGCGAAAACTGGTTTTTCCTTTGCTAGTTGTTATCAGTTGGAGATAGCTTCTGGGTTAGAGATGAGGGCTTGTGCCCACTTCCCCTTTCAGAGCTAGGAGCCCGTCTGGCATAGAGCTGCGCAGGCCCTGTGCACGCTGCCAGTTTCGGTGAGCTCACGTGTGTAGAGTCCTGTTGTATCTAGAAGGCCTTGTTTCCTTGGCGCCCTCTGTCCTCTCTGGCTCTTACAGTCTTTCTACCTTGTCTTCTGCAGGGTTCCCTGAGCCCTGAGAGGACAGATTTGATGAAGGCATTCAGTCTAGGGCTGAGTGTCCAGGCTGTCTGTCTGTATTTGGCCCCATCTGCTGCAGGAGGCAGCTTCTCTGATGACGGCTGAGCTGGATACCTACAGGTATGGTAGGATGTCATTAGGAGCCGTGTTATTGCTATGTGCCTTTGGTAGAATGGCAGTATTTGGTTTTCCTTTAGCTCCATGGCCGATCTAGTTTCAGGTTTTTTTTGGGCATGGATTCCATCTCATGGAGTAGACCTAAAATTTGAACAGATGATGGTTGGTTACTCCCACAACTCCTGTGCCAGTGTTGTGTAAGCATAATTGCAGTAGGTCACCATTGTCGATAGCGGGGTTGGTGAGTTGGTGTTTACTTTTCTCCTCTGGTACCTTCCAGTACCACCAATACTAGGGATGAAGGCTTTCGCTAGGTACCCGCTTGACTTCTCTATGTTCAATGTAGGTGTTGTTTTCAGTAATAGGGACTTAGCATCAATTTGTGGAGAGCAACCAACAGCCTTGGCAAGAGCCTGGACTGTTTGGGTGTTTCCATGGGACCCCTTTGGGCAACAACTTGACTAGATGTAGCCGATTTCTGGAACTGGAAGCCATATTTGTTGGCCATATATGCACATATATTTTATGTCCAGCTGATCCACTATTTGGTGGCTGGCATTAGAAATCCTCAATGTTTGTTGCGCATCTTAGCTCTTCTAGGACACAGCTCCCGTAGTTTTCTCTGGGCTCCGTACAAAGTCCAGGCTGTGCTGTTTTTCATTAGTTCAGTAGCTGCCCCTTAAGTAACTGCTGTCCTAATCAGCAGTGACAACTAACTCTGCAGAAGCAGTCTGGCCACACCGGCGGTAGCCAGGCAGGAATTCTGTTCCCTCAGGAACTGGCTCTATCACAGCCACTAAAGAGAACTTTATCTAGATCTTTATCCCTCTAGAGAACTCAAGACTCAAAGGTTGAGGTGAAATCCTGCTTTCTCAGAGATTCTCAATAGCTAACCTTCTCTCCTAGCTCTACTCCCCCCAAAACTGCCCATCATTCTGTTCAACCCCCACTTAAGAACCTTACAGAAAAAAAAGAGAGAGAGCCCTGCCTATACATGGTCCCTCCCTACCAGTTCTGCCTGCTAATTGCTGACTCAGCCTCCTGACCCCTGGTTAATTTTATTTAATCAAACAAATGGAGCAAGTCTTTGTATCATTAAACAAATATTCTACAGTATAAATGACTGTAACACATTTTAAATTAATATTTCACAACAAGTCTGTAGCAAAAGCTTAATAAATTGGGGTTGAACTGAGCCCCCAAAGTCATCTTGTAACTAAAGTTTCCTTCTCTGTTGTCTTTCTTGGCCTATGCTTTCTGCCACATTAAATCCCCAAAGCATTTTTCTGTCTGTCTATCTTTCCAGTCTTCCCGCGAGTCCCTGGCTGGCTTCTAGTTTTTTTCCAGAGAAGAACTTTTGTGAGCAGCCCCCTCCCATCGCCAATGCCCTCATGCTCCCTCCATAGCCAATGCGCTTATCCCCCCCCCACACCGCCAATGCCTTCATCTTTCTCCCCCCATCACTACCAATCCTTTCATCCTCCCCCCAATCACCAATGCCTTCACCCTCTTCCCCCCACTGCCAACGTCTTCATCCTCCCTCTTCCCACCCCCTCTTCCTCACTACCCGTGCCCGTCCTCTGATTGTTCATCTGCACAGATGCTTGACTGGCTTTGGAGTCACCTAGGAGAAAACCCTCTGGATGTCTGTGAGGGTTTCTCCAGGGGGCTTGACTAAGGAAGGGAGATGTACCCTGGATATGGTGGTACCATCTTGGATGGACATCTTGAATTAAATGAGAAGGAGAAAGGGGTGAAGTTGACAGGACTCCATGCTCTATGCTTTCTGCTCAACCAGGACATGATCAAGCCCCTGTCCACAGACAGCCATAAGCCTTCCCACCATGTGGACCAGATGCTTCAAAATGAAGCCAAAATAAACTCTCTTCCCTCATTCTGCTTCATGTTGGGTATGTTGTCAGCCATGAGCAAAGCAGCAATGCCTCTCCCTTTCTTTAGGAGGCAACCTGACCATCACATCACAGGTGAGGTCCAGGTATGGAGGCCTCTCATCTTTCCAACGCTGCATTGGGCTATCTGTCCCATCCTGTCCCGTCCCGTACCCCCCACGTGTCATGTCATGTCCCCCCCCTTGTCTTCTGCTCCTCTCCCGCGGAGCCCTCTGTCGTCATTTATTGTCAATTCTTCAGAGGGGTTTAGAGTGGGAGGGAGGAAGAGCGGGTGGAGCCCCAGGCGTACTGAAGCCTGTAGTACTCCCTGCTCTGAGCACGGAGGTCCGGAGGTCCGTGCCTCTGCTCATGGACTTGTATGGGAGCCAGAGCGTCTCAAGGGACTGACTCCCAGGACAAGGGGTCCGTCTGCACGTGACTGTGAGCCCCAGACCAACTGCTGCCTCCCTTCTGCCTGCCACAGCCTGAAGAGTTTCTCTTGGTGGCCTGCTCCAACGAGAAACACAGAAACTACTTCAGCAGGGCAGAGAGAGGAGGCACACCTGCCATCCCAGGCTGGAGGGCTGTGAACTCAAAGCCAGCCTAGGTCACATAGACCTTGCCTCACAAACAAACAAAGCCACTTTACTACGAAGAATTTCAAACTGAACAGGCACCGTGACCTACAGCTACAGCACGGGAGCTCTTCAGAAATTAAGGATAAAATTCTAGCATGATCTTGCAAGCTGGGTATGGACCCAAGGAATTTGAGCAGGATCTGAAAGACATGCTAATACAGCATGCTCACTGCGGGCAAAAGGCAGAAGCCACGCGGGTGTCATTAATGCTAATACGCTTTGGCGTGGATTGATTTTAGCTGAAGCTAAATGCTTCCATATGCAGAACGCATTAAGGGACTGAGCGGCTGGGAAACACTGGCAGAGGGGAGAGCAGAAAGAAAATCAGTCAATAATGCATGAATCTGGACCCATCAGTTGTCACGGGGAGGGGGAGACTGAAGCTGGGAGAGCTTGTGAGAAAGAGAGGATGCTCTCGCTCCAGACAAGAGGTCAGCAATGTCAGCCAGCAAAGGGGACCAAGGAAAGGCTCAGGGGAAGGAAGGACCAGGGATGCCTAGGTTGATACCTACCTTTAGAGGCCTGGCGGCAGTATGAAGACTGGGGTGGCTGGGTGCAGGGAGGGTCAGAGCGGAGCAGGAAATTCTGGAGACGCCTGGGCTTTGTGTGCAATGTTTAGGGGAGCCCCGGGGGTCCTCGCAGAGTAGCGCATTCCCTCCCGGGAGCGCTCTGGGGCCTGTTGTGTTTAGACCTTGAGAGCGTGAGAGCTAAGAGCTGAGAGCTGAGGCTCTCACAGGGGTGGGGGTGGGGTAGTGATGGGTGGACCCACAGTGGGCAGAGGCGGATGACAGTGAGGTTCTGGAGGGATTCTGGGATTAGAAATACGAAGAACGGCTTGGATATGAGGTGTGAGGAAAATTGAGAGTACCAAGTGGCTCTGGGCTTGTGGGTTGCACGTGGAAAGACAGAGTTAGCGCTCAGGGGATGGGAACAGGAGGACAGGAGACTTAATTCTCTTCCTCCCTCTCCCCTACTCCCCTCCATCTCTTCTCCCACTCCTCTTCCCCTTTATCTCTCCTCCCCCCCCTTTTCCCCTCCCCCTTTCCTTCCTCCTCTCTACCTTCTCTTTTCGCCTTTTATTTACCACCTTCTTCTCCCCTCCCCTTTCTTCTTGCCCCTTCCCTCTTTTCCTCTTTCTTTCTGCCTCCTTCTCCCTGTTCCCCTCTTCTCCTCCCCCTAGAAAGGCTCAGTTCCTTTGGCCCTCAGGGATGGCACCACAGGAACCTCAACTTACTTCTTGAGAGAGGAGCAGACAGAGGGAGGGCCTGGCCCTGACCTGGGGGTAGAGGAGGAGGGAGAGGCCTGGCCCGGTCCTGGGGGTTGGGGTGACTTTGCTTCCTTTGCTACTGTGCTCTTGATGTATGTGTGGCCCCAGTAACAGTGTCCTCCCCCCCCCAAAGTCTTTTATTCACCTGTAAAATGGGTGCAGTAATTTTGACCTACCTCAGAGGCTGGACGGGCTAATTACTGGTTAACACAGTCTGAAGGAAGATGAAAGCCTGGCCTAAACGCAGGCCATCATTACCCTGGATGGCGTTTCTCTTTGAACAGCCTGGAGACTGTCCTTTTGACTGAGGTCACCTAATTGTGTCTCAGTTCCTTCAGCAGATGAGAATATTACAGCCTGCAGGCTGGCCACATAGACTTTAAACTCTGGCCCCTAAAAGTGATTTTAACCTCCCAGTCGTTGACTTTTGACCAGCCCCAAACGACCTATGTAGAAAAGTCAATTTTGCAGACTTATGAAAAACCTGCTTAATCTAAACCCTTCTAATGGGTGTGAAGGGAAGGGGGAAAATTTGTCTTCATTTTTAATTGATGAAGCCTTCCTTTTCCTAGATCACAGAGAAAACCCAGACATCCATGGGCCAGGGAGGGTGTCGCCACAGGGATGTTTATGAGGCAGAGTGGAGTCTGTTGGGCCTTGGGGCTCCTGTTCCTGAGACAGCACTTGCTTTGGGGTTCCCACTCAGATGCCCTGCCCTTATGTGAAGCATGTTCCATGAAGACTGTGGTCCACCCCCACCCACACACAGGCTGTGGTCCAGCCACCTGCTTCTTCCTCAGGCATCCTAGTCTGGATGATCCTTTCTGCCCACTTCTTGAGAAGGCTCCAGCCCACTCTGCGCCCCAGGACAACACACCCTCCTGAATTGTGAGGGGTTACTAGAGAAGCTGTGGGAAATCTCATAGCATCAGGCATGGAGCAGGCCTTCCACACATTCTTACCTCTCTTCCTCTGAGGGCCTGAAGACCTTTGCAGCCTCACAGATGGTTCACCAGGACTGGGCTGGGCACCACTGTTGCCTCTTCTTGGAGGGACGAGACTGGGCACCGCAAGTGCCTCTCTCCTCTCTCTGCAACCTCTGGAAGCAAAGTCCAAGACTCGGACAGCGATGGGAGTGCAGCCCCTCAAGGGGCTGTCAGACTTGCTTACTCTGACTGGTCAGGCCAACTGCTTTTGTGGCTACATTTGCCTGTGGACAGGCACATGGGAGGGGCGGGTTAACAGCATGCTCCAAACTGGAGTTATTGATAACACTGAATATTCAACAGACTTGTTCCTGGGGCTGGAGCCTGTGTTCAGAAACTGCTCCATTCTTTAAATACAAAATCTCATCATGGGATCTGACTGTACTTTTATCCACTTCAAGTTTGGAAGGGGCTGGCTTTGTTCCTTTTCTTGAAAATCTGATGTTTCCTGGAATCGAGAGCTCGATTCTGGGTGTCCTCCTCCTTCTTCCCTTCCTCCCCCCTTTCTCTTCCTCCCTTTCTTCCTGTCCTGTGTTACTGAACTTTCTTTGAACTGCCAGCCCCCAAATAAAGACACAGGGACTTCTTATTAAATATGAAAGCTTGGTCTTAGCTTAGGCTTACTCTCAACTCGCTCTTATAACTTAACCCATTTTTATTAATCTACATTCTACACGTGGTTCACTATCTCTCTTCTATACTGTATATCTGCCTTCCTCCACATCTTACAGGCAAATCACCCACCTCTCAGATTCTTCCTCTGATTTCCTCTCTTTCCCCAGAAGTCTCGCCTATCCTCTCTTGTCTAGTTATTGGCCATTTAGCTCTTTATTAAATGAATCAGAAGGTGCCTTAGGCAGATGAAATAAAACAGATCCATCTTTACAGTGTACAAAAAGATTATCCCACCAGGCAGTGGTGGCACACACCTTTAATCCCAGCACTTGGGAGGCAGAGAGAAGTGAATCTCTGTGAGTTCAAGACTAGCCTGGTCGACAGAGTGAGTTCCAGGACAGGCTCCAAAGCTACAGAGAAACCCTATCTTGAAAAACAAACAAACACGAAAATCCCAGAAAACAAAAACAACTATCCTACAACATTTCCCCCTTTTTGTCTAAATAAAAGGGAAAGGTTTTTTTTTATGATTATTCACATTTTATTTATTTATTGTGTGTGTATGTATGTATGCACACACAAGTGCATGTACCATAGTGTGCATGTGGAGGTCAGAAGACAACTGACAAGAGCCAGTTCTCTCCTCCCACTACATGAGTACTGGGTATAGAACTTTGGTCCTCAGATTTGGTAGCAAGCACTTTTATGCACTGAATCATCTCTCTGGTCTGAGAATGTGATCCTTCAGTGATGAGATTTCTGTGCAAGGATGTGACATAGCTTTAACAGTATGTTTATAGTGACTTCCTGATACCTCACCTACTTCCCATTCTCCCCACGGAGTAACAATATAGGAAACATTAAAATTCTCCCACCATCTCCTGTTTCCTGTCCCTTTCTCTGAGGAGTGGCTGGCAAGACCTTAGAGGAGAAAGTGGAAGAGAGAGAGAACAATCTTCCTTTCCCATATCACACCCTTGGGACCTAGTATGTGATCTGAAGGCCGTCTAAAGAGGAAAGATTGTCACCATGTCTTTGGTGCCACCAGGACCTTACCCAGAGTTGGCTAGAAATCCTGCCTCTCTCACAGAGATTGGTTAAAAATATTTTAAGTTTATCTGTATAACACGAACCTGAGATACTTGATAAAACAATCCTTCAGGTCAAAACATTTCTTACATGTTTTCTGTTGTTGTTATCATTATTATTTCAATGCATCCAAATAGGATTTTTCATTTTCAAATGAATGTCCACAGAACTCTACAATAATGAACTGGTACCGGCCAAAAAGAACTGTAATACGGTTGGAAAATGGTTTCCGTCTGTAACTTCCATGGGCAGATGTTCCATTCCCGGTTTTAGAAAAGCTGGGTACATTAAGGAAACATCTTCAAACTTTCCTCCTCAACCAAGTCACTGATTTAAATGAAAAAAGAAAGAAAGAAATTTCCCCCTGCTTGTCAAAAAAGTATACTTCAGATGTCCCAGTTGCTTTAAAGAGAAAGGTTTTAGCTTTATTACAGTAAAACAATATATAATAAGAACAATTATCAGGTAAAATTACACTCACAATGTCTAGTACATTTGTATTGGGCAACTTTGGAGACTATTATCTATCCTATCTTGGTGAGTCTAAACTTTTATACTTAAAGCACTTTTTATCATAACTTGTATTACTAGCCTAAAATATCCTTTTAGAGATATAAAGATTATAAAGATTGAGAAACATTAAAGTTTAAGTTATTTATCTAAGAAAATGTTTTATCTCTTTTGTGGATTTCTTTTTTAAATTTTCTACCAAAGAAAGCAAGAAAACTATAACTATATAGTCTTTAACCCCACCAGAGATCTGAGAAGGATCAAATATTACTTGAGTAAACAGGAAGTGCAGAGCAAACAACTTTCAAAATTATAGAAATGACAAAGACAGCTGACTGCCTGGACATCACCCAAGTTTCCTCTGTAATGTTTTGGCTTACAGGCCTAGAACATCTGACAGACATTTCTGTGAAGCAGGAACTTTAAAGGACTGTCCTACCTTTTCTTGGCAAAGTTTGGCAATCACTTAATTTGTGTTTTGCTTGTCCAATTTGGACTCTATAAAGTCAACAGTTGAGGCAAGGGCAGTTTCTTGCCCAGTGGCTAACTTTGCCACAAATAAAAGCAAACTCCATATGAAGGTTCTTCAATGTCCATTGTCTTCTCTGAAGACAGGAACAGATGTGTCTCACTGTTATGAAAAGCCTTATTATTAAAACATTTAAATGCCATATTCTGTAGATCTCTGAAATGTTTGAAGACCATCTACCTATCTAAAATATATCTGTGTTTAACCTTGAAAACATGCCTAACATGACTGTAAGTTTGATTGTTATAGATGACTAACAACTAGCCTGCATTTCTTAATTATCCTAAACAGTTTGTAATAATGGCTTTCAAGGACTAGAGCTTTATTTCTTTTTTAAATGAGCTGCATTGGGGCTGGAGAGATGGCTCAGTGTTAAGAGCATTGCCTGCTCTTCCAAAGGTCCCAAGTTCAATTCCCAGCAACCACATGGTAGCTCACAACCATCTGTAATGAGGTCTGGTGCCCTCTTCCAGCCTGCGGGCATACACGCAGACAAAACATTGTATACATAATAAATAAATAAATATTTAAATGATCTGTATAGGTACAATAACTTATATAAGAATAGAAACATGTATACAGTATGTTATAACAAAATAACCTTAAATTTGTATCAACATACAAGAATCCATACCAATGTAAAATATTTGAGACTAGTAGTTGCTTCTTACTTTAAAAGTAGATTCAACAATCTACCCTTTTATCCTATTATTCCTATATCTCCCCTCTTTTTTTTTTTTTACTGGATAGGAGAGAAAGGATAGAGAAAGAAAAAGAGTAAAAGAAATCTCTTAATCTAACCTCATTTGCTTAGTTTTCTCCCTGACCATGACCAGTAACGACTTACTGCTAACCTCCCTAAACAATGACAAACATCCATAACCCACCAAATGGCCAAAAATCACCCATCCCACCTCTTGGGAATGTGGGCATCATGTTCTTAGAATTACTTGCTGTTGTCTGGGGGTGACTGCATCTTTAGGGAATACTGAGAAAATTGGGATAATGGCCAAGTCCTGGGAGAGCAATTGTATCATTTGTTGTCCAGTCTCTGTGTGATGGGAAAGGGCATGGTTTAACTGAAGTCCCGGCTAGAGTAGTCTGTGAGGCTAGACCATCTTGGCTTGCCACTTTGAAATTATTCAGAGCAGATTTTTTGAGGAAACAGCAATGGAGACATTCTGAAAGGCTGGATCACTTAAGCTACTTGTCTTTATTGGGGTCTGGTCCTTTTTTTCTAAAAAACACAAAAACTGTTAAAGGTTATGTACATATCTGTATTAACACAAGTATGGAATGTACAGTATGCACAAATCAACTAAACATGATTTTTGTTTTATGTTGGAGCAGGTAAAAGGCATTTGTCAATTTTATAAGTCAGTTTGCATGACTGTAATATAAGTCTTCATCCATGTCATATGAAAGAATGTCATGTAAATAAGTTATGAGAACTCTGTAGCCAATAAGATTTATCATGTCTCATCCAATCCATATAGAGGGATCTTGTAGGTTTCTCCATTCATGTAGCTAAGATTTTCAGGAGGTCTCCCCCAGTCAAATCTGGCATCTATCTATCTATCTATCTATCTATCTATCTATCTATCTATCTATCATCTATCTATCTATCTATCTATCTATCTATCTCTCTATCTATCTATCTATCATCTATCTATGTTTTTTTTTTGAGACAGGATTTCTCTGTAGCTTTGGAGCCTGTCCTGGAACTTGCTCTGTAGATCATGCTGGCCTCAAATTCACAAAAATCCACTTGTCTCTGCCCCCCCCCCGGGCTGGGATTAAAAGTGTGCACCACCACCTGGCTAAATCTGGATTTTATTAATTTTGAAGGAATCCACAGTTTTTCATTTCCTGTGGAAACAAAAGTGTAACCTCTCCCTCAATGCAACACATTTCCTAACTTCCACTCTGAAGTTAAGACATACTTAAAATATATAGACTCGTTTAATTTATCAGTGTTTTTCACAGTCTAATATCTCTCACTAGCTATTTTTTGTTCATTAAAGTTAATAAAGCACTATATCCAAATGTCCTGTGTTATGACATTTTCCATCCTTATACAGCTTATTCTTTTTTATATTGCTTCACTTTTTCTTTAAGACTTTCATTATTTTAAAATTGTTTTTATTACTGTCTACACCCATTTTCTTTTTTTTCTTCAGCTTCTAAACACATTTTTAAGTATACTGTATCTGTTTGGAGATTTTCTCAGTCTGGACCTGGCTTTCTGCACACTGCGGCTCTAGGAAAGTATTGCAGAAATGTTGCCAAGCCCTGTATGTGTCTGCAGACTCCTTCTGCAGTCCTGTACCCTACGTGGTGCCGGTGGTTGCCTTTGCCCCCTGGAATCAGTGAGAGCCAAGCCTTATGTAGTCTCCTGTTGAGTAGCTTGCCAGATGCTCTCTGGGTGCCATGCTGGGTGGCAAATATTACTGATTGACTTTGGACTGCCAGTTCCTGAATAATGACTCAGAGACTTCTTATTAAGTATGAAAGTTTGACCTGAACTTAGGCTTGTTCCCAACTAGTTCTTATAACATAACCCATGTTCTGCCACGTGGCTTGTTGCCTTTCTTCAATACAATGTATGTCCAACTTCCTCCTCTTCTCACTGACAAATCCCCTGCCTCTTAGATTCTTCCCTTGAGTTTCTCTCTCTCTCTCTCTCTCTCTCTCTCTCTCTCTCTCTCTCTCTCTCTCTCTCTCCCTCTCTCTCTCTCTCCTCTCTTTCTCTCCAAAATTCCCACCTATCTTTTCTTGTCTAGTTATTATTGGCTGTTTAGCACTTTAGTAAATGAACCACAAGGTTCCTTAGGCAGATGAGGTAAACAGACTCATCTTCACAGTGTACAAAAAGATTATTCCACAACATCCTTCCTTTCTTTCCTCCCTCTCCACTTTTTCCTCTGTGTGTGTGTGTGTGTGTGAGAGAGAGAGAGAGAGAGAGAGAGAGAGAGAGAGAGAGAGAGAGAGAGAGAGAACTACTTACTTGCAGGAGTCAGTTCTCACCTTCTGTCCTAGTGTGTGAGTGGCAGTGATTGAATTCTGAACATCAGCCTTGGTGGCAAGCGGCAAGCACATTTTCCCTCTGAGCCATTTTGCTGACCCTGTAGTAGATATTTTGAGCACCATTGGACAGTAAGTGCCAGGAGGTTTACTTCATTGTTTTAAGAGTTGGGGAATGCCAGAGACTCATGGGGTCTAGTTTGAGAGAGGTATGGCTACAGGCTACACAAGAACTAGCCTTAGGGATTTTTACACTGGTCAGTAAGGTATCTCTGGCCCTCTACAAGCTTTGATTCAGTCTCTTATTGTTTATTGTGGCAAAAGATGGACTAGTGGGCTCTGTATGCCCTCCTGTCCCTTGGGTAGGAGCTCCTTGTGGCCTTTTCATGCATCTCTTTAGATAGTATATGGGATATGGGGGATACGTTAGGGGCTCAGTGCAGGTGGACAATGCTGTAGTTAGACAGGCTAGACAGAGTCTAATGGAGTCTAGACTGGCCTGAAACTCATTAAGTGGCCAAGGATGACCTTGAACTCCTGATCACCTTCCTCTACCTGAATTCCGGGATTACATAGTAGTGCAGTAGCTACTCTGCTCCATTTATCCATGCTGAGGATCAAACCCAGGGCCTCATGTGTACAAGGCATACTACCTGCCAATGGACTTACGTCCCCACCCAGGATACTGTGTTTTAATCTGGTGGGAAAGCTGCAGAAGTTATTGTAGATTCAAGAAGTTTTAGCAATAGAATGGAAGATAGAAGATTGTCCCATGTGATCTGTGGGGATAGAGACTTGGACAATCTCTTTACAGGAACACAGTGAGCTCCAATTTCACTTTATTTCCTAACTTGTGGCTCAAAATTCAGAGATTCTCCTCTCCTCTCCTCTCCTCTCCTCTTCTCTTTTCTTCTCTCCCTCTGTAAGTTTATTACTTTAATTTATGTGTGTGTCTGTGTGTGAGTGTACATATGTTCACATCAGCGGGAAGGCCAGAGGTTTCAGATCCCCTGGAGCTGGATTAACAGGTGATTGTGAGTCTCCAGTTATGAGTGCTGGGAATCGAACTCAGGTTCTCTGCAAGAGCAGCTGTGCTCTCTACTGACAAGCTGTCTCTCCAGCCGGGAGACCTAGCTTTCAGTGCCCGGTTGGTCTTTCTGGCACTTATTGCACCATATTATCTCACGAGGTAGGGCTGATAGAATACTGTAGTTAAAATAATTTTAACTTGATATATTTTAAATCAACAAATATCTCACTAAAATAAAGCACACATAAAACATACGGCTGTAAACATTTCGCGTATAAACCGAGTGGGGTTAAGTAGTCACACCCGCTGTGCACTATTCCACCCTGCATCTCTGGGAGTTTTCTTACCGTGCACACCCAATTAAACACCCCATAAGACACCAGGTCCCAACCGTTCCCACCCCCTCTCCTGCAGCTTCTCTGGGAACTGTTACTCCACTTCCCCAACACTTTATGACCCTGTCTACAGAGACGCCCCACAGAACTGCGTCTTGCCAAGGGCTGAATGAGTAGAGCTGGGATTTAAGCTCAGTCTCACTTGTGTCTAAAAGACCCTCAGAGAGTGTCTTCCCGCTGAGGAGACCCTTCCCCAAGGAACAGCGAGACCACCGGTGTGGATGCAATCAGCAAGAGGTTTATTCAGATACACGGGTACCCGGGGCGACAAAGTCTCTCGGAAGACTTGCGCGCCGCATGGTTGGGGCAGGGGGTTTTTATAGGGTTGGGGAGCAAAAAGCACGGCTACAGAAGCGAGATGCCTGGTTACGGGGTTCTGATTGGGTGAGTGGGCACAGTCTAGGGACCCAGGGTGCTTTCTGTTCCTGTTCCTCCTGGGACCAGATGTTCGACCACAGATATCCTGTTTTGGTGGGCTTGCCTGCTTTAGAATTGACCTTTTTCAGCCCTTCTGCTACTATGAGGTACTGGCCTTGCAAGTGGCGTTACAAATGCTAGCAGTTTGGGTGATGAACTCGGGGTGAGGGTCTTTCAGTGTCCAGGTTTTACAAAACCTATGTTTCAACCACAGCTTTATCACACAGTACAAGTTGCTCCTTTCCAGATACACTCAGAGGCCCTTTGCATACCATCATGTTGGGAGTCTTCTATGGCTAGCTTTTATTTTGACTTTTTGTGGTTCTGGGGTCAGAACCCCGGGTCTTACATGTTCTAGACAGGCACTCTTCCAGTGATCTTTAGAGTATTTTTAGAATACTTTCTTCACTCCCCAAAGACATGATAACTATTATCAGTTAGCTTCACTCTCCTCCGAACTCAGCCTCTGGCAACCAGCGACCTAGTTTCTGTTCCAAGCTTGTCTGTTCTGGATTTCTGTGCACACGAAGGCTCATATTGCACATGGTGACTTCATTCACTCAGTGTGTTTTTAAGGTTCATCTACATGGTAGCAGGTGTTGAGCATTCACTGCTTTTGATTTCGGAATAGTGTTCATTGCATGGAGATGACATTTCTACCTTCAGGCTATTGAAATCATGCTGACATTAATGCGTGTGCATGCATTTCTCTGTGGAGATTTGTTCACACTTCCTTGCATGCTAAACTAATCTTGCATTACGGGGCTGGACCCCACATTGCTATGGTGTATAATCCCTTTTATATGTGTTTTGGGGTTTCCTTTGCTGTGATAAAACACCATGACCAAAAGCATCGTGGGGAGGAAAGGGTTATCTGGCTTATACCCCGGCTCATGGTACATGGAGGTAAGCTGGAGCAGGAACTCAAGGCAGGGAATGAAGCAGAGGACAGAGGAGAGCTGCTTCCTGGCTGGTTTCCTACGGCTTGCTCAGTCTGCTATCTTTATAACCTAGGACCACCTGTCTAAGGGTAGCAGCATCTGCAATGGGGTGGGCCCACATCAACCACTAACTAGGAAAATGCCCCCAGAGGCTTACCTACAGTCAGATTCTATAGAGGCATTTTCTCAATTGATGTTCACTCCCCTCAGATGATTCTAGCTTAGTTCAAGTTGACAAAAATAAAACAAAACAAACAACAACAATAAGAAACTACACAACATAGTTGATGCCTTTGCTTTAAAACCAGTGCCACCTGGGAAATTCTTGCACATTGCCAAGTTCAGCTGGCAGCATGAGCCGCCTTGGGTCCCGATGGACCACAGCTTCCTTATGCTGACCCTGAATAAGTACTCCCCAGAGATTCTCAGTGATAATGATCTCTCTTGATTTCCACTAACTTCTCATCTCTAGCTAACAAGCATTGACTTTTCTAGCATATCAAAAGTTTCACATTGGCAGTCCTGGTCTCTTGTTAATCACCGCTAATTCTTTAGCTTCAGGAGAGCTTCAAATTCGTAAGTTGAAACATTACTCAAATGGCTGTTAGAGTCCTTACTTCTGAAACAAGCCAGGCCTCCACGTCTGAGGCACAGCTCTCAAAGTTTTTATTGTCTGTTGTGATCCAGCTGCCCTCACTCCCCCTGATTGACAGCAGAACTTCCTTGTGGTCTGTAATTGACAAGGATGTTTGTGTTCTTTCTGGCCGGTGGGTCTCCACAGAAGGAGTAGAGGTATAAAAGGTTGCTGGGCAAAATAAAGGTTGCTGTTCTTCCACCTGAAAAGAAGCCTTTGTGTCTCAATCCTGGCACCCCAGCCAGTCTCCGCTATCCAGGCTGTGTTGGCCGCAGCAAGTGGAGGATCCACCGAGATCTGGAAAGTGGGGATACGTGAACGGGGTCTCTCAAGCCACCGGCTAAATCGAGGAGCGTATTGGGGAAGGTAAAGTGTTCTAATTTTTCATCCCCAGAGATAACTCTGAGGGACATCCTCCAAAAGATAAGCAAGTATAGAGAGGCAGGAGGGTGAATTCAAAGGCCTCAAAAAGTAACTAAAACTCTTAAAGCAACAAGACACGGAAGTAACAAGGAAGACAGCCAAAGATTTGTACAGGAGGGGGGTTAAATGTTCCAGACTGGGAACAAGCTAAGTCAGATTAAAAAGAGTATGTATGTCTTCATCCCCAGAGATGCTCTGAGGGATGCCCTCTGGAAGTTTGGCCAGTAGGGAAGAAATAAAAAGGAGGCAGGAATGTTGTAATAAGAGCGGCAAGGGCTGCGTCCCCGGCACCCGGCCGCCTGCATGGCTTACTTATGCCCCGAAATAATTACACGGAAACTGTATTCTTTTAATCACTGCCTGGCCCATTAGCTCCAGCCTCTTATTGGCTAGCTCTTACATATTGATCTAACCCATTTCTAATATTCTATGTAGTACCACGAGCTGGCTTACCAGGAAAGATCTTAACCTGCGTCTGTCTGGAGTGGGAGAATCATGGCGACTCCTCACTCGGCTTCTTTCTCCCAGCATTCTGTCTGTTTACTCCACCCACCTAAGGGCTGGCCTATAAATGGGCCAAGGCAGTTTCTTTATTAAATGAAAATAACTCCTCCCTCATTTCCCCTTTTTTTGTTTAAACAAAAAGAAAGGCTTTAACTTTAACATAGTAAAATTACATATAACAAAATGGTTATCAAGTAAAAATTACAGTTACAATATTTATATCTATTATATCTCTTACCATAACTAAGGAAAACTATAACTATCTATCCATTCTTCAACTCCATCAAAGACTCCAGAAGGATATAATATTACCTAAGTAAACAAGAAATAAGAAACTTCAAACTCTAGAAATGACAGAGACATTTCGCTGCCTGGACAGTCACCCAAAGTTCTTTTGTACCGTTGGGGCATCCATCTTCCGCCTAGAGGCCCATAGTTTTCAGCAGACATTTCCATGACGCAGGAAAATTCCAAAGACAGTTCAGTCACTTTCTGCTGTGTCCTGCAGAATGTCTCGTAGACTCTTTCATGAGTCAGGAACCCCGAAAGACCATCTCACCTTTAGGCAAGTTCAGTAGTCCTCTCTCTGTAGGTTCTTTGTGTCCAGTTTATGCATCAGTCCATGGAAGAGCAGTTTCTTGCCCAAATGGCTATCAAACTCCATAAGGAGCCTCTTCAATGCCCATCTTCCTCTTGAAGTAGCTGGTGCTGCCAGAAGCAGACGTGTCTCATTGTCATGAAAAGCCCTAAATTATTAAAACATTTAAAATGCCATATTCTGTAGTCTTTGAAAGATATGAAGAATGCCTATCTAACTGAAATATATCTCTATATATCTAGAAAATCTAACTAACATGACTACAAGCTTGACTATTATCGATGATTATCCATTAACAACCTATATACATTACATTTTTTAATGAACTATACAATCACAATACCTTAATCAAGATTAGAAATATGCATATACATATAACAAAATTGACCTTAAAATCCACACCAATGCAAATTATTCATATCTATATCATATCCCCCTTTAAATGTAAAAGAACATTTATAAACCATATTTGGGAACATGGGCGCAGTTTTTCTCTCTAAACTGCTTCCTGCTGAATGGGGGCGTCGTTAATTAGGTCTTTCATGGTATAACCTGTATGCCAGGGTCATCTCAGTTGGCAGTTGAGTGAAGTAATTTTTTGAAGGTATTCACAGCAACCTTTCAGGAGGGCGTGGTCTATCATACCACATTGGGATAGCCGCAATCCACAGAGTCTCATCCTCTGTGAAAACAAAAGAAGACCCTCTCCAAAGCATCATATCCTTAGACCCATATTCTGAAATCATAATACCCTTGTATCCATTCTGGTTTAGCTTGGCAGCCCATATAATGAAATGTCTCTCTGCACTTAGCTCCTTTATAGTCAAAAATTTTAAAGAAAACAGAACAATACAAAGAATCCAGACTCTCTGTGAATTTTCCATTTTTACGTGGCTTATTTTTCTTTATTTCTTTTAATCTATAACTATCTGTACTCTGTCTCTTTAAAGACTTTACCCTTTTTTAAAACATTAACTTTATTCTTTATATATATATTTTTCTCTCTCTCAAGCCTACGTACATTCATCCAACAGTGTCTGAATCAGTTCTATTGCGAATCTGTAATTTTTTTACTATCCAGGAGCACTTTGTTTTGAGCTTTTAAATCTTTAGGGGCTTAAGAATCTAAGCTGTGACACTCCTAGGTCAAAAACAGGTACTGCCTGCTTGCCCCGCCCAGTCCAACATGGTGGAGCTGCTCGTGCCTCTGATCCTTGCACATTGCACCAGTAGCGTGGTGGAGCTGCTTGTGCCTCTGAGCCGCAGCACAAAATGACTTCCTTTTAGGCACACAGTGAGTCTAGTTGCCATCAAACAAATCGTAGCACTTTACTCCAAATGCTCCATTCAAAAGCTCTGTCTCCGGCAAGAGCCAGACAGAGATTGCAATGGCGGCACAGCCCAGAAAGCTGGCATTTTAAAACAGCCATTTTTTTCCTATTGCTGAGTCAGGACAATTTCTTTGCCTCAAGCAACCCACAAACAGCAAAAAGCTGTCTCAAATTCTCTCTCTGTCCTTTTTAAGCCCTCTCAGGTTTTACGTGGAGTTCATTAGCACGTTGGGTGCCACTCTGTTGTAATACGAGCGGCAAGGGCTGCGTCCCCGGCACCCGGCTGCCCGCATGGCTTACTTATGCCCCGAAATAATTACACGGAAACTGTATTCTTTTAATCACTGCCTGGCCCATTAGCTCCAGCCTCTTATTGGCTAGCTCTTACATATTGATCTAACCCATTTCTAATATTCTATGTAGTACCACGAGCTGGCTTACCAGGAAAGATCTTAACCTGCGTCTGTCTGGAGTGGGAGAATCATGGCGACTCCTCACTCGGCTTCTTTCTCCCAGCATTCTGTCTGTTTACTCCACCCACCTAAGGGCTGGCCTATAAATGGGCCAAGGCAGTTTCTTTATTAAATGAAAATAACTCCTCCCTCACAGGAAGGTGAATTGAGGGCCTCAAAAGATAGGATGTATAGAGATATATGTTATTGTGTTGATTGTGTTATCTTTTGTGTTCTGAACTGGAGAAAGACATTTGATTATGGAAACTGCTAAGAAAGCTTTTTTGACTTTTAAAATATGGGTCCAAGAATTTGATGCTTTAGAAAAGAGGTTCTAGGGGGCTGGAGAGATGGCTCAGTGGTTAAGAGCATTGCCTGCTCTTCCAAAGGTTCTGAGTTCAATTCCCAGAAACCACATGGTGGCTCACAACCATCTGTAATGAGGTCTGGTGCCCTCTTCTGGCCTGCAGACATACACACAGACAGAATATTGTATACATAATAAATAAATAAATAAACATTTAAAAAAAAGAAAAGAGGTTCTGATTTTGTCTCTCTAGAGGATGAGAACCTGTGGATTCATTGCAAATTCATGCGGTTTGAATTACTGAGACTCCCTGAAATGTTGATGTAAAATATCCCCCAAGAATGCAGCGCCCCCGCTCAGCAGGAAGTAGCCAGACAGGTTGACAACGCCCTAATTCCCTAAAAGATTCTTAAAGTGGGGCCCTTTCAATGGTTCTGGAGCAGGAGCAGCAAGCCTGCTTCCCTGAGTTCTGCTCCACTCCATGCAACAGTTTGGACCCAGAGAGAGTGTGTCTGGGGCCAGAAGGCAGCTGGAGCAGAGCTTTGCTAGGCATGTTGCCCTGACCCAGTGGGTGCTCGGCCTGGGGGACACCATGGTGGTGTCAGGAGTATCAGCAAACCATAGAAGATTGGCAGAAGTTCACAGACTGTGCAGATGGCTGAGACTGTCAACCAGCAGGCTGAAAGAGTCAGCAATGCTTTGGACATTCAAAATGATCTTAGTGGACATATTCATTTGGACATATTGTCCTTGAACCATCAAGTGGCTCTGGTTCAGGAGCAAGTGGACTATCTTTGGACTTTTCAACAATTAATCATGTTATATGTGTTACTTGTGGCACTGTATTGCATGCTTCTGCTACTGTTATGGAACTCAACCGTCATATGAGAGGGTTTGGAATACTGCTTTTGTTAATTTTACCACCCAGTTAGTGCATGCTAGATGATTGCAGTGCTGGTCTGGCTCCTTGGCACTGTCAGTCTGGGGATACTTGGTTTAAGGCTATATGTCTGGGTAGCCATGGACGGGCAATACTTTGGGGGCAGGATGCTACCTAAGACAGGAAATATTAGAGAGCTATTCCCCATGACCGGCAAGGTATTATAAAATAAAATGGGGGGAGTTGTTGTGATCCAGCTGCCCTCACTCCCGCTGATTGGCAGCGGAACTTCCTTGTGGCCTGTAATTGACAAGGATGTTTGTGTTCTTTCTGGCCGGTGGGTCTCCACAGAAGGAGTAGAGGTATAAAAGGTTGCTGGGCAAAATAAAGGCTGCTGTTCTTCCACCTGAAAAGAGGCCTCCGTGTCTCAATCCCGGCACCTCCCGCCAGTCTCGGCTATCCAGGCTGTGCTGGCCGCAGCAATTGTCTAAGCTCCCAAGGAACATTGCACTGAGTTCTGAGCACTCAATGGCTTTTCTAGCCTAGCGTTCAAATGCCACCACAAATCTCCCCGAGGTCTGTTGTGTCACATCAACACCCCACTTTTGGTACCAATTTGTGACTTAGTTAGGGTTCCTATTGCTATGATAAAACACCTTAAGGAGGAAAGGGGTTATTTGGCTTATATCCCAGGTCACAGTGCATTGAGAGAAGCCAACGCAGGAACCTGGAGGCAGAAACTGAAGCAGAGGCCAAGGAAGAACACTGCTGACAGGCTTGCTCCCCATGGCTTGCTTAGCCTACTTTCTTATACAGCTTAGGACCACATGCTTAGGGTCACCCCACCCATAGTGAGCTCAGCCTCCCACATCAATCACCACTTAAGAAAATGCAGCACAGGCTTGGCTACTGGTCAGTCTAAGGGAGGCATTTTATCAGTAGTGATTCCCGCTTCTTAGATAGCTGTCTCAGTCTGACAAGAGTCAAACCAGGAAACTTGGGTCTCTATTTGGCCAATGCTATTTAATCCTCTCCCATTGCATCGCTCCGGTTCCTTTTCTTCCTTAGCGTGAAATCTCAGCAGTGGTGCTGAACCACCCCTGACTTTCACTGTGGTGGCTGAAGGCGTGTTCTAATCTGGACGCTAAGCATCATCTGACTTGACTCCTCAGAGACCCACAGAGCTGGTTGAGATCAACGACAATGGCCGCTCACAGCGTGATGCTATTGCTCGGGTACCAGAGTGCCTCTGATGAGCCATTGATGGAGGAAGGTCATTGGTTAATTAATAAAGAAACTGCTTGGCCCTGATAGGTTAGAACATAGGTGAGTGGAGTAAACAGGACAGAATGCTGGGAGGAAGAGGAAGTGAGGTAAGATGCCTCAGACAGAAGCCATGCCGCTCCTCTCCAGGGCAGATGTGATGAAGCTCCAACCCAGGATGGACGTAGGCTAGAATCTTCCCAGTAAACACACCTTGGGGTGCTACACACATTAATAGAAATGGGTAATCAAGATGTAAGAATTAGCCAGTAAGAAGCTAGAGCTAATGGGCCAGGCAGTGTTTAAATGAATACAATTTGTGTGTTGTTATTTCGGGGCATAAGCTAGCCAGGCGGCTGGGAGCTGGGCTGTGGGAAGAGGCCCGCAGCTCCTTCAACAAGCCATCTTCACATGTTTTGTAGTTTAGCCGCAGCTTCTGACTTTTGGTTCAGAAAACACGGCAGTTATTTTCCGCTGTCACCATGCCATGCAGATTTCAAGCCCAAGTCACAGCAGGCTCTGCTTGTGGTGCCTGGCTGGAAGAAGCCACTCTCCGTATTGGCTACTTTTCTGTTGCTGTGATTGAACACTATGACCAAAACAAACGTAAGGATGAATGTATCACCTGCGCTATGGGACAGTTAGCGATTCGGGCAAGGGGCTGGAGATTAAAGGACACAAGAGTGGTATGTCATTCGTGAAGAGAGAATGCAGAGTGCCGTTTATTCAATTGTAGAGAAAGCCTAACTGCTGCACAGTGATCCATCTCCCAGGCAGGTGGGAAATTACCAGACTCAAAATGGAGCAATCAGCTCCCCTGTAGCTAACCATCAGGGTGGGCAGAGCGAGCACAAGAACAAACAAGTTGTTTTGCCAGAAACTGCAACATGATGTTTTTCCAGAAACTGCAAGCTATCCTCGGTATGAACCCTGGGAGGAGGGGTGGACCTGTGGGCCCTACAGGTTCTCCTTTTTTATAAATTACATGACTAAGTCTATCTTGGGTGGCATGGATGTCAGGCAACACCCCTTACTGGTCATGGGAAAGCATCCAGATCAAAACACATTGCTGTTTTTGGTTGGGGCAGCCCCCCAAAGACCTTTCCTGTCATTGGCTCACTAGTCACCCTTCACCATGTTCAGCCAGATTTGCTCTGCAGTATCCTCTGGGGCAACAGCTAAGAGTGCCCAGAGCTACTCAAGATGATACCATGTGTTACCACTGCTAAGGCTATGGTAACACATGGTATCATCTTGAGTGGCTCTGGGGCAACAGCTAAGAGGACTTGCCGGGTGGCGAAATTGACCTGAGCTTGCCTCTGGCTCTGGCACAGTGCCGCAAAAACATGAAGATGATAAAGACTCCAGCACACATAAGCACTTACACTGAAGGAGGCTGTGCCAGCCCAGTCCTTAATGAGTCTCTGCCTGCCAGTTGGAGCCCCTTAAATAAAGTCTCAGCTCTGGTGGGAGGAACCCTGGTATTATTAGCTAGAATAATCTCATGAGCCAATTTGTGCATAAGATTAAGAAATTATTCACTCCAGGGTCCGTGAATAGCAGCATTAAGCATTTTCACTGTATCCATTAAGCTCATAGCCTTAGCAGTGGTAACACATGGTATCATCTTGAGTGGCCAAAGCAATTACAACCTGCCCCGATAAAGTGTCCACTGTGCTAACAGTAGCAACTGACCCACTAATGGTCACTCTAGCAGCCATAGCCTGTCGCGGCCTCCCTCGTCCAGCAAGGATGACGCGACCACCGGAGCTCTTCTCACTGCAGTTTTATTCCAGGACTTTATTCACAATTGTAAAATCTCTCTCTCTCTCTCTCTCTCTCTCTCTCTCTCTCTCTCTCTCTCTCTCTCTGGGCAAACCTCTCCCAGCCCTTAAGTAGGCCTGGGCTACCAATCCTGGATTGCCAGGTGGGCACTGCTCATAGGTCCACGCATATGCAAGCAGCTGACAATCATTGTGTGATAATAGCATAAGTCAGGCTTTAGCCATAGGAGTTGATTATCACAGAGAGCACTCGCTTTCGGGATCGCGGAGGGCGGGAGCCAGCACCATCAGGTGCGACTCCACGCAGCTCTCTACATTGCCATCAGGTGTGGCTTCACGCAGCTCGCTACAGTTCCCCCTTTTTGTTTTGTAAAGCTACAGGCTAGAGGTCTGATCTCTGTTAAAAATGGAACATGTGCTAGTGTCTGTCCAGGTGTCATCCACCCAGAGAACACTAGACCTGTCCGGTGTCTTTTTACAGAGGTGGGAGTTAGACACCAACCCACATGCAATCAGACTTGCTCTTCTTGAGGTTGATGTATGCTTACCTCAAGTGCAGTGTGCAAGCCTTGCATCCTGTGCTCACTTCTATCTCTTTTAAGATAGATAGCCAAACTTGGGGAGACTGTCCTGCTTCAATGGCCATGAAGGCCTGAATGATCATAACTGCATTGCGATGCTGTGAAACCCTTATGTGACAGACGCACCACAGGCATACCAGGGAGGCAAGCACCATTAAGCCTGCTAGGGCTCCTACTCCCGCCCACTCCTTCAGATGATCCATGGAGTGATCCAGGAGGATAGTCCTTCTGCCAGGCTGGTATCCATGCGTGTGGAATCTGCAGTCGCAATCGTCATCCGCAGCTTTTCCAGTTGTTTTCGAATTCACCAGACCAATTACCTAAAAGATATCTAGACAATTCTTTAGACAGATTAGCTGCATGGGTTAATCTTTCATACTGAATGCTGGTCACACACAGCCCTGGATGGATAGAAATGTCTGACAGACTAGGGTATGGACTTGCCTCTCTTAACATACCCCAGCTGCCATACCCCTGTGGCACATTTATTCTTGTCAGCTGAGTGCATGGAAGACACCTTCTCCCTCGTGCACCTCTTTGACTTCCCTAGCAGCTCAGCTGATCCTGCTTCTGCTAAGTGACCATATGCTGCATTCTCATGAGTTGTCTGATCTTACACAGGATTTAAAGATGAATGCCCATGACAACAGGTGTTGAGATTGCCAGCAGTAGGGTTCCTAATCACCATTAGACCCAACCTCCCATTTGGGCTATGGTATTCTACCAACCCTTTGGCTAAAACAGTACCCACAGGTACCTGCTCTTACAATAGGGCAGTCTCTTGATTTAAATTCGCTCTGTTGCAGACTCTTCAGCGGTGTGCAGAGCCTGAAACTGCCATTGCCTTTCCTTGCCCTGCAGCTACGCTGTGTTCTCGGGCAGCCCTGTGGGGTCTGTGCTCCAGCTTGTCTCAGCTCCAGCACTTGTTGCATACTTCTGGCACTGCTGTGGCATCCACCAGGCTAGGCACCGACTGCTGAGGCAATGTGCCTTCCACCACAGCCACCTACCTAGCAAAGCTCTGCTCCAGCTACCTTTCTGCCCCAGCTGCATTCATTCTGGGTCCAGACTGGTGCATGGAGTGGAGCAGAACTCAGGAAAGCAGGCTTGCTGCTCTGAAGGGACCCCACTTAAATTATCTTATAGGGAATTTGGACGTTGTCAGTCTCTCTGGCTACTTCCTGCTGAGCGGGGACGTTGCATTCTTACTGCTGTTTTCAGCCTTGCTTGGACGCAGGTCACGGCAGCGACTGGGGAGAGGCGGAGACTCTACCTCCCCACCGAGCTGGAAGGTGGAGGCGTGGCAGCGCAGAACAGCCCTGGTTGTGCTGTGCTTCTATGCCCTGAGGCACACGCTGGGAGTGGCCTAGCGTTCTGGCCTTGTTGTTCCTCAAGGCAGGTCCTGGGTGTTTGGAGCTTCGCAGACCCTCAGCGCTGCTTGGCCTTGGAGCCGCAGCTGCTCACTCTCCACTGCAAACTCAGGAGGTCTCGGTAATTCAAACCACACGAATCTAACTCCCTTCCTTAGCGTACCTTGTTCAGCGGCAAAATTCAGATCTCTACCAAGCTTGTCCCAGGATGACACATCAAGATTGCCAGAGACGGCAAACCAAGGAGCAATTGTGTCACATTCAGTCAAAAACTTTTCCAATGCGCTCCTTAACAGCTCGTTAAGAGCCAGAAAAATCAGGTGTGATGTTGAAGCGCCCATTCTAAAATCCCATTCTTTCTTTTATTTTCATTTTAAACCGTCCACTTTGGTCGTGGCTCTCACTTTGATCCGTCTGCTATAGTCGCAGCCCTATTACCCCCACTCTCCCTTCTACCGGTGAGAGTGGAAAACCCGCTTTTTTCGCGGATCCCCAGTCTTTACCTGAGGATTATCCGGTGCACCCCCTGACTGCAGCAAGTTCTGGGCTCCACGGAGAGAGGTTTGGAGGTTCCCCGTTCACGGCACCACTTGTCCCTGTACGGGCCACCAACTGTCGCGGCCCCCCTCGTCCAGCAAGGATGACGCGACCACCGGAGCTCTTCTCACTGCAGTTTTATTCCAGGACTTTATTCACAATTGTAAAATCTCTCTCGCTCTCTGGGCAAACCTCTCCCAGCCCTTATGTAGGCCTAGGCTACCAATTCTGGATTGCCAGGTGGGCACTGCTCATAGGTCCATGCATATGCAAGCAGCTGACAATCATTGCGTGATAATAGCATAAGTCAGGCTTTAGCCATAGGAGTTGATTATCACAGAGAGCACTCGCTTTCGGGATCGCGGAGGGCGGGAGCCAGCACCATCAGGTGCGACTCCACGCAGCTCTCTACATTGCCATCAGGTGTGGCTTCACGCAGCTCGCTACAATAGCCGCTGTGACAGCCACAGCAACGGCCACCACTATGGCTGCTGTAATGCCAGAATCTCTTCTTGCTCGATGCAGGATGAGTTGATCATCATGGGATGTCTTGACAGGTAGAGGAACAATCCCTGGCACTCAGACCACCCCAGCCAGCTGCTCAGAACCCCAGCCACTCCTCAGCTGACGAACCTGCTCAGAACAGTTTAAAACTGCAGACATATCAGCAGGAAGGAAAGGGGCGGTGGCACAAACTCTTGCCCGGAAAGGAAAAATTTTATTTTTTCCATTTTGCTGAATCCTCAGAGTGCAAAATCAAGGCCCCCAAAGGCACCAACCTCCAAAGGTAGGCGACACAGCTTGTTGCATGGCGTTACAGTAACGAAAAGGCCTGCTGTCCATGGGCTGGTTTTTGTCAGGTGGCTTGGGACCGCCACCATAGATCTGTCTGGGACGAATGAAGAGTCCAGGGTGAGACGGCAATGCACTCAGTCCAGTATGGAAAGGCTCCAGTCATAGCTCAAAGGCCCAGGCCGGCAGCGACTGACTGGAGCCGGGCGAATCCAGCTAACAGAAGTATTGGTATTGATGGGCACTCATACATTCTTGAGACCTACCACTGAGGCCCTTAGGGGCAAAATCAGCAACGGAAGCATTGCTGAGTGCAAGGCAACCACTTGCTGCAATGGAACCGAAATAGCTCTTGAGGTTGACTCCAGTTAAATTCCAAATCCCCGCGATATTGTTTTGGGTGATATCCAAAGGCACAGTGGGTTTGCTTGTGCTAAAGGGCCACACAGGGCTATCCTATCCTACCGGCATCAGAAATGGAGGATTCTTTACAGTGCCCATCTGGTTCACTGGGCGTAAGGCTAAGTTCCACAAAGGAATCCATTAAAGCCACAGTGAAGGGGGCATGAATCCCATAGGCCATACCTGCTTCTTTTAGTTGCTTAATGTCCTTAAAGACCAAAGGATTATGCTGCCTGATGCGCTGTTCTTGCGGAATAACCTCCATGACAGGATAAATTTGCCTCTCCCTGCTTAGATTATTTAGTCTACCTTGGAGTTTTCAGATTTCTGTCTCTAAGTCAATAGGAGCAGAGGCAGCAGCAAAGGAATGGACTCTGCCGCAGGGGTCTCATGGAGATATCTCTGTGTACTTCCTTTCTTCTTCCAATGTCTTTTTAAACAGTACAATCTCATTTTCTAAAGTCTCTTCTTCCTCCTCTATATCCCTTTTAGAACTTTTAACTTCCTCATCTTCAACGTTCTTAATAGACTTCACGGATTCTTCATCCTGAATCTCATCAAAGGTTTTGGCCAAATTCTCTAATTGTTCTTTCACTTTTACATTATCGCTGAGAAGCGTGTCTTTGACTAAATGCCATAGCAAAAATGTTGCTATGGAGAATTCTTCTGGCTCTTGCTCTTTTAAAGCTTTTTGAAGGTCAGCTTTTACCTGCTCCCAATCAGGAATATTAAAGCCGCTACTTGTGGAACCAGGGACTAAACTCTAAAACTGTCTAATGAACTCTCGTGGTGTCTTAGTTTTAATAGCAGTGCCTTGCTTCCTTAAAAGAGCTATCAATTTGTCATTCAATACCTGAACTGAATTACTAGCAGCACCTATCTTCAATTCACCCTCACCATCAATATCTTATCTGCTGGCCAGCACCCAAGGGTGATCTCTCAGGAGTCCCTACCTCCCGATCTCGCTGGGGCCTCCACCTGTAACACCTGAGTCTGGCAAGGGGCTGGAGATTAAAGAACACAAGAGACATGGGTCATTGGTGAAGAGAGAATGCAAAATGCCATTTATTCAAGCTTAGAGAAATCCTTATATACCTAACTGCTGCACAGTGGAAGTCCCCCAGGCAGGTAGGAAATTACCAGGCTCAAGATGAAGCAATCATCTCCCCTGTAGCTAACCACCAGGGTGGGCAGAGCGAGCACAGGAACAAATAAGATGTTTTGCCAGAAACTGCAAGCTATTCTCAATATGAATCCTAAGAAGAGGGGTAGACCTGTGGGTCCCACAGATGAAAAAGTTTGCTTTGGTTTATGGTTCTGGAGGGATGGAGTCTATCATAAAAGTGAAGGCAGGGTTAGGCACGGTGGTAGGAGCTAGGATGCTGTCGGGGCACATTTTCACATATTCATCCACATACAGGGTACAGGAAGTGGGAGAGAGAGGAAGAGAGGGGGAGAGAGAGACAGAGGAAGAGAGAGGGGGGAGGGAAGGAGGGAGAGAGGGAGAGAGAGAGAGAGAGAGAGAGAGAGAGAGAGAGAGAGAGAGAGAGAGATTAGGAAGGGGAACAGGTTGTTTATCTTTAAGGTTCACCTCCAGTAACATATTTCCTCTGTCAAGGCTCCACAATTCAAAGGTCCCATACTCTCCCCAGACACCACCAACAATAGGAACCAAACATTCAAACACACAAGCCTGTAGGGACATTTCTCATTCAAACCACTACACTCCCTCACATCAGACTCTCAGTTTTCCTCCACGGTTATGCTCCTTTTTCTTTCTTTTAGTGTGTGTGTGTGTGTGTGTGTGTGTGTGTGTGTGTGTGTGTATGTGTTTGCTTTTTTAAAAGCACTAAATATAATTCACAAGGGAAGAGTGTGAAACCCAAATGATAAAATTATAATAACTACAGCTGATTGACCCATTAATGCCTCCAATTAGAACACACAGTTCCAAATACACATGCAATAAAAGAAGCATTTACCAGAAAATCATCTTGGAGCAAATTAATAGGTATAATCAGAAGAAAAGGAGCTTTGTGTCTGGAGTTAAACTGACTGAGCAAGCACCGTGACATCAGGACTCTGCCTTAGGCACTGTCATTATGTATTAGTGTTGCACACTAGATAATGGGAGGAGAGTTAAAGTCTAGAGTCCTCCTCATGGGCTTCAAGTCCCTAATTCTGGCAACTTCTGATTCTTCTTGAGTGTTCATGATGCTGCTTCAGCAGTAGAATGACCTATTTTCCTTTAGATAATTTGAGAATAGTTTCATATCTAGCATAAAATAATATTTTAAGTGGGTTTCTTCCCACAATGGCCTGAGCTCACTCCACTCCGTGCTGCCACTGGGAGCTGCACTCTGAAGCCGTTCCCTTCTCTGCTAACCGAGCTTTCCTCCCTGGAAGAGGTGGTGAGATGGGTGTCTACAAAACGCTTGTCTAAGAACTGTCATGGGGGCGGGGGAGGCGCTTCCAAAGTCAGTTGCTTCCTTTCCCTCCTTCAGTTGATGTGGGATTCCCCTCTGTGTGCTGTGAATATGTTTTATTGCCATTGATTAATAAAGAATCTGCTTTGGCCTATGGCAGGACAGGATAGAGCTAGCTGGGAAAACTAAACTGAATGCAGGGAGAAAGAAGGTGGAGTCAGGGAGATGCCATGTAGCTGCTGAAGGAGAAAGATGCCACAGCCTTGTGGTGATACACAGATAAATAGAAATGGGCTAATTGAAGATGTAAGAGGTAACTAGGAATACACTAAGCTGTTGGCTATGCAGTGTTGAAATTAATAAAGTTATTGTGTGATTATTTGGGTCTGGGTGGCCAGGAACCAAAGTGCTGTCTCCGCTTGCATTCAGTTGAGGCAAGAATGTGCTCTGCAGCTGCAGGCCCAGAAGAGAATCAACATAGAGTAGACTATGAGCTACCGCCATGACACCAGGCAACAGCATCTTGTAGAGACTTTGCTACCAGAAGGCCTGACATTTAGTTACGGCTCCATTACTCAGAAGCCATGTGGCTTAATGCAGGTTGTCGAACCTCTCAGAACCTCAATTTCTTCATTTGAACCAAAATGTGAAATGAGTCTTTCAGAGGGAGGCCTCGCTTGCTGCTCCTCTGACTCCTTCACACACAAGGGTCCTATTTCTTCTCGTGTGCTCCTGCAGAGACACCTGTTCCCTGGGTTTAGGTGGTGGCCATGAGCTCCCAGACTGTGTACAATTGATTATTTTTAAAAATCTATTTATTTATTTATTTTGAGACAGAATGGCCCTGAGACCCTGGTCCTCCCTTTCTCTACCATCCGAGCCCTGGGATCCTGGGATTACAGGTATGTGTCTGCACATCTGGATCATAATCCATTCTGTTTCTTAAAAAGATTTTTTTTTAAATTTTTACTAATATGAAAATTTGCCTGCATGCATGTAAGAGCACCACATGCATGCCTAGTGCCCTCTGAGGTCAGAAGAGGGTGTCAGAATTCCTGGAACTGGAGTTACAGAGAGCTGTGAGCCACTCTGCAGGTGCTGAGAACGGGACCCGGGTTCTCTGCAAGAGCAGCCAGTGGGTTGCTATGGGAGGGACGCACCTCTCTTGGTGACAGAAGGAGGAAGAGGACTCATGCCTCAGTAGCCAGATTAGCTGAATCACCCCTGACAACCATGGTGACCTATGTCACAGTCGGATCTCTCTTACTTCCTTACTCCCCATTCTTTATACGTAATGTAATATGGGTTAGTCAGAGCTCCACTGAGCTTGGGCTCTGCACAGCTCATGACCTTGGTAAATGACTTTATCTCTGAGTCTTCATGACCACAAGCCTTAGCTTCATGAGGTTGTGGGGAGCTTGGGTATCTGTTAACATGGGCTGGATGCTTTCTGTGTCTTCTGAGCTTCTTCATGGGTGTGTTACACAGAAGCTTCGTGATTGATGCTGTCACTATCATCTGGAGACGAGGAAACGGAGCCTTCACAGTACTCTTTTCCGAGGCCACATAGCTATCACGTGACAAAGAGCCACACTCAGTCTTTCTGCCCCAGAGGAAAACTCGGGGGGCGTGATGAGATGACGCAGAAAGCTCAGGCTCTCGACTTGTGAGGATGGTGGGGCTGGTACTTCCTCAACTGTGAGGGGGGACCAAATGCTTTGAGACTGGAGGCCAGAGCCCCTGTCTCAGTTTCACCCACGCTCCATGAACTGTCTCCCCTAGTGATTATCCTACAGCCTTGGGAAGTTATCAAGGGATAAAGTCACCCTGTGGCCTTCCCTAGAGTTCTCATGAAGGGCATACCCAGATAGCTCCTTAAGGGCTGGATAAAAGAAGTAATCTAGAACAGCAAAATAATTAACTATGTACTCAGACCCTCTGCACATTGGTGACTGTGAGTCCGGGCTGGGCGAGAGGGGAGCTGTTCAATGCTAGTGTAGGCTTTCCCAACACTGACTGGGAAAGGGTTGGGTCTAATGAGTCGTAACAAAGGGGCTTTGAAATTTCTGAGATGAAAGGCGGTGAACTTCTCAAGTTCCCACTGATCCGTGGGCTGCAGTCAGGGATGGAGGTGATGAAGTCATTCAACAGGCTGGTGATGCCATATTCCAGTTTGTATCTTTACTACCTAATGAGATGTCCCCGTGTGGAATGGGTGCTCTCAACTCTGGTTTCCAGTGACAGAGGCGTGGGTCTGATGTGGTTTCCCTTCTTGCCTCTGGTCTTCCTTATTATACAGTCACTGCTTCTGTTTATAAAGTGCCCTGTATGCTTCTATGGGAGTGGTGTGGGCACAGGGGTGGGGGATGGAGGGCAGTGGGACTCTCTTCTTTTTCCCCTTGCACAAGCCAATCAGAGTACATGAAAACCAATGCACGGGCAATCACAACACTGCATCCTCCCTATGTGCATGTGTGTGTGTATGTGTTCATATCGCGTGCCTCTGTGTGTTGGAGAGTTTGCAGTCAGAGCAACAGCAAAATCCCCAACTCAAGAGTAAGCATAACTTCTGCAACATTGAGAGTCTCCATGAAGGGCCTGCGAAGGTGAGCTAGGCATTTGGACCAAAGCTTCAGTCTCAGGACAGCAGGTCTGGGGACTGGCAGTGCACCCTGGAAGGAAGGCCTTAGAGGCTTCTGCATGCATCTGAGAAGCCATGGCACTTGCTCACCTAAGTAAATGCCCTAGCTTAGCTGAATCTACATATATGAATATGCATAAGTATATATTAATAAGTAAATATATTTCCATGATATTTTATTGGCAAAAGGATGTCATCTTGATAGATCTTTGTCTATCATCCACGGCATTTCATATTTTCTTGGTGGACATTGGTCAGAGTCCCTTCAGCCTCAGTTTGCCCTTAGGGCTGCAGGCAATTAGATTTTATCTGTGCTCCATCACAGCAAGTGGATGAGCTGGTTGGGTGTAGCAAGAAGGGCTCTACAGGTGACCTGCTTCTACAGTTTGAGGATGGTGTGACGTAGTTGTTGCATGTCAAAGAAGGGCCACCAACCACTTTGATAAGCTAATTCATATAGGGGCTAATTAGGGTAGGGTGGACATTCAGAATCTTGAATGAGAAGCTTTGGGAATGAGTACTGCCTGGCATAACCTCACATGGGGATGCACATGAACTCAACTCGCAGAACACTGCATGCTTTGCTTTGCTTTACTTTTATATGCATGAGCGTTTTGCCCGCATGTATGTATGTGCATACATACATACACACATGCATGCCAGGTACCTGAAGACATCAGAAGAGGGCATCCAATCCCTGGAACTGGATTTATGGATGGCTGTGAGCCACCAAGTGGGTACTGAGAATCAAGTCTTCCTCTGCAAGAGCACAAGTGCTCTAAACTGTAGAACCTTGTCTCCGATCACTGTTGTCGTGGATGGATTAATCCTCCACATCCCTGCTCCCCCCTCACACCGCCTGCTTTAAGGATCAACACGGCAGTGGGTGCAAGTGATGAGAAGTGGTACAGAGGAGACTTGAATAGCGCTGGGAGGATTGGAGGTGTAGTCACAAGTCAGGGAATGTCTGTATTTTCAATAAGTTTCTCTGGGCATGAAATGCTTCCTGCTGCTCTACTCTGAGGAATTTCCAGCTTAGCCATCCTCACACCACAGCTAAGACTCCAGGGCATGAGTGGTGGGTGGTGGATAGCAGGCACTCGGTCGGTTGCTTGAGTGGAGATTATGGGGTGTCTAATGCAATGTGATAACGAGATACTTCCTGGGTCTCATGAGGGGACATTTTAGTTACTGGCCTTACAATCGTGCCTATAACTATAGTAATTCAGACAAAAAACAAGTACAGGAGGCTCCAGGTTCTCTGGATAGAATTTGTAGAAAGTACTTCATGATATGTTACTGACTGAAAATTCAGGATTATTTCTAGTAGTGTTATTGTGATGTGTGTCTGTGTGTGCTCATGTGTATGTAGGAGCATGGGCACATGTATATCAAAACTAAATGACAAGTGTCTGTCTTTCTCAATTGCTTTCCCCTCTAGTTTCTGACATAGCATCATCTCTCATGGAACCTGGAGCTCACTGGTCCAGCTAGCTGGCTAGCGAGTAGTCCCCGGGATCCTGCCTCTGCGTCCATCCCCCAGCACTAGGGCTGTAGAACTTCACAGCTACTATGAGTGGTGGCACATGCTGTTGGTCCCAACACTCAGGAGGCAGAAACAAGAGGACCGCTGTGAGTAGGGCCAGCCTTGCTGGCTTTTACACAGGTCCTAGGGATCTGCAGTCAGGTTCTCATGTTTGCACAATGAACATTTCACCTGTTGAGCCATGTCTTCAGACCTGGTTTCTAATTTCAAAGCAACAGATCCTATCAACTGTTAAACGACTGCCTACCAGCTTCAAATGAGCCTTCTTGTACTTGACACTGGGGTACAGGAGTCACGTTTCCCTTTGTCAGTTTCTCCCTGGTAGGCTTTGCCAGTAGGGGGCACCAAAGGAAGGCTGGAAAAGGGAGAGGGCCGTAGACCTTCCTGTGCGGTCAAGAATCGTTTGTCTTGGTAGCCACAGATGGGAGCAAGGGTGGGCGGTGAATGGATGGGGGCCATTTCAAAACATTTGCAAAACTGGCTTCATAGCTACATTTTTTTTAATATTTATTTATTTATTATGTATACAATATTCTGTCTGTGTGTATGCCTTCAGGCCAGGAGAGGCCACCAGACCCCATTACAGGTGGTTGTGACCCACCATGTGGTTGTTGGAAATTGAACTCAGAACCTTTAGAAGAGCAGACAATGCTCTTAACCTCTGAGCCATCTCTCCATCCCTAGCTACATTTATTTTTTTGTCTAATCTGGTCAGTTGTTTCAGTGGCCAGTGCCTCTTCCTTTGAGTGACCCTCCTCAGAGACTCCTTGTCCCTGGGAGGTCCCTCAGTTTGTTGTAAATTTGACCCCTTCTGCGCGTGCATGTTCCCAGTGCAGTGGGAGGCTCTGCAGCCTGTGCTTGTTGCCCGTGTGTTGCTCTGACTTACAGGTTCCCTCTTGCCTTTCAGGTCTGTCCAGCTCAGCTAACCATTATTTCTGCTAATTCCTCTATAAAAACAATGCTGTGAACCATGGTTCGATCATGCGCCAATTAATATATGAGCAACACAGATTGGACTTGATGGTTTTTTGCTTTTTTTTTTTATTTTCTATTTTTTGTGGGGGTGGGGCTAGGGTAGGAGGATGGACGAGGGAGGAATGGGATAGAATGTCATGGGGTGCATTGTACAAAATTCTGAAATGGTAAATAAAAGAATTATGTTGGAGGGAAAAACAACGGTGTGGGGGCTTCTGGGTTCTTGCTCAGTATGTAAGAAACAAATAGGTTGCCATTCCATCCTAGCAAGTGAAAACCAGAAACACTGAAAGATCAAAAGCTGCTCTTAGAACCCAGGGGAAATGAGGTTGCAGAGAAAACCTTACGTTCCAATCTGAGAGAGGGCCATGCTTCCCAGGGAAGCGTGTGCCATCAGAAAGGGTGCCAGCAGCACGTAAGGGCCGAGTGGAAACAGTTCGGCTCATTGCCCCGTTTGAAGACATCTCGCTGCTCGTGGGACAGGTAACTTTATCTGGAAGTAGACGCTAACTTTAAGGCCATCACTGAGAAAAATAAAGACATACAACTGATCTGCTTAGAAAGGATAGCAAATAGAATAAGTAGAACTAGAACCACAGGAGTTGAAGAAAGGAAGGAAGAAGAATACAGATCCAGAACAGTGAATGGAAAAGAGAGTCCACTGTGGTGGCTTGTGCCTGTAGCCCCAGGTCTTGGGAGGCTAGGGCTGGATTGTCACAATTTCAAAGACAGCTTATAGCAGGAGTTCTGGGCAGCCTAGGTTGCAAAGTGAAACTGTCTAAAACATAGCCTCACAAAAACATAAAGAAAGAAGTGTGTGTGTGTGTGTGTGTGTGTGTAGGGTGGGATGTGTGTGCTCTTACATAGTACTGGTGTGTGTGTGTGTGTGTGTGTGTAGGGTGGGATGTGTGTGCTCTTGCACAGTACTGTTTTTTTTTTGTGTGTGTAGGGTGGGATGTGTGTGCTCTTGCATAGTACTGTCATCAAATCCACGTGTAGGCATGGGTTCTAGCACTGAGCTGCCTCCCTGCACCGCTTCTGTCTCTCAACCTCCAACTGTAGTGGCATTTCAATTGTATTTTAATGAACAAAGCTTGCCTGGGATAAGGAATGTAAAACAGCCACACTGCCAGCCTTACAGACCAGGCTGCAATAACACACACCTTTGATCCCAGTCGTCACACTAGTTGTCATAGAAACCAGGCAATGCATGCCTTTAATCTCAATGGTGCACACCTTTAATCCCAGAACTAGGGAGGATTATAAAACGGGAGGAGACAGCTCTCAGACACAATCTCTTTCTGAGATTCCTGAAGGCAGGATCGCCATTTTGTACTGAGGTCGAGGTAAGAGCCAGTAGCTGGCTGTTTTGCTTTTCTGGTCTTCAAGTTGAACCCCAGTTTCTCTCTCTGAGTCTTTATTAATCATGCTTCCTCTAATTCTCCTCCACAGCTGTCTGCATTAACATTTAAATATCTGTTAAATACTGCCTCCTCCTAAAAGCCCTTGTGGATACATACAACTGATCTGTAATGGAGGAGGGTCATCTTTCTATCTGTTGCTTTCATTGGTTAATTAATAAAGAAAACTGCTTGGCCTTTGATAGGACAGAAAATTAGGTAGGCAGAGTAAACAGAACAGAATGCTGGGAGAAAGAAGCCGAGTCAGGCAGTCGCCATGATTCTCCCACTCCAGACAGACGCAGGTTAAGGTCTTTCCTGGTAAGCCAGCTCATGGTGCTACACAGAATATTAGAAATGGGTTAGAACAATATGTAAGAGCTAGCAAATAAGAGGCTAGAGCTAATGGGCCAAGCAGTGTTTAAAAGAATACAGTTTCTGTGTAATTATTTCGGGGCATAAGCTAGCCAGGCGGCTGGGAGCCAGGTGAAATGCAGCCCGCTGCTTCTATTACTACAGATCTGCTTAGAAAGGACAGCAAATAGAATCTGGGTACTCACTGTCTCCAGGGAGTACTGACTGGGAGATTTGAGAATCAGATCTGAAGGGTTATTTGGCCACAGTGTGGGGGCAAGTTTGGGGGTGCAGCAGTCACAGGAACCCAGTTAGTACAGCTTAGGTTCACTGCTTTAATGTTAATGAAATAAAACATTCTGAAAGTTTAAACAAAAACAATAATTGAAACTTGACATTTCCATACACATTCTTTCTGTCATTGTGCTTCAAGTCATGCACCCCAAGCCCTCTCTCCTTCTGGAGGTCTCTGTCAATGCCGTGCCACTAAGGTCCCCTGGCAGTGGCCCTCCCAGCCCATGCTGAACCCACTCACTGGATGGGCTTCTCTCCATGACACTTTGAGCATCAATGATTGCCTGTCTATCACCCTCTTCTTACTAACACAAAACCTGCACTGAAGTGGGGCCTATTGATCACTGCTCTGGGCCCACGTCTAGAATATTCTCAGCACTCTGAAAGAACTCAGTGTATATTCCAAAGTGATTAGATTAATACACTCCTAACCTCATGTCTAGCTGCACTCTCGAGGTCCCATGCCGCATTCTCAGAGGCTCTGCACTTCTTCACCCTTAGCTTCACGTTTTGCTGTTTGGTCGTAAAATCCCAGCATGCCTCAGATTGGGTGGAACTTCCTTTGATTTTGAGAGTCGTCTCTGTCGTCGAATGTCTCAGACTCCTGGATCGTGTCCTTTCCTTCTGCACTCATAACTCCTCTTTTATTTCTATGTTCTCTTCTGTTGTGTAGATGTTCCTCTTATGAACCATCTTAATCGTCAAAGTATCTGAACAGAGCAAGTTCGTCTTCATATGGAGGCAAAATCCTCACTGAGATCAAGAGTGGGGCCAGGCATTGGTTCTGCTTTGCTACGTGTGGTGGTCGCCACATCTCAAGTTGGCAGCTAGAAGGCATCTGCTGCTGTCCTTGTCACCAGCCCTTCTGAGCACCTCTCAGAGGCCCTGCAACCTTGCTCCTTCCCCATGACCTGCACTCTCCCTGTCTGGAGTGGCCTCTCATCTCTCTCCTCTGGAGCTTCCCTTACTGCTCCCCTTGGTACCCAGTGTCTCTCATTTTGCTCTCTACTTATATTATCATGTCATCAGGGTGATGAGCACTGAGCAGATTCCATGGGTAGAATCCTTTGATGGGAGACGGAAGGCATCATGGTGGCTATGCCTTGAGCAGCCATTTTGACCTTGCTTCCTCCTTAGTAGAATAGTGGTGAGATTTGCCCTTGGACCACGTGATGAGACTGTTTTAAGGTTAGACATGATCTGTAGGAAAAGAACTTTAGAAATGATTCAAAGAAACGAGGAGCTCAGACTTCTCATTATGGGATTTTCGTGTGTTAGGCTTCAAGGGCAGTGTGACCCAGGCTAAAAGCTCATATAAATCTCTGGTGAGGGGTGGTGACAGGTGACAGAGCACATTGTAACTACAATTGCAAAACAAAACTCCGCTCAGCATTGGCTTTGCTTCCTTTGGGGAACTTCCATGTTTGAGCCATGGTGATCAAAGAGAGGGAGGGACAAGGAAGGAAGCTGGTTGATTTTTACAGAGCAGTGTATTAACTTTGCATAATCATATTTCCTGGTCCTCTGTGTGTTTGGAATATGCAGTGACTTGTTCCTTCAATTTCATCACTAAGCATTCTAAGTCCCAAGTCCAAGTCTCTGGCCTCCATCTTTGGTGGCCCTGTCCCTATGCCCACCAAGCCTTGTCTCCTCCACGGAAGAGTGTCAAGACAGCCCGCCAAAATCTTGACCACTCCCCAGTCTATTTAAACTGCTTTTCTGGAAAGTTCCCCCAAGTGGTCTCTTTCCTCTCCCCTGGTGGTGGTCTGGTGGTAGCGTTTGCAGCTTCCTGGTTTCCCCTCGGGGCCACCCTAGAGTGCAGGAATCCCATTAAACCTGAATATATTTTTTTTTTAATTTGGCTTGTTGTGATTTGGCTTGATTGGGATTTTTGTGTTGGCAGAGAGCTCGCATTAGGAAAATTTCTAACATCTTGGAGGTCCCACCAGGTAGGGTGGCCTTATGGCCACGTGTCGAAAGCCCCCTAGTCCACAATCTGAGCTCTCCACGTCACACTAAAACCGGCTCCTGGGCTACAGTGGCTGTGTCTTGGTGAGTACCTTTCTGTTTCCATGCTATAGGGTTTGGGGGGGAACCATTTGTACTTACTTTTGTCGATTATCGGACTCTTGTGGAAGCCGCGGGCCCACGCCAAGAATTTGATCTCAGCTCAGCGGCTAGACCGGCAAGACCCGGTCTAGCTGAGATGGACTGTGTTTGCTTTTGGGATGCCTAGCATTCAATTTCCATGACCCCGTTAGGCCTAAGAGCTATTTTGGTAGACACACTGTAATACTTAGGTGATGCGGTTGGGCATAGACTTTAAATTGGGCACTTGCAGTTCAAAGCCAGATCCGCTGTTGCCCCTGGGATGCCTCTTACAAAATCTTTATAAACTGGGTTCTTCTAATACAATCTGTCCTGAATGGCTAATTTCCCTATGCACTAAGATATGGCCTCAATACAGTCTTGACAATGGGACGCGTTGACCACCAGAAGGAAGCCTTGAGCTTACCGTCCGCCAGGACCTAGAAAAATTTTCTCACCATAAGGACAAATGGGCTGAGCTTACATATGTCCATGGTTTTTGGGCTCTGTACTCTTGCCCTTCCCTTAGTAGCCAGTGTCTCATGGTACTGGTCTTGGTAGTTAAGGCCGCAACACCTCCAAATTCCCAGTCATTTGGGAATTGAGACACTGACAATTCCAGCTGGACCATGCAGCCAGAGGCACTGGCCCCTCCTCCACTCCCTCAAGCCCAAACTACCCAACCCCTTCCCGTGGAGCAACATTCTCCACATTTCTTCCTGTCTACCCTCTACCCCCTCCCTTCCCAATCTGGAAGTTCAAGGTCAATTTCCACCTTACCCACCTTCCTCCTCCCTTCCCCCTCCTACCTCATCTCCCCACCCTTGGACCCCCCTCTGTGCATTGAGCTAGTCCCTCCCAATCCTCTCCAGACTCCTCCCATACCAGATCCCACCATAGCTCTGCCCTTCTCTGCCCTCTCCGGGAGGTGGTGGGAGTCAATAGCATTATGAAAATTCATGTTCCCTTTCCTCTCCCAGATCTCTCTCAGATAGAAAAGCAGCTAGGTTCCTTTTCTACTAATCCTTCTGCTTAAAGTTAATAAAGGTCGAAGAGGGTCCCCAAACCCCTATACAGAAATTGGTGAAAATGGCCTTTAAAGTTTTTAATACCCGAGAATAAACAGCTGAGTCTTCCCAACAGACAAGGCTACAATAATCTACAGGCCCAGGCTTTGGCAGCTGCTCTAAGGTCACAGGAAGGGGGACAAAGGAAGCCAACATAAGATTCTACCCTGATAGAGCCCAGCCTAAGTCAACCTCACAGGCAAGCTATTTCAAGTGTGGCCTAAATGATCATGTGTCACGATATTGTACTATGCCTCCTTTGAGGTTATGCCCTATCTGCCAGCAGCGTGTACACTGGAAATCACAATGCCCCCGTGAAGGCTTGTCCTCTATGCCACACCATGGAGGCTCAGCCTCACCAACATTGGCAACTGAAACTGTGCCAGCCTTTGAACTTCTCAGCCTTGCAGAGGATTGATGCTGCCCAGACTTGGTATATCTTGCAACTCTATCTGAGCCTAGGGTAAAGCTGCAGGTAGCAGGTATGTCCATTACTTTTATTTTGGACATGGGAGCTACCTATTCTGTTCTAACATCTCACTCAGGCCTTACATTCCCCTCACCAATTTCAGTTATGGGGGTAGACAGGACCCGTTCCTTCCCACTTAAAACTTTGCCACTGCCCTGCATTCTTGCAGGACAATTTTTCTCTCATTCTTTCTTAGTAATACCTGCTTGCCCAGCACCTTTACTGGGTCGAGATATCCTTATATGCTTCCCTAAAGCTTTGTTCCACTTCTTGGAGCCCCTTTTTGACCCCACCCATCTCTGAGATTCTATTTCACAGGTTCACTCCTCCTGCCAGATGTGTGCCCAGGCCAACCCACAAGGGACTCTCCACATATGTCAGTCTCTACACCAGCTTTGTGGACACCAACCGGGTGAAGATTGGCAGGTTGATTTCATTCATATGCCTACTCATAAAAAACTCCATTATCTCTAACACTTGTAGACACTTTTACAGACTGGATAGAAGCGTTTCTGGCCTCCAGGGAAACAGCAGATGTGGTGGCTCAGGTACTCCTGGACGGCATCATTCCTCTGTTTGGTGTCCCATGAGCCATCCAGATGGACAATGGACCAGCCTTCACTTCCGGGGTCATGGAGCTTGTGTCAGAAGCTCTTAACATCTCCTGAAAATTCCACACCCCCTACCATCCACAATCCTCGGGAAAGGTGGAGAGGGCCAATGGACTCATCAAACGACAACTAACCAAGCTCTCCATTGAACTCAGGTTATATTAGCCCTCCCTTCTCCCATTGCCCTGACTCACCTCAGGGCCACCCTACGTTCCCCTGTGGGCCCGAGCCCTTTTGAGCTGCTTTATGGTAGGCCCTTTCTCCTTAATCACCACTTCCCAGCCCAAACTCCTCCACTGGCAGGGTACCTACCCTACCTCTCCCTTTTAAGGTCCCTTCTCCATTCACATGCTGACAGTTGTCTACCTGTACCCCCATCAGTGGACCCCAATGCCTCTAAACCTGCCCCACTCTCCCCAGGGGACAGAGTACTCCTCAAACAGTTAACTCCTAGCTCTCTTGAACCTCGATGGACAGGACCTCACACGGTCATCCTCACCACACCCTCGGCTGCCAAGCTCCTGGAATACCCATGCTGGTACCATCTCTCCAGGCCCAAGAGAGCACCTACTCAGGACTCTTGGTCTGTCCAGCAGACAGGACCTTCGACCCTCCGGTTTTCCGAGATGCCACAATGAAGGGCCTACCTGATCCTCATCCTGGCACATTCATCTTTGGTGATAACAATATTTTTTTTCCTAGACATCTGTCTTCTCACCTCCTTCAAGGAACAGATGCCTGGTGTCTCCAGGATGACAGTACATGGAATGCCTTTCCAGCCACACCTCTCACTGAGCATGGACCCACCAACACCCAGCTCTCCCCTTCCCTACATTGTCCCATGCCTGCAGAAAGTAGCCAGACTTGAGTCAACGCCCCTTTTTCCTAAGAGATCCCAAATGTTAGTCAGAATATCACCTCAGCTTCTTGTTACTCCTTATACAAACAGTTTGGTATGTAAGCCGTAGTCTCTGGTCTCCATCTTTGGAGGCCCCGTCCCTGTGATTACCAAGTCTTGACCCCATCCTGGAGCAGGGTCAAGACAGCCCACCAAAATCTTGACCACTCCCCAGTCTATTTAAACTGCTTCCCCAGAAAGTTTCCTCTTGGTCTCTTTCCTCTCCCCTGGTGGTGGTCGCATTTGCAGCTTCCAGGTTTCCCCTCAGGGCCACCGAGAGTGCAGGAATCCTATTAAACCTGGATTTTTTTTTTTTAACTTGGCTTGTTGTGATTTGACTTGATTGGGATTTTTGCGTCGGCAGAGAGCTCGCGTTAGGAAAGTTCCTAACAAGCATCTTCTGTGCATTGAAATGGGTACGAATAATATATGCTAGTAGGGCAACCAACATGAAAACCTCAAGAAAACTGCCACACTTAAGGATTACCTAGGACATGGATGGGGCTCCTAGCTCAAACCTGGGGGGTATTGATCTCAGATCATTGTTTTTATTTTTGATTTTTTAAAGATTTCTTTTTTATTTTGTGTATATAAGTGTTTGCACAGCACATGCATGCCTACTGTCTTCAGGGTCAGAAGAAAGCCTTGGATACCCTGGAACTTCTTGTTGAGAAATTTCTTTCTTTTTCTTTTCTTTTCCCTCCCTCCCTCCCTCCCTCCCTCCCTCCCTCCCTCCCTCCCTCCCTCCCTCCCTTTCTTTTTTTTGTTTTTTTTTTTTTTTTGTTTTTTTGTTTTTTGAGGGTTTCTCTGTGTAGCCTTGGCCTGGAACTCGTTCTGTAGACCAGACTGGCCTCAAACTCACAGGGATCCACCTGCCATCTGCCTCTGCTGCTACTAAAGGTGTGTCCCACTACCACCCGACTGAGCTAGGATTTCTTGCCAGGTCTATTCACTTAGACTGGCTGGATGCTAAGCCTCAGGCATTCTCCATCTCCCTGGTGCTGGGATTAGAGCTGGGCCACAGTGGGACCCCAAGTTATCTCTGTCTGTGCTTCCCCATGTTAGGGGTCACAGATGTGGGCCGCCATACCCAGCTCTCACCTTGATGCTGGGAATCTGAACTTGGGTGCTCATGCTTATACAGCCAGAACATCACCTACTGAGCCATCTTTCCAGTGTCATCTCTCAACTTTTCAAAGTCAAACACAATCTCCCAAATTTTCTAAAGCTACTTAGGCTGCTTTGATCTTCCCTGTTCCTGATGGTGCTTCTTATAAAATTATTTCTTGCCCATTTAGTTGGGAGGAGTTATAGCTGGCAGTTTGTCAAGGAGCCTTTGAACCATGAAGTGTCAAGTCACGCAAGAGCATTTGCAGGACCTGGAACTTAGATGGTTTGGTAAAATCATTTTAACATAAATTCATATGTACTATGCACAGTGTAAAGAGACTAGAAAGACTCATGGTAGATTTCCTTCATATTTCCAAGAAAGTGTGTCATATTAGATCCATGCAGGTGTCTACTGATAGTAAAGCAATTGTAAGTATCTGGAATATGTGTTGAGAAAAGAATACTGGTTAGCTCTGCTCTGTGGCTTCCCATGAGAGAGTGAGGAGTAGAAAAAATCTAGAAGACATGGAGTCCCAGATCAGCTAACCACGGCCCTCGCTGCCTCATGTCTGAGTGGGAGAACTCTGAAACCTAGAAGACACGATCCTGGGTGGGCTATCCATAGCCCTTGCTGCCTCATGTCTGGGTGGGAAAGCCTTGAGAGTCTCCTGTCTTACACGCTCTGTTCCAGAGCCGAGAGCATCTCCACCCCTGCTTTCTTGGAGGACTTCTGCTTTGCGCAGTGTGGTAACTCAGTGTGGGAGCAGTGAAGAAAGCCAGCTTTGGGAGTCTCCTGTCTGCTTGTTTCCAGTGATCTTGGCTCTCTGGCAATCAACACTTCAGTGGTGAAACTGTGGATCCCTTTGCGGTTGGCCTCATAATTTAAAATATTGGTGTTGTACCTCCAAAGCCTTTTGCAGAACCCTGCCTGTGTTTACGAGCTGAGTTCCACCCAAGGTCTTCTCACGTCCCCTTCTACCACTTTATTGGCTACAGAGTGGTTTCGCTTTGGTGTCTTTAAGAGTGTGTTTCTTTTACTCACCAAAATAAAAACCAAAAGCAGCAGATTTATATAGAGCACCTTCACCTCTTTTTCAAGTCCAGCACTTTACAAGAGGCCTTCCAAACGGGGAAAACCTTAAAGCTTAATTTCTTCCCTCCCACCCTGGAAGTGGAATTTGGCCCAGAGGATGCCATTCTCATTGGTGGGCTGCCCATCCTAAGGATGCCCCTTCCCTAAGTGGAGGGCTAGTGCAGGCAAGAAAACATCAGGCTCCAGCACAGTGCTGCGTGTATGGCAGGGTTCTGGGTTCTTCTGGTTGGTTCTGTGTAGGTGGGGGAGCTAATTGGATGTAGAGGGAGCAGCTCAGCTGCCAGGGCTAGCCAGCATCTGTAACTTGAATGGGTCACTGGCTTGGTTGAACAAGCCACTTCTTAACAAGGCAGCAGCCATCTTCAGCACAGAAAGAATTGTGTCTGGGGGTCCTGGGCCACTACAGCAGACGGCCATGGGCAGCTGGGAGGCTGGGAACAGCAGGTGTTTGTTCTCTATGGTTCTGGAGGCTGGAAGGCTGACATGGAGATGGTGGCTGGATGCTGGAGGAGCAGAATAAAATCTTTTCTTGGTGTCTGCTGGTGGCCAGCAACCTTTGGCAGTGAGTTGGGCAGCCAATGTCAGTCTCTAATGCTCTTTGCCCTGTCCCATTCTCTCGTGTGTGTGTGTGTTACATGTCACAGAGTGAGTGTGGAAGTCAGAGGACAACTCCCAGGAGTCATTTCTCTGTCCCAGAAGAACTACAGTGTCTAGGCTGCAGCCATCTGGTGGAGAAGGTAGCTTTCAAAGCTTTGCCAGTGACTCTGTCTCTTCACCAAGATGTGCCCTCTGCTTTTTCTAGTTTGAGCAAATGGACCAACTGGGCCTGGATGGCTGTGGGGGCTGTTTGCTGTGCAAAATCCCTGAGTTTACAAATGAAAGTCAGGAGCTTGTGGGTGCCTCTCTGCAAATAACTAAAGCGTCTGTCCACAGCTTTTCAGATGTTTTGGCTGGCGCTATTAGAAAGAATTGTGATATGAAGGTGGACAGTCCCTTCTGATTCCCACAGCTATAGCAAAGCTCCCAGGTGTTTATTTTGATATAGACTGAGGGCTCTATACTCAGGTCCACTCACCATTCCCTCTGGTGGGAGGGTACACCTTGTCACCATGAGTCACGAAGTAGTTTGTGCCCCAGGACCCATTAATACCATAAAAGATGTCCTAGGAGATCAAAGTTATATGGTCAAAGGAGACTCGGGAATCATGCATGGTTCCTCTCTTCCTGAAGATTAGCAGGACACAGTGGTTTATAAAGGTCTGATAAGGGCCAGTGCCATGGCTCAGTGGATAAAGGGGCTTTTGGTCAAGTCTGATGACCTGGGTTTCATTTTCCAGACTCCACATGGAGGGAGAAGATAAATGACTCTTATGTGTTGTCCTCTGACTTCCGAACTTGCTCTGAGGTATGTACACTACACACACACACACACACACACACACAGAGGAGTGGTTCTCATAAATCTTGCAATAGAGAAACATAATCAACTTTACTTCAGTCCAGAGTGTTCCAAATGCATTTGACTACAAACACAATCTTTGTGTTTTTGATAAATGAGCAATATCTGCTATGATCCATGGAAGTAATGTCTTAGCAATAAACCTTGATGGCCACTGGGGAGTGGTCAAGAACTGACACTGGCATCTGGATTAAGTCTAAAAGTTGGGTTTGCTGACCTTTGCAAAGTTAACTGAATCTCTTGAGCCCAAGTTTCCTCATCTGTGAGGTAGCTACTTGCTTTGTAGAGTAATACATGAGACAATACTTGATGTGGGATTTACCTCTGTATGCTGTGATTACCATTAATGAATTAAGAAACTGCTTTGGACCTAAGCAGGGCAGAACTTAGCTCGGCAGGGAAAACTAAACTGAATGTGGGGAGGAAGAAGGTGGAGTCAGAGAGAAGTCATGTAGCCCCACTGGACACAGATGCTGGAACTTTACTCTGTAAACCACAGCCTCATGGTAATACACAGATTACTAGAAATGGGTTAAATTAAGATATAAGAGTTATCTAATAAGAAACTAGAACTAATGGCCAAGCAGTGATTTAAGCAATATAGTTTCTGTGTAGTTATTTCAGGACTGAGCTGCCAGGTGACTGGGAATCAAGTGGTCTCCCTACAACAAATACTGTTGAAATATTTAGCATAGGGCTGGAGATAAAATAACAAATCAACACATTGGAGTATTTCCTTTTTTGCTATAACATAGCTCCACAGTTGCTTGGCATGTCATTCTCAGAGATCATGATTCTAGCAAAAGAAATGAGTTTGCAAAACCTCTATGAGAATCTACCCTAGTGTAGCAAAATTGTGATTTTCTCAAACATCCTAGAGTTCTGGAATAAACTTTCTCCAAATTGAGTCCATCTGTACCTGTGGCACTTATTTGTACTTGTCAATCAGCCATGATTTCGCTTGGTTGCTCACAGCTACTTGATGTCTGGACTGGGTTGGAGCTGCAGACAGGATTTGCATTCAATCACTGACTTTCCTCTGGAAGTGTTTGCTGAGCAGTGGAGACAAAAATGGAGTTCAAGGCCAGCCTGGTTTACAGAGTGAGATTCAGGACACCAAAGGCACAGAGAAATCCTGTCTCAAAAAACCAAAAATTAAAAATAAAAATAAAAGAAACAGTTAAAAAAAAAAAAAGAAAGACCAGGTGGGACAGAAACTTCCTTCTATAAATGGCACCCAAACATTTGGCAAGAATTTCCATATAAAGCCCAAGAAAGCTTAAAGAAAAATAAGTACCTCGGGTCCTGGCCCATCTACAGAAAAAGCAAGATGTGACTGTCTCACTGAAAAAGGTATTTTGAAAATACCTTGACTTCAAAATTGAAGTCAAAAGGTATGTTACTTTGGAGAGGAGGTTTTGCTTTTGTTTCCACAGGAAATGAGAGGCTTTGGATTCATTCCAGGTTAAGAAAAATCAGGTTTGATCAAGGAAGACCACATGAAAAATCTCCATCTGAGAACAGATGGCCCAGATGTCTGAGTCCTACATTCAGAACAGATTCAAGACTGCTGCCTGAGATGATCAAGCCTCACAGGATACTCCAGTCAGGATTTGATCATAATTCTAAATTTTCTTTAGGCCCCCCCATAAGATTATCAGCACCCCCAACCAACAGGAAGTAGCCTGGAAAACTATGCCCACATTCCTAAAAAATGGACTATGGATATTTTACTTTGTTTAAAATGTTGGTTACAAGTTGTTATGGCTAATGGTCAGGAGAATAGCTAAACAAAGGATATTAGATTCAGAGTTCTTGTTATTAAAAAAAGAGGGGAAGTGGTATGGGACAATTGTCTATATTCTGTCAATTATATTTTAAATAAATGCTCATTGGCCAGTAGCCAGGCAGGAAGTATAGACAGGACAACCAGATAGGAAGTAGAAATGGGTCAAGAAGACAGGAGAATTCTGGGAAGAAGGAAGCCCATTCCTCGGGAATCCTGGCCCATCCACAGAAGAAGCAAGATGTGACTGCCTCGCTGGAAAAGGTACTGAGCCATGTGGCTAACATAGATAAGAATAATGGGCTAATATAAGTTATAAGAGTTAATAAGAAGCCTGAGCTAATGGGTCCAATCAGTTTATAACAAAGAAAAGAAAAAAAAGTATTTTAGACAATCAAAAGAACAAAGTCAAACACAGCTTCTTGGTAGCAGCATTGTCTCCGGTGGGCTCTGTTTGTGAGAGGTGAGTAGAGGCATGGTTCCTTTAAAAGAGGCTTCCTAGTTGGGCAATGATGATGCACACCTTTAATCCCAGCAGTCGGAAGACAGAGACAGGCAGATTGTTGTATGTTAGAAGACAGTCTGGTCTACAAAGAGCTAGTTCCAGAACAGGATCTAAAGCTACAGTAAAACTCTGTCTCAAAAACAAAAACAAAAACAAACCCACAAAAGACAAAACAAAACAAACAAACAAAAATCAAAAAAAAAAAGAAAAGAAAAAAGAAAGAGAGAGGCTTCCTGATTCAGTGTTAGCAGCAAAAGCTTCAAAGCTTTTTAAAGAGACCCTACTGCCAAACGTGCTTCTTGGTGGTGGCAAGGACCTAGAAACTCCACTGAATTGTAAAAATTGTGGCTCCCACCGTACCTCCACTATAAAGCTCGACTCTCAGAAAGCCAAGGATTGGGAAGGATCCAGCCACCAAAAGTGCAGCTTTAATCCTAGCTATATCACTTAGCAGATTAAAGAATCATGTAATCAAAAGAAAGAGAGATATACAGTAAACACAGATTCAAACCCAAAATACCCTCTAAATTGTTTACAGTGTATTTAAAAATATATGTAGGCTTGAGAGAGAAAAGAAAAAGGGTAGAGAAAAACCTTAAAAAAAGAGATTAGTTGGGTGTGGTGGCACACATCTTTAATCCCAACACTTGGGAGGCAGAGGCAGATGGATCTCTGTGAGTCCAAGGGCAGCTTGGTCTACAGAATGAATTCCAGGACAGCCAAAGATACACAGAGAAACATCCTGTCTCAAGACACCAAAAATTAAAAATAAAATAAAAGAAATCGAGTTAAAAAAGCATGTAAAGATGGAAAATGCACAGAGAATATAGATACTGTATGTTATTGTGTTATCTTTGAATTGTTTTTCTGCTGAGGAAGGAGCAACAGCTGTTAAAAGACATTTGATCATAAATGCTGCTGGATTAATTCAACATATATATTTTGAAAATGCCTTGACTTCAAAATTTAAGTCAAAAGATATGTTATTTGGAGAAAAGGTTTGCCTTTGTTTCCACAGAAAATGAGAGGCTGTGGATTCATTGTGGGTTAAGAAAAATAAGGTTTGATCAAGAAAGACCCCCTGAAAAATCTCTAATGGGAACAGATAACCCAGATGATCCAATGTTTCAGAGCACCTCTATTGCAGTTTCCTGGGTTCTACATCCAGAACAGCTTCAAGACTGCTGGCTGAGATGATCCAGACTCACAGAATACTCCAGTCAAGACTTTCTCCATAAGGTTATCAGTGTCCCTGATCAGCAGGATGGATTATGGATGTTTGTCTTTGTTTAGAGTTTTGGTTACAAGTTGTTGTGGATAATGGTCAGGAAAAAAGCTAAACAAAGAAGATTAGATTCAGAGTTCTTGTTTTGAAAGGATAATACTCTTGTACTCTGTAAAGATTTGTCACTCATATTGGTTTGATAAAATGCTGATTGGTCAGTAGCCAGGCAGAAAGTATAGGCAGGACAACCAGACTAGGAGAATTCTGGGAATAGGAAAGGCTCAGTCTACACTTGCCACCTAGATGCAGAGGACACAAGATGAAAACGCTGCACTGAGAAAAGATACCAAGCCATATGGGTAGACATAGATAAAAATTATGGGTTAGTTTAAGTTGTAAGAGTTAGTTAATAATAAGCCTGAGCTAATAGACCAAACAGTTTATAATATAAGCCTTTGTGTGTTTCTTTGGGACTGAACGGCTGTGGGACCAGGTGGGACAGAAACTTCTGTCTACAGAGAGCAATAGGCACAGGTCAAAGGACGCTACTTGAACAAAGACAACTAGATGGGCCTTTTGGTCTTACTTTGCAGGATTACCCCTCATTTACCATTGCTGTCTTTACCTTTTCCTCTACCTACACCTGGACCTCCTGAGTCTCTAAGGAGACCACATAAATGTAAAGATTTCTTGGTTTCAGCAGCACCACTTTAAAAAACACCCAGTTGATCTATGGGGGAAGGGTTGAAGGACAAAAGAGGACCTGGGTCCTTGCTGGGGCTGTTGAAGGAGTCAAGACAAAGGGATGGAGATTTAGAATAGGTAATAAGATGCTAAAACACAAAGCTCTCTCCCAGGGAGTAGGCACTGCTGTGTGTCTCATGAAGATGCCTGCTGGCCAAATGACCAAGTAGTGTACCAGCATTGGGTACCGGTGTGTGACCAGCAAAGATGCCTGTGGAAGGTAAGAGGTACATACCCCTGCTAAAAGCATCCAATTTGCTAGAAACCAAAACAGTAGATGTTATGGCAAGCAATCCTGGTGGCTCATAAATGTCATGAGATCTTAGTGTGTTCTGGCTTGTACTTATACGGCATCTTGTACAAGGAGTCCTGGGATGGGAAGATCACAAATCTGAGGCCCGCACGGGCTTCAGAGAGAGAACCCATCTCTTTACAAGTATTTAGTGGTTTGTGCTCTGCCACCGGTATGTGCAGGCTCAGCAAGACCATAAAGAAGGGTCAGCTCAATGCTAGATTGTGGGATAGCTAGAAGCCACGCAGGAGTCTGATATGGGACAGAGGGACTCTAATAGGAAGGATGTTCTCGAGTCAGTATAGATGGCTCTGTATTCCTCCAATGAAGGAATTGTGGACATAAACACACACATGTTAGAGCAAAAATGCAAGCGAGGTAATAGCCTGAGCTTGCTCCAGTGTTGGAAGAGGCCCTCCTCTCCCACACAGTTGACCACTTTTCCAGCCTTCTTTGCGAGAAGGTTTGGATTAAAGCCCGACTGCTGGGGCCCAGGCTTATGCGATAAGTGCTCTCTCCAGGCAAGCTCCACACATTGCTCACGTGTGAGTCTCCTCTCTTTTTCGCTTCTCTATTGTCTAGACATTGTTCTCTGAGGACACCTTGGACCTAACAGGTGTTTTCAGGTCGATTTTCACCCCACCTTTCAAACCAGTTAACTAGGTCCTGAGCCTTGCCAAGGTATGTGGCCAGGCTCTGTGAAGTGCACACAGGTAGATTCTGTAGGTGTTCATAGCTCAGCTCTCTTCCAGGTGACCCCTGAACGTCCATGGGCTTCCCATCTTGCCCTTCATGTCATCTTCCTGTCATTATTCGTGTGGGCACATGTATGCACATGTGTGTGATGGTCAGGGAACACCTGTAGTGCTGATTCTTCAGTAGCCTTTCCTTCTTTCCTTCTTTCCTTCCTTCCTTTCTTCCTTCCTTCCTTCCTTTCTTCCTTCTTTCTTTCCTTCCTTCCTTCCTTCCTTCCTTCCTTCCTTCCTTCCTTCCTTCCTTCCTTCTTTTCCTCCCTCCTTTTGTTCTTCCCTTCTTTCCTCCCTTTTCTCCCTCCCTCCTTCCGTTCTTCCTTTCCCTTCCTTCCTTCCTTCCTTCCTTCCTTCCTTCCTTCCTTCCTTCCTTCCTTTTTCCCTACTTTCTTCCTTCCTGTCATGGTTGTTTTCTGACTGGAGTCCACCAAGTAGCCTAAGTTATTAACCCCAGTGTTATACCTGTCTCTCCCTTCCCAGTACTGGAACCACAGGCACAAGCCATAAGACCTGACATTTTAAACACGAGTTCTAGGAACCCAACTCAGGTCCTGAGCTATCTCCAAAGCGCCTGCCTGCTTTGCATTGCCTCCTGTTGTTTTCTGAGAAGGGGTCTTGCCATGAGTTCATTTTGTCCTTCACACTCACAGTTCCCCTGCCCCAGACTCTTGGGTTCTAGGGGTACAGAGGTATAACTCCCATGACCATTTTTTTAAATTACAATTTATTATTGTATGTGTGTATGTGTGCTACATTCAATCAGTCCTTTGCCTCTGAGAAACCTGACTAATAAACCAATCAAACCTTCTGGATCACCTTCAGAATTAACACTGGAGAAGCAAGATTTCAGACACAGCCATCCTGTTGTTTGGGATTTTAAGCATGTTCACTGTATCGAGGGGTCTGAAGGTCACGTGCCCCACAGAGTTAGATGAGGAGGAGTCCCCCCAGCTTCCTGTGTCCCCTCAGCTTCCTTTGTCCCAGGGCCTTAATGCTGATCTGCAATTCTGCTGTTCTTCCTGACCAGGTGATTCCGTTGCCTCAGCCTTTCTAAAATAGCGTTCATATGTGGCTGTAAATTTTACTTTGAGATTGAGAAATAATGAGGATCTGAGTTCAATCCCTAGAGCGCTTGTTTTTTGGTTTCCCTTTTTCTTTAGGTTGGGTATTGTGTCTACTAATAATCCCAGAACTGGGGAGCAGACACAAGAGAATTCCTGATGGTCAGGGGTCAGGCTGCCTAGCCGAACAGGTAAGCTCCAGACCGGTGAGAGCTTCTGCTTCAAGAAAGATGGATGGTTGCTAAGGAGACACCAGAGGTTGTCTTCTGACCTTCATATGCATACATGCACCCTGCTCCCAACACACACACACACACACACACACACACACACACACACACACACACACACCCCACTTTAATTTGGTTTCCTTTCAATGTTCAGCCGAGAGGAATTTGGAATACTTGTTGCCTTGTTCACCTCTAGTTTCCATGAAGTACCAGGAGCTCAGTGTCGGAGAGACTGCCCTGTAGATGAATCCTACCAGACTCCTGGGTAAGTATGAGGAACGCATTCACGCCAAATGCTACCATTAGGGGGCGCCAGGTCTCATGCAAACTGAGACAGATGGGGACTCACTTGACCAGATGAGCAGGGCACAGATTCTTATTTAATTTAGAACTTATCACAACTGCCGCAAACAGTAACAAGTCATTTCTTGTTCAATAGTCAGCAGTTGTTTTTTGACCTTGAGGGATGATAGCCTGTTCGTCTTGACTTGCTCTAGATGCTCTGTTTTGCTTTCTATCTCCCACCAGCCATACTTGAACTGCTACATTGTCAAGGACGATGACATTCTCGTGTTCTGAAATCCTAGTGGTCTTCCGGCTTTGGCTATGGGATTGGTCTAGGAGCTGAAGAACACTGATTTTCATTGTTGTTGGTTTTTTTAAATTTCATCTTGGACTTTCCATTTTTCTTTTTTCTTCTTGTTTATTTTTTCTCATACAATACATTCAGACCATAGCCCCCTCTTTCCACTCCTCCCAGTTACCTTCCTCCCCTCCCCTCTCCCTCAGATCCACCGTTCCTCCATTTCCATTCAGAAAAGAGCAGGCTGCCAAAGAACATTTAAAAGAATTTAGCAGGGTCTGGTTTTGTTCCATAATCATGTTTTCTTTTTTTTTTTTTGGGGGGGGGGTTTCCTCACAGTCTCAAATTCCCTTTTAATTCTGGCATTTAAATTAATGATGACAACAATAAAGATGACCACGGCGATGATAATAACATAACTCTTGTGTGTGGGCGTGCATGCCTCATGCATGTGTGGACGTCAGAGGACAATTTTATGGAGTTGATTCTCTCCTTCCTCCTCACATGGGTTCCAGGAATGGCACCCGTCTTGCCAGACTGGCACAAGTGCCTTTTCTAGGCAGTCTGGCAGGTTCCGGCATGGTAGGCTGTTTTTCCTTTCCTTTCCTTTCCTTTCCTTTCCTTTCCTTTCCTTTCCTTTCCTTTCCTTTCCTTTCCTTTCCTTTCCTTCTTTTCTTTCTTTCTTTTTTCTTTTTTGACAGCTAAGACTGGACAGGCTTCCTCTAATGCTCTTCTTTCTCTCTGACGCTGCACCAGAAGGTCCAGTCATCCTGAATTTTCTCACCAGTTCAGTATTTCAGAATATATATTTTTCTCATTATCAGTTCCCTCTTATTCTTATTTTCTTCTCCAGTAGCTTGAAAAGTATATATTAAAAATTGATTCTGAGTTTTGAATCTTCAAATATGTTCAACTTTTGTGAGAAATTGCCAGGGTGAAGAATTTACAATTGTAGACCCCTCCCCTCCAGATGCTGAAGACTTTGTAGCCCCTGCTCCAGATGCTGAAGGCTTTGTAAACCTCCCTCCAGACACTAGAGGCTTTATAAACCTCCTTCCAGACACTAGAGGCTTTGTAGACCTCCCTCCAGATGTTGAAGACCTTGTAGTCCCTGCTCCAGATGCTGGAGGCTTTGTAGATCTCCCTCCAGATGCTGAAGACTTTGTAACCCCTGTTCCAGATACTGGAGGCTTTGTAGACCTCCCTCCAGATGCTGGAGGCTTTGTAGACCTCCTTCCAGATGCTGGAGGCTTTGTAGCCCCTGTTCCAGATGCTGGAGGCTTTGTAGCCCCTGTTCCAGATGCTGGAGGTTTTGTTGACCTCCCTCTAGACGCTGGAGGCTTTGTAGACTCCTCTCCAGATGTTGGATGATTTGTAAACCTTCCTCCAGATGCTGGAAGATTTATTGCACTGTCTTTTAGCTTCTAGTTTCATTGGTGGGCAGTGACCTACTTTTTCACATTCTGGGCTTGGCTAAGTTCTTACTGTTTTGAAACTTCACATGAATGTACCTTAGTGTGAGTGCTTTGTTGTACAAACTTAGACACTTTCTTTGCTCTCTCCTTCCCTATCTTTCCCCCTTCCTCCAGCAACCATGTAGACATTCTACCATTGAGTTACCTACGTTCTCAGTTCTGGATGAGTCATCTTAATATAGGAATGCTTAGTTTTTAATCTGTGGTAACTTCTTCACTGCTTTTGTTAATAATTTCCTCTTTTTATGTTTCTTAACTCTTTTTTTACTCATTAAAATGAGCAGATTGTGTCCCACCAAAATCTCCTGGTGAAAGCCTCAACCTTAGACCATGAGAACACTTGGGATAAGACCTTTGCAGAGGGCCTAAGTCAAAATCAAGCCACTTGGGTGAGGAGAGAATTCAATTTTATTGCTGTCCATAAGGAAGAGGAAAATTCTACACAAAAAGAGAGACAATACACACACAAAAAATCATGCGTGAGGACACAGAAAGTAGATGGTCATTTGTCAGCCTAGCTCAGAGTTCCCAGGAGAAGCTAAGGCTGCCAACATCTTGATTCTGGAACTTTGCAGTGGTGAGAAAATCAGCTTCTTTCACCAAAGTCCTCACCGTATTATTTTGTTACTGGAGGCCCTAGCAAACAGCACATTGGTTAATCATGCGACATAAGTCATCTCTAACACGGGGAACTTGCTGGTCTCCTGCGCTAGCTAGTTTTATGCTGACTTGACACAAGTAGAGTTATCTGAAAAGAGGAAACCTCAATTGAGAAAATGCCTCCATAAGGTCCAGCTGGAAGGCATTTTCTTAATTAGTGGTTGATGGGGGAGGGTCCAGCCTACTATGGGTGGGGCTATCTTGTGCTGGTGGAGGTAAAAGCCAAATAAACCCTTTTCCCCTCAACTTGCTTTTTTGTCATAGCAATAGTAACCCTGACTAGGACATCCCATAACCAAGAGGTCAGAGTTTGAAGAGCTGGCTGTCACCACTGCTAAATTTAGGGGCCTAAGCAATGTCACGGGGATGTGGTTTCCTTCCAGCTCTTTGCTCTGCAGCCCACTTTTTAGCCTTACAAGATCTAAGGATGTCAGAACACCTAGCAAAGCCACCTCAGGAAAAGGGGGCTCATGATAGCTCACTGTGTGAGAAGGAGTGTGGCCCATCCAGGCTGGGACAGCATGGAGAAGGACACATGGCTGTCACCTGCCGCAGGAAGCGGGTCAGGCTAGAAAAGCTGAAGTTCTACTCCCAAAGTCCCGTTCCTTCCTAAGGCTCCATCTCCTAACAGCACCAATTGCTGTGAACTAAGCAGCTGAACACACGCGCCTACGGTGGGCGTTTCCCACTGAAATCACGGCAGGTTGGTCACATGCTCCAAAGTCTAGACTGAAAGGAAAAGAGCCTCAACTTCATCTATAGCTTAGGAAGAATTAGAAAAAGGCTCTTGGTTTTTTTTTTCTTCCTTTCAATCAGGTTTACACCTAATAACTGAGACAAGAATTCATACTCTGTTGGTCAGTCCACCTGTTGGGTGAATAGGGCCAGCATCAACCTGATTGGAGTGTGAACGGGAGAAGGGCAGTCATCACCTAAGATAATAACAGCAAGGGTTTAGGGTTTGCACATGCAAGGTTAAAATTATGACTTTTATTTTTTAAAATACGTGGTAACAGGAGCATAGAGGGATTTAATTAACATAAACCTAGGGATAAAGATCTAATCAAACCAACATTCACAAGAGTGTACTATCTATCTTAAAGGTCAGTTAAGATAAGGACTAAGTATAATTTTTGTCTACTCTTCAGCGAGTGTGTGGCCAGTGATATCGCTGTGTTCGTGTATGAATCACTAGCTTTCACACAACATGATCTGTGCTCTCTGTCTTTGAATGGCATGGAGGGCTCAGGTGTAATTTATTACTGCTGCTAATGTTTAGTTCACGGTCTTGGTGCTGGGGCTGAGTCTAGGGTCCCTCAAACGCTAAGTATGACCTCTGTTACTGAAGACTCTACTTAACTCAACATCTAAGGCTTCGTGAGGGTGATCCTGGGGGAAAATATAACGCGTGGGATTAACCATTACAAACAACACCACGCTGGCAACACGGTTTCTTTCTGGCACGATCAGTGAATGTGCCCATGGGCCTTTCTTGGCCTGATGCCTCCAAGCTGAGGTTAGAGAGGAGAAAGCAGGGCACTCTCTCATTAGGAAACTCATGAGGCTTGATGAGCTCTGAGTATCCTCTGTAACTCTCCCTAGGACCTCCATTTCTGGGCTTGCTTCCAGGTGCTTTTACTGACTTGCCAGGTGACCTTTGGTTGGTAATTCCTTAGCCCATTGCCTCAGTTTCCCCATTTGAGAACAAGCCCTAGCCAGACGTGTTTTATTTTATTGCTGAGAGATTGTGGTCTATTACTAGAGATAACCTTTTCTCCTTTCCTGAATGTGTTCTCATTACTGACTGATTGCACAAATGTAGTGATATTTTATTTGTATTTTAATAAATAAAATTTGCCTGAACATCACAGAGTAAAACAGTTACACTGGTCAGCCTCACAGATCAGGCAGTGGCAGCACACACCTTTAATCCCAGCACTATAAGACGGGAGGAGACGGCTCCCAGCTCAGTCTGCAGTCACCCAGCCTTGGTAGAGGTGAGACTTCTCTAGTGGCTTGGCTGCTTTGCTTTTCTGATCTTCAGCTTGAACCCCAATATCTGTCTCTGGGTTTTTATTACTCGTATTACACACAGGAACACGGCAATAGCAATAAGTGATATAAATCTAACAATAGTGACTACAGCCTATGGCACTGCGTTCTTTCTACTCATTGAGAGGTTATTTTAATATCCGTGGCAACGCTCAGAGGGATGACCTAAAGTTAACATATAAGGAAAGTGAGGCACAGACAGGTTGGCCTGAGCTGGGTTGATTACGGAACATAGTTCTTTTTATTGTTGTTGCTGTTTGTTTGTTTTGTTTTGGGAGACAGGGTTTCTCTATGTAGCAGCCTTGACTGTTCTGGAACTTGCTCTGTAGACCAGGCTGGCCTTGAACTCCCAGAGATCCACCTGCCTCTACCTTTGCCTCTGCCTCCTGAATGCTAGGATTAAAAGCCTGTGCCATCACCACCTGGCCATGGGTTTTTTTTTTTCTTAAAAATTAGTTCTTTGAGAATATTTTACAGTGTATTTTGATGGTATTCACCCCAACTTTTTTTAAGATCCACCCCACACACATCCAACTTAGTGTACTCATCAAAATCCCAACACAATCCTTCATAGAAATGGAAAAACAATCCTAAACTTGGAAACACAGAAAGCTTAGGATATATAAAGTGATTTTTAATAATAAAAGAACTGCTGGAGGGACCAGCATCCTACATCCCAAGCTGCACCACAGAGCTATAGCAACAAAAACAGCATCGTTGTCAATCAGATGTGCCGATCAACAGGATTGAAGACTTAGACATAATTTTACACACACACACACACACACACACACACACACACACACACACACACACACACATCTATGGACAACTGTAGTGAGAAGAGTGGGCTGCTTCCCACCACCTGGCTAGCTTAGCTCCTGAAATAACCACATGGAAATTGTATTAATTAAATTACTGTATGGCCCATTATATCTACCTCTTCTTGGCTAACTCTCACATCTTGATTCAACCCATTTCTAATAATCTGTGTAGCACCACGAGGTCGTGGCTTACCGGGAGAGATTCTAACCTATGTCCATCTCAGGCCAGAGATTCATGGCATCTTCCACCCTTCCCTTCTTTCCAGCATTCTGTTTTGTCTACTCTGTCCACCTAAGGGCTGCCCTATAAAAAGGCCAAGGCAGTTTCTTTATTCAACCAATGAAAAGCAACACAAATACAGAAGAACCTCCCACACCAGACACCTGATTTTATTTTTATTTTTTAAAATTTTATTTTGAAACAATCTTTTCTCATTTTACATATGAATTCCAGTTCCCACGCCCTCCCCTCTCTCTTCCTCCACCCCCACTCCCCATCAACTCTTGAGAGAGGGTAAGGCTTCCCATGGGGAGTCAACAAAGTCTGACATATCACTTTGAGGCAAGACCAAGGCCCTCCCCCCTATATCTAGGCTGAGCAAGGAATCCCTCCAAAGAGAATGGGCTTCAAAAAACCAGTTCAAGCACTAGGGATAAATCCTGATCCCACTGCCAGTGGCCCCACAGACTGTGACCCAAATTCAGAGGGCCTACTTTTGTCTTATGCAGGTTCCACCATGGACACCTGATTTTTGACAAAGAAGTCAAAAAATTTACAATGTAAGAAAGATGACAATTTCAACAAATAATGCTGGTCAAACTGGTTAGCTGCTTGTAAAAGAAGCCACCACCAGGAGGTGGTAGTGCACGCCTTTAATCCTAGTATGTGGGAGGAAGCGGCAGGCAGGTAACTGTGAGTTTGAGGCCAGCCTAGTCTAGAAAACAAGTTCCAGGACAGCCAGGGCTACACAGAGAAGCCCTGTCTCAAAAAACCGAATGTGTGTGTGTGTGTGTGTGTGTGTGTACCCACATCTATCACCCTGCACAAAACTCTTTTGTTTTAAACCCATCAAGCAGTCTGTATTGTGCATATACCCTTAGATACACAGCCTTGCACTGGCATGCGCTTGACCTTCCAGGGACCACACTGACTCTCCTCTCCCCACTGTCTTAGGCTGTGATAGCTCCATGACTGAGGGTGGGACCTCATGCCCACCTCCACTCTCTATACCAGCATCCTGCCTGGCTTGAGGTGTCACAGCCATGTCTGTTTGCACATTCATCTGCCTCACTGCGTGCAGAGAACACTGTTTGCTTAGAGCTATCACTGCCTCTGGTTCTTACACTCTCTCCTCCCCATCTTCCACAATGATCCCTGAGCCTTGGGAGGAAGTGGTGCTGCACCGATGCGACATTTAGGGCTGAGCATTCTTCAGTCTCGATTTCTCTGCATCTTGACATTCCCATTGTGTTTCATCTGTCAGGAAGCCATTGTCATAATATTATATTAGGCAATGTCTATACCAGAAGGGTTTGTGACTCTATAATATCTATATCTGTGCCATCAAAAACATTTCCTGTTGTACATTATAACAAAATTAAACCCGATGACTGAGCCTACAGACTCTAAAGTTAGTATTGTATTTTTGTGAATATTAGTTTCACCTTAATAATTTTAAAATACATGCACACCAAATAAGACATTAAAATGTCTGATGACAAATCATTCTAAGATGTATCACATCTATTAGCAGTGAATTAGTAAGGACACACAATGTGTGATACTTCTCATGGGTGGACTTCCTGTTTCAGGGGGATATCCATAACAGTGGAGTACTCTTTGTGTTCCAAACTGCTTGACTTCCGGTTGCTCTGTTCCTTCCCAGATCACATGGGTCTCTGGCAAGTCTGTGCAGCCTTACTCTGCATACCCACTCCAGGGCAGGCAAGCCTGAAAGGCGGACTCAGAGTGCTTCAGTCCACATCTGTATACCTATGTGTTGTGTATGGAACCTTCAGCGCCTGTCTCCAGGGGGCCTGACATCAGACCTCCGACACAAACCTCTGGGCTTTGTCTGCGAGGCCTCCTTGCCTCCGAGTGTCCCTCATCTTGCTGAGCAAACAAAACACAGTAAGGCTGATTCTTGTTTGCTCCTTTGACATAGTTCTCTACTGAGCTATGACCACATGGGTTTCCCAATTGGGGTCTTCCTTGATGATGATCTGGCACATTGTTGGGGGTCAGTTCCTGTTTTTTGAACAAATGAATAAAGGTCTGTGTATGTATTAGAGACTGAAAATAATATTTTGGAAGACTTATTTATGAAAGTTTTTTTTTTTTTGAGGTAGGGTCTCTGCTTCAACTCATGTTGTAAGAGTATAATCTTGAACTTCTGGTCCTCCTGCTTCCTGAGTGTTGGATGACCGGCAGTTATCACCATCCCTGGTTTACGTGGTGCTAGGGATCAAACCCAGGGCTTCATGCATGCCAGGCAGGTACTCTACCAACTAAGATAGTCTCCAGTCCTTGGCCTGAGATTTGTAAGAAATCTCTATGTAAAGCCACGTTGGTTCAACTTTTCCATTAAGAATCAATCTGCAAAAACCTCTTGCAGGGAAAAGCAATGAGGTTAGGAGCACAGCGATGGTACCCAGTGAAGGGCTGCTTCTGACCTGGATGGATGTGATTGACTCTCAGGTAGGATGCTGATAGCCTTGTCTGGATAAGTGGCTGTTGTAAAGCCAAGGGGCCCTTGTTATAAAATGCTTGGGTAAATGAAGCCTTTGATGAAGGTGTCTTCTTTCCACAAATGGCGTGACAGATGACAGGCCAGATGTATGGCCTCTCTACATGAGAACCATCTGTAGGAAGAAGTGCTAGTGCGTGAGAATCACGTTCTCTGTCTAGGTGCTTCTTTCATTAGGGTTTATTGCAGTATCGCTTACTTATGAAGCACGGCAGAGGTGCGGCTGGGGGGACACAAAACACGGTAGACTCGGGGTTCTGCAGGAGCCTGCTGTACAGGGCGACCCAGCAGTACGGCAGCACAGCAGACACACCAGAGATCAGGGATTTTATGGGAGATGCTTCTCGGCGAGCTGGTTGGAACAAACACCGCGTAGGAGGTGTAAGCTGGCGACTAGAGAAGAGAAATGGAGAACTTCGAGGGAACAGCCCTAGGAATGAAAGCTCATGGCACTAAAATGGAACTGGCAAAGTATTTGGTTAGCACAAGGGCAGGATGTAGCTAGGAGCCTACAGAGGTGCGGCTCTAGGGAGCCTACAGAGGCGCGGCTCTAGGGAGACGCAGGCTGTGTGCTGCTGGGGAGGGTAGAGAATGGCAACCACGCTGGACAGTTTAGACAGAAATGACAGCTTGCTTGGGAAATGCTGAGTGCAGCCCCCACATGGGAAACTGAGAAGAGACTCGGGCAGCACGGCGATGTGGAATTGCTGGCAGTTAAAGAACACCATGGAGCCTAGCAGCATGTCCCAGAGAATGCAAGACAAAAGTAATTTTGTTGAATTCATATTGAAAAAGAAACTAATTTAAATAATATATTCATGAATAAATCCCAGTTTCATTCAAATATAAATTTATGACAGATAAGCATTGAATCAATATGAAGTCATTAATAAAGTATTTGCAGTTTTCTCTCATACTAAGCCTTTGAATTCCTAAGTTAGTTGTCAAGTTTTCGCTGAAAATACTTGATTTGTGCTTGGTTGTTACATAATTAATAGCTGAAAAGTCTTTTTGCACAGTGAAGTCTTCCATGTTTCACTATTACTGATGAACAGAGAATCACTTATTAAGTTTAATGCAACAATTAAAATGTAAAACTACAAGCCAGGCTGTGGTGGCTCACGGCTTTAATCCCAACACTCAGGAGGCAGAGGCAGGTTGATCTCTGTGATCTGTGAGCAAAAACAAAACAACAACAATAACAAAAAATGAAACTACAGCTTCTCCGTTATTCTAATCATTTAATGAGTATTCAACAGCCTCCTGGGCCAGTGGTAGCCATATTGAATGGCTCAGGTTTAGAAGCTTGTCCTGGGGAGGTAGTTGTGGGGAAAAGAGGATGAATGAGGGAATATTTTATTTGCTTTTGGAGAAAAGAGGAAGACAGGGTCTTACTCTGTAGCCCTAGAATTTACCATGTAGTTCAGTCTGCCTTCAGACTCAAATGATGCAATCTCCTGCCTCATCCTAACTCCTGCTGGTATTGCGGGTTTGAGCCAGTTTATTCAGATTGTGAGTAGAGTAATCTCCAGTCTGAATTATCTTAGATATACTAAAGAACAGAGCAAGAGCATGTTCATTATAGAGAGAGGGAGGGAGAAAGGCTGGAAAAGAGAAAGGGAGGTGTAAATCCCAAGTCCTGGTCTCTGGCCTCCATCTTTGGAGGTCCCATTCCTGTGCCCACCAAGCCTTGACCCCTCCCCGGAGGAGTGTCAAGACAGCCTGCCAAAATCTTGACCACTCCTCCAGTCTATTTAAACTGCTTCCCAGGAAAGGTCCTGCGTGGTCTCTTTCCTCTAGTGGCGATCGAGTTCGGGCTTCCCGCTTTCCCCTGAGAGTGCAGGAATCCCATTAAACCTGGATATTTTTTAATTTGGCTTGTTGTGATTTGGCTTGATTGGGATTTTTTCATTGGTAGAGAGCTTGCGTTAGGAAAATTCCTAACATCTTGGAGGTCCCACTGGGTAGGGCGGCCTTTCCTGTGGCCTAGCACACGTTGGAAGCCCCCTAGTCCACACTCTGAGCTCTCTCTCCACACCACGCTAAAACTGGCTCCTGGGCTACAGTGGCTGCGTCTTGGTGAGTACCTTTTTGTTTTCCATGCTATAGGGTTTGGGGGGAACCATTTGTCGATTATCGGACTCTTTTTTTTTTTTTTTTTTTTTAATTTTTTTGATTATTGGACTCTTGTGGAAGCCACGGGCCCACGCCAAGAATTTGATCTCAGCTCAGCGGCTAGACTGGCAAGACCGGGTCTAGCAGAGATGGACTGTGTTTGCTTTTGGGATGCCTAGCATTCAATTTCCATGACCCCGTTAGGCCTAAGAGCTATTTCGGTAGACACACTGTAATAGACTTAGGTGATGCGGTTGGGCATAGACTTTAAAATGGGCACTTGCAGTTCAAAGCCAGATCCGCTGTTGCCCCTGGGATGCCTCTTACAAAATCTTTATAAACTGGGGCTGTCTGACATATGTTCATGGTTTTTGGATTCTGCGTTCTTTTTTTTAATTGAAAAAATTTCCGCCTCCTCCCCGCCTTCCATTTCCCTTCCCCTCTCCCCACTTCTCTCCCCTTCCCTCTCCAGTCCAAAGAGCAGTCAGGGTTCCCTGCCCTGTGGGAAGTCCAAGGTCCTCCCCCCTCCATCCAGGTCTAGGAAGGTGAGTATCCAAGCAGGCTAGGCTCTGGGCTCTGCGTTCTTGCCCTTCCCTTAGTAGCCAGTGTTTCGTGGCACTGTCTTGGTAGCTAAGGCCGTAAGGCCTCTGTGTCCTGAGTGCTGGGATTAAAGGCGTGCACCACCACTTACCTGGTTGGGAGGCTTTTAATGACTGCTTCCGTTTCCTTTGGGGTCATAAATCTGTTAAAATTGTTTAACAAACCTTGGTTTAATTTTGGTATATGCTGTCTATCAAGAAATTTGTCCGCCGGGCGGTGGTGGCGCACGCCTTTAATCCCAGCACTCGGGAGGCAGAGGCAGGCGGATCTCTGTGAGTTCGAGACCAGCCTGGTCTACAAGAGCTAGTTCCAGGACAGGCTCCAAAACCACAGAGAAACCCTGTCTCGAAAAACCAAAAAAAAAAAAAAAAAAAAAAAAAGAAAAAGAAATTTGTCCGATTCTTTTAGATTTTCCAACTTTGTGGAGAACAGGTTTTGAACTCTGACCTAATTATTCTCAGGATTTCCCCAGTGTCTGCTGTCATGGCCTCCTTTTCGTTTCTGATTTTTTTTTAATGTGGGTATTCTCGTTCTGTCTTTTAGTAAGGTTCGATTAAGATTTTATTGTCTATCTTACTGATTTTCTCAAAGAACCAACTCTTTGTTTCATTGATTCTTTGTATTGTTCTCTTTGTTTCTATTTTGTTGACTTCAGCCCTCAGTTTGATTATTTCCTCCATCGACTCCTCTTGGGTGTGTTTGCTTCTATCTATTCTAGAGTTTTCAGGTGTACTGTTAGATCGCTAGTATGAGACCTCGCCAAATTCTTTATGGAAGCCGTTAGTGCTATGAGCTTTCCTCTGAGCACCACTTTCACTGTGTCCCATAAGTTTAGAGAACCCAACGGTACCACTCTTGGGCATATACTCAAAGGATGCTTAATCGTACCACAAAGACACTTGTTCAACTTGTTCATAGCAACTTTGTTCGAATATCTAGAACCTGAAAACAAGCTAGACATCCCTCAACTGAAGAATGGATAGAGAAAATGTGATATATTTACACAATGAAGTATTATTCAGCTGTCAAAAACAATGGTATCAGAAAATTTGAAGGCAAAAGGATGGAACTAGAAAAAATTATCCTGAGTGAGGTAGCCCAGACCTGGAAAGACAAACATGGTATGTACTCACTCATAAGTGGATATTAACTGTAAAGTAAAGGATAACAATTGTACAATCCACAGACCCAAAGAGGCTAGGTAACAAGGAGGACCCAAAGGGGGTACGCATGGATCTTCTTGGGAAGGGGAAATACAGAAGATCTCCTGGGTGGACTGGGGATGGGTGGGAATGGGAACTTGAGGGATCGAGTTGGGAGGTGGGCAGAGGATGGAGTGCTGAGAGGTAACTGGAAAGGAGGCCTTTATGGGGATCAGTAGAAGCACGATGCAAGGGAAACTGAGCCTACGAGGATGGCCCCAGCTAAGACTCCTGGCAGCAGCCATCCCCTGCGCCTGGGGATGGTCATCCCCTGTACTTGGTTTTGTGACTACCTTGGTTGTCATTGGAGAGTCTTCATCCAGTGACTAATGGAGGCAGATTCAGAAACCCAAGTCCAAACACTGGGCTGTGCTCTGGATGTCCTGATAAGGAGAAGGAGGAGAAATTATAGAAAACCAGGGGAGTGTGGGGGCATGGTAGGAGGTGGTGTTAGGAACATGGAGGAAAAATCTACAGAAATCACTAGCCTGCCTCATGGGAACTCACAGAGTCGGAACCAACAGCCAGGGAGCCTGCATGGGACTGACCCAGACCCTCTGCATGTATGTGACAGTTGTGTAGCTTGGTCTATTTGTGAGAATCCTGGCATTGGGAGCAGGGATGCCCCTGGTGCTTTGACTTGTTTTGGGGAACCTGTTCCTCATGCTGGATTGCCTTGCCAAGCCTGAATACAGAGGGAGGTGCTTGATCTTTGGCAGCCTGACAGGCTATGTTTTGCTGATGCTCAGGGGAAGCCTGCCTCTTTCTGGAGCAAATACAGAAGAGAGGCAGATGGGGGAGGGTGGGAGAGAGTGGGAGAAAGTGAGAGAAGAGGGAAGGGAGACTATGGTCAGAATGTAAAATTAATAATTAATTAATTAATTGAAAAAAAAAAAGCAAGCAGGGCCTGGCTCAGCAGTTACTTCTGCAGACAACTGTGGAACATTTTTTTACACTGTGTGAATATATGTCACTGTGATTGGTTTAATAAAGAAGATGACTGGCCAAGAGCTGTGCAAGATAAAGTTGGGCAGGAGAGCCAACATGAGAATGCTGGGTTGAAGAAGGGCAGAGTCTCAGGTATAGCAACTACAGAGAGAAGCAAGATGGACATGTTGTACTGAGAAAAGGTACCAAGCATTTTGGCAAAGTATAGATAAGAAATATGGTTTAATTTAAATGTAAGAGTTGGCTAGTAATAAGCCTGAGCTATTGACCAAGCATTTGTAATTAATACAAGCATCTGTGTGGTTACTTGGGACTGGTAGCCAGGAAAGAAAAGCCCATCTACAGATAGTCATGGCCACTGGTCTGTGGAGAAGACAGGGGTGAATCCACAACCTTTGGGAAGTTCCCTCTACCCTTCTCAGTGACTACACAGTGTGTCTGGGTGTCTCCCTTCTACCCTTCAAGCCATTCTAATCACCATTAGGATTAATCACATGACCATATTACCTGGATCCTACTGTCATATAACTGGTTTTCAAAGCGAGCTTTTACACTTACTGCTTTTCAAGATTATTTTATTTTGTGTGCATGAGTGCTTTACCTGCACATATGTATATGCATCATGTGTGTATCTGGTGCTGGAAGAGGTCAGAAGAGGGCATCAGAGCCCCTGGAGTTACAAGTGATTGTGAGCTACTGTGTGAATGCTAGGAATGGAATCCAGGTCCTTTGTAAGAGCATCAAGCCCTCTTAATCATTGAGCCATCTATGGTCCCCATTTCTGTATTTGTTTTGAGACAGAGTCTCATTACGCAACCTCAGGAGTTCAAACGTGTGATCCTCCTGTCTCAGCCTGGGCCACAGGCATGGACTAATGAAGAACGGAGATTATTTGAAGTCAGGATATCTTTATAATATATGTGTTGGCTTAGCTTAGCAGCCCCCCGAATTAAATGTCTCTCTGTAGTCAAAAATTCAAAGAAAACACAATAATATTCATAGTCTAGATTCTTTGTGTATTTTATTTTTACATGACCCATTGTGATTTTTTACGAGACAGGCGCTTTAGCCAACTAAGCAACGGAGCCACCTCCATTGTGATTTTTTAATTTTATTTTTCCTTTAAGAACCTTAGTTTATATCCTTAAATAACTCTTTTGATCTTTTATCCTTTCTCTCTGAAGCTCATGCATATTTATTAAGCAGACTGTGGCCTGTTTATAGGCTGTCTTTGTCAGAAATCTGTCCTATTGTGTATCTATAATCCTTTTTTGACCAGGAGTGTTTTAAAAATGGCAAGCGGTTTGGTTGTAGAGGTCCTGGATGCTGACTCTGCCTCTCTCAACCTTTCAACATGGAGGAGGTTCACTCCCAGCTCTGGGACCTCCGGGTGGGAGCTGTGCTCACCACCTTGACTCTGGGAAACAGCATGCAGCACAGAAACTTTTTTTGTCCGAGTAAAAGCTTACTCTGCCATGTACCATGTTGTGCAGCATGGAAACATCTCTGTGTACTGTGGTGGGAATCCACCATGTTTTCCTATGCCTCACAGACCCAATCAGACTCCTCTGGACCCTGAGCAGGCATACAAGCCTGCTGTGAGTGGACCTGAAGTGGTGGCAGGCTACGAGGGCTGGCTGTGGCTGTTAGGTTAACCCTACCAGATGTACCAGATGCAGAATGAAGACTTTTCCCCTGTCTTACCCTGGCCCACTGGATCAGTTTCCCTCTACCCGCCTGTTCCCGAACAACCACTCTGAGGCTTAATATCAGTTATGTTGTTTGGCTTAGGATTCTTATTGGCTAACTCTAATTATAAATTAACCCATTTTTATTAGTTTATGTTTTACCATGAGGCTCAAGGCTTGTTACCTCACGTCTTGCTTCTTGGGCAGCTACATGGCATCCCCTTGACTCCACCTACTATCTCTCCCCTGTCCCCCCCTCCACCCCATTTCCTGCCTGGCTTTACTCTGCTATGCTATTGGTTGAAATAGCTTTATTCATCAACCAATAAAAGCAATATATATTCATAACATACAAAGGACATCACACACCAAACTACCAACCTGGCTTTTACACTTTCTAAAGACTTATTTTTCAAAGCACAGTTTTGAATTTACAGGATAGTTGAACAGGAAGGATACAGAGTTTTGTGTGCCTACCTCTTCTGCTCCTCACTCAGCATCTTCTCTGTTGACCTCTTGCCTTGAGGTGACACATTTGTTAAAACTAATGATCCAATATTAATACATCTCTAATTGCTGAAGTCCATAGTGTGTGTTGGGGTTCACTCTGTGTTGAGCAACCCTGTGGGTTTTGTAAGTCTATGTGGGATGGCTGCCTACCAAAATCTTATGAGAACTGAACCACTCTCCATCCCTTGAGTTTAAGTTAGTCAAAAAAGTCAAAGGACAATGGGACCCCTCCATGGTCTAAGGAGGAACAGCTGTACTCCTCCTTCAGCTTAAGAAGTCAAACGGCACTGGTGTTTCACAATGCATGGAAACTATGCACATTTCAAATTACAGTGGTACCCGTTTACTGGGGCTTGGTCACCCCCTTGTCTGCCTCTTGTCTATGGCTGCTTTCATTCCACAACAGAATGGAATATTACGATGGAGACTCTTTGGTCTGTCAAACTAAAATCATTTACTGTGTACTTCTTCAGGAAAAATTTGGGGTTCTCTGAACATCTGGTGTCAGACACTTTGTACTCACTTATAGCCAGGATGTCCAGGTCAACCTCACTTCATACTGGATATCCATATCAGTGCCATGTTGTCTAAATCCAAACTGGCCTCGTGTCCTGTTCCTAATAAGGAGTGACCAATACTTGAATTCCTGAAGATTCTGGGCCATCTATCATCTGCATGGATTGGGTTGTTATAACTTCGACTTTACTTTAATCATGGATACAGTAATTCCAAGAGAGGCCTTGGAGGATCTTCTACACTCCAGACATAATCTTTCTCACCTCTATTGTGGCGAAGCTGTCTGGACCAATCAGGCTTATTGACAGTTACTCCTTTGTTAGCTTTGTTGACTCAAGGGCATCAGGAGCCCAAAGTGGCCTTGATCTTATGATTTCCTGCTTCTGCCTCTTCAGCACACCTTAGGATATGCCACCATGATTAACCTCCACGTCAGTTCTCAGGCAAGCTGACCTATCACAAGAGATTTGTTTCTTGTGGTCTTAAAGTCTAAGTGTTCTCTAGGCTTGCTTTGGGTCTGCCTCTCTCTTGCTGCCCTGTTAGGGAAGCTGAACAGTGAGACTGTGAGACTCTTCTGTAGGAGGGATTTATGATTTAACCCTGGGAGTGCTGCATAGCGCTTCTGCCCACACTCCATTCGTCAGAGCTTGCACACAGGCATGTAGTCTTGCTGTTGGCTGAGGGGGAGGAGGGAGAGATAAAGAGTTCGCGATGGGTTAATCCACCTGTACTAGAGTGCCAAGAAGACTGAGTATCCACCTAGTCAAGTTGGCCTTGTGTGGACTGTTCTTCACTCTTTGTCCCTCTTCTGCTCTCTGTGGGGGGGCATGAAATAGTACATTCTGGACCAACTACGGTGCCCCGGACATGCCTCCTGAGGTCAGAAAAATTGGTATCAAGAAATGATATGAACAGTCTGATGACCCCTAAAACTTTCTTTCACATACTCCACCCACAAAGGGAAGAAATGCCCTCATCCACTGGAGGAATGTATACTTGCTACTTAGTCAAGAGCCTGTCAATCAACCTAGTAATACTTGGACACGTCTTAGAAATGCAGAATTTCAGGCTCCAGACTGGCTGCACTGAATCAGAAGTTTAACAAGATCCCAGGTGATTTGCATGCACACCGAAGTTCGGGAAGCAGGAATGCACTTCCCAGAGTTAAGACTTTGCGCAGCCAGAGTCAAGCTTCTACATGTAACCTCTGTGTAGGAGTCATGCCTCGTCTGCGTGGAGGCCAGAGGTGACTATACACCACAGCTGGAATTAGAGGCAGTTGTGAGCCTCCCAGTGTGTCTGCTGGGAGACCATTTGAGTCCTCTGCAACATGCTTTTAACCATGGAGCCATCTTTCTAGCCCCTCTCTTGACTTCTTAAATAAATTCAGAAATTGGACAGCTGGGTCGCAACCTTGGTATTTCTAATTACAGTAGGAAAGAGGAAGGAAGCTGGGAAGGGGAGATGGAGAGTGGGGGTGGGGGAGAGAGAAGGGAGAGAAGGAAGAGGAAGATCAGCCTCCTTCATTCCTAGAGCTTCCCGAACTGTTTCCAGATTGGTCACCAGCCCTGTTCAGCGTCGGAGGGAAATGTTCCCCCAAAGTCAGAGTGCTCTCTGCTCTGCACAGCAGATTGCTGTCTTAGCTTTCACATTTGGAATATGATTAAGATATTAGTCATTGTCAGTGTCTAAAATGACCAAGTACTGATTTTAATTGCGTCTCATCTCTACACCTATACACCGATTCTGTTTTGGCTCAAACAGGAACTCTTCTCTTTTTTTAGTGGGCGGCAGTAACAGGGATTGAAACTAGGGCCTCATGCATGCCAGGTAAGTACTCTGCCCCTGAGCTTCAGCCCCAGTCCTTCAAATGCTTGTTCCTGAACCCAGAGCTCACCCAGGCTCAGGGTCTGTCTGGACTTACCCCAAGGGCCAGGCGCCCTTCAGCTCTTCCATGGCCTGCCTCCTCTGCACCGTTTTATAACCTGGGCTGGTCTTACACCCTCTATTTCCTTCACAGACATGGATGCTATGGGGATCTTGAATATGTTCAGGGGCTAACAACTGAGGTCTCTGGGTTCTGACGAGTCCAGGAAGAACCTTATGGCAGAAGTTCTGCTTAGGTAGAGATGTTAGGGGACAGGGGCGCAGGATCTCATTCTTGTGCTGCTGGTGGCCATGGTCTCTGCGCATTGGCTTTTGCTACATACAAAATTAATTTCATGATGGCTTGGGTCTCTCTCAAACAGCATAAGTCAATTGTTCCTTGGTGTGTACATCAAGACACCTGAGTATCCGATCAAGTTGGCCTATGTGTGTAGATTCCTCTCCATCTAGCTCTCCCACGTGCCTGTCTTACCTTGCCGTGTTCATACACAACTCAACTGAAAGATACTAACTGATCTAGTACCAGGTGGTACTTGCTTTTTGAGGGAGAGAGGTGGAGTATATAGGAATATCTTCTGAACTAACTAGGGTGGTCAGAAAATGCCTTCTGAGATCCGAGAAACTGGTAGCAGGAAGTGGGCATTAACAGATGGGCAATTCTGAAGACATCCTTTTGCAAACTCCACCCATGAGTGGAAGAACCTCTCCTAAGTCCTCTGTGTGATGTGTGCACTGCTGCCCGCTGCAGATCTCAATTCAGGGGATTCGTGAGTGCAGCTATTTGTGTGTTCACACACATGCTGACATGTGCACATGGGTCTATGTATTGTGTGTGTGTGTGTGTGTGTGTGTACTAAGTCTTAGGGTCTGGGACGGAAAGACCAGTGAGCTTACACATTTTTGCAATGTTCTGTTTCATCTAGCCCATCTGTATGTTGACTGTCTTAACTTTAACTCCATCAGTTTCTCTCTTTCACTCAGTCACGCAGCTAAGCGACGGTGATGCACACTCAGAGGTTAATAAGCTGTCATTACTTGCTTCCCCTCAGGAATTTGCAAGTTTATTCCGCTCTTGCCTACCCTGCCTCTTCCCTACTCCCACCCTAGAGAGACTCTGAATCCCCTTCCTTTTTTTTTTTTGGTTTTTCGAGACAGGGTTTCTCTGTGGCTTCGGAGCCTGTCCTGGAACTAGCTCTTGTAGACCAGGCTGGTCTCGAACTCACAGAGATTCACCTGCCTCTGCCTCCTGAGTGCTGGGATTAAAGGCGTGCGCCACCACCGCCCGGCTTTATTTTTATTTTTAAATTAAAAACAAAGCACGTGGTCAGTGGATAAGCAGAGGAGACTCTGACTTTCTGCTGCTCTCCCCATTCTTTTAAAAAGAATATCTTTTACTTACTCTTAGGCAATTGCATTCTCATTGACAATGAATTTCGATCCTACCCACCTCTCATTATCTCTTCCTTCTTTCCCCCTCAGATCTCCCCCCACCTTCAGACCGTGTGTGTGTGTGTGTGTGTGTGTGTGTGTGTGTGTGTGTGTGAAGTCGGTCTAGTTAGAGCTGCCTGGTGGCGAGGTGGCTGATTTTGGTGGTGCCTTGAGTTGTGTGGTACCTTTATTGCAAACGGTGAGTCATTGTGGCTCCCTCCAGCCCAGGGGTCACAGGGTTCCTGTGTCCCATCCTGCTGGACACACAGAGCACCCACCGCTGCAGGAGCACCCACCGCTGCAGGAGCACCCACCGCTGCTGGGGCTCCAGGTGCTTCAGTCTCCAGAAACTGTCTTCTAGCACCTCTCTTTTTTGGTTCCTTTAGTTTTTAAATTCTCATCCGAAATAATGGGTTTGTCCTGACATTTTCACATATGTGTGGCACTGTGGTGTAGCCACCCAGTCACCCTCCTACTTCCCTCTTCCCTCCTGATGGCCCCTCTCCTTTCCCAGATAGTCTCACTCCCTTGACCGTGTCCTATGTGCAGATATAGCCTAAGTTTGGATCTCACATCTTATACACCCCGATGCATATCTTTCACAATCTCGATTATCTTGCTAAACATGGTGACCTTCAGTTCTATCCATTTTCCTGAAAAGCACATGACTTTGTCATTTGTAAATTAATAAGTTTCCATGCTGTGTCTGCACCTGTGTTCTTTATCTGCTCATCTGCTGACAGACTCGGAGCCGGCTCCATCTTGGATTCTGCCACTAGAGCCACAGTTAATCTGGGTGCGTGGGCGTTTGCTCCCGTGCTGGCTACACTTCCTCTGGGCCCACAGCCAGGAGTGGGGCAGCTGGACCGGGTGGCAGCTCTGCTGTTGCTCCCTCCAGGAGCCACCACAATCATATCTTGCTGGTCTGGTCCCCACACCTGCCTGCTGAGTCCATGCAGCACTAAGGTAAAGTCACGTTCACTAGGCTACAGTGATGGGGTGGAATTTAGGTTACCATGCCGCCCTCAAGGATCTTGTCCAGTCTACCACCCAGACAACCTGCAATCTCCACTATACGAAAGAGATCCTGCCTACCCTATGGAAAGGGGCTGTGTCTCTAGATCTAGAGTTACAAGAAATGCAGGCCACAAGCAGAGCAAGTGAATGCCTGGCTTTGTTGCCTTAGGGAATTTCCCAGGAAATGTCAGGTTTTAAAAACTGACTTTTCTTTCATGTTTGTGAGTCATCCCTCTTGGATGAACCAGAGTCCTTTAATGGAGCACTTTGTGGATGGGTTTAGTGTGTGACTGTGCATCTATGAAGTGATAATTTATGGATGCGCAGGGTATATGAGGCAGCAGCAGGGGCCAGCGTGGGGATCCTGGAAGCAAACCAAGGCATTATTCTGATTTAGGTGCTGTCTGTCCTTAGGTCCTACTCCAGCACTCTGGGCTTATGAAGGACCCTGAAAATACATTTTGTCTTTTTGAAGGAAGGCAACAGGACAGACAGATAGCAGTCCTTCCAGCCGGCAAGCCTGTCCCTGAGATTTCTGACCTCAGGTTCCCGGGGGGGGGCTCTGCTCCTTAGGTGGGCATTGGTCATCACAGGCAAAAATACAATACACCTCCTCACAGGCTGCGGGGCCAACCTAGGCAGTAGCCAAGGAAGTCAGGCTAGCCTTGGCTGTCTCCTGCAGCTCTCTGCTGCCCAGTCTCACGAGTTGTGAGGGTTTGGCATTCCACTGTGGGGCCTCACTTCACTGCCACGCTGTGCCCTGGGACCTCAGCCCCTGCAGTGTGAGGAAAAGCTCCAGGGGAAGTGAATAAAGAATGAGCTGTCACAGCAGCATGGTTCTCGCCTCCTCTTTCTGCAGTTGGGTGTCTTCTGTGTGGTCACTATTAATTCTGACCCTCCAGTGTGTGTGGGATCCTCTCCAGGTCTCTACTGCCCTTAGACTGGCAGTATCTCCTGTCAGGACTGATGATAAAGACACCCAAGTAACATTTCAGTTTCACCAAAGGAAAGTAACTTCTTTGTGCAAGAGCATCCCAAATATTTACCTGAATTTCAGGTGTTGTTGGATGGTCTTGTATTAAATATGTTTTTGTCTCTCTTGACCACCTTCCTACTGGTCCCCTTTTAAATTTTATTAATGTGGTAAAATATATGCAATATAAAAATTGCTATTTTATTTACTTAGACATTTTAAATTATATTTATTTGTGTATGTATGGGTTGTATGTGTGAGCTAGGGTGGGGTATGGAAATCAGGAAGCAATTTGCAGAACTCAGATGACCACACTCGGCATCAAGTGCTTTACCTAATGAGAAGTCACACCAGCCTGAAGAGTCCATGTTTTTTTTAATAACTTTCTGATGTACGATTCAGTGAGAATCCCAGCTGTCTATCTTCAGGCCTCTTTCATCATCTCAGACAGAAAACACATGCCCCTCAAAAATATCTTCTCTCTCCAGTGCCTGAGTCCATTAAGCACGTCTACTGAGTTCCCCTTTATTCTAAGTGAGTTGACAGAAATCAGCTCATACAGTACGTGGATTGTTTTGTTTCCAAAATGATCTCAAGGTCTATGTTGTAACACGTACCGGAGTTGTATTCCTTTTCGGTGGCTGGCTGCTATTCTATTCTATGTGTGTAGCTCATCTGTTCACCACTGGCTTGTTCCAGATGTTGGGATGCCTCCATGCTGCAACTATCCCCAGGACTGCTGCTGTGAACATCAAGACATCTATTCCAACCTTGTGTTCAGTCTTTGAGGGACAACCCTTTGCCCTTGACTCTAAGCGGCCCTGTCAAATTACTGTCTGCAGTAGTGGCCCAAGCCATGGCTGATCTGATTTTTCTGAGTCCTCACCAATTCGCCTCATGGTTCCCTTTAATAAATAGCAGTTTTAATGGGTGGGAAATAGTATCTCATTGCAGGCTTGGTTTGCATTTCCACAATGCTTTAGTGGTGAGGATATTTTTATGGGCTCCCCGGGCATCTGTACATCTCTGGAGAAGGACTTATCCAAACCTTTTACCCAGTTTTAAACTCAGTTGCTTTAATAATTTTATAGGAGATCTTTGTGTCCTCTGAAAAATCAATCTCTTTTCAATGTATAACTTACAATATCACCTCCAATCTGTGAGTTCTTCGGAGTTCATGTTATTTTGTTTGTTAAATCTGCCTCCCAGTGTGGTTGGGTCCTTCTATGCCATTGGTTATCCATCAGATTTGTACCACAAGGGCATCTAGAAATGCCTGCAGGTGTCTTTAAATGTTTTGTCTGGGTAGAGGTGACACTAACACACAGTGAACAGAGGCAAGAATGCTGCTAAGTACCCACCAGCCACAGAGTGAAATTCTCTAGTCTGGTGGGCTCAGGGCCAGAGCTGATGCTTCTCCAGAATCAAGTGGTGGTTCTGGAGTCTGGGGTTACCCTTGGACCCGGAACTCATTTTGTCCCTTCTGGAGTCAGGTTCTGCTGTCTTGACATAGAGAGGGGAAACCATGGCAGCTATGGGAACAAGATCTTGCTGAAGCATGTTTTCAAAAACATCTGTTCTGTGGAGGTATGATAGCTATAAACTCGTTTTGGCAACTTGTTAAGTACTTCGTGGGTTGAAGTTTTAAACCAGTGTCCTCCCACGTTCAGCTCACTAAGGACCAGAATGAAAACAAGCAGCGTGTGTGAAATAGGTGAGTCACTCAGCAGCCGAGAGGAACGTCAGGGTTTGCCTTCTCAGTTACGCTGTGAGGTCTCTAAGAATGGGGGTCATTGCTACTATTTTCTGCAGTGATTCATATACCTACGCACACTGGCAAGAATGCTTAGGGTGTTCCATACTTGACTGTTTGCATTGAAGGGAATTGTGTATCATCTGGGGGCAAATAACTCCCTGGGAAATTAATGTCTTGTGCGGGTCTTTAGACTTTGAAGGTTTTTTTTTTTGTTGTTGTTGTTTTGTTGTTGTTTGCTAAATCCTGCCTTTTAGCCTCACATCAGGAGACCCTCTCCGGCAGTGCTTCTCAGTGTGTGGTCCTGGGATCAGCAATGCCAGTCATTCCTGGGCACTTGAACGCCTAGGTTAGTGCAGATGATCTGGGTCTCCTGCAGATTACCTACTAAATAAAAACTGTAGGCTACAGTGCTTTGTATTTTAACAAGGTCCTCAGGCTTTTCCTCAGAGTAATTGTTCCATAGAAGTCCAGATGTATCTCTGCATGTTCACTCTTTTCTGGACACACTGCTGATTTACTAGAGCATCCATTCCATTTTCAGACAATTGTATTTATTAGAACATATACTTAATTTATTAGAACATATACTGTAAACAAGGGGACATCTTCTAAGACTCCCAGAGAATGCCCAAAATCAAGAACTATATTTAAAGTATGTTCTTTTTCTGCTCACGTGTATTTATGAGTTTAGATTATGTTAGATATAACAGGATATTAGCAATAACCGATAAAAAGAGCTACATACAAGAATAAAAACCACAGAAATGTCATCTCTCAAGTTATCATTCCCGGCACTCAGGAGGAAGAGACAGGCAGATCTTTGTGAGTTCCAGGGCAGCCAGAGCTGCAGAGTGAGAACCTGTCATTCCCACATGAAAGAGATAACCTTACTGAACCATTCTCTCCCCTCCATGTGACACCGTGAAATTATCGATGCAAGCGGTGTTCTCCAGAACTGTGGCTACTTTGCTTTTCTTATCTGACAGCTAAGATGGTGTAGACCAAAGGGTGGGTTCGTATACACTACGGATGCTCTGGATGAGGAAATGAGCAGGATGGTGTGAGGTTTCATCACGCAGTTCACAGCAATATATGGCTTTGAACTAACACATTGTTTTATATCAATTACTTGCCTCATTGCAACAAAATACCCAATGAAAGCAACTTGAAGAGGGGTTATTGTGGGTTATAGTTCCAGGAGATATGGTCCATCATGGCAAGGAAGGAACAATGTAAGGAGCTGGTCATGTTGTATTCAGTCAGGAAACAGAGCAATGAATACTTACATTTAGTTTGCTTCCTCTTTTTTATTTAACTAGGACCCAAGACCATAGAATGATACCACCCACATTTAGGGTGGGTCATTTGATCTCAATTAACCTAATTTAGATGATTCCTTAGACATGTGCAGAAATCTGTCTCCATGGCGATTCTAAATCCCATCAAGATAACAATCAAGATTAGTCGGTAAATGTTTGTCTTTGTAAGTTTTTTTTTTAATTATTATTTATTTATTTATTTATTTAAGATTTCTGCCTTCTCCCTGCCACCACCTCCAATTTCCCTCCCCCCTCCCCCATCAAGTCCCCCTCCCTCATCATCCCTAAGAGTAATCCGGGTTCCCTGCCCTGTGGGAAGTCCAAGGACCACCCACCTCCATCCAGGTCTAGTAAGGTGAGCATCCAAACTGCCTAGGCTCCCACAAAGCCAGTACGTGCAGTAGGATCAAAACCCATTGCCATTGTTCTTGAGTTCTCAGTAGTCCTCATTGTCCATTATGTTCAGCAAGTCCGGTTTTATCCCATGCTTTTTCAGACCCAGGCCAGCTGGCCTTGGTGAGTTTTTTTTTACATGACTGACGGGGCCCGCTAAACTGCAGGTGGGGGGTACGGTGACTACTTGGAGACACAATCTGTAGCAGTTCCTTCTCACTGGTCTCTGTGTTCACACTGCAGCTAGTCAGTGAGAGTTCTTCTCTAGAATTCTCTCTGAAGACAGGCATTTCTTTTGAGACACAAGTGAGGTGAGGGATGGGGCAGGCTGGGCATCTTGGGCTGCAGGCAGATGCTGTGACAGTCACCTGTTCTCCTGGACCAGACCAACTCGAGCATCATGGGTAGGATTCAGTTACTCACCCCAGAGCCTTGGCTTCTCATCTTCCTCCACAACTGAGGTCAACCTCAAGTATTCCAGAAAAGCTGATCTCTGGTTTTTGTTTTGTTTTTTGCCTCTAATTTTCATAAAGTCTCATATCCTCAACATAGGAAAGAATCCTAGTGGCCACCAAATATCCTGTTTATGTATATTAAACAGGTTCAATAACCAAGTTAATTTCTGACCTCAAGGTATGTCTCCTATACCAGCTTTATTTACTACTATAAAAGTCATTGCTTAACTGATTTGGGGGTCTCTGCGGACACCAGGGTTGGCATAGTCGTGGTCCCCATGAATCAAGAGGGCTATCTGGTTCAATGTGACTTATAAGGTAAGCTGGTGCTGCTTTAAACATCTGGAGTCTGACACTGGGCAGTCTATTTTAGACATATTTCAGTACAATACAACTTTGGAGAAAAATTTTCCTGGTGACAATTACCCCAATAAGCTTTAGGTGTGATTACAATGCTTTTGACAACCACATGTGGTCTCCTCCACAAGAATGGGTTCTATTGGCTGAGTAACAAGGCTAAAGCAAACGATGCGATGCAGGGAGTAAGAGTCTGGGATAAACACAATAGTTCGTGGGATTCAGGTGTGACCCCACTGACAACATCCATTCCCAGCTTTCTGGGTGAAAAACAGGTCTACATCTTCTCCACTGAAGAGACAATTCTGCGTGTTTAACATCCCTGGTTTTGTTGTTGCTTCTCTGTGGGCACAGGCCCTCACGCTTTCTACGCCTGACAAGATACTTAACAGCTTTACTGAGATATACTTGCGAGTTGCAAAATTCTTACATTTAAAATTCTTCTTGGGATACATTTTTAAACTCTCTCTCTCTTTTTTAAAGTCTCTCTTCCCACTACTTCTCCCAGTCCCCCCTCCCCTTCCTTCTGGATACACTTCCTCCTCTCTGTCTCTCCTTAGAAAAGAATAGGCTTCCAAGAGATAACAACAGAACAGAACAAAATATAATAAGACAAGAACCATCACAACGAGGTTGGACAAGTCAAACCAACAGAACGGAAAGCGTTCAAGAGAACGCACAAGAGTAAGAGACCCCACTCTCTTTGGAGAGATGCCTTGCTCAGCCTAGGCTGGGGGGCCTCGGTCCTGCCTCAGTGAGGTGAGGGTCAGACTTAGTTGACTTCCCAGGGGAAGCTTTACTACCTCTGTGGAGTGGGTGGGGGACGGGATGGGGAAACGTGGGGGGAGCAGGAGGAGAGGAGGGAGGGGAACTGGGATTGATAAGTTAAAAAAAGGAATAAGAGACCCACTCATTCATACACTCAGGATTCCCACAATAATGCTAACCTGAAAGTTATAACGTATATGCAGAGGACCTGGCCAGACCCATACAGGCCCTGTGCTTGCCGCTTCAGACTCAAGCTTTGTTTTCCTGGTGTCCTTCACCCCCTTCGGATCTTACATTCTTCCTGCCTCCCTTTCCATGGGGTTCCCTGGGTTTTGAGAGAAGGGATTTGATGGAGACATCCCATTTAGAGGTGTGCGTTCTAAGATTTCTCTCTTTCTCTGCATAATATCCGGCAGTGTATCTCTATGTCTGCTCCCATCTGCCACAGGAGGGAGTTTCTCTGGTGATGACTGAATTAGGCACTAATCTATGAATGTAGAAGAATATCATTAAGATTCATTTTATTGTTATATTTTCTTTTTTAAGACCAGTCATATTTGATTTTACCTGGGATCTCTGGGCTATCTAATGTCTGGTTCTTGTAGCCCAAGCAGCGCTGGGTACGGGTTCCATCTCACGGAGTGGCCTTAAGTCAAATCAGACGTCGGTTACTCCCACAAGCTTTGTGCCACTGTTGCCCTAGCATATTTTGGTGGCAAGAGTGTTGTAGGTCACAGGGTTTGTGTCTGGGTTGGTGTTTACATTTCCCTTTAGGTAACATGAAGAGTACCTTCCTGTACCAAAGACACTTAAAGATAGGAGTGAAGGCTCTATCTATGTACAACCGCTCTGTGTTCAGTGAGTTGGTTGTTGTCTTCATCAGTGGGGCCTTGCGTCAGTTTAGGGAGAGCAACCTGGGTTGTTTGGGAATTTCTATGGGAATATTCTGGGCAACAACTCAATTGAATGTAACCTAGTCTAGTACTGGAAGCTTCATTTGGTGACAGGAGATGGCCAGTTGGGGTCCTGTCTCTCCCATTATTTGGAGATTTACTTAGGATTGCCTTTATATGTTTTAGGAGGTTTCCACTGTACAAGGTTTTAATACCACCCATCAAATGCCCCTCAATTCTAGCTGTTTTCCCTCACATTCCCTCCCTCAACCCCATCTCCCCTCCCCACCTGCACCTCCCATTCTTACTGTCTTCTATCCCTAGTCTACCCATAAAATCTATTCCATTCCCCACTCCCCCCCAGTCCCTTTCTCTATACCTAGCCTCTCTGGGTCTAAAGGTTGTACCATGGTATCATTTCATTAATGGATAATATCCACATATAAGTGAATACACACTGTGTTTATCTTTCTGGGTCTGGGTTACTACCTCACACAGGATGATTTTTTTCTAGTTCCATCCATTTGCCTGCAAATTTCATGGTATTTTTTAAACAGCTAAGTAGTACTCCATTGTGTAAATGTACCACATTTTCTTTATCCATCTTCTGTTGAGGGACATCTAAGTTGTTTCAAATTTCTGGTTATTATGAGTAAAGCAGTAATAAACATGGTTGAGCAAGTGTCCTTATGGTAGGAAGAAGTGTTCTTTGCTTATGTGCCCAAGAGTAGTATAGCTGGATCTTGAGGTAGATTGAATTCCATCTTTCTGAGAAAACTCCATATTGATTTCCAAAGCAGCAGTACAGGTTTGAACTCCCACCAGCAATAGAAGGGTGTTCCCCTTGCTCCACATCCTCTCCAGCATGAGCTGTCATTTGTGTTATTGATCTTAGCCATTCTGACAGGTGTAAGATCGAATCTCAAAGTAGTTTTGATTTGAATTTCCCTGATGGCTAAGGATAGTGAAATTTTCTTTAAGTGTTTCTCAGCCATTTGAGTTTCCTTTATTGAGAATTCAATGTTTAGAGCTGCACCCTGTTTCTATTTTAAAATTTCTTTTTATTCTTTGTGTCTTTCACAACTTGCTCTTGATCTCATTCATTTCCCTGTCCACTTGTATCCATCCTTTGCCTTTGTAACCCTCTACCAAAGTAAAATAAAATTTAAGAGAAAAAATAAAAAAGAAAAGAAAAAAGGAAAAATGTCATCATGGGAGCTGTAGTGTGACACAGCGAGTCACACAGCAAACCCTTTCATTCATCTAGCTTTACTTGCAAATGTTCACTGCTAAGAGTCATTGGTCTGGTTTGAGGCCTCTGTTTCTGTTACATGATCAGTGTTGGCTCCTCTGGGACATGTTATTGTTGTGCTGTGTCATGCAGATCCTGCAGCTTTGGATCTGTGTCTTGGGTTTGTTATTGCTGTGACGAGACACCATGACCACAGCAACTCTTACAAAGAAGACGTTTAATTGTCATGGCTCATTTACAGTTCAGAGGTTCAATCCATCATGGCAGGGAGCATGTCGGTATGCAGGCAGAGGTGGTGTTGGAGTTGAGACTGCTGTATCTCGCAGGTAACAGGAAGTCAACTGACACATTGGGCAATATCCTGAGTATATGAAACCTCAAAGACTGCATCCACATGACACAATTCCTCCAACAAAACCATACCCATTTCAACAAAGCCATACATCCTAACAGTGTCATTCCATATGAGATTATAAGATTATGGGATTATGGGGTCCAATTATATTCAAGCTCCCACATTCTGAAGGACCGGTTCCTTCATGTGCTCCCTCAGATGGGGTGGATATTGGGGTGGGCCAGCTCATAACTCTGGTTCTGGGCCTGGGTAGTTACAGGTTTGTAGGTCAGCCAGTTTTCCCTCCTTCTCACCACCAGGGTGAGCTCTTCAGCATCACCCCAGCTGAGGTCAGTCCCTTTGCCCACCATAGGCATCAGGGTTAAGGGGGTATCTTTTCATTGCCCTGTCACAAGGCAAACAAGGGGGGGTGTAACCCACTCTCCCACTTTCCCACCCTCAGGGCCAGCCCACCTGCTCTACCGCCAACAGCGTTAGCTCTACTGTGCTGCCCAGAGGAGCAGGGCTGCTTTCCTGAGCACTGCAGCTGCTAAGGGGGAGGGTCGAGGGGTAAGTGGGGGACATCTCTCCCCTGCCCATGCTGCCACATGACAGACAAGTAGTGGGGACAGCTCTCCCATGCTCACCTCTTCAGGGCTGGCTCACTCACGCTTCCACCAAAGGGGCTGGCTCTACTATGCTGCCCAGGCAAGGTGCAGGGCCCGCTTTCCTGAATATTGCAGCTGGTGAATGTACCCATTTCTTAATTGGATTATTTGTTTTATTGATGATAGTTTTTTGAGTTCTTTATATATTTGGATATTAGTCCTCTATAGGGTGTGTCGTTGGTGAAAATCTTTTTCCCTTCTGTTGACTGCTCCTTTGTCCAAATACTGGTGTCCTCTGGAATACAGAAGCCTTTCGGTTTCTCGAGTTCACATTTATTTTAATTGTTGATCATAGTGCCTGTGCTAATGGTGTTCTGTTCAGAAAGTATCCTATGACCATTGGTTTAAGGCTATTTCCCACTTTTTCTTCTATCAGGTTCAGTGTCCCTGGTTTTATGCGGATGCCTTTGGTCCATTTAGAGTGGAGTGTTGTGTAGGGTGCTAAGCGTGGAGCTGCTCACATTCTTCTGAATGTAGTCATTCAGTCTGAACAACACTGTTTGCTGAAGATGCTATCTCTCCCCCCCCCCACAAGGTCTATTTCTGGTTTTATCCAAAATCGGGTGTCTACAGGTGTGTGGATTTATGTCTTAGGTTTAATTCAATTGCACAGATTAATATGTCTGCTTTTGTGCCAGTGCCATGCTGGTTTTATTATTATAGCTCTGTAGTATAGTTGGAGGTTGGGGATGATGAAACTTCCAGCAGTTCCTTTATTGTTCAGGATTTTTTTTTAGCCATCTTGGGTATTTTGTGTGTCCACATGAAGCTGGAAATTGTACTTTTAAGATCCATGAAGAATTGTGTTTCTACTTTGATGGGGATTGCATTCCATCTGTAGAATGCTCCAGGTAGGATGGCTGTTTTTACTATGTTAATCCTAAAGATCTGTGAGCATGGGAGATCTTTCCATCTTATGATGTCTTCTTCAATTCCTTAGAGTTTTTGTCATACAAGTCTTTCACTGGCCTGGTTAGAGCTACTCTGAGATATTTTACATTATTTGAGGCTCTTATGAAAGGTCTTGTTTCCCTGATTTCTTTCTCAGCCCATTTGTCATTTGTATAAAGGAGGGCTACTGATTTTTGTGAGTTAAGTTTGTAACCTTATTTTTTTTTTCTGAAAGTGTTTATTAGTCATAGGTGTTTACCGTAGAATTTTTAGGGTCACTTATGTACACTATTGTATCATCTGAAAATAAATATATTTTGACTTCTTTTCCTATTTGTATCCCGTTCATCCCCTTTGGATGTCATATTGCCTTAGCTAGTACTTCAAGTACTATATTGAATAGTTATGGAGAGAGCAGACCACCTTAGCTTGTTCCTGATTTTAGTTTCTTTCAATTGCTTTGAGTTCCTCTCCATTTAAGTTAATGTTGGTTATATGCTTGCTGTAATTTGCATTTATTATAATGCAAGGTATGTTCCTTATATCTCTAATCTTTCCAAGACTTTTATTATGAAGGGTGTTAGATTTTTGTCAAAGTTCTTCTCTGCATCTGATCATATGTTTTTTTCTTTATGTTTGTTTATATGGTAGATTATATTGACAGATTTTCATATGTTGAACCATCCTTGAATCTCTGGGATGAAGCCTACTTCATCATGTTGGATGATACTTGTGTTGTGTTTTTAGATTCAGTTTGCAAATATTTTATTGAGAATTTGGGAAATTGATATGTAATTCTCTTTGTTGAGTTTTATGCGATTTTGGTATCAAGCTGTGGTCTCATAAAATGAGTGGACAATATTTCTTCTGTTCTGTTTGAGGAATATTCACATAAACTAGTCTTTGAAAGTCTGTTAGAATTGTGCACTAAAACCATCTGGCCTTAAGCTTTTTTGGTTAATAGAATTTTAATGACTGTTTTTATTTCACTAGGGGTTATATGTCTGTCTAAATTGTTTATCTGATCTCAATTTAACTTTGGTAAGTGGGTACATACCCAGAAAACTATCCATTTCTTTTAAATTCTCCACTTTGGTGGAGTACAGGTTTTTAAAGTATGTCTCTATGATTCTCTGGATTTCCTGTGTCTGTTGTGTCCCCTTTTCCTCTCTAATTTTGTTAATTTGGATATTCTTTTTTTACCTTTTAGTTAGTCTAGTTAAGAGCTTGTTAATCTTACTGATTTTCTCAAAGAATCAATCCATTGTTTCATTGATTTTTTTGTTTTGCTTTTGTTTGTTTCTATTTTATTGATTTCAGCCTTGAGTTTGGTTATTTCTTGCCTCTTAAAACTGCCTTCATTGGATTCCATAAGTTTATGTATATTGTGTATTCATTTTCATTCAATTTGAATTTCTCTCTTGGCCCATCTTTCCTTTGTTGGTGAGTTGTTCAGTTTGTAAGATTTCTGTCATTTTGATATCAACTTTAATCTGTGGTGGTGTGGTGGGATGCAGAGTCTTAATCTCAATGCTCTTGTGTCTATTGAGACTTGTTTTGTGTCTGCACATGTGGTCACTTTTGGAGAAAGTTCTTTAGACACTAAGAAGAAGGTATATTCTTTTGTGTTTGGGTGAAATGTTCTGTAGATGCCTGTTGGGTCCGTTTGGTTTATAATGGCAGTTAGCATCAGCATTTATCTGTTTAGTTGTTGTCTGGATGACTAGTGTATTGGTGAGAATGTGGTACTGACGTCTCCCACTATCAGTGTATGAGGATCAGCATTGATCTACAGCCAAGCACTGGGCCAAACTCCAGGAGTCCAGTTAAAGAGAGGGAGGACGGATTAGATGAGCCAGGGGGTCAAGATTGTGACAGGGGAACTCACAGAGACTGCTCACCTGAGTTCATAGGAGCTCATGGACGCTGGACTTAGGGAGCCTGCATGGGACTGACCCTCTGCATGTGGGTAACAGTTGTGTAGCTTGGTCGAATTGCAGGTCCCCTAGCAGTGGGATCAGGAACTGTCCCAGGAAAGAGTTGGTTTTTTGGAACCTCTTCCCCATGCTGGGATGTTTTGCCCAGCCTTGATGCAGGGGGAGGAGCTTGGTTGATCTTGCCTCAACTTGCTATGCCATGCTTTGTTGACTCCCATGGGAGGCCTGCCCTCTTTATGAGTGGAGGATGAGTGGATGCAGATGGTGGGGGGAGATAGGAGGCAGGGGGGAGGGGCGGGGAAATGGGAGAAGAGGAGGGAAGGGAAATTATTGTTAGTATGTAAAATAAATGAAAAAAATTAATAATAAAAAGCGACTTAAAAAAAGACATTTAGGATTGAATGGCAACATTGAAAGAAATACTAACAAATATTTCCCGGATGTTTCTACACAAACTAGTCTCTGATAACCAGACCCTCCCAAGGTTCCGTGTCTGTCGGGAAATGATCACCCACAGAGCCAGCATATACCTGGAGTAATTATCCCCTTGTGTGCTTTCTCTGAGGTCATAAAAATAAGATTATTCCACCAAAGGCAAATGATACTTAGAAACAATTAGGAAAAGTTGATGAAAGTAATAATTAAAAGTATATTGAATAACAATATATTAAGTACATCCTGTGCTTGGGATGAAGATAATTCCATAAGAGCAATTCTGACTGGTGTTGGTGTGACTCTTCAGTCTCCTGGACTCTCATCTAACTGCCAAAATGTTTTTCCCTCTGGGATTGTAAAACAAAGCATATTTCATTTTCCGCTAGGAAAAAAAAAAGAATTGCAGTGCCCACCTTGTGGATTTTCCCCTGATGAGTACGTGGTGTACTTCCCCAACTATTCTGATATGTTTTGGTTTGAAGTCTATTTTATCAGACATTAAAGTGGCTACATAAACTCGCTTCTTAGGTCCATTTGCTTGGAATACCGTTTTCCATCCATTTCCTCTGAGGTGTCCTTTGTCCTGGGTGTTAAGGCGTGTTTCTTGAACGCTTTCACATCCGTCTGTTAGCATATATCGTTTTACTGAGGAACTGAGCCCACTGATGTTGAGAGGTATCAAAGAGCCTTGTTTGTTGATTCTGTTATTTTGGTGTGTGCGTGTGTGTGCTTCCTCTCTTTTGATTTGCTGGTTTGAGATTGTTTATTCCTGGTGTTTTCTTGGGTGTGGTTAACCTCTGTAAGGATTTATTTACTTATGTATTTTTAGGTATATGAATGTCCTATTTTGCTTGCATTCCTGCACGACAGAAGAGGGCATCAGATCTCATTATAGATGGTTGTGAACCACCATGTGGCTGCTGGGAGTTGAACTCAGAACCTCTGGAAGAGCAGTCAGTTCTCTAAACTGCTGAACCATCTGTCTAGTCCCCATGGTTAACCTCTTTAGGTTAGAATTTTCCTTCTAGTGTCTACCACAGGGCTGGATTTGTAAATAGAGACTCCTTAAATTTGGTTTTTATCATGTAATTTCTTACTTTCTCAACCTGTTGTGACTGAAACTTTTGCTGGGTGTAGTGGTCTGTGTTGGCATCTGTGGTTTCTTAGAGTCTGTAGAAAGTCTGTCTAGGCCCTTCTGGCATTTAGAGTCTCCACTGAGAAGTCAGGAATTATTCTAATAGACTTGTCTTTATATGTTACTTGGTCTTTTTCCCTTGCAGCCTTTCATATTCTTTCTTAATTCTGTACTATTAATGTTTTGATTATCATATGCTGAGGAAAGTTTCTTTTCTGATCCAGTCTATTTGATGTTCTGTACCCCAATAAATGCCTCTTGTACCCTCATAGGTATCTCCTTTTTTAGGTTAGAGAAACTTCCTTCTATCGTTTTGTTGAAAATATTCTTTCTGCCTTTGACCTGGGTTTCTTATCCTTTCTCTATTCCTGTTACTCTTAGATTTAGTCTTTTCATAGTGTCCCAGATTTCCTGAATTTTGGGGGGCTGGGAGCATTGTAGAGTTAACTTTTTTTTTTTTTTGGTCAATGTATCCATTTTTTCTTTAATGTCCTCAATGCCTGATATTCTCTCTTCCATCTCTTGGTGAGGCTTGCGTCTGAGCTTCCTGTCTGAGTTCCTACATTTCAGCTCCAGATTTCCCTCAGTCTTGGCTCTCTTTGTTGATTCTATTTCCACTTTCAGGTCTTGAAATGTTTTTTCATTCCGTCCCCTGTGCTCACAGGATCCTAGAGAGGGGATTTAGTCATTTCATCTCTCTCTAAAGACTATTTGAAGGTCTTTGTCTTGCCCTTCAGCTGTGCTGCGTTTCTCAGGGCCTGCTGTAGTTGTGTTGCTGGCTCTGGTGGAGACATATGGTCCTGGCTGTTATTGATTGTATTTTATGTTGGTGTCTAGACATCTGGGTAGGGAAGATTGTAATTCTAGGTACTGATTTATGGTCTTGTCTTTATTAGGTGGGTGTTTTGTTGCTTGGTTTCTGTTGCCCTTTCTGGTTCTTAGTGGGGTGAGGTGGCCGTGTGTTGCATGGCACAGAATTCCTCTGGGATCCTGAGTTCTGGTAAAATGTGTTTCTGGGTATTAGGAGCTGACACTTGGGAATGGGATTGGGCTAGGAGAGGGGGGATAATGGTGGTGGGGTACACAGGAGGGAGGAAAGCAGGGTTTCCCATCAGAATCTGCTTATCCCCCCACCCCTGGGAATGAGGGCAGAGAGTGGGGGAAGTCAGAACAGGTGATCGGCCACAGAGCTGGGGATAAGCCTAGGGTAGGAGAGGAGGGAGAGCTAACTCCATAGTTAGGCTGGGCAATGGAGGTGCACACATCTTTAATGCCAGCACTCGGGAGGCAGAGGCAGGCAAAACTCCGAGTTTGAGGCCAGCCTGGTCTATAGAGCGAGTTCCAGGATGGCCAAGGCTAAACAGAGAAACGGCGGGCGTCTCCAAAATCCAAACTACCCAAAGAAAAAAATAACCAACCAAATAAACAATGACAGCAACAACAAAAACAAACAAACAAAAACAAAACCTTAGTTAGGCTAGTTGCTTCCCTGTCTGGAGTGGCCTGTGGGTTCCCAGGGAAGCCTGCTGGTGTTTGATGCTGGGATACAGTGATAAATGGGGGGAGTGGGGGAGGCGGAGTTTGGAGGGGAAGATCTGTGTGACCCACTGCAGGAGGGAAGGTGGCAGGTGGTGATCTACTGCACAGTGGGATGAGACTAAGGATTGGATTTGGGGGAGAGGAGAAAAAGGTGAAATCCGCAATTAGCCCAACTGCGTCTCTGGTCAAGTGTCAGTAGGCAATTCTTGATGAATGTCTGAGTGAATGAAGGGGCAAGAGAAGGATTCACGGTGTTGAAACAATTTTTCCTTGAGTGGAGAACTTACTAGAATTCAGACTCACAAATATACATACCTGCAGGCCAGGCGTCCTGCGCTGGTGACGCAGACTAATACAAGACAGTCATTGTGAGGTCTGTTAGGAGCTAGGTCTTTGATGAAGTCAAGTTCATGTTCTTTACGGGACACTGTTTTAGACCAGCTGAATGTGGTGGAGTCAGCCTGTGAGCTGACGCTTGGTCTTCTGAACTCAACATTGTCGTGGGTTCCCTCTGATTTGACACAGCCTTGATGGGTGCCTCTCTCAGTTCCTCCTCTCCATCTAACCCTAGTCCTGGGAAAAGACCTAATAAATCCATCCATTCGCTGCAGACACACCACTGAGATCAATACCATGGGATACTTAAACGTTTTACGGGGTTCTTCTTATTGCGAAGACAGAGTGTTCTGATGGTGGGATTCAGGCCTCAGCGATGAGGCCAGGCAGAGGCTTGGCTGTGTTCCAGGATCCAAGCTGCATGTATCTACCTGCCTACACTTGGGAGCTGGGACACAAAGCTATACAATAAAGCCTTTCTCCTCCAACGGCTGGTGCTTTGATGGCCAGAAGTAGCTCTCCTGGGAATCTGTGTCCCTGGGATATCTCAGCTCAGACAGCTTCCATTCGCTGCTAGAGCCCTCACTGTTAAATAATAACATATGTGTGTTCATTTGTATGTGCATGTGTGAGTGTACGCACGTAGGTCAGAGACTGAACTGTACCCAAGGCTCATAAATTTGGCTAAATTGGCTGGCTGTCAAACTGCAGGGATCCTCCCTTCTCTGCTTCTCTCCCTTCAATAAGAAAACCTAAACTCTGGGCTCAAGAGGGCAGTTGGAAGCCTGAGCCCAGCAGCATCCTTAGACCCAGATGGTGAGGGACTGTGCTAAGCTGAAGTCCGGGAATTCCTTCTACTTCTTCTGAGTACTTCCTTTAAGATGGCTCCCCTCTGCTTTCTGGACCTGGCTGTGCCATCTGAGCAAGCCGCTCTAAGTCCAAATGGGATGTACTGTAAGTCCCAAGTCCTGGTCTCTGGCCTCCATCTTTGGAGGCCCTGTCCCTGTGCCCGCCAAGCCTTGACCCCTCCCTGGAGGAGGGTCAAGACAGCCCACCAAAATCTTGACCCCCTCCCCAGTCTATTTAAATTACTTCCCCTGAAAGTTCTCCTGTGGTCCCCACCCCCACCCCCATGGTGGTCATGGTTGTGACTTCCTGGTTCCCCCTTGGGGTCACCTGAGAGTGCAGGAATCCCATTAAACCTGGATATTTTTTTTTTTTTTTTTTTAGCCAAAACTTTAGGGCTTTATTATTACCAGAGCATGGACCTGTCTGTGGGTTTTACCCCTGGAAAGGCTGGGGTGGGACCCAATGGCTTATACTGAAGTCACCTAGATAACAATAAGTCACCTAGATAACAATAAGTTGGTAGCTGACCTGCAGCAGCCAAAGTTGCTCAGGAGGCTGAGGCAGGAAGACCACTGCGACTTCCAGGTTTTAGAGTCAGATGGGAGACTGCTTGGCATTTTCTTTTTTTTTTTTTTCTTTTTTTTTTTTCTTGCTGATTTTTTTTATTAATTAATTAATTTAATTATTAAAGATTTCTGCCTCTTCCCCGCCACCACCTCCCATTCCCTCCCCCTCCCCCAATCAAGTCTTCCTTCCTCCTCAGCCCAAAGAGCAAGCAGTAAACCTGGATATTTTTTTAAATTGGCTTGTGATTTGGCTTGATTGGGATTTTTGCATCTGCAGAGAGCTCCTGTTAGGACAATTCCTAACATATACGTGGCCTTGGGCTCTGCGGAGTCTCCCCCTTTCATTTCCTCTCTTGGGTGCTTGTGCTCCAGGGTTGGCAGATCGGCCAGGCACTCAGGGCCAAAAAAATTACAGGCTTGTTCCAGAGCCTTCCAGCAAACTCCAGCTCCAGCAGGTGTTCTTGAGGACCCCTTGTCCCTTCTGATGGGGGATGCTTCTTTTGTGGGATGGTGAGATTGGTTTACTGGGACAGTTACCCCAAGCAGTGCTGATATTCCACAGCTTATGTAAGGTTGCTCGGACTCACACACCTGAGGGTTTCTTTGCTGAATTCCTCAAGATCAAGTGTCATAGAGCCCTAGGGCCTTGGGCGCTCCCAGTTGGCAACGCCTACTGTGGAGAGGAGACCAGGAAGCTCCTCTGCTCTTCCTTCTGGAAAGCTGCTGTTCTTTTGTCTCTTGCTGGGGAGGTTTGCTTCAATCTGGTAGAAGGTGAGGTCCCTCCAGGTCCTTCCCTAGCATGAGAAACAAAGATCCTCAGTTCATAATAAAAGCACTGATGACTCTATATTTTCACTTGGAACACCTGATTTTGCAAAGTCACAAGATCAAGTGTCAGTCCAGAAGGTGAGCTCCATGGTTGAGCACAGAGAACAATTGTTTGTTTGACGGTTTGTTTACTGTATTTTATGTATCTGTGTTCCTGCTTGACTGTGCACTACATGAGCGGCGCTGCTCCAGGAGCCAGAAAAAGGGCATCAGTTTCCCTAGAACTAGAGTTACAGGTGGATGCAAGCAGCCCCATGTGGGTACTGGGAACTGAATCCAGGTCGACCACTAGAGCAGCAAGTGGTGGTCATTGCTGAGCCACATCTCTAGCTCTGGAAACAACTTTTTAAATGTGAACAGCATGGCCCCTCTTTTTTCCTCAAGGGCACAATCTCTCACACCGTACAGCTGTTTATCTTCCTCTTTTTATCTCTACGTTTGTGTCCTGTTTATCTATTATGTTTTATTTGTTTGTTTGTTTGTTGAGACAGAATATTTATACATAGCCCTGGCTGTCCTGGGACTCATCTACTCAACTCACAGAAAACCACCATCTTCCACCTTCTGAGTGCTGGGATTAAAGGCATGGATTTTTTTTTTAAGTGGTGTTAATAGGCTGCGGTTTCCAGGAGAGAGAAATGTTTTATTTCACCCTATAAAATGTTAAGTGGGTTACAGAGCAAGCAGCTGGGCCACCTCCCCAAGCTCAAGCAATCTCCAGGACAGCCCAAAGTTCTCCTTATACGCACACACCTTAGGATCAACTTGAACTTAACTCTTCGCTGTTTATAGTCTCTGCCAACAGGGACTGTGTGGTCCTCATCCTCTCTGGAGAGTGGCCCGCTGGGTGCTGAATGAATTGTTACAGGACTCCATGTGGTGGGCAGTTTGCCCATCGGTTTGCTTACCATGGAGAAGCCTCATGCAATATTGTTGTTTCCTTCCATGAGAGGCCAGCTTGGCCCTGACTCCGTCAGTATCACCCAGAACTACCCTGTACGGAGCCATGATCTGGGATGTGGGCTCCGGATTTGAATCCTGACTCAGCTATTTCACTGTGTGTGAAGCTTACGTAAGCTTCTTCTCCTTGTGGTTTGATGTGTAGTATCTTCCTCACAGGCTGTTACATTTTCAGAGGCTAAGAGATGAGGCCTGAGAAAGTTGACACCCTGCCTTACTCACTAAAGGCACCACTCTGCCAATAATGCTCTTTCCCTGGGGTTAGCTGCACACTTGGCTCCGTTCAGAGATGGATATTTGCTCTCCTCATCCTGGTAAGACAGCACCAGTTCTGGGTGTGAAGATGAGGCAAAGCTGCCTCCCCATCCTCAGCCTGGACAAAGGCAGCATCACGTGGTCAGGGTGGGGAAGTCAGCTCCTCACCCTATCCCTGGGGTGGGGGGGAAGCCTAGGGAAGTGAGATTCTAGTTAAGAACAAGAGTCCAGACACTGGGACCAGGGGCTGGCAGATGGAGCTGGGTGGCCCCGAGACCTCTTATGTAGGAGGGCAGTGCCAGAAGGCTGGTGAGATGCCATTTCCAAGGAGATGCCCGCGTGTCCAGGAGAGATGCTTAAGCCATCAAGAGGATAGACAGGGTGAGCAGGCCAGCCCACCACTGCACGGGAAGCCAGAGGAAGGAGTGATTAAAGCTGGGGGAGGAGGCTGGGGTGCTGGGTGTGGCAGGAAGTTGAAGCACCCAGGAGGATTGGAGAGGATGGGAAGGAATTTCCTGGGGGTGGAGGGTGGGGTGGGTGGAGTACTAGGAGGAAAATGGAGGAATGGAACAGAATGGCATGTTTGAGAGTTTGTGGGTTTCTGTGACCCTTAGGGTTTTATCTGCACTGTCAGGAGTGGAGGGGCTGCACTCAAGAGGCAGTTTTGGGGTCCTTCCTTCTACAGCACATAGGTGTGTGAGTAGCCTGGGCCCAGTTTTCTTTATAGAGAGTGGATTTCCACCAGTGATCTGAAACAGGCACCGCAGATACCAGCACCCCATTCTTCTCTTTACTTTGTGGAAAGGCTGATTTTGGAAATTAAAGGAAATAAGAAAATCACCCAACCGTTCCAAGCCTCAGCACCCCGGCAGTTATCAGACAAGGACCAAAATGGTTCGCACTCAGAGGGTGGGTAATAGTAATGAGATAACATGAGTGAGCATTGCCAGATTCAAAATAAAGTTACTTACATCACTCTAGAGAAACCGATAAAGGCTGCAGATTATGGAGTGAGGTTCATGAATATTTGCCTGAAAACAAGAACCATAACCCATCTTGAGGAGGACTCTGTTGGGACATCAGCCCAGCGAGGGTCTAGTCTCATCTGAGCTGTGCTTCTTGTAGGATACTGAAGGAAAGAGATAGTTCCATCTGACTTGCCTTCTCCCTTTTATCCTGTTTATGGTGGCTTGAATGAGAAGCTCCCCATAGGTTCATACATATATTTGAATATTTGAAACTGTGTGGCCTTCTTAGAGGAGATGTGTCACAGGAGCGTGGGCTTTGAGGTTTTAAAGTCCACAGCATTCCCAGTTCTCTCTCTCTCTCTCTCTCTCTCTGCTTTGTGATTGTGGATCAGATGTAAGTTCTCCGTTACTGCTTCTTCTTGCTGCCATGCTCCCCACCACGATGGTCATGGATTCTAATCTTCTGGAACCATGAGCCCCCAGATTAAATGTGTTCTTTTACAAGTTGGCTGTGTCACAGTGTGCTGTCATGGCAAATAGAAGAGTAAGTAAGATGCTGTGCAAATTTAATACCCTGTGAGGGAGATACTGCACACTAAATCTGTGGAAGGTAAGTAATTGCTTAAGGTCAGAGATGCAAAAAAATGCTGAGTCAGGATTCAAATATGAGTCCATACCCCAGACCACCACACTCAGTATGTAGTGGAGGAGCCATGGCCAGGGCATTCTGTCTTGGGAAGAAACAGGACCATCACACCAGGTGGTGTCAGCCTGAGGGAGACGAGCCCAGTGCCAGGCAGGTGTCTCTGTAGAACTACTCTTCCTGCTAGGTTGCGGGCCTGGCAGTCCCCTGCCTTCTGATCTTGTTATCAGGCTGACTGTATGTGGACCCTGCGGTCCACAGACTTAGTTTTCCTAGGGCTGATAGAGGTAACTCCATTTCGCACATCTTGGGACTCCTCAGCTTTATTATTTAAAGGGATCAATCCCCTTAGATACCTAGAAAGCACATGCATAAGGTTCCATCCCCAGCATCGCCAGGCATAAACAGAAAGGGCAGAAAGAGGAGCGGGGAGGAGGGAGCGACAGGTGAGTATCCATGATTCTACCCCAACCTCAGCCTCATGCAGGAGCTGCTGTGGCCTGTCACGAAATCCACAGGCCCATGGATGTTCACTGTTAAATCCACTTCAAGAGTTCCCGTTTGCTATTTGTTTTCCAGGCTGACTGACTGAAAAGGCTTATCACAGAGATTGCTATATAACATGCAGTTGCATTTCTGTAAGTACCCAATGTTGGTCCATTCACACATGCTGGCTTTTACCATGTTTTACCATGTTACCCGTGTCTACAGGGGCAGGTACCAGAGACACAGGGATGATCAAGACCCCGTCTCTGCTCATAAGAAGTTAGTGCTAGTGCGTGGGAAAGTAGATAAGTAAATAAATGATTTCTGCACCCTGGAATACATTTGTCCCCAACAGGCTCTACTCTGATCGGAGCACAGATGAAGGGCACCGTGGTTGCCTTTGCAGTAGCATAAAGTGAAAAGAAATCCCTTGTTCCTGGGAACCATGTCAGGATCAGCTGCAGACTCAAGTCAGGGCCTGTAGCCTTCGTCCTGAAGGCCGCAAAGGGCCACTGAAAACCCTCAGGTAGTGGAGACACAGGCTGTGTCCTTTGGGAAGCTGACTCTGGCACCAATGAAAGAAGGAAGTGGGGCTCCACCTAGAGATAAAGAGGCTCTGTCAAGAACGTTAGGGTCCTGACGAGACTGGACAGCCTTGGTCTACCAAAGTACTTCATTGACAGGGCTGGGCTGACAGAAGATCATGGCTGGAATTTGGGATGGTAGGAATCTCTGAAGGAGAAAGGATCTATTTCTTGAAAAGTTGCAGCTACCCTCAAGACAGGCTGTTCTAATTATTATTTTAAAATGCTCCATCACACTGGGCATGTGGGAGGCAAAAGCTGGTGTATCTCTATAAGTTAGAAATCAGTCTGATCTGCATAGCAAGTTCCAGGCCACCCAGGACTACATTAAGAGAAAGGACACCTTGGCCGAGGCTACCTAAGAACATACTGGTCTGATTTGGCTTCTCTTGAGCCAAATGTGTTATTTAAACACCCAGAACTTTGGGATTGTACCTGTAAGTCAACTGTCAGTCATGGATGGGGGAAGGGGAGGCTCCACCCCTTCTTGAGTAGCCACTGCCAGTTAATGGCTTCTGGGAGGGGAAGTCATTTTCTTCAATGGTGTAGCCACTGGCTAATTGCCCATGCTCCAGGAAATGACCTACTATCCATGCACATGGAAGCAACCCTAATTAAATCCTGGGCTCCCACTGAGGAGTTAGACTCAGAAGGGGAGGAGGACATGTTGGGAAGAAGAGAGGGTTCAGTGGGACTGGGGACGATAAGAGAGCAATGGGGGTGAACAAGATCAAAACCCATTCTATACCTGTGTAAAATGTCAATAAATAGATAAAAATACCTGTGCTATATTTTGGAGAGAGGTATGGTATCATATCACCGTAGCTCCACCCCAGAGAGTGTCCGGAGGAGAGTAATGGCGTTGCTCCATCCGTTCAAGGACAGACGGCAAGGTTCTCGCTTTGCTTGTGCCAAGCGTGCCCGATAGAACTGAAAGTGAACGTTACTTGCAGGCTTGCTAGTTGGACTTTAGGCATCCACTGTAACTACGTCTTGTCTTGCCTTGTCAATCACATTGCATGTTTTCTTCTGTGCTGTGGTAGCAGGGACTCCTCTGAGGCCAGTGTCCTTTCTTTGGGGCATTCAGATGCCGTTTGAACAGAACATTTACCGCCTGTGGTAAAGAAGTGTTTTGTAGGAAGTTTGTCACTCAAAACACACTCTTTCCCTACCACTCGCCCTTCAGTAACTAAGTTCTGGTCTGCAGAGGTCTTGGTGTGTCAACTGTATTTGCTATGGCAATTCTAGTCTGTCCTCATAGAGCCCATTTACTTATTTTTTCCATGTAACCAGGCTGGCCTCAAATTATCTGTGTAGCCAAAGCTGGCCTTACACCCTGGATCCTCCTGCCTCTTGGATGCTGGAATTGCAGGCATGCCCCACCCCCCTTCTACAGACCCAGCTTTGAATCAGAGACAGCATCCCAGCAAGTCATGGCGAGCAGAACGCTGAGTCAGAGGGTAGCTCTTCTCTTTTTGATATGTATCATTTGTTATTTCTTGTTTCTGTTGTTTGGAAGAATTTATCCCAATGGGATTTGTTTGGAGAAGGTTTTTGGTAGGCTCAGAGCAGCCTGATTTCCTGGATTGTAGAGAAGAACTTGTTTGGCTGGGACATTTCCATGTTCCAAGGTCTTCCAACTCTTGTCGGAGGTGGTGTTCATGGGCTATCTTGTGGGTTCTCAAGAGTGGTTGGAACTGTCCCAACCCCACAGAAGGTTCAGAAGTAGATCTGAGGGAAAGGAAAATGTGCTGTGGGCATGATCCTGCGGGGGATGGCCATCAGTAGTTTCAAGCTGGGAGCCATCTTGCTGCGAAACAGGATAAGTAGTGTGCATTTTATCAGGAGAGATAATATATTTATATACGAAACCTGTGCCGTGGAATCTCTATGATGCACGCTCCACTTACAGAAGGCATGGTAGGTAGGGCTTCCTGGGAAGAAAAAGAGAGAAACACAAGGAAAGTGATAGCTAGGGTGGTACTGGTCCAGTCTCTCGGTGCTCTGAGGTCGAGGACTTCGTGAGCTGTGCCAGTGAGCTAGAGGCTGCAGTGCTGGGGACGGAGCCAGGCACCTTGCAGACATTGTCCTCTTAAATCTGCCGGGACGTCCCCCGATCTTGTTTCACAGAGTCTTGGAACAATCAAATGGTTCCTCAATGCTATGAACTTGGCAAGCAGTGGGGCTTGGGTTCAAACCGAAGTCTGTCCAGCTTCAGAGCCTTGGAGGCTGTTCATTTCACACCAAGGCAGCTAGCTGGCTCAGGAACACCTCTGGGTGACGCTCAGACTGGCTCTCCTCCAAGGTTGGACAAGGTCTCTTTCAACACTGAGATTCTAGGTCACAGCTCAAAGCATATGGGGAAGCATTCTGGTAACCTTTTTATTCAAAGATCTGCTTCTGAAGTTTATCTCCGTGGTCTGGAGGGGACTGCCTCCTCCTCCAACACGGTCATTCATCTTGAGGAAAGATGATTGATTTAGGAGCAGAAAGGTCTAAACTCTGGGTTGACCAGGGTAGCTAAGCTCCTCAGTTTTGCTGGTGGGGTCTGAGAGTATCTGGGGGAGAGGAGTGAGCTGATGGGAGGTGATGGGTTAGTGGTGGGTTTTATGGTGTGGTTGGGAGCTTTATGCTTTGACCTGAGTGTTTCCTGTAGCCTCATAAAACAAACGAGAAGGCATTACATCATCCCCTATGCCTTCCCAACAGAGACTAAACCTTTTTCCGTGCTTGGAATATTTCCTGATGGTCCACAATGGCCAGCCCACTTTCCAGTTCACAAAACTCTGTGATACGTGTGGAGAAAAGAGGAAGTAGGGAGAATCCATCAGCTCAGGTTGTTTCCCTGCTGCTTCCAGGGAAGACAAATGACTCACATCCGAGCAGAGTACTAAAAACTCTCAGAAACAGGCCCGTTTAGCTTGGGCAGTAAATGAATAAGCCAGTTATGCATCTTTCGGGTGGCTGGCAAGTTTGTTGTCATGGCAACTCTCCCACTGAAGGAGGTCTGCTTGTTCAAGTTGTCAGCCTCTGTCCCAACCCCAAGCTACCTGAGGAGGAGGAGCCAGTCCAGTCCATTCCTTATTTATAACTCGCTCTGAGTGAGGGGGAGGGATCACAGGTTGACTCCCTAGCAGGCTGCCTGCCGGAGTCACATCCACAAATGTCTCAGCCGCAGCCGGCTGGCTGCATCCTTCTCACGCTCCTGGGTCTGCTTGGGCTGGTTGGTGCTGTCACCAGGACATACTACATCGGGGTTGTGGAAGAATACTGGAACTATGTGCCTCAAGGGAAGGATGTCATTACTGGGAAGAGCTTCTCAGAAGACAAGTGAGTGAAAGTGGGGTCCCTCACAGACTCTCAGTTTGACCTATTTTCAGCTCTATGCCAGGGAGGTTGTGATTGTGAGGTGACTATGTTGGAGGTGAACTGACTGAGGTGGAAAGGCAGGTTTTGTTTCTGCCTGAGAAGCCCTAACCGAGGTGGATCTGTAACTTGTGAGAGAAATTTTCCTCTGTGTGTATCCGTGGATCTGTAACTTGTGAGAGAAATTCTCCTCTGTGTGTATCCACCGAGCCATCTGCTACCTTTGACTGTGAGGAGACATCCACAACAAGGTGTTTTGAATAGTAGGTTTTCTTTGGCAGTTTCTAGATTCTAGAAGATCCTTGGACTTTGTTAAAAAGAAAACAAAGACAAATTTGGGAAGTGTCAAAGCCGTTTTCTTAGTTCTGTTTGCGGAATGTGGCATGTTAGCCATGCCGTGCGTGGTCTTGCTTTCCTTTTGTGGTGTAAGATGTGAAGTGGGGGTGGTTATAATAGAACTGGTTGTATCTGAAGAGTTTCCTTGAGTCTACTTAGAGTCTACTCAAGACTCTACTTGAGTCTTCCTCTGCTGAAGAGCTTGTTCCGCCTTGACCCCTTCATCCCACAGGGTTGTCGCTCACGACACAGTTGGGGACGATGCTGCTGGAGCATCTCTGGCTTTTGATTGAGCAGAGAGTACCCTCCACTCCAGGGCCCAGCATCTCAGGTCTCTTTCTTGCTCCATGGTCTGCCTCTGAAGCCACCACTGGTTTAGCAAGCTGAAGTGGTGTGTTTTCAACTTCATGGTTCTCAGAGCATCTTGGATCTGGCAACTGTTGGGTACCTGAATTCATATTCCTTTCTTGATTGCTAGAGTCCCCTGTATTCAACACCCACATTCCATTCCCCAAACGTGAATTTATTTGCTCAAATTTAGGAATGGTGTGGGGTCTGCCAGCAAATCTTCTAGAGCCAGCTTGACACCTAGAGGAAAGACCTAAGATCCAGTTTGCTTTGATATTCAACTTCTTTCCTTTATAACAACATAATCATGACAGTCATGTCCTGTTATCTAAAAAAAAAAATTAGGATCTTGCCAACTTGATGACCAAAGATTGTTCATTAAGCTTTGTATTATTTTTTTACTCAAGACTTGTGTTATGGACTCTTAATCCGCTTGTGCCTACAGATGGTATTATTCCCATTTTTCCAGCCAGGATGGAGGCTCTGAGGCTGAACGCTTGTAGTTTACCAGGTAAACGGCCTCATCAAACACATGGCTTGGGCCCCAGGGCCCATGTGTTCTCCTTCCGTGTTACCGACTTCTTAGAAAAGTTGACCATTTCCTACTGAGCTGAATCCAGCCTTGAAAGAAGGAAGTAATCTCAGTGTGTGAACTTTCTAGAAAAGTCTTAATTCTTACTAAGGGTGCATTTAATCTCACCTCCGTTCTTCTCAGAGAGAAGTTAAAAATGGTCCTGAACAGTCAGTGGCCACGCTGACTTTTGAATTTGTTTAAAAACCTCCAAATAACATAAATACTCAAGACTCACATGCTATTTAGACAAAGCCAGAAACATGAAGAAAAGGGGGTCTTTCTCTGGATCCCCTCAACTAGAAGAAGGGGCTTTGAATGAAGGGCAGTACCATGGATGAGAATTCTGAGGTGAAAAAGAAACTCGACTTGTTGAAGCCATTTCTGTGGACCAGGTCTGAGGGAGGCACCCTTACACCAGTTTTGGCTCCTTAAAACTGGGTGCCTGGCGTTGGAAGTCGCTGGCACAAGATTATGTCATATTGATGATAGCTGGACTATAAGCACCCCCTTTGGCAGGGGACATTTTTGTCTAGATCTGTGGCTATCTTTTGAAGGGAGAAGGCAGATTATCCCAGGTGCTTACTGGACAGTTGCAGGCTGTGGCAGGTGACTCGGGGCGAGTTGACAGATTTGATTGTGGCCTCCAGTACACACCCAGCTGCATGTCAAGAAGCTATGATGGAGGGACATAGATGAGCCTCATGCACACTCTGGAGTCACTCAAGCTCCACGAACAGAGGAGAAGGTCCCAATAACCTGAATAGCCTTTCTTCCAAAGAACCTTGTCAGCACCAATATCCCAATATCCCTTGGGAGACAGAGCAAAAAGTCAGTCATCTGGATCTTTAAAGCAAAAGGAAGTCACATTATTGGGATGGACAGACTTCATCCTGGCAGAACATTGTTTGGGTACTCAGACAAATGTTCAGCATTCAGAAGACCCAGGGATTCAAGTGGCAATGTTTCACCAGAATGGAGCAATCCTGAATAACAATCTAAACTTGTAGTTTTTGCTGTGTGGTGTTGAACTTGCCTCACCATCTACTGTGTTTCTAAATGTGACCAAGGAGGGAGTTTAAATCATCCCTAATGTCACTTGAGCATCGGATTTTATTTTTGTCACTAAGTGAGAAAAAATCCTACCTGTTTTTCTAGTTTTAGAGAGGTCCCCACAGAGATTAGTGAAACAGAGGAGTGGTTTTCAAATGTCTGCTCTTGAAATCGAAGTCCCAGAAGACCTAGGAATGGAAGTGTGCTCATGTGATTGTTTTAGGAGTGTTCTGTATTTTATTTTATCAAGTCCCCCAGTGTTAAAAAAATAGATGAAAGACAATGTGTGCCTGTGGTGGGTGTGTGCATGTAAAGTGCCCTCAGAGGCCAGAGGCATTGTGTTCCCTGGAGCTGGAGTTTCAGGCAGACGTGAGCTGTCCACATGGGTGCTGGGAACTGAACTCAGATCCTCTGCAAGAGCAGCATACATTCTTAACTGCTGAGACATTCCTCAGGCCCCCTCCACCCTTCGAGACGTCAACTCTTCAGTCCACATTAATGAAGTTCTCTCCTACAGCTCCAGGTGGACCCAGCTCTTTCCCTTCTAACCTGACTGAGGTCCTCATACACACAGATGGGCTGTTTTTCTTCCCTCTGTGTTATTCCGTGCTTGTAAGCCCACACCCCTCTACAGCCAGAGTCAGAGCTCCAGGAAGACAGAGGGGAAGGCCCCACGTGTTAACCCCCTTCCACTACACAGAGCCTTGGCAGAGGCCGTATTGCATGTGAAGTAGACCAGAAAGCCTACGCTCTGAGTCTCTGAAGCCAAAACACCAGGAGCTGTTCTGGTTGCTTTCACTTTGGATAAGAGAAATTGAAAAGGAAAAGATAATAGGAGAAAGGAGTGGATATGAAAGTTTCAGCAATGCCAAGACTTTCGGAACCCAAAACTCAACAGGATGGAGATGCTTGAGGTCCTGCAGAAGAGAAGGGAAATAAGTGGAAATTCTTATGCTGAGATTCCAACAACTGGACAGTGCAATTGAACTTGCCAGTGTGATGCCTTTGCTGGCCATAGTGTCCAAAAACATGTCTGGGAGTGTCAAGCAATAATGTTTCCTAGAAAGTAGAGGATTTCAGAAGTGTGTTCTATTTAGAAACACATTCTCTGTGTGCTCCTCTCCTTCTTCACTGGGTGGAATGGGGACATCAGGATCCTTTGATTTGCCTGGGATTTGTGTCAGCATTTTGATCCCTTCATGCCAGGGCTGCTGGGGCTCATAAAAATCTTAATTAAGGTGTGACTGTGCTTCAGTGGTAAACCCTGCTCTTTAATGCAGCTGAGTGGGTCATCTTAGTTAAAGCCAGAGTTGGTTTTTTTTTTTTTTTTTTAAATCACAGACCTTATTAGGCAAGCACTATGCATATATCTTCTTCCCAGTGGAATACAAGGCTGCCTATGGATGTGAGATGCCCTTGATCAGGACTGTGGCTGGTTTCTGTCAAAGCTCCCACATTGGAGGGGCTCCTAGAGAAAGGTCCCCTGACCATGACTGCAGCAGCCCATTGGTAGGACAGAGTCTGAGTCACCTCTAGAAGGAGGGTCTACGATGGGGATGAGAGAGAGGCTTCTTCATCTACTGGAAAGAAAGCTGATAGAGGGAACAGGATGGAGGCAGAGAGGCTTCTATAAGATCTAGCACGAAGTCAAGGTTTTCATCTTATCAGTGTTTGGTCTTAGATGGACAGCAACTTTCAAGGCTTTATTTTTTATTGATTTTTATTGAGCTCTACATTTTTCTCTGTTCCCCTCCCTTCCTCTCCCTTCCCCTTCTTCCCTCTCCCAGGGTCCCCATGTTCCCAACTTACTCAGGAGACCTTGTCTTTTTTTACTTTCCATGTAGATTAGATCCATGTAAGTCTCTCTTAGGGTCCTCTTTGTTGTCTAGGTTCTCTGGGATTGTGATTTGTAGGCTGATATTCTTTGTTTTATGTTTAAAAGCCAGCCACTTATGAGTGAGTACATATGATATTTGTCTTTCTGGGTCTGGGTTACCTCACTCAATATGATGTTTTCTAGATCCATCCATTTGCCTGCAAATTTCAAAATGTCATTTTTTTCTGTTGTTTAGTACTCCATTGTGTAAATGTACCATATTTTCTTTATCCATTCTCCAGTCAAGAGGCATTTAGGTTGTCTCCAGGTTCTGGCTATGACAAACAAAGCTTCTATGAGCATAGTTGAGCACATGTCCTTGTGGCACTATTAGCATCCTTTGGATATATACCCCAAAGTGAAGTTGCTGGGTCTTGAGGAAAGTTGTTTCCTAATTTTCTGAGAAATAGCCACACTGACATCCAAAGGGGCTGTACCAGCTTGCATTCCCACCAGCAATGCAGGAATGTTCCCTTTAGCCCACAACCTCTCCAACATAAGTTGTCATCAGTGTTTTAGATCTTGGCCATTCTTACAGGTGTAAGATGGAATCGCAGAGTTGTTTTGATTAGCGTTTGTCTGATGACTAAGGATGTTGAGCATTTCCTTAAGTGTCTTTCAGTCAAGGCTTTCATTTTATCATTGCTTGGTCTTAGATGGACTGCAGCTTTCAAGTTTTCAGTTGTTTCCACTCGGCATCGTTTGCAAACTTCGGCTGGAGAAACGGTTCTGTGGGTGCATCAGTTGGTGTGTAAGCAAGAAGACCTGAACCCACAGAAAACCAGATGTAATTATGATAGTGTGCACCCAAAATCGCAGCACTCCTGCTGTGAGATGGGAAGTGGAGACAAGAAAACACTTGAAAGCACGTATGCCATGGCAAGCAAAAGGAAGATCTTACCTCAGATGAGGTGGAAGCTCATGATGGTTGTCTTTCATATACACACTGTGGCATCTTCCTCCTCCCTCCCTTCCTCTCTCCCTCCCTCCCTCCCTCCCTCTCTCCCTCCCTCCCTCCCTCCTTCCCTCCCTCCCACACACCACAAGATTTCTGAAAATCATGAATAGCTTGGAGCTGCTATATCTTATACAGATAAGTGCTTGGCTACAGATCCCAGAAAAGAGCACGTTGAACAAATTAAAATTTTATGTTTGCTAAAACGCAGTCCAGATGTGAGCAGCCGAAAAGCTTGCTAAAAAGCTTGAATGATGGAGATTTAGGGCCTCTCTGTATTTTTGGGTCAACCATCCTTAGCATGAAGCTTCCTTCTTCAGGGATATTTATGCTGCACCAGTCTTTAGACGACTGCCATGGACACCTCAACCAGCCATGTGGAGTGGAGCTCAATGGTAGCGGTGTTTGCCAAGTATACGTGAGACCCCAAGTTTAATTAATCCCCAGTACAAAGAAAGGAAGCAGAAACCCCAACCAGCTGCGCCACACTGGACACTCACACACAGGAGACTGGAAAATAAGGTCAATTATTATGCGATTTCTAAGATGGAATTCAATTCTGCTATGAGGCAAAAGGGGGAAGTGTGGGCACTGAGAAGATATGGAAGCCCCTGTCTCCTCTATTTCCCCGCAGTCAGGGGCATCTTCTTGGTCCCCTCTTCCTCTTTCTTCCTCCAAGGCAGGGTCCCTGAGATCTGGAGAACATACAGTGTGACAGCTAAGGGTCTAAGACTCCTTCCTGCGCATGTCCCGCAGACACAGCGGTCCTTGACGGGGGACTAGGAAATACAGGGAAACTTCCCCAGCATTGCTTCATGTTGGTCTTCAGAAAAATGGGCACAATTCTTGGAGGTGTGTTGGTTTCTCATGCCTGTGACCAAATGGTTACAAACTAGGTGGATTCAAATAATTTACTTTTTCCTGGTTCTGGAGGCCACACGTCCAAAATAAAAGTCACACTCCTCATAGGAGCTAAGGCTGAGAGCATTCCTTGAAATTTCTGAAGAAATCTTCCCTCCCTTAGCATGTGACCAATCTAGACCTCCATTTTCACAAGGAATGGTCATTGCTTTATCTGAAGGACTTCTAGAGAATAGGAAAGAGAGACTCGAGTGGCTCCGGGCCCTTTTGATCTGAGGAAAGCTGTACTGGAGGTGATGAAGCTCACACTGGGTGAGCTCTGTTCTCCCAGACACACTTTCCACAAAGCTCTGGGGACTTTCTTTCTTTCTTTCTTTCTTTCTTTCTTTCTTTCTTTCTTTCTTTCTTTCTTTCTTTCTTTCTTTCTTTCTTTCTTCCTTCCTTCCTTCCTTCCTTCCTTCCTTCCTTCCTTCCTTCCTTCCTTTCTTTCTTTCTTTCTTTCTTTCTTTCTTTCTTTCTTTCTTTCTTTCTTTCTTTCACACAAGTTCTGTGTATTCTGAGGGGCTTCTGGAAAAAGCAAGTGAGCCAAAGCAGGACCCATGCTTTAGGTGACACTACAGGAATCATAATAAAAGAATTATATGGGAGTACATAACCCAGATAGGTTTTAAAAATTACCCATCTAATTAGGGAAGGCGTGGCTTCTCGGTTCTCATGTGGAATCTGCCTCCACCCTCTTTGCCCAGTGTTGGGTGTCCTGATATGGTCCTGTTTTCGTTTTGTGAGTAGTATTCTTTCCAGGCGTAGATAACGCTGAGTCTTGTGGCTCTAAGAGCCCCACATCTGCTCTGGTCAACTGTACTGCTGCCATGAGTTTCTGACTCACCTTCACTGTATCCACATATTTCTGATATGAACAGCAGACCTGGCATCCAGAGAGACCACACTGTGTTGCCATTTACCAGTGAGGATTTACCCAACCAAACGTAACTCTTCTGAGTACAGGCACTCAGAGTGATAGACCTGGCCTCCAGTTACAGTCATGAACCTCAGTTGCTTCATGATGAGTGATGGGAAAATGAACCTAAACTAGGCAGAGGATGGATTTTTGCTGAGCTGCACACACCTTGTGAGCCATGAACCCTCAGGTCTTAGCCTGGACACCCACCACAGTACTGAAAGATGTTCTCCAACTATCACCAATTTTACTGGCTTTTGGAGGTCATCTCCATCACAGTGTATGCCCGTGTGTCACTTGAAATTCTTACCCTGGCTTTCACACAGTTACTAGTGGGGAACTTCTGAGGCACAGTGTCCCCCTCATAGATGGAACACATAGCACTCTGGAGTCACAGCTTCTTTCTCTACTTGGCTCCCCAGGGAGCTTCTGTTCTTTCCTTCTGAGGAGGAAGAATCGCCTTCTAGAACCCACAAGAGGGGGCTTCTGCCCTATGACTTCAAACAGGCACCACATACACAGATGTGTGTTGTGTTTTCACCTGCACACCCACCGTGTACACAGCTGTCTGCTGTGACTTCACACACGCACTGTGTGCACAGCTCTCTGCTGTGTATTAAACACACACTGTGTGCACAGCTGTCTGCTGTGACTTCACACATACACCTTGTGCACAGCTGTTTGCTGTGTATTCACGCACACAGTGTGGATCCAGGGAAATATACTTTTATCTGGGCAGGCTCTGCTTTCTCCAGGGAGGTCCTGAATCCATTGCTTCTGCCTTCCTCATTGAAGTTCTCCTGACTGGCTTAGCATCAAGGGCAGACAGGGTTGGTATATTCTAGTGTCCTGGGAAGAACAGTGAGGCAGTGCCAGGGCAGGCAGGTGGTTTGGGGCTCAGCTGAGTGACATCTGCAAGGGTGTGTGTTCAGCTCTCGTGTTGAGAAGAGACTGATGATCACTGAGGAGAGGAGGCTGCATGGTGTGGAAGCCTCTGACCTCCCTTAACACTGTGCTGAGAGGAGCTCATCCTGACATCCAGAATAGTCCTCTGTGGAGTAGGTTTTAGTGGACACAACCCTTGGGGTCACTTAGATCTGTTCCCTAACTTCATCATAAGCAAAGCCTTTTTCTAAGCCCTAAACAGTCTTCAGTCCAGAGAACTTTCGGGCGTAGGAACTCTCTTTCTTCAAAGTTATTTTCTCCTGCCCCACGGTACTTTAACTCCGCAGTGACGTTCTAGGCTCCTTGAGGTGAAACTTGACTGCTCTGACCTTTCAGAGGACTTGATCCCATGAAAGTTTTCCTACCTTGAGACTGAGGCTAGCGTCTTTGGAACAGACTTAGTGCTGGTGTGTTTGGTCTGAGAACGTGGTCATATTAGATGGTTTAGGACAGGATAGTGAGTGAGCATGGAAGGGGTCTTCCCTAGACATACCACTCCAGGAAAACGGCTCAAGGGTGTGCCAGGCATTATGACATCTGTGTTCGGACAGGCCATACTCAGGCATGATGTCATCGTGTGCAGACAAGTCACACTCAGGCATGATGTCATCCGTGTGCAGAGAGGTCACACTCAGGCATGATGTCATCCATGTGCAGACAGGTCACACTCAGGCATGATGTCATCCGTGTGCAGACAGGTCACACTCAGGCATGATGTCATCCGTGTGCAGACAGGTCACACTCAAAGATCCCGAAGCATCATGTTGCCTCCTGTCTGGCCGGAGCACAGGCAAAGCACAACTCCACAGCAGATGCCTTCCTGGCTCCCTAATTTTCCCACATGATGCACCTTGGCCCCGCCCCTTTTCTAAGCAGCCACTACCAGCTGCTCAGATGTGAGGCAAAAGACAAAAATATGCCTGCCACTCTTAAATGTCTGGAGGATATTTAAGCTCAAGTGTGTCCACCCGAGCTCTTCTGTAAATGCAGTTGGCAACACTCTCCCCCGCCTCTGACTTGTCCATCACTGACAAATTCATGGAGGTTTCATTTGCTACTTTGTCTTAGGTCCCAAGCAAGCAGAGACTCTTTCGGGGCATTAGTGCAAGTTTGGGATAGAAAAGCTAACTGCCTTTGATTAGATCTCCAGCCAAGGACAGACAGCACGTTTTAGAAAATGCCATTACTGGTCTAGTGTTCTGAACAGAGCACTGACTATAAAGAGAAATGAGAAAAGGAAGAATTTGGGGCTGGAGCAATGGCTCAGTGGTTAAGAGCAGCTGTTGCTCTTGCAGAGGACTTGGGTTGGATTCCCAGCACCCACTTGGTGGTTCACAACCATCCATAGCTCCAGTTCCGGGTATCTGATACCATCTTCTGACCTCTGTAGGTGCCAAAATATCTACTTGATCTACATACACACACGCAGGCAAAACACTCTCACATAAAATAAAACACATAAACCTAATTTTTTAAAAAGGAAGAATTTGAACTGACCTTAAAAGATGCTTGAAATATTAGTTAGACATGCCAAACGTCCGTGTGAGAACCTTAGTGACGTGTATATACAGATGTTGTGCCTGCTTGCTTTCTTCCAGCATCCACATCTCCCAGCAGTTGCCCTCCCACCACACTTCCTGGTCATATAAATCTACTTTTGTTTCCCTAAACTGAAGCCTGCCTTTGACACCTGGCTTAAACTACATCTTCCACTTGGCATGCCCATCACGACCTCCTGTTTGCCTTGTCTTTATACAAACATCAGAGCTCCTGAACCTTGTGCCTGTCATCAAGGAAATCCTTCACAGATCCCCTGATTTTCAGACTAAACCAACTGAACATGCTGTCTCTGGACTCTGTGGTCAGGGTGGTCCAGGTTCTAGGCCACAAGTCCCATCTGTTGTGATGTACAGAGGAGTGTGATATGCTCGCAGGGGAAACTGCGTCACCTGCTCTGTCACTGGCACCCCATTCAAAACACGCAGGATGCGCACAGGGAAGATGTGTTCTCAGACCAGAGAATGGCGAGTGGGGCTACTCAGGCAGAACTGCCGCCCTCCAGACCGGCCCTTCTCCTCCTCCTTGGTCTCTGTGATTCCTCTTTCCTAAAACTTCCTAGGAAGCGTGGGAGCTTACTTTAGGCAGCGCTTTGTGCAGAAAACCTCCCCTGGCCTCTCCCACTCAGTACATAATCTTCCTTCTCACAAGTCTCCCTTCCAAAATGGAGCTCCTTCAAGGCAGGGGCTGTGTCCCCTCTGAATCCTGAGTGCTGAGTCCAAGGCTTGCAAGTTGTACCGGCATATAACAGAAGTGTCGACTCAGGAACTCACAGCAGCTGTGGTTACCTGCAGAAGACTCGCACAAGATCAAGCCAGTTAACACTCTGGCATGGAGCAGGAAAGGCTCATGAGCTTCCCGTGCAATGGAGGCGCTAGTGGATTAATGGGAGGGAAAGAAGGAACAGCTTTTCTTTAAGAGGTGTGACCTCGGGTAGTCAACCATGCTCAGTTGACGGTCCCACACCCAGGAGCATACAGGCAGCACAAAATGCCTCTGGTAAGTTATGGCATATTTTTAAGAGGACATGAATTTAGGAAGTGGAATGGGGGCGGGTAGGGCTGGATCCGGAAGGAGGCAGGAAGAATGGGGGTGACTGTGATAAGATATATTGAATGCACACAGGAAGTTCTCAAAGAATTAGTGAAAGAATTATATTTTTTAAAAAGAAACACTGTGCCTGTGTTTGTTTTATCAGCCACTCAGTTACCACAGGCCTCCCACTGCATTGTGCACTGCTCATTTCCCTCCATTACCTGGGCCTCCCACTGCACTGTGCACTGCTCATTTCCCTCCATTACCACGGGCCTCCCACTGCATTCCACAGGCCTCCCGCTGCATTGTGCACTGCTCATTTCCCTCCATTACCCAGGCCTCCCACTGCATTCCACGGGCCTCCCACTGCACTGTGCACTGCTCATTTCCCTCCATTACCATGGGCCTCCCACTGCATTCCACAGGCCTCCCGCTGCATTGTGCGCTGCATTGTGCCCTGCTCATTTCCCTCCATTACCCAGGCCTCCCACTGCATTCCATGAGCCCCCCACTGCGTTGTGCACTGCTCATTTCCCCTGTTACCATGGGCCTCCTGCTGCATTCCACGAGGCTCCCACTGCATTCCACAGGCTTCCCACTGCATTCCACGGGCTTCCCACTGCATTCCACGGGCCTCCCACTGCATTCCATGGGCCCCCCCCACTGCGTTGTGCACTGCTCATTTTTCTCTGTTACCCCAGCCTTCCGCTGCATTGTGTACTACTTCACTTTCCCTTCGTTAGAGTCCCTTTCACCTACAAAGCACTGGGCACACATGCAGGGCACAGGAAGTGTGAGCTGAACGAACAGAGGAGGGGGTAATGACCCAGTCAGGAGGTTCTTACCACACTGGGGGGCTGTGCATGGGAGGTAGGGACTGGCAGACCCCCGGGGCTCACTGCCAGCCAGCCTATTTGAATCACCACGTTTTACGTGAAAGCAAGAGACCCTGTATAATAAACAATGTTGACAGTACTGAGGAAGATAGCTGAGGCTTGACTTCAGCCTCTGTACAAATGTGCACGTATGTATACATGGACCAGCACACACACACACTTACACCTGAGCACACTATAGACACACACACACGATGAACAAGCAAATAAGTAAAAAGTGGGGGACCCTGTGGCCTGGAAGGGGCAAGTGGAGAGTGTGGCTTCAGAACACTTGGCTTTTTCCAGTTTGGCTGTGGGCACTGTTTATGTCTTTTGGCTTGTCAGTTAACCAGCCCTACTTCGTTTCCACACTGGCAAAGTAAAAGTAATCTTGCCAAGTCTACAGAGGTAACTGATACATAATATGGCCTCTGACGACCCTTTAAGGACAAATGGCAGGTTCTTCTTGAGCTGCAAGTGAAACATTTGCCTTCTCACTTCCAGACTCGCAACCTTGTTTCTCGAACGAGGGCCCAACAGGATAGGCGGAATCTACAAGAAGGCAGTTTATAGACATTACACAGATGGGAGCTACTCCACGGAGATCCCCAAGCCCCCCTGGCTGGGCTTCCTCGGTCCCATCCTGAGGGCAGAAGTGGGCGACGTGATCGTTATCCACCTGAAGAACTTCGCTTCCAGACCTTACTCTTTGCATCCGCATGGTGTTTTCTACAACAAGGATTCGGAAGGTGATTTTGTTTCTGTTTCACTTATCAGATAACTCTGATTGACAATGCACGGTTGCAAAGAATGCCCTGATTCTAATGCTCACTGTCTCCCTCTGTTCTCTCCCTGGTCTCACAGTTGGGGAGGTTCAGTCATGATTTATTGGTCCCAGCTGTTGGGCGCATGGGGGAGGCTGCACATCCCTGTAGGAAGCATGTGGCCTCCTAAAACCACTTCCTCATGGGTGAGACCGGGAAAGACAGGAGGAAAGAATTGAATCCACTGTCCCCTCCAGTGCCCTGTGACTGTACCCTCACAATCTACTGTGACCTCAAGACCTTCCACTAGGCTCTGCTCAGCTCCACAAAAGGAACATCACCTTCCCTCAGGAAAGCAAGTCTTCGACATTAGGGGCATTTCAGGTCCACCATGCAATGGTGCCACCCACTTTTAGATATCTCAATTAACCCAGTTAAGATAACTTCTCACAGGCATGTCCACAGGCGTGTCTCCCGAAATTCTGTCAAGTTGATAATGATCACGGGCCATAGCATATACAATACCACTGAGAAGATACATAGCTCAGCTGACAGAGTACTTGCCTAGCACTTGTAACACACTCTCTGGTCTCTAGTACCTCATAAAGGTGGTGTACGTGTGTAATGCTTCACCTTGGAGGTAGAGGTAAGAGGACCAGGAGTTCAAGGCTAGCTTAGATAAATGGTGAATTTCAGGCTAGCCTGGGCTACATGTGCAATGTGTGTGTGCATGTGCAGTAAAAATATATTTATATCACAAACCTTCAGAGCATCTCTGAAGGTCATGAGCTCCTGACTCAGACTGGTTTGAACTCAGTTCAAGGGATTGCTAGAACCACTGAAATCCTCCATAGGACTCTTCAGGAGGCCTTCTCCAGAGGAATCAAGATTCATGAGAAATGTGTGGAGATGGTGACCGTCGAGTTGTGCATGACACAGGCTGCCTGTCCCCATCCACCCCCCATCACTGTAGACTAGTCTCTTGCCTTGCCCTTCCTGTACACCAACATGGCAAGTCTTAGCCCCAAACTTGCTAGGGCTCTGTTAAAACTCAATGCAATGGCCAGGCCCTCTGTCCATGGGATTATGGGCCCTCGATTGACTCTCTCTCTCTCTCTTTTAATTGTGCTGCTTGGTCGTCCAGGCCAGTCTGAACTGGCAGGGATCCTCCTGCCTCAGCATCATGAATGTAGGGATTGTAGGCATGCATAGTCCTACAACCAGGCTCAATTCAGTTTTGCTCACAACAGTACATAGCTTATTACAGATGTCTGATCAAGTCTCCAGTAAGACCAAGAGACTGAGAGTGAGTCACAGACTGTTTTCAAACATCAGTGAGCTTAAGAGAAAGGGGTTCAACTGAGGGTCTCAATATGCTCTATTGAGCTATATCTTTGCACCAATACTCTTCCTTCCTTCCTTCCTTCCTTCCTTCCTTCCTTCCTTCCTTCCTTCCTTCCTTCCTTATTTTTTTTTTGTTGGTTTTTTTGAGTCAGGGTTTCTCTGTGTAGTCCTGACTATCCTGGAACTAGCTCTGTGGACCAGGCTGGCCTCCAACTCAGAGATCCATCTGCTTCTACCTCTCAAGTTCTGGGATTAAAGGTGTGTTCCTCTGCCAACCAGGTATACTTTCTTGCTTATTGAGTATTTACAGTAAAATTTAAAAATGAATACTATTATGACTCCTTCAGCTTTATTCTTCTTTTAAAGAGTTTTTGGTTATTGTGTATACGTTTCATTTAAACAAGGCAGCTAGTGTATTTTTAATGGAGATTACATAAACTTATTGATCAATGAAGGAGAAATCATCACCTTACCTTTAAAAAGAATTACACAAAATTTAAGACCCAGAAACAGCCTAGATACCCCCCAACAGATGAATAGATAAGGAAAATGCTAAATTAAATAATTGGATCTGATTTGGTAAAGAAAAAATGAAATTATACTTTCGCGGGCAAACAGATGCAACTGTTAAGTAAAATAAGCCAGATTCTGAAAGACAAATTCTTCATGTTTTCCCTCACATGTGGATCCCAGGCGGTTTTTTGTGCACAAAAATTGTCAGCAATTCAAATCCAGTAATATTTAAGATAGTGAATATCCAAAGACCGAGCAAGATTTATTCCATGTGTGTATGTACTTGTGTGTGTACGGGGTGTGGACTGTAAACCTAGGAAGGGGAGCATAAGAGGGAAGAAGATTCCATAGCGGACCTAGAGAAAAAAGAGGATGATGAAATCCGGGTGACATGAAGGCAGAGGGGAGCATTCTGGAGGGGTGACGAGGACAATAGGGGACAGGGAATGGGGAAAGTGGAGGAGGACTAATAAGAACAATGTGTATGTGAATGTCACAATTTAAAGTTTTATTTAATTTTAATTTAATTTAAAAATGAATTCATTTAAAATAATTTAAATTTATTTTTAATAATTTAATTTAATAATTTAAAATAAACATTTTTATTTTAAAATAATTTTAATTTAAAAATAAATACATAAATAAAAAAGCCCATATGAAATGGGAAATGGTGACTTGATGTCTTGATGGTACACAGAAATTAGCAGGAGTTGGGAGTTTTTTTGACTCCCAGCAGGGTCTTCAGTTTTGCATCCACACTGAGAGGGCCTCTTGCTAAGCATACTGTTTGTTGACAGGGCTTTAGGGAAACAGTTGACTTGGATATGTCTTCTCTTTTCTTCTCTTCTTTCTTTCTTTCTTTCTTTCTTTCTTTCTTTCTTTCTTTCTTTCTTTCTCTCTTTCTTTCTTTCTTCTTTCTTTCATCTTTCTTTCCTCTTTTCTTTTTTTCTTTTGGATGGTTTCTTGGTTGTATCTAGAAAAAGAGTTGATGTTGTGTATTGGGCGTGGGTTTTCTTCTCTGGGTTAACTTGTTCCCTGTAGCTTGAAATTGCAGCATCATCATAAATAAAGATAATTTAACCCTTTTTTTGACAACCTATATGGATTTCATTTTCTTTTCCTTATTATACTAGCAAAGCCTTGAGATAGTATTTAATAGTAGTGGTGTCGAGAGTGGCATCCTCATCTCGTTCTCAGTGTTTGAAAGAAAGCGGTTGCTTTTCCTTAAGCTTGCTGTCGGCTGTGGGGTTTTCTTAGTCGCCTGTACTGAGCTGAGGAAGAAGTCTTCTAATCCCAGGTGGCTGAGAGGTTTTCAAGGGAGTCCTGGATACTTGCCCTTGAATCCATTTATATGTTCCATTAATTGATTTGCAACTTTGATATCACGAGAATAAATCTTATTTGTCCGTGAAATAGTAAATGTCTAAATATTGGTCTGTAATGCTTTGCTAACAATTTGTATGTCTACATGTGTATAGAATGTTTTGTTTTCTTGGACTTTGATGTGTTCAGCTTCAAAGACACAGCCTTCAAAATCATCCAAAATTACATTCTTCGCAGTCCTTTGCTTTGTTCTCTAGCTGAGCATGTGTTCATAATACAAACCCACTCTGTCCCCCAAGATGGTAATATCTTTGGAAGCCAGGAGAACCCTAACACCCCTTTCTCATCTCTTGTGCCACCCATACTGGGGATGAATCTGTAATAAGTCCCCAAGTGGTGCTCATTATTCCTTTTGCTGCTTGACTGTCTCGTCTCAAGACAATGGCGAGTGAGGAGACCTGAACCCCTTCGGACCTGTGCAGCAGGATCATCAGCATCTTTATTTGGAAGTCTGTGTTTCTGGGAGAAGCGATCTGTACACATTTCCTCGCTGAGCTCTCCTGCCTTTGTGGGTGCAGACTTCAGCATTCTGGCTTTGCCGGCAGAAACCAGGGCACTAAGAACGTGGCAGGCTTCCTCAAGTTCCACAGCAAATACACTGAGACTCATTTACATTCAACTTGAAAGTTCTGCCCTCTCTACTGTAGCGTCAACTCTCTGGGTTTTAATAGTGTCTTTTCTTTTGGTTGAAAGGAGCCTTATACCCAGATGGGACATCTGGAAAGAACAAGGATGATGACATGGTCCCCCCTGGCCAGAACTACACCTATGTCTGGCCGGTGAGAGAAGAATACGCACCCGCCCCAGCAGATGCCAACTGCCTGACCTGGGTGTACCACTCACACATCGATGCCCCTAAGGATATCTGCTCTGGGCTAATTGGACCCCTGCTGGTGTGCAAGGAAGGTAGGTAGTCTCCCCACCCCCAAAAGCTTCTTCCTAGGAAATGGGGGATGTTGAAAATGTGCATAAGATTCAGATCTCGCTTCGCTACCTTTCTTTCTTCAAATAGGATGTGTGTCTTCCTCTATTCTTTCTGTAGGCCACGAGGGAGGTCATGCTGACACTATAGCAGAGCGCACAGTTCAGACACTTGTTGCAAATCATGGCAGAGTTCTGTTTAATAAAAATAAAATTCCATCAGCTACATGTCGGAGAGCAAATAATGTAGCCAGTGACCAGCGATACCTTCAGTTTGCTCTTGTTGATTTTACGAGTGTCTGTGCTGTCTATAGTTGTTCCTCGGGGAGCAGCCAGGCTTCCAAGTCCACATTGCTTGAGCCTTGGGACTCTTCTATAGTTCTGTCATTTGCTAGAGCTGGCTTCTGCTTGCATGCTCTAGGATGTGGGTTACTCAGATTTACCCTTATCGAGCTTACTGGACACTGTTGGCAGGAGAGACGCCTCACTTGGGTTTAGTTGATGTCTAATTGCTTTTCCTTCACTCTTCCGGCGTTCTTGGAAGGTGTCCTGAACAGATACTCAGGGACGAGGACTGATGTGGACCGAGAGTTTGTTATCATGTTCACTCTTGTGGATGAGAACCAGAGCTGGTACCTGGATGAAAACATCAGGCATTTCTGCACTGACCCGAATTCCGTTGATAAGACTGACGCTGTTTTCCAGAGGAGCAATAAGATGCATGGTGAGTGTTTGCCATGAGCTCAGATGCGCGGCAGGGCTTCTGCATGATCAGGCACTTGAGGGAAGCAAGACAGATGGGAACCTGGACCTCATTCTGCGAGATGGTGTAGATTGGGAAGACAGTAGTTTGAAAGTGGCGTAAGATACAGCACACCTTGAATCCCAATGATCTGAGGCAGGACAAGGCCAGGTACACCAGCTACACTAAGTAGACAAGTGCTACATTGTACTGACAAGACAGTACAGAAAACAGAAGGGAACCTTATAATCAGGAAGGGACTGGGCACTGAGGTAAGCCCAGAGGATGGGTGGATTTAGGCTGTCAGAAGGGAGAATAAAATCTCACCACATAACGACTCTCTGCTTATCCAGCAACTGTCTTCCAAGCCTTTGTGAAATTCTCAGAACTATGCCATGCATGGAGTTTAAATGCATACTTGTGAATTTGTTGTTTCCTGGGCATTCTTTAAATCATCTAGACTCACTATACACCAGACCTGTGCACACTCAGTTGTAAAAGAAAGGAGCTGCAGTATGTAATGGGGTCAGAGTCTGAGTCAAGATCGTCAGTGACAGACTGAGGCCAGGGGATCTGTCCCAGAGATCTGTCCAGGAGAGCCTGGACAAGAAGGTCCCCAGTCAATGCATTTCCGATTGACTGCCTCTGCTTCTAACACACAGTCAGGCAGGACCACGTCAGTACACACATTCTCTCCTGTATAACATGCCATCCATCTTCTCTGTGGTGACGTCATCAATCTTGTATGTGGCAGTGCTTGGCAAATGTTTTAGGAGCGAAGGAAAGGGAGGAGAAGAAAAGGACAGGAAGCCACAAAAACAGGACTTGAGTGGAAATCATTGCTGGGACCAGTTTTATCTCTGTTCTTCAGAACTTGGGGATGAGACCCCAAACACTGCAGAAAATCATAAAGTTCAAGACTCAGCTACCTATGCAGCCCCTTCCCCACCATTCGGGACTTATTCTTCTGTAGTGAAATCCACCCCACAAAGAAATGAATTTTGTAAGCAAAACTAACTTACGTTTAGACTAAAGAACAGCTGTGTGAAGAAGGAGTCTGAAAACAGTTAATCCTAGCAAAGGAGACATGCCAAGTATAGATGAAATAACTGGAAGAGAAAGTGATCTATAAAAGGTGTTAAATCAATACAAGGTTTATTGATCAATTAATTTAAATTTGCCAAAATGACTTAGAATAAATGATGTTGTCTGAGCCATTACCATGTTAGGAACAATAGTGTTTTTTTTTTAATGTGTATGTATTTTGCCTGCATGCATGTCTGTGCCTGGTGCCCGAGGAGGCCAGAAGTGCTCCTAAATGCTCAACCATTTCTCTAGTCCCCCTAAATAATACTTTAATTTATTCTTTGAAAATTTTATACATGTATACAATGCATCTTGATTGTATCTCCACTACTTACTGCTCCAAAGTCCTCTGTCACATCTCTGTCCCAGCCTCATAACTTCATTTTAAATTTTTTTTGTTTTGTTTTGTTTATTAACCTACTGAGTCCAATTGATACTGCCCATATGTGCCTGAGCATGCCATGGCTACCCGGTGGGCCATGGCCAACCTATCAATGACTATACTTCCAAAGAAAAGTGACTTTCTGCCCCTCAGCACCCACCAATTGCCAGTTATATCTCAGACACTCCTGAGTCCCTCCCTTCTCTATGCTGGGATTTTTAACTGGCTTCATCTTGTCCAGGTAACCACAGATGCCGTAAGGTCATGAGGGCAGCAGCCATACCACATGAAGAAGCCAGCACTCCACAGCAGCCTTCCCTATCCTGCCACTCTTAAGCTCTTTCCAACCCCCTGGTCACAATGTTTCCTGAAACTTTTCAGGGCAGGGTTGATGCAGATGCCCCATTGGAGGCTAAGCGCTCAGTCGCTGATTCTCACACCATGAGTAGTGAGACTTTTCCAGGTCGGAGATTGCTACAGGAAAACATTGTAGCAATGACCCACGCTGACTGTCCAGCCTTGCTGGTGAGTATGTTGCCAAGGCTTCGGTCCTGATCACGTCTACAGGGGAGTGTCTTCCACCGGTGTGTTTGTGTTTGCAGCCCTCAATGGATTCCTTTTTGGAAACTTCCCCGAGCCCGAGATGTGTGTTGGTGAATCTGTGTCCTGGCACCTGTTTGGGATGGGGAATGAGATAGACATCCATTCCATCTATTTTTATGGTAACACCTTCATCACCAGAGGGCACCGGGCAGATGTTGTCAACCTGTTCCCAGCCACCTTCCTCACCACGGAGATGATAGTGGAGAATCCAGGGAAATGGATGATAACCTGCCAAGTCAGTGACCATCTGCAAGGTAAGAAATGGATGGAGACTGTGTGGAGAGGCTTGGCATGGGCGGTTTACCTCATCACTGTGCTCTTGAGTAGATCCCCATATTCATTGCATCTACTTGACTATTGGGTATCTTCAAAAACACAGTGTGCATTTGTTTAGCGCCCCCTACAGGTGTTTATTAATAATGTCCCTAAGAATAATCTGAAACTTTACAGGAACTTAGGTACTTACAGAGTACACAGAGTGGACAACATGAACTCCCAGTGGGTGTGCTGCTTGCTCCCGTAGAGAAGTCTGCGGGGCTCCTGGGGAGCGAACTCCTAAGCTGAGCCTAGATGTGTGGGGAGGGAATGAATGGATGGAGGGAGGAAAGGCCACAGCAACTGAAAATGAAAGTCCTTATGTGCTCAGGAGTCATCCCCACCCAGTTCTTGAGTTTCCTCCTGATCATCGTAAGTGCTGTGTCAGCTCAGCTCAGCTCTGCACGGCTCTGGCAGAACACTCTTTATATGGAGACAAAAGTCCATTGGTAGATACCGTTCTGTGCTCAGCATAGGCAGATTCTAAAAAGAAAAAAAAAGTTGACCTATGTGCTTGCTGGATGTCCTGGTCTTGGTTCCTCGAGACAACCCACAGTGTGTCTCACTTCCTGTGGGGTTTGTGACAAAGGGCCGTAAGAGAGACTAGGAAGGCAGATGACCCTGCAGGAAGGGACTTAAATGGCCAGGCTGAGAAGCTGACAGGTGTCTGCACCAGGTGTGACATCCACACCCCCAGGCACTCGGGGGCTTTGCTGTGCTCAGTACAGTGGCTTGGGGTGATCACTGTACACATAGAATGTACCCCGTGGGGGAAACGCTGGTCCCTGCACCAGCCAGGGACCAGTAGCAGAGTTACACTGCACAAAGGCACAAAGGGCCTGTTCTTTTTTTTTTGTTTTTTGTTTTTTTTTTTGTTTTTTTTTTTAGCCATAAAAGCATTTATTAAAAGGGGAGAAAGGGGAGAGAGAGAGAGAGAGAGAGAGAGAGAGAGAGAGAGAGCCAGAGAGAGTGCGGCCACGCTGAAGAAAACAGAAGGAGAGAGCCAAAGGGCCTGTTCTTAGATGGTGAAAACAGGAAGAAAAATAGATGCCAGTGACATAGATGAATAAAGTCTGGTTGAATGTGGATGCTACTACCACACGCAGTTGCTAATAGCGAGAGTCCTGACATTTGGGTGATACTGATAACACTTTCTTGTTCCCGTTACCCTTCTGCAGCTGGTCCTGGTGTCAGTCAGCTGGGTTATTCCAGCTAAACTCAGACCAGTTAATAAGTTCTGGACAATAGTATGGAAAGACCAGATGGACAAGACAGGTTCCTACTCTTCTTTTAAAAATTAGTTTTAGATTGATTTTATTTTATTTTTATGTATATGAGAGTTTGCTTGCATGCATGTCTATGTACCATGTGTGTATCTGGTGCCAACAGAGGTCAGAAGGGGTGGTCATATCCTCGGAATGAGAGTTAAAGATGGCTGTGAGCCACCACGTTGGTGCTGGGAATTGAACCTGGGTCCTCTGCAAGAGCAGTTAGTATACTTAACTGCTGAGCCATCTCTCCAGTCCCCAGGTTCCTACTCTTAATGTTGCACACGCTCTTAAATTTGGGGAGAAACTTTCTCATGTATGAATTCCAAATTTAGATCTAAACTAAAATAACAATCGCCATGTGAAACTAATATGGCAGCTTGGTCTAGCTGGCAGTTTTAGCCACAAATGGGTATTTATACAGTGACCAATATAAAATATTTATTGAGTTGCCCATTCCCTCAGAAAATATTATCATGAAGCATAAATTTATGCTATTATCTTTTTAAAAAGATTATTCCTATTTTATGTGTATAAGTTTTCCCTGCATGTATTCATGTGAACTTTGTGCATAAAATGCTCACAGAGGCCAGAAAAGGGAGTTGGACTCCTTGCAACTGGAGTTATTGGCAGCTGTGAGCCACAGATGGTCACAGATGGGTGCTGGGAGCCAGACCTGGGTCCTCTACAGGAGCAGCAAGTGCTCTCAAGCACCGAGCCCTCTCTCCAGCTCCTGTAACCAATGGCCCCATCTAGAGATAGCTCTGTACTTGGTGAGATAAAGCCGGTCTATTTCCACTTCCCTGCAGCTACTTTCCTACTCATCAGCATTCTGTGGCCGTGTTTCCGTGTGAGTGAGCAGAGTGACTTCATCAGTGTTGATGCCTCCGGCGTCACAGGTCCACAGCTGGCCTCACCGCTGTTCTGTCGCTCAACACTTCTGCTTTCTCTCCTTTTTGTTGTAACGAGGTACAGATTTGTCATCTTATCCTAGATTTGGAATTCTTGGGTCAGAATTGGATTTTTTTTTAAAGCTTCAGACACACTGCTTAATTCCCTATCAGACACTGTTGCTCACCCACCCACAGCATGCGAGCATGTCTGCCCTCCACCCATCTGACAACCCTGGGAATTGTGAGTCTTAGATGCTATCAGTTCTAGCCACAAACAGTGGTGCTGCATAAGTACAGTTAAGACAGAAACTTTTCCACTTGTTTACTTACTGCTGTTACTTCTTTCCTCAAGAACCCTATTCTGTACCCTGACCATTATCTACTGGGGATTTACTTTTTTCTTTATGTTTAGAATAATTAACTTTAATTTGTTAATATTCGTTGCATTTAAATGTATTAAAAACTCCCCCACACCATTTATCCTGTCTTGTTAACATTGTTTGCCATTCAGTTTTCTGTATAAAAGTTTCAAATGCTGACGAAGTCAACTCTGTGAGTTTCTCCTGAGCATCTTATCCACGCATAGGCCTGTGTTTCCTCCGTACACAGCTGGTATGCTGGGCCAGTACGACGTGGGTAACTGCAGAAGTAATGTCCCTCACTCGAAGATGCAGGGTCAACAAAGACACTACTTCATAGCAGCCGAAAAGGTCCTTTGGGATTATGCTCCCCAAGGCTATAATAAGTTCACCGGGTTTCCCCTGAATGCATCTGGCAGGTAAGTCCTCTGCTGGTGTTTCTAATTCCTCTCCAGAGAGGTGTGCAACAGACTTTTCCCTATGCTCTACTCTCTGTGTTTCCGATGACAGACATTATGATGTCATATCTTATAGAATCCTCATTTTTTAAATTAATTTATTTTTTAAATAAATTAATTACCTACGCTTCCCCCCACCCACTCCTGCTCTGCTTCTGTTCAGAAAGGTGCAGGCTGCTGAGAAGTGGGAAAGTATTGATTTGTGATTGTTGGTTAGATCAAAACTCTAGAAACACCCATATGCTCCCTCGTTCAATTACTTATTCACTCACTCACTCACAGATTCATTGACTCACTGATTCATTTATCTGAAGTGATATTCATTTATCACTCATTCATTCACTCACAATTCATTCACTTATCCATTCATCATCTGCTCGTTCATTAACACGCTCACTCGTTCACTCACTCGTTCATTAATACGCTCACTCATTCACTCACTTGTCCATTAACACGCTCACTTGTTTACTCCTTCATTAACACACTCATTTGTTCACTCATTCATTAACACGCTCACTCGTTCACTCACTCGTTCATTAACATGTTCACTCACTCATTCATTAACACACTCACCCATTCACTCATTCATTAACACATTCACTTGTTCACTCACTCATTAATTAACACACTCACTCACTCGTTCATTAACACGCTCACTCGTTCACTCATTCATTAACATGCTCACTCATTCATTAATTAACACGCTCACTCACTCGTTCATTAACACGCTCACTCATTCATTAACACGCTCACTTGTTTACTCACTCATTAACATGCTCACTCGTTCACTAACTCACTCATTTGCTTACTTATTCAATTATTCATTCACTTACTCACAGATTTATTTATCCAAAGTGCTATTCACTTATCACTCGTTCACTCTCTCATTCACTAACATGCTCACTCATTCATTAATATGTTCACTCATTTGCTCATTCACTAACACGCTCATTCATTAACTCATTCACTCTGTCATCCACTCATTCACTAACACACTCGCTCATTCACTCGCTCGCTCATCCACTTTCTCCTTTGTGTACCAGGCAGATCCTGAGAACACCTTAAGTGCAAACAATGGTGGTTAGGGCCATCTGAGAAACTGCACCACAGAACAGACTGCTGTTGCCCATGTGGAGCAGTATCAGGGGATAAGGAACTCTGTACTGAGATAAGCCGTGAGGTCTAATGGGAAGCTGTGCAAGCTGCACAGCCTCTCTGTCCTTTTCCTCCCTGTCCAGTTAAATGACACTTTTCCTTCGAAACCCAAGTCTAGTGTTGCCTCTTAAGTCTCTGGGCTTCCATATGACATAGTCTTTTTCAAGTTGATAAAAAATAATTGTATTTTATGTATATAGATATTTTGCCTTTGTGCATGATTGTGCACCACGTGCAATCCCGGTGCCTGTGGAGGCCAGAAGAGGGTGTTTGATCTCCTGGAACAGATGCAAAATGAGGTTCCAGGATGAGTGCATCTGGGAGATGCGTCTGGATAGATTCTCAGACTCCCACATCTTTTCATAGTGACTCTGCAGTGTACTTCACACAAGCTGAAAACAGAATAGGGGGACGATATTGGAAGGCTCGGTACACGGAATATGTCGATGCCACCTTCAGTAGAAGAAAGATGCCCTCCGAGACCCAGGATCATCTTGGAATCCTTGGTACAGGATATGCATTCTGATGTTGAGGGGTGTACTCACCTGGGAGTAGACATCACTTCAGAATGTTTGATTTGTTTCTCCTGTCTCTTTTCATCCTCTTCTCTGGCTTCCCAGGTCCAGTCATCAAGGCAGAGGTGGGGGACACCCTGCTAGTGACCTTTGCCAACAAAGCAGACAAGGTCTACAGCATTTTACCCCACGGTGTGTTCTATGACAAGGGGTCGGACGCAGCTCCAAATATAGATGGTAAGTCTCCACCCCGCTCACCCAGGACACAGGATGAGTGAGGGAAGGGTTAGGAAGGAGACAGAGGTTCTGGGAGGTGACTCAGCAGGTAGAGCGCTTACCGTGCAAGCATGAAGGCCTGAGTTTGGATCCCAAGCACCCATGCCAAAGCTGGGAGCAGTGTGGAACATTCTGCAACCCCAGCATTGTTGTGTGTGTGTGTGTGCGCGCATGTTTCATGTGTGCATGTGTTTCATGTGTGCATGCGTGTGTGTGTGAAAAGCTCCCTGAAGCATAGAAGTCAGTGAGCTATGTGTTCAGTGAGAGACCTATCTCAAAGAGTAAGATGGAGAGTGATTGAGGAAGGTGTGCAAAGTTGACCTCTGACCCCCCAATGAGTGCACCCACATTACATCTCCCCCCCACATGAACGAGTACGCCCATCATCTACACAAAAAAGGAAACAAGTTTGGTTCACGTTCCTAGTCCCTTCTTTTCCCAATTCCAAGAGTGGATGTTGTTCCTCTTGCTGATCAATTGCACATCCTAACATCAACCTCACAAGGCTTTGAAAGCACTGAGAGCATTTGGGGCTCAGTTCAGCCCAGTCATCTCCTAGAAAATGTTCATTTCTTCCCTTTCCCTCAGTGACAGAGACTGAGCCACAGTCTCCTCCAGTTCCCCACATGGAGAGTGCATCTACTACACATTTCAGGAAATTCTTCTGTGAGAGCTGAGGGGAAGAATCTGGCCTCACCGTTTTGTTGACCATACCACACATGGTCTCTGTCGAATCCACGAGTAGATATTTATAAGAAATCAGTATTGCAGTGAGCCAACATCTACAGCCTCTGTCCCTCAAAGAGCAGGAGCACAGGCTGTCTGCACGCAGGAGAGGCAGCGGGAACTATTCTTGCGTTGCTCATACGCCAGGGTTTTTGGTACACCTCCCATATCTGCACTAGCCATCATGGCCGCCTGGGATAAGTGTTTGAGATCTAGAATGAAGCCATGCCAGTGGAGAGCAGACTTTATGGTGATGGTTGAAACAGAATGGAGGAGGGAGGTGCTCTCTCAGATCCACACTATCTCCTGCCGCAGAACTTCCGAGCTCATCACACCCCCGGTCTGCCCTCCGCTCTCCAGTCCCAGATACTCAGGGTGGCTGGGGTGGGGGTCAGTTCACAGGAGACAGTGAGAATGTTTACATTTTCCACTTTTCTATTTAGAAAACTCACTGGGAAACTTTTTGAGGAGCAAAAGTCAGATGCAGAGTAAACGTGTAGCCTTGAGAGACCAGTGTGCCCTTGACAGCACCGAGAGAGAGCTAAGTGCAGAGATTTGCCATCTTGGTTTCAGCCCAGGCTGCCTGTTTAGCAGCCCTGAAGCCTGGACACTTGCTCTGGAGCTCTGGCTTTTGTTACTTGATTTATTTGCTACATTTGCCTCCTAGGTGTTCTGCTTTGATGATTTATTTTTAAATTCTTGTGTGTATGTGTCTGTGTATCTGTGTGTGTGTCTGTGTTTATGCAGGTCTCTACTGAGTTCAGAAGGTATTAGATCTCTTGGAACTGGAGTTACAGGCTGTTGTGAGCCTCCTGATATGGATGCTGGGCACTGATCTCAGGTTCTCTGCAAGAGCAGTGTGTGCTCTTAACTGCTGAGTCTTCTCTCCAACCCACAAAGATAGGTTTCTTGCTGAATTTCTCAGGTGTCTTCTGAGGACTGAATATGATATGTTTCAACTAGAAGTTATTGGTGCTATCTTACAGACTTGTGTTTAATTGTGTGAGTGAAACACTATCATTTGTCTAAACATGGTATAAGAGCAAAACAGAATACAACCTGCAAAGAAGGAAACACTTTGATTTCAGTGTTTATCTCATAAAATAGCATCTGAGGTCCAGGGTTCTCAGGGTAGAATTTGTAAGAAAAAAAAATAACCTTCCTTTTGTAAAATATGTCATCAGAGAGAGTCACGCAGGATTGAGACCCAGCCTGGCAAGTTTAATGTCCTTGGCTTGTCAAATTGTTTCATTTGTATCCTCAGGGTTTCTGAAACCAGGGGCTCATGTCAAGCCAGGCGAAACCTTCACCTACAGGTGGACAGTGCCGGAGAGTGTCAGCCCGACAGATGAAGATCCCCCCTGCCTGACCTATCTTTACTTCTCAGCAGTCCAGCCAATCAAGGACACTAGTGCTGGGCTCGTGGGACCTTTGCTGGTCTGTAAAAAGGGTGCCCTCAATGCTGATGGGACACAGGTAGGCCACCAGTGTCACCATACTCTTCCCAGGACGGTGGATAGGAAGGATTGGCAGTGTAGCTGGAGGTTAAGCAGCAACAGCTGGTGACAAAGCATTGCCTTCTGAAATTGATTTCTGTGGTTATGAGGGTTTGTTTAATTTTTGAAAAATTAAGACCATGATCCAAGATCTTAGCATTTCTGTTTGTGGTGTGGTTGATATTTGGTCGGCATTCTTAGCTGTCCGCTGCCTAATTCTTGACTCTTCAACATCTGTAAGGGTGTGTGATTGGGATCCTTCTTGCTGAGAGAGGTCTCTGACTTGGCCACATCCATGAGCATTTCTGGCTTCCTTTATCCAACCACTCCACACCAATCAGAATCCAATCAGAATCTCCAGGTGATTCTAGACTGTGTCAAAGCCGAGGGTTGCCGTAAGTCACTAGAAATCAATCATGGAGGCCAAAAGAAAGAGAAGGTACATAGACAGCTTCTTGTATGACCCTGCTCCAGGGTTTGGGTGGATGTCGGGATGGACAGGGCCAAACCTAGGGTTTCAAGTTGCAGTTACACAATTTAAACTCACTAACGAAAAGTGGAAAATCTGCTCACTCAACCACTCATTTCATCAGTTACCTCCCAATTAGAAACAGCAGGTTAATTCACTTAAGTGCTGTATCTTACAGTATCTGGCATTGTACAGGCCTCTTACAGGAGCTCAAGGACTGTTTATCTAGGACAGAAAACTCTTGGTGGGTCTTGGATTGTCAGTTATCTCTATGAGGAAGCAGCTTTAGAAAGCTGTGCTGTGAAATACAGTGAGTGTGTGCCCTGTGCCTCAACAACAACAGAAGACAGTGCTGTGTGGTGGTTTACATTTCAAAGGTGAAGAAGCGGAGGCCCAAAGAGACATTGAGTGATACTACACCTAGTAAATCTGAAGGTCATTAGAATTGGGGACTTGGAAGCATCTAACCGTTCCTATCCCAAGTAAGCTAACTTGCTTATCACTGTCGGGAAGTCCTGAGTCAAAGAGATTAAGAGACAGAAACTACTTGTAAAGTAGTTCTGATTTTCTTTCTTTCTTTTTCTTTCTGTTGCATCTACTCAATGAAAACTTTGACAATTCCTCATAGTCTTCAAAGAATGTTGCTAAGTCAAATATTATTCATAGTAAGACTACTTACTCAATATTGATTAAAAACAGACAACAAGAAAAAAACAGTAAAATACCTGATGTTTAGTTAATAAATAAAACCATTTGGCCCAAGATAAAATCATTTGTAACACTGGGTAGTGGTGGCACATGCCTTTAATCCCAGCATTCGGGAGGCAGAGGCAAGTAAATCTCTGTGAGTTCAAGGCCAGCCTGGTCTATAGAGCTAGTTCTAGGACAGATAGGGCTGTTACACAAAGAAACATTGCCTCAAAAGGCAAACAAACAAGCGAAGTCATTTGTAGTATAAAAGGTACCTTAGAAAGTATGTCAGTCTCTCTGTAGACTAAAATCTGGTCATGATTCTTCTAGGCAGGCAGAGAGAGGGAGGGGCTTAGAGAGGAGGGTTTCCTTCCAGTCAGTTGTCAGTCACTAACTCTCCCAGAGCTGAAGATGGGTCACAGACTATGGTCAGGTGATATAAGGTTGATTCTGACCATCATTGCCCTCCACACAGCCAGTCAATTAAACTCCCAATTCCACCTTCTGTCCATTCCTTCCTCCCCACCTCCTTTCCTATTTGCCTCCCCCGTTTCTCCCCTCTTACTCTTCCTCCCCTTCATGCTCTCTCTCTTCTCAGCACATAATGATAGAAATGTGTAGACTACAGGAAGAGAGTTGGGTAGGAAGGGGGCCATTGAGCTTACATAACGTCATGGAGAGAGAGGCAACCGGATACCATTGCTAAGGAGCCCTGTGAGGCAAGGATAGAGAATGGTTTGGATAGCACATGTTAGACACAAGGACAGCAACAGACAGACCACACTCAGAGTCCTGACTTACGAAATGGCGGGCGGGTCAATGGCTAATGTGGGTACCCATTTTGTGTGAATTTTAGGACTATTCAAGCTGTACATCCGTATGTCTTGGTTTCTTCATTTTCTCTAGAAAGGAATAGACAAGGAATTTTACCTGCTGTTCACAGTCTTTGATGAGAATCTCAGCAGGTATCTCGATGAGAACATCCAGAAGTTTACTTGGCGCCCCTTCAGTGTCAACAAAGAAGACAAGGAGTTTGTGAAGTCCAACAAGATGCACGGTACGAAAGGCTGAGGCATGCTGGGAAGTGTGCTGAGTCCACCCAACTGCCTAACTCTGGTGTCTTTGGTATTGCTCGTGGTCAAGAGGTAAATCATTTCATGCCTTCAGCTTCATGAGCTCCCAGAGATGCTGTGAGTCTGACACTTCTAAGGCCTCGTGCCGCCCTTAGCAGGAGACCAGGAGAATGAGCTCTCTGAGTGTAGTCAATTACAATGAGCGACTGCTGCAGGATTAAATTCCTCAAACACCTCATCTCAGTTCAGGAGAAATGACTTAATTCTTTCTATATCGTGATGGCAAGCCTCCGGTGATTGCCTGTGACTAACAGAGGATTCTGTTGGCCTCAGCCAGACAGCAGAACCATAAGAGCAAGCAGCTCGCCAGCACACTAACATTTCAGTGTGTGTGCGGGCGGCTGTGAGGCCTCCCAGGTCAGCTCCAAGCATAGCCTTTCCATTACCTTTTAGAACAATAGAGAAGAATGCACGAATAGGCTCTCAGATGTCTCCATAGCACAGGAAGTTCTCAAAGCCCAAGGTTACAACAACCCACAGCAATCAGGTCACAGGCTCTCATAATGCCCGGTGCTCAGAGACACCTCTTAGACCTGTGGGATTCAGGGAGCAATGACCTTCAGTGTCAGCTTCCAGGATAGTTTTTCTATAGCTGGACATGGAATTTGTTTCTGATGTTTGTTTGTTAGTTTGTTTGCTGGTTTGTGAGACGGGAGCTCTTGTATCACAGCCTGACCTCAAACGCTGAACACCCGATCCCTCTGCCTCTACCTTATAAGTGCTGGGATTACAGGCATGCATCATTCTATTTTTCAGTTGATAATAAAAGGGAGGGACTAAGCTATGATAAGGACCTGGTCATGCCGCCGAGGAAAGCCAGACTTTAAAAGAAAGGTATCCTCAGAGATGCTTGGCATATAACACAGCTGATGGGCCACCTCAAATCCAGCCTCAGTGTAGTTTGACCATGTGACACCCATGTTGACATGTCACCAAAAAGCACACTGCAGAGAAAGCAGGGTTTCTAGGCTCAAGTTTCGTATCAGTTATATGCTGGGTTCTAGTTCCAATTGTGTTTGCATGGCCGGGAAAGGAACCCCCCCCCAAAAAAAAAAACCCATAAGGATTAAGGGCTTCTTATGGTGCCCTGCCATGAGCTGTGTGTATTTCATAAACTGTATTCAATGGTATTTGATGAATGAATGAAAGGTCTAAAAACAGAAGCATTAAATCCATGTCTAGAGTCAGAAAAGATTCTCTTCCAACTCATTCAAGTGCTAGATTACTTAGTACCCAACTTTATGGTAATACTCTTTCAAATTTTATAGACAAGGTTTAGATAGTTTACTGATGAACATATTATGAATGCCTCTTTAAAAATTTGTTCCTTTTAGAAGACTTGGGGCTTCTTTTACTAGTAATTCTAAATTTAAGCACACTTAGTAAGCTTCGCTGATTCAAACGACAGACACATTATACACAAGATTATATGAGAAGACCATCCCCGTTAGATCTCTCACTCTCCCATCAGGGTGGGCAAGTGACCATTAGACACAAGTTCCTTACTCAAGTCCTAACCTTCCAGTAACACAGCTCTTCCTAACACTCCAAATCTGCCCACTGGTCATATCTGCAAATGCAATGCCAATTTACTGAAACGCTTCTAGTTCCTCAGGATCTAGGAACTCTGTAAATGAACATCTGATAACTTATTCTAGAAGCAAATGTAAAGTCATTGACAAATGAGAGTCTGTCTCAATTAAATTAATTGAATCCAATACGCCAATAATGGACGAAGTCACTTGGCAAAGATAACAGGATAAGAACCTCAAAGAAAATAATTTTTATATCAAAAATTTTTTTCTAGAAGAATATGAGAAGATGGGAGGTCAACTGATATTTTTTGGAAATTATTTTATTATGCAAATGGATGTTTTGCCTTCATGTTTGCTTATGCACCATGTGGCCTATGGAAGGCAGAAGAGGGAGTCAGATTCCCTGGGACTAGAATTACAGATGTTTGTATCACCCTGTGGGTGCTGAGAATTGAACCTGGGTCCTCTGGAGGAGCAACTGGTGCTCTTAACCACTGAACCATCTCTCCAGTCCCCTCAAATGACATTCTTATAGGGATGATGCTCTTCCAACATACACAAATAGAATGGTAACTGAAAGGCTTTCCAATATGCTATCAGGCAGTTTTGTCATAAGAAGAAACAAACCCGCAGAAAACAACCTTATGCCTTAGTGATTACTGTCTTAGAATATGTATATTTTCAGATTTATTGTTAATTCTAGACACCATGTGGGTTTTTTTTTTCCTAGTAACATTCATCCTCTAGTAACAAGGATCTTATGTACTGTTCATATGCTTGTAATTCTCCTTCAAACCCACTGATAATTGCTTTGGGAGATATTGTTTTCAATATGGCTACAAAATTACAATGGGCCCTCGTGTTGGTTTTACTCGTTGGGGGCCTGACACCCAGTTCCCAAATAAATAAATGGAGACTTATTCTTACTTATGAATGCCTGACCTTGTTTCTAGCTAGCTTTTCTAGTTTAAATTATCCCTTTTCTCTTTAACTACACTTAACCTCCGAGATTTCTACCTTTCTTTGTTCTAATCTTTTTTCCCTTCTTACTCTGTGGCTGAGTGGCTGTGTGGCCCCTGACGCCCTCCCCTCCTTTTCCTTTTCTCATTCCTCCTTCTTCTCTTTCAAGTCTAGATTTCTCCTCCTATTTATTCTCTCTGCCTGGCAGCCCCACCTATCCCTCTCCTGTCTAGCTATTGGCTGTTCAGCTCTCTATTAGACCAATCGGGTGTTTAGGCAGGCAAAGTAACACAGCTTTATAGAGTTAAACAAAAGCAACATAAAAGAATGCAACATATGTTTGCATCATTAAACAATATTCCACAGCATAAATGAATGTAAGACATGTTAACCTAATATTCCACAATAGGCACTCACTGTCTTCCTCCTTCCATTTAGCTATCAATGGTTACATGTACGGCAGCCAGCCGGGACTAAGCATGTGCAAGAAGGACAGAGTTTCATGGCACTTGATTGGGATGGGCACCGACACAGACATGCACGGAGTTTATTTTCAAGGCAACACCATCCACCTACGAGGGACTCATCGTGACTCCCTGGCTCTGTTTCCCCACATGGCCACCACGGCATTCATGCAGCCGGACCATGCAGGTAAACCATATGTACTGACACCTAGTGCTTCTGCAGTGGGAACAGGGACATTCTTGAGGCTCGCTGGTTGGCCAGCTTCACCTAATGGTGGCATCTCAGCCAATGAAAGACTGTTTCAAAACTGAGGTAGATGGCTCCCAAGGAAAGACAGTCCAGGTGGTCCTTTGGCCTCTGTCTTAGTTAGGGTTCCTATTGCTATGAAGAGACACCAGGACTGAGGTAACTTTTATAAAGGAAAATACTTAATTGGGGTGGCTTACAGTTTCAGAGGTTTAGCCCATTATCGTCTTGGCAGGAAATACGGCAGACATAAGGCGGAGAGGGACCTGGTAGTTCTGCTTCTTGATCTGCAGACAGCAGAAGAAACTGTGTGCCACATTGAGTGTAGCTTGAGCAAAAGAGACCTCAAGGCCCATCCCCACAGTGACACATTTCCTCCAACAAGGTCACACCTCCTAATAGTGCCACTCCCTATGGGGCCATTTTCTTTCAAACCACCACATCCTGCACATGCACTCTTACACACACACACAGAGAGAGAGAGAGAGAGAGAGAGAGAGAGAGAGGCAGAGACAGAGAGGCGTGGGTAGAACAACTCAAACTGTTTTCCTTCACTCCTGGAGAATTTAATGGCTTCATTGTTGAGAAGCCACAATGAACTCTTGATTGTGTTCTATCGGGATAAAAGTCCATGCAGAGAGAGGTCTTTTCCAGGTGTCCTCTCTATGGTGTAGAGAGAGGTCTTTCCCATATGTCCTCTCTATGGTGTGGAGAGAGGTCTTTCCCAGGTGTCTTCTCTATGGTTTTAAAAAAGATGCTCCTACTGTCTATAATACTAACAATACCTTTTGTATTTACTATGCTTTATTGGGATTCTGTTAGAAGTGGGTGAATTGGACCCATTGAACTAACCAACTCTGCTCATCCAGAAATGACAGTCATAATTTAGACAGCAGCTACCTGTGAAGCAAGAGCAGAGCTCTCTCTGTTGCTGTAGGTGATTATAGACAGCTAATCAGTTGCCTCTAAAAATAGTCTGTTAGAGAATGGGAAGATTGATCCAACAATTTTATTGATAGTTAATACCATCAATGATTTCATTTTACATAATTGTATGGTGAGTTTAATTTGAATATATGTATATTCTAAATACACACATACATACACATCTCAGATGCCATCATGTCTAGAACTTCAGTTTTTAAATTACATGAATCTCAGGCAGACATCATTGTTGGTGTTCTATAGAGAACTACAGGTGATCTTTTCCTTTCTTCCTCTGTTCCACCCCTCGTGAGATACACGAGCCCTCCCTGGCTCAAGGCTGTAATGGAGTAATCCATTTGACTTTCATGCTTACTTGCTTTATAATTCACGAAATCCTTCAGGGCAGAATCCTAACCATGGCCTAATTTGAATGTTGTCTAGGTCTTTCATCTCATAGGTAATGAGTTCTCTATAAACTGGGCTGGGCTGAGAGTCGTAAGAATCAGTAGTTTTCCAGAAGCGACTGTAAGCAGGTGTGTACAACAGGAATGGTCCAGAGAAGTCCTTTCTCGGCCACAATATTCTGATTTTTCCCTACTACAAATAAATTTTAAGTAATATTTTCCCTCAAAAATATTATAGTCAAAGTAATTTATTCCTCATGAGGTATGCTGTAAAAAATACCGTGAGGTTGGTATTCTAAACATCTGCATTCCTGGTTATTGATGTTGGGATAAGATGCGTAAATTTGGTAAGATCACCACCACCAGAAATACCAAGTCGTGGGCACCATGCCAAACCTTTTCTCCTCCAGGTATTTTCAAGGTGTTCTGTTCCACCTTGCACCATTTCGTGAGAGGCATGGGTCAGATCTATGAGGTCAGCAGCTGTGGCAACAGGGACCCTTCTGAGCCACCCTACGGGATGCTAAGAACCTTTTTCATCGCCGCCGAAGAGGTAGAATGGGATTATGCCCCTAACAAAAACTGGGAGTTCGAAAAGCAGCACTTGGACGCAGGAGGGGAAAGGTACCATGGGCGAAGCCACGGCTCTTCGGTGGGAATGCGCATGCTCTGTGGGCCTTAGCGCCCTTGGAAACCAAGCGGCCGGGCTTTCTGGGCACAGTTCTGCAGGCAGAGACTATTCCTTATGAGTGCAGAAAATTAGTGAGACTTCTGTCTCCTCGCCTGAAAGTAGGTCAGAGGTTACCCTAAGGGCACCATAGTGGGTTCCTGTGCCTCTCCTAGTCCCCTAGATTGGTCTGCTTCATGACTGAGGAGGATGGATGAACAGATGGATGGATAGATGCACGGGTGGATGGATAGACTTTTGAATGAGAATGCGGATGGGCGTGCTCAGAGGAAAAGTGGGACCCGCTGCAATAGTGGACAGGGAAGAAAAAATTAACCAGATAAGGAAGACAAGGTGTGTGGGATCCAGGCGAGAAGAAAGGCCGCTGTAGACCCAACAGTACAGGGGAGGGGAGCAGCAGCAATGCTTCTGGCAAACATGGATCCAGATGGGGACATCCAAGGATGATTTAAGGCCTTGAGAGAGATTCCTGAGCCAGGGCAGGAAGAGCAGATTTCCAAGCTACCCAGAAAATCGGAAAGACTGGCCCTTTGTTGGAGTGATCACAGCCGGGATCACTTGTTGAAGCATGGGTGGTGCTCAAGCCACACTAAGGTCTTGGTTCTCCACTGTCCTTACTCTGGAGCTCGGGACCAAGTTCCTCGGGGCACACGGGGGTCTCTGGGCACCAGGAAGGCATCCAGCACAGAGTGCCGACTTCCCCAACCTTACCACGTCTGCTCCACCACTTCCTGCTGCCCTGGCACAGAGAGGAGGGAGCCTTGGCGGGAAGAGTGGGGCATCCAGGTAACCTTTGACAGAGCAGGAGCTGAATGCAGATGTCCCAGGGAAAATCGATTCTCTCCGACATCGCACAAGGTCTCTCCTGCTCTTAGTATCTATCGCAGGCTCTCATTACCTGCCACCTCCTACAAACCCTTCATGTCTGCAGTACACCGACACCTCTAGTATTGCTTTCCTGAAGCTCAACACTTCAGTTTCTTTTCTTTCTTGCCAGCCATTGTTTTGGGTAAGAGCAGCTGTAATGGAAAAAAAAAAATCAAAGTGACTATGGAGAAGGTTTTCCCTGAGGGCAGGAGCGTTTAAAATCTACTCAATTATTCACAAAAAATTTGCTAATCTAGACACGTTTCTTTGGGACAGCTTGTGTTGCCGGTCCAGGTTAAACACCAGTGGAACATTTTCTGTGGACAACGAAAGCTAACTTGGCCATTTCTAAAGCAATCATTTCACTAAGAGGCTGCTGTTAGTCACCACAGTCTTCACGTTAACTTATGTTTGAAGCACCAGTCGATCTGAATGAGCAGGGAAGTCTAGCTTCGGGCTCTGGGGCTCTGGGGCTCTGGGGCTCTGGGCTGAAGGCATAGAAAAACAAGAGATTGCTGGTGGGAAATATAGATAAAATGAATTAATTTCCCACTGCTCTGGTTATTGACCATGAGCCAATATGGACACCATCACACATCCAAAGTGTACCAAATTCTGTGGTTTTATCAGTTTATATGAAGCCCAGAGACAGCAAAATGGCTCAGTAGGTAAGGAGCTTGCTGCCCAAGCCTGATGACCTTTTTCAGTCTCCACATCCCACAGTGGAGGGGGATAACCAGCTCCCGAAAGTCGTCCTCCTCTGACCCCACACACGATGGCCTGTGCACACCCTGAGGTGTATATCCACAGTGTCTCCAGTGATAGGAACCAAGAGACCAGGTTCTCTCCATCCCAGCTTTTGTGCCTATGGTTGTTTTTAGTCCTGGGGATCAAACTGAGGCTCCTGCATGCTACATAAGCACTCTACCGCTGAGATCAGCAGCTGCTTGTTAGAGACTGGAGCTCATTGAGTTACCCAGGTTGGAATTCAATTTCTGACTTCCCGTCTCAGCCTCTGCAGAAGTTCGCAGGTGTATCTGGGCACACCTCTGGCTTACACATCTGATTTTTCCCCAAGGCTGTTATTTTTTACCCCTTTCCTGGCACAAATCATCTCAAAGACATTTATTGCTGCTGTCCTGATCAGCACAGACCCTCTCAGTACCTGAATTTCTTCATTAGGGGTTTATTTCTTTCTTTACTTTTCCTTTCTTTCTTTTCTTTTTTTCTTTTTTTGAGCTAGACATTTTTCTTCGCTCCCTTCCCTTTCTTCCCCTCCCCTTCTACCCTCTCCCATGACCCATTGGGGATTTCTTTAGAGTGTGTCAGGAAGGCATAAAAATTCCAGAATGGTGATACATACACCCGTCAGCACAACTTCACATCAAATTTGTGCAAAAAGAGGAAATCTGGGGGGAAAAGTAGATTAAATTGTTAAAGAAAATGAAGTCATGGTGCTAGCACCCTTGAGCTTGAAGACCAGTGTGTGTATAATTTAGCAATCCCAGGAGTCACCATAATGAACATCTACTGAACAATAATTATACAGCAGGCATCTGCTAAAACTTTTATAGGCAATTCGTCATGATGGCCTCGCAGCACACTTGACTCATTCGGGCAGCGCCTCCCCAGCATCAGCTTTGACAAAGCTCTCATACAGCAATTTCTGCTGCCTTTTGCAGCAGAGGAGAGCTGGGGAATAGCAAGTGGGGTCTGTGTAGGTCACAAGCTCAGCTAAGACCCGCTGACTGTAAAAGTAGACCCTCTCCTCTTGCAATGGGTGTAGTCAAGGCAAAGGTGCCATTGTATGAATCTATTGGATATCCGCTGTGCAAAATGCTGGTGAAACCGTGTGGAGCAAAGACTGGGGCTTTCCTACACTGAATACGTGGTCCCCAAGGATAACGCTGGAACAAGCAGGGAGGGACACAATCTCTACCAGAGGGGAGCTTTAGTGAGAACTCACAGTGGAACAAATACACAGTCCCATCTGGAGGCGGGGATGATGGGGGAGGCTCCCGGAGGAAGCAGTCTTTGAAATGAGATGTGGAATAAGGCAGTGCAAGAAGAGCAACAGCATACACAAGGGCTCACCGTGATCAAGAGAGCCAATGTTTAGGATGACAGTGTCTGCTGGAGGGAAGGGACAGCCAGTCAGGTTCAGAACTTAGGGAAAGCAGATAGTGCAGGGCCTGAGCCAAGCTGAGAAGGTTTGCAGAGAGGGTCACTGAGAGGTTTCCCATGAGGAAGAGAGGGTCAGCCTTAGAGTGGGGGAGCATTCTGTGTGCAGAGAGGAGAGTAGAAGGGAGGCTGTGTAGGTGGAAGGAGAGCCATGCAGCACTGTTCTTGCCTTAGAACACAAGTGGCTGATTTGGGAGATGTGGAAGGACATTACACTCAGCCTGTCTGGAAGTGAAAGTGATTTTTGTTTTCTTGGGGACAATATCTCACGGTATAGCCCAGTCTGGTCTTGAACTAGCCATCCTTCTGTCTCAGCACCCCGCCAAGCAGATGGGATTATAGTTGTGCCATGACACCCAGCTGCGTTTGAGTTTTCTTCTCCATCTTTTGTGATTTACTTCAGTGACAGACACATTGAGCTTGTCCTTAATAGTCACAGGCTTCACATTTACAAGTGTGCCTACTTGTTAAAGTCTGTTTGGCGTGCCCCACTCCCAGAGTGGTGTCAAAAGCCACTTCTCCAGGAAGGCCCAGGGGACACGTTGGAAGGGAGGGCGACCCCAGAGTATTCTCAAACCACTCAGAAACCCTTGAGGTTCCCGTGAAAATGTGAAGCTATCTGAAGAGCTGTGAAAATATCAGAGACTCAGTGTGCACATCCACAGCCAGGGCACCTGAAGCAGATCTCAAAGTCCTGTTTTAGCCCTGCCGTCATGCACAAGTGCTCTTGGCCTGTTTCATTCTGCTGTGTGTGCTTTTGTGTGCTTTATGGGGTCCACTGTTGGAAAGAACAGGGGTGTGGAAGCCCTGTCTTGGTCCCCAAACACAGCAGGGATGGGATATGTTTATGGAGAGGATAAAAGAATCGAAACAGCTTCCTTCAGGCTGAGTACAGCGTTGTGAGCTGAGGTCAGTGTTAACACACCCTGACATCTACTAAAGTGTCCTCAAACAAATACACACAAAACCCACTGTTTGGTGGGTGACCAGAACACGAAAATAACAAGAACCATGTACCTGTACATTCACAGTACCCACGCTGCAGGCTTGTGGGGTTCAGAGGGGACGAATGGCAGGCATGGAACATGGAGGGTTTTAGAGTTGAGGAAGGCAGACGTGTGCACATGTATGTGTGTGTGTGTATGTGTGAGTGTGTTTTCTGTGAGGAGGGTGCCTGTATTTATTGTGTGAGTGTGTTTTCTGCGAGGAGAGTGCATGTGTGTATTTATTGTGTGAGTGTGTTTTCTGTGAGGAGGGTGTGTGTGTGTGTGTGTGTGTGTGTGTGTGTGTGCTCACCTAGTACCAGCCAGAGAAGCACAACCTCTGTTGCGCGTTAGGATTCTCTAAGGTTAGCCTAGTGTAGAGCCATGCTGCGGGTGACAATGATAGTTTCCAAGGGTGGCCATGGGTCCATGCTATGTTGAGGACATGAGGAGCTCTGAGGTGCCATTGCTAGCCCTGCTCTCAGAGGCTTTGAAAAGGCCAACTCCCCGGGGAGACCAGCTGGGGTGGGGTGCACCACCCCAGAGCCCTGCAGATAGCAGAGGCACTCTCGGTCTTCCTACCTTCTGACGACCTTGATTTCTTTGCAGACATGGGGACATATTTATGAACCACACTGAAAACTGGATCGGCTCTCAGTACAAGAAGGTGGTTTACAGGGAATACACAAATGGAGAATTTGTGGAGATTAAAGCCAGGCCACCGAGAGAAGACCACCTACAACTCCTAGGTAAGGCAATTTCAGCCAGGCGCTGTCAGCCCCGAGGGTGGGCATGTCTCTCCACCCACCCCGCCCCACCTTTCACACACACCTGGGATCCCTGTTGTCAGGGCAATCTACCAGGTGTCCCATGCTCTTGAGCCCCTTTCCCACCTCTCTGCTGAGCTGAGAAATTGTCATCTAAACAGTTTGATGACTTAGGACTTTGGGCAGAGTGTCTGCGGGACCTCCTCAAGGTCCTGGATCAGTGTGCACAGTGACATAGAACACACTATAAAACTGAGCATGAGCCTAGAAGAGAAAGTGGAAAGTATACTTGTATGCATTGGCACAGGAGACCACCTCCGAAATATAACCCCAGTAGCACAAGCACTGAGAGAAACAATAAATGGGACCTCCTGAATCTGAAAAGCTTCTGTAAAGCAAAGGACACAGTCAACAAGAGAAAATGCAGTCTACAGAATGGGAAAAGATCTTCATTAACCCCACATCGGACAGAGGGCTGATCTCTAAAATATACAAAGAACTCAAGAAAAGAACAAATAATCCAATAGAAAAATGGAGTACAGACCTAAACAGAGAACTCTCGACAGAGGAATCTAAAATGGCTGAAAGACACTTAAGGAATTGCTCAACATACTTAGCCATCAGAGAAATGCAAATCAAAACAACTCTGAGATTCCATCTTACGCCTGTAAGAATGGCCAAGATCAAAAACATTGATGACAACTTATGCTGGAGAGGTTGTGGGGTAAAGGGAACACTTCTGCATTGCTGGTGGGAGTGCAAACTGGTACAGCTGCTTTGGATATGGCGATTTCTCAGAAAATTAGGAAACAACCATCCTCAAGACCCGGAAATACTACTTTTAAGTATATACCCAAAGGATGCTCAATCATGCCACAAGGACATGTGCTCAGCAATGTTCATAGCAGCATTGTTTGTTATAGCCAGAACCTGGAAACAACCTAAATGTTCCTTGACCAAAGAATGAATAAGTAAGGAAAATGTGGTCCATTTATTTATACAGTGGAGTACTACACAACAGAAAAAATGACATCTTGAAATTTGCAGGCAAATGGATGGATCCAGAAAACATATTGAGTGAGATAACCCAGACCCAGAAAGACAAATATCATATGTACTCACTTATAAATGGCTTTTAGGCATAAAACAAAGAAAAAGCAGCTTACAGTTCACAACCCCAGAGAACCTAGACAACAAAGTGTGTGTTAGGTGCCAAGAGTGACAGGTCTCAACCTGACCTATGGACCGCAGAACCGACCATGTGTAAGCATGGACTCTGGGCTGGCCGATGCCCCAGCTATGTGACTGGCCATCAACAATGCCCTACCAGCTTCCTTCCCCATTTCCCCTCACCTGGGAGACATTAGACCCACCCCATTTGAAAAGAATATTTTGAAGGCAGAAGACTAAATTAGAGGACTTGGGAAAGACTTCTCTGGTTTTTACTCCAGAGGTAACTTCGTGAATGTGGATTACACGGTGTTTCCAATATCACAATGACGGCTGTGATAACAGCCTGGCATTGATGACGTGCTCCCCTCCCCCACACCTCCGTGTTCAGCTGTCTCACCAGCTTGTTTGCCATTTCCACATGAGTAATCCATGAGTCACTCATTGGAGCTGCGAGTCTTCTCAGAGCTCCAAAGAAAGGGGTTGGGCTAGTAGAGGGGGCTGGGCGTGCTCCTCAAGAGCCTGGCTTGGTTGGTATGGGAAATGAGGGACATACATCAGGAGCAAGTTCACAGCCATCGTCCAGTGGAGAGCGAGGCTCCTTCCCTGTTTACACTTAGAGTGACCTGGACTCCCAGTAACTCAGCGGGGACAAGGCAGGTCTGCCTCTGTCCACCACTGCTCTGTCCCCTCACATTGCACTGCCAACTGGAAGACACTTTTTTGGCCAGTAAGGCTTGTGCAGTGGACTGGCAAACAGTAGTGAGTGATGACTTTAATGTGTGCAAACTGTCTGAACCATGTCCATGCTTACTGCTTAAACACATAGCAGTTCTTTTTTGCTTCTGGAGAGAACCATAGTTCAACAAACTTTAGATGTATTAATGACTTTATCCGTGTTCCTCAGGATCAAAGGCATAGCTTGCTTCCGTGACAAATGAATGGGTGTTGTCACACTGTTAACCCTCCAAGGGCATTTCCCTGGATGTACGTAGAACACACCAAATGCCCAAGCCGTAACCTTAGGGCTCAGGTGGGAGATGCTTCTGCAGTGGGAGTCTGAAGATGACTGTGAGCCCCTCACTGCATCTTGTTGGGGTGTTTCCCTAGCACTGCAAAGCAAGAGGCACTCGGCATGAGGAAGACACCACTGCTCAGGCACAACCTCTCTGGCTCCCTCGGGGGCAGACTCCTTCTGCATGGACACAGAAGCCCACAAGAGAGGCTGGAGAGCATTGTGTGCTCAGGGCATCTGGCCTAGTTTCATTTCTGTTGCTGTGATAGAACAAAGAAAGACACCAAAACCTGACAGAAGCCACCTAGATAGGCGAGGGTTTGTGTTAGCCACAACTCCAGGCTACAGTCTATCTGATGGAGAGGTCACAGCAGCAGGAGCCTGAGACAGTCCACATTCAAGAGCAGAAAGGAAGGAATGCATGCCGAGTGCTCAGGGAGCTTTCTACTCGCATACAGTCCAGGGCCCCAGACCAAGGAGCGGAGCTGTCCACTTTCAGGCTGTGTCTTCTTCAGTCAGCCAAGGCAGTCAAGACCATCTCCACAGACAAGAGCATAAGTAAGATCTAGAAAACCCCTCAGCAAGACTCAACTGATTCTAGGCTGGGTCAAGTTGAGATTTAAACTAACTATCACGATATCCATGTGTTGAGAGTCAGCACCAGGTGTGCATTAGTGACACGGTATCCACGTGTCAAGAGTCAGCACCAGGCATGCAACATGGCTTTGCTACCCTAAGTCCCTTTATTACCCATCGTTTCATGGGAGCTCGTTATTAATATCAACCCCGTTTACTAAGCCATCAGCGATTTTGATCCCTTAAGGTTTCACACTGCATTAGCATTCGTCAGTCTTCTGTTCCTGTGGAAACACCATGACCAAGACAGCCTGTAGAAGGATGGGCTTTTCTGTGCTTCTGCTTCCAGAGGGTAAGGGTCTGGCATGGCGGCAGGGAAGCAAGACAGCAGGAGGCAGCAAGAGCAGGAAGCTGAGAGCTCACATCTTTCAGGGCACACACTGGGCACACTTTTAGAGCTAGCAGACTGGAGATGTGGAGATTTTAATCTCAAAGTCCATCCCTACTGACATACTCTAGCAAGTTTAAACCACCTAAACCTCCCAAACAGTGCCACCAACTGGAGACCAAGACTACAGGGGACACTTCTCATCCAAAGGATCACAGCTTACAATGAAATACTGCTGCTCCAGAGCAGCAAGAAGCTAAGCATTTCCTGAATACTTGGCTTCGTTGAGAGAAATAAACTCTACAAAACCTATGCAATGCTATTTAATAGTCCTGTGTGAGTCGTCCTAGCGAACCCATTCTGCAGATGAGAAAACTGAGATTCTGATTACACTATTCACCCAAGGCCTTCTGTTAAGGGAAGGAGGGAGAATTTGGACTCAGGTTGGCCCCACTGCTAAGCATGACATAATATTTGTGATGTCCTGGATGTGTTTTGCCTTTAGGCCCAATGATCCATGCCGAGGTGGGGGACTCTATCCTCATCATCTTCAAGAACAAAGCCAGTCGGCCTTACTCCATCACAGCCCAGGGTGTGGAGGACTCGGAGAGTGGGAAGCGTCTCGAAGTGCCTGTTACACAGCCGGGTAAGTCACACGCAAGGTCTGCGCACCCTGATGAGGTAGGTCACCAAGATCTCCTCTTCTGGTCTTTGAGGGTCTTGAATGATGTCCTAAGTGTGTCTTAGTCACAGCCTAGTCCCTAGGGTATGGGCTCTTCATATATCCAACGGGAACACCAATGGCGAACCCACTGAGCAGTACCTTGGGTCAGAGATCATTTTCAACATTTGAAACTGAAAAGTAACAGCAAAACACCCATAGTCCAGTCTAACAGCAATCTCACAATGTAGGCACCATTTCGTCAGTTTGGAAGTCATTAGTCATAATGTCCATTGTTGTCTTATCTGTTACTAAAACAAGGAAAGAAAATGCACTTTTAATTAAACTATAACATGTTCTGAATTTGAAGATGCATCCCATCCGAATATGTTAAAATGAGAGCGTTTTACCTTTGCAACTCATGAAATATGCATGGCTATGTCTATTCAACCAACGATGAAGGCACAGAATAGCAAATCTCTAGACCAGGCCCTGGATGAACGACCGTGGCAACTCTGTTTGACTCCAGGACCCTACCCTTTCACTATACACTTCTCTGAAGTGACCAAGATGAGCTGAGGGGAGAGAAGGGAGACACAATGAACCATTTCAGTAGAAACATAGATTATAAAAAGTTCTAAATGGTGGAGAGTTTTTTGAAATATTCACATGATGGTTAATGTATGGTCATAAATATTCAGCTCCTTTGAGTATGTGCTAAGGAATACATCCACTGGGTTGTGTGGTGAGAATATGGTAGTTTTAAAGAAACTGTCAAAATGTCTTCAGAGTGACTGCACAGATCCCACCTTGAATGAGAGGGCCTTCTTGTCCCATATCCTTACCAGAATTTTCCGTTTTAACCTTTGGTTTTTCCAACAGGTACATGGTGGTATGGACTCACTGCTTCATCTGGCAGTGCCCCCAATGGCATATGATTTTGATCATCTTTTCATTACTTGCTTGTCCTTTGCATGCCTTCCTTGGTGAGGTGTCTGTTGAGTCTGACCTGAGCTTAGTCCCTGGAACTCATGTGAAAAGTTAGATGCGGTGTTTGTGTCTGTTATTTCTGCACTCGGTGTGCGTCTGCTATCCCCACACTCCTACAGTGAGATGGGAGGCAGATGCAAGAGAATCAGTGAGAAGCTGTAGTCCAGGCAGCCTCAAGTATGCCCCACAGCAGAGACAGCAAGAGCCCCAGCTTCAATAAAGGGGAAGGCAAGAACTGAGTCCTGAAAGTTGTCTTCTGACCAATGCGTGCCGTGACACACACCACCTGTACTCTCACACACATCATCACGTATATATACACGCACAGAGATAACAAATACATTTTAAAACTGAAAAGTAAGCAGCCCTTTTCAATTTTGTTCTTTTCAAATGGAGCCATTGTGTTCGTTGCTGTTTGTTGCCACGATTTAGCACTAGAAAAGAAGGGCTTATTTTGGGCTCGTGGTTCCAGAGGGAAAAGCTCCATACGGTCGGAGAAGGCTTCAGGCATCTGGAATGGGAAGTTGAGAATTCACACTTCAAACACAAGCGACAGAGCTGAAAGTGGGGCGAGATTATGACCTCTCAAAGCCCAACCCCAGAGATGTATTTCTCAGCAAGACCTACCTCCTGAAGGGTCCATGACTCCCCAGACAGTCTTACCAATGGGGAACAAGGTGGAAGACATTTCTCATTCAGACTACCACAGCCATTCATGCATCAAACATTTACCGAAACCCTTTCCTTTGCCACTGGACAAAACAGATTAGTCCAAGTCAAAGAGCACCTGCAGCCACTTGCCTCTCTGACGCTAAATCCAGCTCTTTGTCTAGTCCCTCACAAGGTAAAGGACCTCAAAGAGACCGTAGAAATCACACCCGAAGCTGTATCCCTGCCCACTGTTACAGCAGAAGAAAAGGGAGTTCCGTGAACGTATCACTTCTGTTTTGCTTTGTATACATACACTAAGGCAACGGTTCGTCGTTCTGATCAGATGGGAACGGGGTGTAGATAGTCCAAGGAGCTCATGACGTAGAACAGAAGTTGAATCTTCTGCAATGTGGCTACCATGCTAGTTAATATGAATATATTGACTCAGGGCAAGATCCTGGGTCAGCCCCAGTGATGTATAGATATGGTGCCTACTCATAGTGGGTGTGTACACTTGTTTTTAGAGCATAAAAAAGTCAGCTAGGTGTGGTGGTGTGTGCCTATGAGTACTCAGGAGGGTCAGGTGAGAGTCCTCGAGGCTGGGGCTAGTTTAGTCTGTCAGCAGCAGTGGGAGATGAGGCCTGTTGACCTCTTACCCCTGACGAGACACTGTTGCCTACGCAGCTCAAGGAGGAGTCCTTTCCAGAAGCCTCCGTGTGGGTGCAGCAGGCATCAACAGGAAGCAAAATTAGAGTTTATTAAGAAGAGGGCCACACACACCCAAGGGGTTGGGGTGGGCTTCTCAGGAGGTAGGGTCACACTGAAGTATCTTAGCCCTCGCTGTGCATATGGTTTTGTAGCCTCTGATGTCACGTTGTCCAAACGTTGTAATTTACAACCAGGTTCAAAGATTAAGCAAAGTTTAAAGATTCGGTTTACAGTGATCCTGCTTACTCAGTTCTCTCACTGCAGAGAACTTCCTCTCAGTTTGTAGATGAAACCGAAAGGTGGTGTGTGGTTTATGAGGGGTACTGATAAGGATATTCAAAGGTCATGGAGTTTAAGACATCCTTAAGCCTGGCTCTTTAGCTGGTCACCCTCTTGTTTGAGCTATCTCTCAGAAAACGGAGTATGGATTCCGCCAAGCGGGCCTACATAGTGGGTTTTGTTGTTCATACAAGTTTGTTGTTTCATACATGAAACCGTGGGACTAAGGCACTTTGTTCCCTCCTCTGTCCCCTGTTTCCTGCTGCTTTGTCTTTACTCGGTGCTGTACAGGGAGGCTTTGTTTCAGAAAACAAAAACACAAACAAAAAAATTAACATTTATTAACCACCCAGAGTATGAAACACTGCCTCCGTGTATTTAATTACATAATTTCAATTAATCCTTTAAAAAAAACTCAAAATATGGAGACTAACCTAGTATACTGATAAGGAAACTATAGACAGTGAAATTAAGTAGTTTGTCAAATATCAGTTAAACAGAAAGTTCCAGTCATATGTGCAGTACATGCTAAGCAGTTGAGAAGCCAACTCAAGAGGATTGTGAGTTTGAGGACTTCCCAGGTTATATGGCAAGACTTCGCCACTCTCCAAAGACTCTAGCGAAGAAACTTAAGGAAGAAAGAGTTCCAGGTCACAGTTCCTGTCTAGTCAGGGTAGCAGGGATGTGAGGGTCATATCTCATCAGTGGTCGGGAAACAGAGAGATGGATGCTGGTTCTCAGCTTGCCCCCCTGTCTAGGATCCCATCCCATGGGACAGGGCCACCTCAGTTAGCCAAATCAAGATTTTTCCTCCCAGATAAGCTCAACGGCTACCCTGACGTGGGTAACTTGTTATCTAGATCACAGAACACAGGGTCTAACTAGATCAGGTGCCGTAGGTGCTCCTGCACTGTCTCCTAGGTGACTGGAGAGCCTCTCAAGCTGGCAATCAGGGTTAATAATCACCGTACCAGTGGCAAAGATGGGGACCCTGGGGGACAAAGTGTGCCAAAGTCAAGCAGGATGAACAGTGGAGTGCGAAATACATCTTTACATCCTGAATGTTGGTCAACAATAGAAATAGCAAACCTAAGGGAGATCACAGAGATGCTTGCTCTACCATAGGAATCAGGTGTCAATGACGTTAATAAGAACATGTCTGGCAAGCGAGAAATTATCTCCACTGACTAGAGCATATAAAGATCTGTGTGTAGTTCTTCAGGTAAATCTAATAACCAATTTCAATTTTCTCTCTAATGTCAGGAGAAATAAAAACTTACAGATGGAATGTCCCCAAGAGATCAGGTCCTGGACCCTCTGATCCTAATTGTATCCCATGGGTATACTATTCCACAGCAAACTTTGTGAAGGTAAGGTGGAGAGAGGAACCGGGCTGGTTGCAAGGTTGAAGCCACTCCCATTCTGTGGGCACATGTAAAAGGGTGTGACATAGAACAGGGTCTCAAACAATAGTCCACTGGCCAAATCCAGCTGCATCTGCACATCAGTACCACCCATGGGTGTAACAGAGGCAGTATGACCCACAAAGCATAAAAAAACCAACCTAGTATATAATGCTTAATAACTATTTCAAGTTTTCTAACTGCTGGTATAGGAATATACAAATGAAATACTATTTAATTTCCAAGTATAGAACCTCCAAGATAGTCTGAATTACATGAGAATATGCTAGTTTGGAAGGAAACAAGTGTCCCACAATAGATTTTGTTTTTGATTTTGGGAGGTGTGAAATCTTTTCTTTTTAATTACATTTATGCATGTGTGCGTAAACACATGTGCATGGCACAGCCATATGTAAAGATCAGAACACAACAAGGAAGTAGGTTCTCTACTTCTACTTTGTGGGTCCCAGGGATAAAGCTTGGGTCACTAGGGTTGGTGGCAGGTCTTTCCTGGCTGAGCCATCTCTCAGGCTGCTCATGTTAGAAGAATGGTTGGGGTTCAGGGACAGAAGCACACCCCATGATTAACTAAAACTGCAGAATCTTTGGATCATAAATAGTCTGAGAAATAAAAAGCAAAGATTCAATGCCGACTTTGAGTTATGAACCTGTTGTATGTAACACTGCAGTAGCGTTTAATCAAATGACATAAACCAAAGCTCAAACCAGAGTCATATCCTATGCAAAATGTAATCGTTGTTAAAATCGGGTGTTCCCTTCACCTTCTGCTCTCTCAGCAGCACCTTAGATACTAGGAATTAATTCTTGGAGTTCAGGAGATCAGCACACAGGTCATTTGGAAAAGTGTATTTATACGTGAGCAGCGTGGGAAACTTATTTGATGATTCAATTATGCATCTCAAATATATGGAGTACTTGTGTTATGCAAATTCCCCCCGGTGATGGAATGAACCAGGCCGAGAGAGCAGGTGGTGTCCACGCTACAAGGGTGGCAGGTGGCATGGATGTCACATTTAATCTCTCATCAACATTGGTCATTTTATCCTTCAGGATACATACAGTGGCTTGATGGGGCCTCTCATCACATGCCGAGAAGGGGTTCTGAATGAGAAGGGAAGAAGAAGTGACGTGGACTACGAGTTTGCTCTCTTGTTCCTGGTGTTTGATGAGAATGAGTCGTGGTATCTGGATGACAATATTAAGAAGTATCTCAACAAAGATCCACGGGATTTCAGGCGCACCGATGATTTTGAAGAGAGCAACAAAATGCACGGTATGCGAGCGTTTAAAGAGAGGCTGCTGCTGAGACAGGCCATTGTTGAGACCCAGGCCCCGCCTCTGAACCTCCTCTCTTCCAGGAACACCTGCGGAGAGCCCTCTGAAGTCCTTTCGGGAGTGAACCAGCCTCACCACTGAGGCTCTGTGCCTTTTGTTTAGTCTTAACTGCCTCTGAGACTGGAGGCTGTGAAGAAGTCACTTTTTTAAAGATCCAATTGTCACTTATTGATAAGTTTAAATGCGACTCCATCGCAGCTTCCGTGTGGTCAAAATTAAGGATTTGGATTAAGTCTCTGGCACATGAAATGTCACTCACAAATTTTATTTCATGTGAGTGTGTTACTGAATTGGGTACCACTTAAAGAAGCTCGCTTTTTGATAGTTTGGGCAGGAGTGACATGTGTGCAAGGGCACACTCACTCTCTCTCACCAAGATCTGCATTTAAAGATGGACGTTGCTCCAGGTTTCTGCGGAGTAGAACTCCATGACAGGATCTCCCATCCAGACACTCTTTGTCACCCATCTCTGCAGCCCCTCAGCATGTTCTCGGCTTGCAGCAAGTAGAGCCCCCTGGCTTGGCTGTGTCATGGTGCACAGACTGGAAGGCTGGTAGGAAGCAGCGCTGCAAGCTCAGCCTGCTTAGCTCATAGTGAGGCCTGTGCAGCCTGCCTCGTGCCCTTTTAAGAGACTCGGTTGAGCTTATTCTAATTCTCAGAAAGTGAAGCATTAAGAGCACAGTAGACATAGATTCAAATGGATTCAGCATGTGCGCGCGCGTGTGTGTGTGATTTATTTATATATATATTTATATTCATATACATATATATAACTTATATATATTTATACACATATGTTTTGCGCACACATGTATGTGCTAGTTTCTTTGTGGCTTGGTTCACTCCTGTATAGTATGGGAGAAATCTAAATCTGGCTTCTCCCCAGCACCCTTGCAGTTGGCTTCCCGAAGAGGCCTGTGGGGTAAATGACAAGCACCATGTTACTTGTGATGCAATTCTGAAAGGAAAACTGGGATGAAGCTTTGCCATATCCCTACGTGTGAAGATTGCGTGGTCATCTGAGCTCTGGATCTAGGACGGTGGGGTCATTGACAAGTGAGGGAAGCCGGCTCCCGTCTGTCTGGCAGATACAAATACGCATAGCCTAGACCTTGAACCATTTCTACCATTGGGGTGAAGGGTACCCGTCCTGCACTGACCTGAGGTTATCTTATTTTCATCTTCTTAGCCATTAATGGCAAGATATTTGGAAACCTTCCTGGTCTCATAATGACAGAAGACACAATGACTAACTGGTATTTGCTGGGAATAGGAAGCGAAGTGGACATACACACCATCCATTACCATGCAGAGAGCTTTCTGTTCAAGGTAAGTATTGGGCAAGTGTTGGGGGAGACTGAGGGAACAGTTAGGGCATTTCCGAGAGGAAGGGGGTTAGTTGTCGATAAGGCCAAGAGGGACTCATTAGAGAATGGAACAGAGCGGCTATACCCTTCTCCTGGTGTGTTTCTTAATGTTTATGTCTATATCATTTCTCATAAACCACCAACCTCTCTGAGTTTCAGAAGAGAGTTTTGTCATCAGTAGTCTGGCCATAATTGTGAGCAACGTGGAGTGTGCTGTTAACACTGTTTATGAACCCCCATGTGTTTGGGGCTTTCCCTGGTCCTTCCCTTCCCTTCCCTTCCCTTCCCTTCCCTTCCCTTCCCTTCCCTTCCCTTCCCTTCCCTTCCCTTCCCTTCCCTTCCCTTCCCTTCCCTTCCCTTCCCTTCCCTTCCCTTCCCTTCCCTTCCCTTCTTTTCCCTCCCCTCCTCTCCCATCCCTTCTCCTCCTCTCCCCTACCCCTCCCCTCCTTATTTCTTTCCCTTCCCTGCCATCTCTACTTCTTGTTCTCCTTGACCAGTTAATAAAACAGCCCTGTCTAGTAAAGGAGATCTTTTGCGCTCCAGCTTGGGCAGCTTCATCTTGACTTTTGTCCCAGAGCTGGGATTGACCTTGTGCAACCTTCTGCCGTGTGAGCAATGCTGACTACATGGTAGAATCACCTTTGGAGCTCTTTAAAGAAGACGCCTCACTCCAGACCTGATGAATCAATGTTTAGGGATAAAGTCTAAACATCTCGGGTTCTGGTGCTTCCTAGAAGAGGCAATATAGCTAAATCTGATATATGAGGCGGCAGAACCAGCCCAATGCTAGTGTATAGGAGTCAGCAATAATCTACTGAAATGTCTGTTTCAGAGCAGTCAGGTGTTGCCAACAGTGATTAGAGTGTCACAGACTGAAGAGTTTTCAGAAAGTTCATTTTTCAATACACATTTTAAATGTTAAGTAAAAAATCGTAACATTATAAAAAGCTCATCTATACATTATGTATGTTTTAAACGAAGATTTAATTCACATTGCATAAAATTCCACTTACTGTAAGATTCTTGTTTGGGTTTTTTGTTGTTGTTGTTACCACAGTGGTCTAGCTAGCAATTAAAGCAGAGGATCCCCATCACGCTCACCCCTCCCCTCCTTGTATGTCGCTTCAGCACCCAGGCTGAACATTTGGCTAACACCATTCTATTTCTGTCTCTGCTATGATCTGAATGTGCTTCCCCCCAAATCACATGTTGGAGACTTGATCCCAAGTCCCATCTGTGTGGGCAGGTGGGGCCTGATGGCTAGGATCAGTTTCAGGCTGGAATTCTTATGAATAGAGAGATACCGGTCATGTTGCCGAGGCTGCAAACTTGAGTTGCTGCTCTCTGCATTGTGTCCTTGTGCCTTTAACCACAGAACAGTGCAGCAAGGAAGCACCTACCAGGTCAGGTCTCTTCATCCTGGGCTCCCAGCCTCCCAAACTGCAACAAGAGATTCCTCTTCTTGGGCCTTCCAGATGGCCCATCAGGCAAAGGTGCTTGTCCTGCTAGGCTGATGACGTGAGTTTGGCCCTCAGGATCGACAGTGCAAGGAGAGAACCGAGCCCCTAGAGCGGTCTTCTGACCTCCACACATGCACTACGACATTCTTACGAACATACATGCACATACATAAACACACACGCACACACGTGCACACACACAGATGTTAAAATCTAAAATGAAATTAAAAGAAATTTCACAGACTATATGTGTAGTAATATTTCATTTGTATTTTAGTAAAGAAAGCTTGTCTGAAGTTCAGAGAGTGAAATAGCTGCACTGATCAGCCTAACAGACCAGGCAGTGGTGACACACACCTCTAATCCGAGTAGCCACACCAGTTTGCCATAGAAACTGGGTGGTAGTGGAATAGGCCTTTAATCCCAGCCCTAAGAGGAATATAAAATGGGAGGAGACAGCGCTCAGTCTCATTCTGACATTCCTGGAGGCAGGATCGCCATTTCAGACTGAGATTGAGGTAAGAGCCAGAGGCTGGCTGTTTTGTTTTTCTGACCTTCAGATTGAACTCCAATATTTGTCTCTGGGTTTTTATTAATCATGGTACACATATTTCTAGAGTTTCAATATTCTTGTGTAGAAGCCAAGGAGTATCTCATGTCTGCCTGTTTTGTGAGCACAGGTGCTGGGTCTTGTGCATCTCGTATATGTGACAACTTTGTTTCACCTGAGTTGCAGTCCATCATGAGGACACAGTGCCATGTATTAATTTTCCCAATGAGAACTGTGAGAGGGTCTCCAAGGAGAGTCAAAGTCACTATAAATAGATGCACACATTTATGCGTGAATCCAAGTCTTTATTTCCTAGACAAAATGTGCTGAGTTGCTAAACCATGTGGTAAAGGTGGAGTTGGAATTTTCTTTGGGCCACCAACCAGCTCCCAAATAAAGACATGGAGACTTAGTAATTATGAATGTTCATCCTAGCTTAGGTTTGTCCCACATGTTTAACTTAATTTAACATGTTTCTCTTCATCTGTGTTCTGCCTTGGGGCTTTTTACTTTTGTTTCATTCTGTATGTCCTACTTTGTTGATTTCGCCATGTCTGGCTGGGCCCTGGTATCTCCTTTTCTTTCTTCCTTGAGCCTAAATTCTTCCTCCTACTTAGTCTCCCTGCCTAGAAGTTCCGCCTACACCTCTTCCCTCATGATTGGCCATTCAGCTTTTTATTAGACCAATCAGGTGCCTTAGGCAGTCAAGGTAAAACAGCAACACATCTCTACATAGTTAAATCCAACACATTTTTGTGTAATGAAACAGCTATTCTGCAATATAAACAAATGCAACACATCTTTACATAATTAAATAAATATTCTGCAATATTTCCCCCTTTTGTCTAAATAAAAAGAAACGTTTAGCTTTAACACAGTAAAACTACATACAATAAGAACAATTATCAAATAAGAATTACATTTACAATATTCAGCTCATTTGCATTTAGCAAATTCTGAGAAAGTACTCCATTATCTATCCGATCTTGGTGAGTCCAAAGTTATGTACTAAATTTACTTCCTATCCTAACTTGTATTGTCAACCCAATATTATCTTTTTAGACCTTAAAACATTTTCTTAGATAAACAGTTTAAGCTTTTATGCTTCTCAATCTAATAAACTTTACATCTCTTATGTAAGTTTCTTTTCTGAATTTGGTAACAAGAAAAACTATAACTATCTAGTCTTCAATTCCATCAGAGACACAAGAAAGATATAATATTACTTGAATAAACAAGAAATGCAGAGCAAGCAATTTCTTTTTTCTTTTATTTATTTATTTTTATTTTTTTTAATTTATTTAATTTAATTTATTAAAGATTTCTGCCTCCTCCCTGCCACCGCCTCCCATTTCCCTCCCCCTCCCCCAATCAAGTCCCCCTCCCTCATCAGCCCGAAGAGCAATCAGGGTTCCCTGCCCTGTGGGAAGTCCAAGGACCACCCACCTCCATCCAGGTCTAGTAAGGAGAGCATCCAAACTGCCTAGGCTCCCACAAAGCCACTACGTGCAGTAAGATCAAAAACCCATTGCCATTGTTCTTGAGTTCTCAGTAGTCCTCATTGTCCGTTATGTTCAGCGAGTCCGGTTTTATCCCATGCCTTTTCAGACCCAGGCCAGCTGGCCTTGGTGAGTTCCTGATAGAACATCCCCATTGTCTCAGTGTGTGGGTGCACCCCTCGCAGTCCTGAGTTCCTTGCTCGTGCTCTCTCTCCTTCTGCTCCTGATTTGGACCTTGAGATTTCAGTCCAGTGCTCCAATGTGGGTCTCTGTCTCTGTCTCCTTTCATCGCCCAATGAAGTTTAATATCCAGGAGGATGCCTATATGTTTTTCTTTGGGTTCACCTTCTTATTTAGCTTCTCTAGGATCACGAATTATAGGCTCAATGTCCTTTATTTATGGCTAGAAACCAAATATGAGTGAGTACATCCCATGTTCCTCTTTTTGGGTCTGGCTCATCTCACTCAGGATAGTGTTTTCTATTTCTGTCTATTTGCATGCAAAATTCAGGAAGTCATTGTTTTTTACTGCTGAGTAGTACTCTAATATGTATATACTCCATACTTTCTTCATCCATTCTTCCATTGAAGGACATCTAGATTGTTTCCAGGTTCTGGCTATTACAAACAACAGAGCAAGCAATTTCTTAAACTATAGAAATAATGGATTCAGCTGGCTGACTGAAGATTCTTTGACACCCATCATTCTTTTATGAAATAGATTGTTGCTGCCAGGAGCAGATGTATCTCACTATCATGAAAAGCCTTAGATTATAAAACATCTTAAATGCCATTTTATATAGGTCTCTGAAGCATTTGAAGATCAGCTATTTATCTAAAATATATCTATTTAACCTTAAAAACATGACTAACATTACTACAGGTTTGATGTTATAGAGGACTAACTACTACCCTGCATTTTTAATTGTCCTAAACAGTTTGTAATAATGGCTTTTAAGGATTAGAGCATTATATTATATTTTAAAATGAGTTGCATAGGTACAATACCTTAAATAAGAATAGAAACATATGGTATAACAAAAATAACCTTAAATTTGTACATATATATATCCATACCAATGTAAAATATTTGAAATAAATAGTTGTTTTTTTATCTTATATTCCTATATCCCCACTGAAGGATGACAAATATCCATAAACCACCAAGTGACCAGATACCTCCCACCCTTCCTCTTGGGAATATGGTTGTTGCATTCTCTATACTGCTTCCTGTTTTCTGAGAATGATGGCATCTCCAGGGAACCCTGAGAAAATTGAGGGAATGGTCAACTCCTAAGAAAACTAGCTATAACATTTGTTGTCTAATCTTTGTGTAATGGGAAAGTACAAGTCTTATGTGAAGTCCTTACTAGAATAGTCTGTGAGGCTGGACCATCTCAGCTAGCAGCCTTGAAGAATCATCAACAGAGACACTCTGAGAGGCTGGATCACCTGAGCCACCCAGTTTCATGTTCCTCTTACTCTGAAAACACACAAACTTTCAAAGGGAACATAAATGTCTTCATTAACACAAGTATGGACTGTGCATTGTACACAAGACAGTCAAAGGTATTTTTTGTTTCATGTTAACTTTATAAGTTTGCTTGGTATATAACCAAACCTCTATCTATGCCATATATAATAATAAGTCATGAGGATTCTGTACCCAACAAGTCTTATCCTGTCTTAGAGTTGTTCCTATGTCAAGAGATCAGCATATACATCACCTATATTGTAGATTTTCTAGGTTTATTTCTTAATGTCTGTAGCAATATTTTCATGGTGTCTCCTCCAATCAAATAACCTTAAATTTGTACATATATATATCCATACCAATGTAAAATATTTGAAATAAATAGTTGTTTTTTTATCTTATATTCCTATATTCCCACTGAATCTGGTCTCTATTAATCTAAAAAAAAAATCCATAGCCTTTTATTTCTTATGGAAACAAGAGTACAAACTCTCCCCCAATGCAACATATTTTCTGAATTCCATTTTAAAGTTAATACATCCATGAAGTATCTAAGCTGCTTCAATTCAACAGTTCCTTTTACAGTCAAGTGTCTCTCAAAAGTTGTCATTCACTGATCAACATTCAAAACAATCAAGGTCAACAAAACACCATACAGGATCCAGAGGCCCTGTGTATTTTCTATCTTTATATAGCTTATTCTTTTTTTATATATATTACTTTATTCTTTATTTAAAGACTTTAAGTAATTATTTTAAAATTATTTCTTCCTAAGATTGTCTGTACCCATTTTCTTTTCTTTCTTAAGCATCTATGAACAGTGTAACCCTTTTGAAGGTTCTGTTGGTCTGGACCTGTTTTACTGTATATTTGTAACATTCTCTGATCTCATGAGCCAAGCCTTAAACTACTCAGCAGCAATTAGACCCTCCTCCCTATGACTCTAGTGGTTGGCTCTGCCCACCCCTCGGGTCCTTAGAGCTGAACCTTAAGCCCACAGGTTTGGTTTAACTGGGAGCCTTGTTTAATTGGGAGCTGCTCTAGGAAGGTGCTGGTCACACTATGGCACGTGTTTTTACTTAACTTGCTGCTTCTACTTAGTGCACTAGCTGCTCAAGTGCTCTGCTGCACAGCAACGCCTCTCAAAGGAGCCACATCTGTCTTTGTGTTTTTCAGTTTTCTCAGGCCCTATGTGAAATTCAGGCCCCACCTTGGGTGCCATAAGTATGTGTTTAATTTTATAAGAATCTGTCCAACTGTTCTAGATGAGGTGGTACAGTTTTTCCTTCCCCAGGGAAACACACTAGAGTGCTTATGCCCCTGGTTACACCTGTTCTTTGAATGCTCTTTCTGTGTCATTTTTTTCTGGGTCAGTTGGCTCTGCACTGGCCTTGTTTTACACTGAGGTGTTAGGGCCATTATGGATGGTCATCACTGCAAGTTTATCAAATTGATCTGTTAAGAAAAAAACAGTTTTACCTTTCTTCATCTCTTTTGTGCTCTGTTCTGGCTTTTCTTGACTTTCATCATTTTTATTCCTTCCTTCTACTTACTGAGTTTCTTCACTCTTCTTTTTCTTCTTACCATGCTGAACAAAAGAAGCCACAGGCCATGTCTTTTGATGTTTGCAGATAGATAATTTCTACCGAGAAGATGTGTATGATCTCTTTCCTGGGACATTTCAAACCATTGAGCTGTTTGCTGATCACCCAGGGACATGGCTGCTGCATTGCCATGTATCTGACCACATTCATGCCGGCATGGAGACCACCTACACTGTCCTCAGGAACATAGGTACTGTCTGTCAGTGATGCCAGTTCATGGCACCAATCCTCCCATAGACCTGGAAAACAGGAGGCATAAGGAAAAACACAGGTACAGACCCCAAGGGGCTCAAAGTCAAGTAAGAGAGACAAATAAGTGAACGTGTAACCACATGGAGAAAGATATGCAGAAATGGAGTGCAGAGTACAGGGATCAGAGGCAGGAGGAGGAGGAGGCAGAGGAGGAGGGCATGTTTGATAGTCTGGGACATGAGCCAAGGCATAAGATGCTACAATCTAAAGAGGGATCTCAGTGGATGAGCAGACACTCAGAAAGTGGAGAGGGTGGCACTTGATACTGGTGTTAAACAGTCCAGTAGGTATTCAAGAAAGACGACAGAAATGGGGTGGGGGTAAAGCCCTTACTGGTTCAAAGACATGACTTTTATGTACCATGAAAAGGATCTCTATTTATAAACATTTATACACATACACACACACACACGTATGCATGTGTGTATTTATTTTGTCCAGACAACAGGACTCCATATTCTACGAAGTCCCCTTCTGGAGCAGGATCCCATGCAGTCACAGTGCCCTCCAAAGGTAAGGACACCTTCTCCAAACCCTATATGAGTATCCCAGTGTTTGACTCCTTGTGGGAGGCAAGTACCTGATGCCTCACTTCCTTCTCTCACAGAACAACCTGGCAAGGAAGACCTCTATTTCTTTGGCAAGAATCTGCGCCCAAGAGGAGCCAAGGCAGCCCTGGTCATCCTCTTCATCCTGGGACTCCTCCTTCTGGTCGCCACTGTGATTCTCTCGCTCAGACTCCGCTCTGCGAGAAGGCAGACAGCTTACAGGGAAGTCCAGTCCTGTGCACTCCCCACAGATGCTCTGTGAATACTCCAGCCTTCTCGGCAGAGAGTGGTCGGGCTCTGTGACTGGCCGCACAGTGGCCAACAGGGACACTGGACCAATGCATTGTTCACCAAGGAACTTTGGCACTGTATCCTAGATCAGGCTTCTGAGCCTCTGGAATGCCATCTAAAGCAATGTGCTTTTATTTATTTATTTATTTTAACGGCTGTGAATGATTCTCAGGTAGAAAATACATGAAAAAGGAGAATGCACTGGCTTGAGAAGTGCCAGCCACCAGTCTGTTTTGTGCATAACTCATTGAGGGGGGGGTACCCTCTGAGAGATACTTTCATGGCTTTAAATCGAATGGTGCTTCCTCAGCTAGTCACCAAGGCTTCTAAATGGGAAGCTCCTAGGGGGTATGAGAGAGCATCAGACATCTGTCTGTCTAGAGTCGCACTGACGTGTGAAATCATCCCCTCAGCTGTTCCAGGGTGAACAACTTTCTGAAGAGTTGGTGGGAATGTGCAAGTCAGTTTGAGCTGATGGGAATGGACCACATGAGTCTCTCTGAGGCTTCCAGGAGCTCTCCAGGCCTTTCCCCCTTTGATGCAGAGAGCCTGTGCATTGTCCGTGATACAAGCCAAAGTTATATGGTTATTTATTTCATTGCTGCTGTTTTTAATCCAACCTGTAGGAATACTTGAATGTTTACAATTCACTTCATGCTACATTTTTACCATGTGTCTCCGTGGCTTCGTCTACTTTCAAAACTCAACTAATGGGTTCTTATTTCAGGATGAGGGAGGGCTAGAACCAGTGAAGGAGCAGGCTTGGCTTCTTCTTCACTGTAAGCCAGAGACTCCCTGTCAGGGCTTGAACCCTCAGTCCGACTTTTCATTCATTTGGGGGGCATTTTTCCACATCTCCATTTTCTGTGAAAGTTACAGTTTCATCATGTGAGGGACGGCAGGAGGCATACATCAATGCGACTGACTGGCTGGGAAAATCTCTTAAAATCCTGTATTCCATGCTTGTTAAAGACATAGCCTTGAGAGGATGGAGGGCGGCGAGAAAGGGGTGTCCTGGCGGTTTTTAAACCATTAGATCAGTTTTTGAAATAAGTATTATAGCTGCCAAGACTCACGCAATCAGGAAACGAGGAACAAAGCTATGGAGGACAGGACACAGTGCATCCTCTCTGAGGGACCCTAGAGGTTAGATGTAAGAGTGATGAAAGCAACATTGTTTATTACTAGACTGGGAATCTACCTTGGCTCAGGACAAGCTGCCCTGGGATGCCGTGGCCAGACACATGATGTTAGACCTGCCTTAGCGGGGGGTCACTTGAGTGTCCAGGTGAACGAGTAGGGCCTAAGAAATACTCTGGTGAAGGGATCTCTCGCGCTCTCTTTTAATCTTCTTGGTGAGGGGAAATTGATAGAAACACAGTCTTACATAAGCCGGATGCTACTGCTAATTCTGTTGTAGTCTGCTTGAACGCCCTGTCAAACAGGGCATCCACACGACTTAGAACCTGACCTGCTAACCACTGACAATGTGATTTTGTGGCTTATTGGAGTTCATGCATGGTAGGCTGAACGATTACATGAGAAGTACGGTGAGCTTCTATGGCTTTCCTTTAGTAAGTCAAAAACTTGTTTAGTTGTCAAAGTCCTTTTTTCCTTTTTCATTTATTTTTTTTAATGAAAACAAACCACAAAGTAGTTTTGTCTCACTATTTCTCTTTTTAATAAAGTTTCATATATTCTAAAATGGCAAATTTGCATTGTTTTTTTTTTTCCACTCAGAATTAGCTGTCACTTAAAAGGTGGTCGGAACAGAACTATAGGAGCTGGAGAGGTGGCTCAGCGGTTAGGAGCACGAGCGGCTGTTGCAGAGGACCCGGGTTCAGTTCCCAACACCCACCTCGCAACTGTCTGTAACTCCGAGATCTGACGCCCTCGCACAGACAGACATGCAGGCAAAACACCAATGCACATAAAATAAAAAATAAATTATAAAAGAAGAACAGAACTATATTACATATTTATCTTCTATAACTATGTCAGTTGTACCCATTAAAGCGAACAGAATCATATATTACCCAATATGACTCCTCCCATGTGGTCGTTTCTGACTCTCAAACTCGCTCTCCTGAGATAATCACCATTATCTCACCGTGGAGGTGTCAGGATCTCTCCACTTGGTCCTGACCTTCCCTCCCCTATTATCAGTTTTTTCTGTCTACATCGTTCTACGAGCTAAGCTGCCGGCCATGTCCACCATTAAAAATGGAGAGCTAGGAGCAATCTTCCTTAGCTCATCAGTCAGTGTCTCTCCTTAGCGCAGAGTGGAGAAAACCGCCCACGCCTCCTGTACTCTTCAGGCTACATCAAGGGCTTGAAATCATCTAACTGGTAGGAAGGCCAGCCCTGCACTCCAACCAGGTGGCATTAAGAGGACATCTGCAAGACCCCACGAAGGACAGTTCCTGCCTTCTAAACAACCTTCTAGTCCTGTGGCTCTGCAATGCAACTCCCCAGGCTTCCTTCCTCTGTCGTTTCTATTTCTTCTCACTCTTTGGCTAGCTCCTCTCCTGACCTCTAAATGTTGGCTTCCCCCGGAACTGGACACTGGGTTCATTGTGCTCCTTTGTCTATTAATTAAATGACAACATTACCGTCCTCTGTGTGTGTGTGTGATGGTGTAGGCTGGATGTGCCACGACGTGCATGCGGCGGTCAGAAGATTGCAGGTCCACGGGTCATTGCAACAGCTCCCTGCACAATGCTATTCCCATGTCTTCCATGCGCTGTCGTCCACAGAGCTGTCTGTTGCTGCTATGCCATTCCAAATCTCATCAGGTCACTCCCTGGTGAGTACACTAACTTCTTCCCATCACACTTTTAATTGCTCCAGACTCTTTACCCAGGTCTGTGAGACCCAGCATGGTGGGACCCATGCCCACCTCTCCAGCTTCCTGTGTTCTCTTCTGCTCAGCTTTTTATCAGCGTTGCTCCTAGGACTTCTTGCCTTGGGGCCTTTGCACATGCTTCTCTCGGTGACTTTTATTCTCTTTGCTTCCTCTAGGATCCTATTCCTCTTTCTCAGGTTTTTTTTTTTTTTTTTTTTTTTTTTTTTTAACTTTAGACACAAGCTCCCCAGACTGCCTTCCCCAGTGTGGTCACAACTTCTGCTGTGTCCCATCTCCGGTGTTCTGCTTTGTAGCATTAATTATGGGACATAATTATTTTGTCTGTTAGTGTCAGTTTTGTCTGTATCTTTGGCGGCTATGGAAGCTCCCTGGAAGCGAGAACTATTGATCTGTTCTGCTTGTTGCTGCATCTGCAGAGCAGGCAGCCATGCAGTCCACAGCAGTTGCTGCATCTACAGAGCTGGCAGCCATGCAGTCTACAGCAGTTACTGCATCTGCAGAGCAGGCAGCCATGCAGTCCACAGCAGTTGCTGCATCTGCAGAGCTGGCAGCCATGCAATCTACAGCAGTTACTGCATCTGCAGAGCAGGCAGCCATGCAGTCCACAGCAGTTGCTCAGCAAGTATTTCTCCAAGGAGTACGTGAATATGTGCACAGCTCAGACAGCCTGGGGAGCTTGACTATTTTGACTTGAACTGTTTTCATTGCTAAAGATCTTGTAATCAGATGCCAAGGATGTCAAGCAAGCAAACCAGAATTTTGGGAGGCTGGCTGTAAGGTCACACCCCACCTTGGGTCACTCTGCTGCCAGGAAGGGATGGGGCAGGGCAGACTTGATGTCATTTATTCCCCAAGTGTGCCTCTTATAGTTATAGAAGGTAATGTCATCACAAAACAAAGGACATGAGAAGTTCTCTCTCTCTCTCTCTCTCTCTCTCTCTCCCTCTCTCTCTCCAATACACACACACACACACACACACACACAATCTTTCTATGGTGATTCATTATTGGAGCCAACACCCGATTCTATTGCAAGCTGACAACACAAGGAGACTCTGAGTACAGGAGTGGGCTATATAAGAACTTCCAATTTTTTTACCACTTTTTTAAAATCTGAAAATGAACTAAAACCAAACTGAAATCTGGGGTTGGGAAGATGGCTCAACTGGCAAAGTGACTGCCCCACTAACATGAGGACCCATGTTTATATCCCTAGCAGCAATGAGAGGAGCCAGGCATGGTGGCATGTGCCTGTAGCGGCCGTGCTGGGGAGGCAGACAGGAGGACCCTGCACTCCTTGGCCAGCTAGTCTTGCTGACCAGATGAGGTCCAGCGTCAGTGAGAGAACATGTCTTAAAACAGTAGGGCACTGAATGAGAGAAGGACATCTCTGACTAGACTCTGCTTTCCACACACAGACACAATTTAAATGAAAATCTAAAGTCTATTTGAGTGCTGGGATTAAAGGCGTGTGCCACCACTGCCCGGCTCTAAAGTCTATTTTGAAAAAAGAGAAAACCCATGCTGTCTATGCATGCACTTGACTTGTTAAAGCCCTGAGGTTGCTATGCTAAGGGTGTGCAATTGAGGAGAGGTTTTAAATAATGGCACCCCTCACTCAGGTGGTCTCATGAAGTCCAGGCTGCCCAGAATTCACTGTGTGGACACGGGTGACCTTGAACTCTGGTCCTCCTGCCCCTCAAGTGCCGGGACTGCAGGTTTGTGTCACTACTCTCCTCTGGTACCCCACTGATGCTAAGGACAATCTCTGAGGGGAACCTATGGGACTGTCCTCATTTGGGTGACAAGTTGAGGCCCTCTAATGAAACATCCTGGCCACACAGCAAGCAAGAGACAAACCCAGCACTAGGCTCATGGCTTTTGCCTTCTGGTTTCCGCCCAGGAATGTTGGTCTAGGCCAGATACTTTTTCATCTGACTTGTTGGAGTAAGAAAAATGACCTCTTAAACTGTCGTGGCCTGTGTAGTAGCTTGTTCCTTCCTCCGGCCGGAGGCTTTCTTTACTTCTCGTGGACACATTGAAAGCTTCTTCCCTGCAGCCCCCATTCCAACCTATTCAGCACAATTCAGAAGGGTGAGTGTTTTTTTTTTTTTTTTTTTTTTGATTTCATTGAGCTCCACGTTTTTCTCTGTTCCCCTCCCTTCCTCTCTCCTCCCCTTCTACCCTCTCCCAAGGTCCCCATACTCCCAATTTACTCAGGAGATCTTGTCTTTTTCTACTTCCCATGTACATTAGATCCATGCATGTCTCTCATAGGGTCCTTTTTGTTGTCTAGGTCCTCTGGGATTGTGAATTATAGGTTGTTTTTTCTCTACTTTATGTCTAAAAGCCACTTATGAGTGAGTACATATGATATTTGTCTTTCTGGGTCTGGGTTACCTCACTCAATATGATGTTTTCTAGATCCATCAATTTGCCTGCAAGTTTCAAGATGTCATTATTTTTTTCTACTGTGCAGAACTCCATTTTGTAAATGTAGCACATTTTTCTTTTCCATTCTTTGGTCAAGGAGCATTTAGGTTGTTTCCAGGTTCTGGCTATGACAAACAATGCTGCTATGAACATAGTTGAGCACATGTCCTTGTGGCATGATTGAGCATCCTTTGGGTATATACCTAAAAGTGAAATTGCTGTGTCTTGAGGAAGGTTGTTTCCTAATTTTCTGAGAAATTGCCACATTGTATCAGCTTGTGCTCCCACCAGCAATGCAGAAGTGTTCCCTTTACCCCACAACCTCTCCAGCATAAGTTGCTATCAGTGTTTTTGATCTTGGCTATTCTTACAGGTGTAAGATGGAATCTCAGAGTTGTTTTGATTCGCGTATTTCTGATGACTAAGGATGTTGAGCATTTCCTTAAGTGTCTTTCAGCCATTTTTGATTCCTCTGTTGAGAGTTCTCTGTTTAGGTCTGTACTCCATTTATTTATTTATTTATTTATTTATTTATTTATTTATTTATTTAAGATTTCTGCCTTCTCCCCGCCACCACCTCCCATTTCCCTCCCCCTCCCCCATCAAGTCCCCCTCCCTCATCATCCCTAAGAGTAATCCAGGTTCCCTGCCCTGTGGGAAGTCCAAGGACCACCCACCTCCATCCAGGTCTATTAAGGTGAGCATCCAAACTGCCTAGGCTCCCACAAAGCCAGTACGTGCAGTAGGATCAAAAACCCATTGCCATTGTTCTTGAGTTCTCAGTAGTCCTCATTGTCCGTTATGTTCAGCAAGTCCGGTTTTATCCCATGCTTTTTCAGACCCAGGCCAGCTGGCCATTTGTTCAATGACCAATTTCTTGAGTTCTTTGCATATTTTGGAGATCAGACCTCTGTCTGATGTGGGGTTAGTGAAGGTAACTTTTCCCATTCTGTAGGCTGCTGTTTTGTCTTGTTGACCGTGTCCTTTGTTTTACAGAAGCTTCTCAGTTTCAGGAAGTTCCATTTATTAATTCTCTCAGTGTCTGTGCTACTGAGGTTACATTTAGGAAGTAGTCTCCTGTGACAATGTGTTCAAGTGTACTTCCCACTTTCTCTTCTACGAGGTTCAGTGTGGTTGGTTTTTTGTTGAGGTCTTTGATCCATTTGGACTTGAGTTTTGTACGTGGTGATAGATATGATGTATTTTCATTCTTTTACATGTTGATATCCGGTTATGCCAGTACCATTTGTTAAATATGCTTTCTTTTTTCCATTTTATTTATTTTGCTTCTTTGTCAAAAATCATGGTGTGTGGATTAATACCCGGGTCTTGTATTCAGTTCCATTGGTCCTCCTGTCTGTTCTTATGCCAATACCAGGCTGTTTTCAGCACTGTAGCTCTGTAGTAGAGTTTGAAGTCAGGAATTGTGATGCCTCCAGAAGTTCTTTTATTGTACAGGATTGCTTTGGCTATCCTGGGTGTTTTGCTTTTCCATATGAAGTTGAGTACCGTTCTATGGAGGTCTGTGAAGGATTTTGCTGGGCGTGTTTAAGGTAGAACTGTCTATTTACTTCCCTCCAAACACTGTCTACTGCCTACTGAAATAAGTTCAGACTATGTGCTCGTCTATTTACCTTTGACCCCATACCAGTGTCACATTCCCTTCTTCCCAGTTCCCAGCAGCTTCTCTTGTCTCTGTTTTAAGTTCATCAGTCTTTAGTTGATGTCCTAACCAATGCACAAAACCTGCCAGCAAGGAAGGTCGTTTATAAAATTACCGAGACTCAACCTAGAAACTCCAAAGTTTCGTGTGTGATTACAGAGCAGATATCCAAGCCACCACTATCACCTGCCCAGGGCGAACTGGCTGTCAGAGAGTTGGGAGGGAAACACCAAGAATATTTCCAACTAGGGGGCGGGCCATGAGATGGTCACCAAGGGGTCATTTCCCCTCTTGGATGCATTGACCCTGACAGGGAGAAGAACATTTATGACTTATTGGTTCCTTGAAAACACTCATTCCCGCTCTGCCTGCCCCAGACTCACCCTCCCATGCCCAGCTAGCCTAGCCCATCACTGTCCCATCCCACACACCTTGAGAGGAGTGGACAGAGGAGTGGGAACTGGGCCACTTAAAAACATTCTAGGCGACAGTCATTCGTTTTTTGACTGTTTGGATGAAATTAATTAAAGCATGAGTATGTCACTTTATTTCCCCACACTTGACAACCATTTGGAGACTGGCTCGGAGGGCATCTTCCTGTAAGCAGTTAGTTGGCGAGGGTAAATTGGGGCGCTGTTGCTGGTTGTGCAGGTGGGGAGCTGTCAGATCTGCCAAAGAGAAGCACAAAAATTCATACTTAGTTGGGGCAGTTGTCAAGAGAGATGGGAAAGCTAAAATTGGAGCCCCAGGCTTCTATCTTGGGGTGAACAGCAGGAGCAATGGCCTGGGAAATGTGGAAGTCAGTAGCAGCTGAGGTCGAGGTAAAAAGTGAAGTCTCTTAAGGCTTTAGGACTAGTCTGGTGGGGAGGTGCGTGTGGGCCTTGGATTTACCCCTGAGATCCTGCTGATGTACACACTCAGAGAAGCTGTCCAGGCCTGCTCCTTCACCTTTCAAGGCAGCGAATGGTTGGAGCTTTTCCTGACTGTCTGATTATCTCCGTCCAGAAGCAGCTCTCTGATCACACACCCACCACCCACTCCTTTGTGGCCTTGGGCACTGCTTTGAACCAGAAGGTAGAGGAGTGAGCAGAGACAGCTGGGCCTGAGACCAGTCACACACCGCAGGCCCCATTCTCTATCTCTCCCCCTCACTGAACTCCGGAAAGGTCCAGGACCCTCTCTGCAGCATACTTTCGCTCAACATCGCCTGATTATTAAAGGCTGTTCCTTGAAGCTCTTACAGAAGCGGGATTGCACCTTGGAGAGTGGTGCTGTGGTAGAGCGCTGGTCTGGGCAGTGAGCTAGGCTTGGGTTCATCTTCAGCATCACACGCCCGCACAATGGTGGACAAGGCGTAGAAAGGGGTTAGCTCGTGCTCAGGGGAAGGGGCTGCCAACAGAAAGGACTGGAAAAAAAAAGATAGAAAAGGAAAAAAAACCGCATTTTTAAAAATTTTATGTGTTAAAGAGTTGGGAGCACCGGGATGGGAGGGGCGTATCTGTCCTGAGGGCAACAGGGTGGGGCGATCCTTCGCCAGTTCGAACTCCAGGGTCCTGGTGCGGCCGCGCCCACCCCGCTCGCGTAAGCGCGCTTCCGGAAACTGCTCGCCTGGGAACCCGGTTTCCCCCGCGCAGGTTCCGGAAGAGCTCGGCTCCCTGAGCCGGGCGTGCAGTATAGCCGCGGGCTCCTGTGGCCGCTGGGGCCAAGTGCTTTGTTCCCGGCTCCTTGTTGCCCCTGTGCGCGCAGAGGCCGAAGTTCTGGTGTCGCGCGCGCTGGGTGCCGCGAGGGCTGAGCACCGGGTGCGACCGCTGCAGCCGCAGCTCGGGAGCTCGTGCGCCCTGCGCGGCTTGGGGCGGTCCCACGCAGCTGCGGCTCCCGTGCGGTCCCTACGAGACGGTCGCCCCGAGACTGCCTAGGCGGTGCGATGCTGGGCCCGCCCGGGAGCCCGGGAAAGGAAAGCGGAAGCCGCGAGCCGGGCCGGTGACGGCGACGACTCGGCGCCTCTCCACGGCTGCCGGCAGCACCCGCGCCTGTTCTCGACTGTCAGTCCCGCGGCACCCGGCGCGCTGTAACCATGGCCATCGCTCACCTGGCCACGGAGTACGTGTTCTCGGACTTCTTGTTGAAGGAGCCCACCGAGCCCAAATTCAAGGGGCTGCGGCTGGAGCTAGCGGTGGATAAGATGGTCACATGCATCGCCGTGGGTCTGCCTCTGCTGCTCATCTCGCTGGCCTTCGCTCAGGAGATCTCCATCGGTGAGGCCGGGGGCGCAGGGGCAGCCTGGGCTAGGCTGGCATTGTCTGGGGTTGGCAGGGCCCGCTAAGGGGAGATCTCATTGCACACAGCCGGCATTTCCGCACGCCCCTCACGCCCCTCCTAATGTAGCCATCCTGCTCATACCAGATTTGAAACTGAAGGCTTATTTTGCCTACGTGCAATCTGGGTACCTCTGTTGACCCTGCTAGCATCCTCCCTGCAGTTCCTTTGTCTCCCGCCCCATGATTGTGGCTTGGAGTTCACATCCAGCCTGTTGCCGCTAGACGTGCCAAGAGTGTCTTTTCCTACTCCTCTCCCCAGAAATTGTGCAGTCACCTAAAATTTCACACCAAAGAAGTTCCCGAGTGGCTCCAGGAAGGATGTAAAGACAAGCGGTCCGTGTACAGTGTTTCACTGTTCTTTTCAGTGGTCCTTGGGGTCTGTCTTAGGGTGGTGTGTGATGGGAAGTAATACCATTGGAGGTGGAAGAGGCCCTCCACCTAGGCCTTGCTGTGAATGAAAGTTGAAGAAATGACTTAATCTTCTTCATATAAACCATCATTTCATCTTAATAGTTATGCAAAATCCAAAGTCTAGTGTTTTGGGCGGGATCATGAGCCAGAGTGAGTGGTCTTACTTATCAGCTACCCTGACATTCAGTGTGTGAATTGCAGGTAAGTAGTGTGTGTGTGCTGGGAGTGGGGGCAACGGCACTTGCAGGTGGGGCAGGACCATGTAGAGTGTCTGTGCCAGGGTGGGTGGAGTGTGGAGTGACCCAAATGAGATGCTTGTCAGGGGGCTGTGCCGGGGGGGGGGGGGGGGGGGGGGGGAAGCTCGCTGGGGGGAGGAGAGGCTCTAGGAGCTTAGGGTAATGCGGACCTGGGTCAGGTTACTACAGAGAGGCACCTGCTCACTCACCTGGAATTGGGAGGCCGTTGATTGGCAGACTGGTCGAAAACAGCACTCAGTAAGTGATAGTGAGAGTACATTGGTTCTGGATGTAGGAAGGGAGTGAGGATCTGGACATATGACTTGCCCTGAGCTATGGCATCAGTTGAGGTCTTGTGCTTTGATGGGGGCTGCATGGAGGAAGGAAAGGGGGACCCTTCTGAGAGACGAGGGAGCAATAGGAAACAGCTGGGTACCTAGATTTTAACGGGCTGTTGAGAGGAGAGAGCAAGGCCGTCTGTATACCCGAGTGAGCTGAGGTGCCGGTGGAAGCTGAAGTTGAGGCAGGGTTTGGGCGGGAAAGGGTATGGCTGGTGCAGCTCCGTGTGGTGGAAAGTTGCTGAAGCAAGGGTGCAGAGTGAGCTGTGGGTTTTCCTGGTTCTCGGGCAGGGATGATCCCGCTGAAAGGGAAACCACAGAGTCGCTTGGAGGCTGATGATAGTCTCTGTGGCTTCCAGCTATGGACTGAACCAAGTGCCAGGCATCAGAATCCCGGGAATAAATGTCCCTGTGATAAAGATGCAAGCCCTGGACACCTGGTGTGGGGAGAGGCCAACAGGGAGGAACTGGTCACTCTCTGTGAAGTCCCCCTTCTAGAAGGACTCTTGAGGCACCTGGAGCTGGGGTCTCTTATGGAGAGGTCCAGATGGATGTACTGTGTGAGAGGCATCTTGGGGGACATGGGAGTGGGTCCAGCCACCAAGACTCTGCTTGGGCTGTGTATGCGCTCCACTGTGCACTGTGGGGGATAGGAAAGGATTCAAGGCACGACCCTCTCTACCAGCAGGAGTTTACCATCCCACTGGACACCAATCTGCTACCAGGTGACGTTCCTCCACCCGTGTCATTTCAGGATAAGGCAGGGGGAACTCCTGAGCACCAGGCTGGCTGGCTCTTAGGCGAACACTCAGGCAGATGGCCATGTCTTCTGAGGGCTCAAGCCTTTGGAGGGGAAGACAGGTGTGTAATGAACCCAACAGAAAGTCCTAGGAGATCAGTATTCACAATCAAGGATTAATTTTGTTCAGTTTAACTGTGTGCCATCAAATGAAAAAAAAAAAAAAACCCCAAGAAAAGGATGAGGATGAATATTGTAATAATTGTAATAGCCCCAGTGTGCTGGCTAGTTTTATGAAAACTTGACACAAGCTACAGTCATGGAAGAGGGAACCTCGGTTGAGAAAACGCCCGCACCAGATTGATAATTGATGTGGGAGGGCCCAGGTCACTAGACAGAGCGCTACCACTGGGTGTGTGGTCCTGGGACGTATAAAAAAGGAGGCTGAGCAAGCCACGGGGAGCAAGCCAGGAAGCAGCACTTCTCCATGGCCTCCAGGTTCCTGCCCTGATTTCCTGTCCTGACTTCCCTCCGTGATGGAGGTGACATCAGAACTGTACACTGAAATAACCCTGTATCCCCAAGTTGCTGTTGGTCACTGTGTTTATCACAGCAATGGAAACCTTAATCACAACAACCATGGATGGTGGAGCCGTTTAAATGAAGCAGGCAGTTTGCCCACCACACTGTTGGGGAGGACAGCCCCGGGAGTGTGGGGCAGGACTTGGCAGCTCCAAGCACAGCTGAGTGACCCTCTCCTGGCCCTTACCCCTCCCACTCTCTTGTCTGGAATACTTGTGTCTGTCACATAGCCAGTACTTAGTCTTTTATCTATCCATTCCTGAGGACTGTAGAGTGTGTCATGATTGAGGTAGCTTTGGTGGCTTTTGCAGACACCTGGGGCTGGGACTGCGCACTGGTCCTAACTGACCTTACAGTGAGGACAATTATAGACACACCCTCTGGAAGGAGCTGCTCAGAAATGTTCTTAACTTCCAAGTCCTGGATCACATTTTGAAGATTGTAGTTTCCCGGAATGTAAGAACTCAGAGCTCAGTTGGGCAGCTGCTGTGGTTGCTTCTAATGCTTCACTCCCGTGGAAGACAGTTGGAATGGAATTGTGAACTGGTGGTAGAGAAGGGAGAGTAGCGCCAAGTGCCCTACGGGCGCTCACCCTGCCCCTCTCGCACCTCGCTTCAGTCTTGTGTAGTGTGTGCTGGAAGTTCTCAGAGAAGGCCTTGAGGTTGCTGGCCGCTCCGCCTGTCTGCTCTGATTTTCAGCCTGCTGAGATGGCAGCAATTAACTGTCACAGCTATGGAGATGCCTGCTGCCAGGCCTCCCCTACCGGGAGGGGTTTATAAGGCAAAATAATCCTGTCCCTTAGCTGTCCCATCAGCTGCAAAGAGCTGCTGTCTGTGTGAGAGTAGAGTGATCCTTAGCTTCCCAGTAACAGCACATCCTCAGCTCACGCACCTTCAGCTTGCTCATCCTTGGCTCGCACACCCTCAGCTCAGCCTGCGCATTCTCAGCTCGTACACCCTCAGCTTACAGTCCTCTGCTCACACATCATCAGCTCGCATGACCTCCCTTCGCATATCCTCAGCTCATACATCCTCAGCTCATGTACCCTCGGTCGCATACCCTCAGCTCTCACATCCTCGGCTCTCACATCCTCGGCTCTCACATCCTCTGCTCTCACATCCTGGGCTCTCACATCCTCGGCTCTCACATCCTCGGCTCTCACATCCTCGGCTCTCACATCCTCGGCTCTCACATCCTCTGCTCTCACATCCTGGGCTCTCACATCCTGGGCTCTCACATCCTGGGCTCTCACATCCTGGGCTCTCACATCCTCGGCTCTCACATCCTGGGCTCTCACATCCTGGGCTCTCACATCCTCGGCTCTCACATCCTCGGCTCTCACATCCTCGGCTCTCACATCCTCGGCTCTCACATCCTCTGCTCTCACATCCTGGGCTCTCACATCCTGGGCTCTCACATCCTCGGCTCTCACATCCTCGGCTCTCACATCCTCGGCTCTCACATCCTCGGCTCTCACATCCTCGGCTCTCACATCCTCGGCTCTCACATCCTCTGCTCGCACATCCTGGGCTCTCACATCCTCTGCTCTCACATCCTGGGCTCGCACATCCTTGGCTCTCACACCCTTACTCGCACATCCTGGGCTGGCACATCCTCAGCTCACACTCAGCATCAAAGCACCAGGAAGAGGGTGTGGAGGTCAGGAAGGCCCTCTGGCACAGGTGTCTGACCTTATCTGTGTTTCTAGAGGATAAGTGGGAAATTCATAGGCCCTCTTCTCCCTTCGTAGCCACGTGTATCCATCGTACTTGTTAGGCAGGCCCATGCCACAGTAACCTATTTCCTCTACTTAGTACATTTGGGGTACTTTTTATGTCGTAACACAAGTGTCAACCTTGTTGGGCTTTTGATTGTTGTTGTTCTGTGCGCTTACATGTACTTAATGTGTCTGTGTGTATGTGTGGGTATGCCACACCATGTGCATGAGTGTTGCTAAGAGGACAACTTGCAAAAGGGGGTTCTCTCCTTCCTTCATGTGGGGCCTGGGGCTCAAACTCAAGGCACCAGGCTTAGAGATCAAGAGCCTTTACCTGCTGAGCCATCTCACCCCTCGCTGGCTTCTTAATGGCGGAATGAACCCCGTAGCATAATGTAGTCCAACCATACATCAGCTGAACAGTCTCCTGTGTCAGCCACTAAGATTCAGCTCTGACACATTTGCTTGTAATAATCTTGGCAGATGCTTTCCTTTTCCCCTCACTGAGCGAAAGATGAGAACAATATCGGTTTCCAGAAAGATGAACTCATCTCCCAGAATGACTTTGCAATCCTAAGTTCGTATTTCAGCCAAGTATAAGAACGCATGCCTTGACCTGTCCAGGCTTGACTCCTGCAAAGTCTACTACAAGGTACTCTGACCTCCATATGTGTACAGAAGCACACGCCGCTTCTGACATACACACACACTCACACACGCATGCGCGCACACACACACACACACAGATAAAGAAATGATTGTACAGATAATTTTAAAAGCCGATTTTTTTTCAACTTCATTATTACTAGAATGCTATCCATTTATTTATTTTTTTCCTGACCATCTTCAGTGATTTTATTTCACATTTACCACTTGGTCTGTTTTGTTCTTTCAATACGATATCAAAACTTGTATTGATATCTTCCCACTGTCACTTGCTCGGAAGCCTGGAGTGCGGGCTAGTTTTATGCTAACTTGATACAAGCTAGAGTCATTGGAGAGGAGGGAGCTTCAATTGAGAAAGTGCTTCCGTAAAAATCAGGCTGCAGACAAGCTTGTAGAGCATCTTTTAGTTAATGATTGAGGTGGGAAAGCCCAGCCCATGGTGGATGGTGCCATCCCTGAGCTGGTGGTCCTGGGTGCTCTCAGAAAGCAAGCTTAGCAAGCCATGGGAACTAGCCAGCAAGCACACCCCTCCGTGGCCTGTGCATCAGCTCCTGCCTCCAGGATCCTTCCCTGCTTGAATTCCTGCCCAGACCTTCAGTGATGAACAGTGATGATGGAGAGTAAGCCAAACAGACCCTTTCCTCCTCAAGTTGCTTTGGTCATGGTGTCTCATCACAGCAGTAATAACTTTGACTAAGACACTAGGCCACTGATGGGCAGTGATTTTCCTGTAGTTATTTTTGGGTAGGTGGATCTGTTTTAGGGCTCTTTTCATTGTTTTTTTTTTTTTTTGGGGGGGGGTGTTATTCCTATACAGTAATACCTGATGATTCTCTTACTGGGTTATGCTGGTTTGTCAATTAAATGCATTTCGCATCAGAATCAGAATCTGGGGAGCATAAATGGGAAAACCGAAGCTCGGTGGTTGCTGTACCTGGCATGCGTGCCACCTGTTGGCATTCATTCTGCACAGCATGCGAAGTGTCTGAAAGGCAATGGGTCACAGGAGGAAGTCATCGTGGGTCGTTAAAGTGGCCTGTTCATTGGTTTTGTTTGTTATTTTCCTCCATTGAACCCAAGGCCTCATGTATGCTAGGTAAGCCCTTACCCCTTTTCTCTTCATGCTTTGGTCAGAGCTGTTGGTCTCTCTCTCTCTCTCTTTCTCTCTCTCTCTCTCTCTCTCTCTCTCTCTTATTTATTTATTTGGTTTTTCGAGACAGGGTTTCTCTGTAGCTTTGGAGTCTGTCCAGGAACTAGCTCTTGTAGACCAGGCTGGCCTCGAACCCACAGAGATCCTCCTGCCTCTGCCTCCCGAGTGCTGGGATTAAAGGTGTGCACCACCTTCAGGTTTCTGTTGCTGTGATAAGCATGACCATGAGCAACTTGGGGACAGATGATTATTTTGCCTATACTTCCACATCAGTCTGTCATCAGAGGAAATCAAGGCAGGAACCTGGAGGTAGAAGCTGAAGCAGAGGCCATGGAGGAGTGCGGCTTGCTAGCTTGCGCTCAGGACTTCCTCAGCCCACTTCTCTACTGTGTTTTTGTAGGTCATAGCCCTTGAACGCTGTCTGTTTGCAGTGCAGGACTGAAGTCTCTGAAGGTCAGGATCACAGACCTCTGGGAGACTAGCAGGCTTATTCCCCAGAATCTGCTAAGGGCAGATATAAAAGCCGCTTCTGCCCTTATCTTTGACCTTATCAAATAACCTTATCTTGGACAGGTCAACAGATTTAATTACTGTACACCCCTTAGTTGCACTGGCCAGAGGAGGCTGCTTTCACAGTTCAGACAAGACGCTTACTTCCTTATGTCCCTCCTGGTTCTCAGGATGTCCTTTGAGTCTCTCATTTGTGTGGGTGGGTGAGGTGACCTGGCTCACTGATTTCCTCACAGTTTGCTCTGTTACTGTGAGAGGGGGGCCTCTCGGGTGCCACCTTCTCCCCATCTCTGCTGAGGTCTTCAGAGGAAGCTATTTCCTGACCTTGTCTCGTGGCCTTCCCTCTTGGGCTGGAGCTGGTTGGCCCTGCTGCTGCTTCTGCTGATTCCCTCACTGACACCTAGAACCCATCTTCCCACGCTTTCCTCGTGCTTGGATCTTTCTGGGCTGTGGGTACCAGATTGGGACCACGGAGGCGCCCTGGACTGCGTGACAGCGGCTGCCGGTCCCCAGTGTGCAGTAGCCATTCTAGGACTGTTCTGACTATTGAGGCTCCAAGCCTCAAGGACCAACCACCATGTTCTCGGCGTCTCAGATGTAATTTGGCCATCATTACAATTTTAAATTCGGACATATATTCACCTCCTAGAGGCTCTGTTCTCCTAGAGAACCCTGACTAAAGCAGTTCTTTCAAGAAAACTGCAATTTCCGTGTTAGCAGATGGTAAGATTCTGGTCGAAAGAGTGCGGTTTGTCTATGGCCTGGTACTGAGATGGTGGCAGGCAGTTGCCAGTGCTGTGTGACTGCCCCACTGTGCCCTTGCTGTCAGCACCAGCAGGAAGGTCCCACAGACTGTTGTGGCAGTCCTAGGGAAACTTTCCAGCTGTTGTGCGACTTGTCCTGGGAGGTGGTGACAAATTTGTTCCCTCGGGGTACAGGGCTGAACCCTGTGTAAGGGACAGAAGCATCTTTCCTGGCCTGTGGCGGTGTGAGTGAGAATAGCTTCCTGTCCGTGTGGTGGAACTGTTTGGGAAGGATTGTAGCTCCCGGGGCAGATGTTCACTGCATGTAACTCCCAGGCCAGGGCCTCGGAACGTTTGTGAGGCCCTCTTGCCTCCCTGATTTCCTTCTAGAGGAAGGGTTTTAGTCCAGAGGAAATAGCTCCACATTAGTTAACTGCAATTTGCCAAACACTGTGTGTCTGTACCTGTTAGGTGTGTTTGTTAAAGATCCAGACATAATGGGAAAAGCTAAACCCTTACCCTTTTTGCATGTGTACATACTCTAATCCCAGTCTCTTGGACAGAGGTAATGTCTCGTATGGGGTAAAATATGTTACACTTCTTTTTGTTGGAAAAATATCATTGTGGTAGCATTTTAACAATATTATAAAATTTGCCGGGCGGTGGTGGCGCACACCTTTAATCCCAGCACTCGGGAGGCAGAGGTAGGCGGATCTCTGTGAGTTCTAGGTCAGCCTGGTGTACAAGAGCTAGTTCCAGGACAGGTTCTAAAGCTACAGAAAAACCCTGTCTCAGAAAACAAAAACCAATATTATATTATAAAATTTAAACAGACCAGAGAGACAGCTCAGTGGGTAAAAAGCTGCCAACCTAAAACCTGAATTTAGTCCCCTTGATCTTTGTGGTGGAAGGGAGAACTGAGCCCCTCGAGTCGTCCTTCGGCCTCCATGTGCACACAGCAGCACACACACATAAACACAAATGCAAAATAAATCAATGTAAAACTGTTACAGATTTAAACAATGTGCATGTGTCCTGTGCTGCAGGTTGTTTATTTATCCACATTAATGCCGTGGAGATGTTTTCATACTCATACTACGTGTGTGTGTGTGTGTGTGTGTGTGTGTGTGTGTGTCTGTGTGTGTGACTGGGAGAGAGAGAGTCTGTATGTGTGTGTGTATATACATGTGCAGGCAGGCATGCGAGCCTCTTTCACCTGGTGAGCTATTGCTCTTCCTGTCGAGGCTCTAGTCTGCTGGGCCTGGAAGCCAGGCAGCTTTCCTGTCTCACCCCCAGTTTTGCCCTGTCCAGTCCAGGTCCTCAGGTTTGGGCAGTGAGTGCTTTTAGCACCAGGCCACCTCCTGGGCCCACCTCATTCTCTTTAAGCGGAGAGGACTTTTTGGTGGGACTGTTCCTCACTTTACTTAGCTGTTCTGTCGTGATGCATCCACTCATGGGCAACCTTCACGTGCACCCTTGTGCAGGCGTGGCTCTGGAGCAGTGCAACCTTCCTGCGTGTCCTTGTGCAGGCGTGGCTCTGGAGTTCTCAGAGTCTCTGGTCTCGTTCACACTTCACTGTTAGACCTCTAAAGAAGTTTTTGTTTATGACTTACAGATTTTACCACTTTACAAGAAATTAAATCTTTGAAATTTAGAAAGTATTTTTCTTAAATAATGCCAACACCTTTGCCTGTTAGTGTATGTGATATTATACATTTTTATAAAAAACAGCTTTAAAAGCTTGAATGACACTGGTTCCCATTGGTATTAGCCCCTAGCAGAAGACCAGATGCTTCTATCTGCTGTCGTTCGCCCCTCTGATGCGCATGTCTCAGCCTCTGGGGAACCCCTTTAACTCACAAGAAATAGACTGGAAAAGCAGGCGGCGGTGTGGTGTCACTGCAAATGCATGTCAGGGCTCCTTCTGCCAGGGGCCCCTGGTCCCTTCCAAGGTTGCCAGGCCTCTCAGGGCAGTCGCTCTGGAACCACTCGGTTGCAAGGGGCACTTCTAGAACCCTTCAGAGTCTCATGTCCCCTGTCAGCAGGTTGATGGCTGTCCGGTTTTGTACCCTTCAGACTTAAAAGTTTGCATTTTTAAGATGGGCGCGCGTGTGTGTATGTGTGTGTGTGTGTGTGTGTGCGCGCGCGTCTATGTGTGTGTGTGTGCATGTCCGTTGTTCATATTTGTGGACACTTTAGGGATTCAGTTCTCCCTTTTCTGGGGTCTGGGATCCAGTTCAGGTTGTTTGATTTGGTGACCTTTTCCCTCTGAACTATCACGCTGGCCCAATGTTTTCCGTTTTAGTTTGTTGTTTGTACAGTTGAAGTGGCATTTCCAGGTTTGTAGTCCCTATTACAGCATTACACTAAGGTGTGGCTGTCACTCTGGGCAGTGTCAGGGGACTGCCCCTTCCCACCTGGTTGGCACCGTTGCTTTTTGGCCTCTGCTTGTCATTGCCTTGTAAAGTTCTTTCTTCCTTTGGAAGCCAGTCATTCCCCTGACCCACCCCTCCACTGTCTGTCTGCTGTCTGTCTCTGCTCCGCTTCCTCCCTGCCTCCCTCTCTTCCTGGCTTTTTAATTAATTAATTTATTTATTTATTTTTTGGTTTTTCGAGACAGGGTTTCTCTGTGGTTTTGGAGCCTGTCCTGGAACTAGCTCTTGTAGACCAGGCTGGTCTCGAACTCACAGAGATCCGCCTGCCTCTGCCTCCCGAGTGCTGGGATTAAAGGCGAGCACCACCTACCGCCCGGCTTCCTGGCTTTTTTAGACATAGTTTTACATAGCCTAGGCCGGCCTTGAATTCACTGTCCTCCTGCCTCTGCCTCTCAAGTGCTGAAATTGCAGGGGTAAGACACTACACCTGTCTGAACTTTTTGTTTTGTCTTGTTTTTGAGACATGGTTTCTTTGTGGAGCCCTGGCTGGCCTAGAACTCATTCTGTAGACAGACTGGCTTCTAACTCAGAGATCTACATGCCTGTGCCTCCCAGATGTTGGTATTAAAGGCGTGAGCCACCACTGCTCAGTGAACTTTTTTTTTTAAGCTAAAAGCCTTTTTAGAGAGAGAGAGAGAGAGTTTCACTTCTGAGCCCTCTTTCCTGTTTACACTTAGTCCACTGCGTGTAAACCTACTGCATACACTTCAGTAGGAAGTTAGAAAATGGCTTTGAACATTTGCCTCTAAGTGTTAACATTTACTTTGCACTTGATCTAACCCGGGGTTCTTGAGAGCTCACAGGGCTGGCAGCTCCCCTGTGGCAATCTAGAGCAGCTGCTCCTGGGCTGTGTTCTGGCTGGGAGGCTGACCTCCCTCTCTGACTGCAGCCCGCTCATTTGCAAGCCAGAATGTACAACCAAGACCCAAAGGCAGAAGCCTAGGTGCGCACAGTGGGAGGTACTTGGTAGATCTGAGCAGGCACACGCTGACACTTCCAGGTTACCACTTAAGCTCAGGCCGCTGAGTGGGCTCCCTGGCTCTGCTGAGATGAGGCTGGCAACGAAGGACTGGGAAGGGCCTGTCTTCCTCCCTCCAGTGGCCTTGGAGGGAAGACAGCTCAAGAACTATTGCTCCCCACGTTCTTCCCCCACTAAGACTTCATCTGTCTCCTGAAAACTCTTTGTTCCCAGTGCACACACTGGCGCGACCAAGGGAGCAGAAAGTCAATCCCCTCTTAAGAACCAAAGGAACACACTTAAGGTATTTATCCCCAACAGCAAGACCCCGCCGGGTGGCTGATACCTGACCAAAGGTGCCTCTCCCAAAATTAGTCTCAGTCTGTGAGGGCACTGTAATTATGTTAGTGAGGAGAGGCACTCCTGGTCCTCCCCAGCGAGAACCATGGTTATGTGGGCTCTGGGGTGCTCAACTATTCATTGTTTCTCTCTGTCTCTCTCTGTCTCTCTGTCTCTCTGTCTCTCTCTCTCGTTGTTGTTTTCACTTTTGGATATGAACCACCTGTGCTGCACACTAAGCTACTGGGCTGTGGTGTCTCCTGAAGACTCAGGAGGAATGTAGCCCTTAGAAGGCGTGAACCCCGGGCTCTGCCTTGTGAAACCCATGTGATCTGTGTAGAATGTCCTTGGGTTTGCAAGTCTCGTGTCAGTGCCCTCATAATGGTGATAGTCATCGTAGCTTCTTTTCATTTTGTTATGGTCAAAAATCTTACTTTCAGCACAGAGTGGAGTTATTCAAGCCCTTTCCCCCAGAAAGGCTTCTTTGTGTCAGGAACTATAAAGCCAGCTTTCAGACAGCGTCTTGGAGGGAGAGATGATGAAGAGGGGCTTGGTTAAGCTCAATCTTGCTCAGGCTGGGCATTTTTAAGTCCACCTTCATGGTGGTGGATTTGCTGCAGAATTAAAAAAAAAATAAAACCAGTAAATAAACAAGAAATGAATCATGTGTGCACTGAAGAAAATATGACAACCTGTGACTCAAGAAACCTGCATCCTGTTCCATCCTGCTTGACAGAAATAAAAACCTCAGCTGCCATTGGGGTGGGGGAGACCTTACACTGGTCTAGAACTCCGTAAGTAGCCCAAGCTGGTTGTCAGGTGAGCCTCAGGGATCCTCCTGTCCATGTTTCCCCGGCGCTGGGGGTACAAGCACAGACAGCTATCTCTGGATTTTTCTCTATGGGTTTGGGGGAGCAAACTCAGGTCCTTGCGCTTGTAAGGTAGGCCCTCTATCGGCTAAGCTCACTGTGAGGCTAACTCTGTGATGGCCATCTCTTTTTAAGCCTCTCAACAGTCTGTGAAGCTTAATAACTGAAAAGAGTTAGGTTGTGTAACTCGATGGGAAGTAAAAGCAAACCCAGTGCCTATGAATGTAGTGGGTTTGTTTGCTTGTTTGTATAAAACAACAGTGATGAGAAGGGATTCTGGAATCTCCCTTCAAGAAAGACCTTGCCTGTCTCCCCCTGTGTGCTGACATCCCCTTGGCCACATTTAATGGACTTCCAGGCTGCTTTCTGTAGATAAGGTTTGTGTTCCCGACTGCCATCCTGACAACCTGTCCCTGCCCTCCCACCATCCGTTTCTTTAACATTATTCTCAAGCCAACTCCTTCACCCCCCTTTCACAGTGCCCACTTCTAGTGCCTACTATGGGTCTGCGCCAGCTTCTCCCACTACCCTCTAAAGATGCAAAACCCAGGGCCAACTCCATTTCCCCTACGGGAAGCTTGGTAAGCCTGGGTTGCTTTCTGAACCTCTTACGTCTCGTTTCTGTTGTGATATTTTTAATGAATCTGTTTATTTAGGCCGTCTCTGTTCTTACCAGGTAGGCTCCATGCAGATGGTCACCACCTTTCTGGCTCGACACAGAGAGGCCTAGGTGCTTGTGGAAGGTCTGTGTGTGCGGGCTATTAGCTGCTCGTCTTGATGGCTCTGTAGTGTGTGTGTGTGTGTGTGTGTGTGTGTGTGTGTGTGTTAGATGCACACATGTGTGGGTACACACAATGAGAACAGCATACGAGGGATCATGCTGTCGCTTCCTTCTCTCTTACTTTCTTCCTTCTTCCCTGGAGCCAGACAAGCCCTAGCGGTTTCCTTCTTCGGCCCTGACAGTCCTGGGGTTAAAGGCCCACATGTACCCTGTGTCCTGTGCCCTGCTTTATGTGGGTGCTGGGCATTGAAAGGTGGTCCTTATGCTTGCTCAGCAAGCATTCTTAACTTACTGAGCCGTTGCCCAACCTAACTTTGTAGTTTAAGTGATACCTTCTTATGAACCTGGATCTTAGCTCAGGCTTGGCTTTCTTGGGGCTTGATTCTGGCCTTCTTGTGTTCCTTTATATTGACCAGCCTTGCATTTCGTGGGCCTAATTATCCAGACATGATCTAGTCTCAGGTCTGTCTGTCTGTCTTTTTCTCCTCCCCAGTAATTGGTTACTTACTCTTAGGATGCCGTGGTGTCAGGAAAGAGTATGTATAACTACACACTTAGGCTTAAATTGTCACCTAACCCAGTATCAATTGGCCCATTTAAATTCCCTTAGCCGCCTCTGTAAGACAGAAATAATGGCGGTAATTAACAGGTTATTTTTTTTTTAATCGACTGTGGTTTGGATCAGCTACTTTTACATTGCTGTGACCAAACTGCTTGACAGAAATGGCTTAAAGGCTGAGATGTTTTCTTTGGCTCATGGTTTCCGAGGGATCAGACCATCTGAGCAAAGTGGTTTAGTCTATTGTGGGGGCAACCTGTAGTTGGGACTGCTTAGGCTGTGGTAGACCAGGAAACAGAGTGGCCTGGCCTAGACTAGGAGTCTGGGCTGTAACCTCCAGAACCCTGACTCTCAAGACTTATGTTTCCCTTCCCAACCCCATAAAGATTCTGCTTCCACCCAAGTTGGGGAGTAAGCATTCAAAATGAATCTGTGGGACCATTTCAGACTCAAATCATCACAATTGGACTTGGGGAGGGGGAGGTGATCCCAGTGCCATATAGGAGTCACACTGGTTTGTATGTGATCCCCACAGAGTGTGAATGTCTGTGCTTCCACGTCAGATTAATGGAGGAAGCAAGTTGAAAAGGAGTACGGTTTATATATGATGTACTGTTCCCGTCTCCATGGTTTCCCTCAGATCCCTTAGCATTTCACAGGGGAGCAGCCAGCATGATAACACAGGGGACATCGCTACTTAACAGGAAGCTGTCATCTTGTGCCTCTCAAACTGGAATGGAACCTAAGCAAAAAGCCAGGTCCTTCCCTGTGTTCTACCTCAGTTGTAAAAGTCCAAACATGGAAAAACAGACAAGCACAAATCAAGGTGGGCGTGGCATCGGATGGGAGCCTGTGTTTAACACGTTAGGAGAATGGATGACATACAGGCCATGGACCATCCCAGGATCAGGTGGCCATGGCAACTACATGCAGTACGTGGTACAGAATCGAGTCCTGATAGGAGAAAAAGCAAGTTGTTGCTGCTGTACACGATAATTTAGTAAATATGAAAATGGGTTGACCATCCTTAATTTGAAAATCTGCAGTGCAAAATGCTCTGAAATCTTCAACATCATGCTCAAAAAGTTTAGATTGTGGAACATTTCTGAATTCTGATTTTTGGAGCTCAGCTGGTAAACTCTATGCATGTGTTCTGAAACACTTCTAGTTCTAACCTGTCTTAGTTTTGTTCTGTTGCTTTGAAAACAAAACAAAACAAACCACTGATCCTAAGCAACTTAGGGGAGGATGGGTGTCTTGCAGCTCACAGGTCACAGCTGTCACTGAGGAGGAGAATCAGAACAGGAATTCAAGTTACATCATGAAGGAGGAAAACTTGGAGGATCGGTGTTCATTGGCTTGCTCCCGCACCCTTAAAAAGCCCAGGACCACACACCCAGGGAATGGTACTGCCCACAGTGGACTGGATCATCCTTCGTCATTTAATGAGACAACCCCACACAGACATGCCCACTGGCTAATCTAAGCCCTTGTTCTTAGAAGGTATACAGTACTGACAGAAGGGACTGTGATCTGCAGCCACGGAAGGATGTATGTGTTACACAGATGCAGAGAGCGGACGTGAGGTCTGAGTTCTGTGATGCTTAAGTGTAAGCACGGAGTGGGATGTCACTGTCATGTTCTTGTAAATTTTCTGTAGTTCTGAAAAAAATTCAAAATGAAGTGTTGAATTAGAAAAGTGATGATGTCAACACATCAACATATCCTTTCTGCCTTAAAGTCCTGTGTGCCATCTGCCTGGGCATTGTGTCGCAGGCCTTTAATCCCAGCACTCGGGAGGCAGAGGCAGATGGATCACTGTGAGTTCAAGGCAAACCTGCTCTACAAGAGCTAGTTCCAGCACAGGCTCCAAAACTACAGAGAAACCCTGTCTGGGGTGGGGGTGCTGCATACCTGAGATACAAATTTTTGAATAATTTTCAGTGTCTGAGGTAGCTTATGGCAGATGACAACCATATTTAAATAATTCAGGTTTTTTCATCTTTCATATGCCATTAGGCTCTTTTGTACCTTTCTTTTACTCCCGTCCCAGTCATGAACTTTTATTCATGGGACGGTTGTCAGGTTTATGTTAGGTTTAGACAAGTTTTCTTTATGTGATGTGATACACACCCTGGTGGGTGTGCTCAGGGAGTGACTTCCTGCCCAGGAGAGAAACCTCAGACACCACAGAGTTCCTCCTTGTGTGTGTCCCTGGGTGGACTCCTGGCCGTGTGATTGTGTTTCCCTGGGTGGACTCCTGGCTGTGTGTTTCCCTGGGTGGACTCCTGGCTGTGTGTGTCCCTGGGTGGACTCCTGGCCGTGTGATTGTGTTTCCCTGGGTGGACTCCTGGCCGTGTGGCTGTGTGTGTCCCTGGATGGACTCCTGGCTGTGTGGCTGTGTGTTTCCCTGGGTGGACTCCTGGCCGTGTGATTGTGTTTCCCTGGATGGACTCCTGGCTGTGTGGCTGTGTGTTTCCCTGGGTGGACTCCTGGCCGTGTGATTGTGTTTCCCTGGGTGGACTCCTGGCCGTGTGATTGTGTTTCCCTGGATGGACTCCTGGCTGTGTGGCTGTGTGTTTCCCTGGGTGGACTCCTGGCCGTGTGATTGTGTTTCCCTGGATGGACTCCTGGCCGTGTGGCTGTGTGTGTCCCTGGGTGGACTCCTGCCTGTGTGGCTGTGTGTTTCCCTGGATGGACTCTGGCCGTGTGATTGTGTTTCCCTGGGTGGACTCCTGGCCGTGTGGCTGTGTGTTTCCCTGGGTGGACTCCTGGCCGTGTGGTTGTGTTTCCCTGGGTGGACTCCTGGCCGTGTGATTGTGTTTCCCTGGGTGGACTCCTGGCCGTGTGGTTGTGTTTCGGACTGTGTTGTCACGCGATATTCCTTGATGACATTTGCCAGCTTGGCGTTTCTCTCTCCTGCGTGGGCTGCCTGTCCTGGTTCCTGACACCAGTAGGCATGGATGTTTTCTCCGCTCTCCTGGCGATGCCTCATCCAGTTTGTGGGACTCGAAAGGAGCAGCATCTAATGTGGCTCAGCGACTGGTCAAGTCCTGGGATGTTTAGGGGCTCCTGTAGGTGATGCCTGCGTGTGCCTTAGCCAAGAGCTGGTGTCACAGGCCCCACCGTGCAGAGGTGTCCTTGTGAGTTAGCCGGCCTAATGGCGGTGAAAATCACTTCCATTCCAATTTTGAGTCTGGGCTGTTAAAGTGCTTATATTTTCACCAGTATGAAATAATGTAGATGCTTTGATGTCAGTTCTTGCGGAGAAAGGGAAGTCAGTCCTGGGCAGATTGGGTCTCCCAGAATCTAATTCTAGCATTCTAGAATTGTGTTTGAAGCTGAAGATGTTTGGATAGAAGCTGGCCAGAGAGGTACGAGGAGAGGAATGGGCTCCTGCTTGGAAGGAAAAGTTACTGTGAGATTCTTGGAGCTTTGCAGAGCTTTCTGGTGGCCAGGAGCTCTGAGTGTTTTTGGGAGAGACCCAGGGGGGCGTGTGTATGCAGAGGCTTGCAGCAGATGGAGACCAGTCCTGTCCTGAGGCCTGTCGCTGTAAGAGCTGACGATTCAGCTCTGCTTTCTGCACTGCGTTCATGGTTGTCTTTATGATTTCTCTCACTGCACTTGGAAGTTTACAAGAATGGTTTTCAGGTTTTTTCTGGCGTCCTTAAAAGGTAGCCAGGACTTTGAAGTTCAGAGCTGTGAAGGTTGTTTTACGATCTGCTTGGATTCCTTATATGAGATAGAGGTGTGTGTGCGTGTGTGCGTGCATGTGTGTGTGTGGTTTATAGTAGATGAATTATAACTTTATTTTGTTTTGTGAAACAACATTTTGTTCACTCTAAAGTCATGCAGAAGTTAGCTGTCAGCAATATAATCACGATGATATAGTTTTCCCTTCATGTCTCCTGTAAGAGCCGCCCCGCCCAGTGCACGCCTTTCCCATCAACAGACTCTCACCGTCCCCTGTCTCAGACCCACTTTTATCCAGTAGCCTGTGCCTTCCCTTTCCTCTTTCTCTGGAGGCCCGAGTTGCTGTCTCTCTGTAGTCAGGGGGTTTTGTGCCTCACTTGCCTCATAGGTGACCCGGGTGAAAGCTGACCGCAGGGACCACTTCCCTGGGCCTCTGCTGCCCCCTGTGGTTTCTTCAGTGTGACACTTTCTAGAATCCCACACTTCTGAAAGTTCTCTGAAGATCTAGTTAGCTGACTAGATTTCTACTGATGTTTTTATTTTTGTTAAGTTCTCTGCTTTGATGAGATTCATCAGCTCCTCGTGAGCCTGTTCCCGATGCTCCCTTCCCTACAGCTTTCCAGTCTGCAGCACAACAAACTCACTTCCCTTGGCAGGGAGTGGGGGGTAGGGGACAGGAGGAACTGTGGGTGTTTGTTAGAAGGGATGGAGCACATTGCAGCCCCCCTTTCCGTCTTGTCCTTGCTCTCCTGCCATGTTCTGTGTCGGTACTGTATATGAGGTAAAGAAAGAGGGGAACAGCCGGGCGGTGGCGCACGCCTGGTTAATCCCAGCACTCGGGAGGCAGAGGCAGGCAGATCTCTGTGAGTTCAAGACCAGCCTGGTCTACAAGAGCTAGTCCAGGACAGGAACCAAAAGCTACGGAGAAATGCTGTCTTGAAAAATCAAAAAAAAAAAAAAAAAAAGAGGGGAACAGTAGCAGAAACAGACCAGAGTCCTGCCCTGCCCCCACCCCCACCCCGGAAGCTGGAGTATGGAGACAATGTCCCTGAGAAACCTGGGCTGACTCCGTCTGCACCCCTGCCCTGGGTCTGCTTCTTGGACCGCATTGCTCTTTGTTTTTTCGTAGGCTAGTGCTGCAGCTGCAGTAGATGAGGGTCTAGACAGCACTGGGCCACTGGGCTCAGGCAGAAGGTGTGAGCTCACTCTGGGCTCGACGTGATGGGAGACCTCCATGGCTCAAGCTATCTGCTTAGCAGATGAGACGTCCTTCATGAAGCCCCAGGAAGCACACATTTCCTCTCCAAGATCTTGCCATATTTTGCCAGCTACATAGGTGTGAAGCCCACAGCTGTCTCTGCATTTCAGCCAACCAGAAGGAGTGTTTCTTGTTCTTTTTGACATAGACCAGAAACTCCTGACTTTCCCTGTGTGTGCTGAGTAATTCTTTCTCAAACAAAAGAACTAATGACCCACGTCCCTCAGAACAGATGGGTGTATTTGGGCTCATATTCCAAGAGGTGCCGTCTGGGGCTGCTTGGCTAGACCCCCTGGCTGTGGGAGCATGGGGGAATGAAGCAGGATGAGACTGGAAGAAGCAGAGAACCAGTTACACCCTACAGAGGCACACTCCAGTGATCTATCTCACCATAAAACCCCACAGCACAGCACCAAGTTTCCAGAACTCCCCAAAAGAGTGCCACCAGCTGTGGACCAAGTGTGTGACTCCCGCGCCTGTGGGAACATTGTCTGCTCAGATCAGGACACGTGCATTTACAGAGTGATGGGCATCACACTGCCTTGCCCTAGAGACTCTAGCCTGTACTCTTGCATTTCCTGGAATGCTCCCAACCTTTGCCAGAAGGCTTCCGACCACTTGGAGGAACCACCTGCCGAGGCCAGCCTATCCTAACAGGCTGGTGGGGACTCCTCTAAAGGAGGCTTGCTGGAGTAACCGGTTCAGAGGCGTGCGGAGATGGCTGGATGATGGCTGGACCACTCTGAGCTCTAAGTCCCTCCAGGGTGACGGAGGATTGGCTATTTCTCCCCGTATGACTGAGGCATAGAGTAGGTGACAATGGAAGGGGCTGGAGGTGTCCAGCGAGCGCCTGCTGTCTCTGCTCTAGATGAGGGTCGCTTCTGTTTGTCCTCCATGCGGAAAGCCCCTAAACCCCAAACTAGAGCTTGAAGCAGTTTTCTTCTGGGGATGGTATCATGTTCGAAGCCAGGCAGGCTTCCGTGAACTTCCGACAGCGCTGTCCATTTTCATGAGTAGCTGGACAGATGTTCCCTAGCAACTAGCTTATTGGCAAATCTAGGAGAACCTGGAGCTACCCTCCCCGCTTGTACTGCACACTTACGCCTTGGTAGGTAGTGATGTAAGAGGCATCAGCTCAACCGACAGAAGGACAGTGGAGAAGACCCATGCACCCTGACCCTCCTGTTTTATAAAATGCAAGATTTGAGTTTAGTGGGATAAGGGGGACCTGCACATGTCTTGCCTGTTCTGACTCATGCTTGACACCCTCACTTGGTGGCAAGAACTATCTCTATGATAAGACACATTGCAATGGCTGGTGACTTCAAAATGATCTCCCTCAAGACTTGCTGTGAAGTGCTTTTGTTAAACCTGAAGTCTGGATCCCCAGAACATCACCACGTATCCGATGCAAAAGCAAAGAGTTTTTATTGCAGGTTAACTCGGGCCCTCCGTCTGCCTGAAGTGACAACAGGAACAGTGTAGGAGAGACCCGTGCAATGGAAAGAGGGGATTTATAGGGGGGAAGAGATTTGAGGAATTCTAAGTCTCTAAACTCGTGATTGGCTGCCCTCTAGTGGGGTGAGGGGAATTCCAGGCTTCCAGGCTTGGGATTGGCTGCCCCTATGATGAAAGGGCGTTTCCAGGCCTGAGGGGAATTTCCAACTGCCGGTAACTGCTTCTAGGGACTCAGTGATTGGTCCGTTTTCCCTGTTCAGGGATTGGCTGGTTTTGTGTCGGGGCAGAGGTGGTTCTGATTCTGGGGTCTTTCTTTGGTTCTTTTTTACTTTTTTGACTCAATTTTGGGACCAGGGTGAATAATATCTTTGGTATAGTCTGAATCTAGGGGCTTAGTGCGTTCTTTTGGTCCTGGTTTCAGGCTCCAGGTTCGGGGACAAAGTATCTCTTAACACTGGCTCTGGTGCCATTTTCAGGGTGAGAGTTTCTGTCCCTGGCTCTGAACCCAGAGTCAGGCTGCTCAGACTCACTGAATCAGTGTGGGCCTGTGCCTCTCGCTTTATTGATGTGTGGGTCTCAAGTCACCTGCTGAAGAAGAAGGGGTGCTCAGAGCTTTTCTGTGCATCCCCTCACCACCTCCAAAGTCAACCCTCCTGACCCTGCAGACTTTACTTCCTTTTCTTAATACAAGTGTTTGGTTCATCCCTTCTCCAGGTCATGGTGACCCTTGGAGGCCTATGGCATTCGTAGGGAGGTCCAGCTCACTGTCTCCGCCCCTTTCCATGCAGTAGAAGGCACAGTGATGGGTGTGCTTTAGTTTTTAAAGCAGGGCAGGAAAGGTCAGCCTTTTGCTTCCTGACGGAACAAGCAATGAGAACCAGGCACTGCAGGAACCACTTTGCTGCCCCTTTCCCTCTCTGCAACAGCAGTGTGAAGTGTTGATGTTAATACCATCCGCATTAGAGACCCAGGCTTAAAAGGCTGAGTGATTCACCTGCCGTGAGTCACCCAATTAAGTGGCTGGGTGAGGTTTAAATACAGTCGCAGAGCCCAGGCACTTAGCATCCCTCACCCTGTGTGGGATGTGAGGGAGAGCTTGCCTCATGGGGGGGTGGACTAGAGAGAAGAGAGGCATGCAAGGGACACAAGGATGTCCGTGACACATCTGTAACCCAATAAACACTCGGGGACCTACAGCATTTTACTTAAACCACAACGAAGGATTTGTTTGAATTACACTTCCATATCATAGCCCATCACTGAGGGAAGTCAGGGCAGGAACCTGGGAGCAAGAACTGAAGCAGAGGCCTTGGGGGGTGCTGCCTACTGGCTTGCTCCTCCTGACTTGTTCAGTTACCTTTGACATATGATCCAGGCCCACTTGCCTGCCCACGGTTGGCACCTCCCACAGTGGGCTGAGTCTTCCCACATCATTAAGAAAAGGCCCCCAGACATGGCCACCGGCCAGTCTGATAGAAGTCATTCCTCAGGCGGCTTTCCTCTTCCTACATGACTCTAGCTTGTCAAGGAGACAAAAAACAAACAAACAAAACACTATTACAGTAACATACAGTAGGCTTGCTGTGAGCTGAGGTGCTTCAGGCAGCATTCAGGGTGTAGCGTGGTGCTAAGTGTACGCTGTGTGTTCAGAACCCACAAACAAACGAAAAACTATTACAATACCATACAGTAGGCTTGGCTGTGAGCTGAGGTGCTTCAGGCAGCTTTCAGGGTGCAGTGTGGTGCTAACTATGTGCTGTGTTCAGAACCCAGGCTGCTGTGAAGCCGCGCGGCACTGCATGGGCGAGCACTTCCAGAAACCCCTGCATTTGTTACCCTGTTGAGTTTCAGTTTTTGGTCATGTTCAGAAACCTTTCACTGTCAAAAGTTTTTGATGCTGCATTCAGTTGGTGTGTGACGTTATGACTCAGTGCAGGAAGCGTTGACTTGGGCATCAGTGGGGATCAGGGAGGTGCAGGCCCGGGGCTTCATTCATTTGGAACTGTCTCCTTTGCTTCCCAGGTACCCAGATAAGCTGCTTCTCCCCAAGCTCTTTCTCCTGGAGACAGGCTTCCTTTGTGGATTCATACTGTTGGGCAGCTGTACAGCAAAAGAGCTCCCTGCAGAGCGAGTCCGGAAACCTCCCACTGTGGCTGCACAAGGTAAGGAGATACGGTCACACCTGCTGTGCTTGCTTTCCGGATACAGACATGGAGGCCTGGAAGGGCTGTTCTGCCCAAGGCCATGCACACTGAAGAAGCCATAGCAGTGAAGGCATCAGATAGGCAGGCGCTCTCTGAATTTCAGGTTTTCAGTGACAGGCATCTTGTACATCTTTGTTTCTTTGATGTCCTTAATTCCCCTGCAGAATGTCTGGCCCACGGTGGGCCCTCACTACCTTTTCAACATTCAGATAAGCAGAGCCGGGGTTTGAACAAGGCCAGAGCCTTGTTTGTAATACCTGGGGTCACTTAGCAAAAGTAAAGTCTAACACATAGTTGAGTTGCTTCTGGCCACTGTGTTGCTGAAGCACCTAGAAGCCTGGTCACGAATCCCGGGTACACAACTCTTGATGGGTTTCTGGTGGGACATGTGTTATGGTAAAAATAAAATGCTGTAGGTCCCCGAGTGGCAGCAGTGGGCAGCAGGCAGGAGACCATGGCGGGCCAAGAAGGCAGCCGTCCCAGGTAGGGAGCCTTCATGGGCCAGTGGGTCCTAGGCAGGGAGCCGCATCCATGGAGGGTGAGATACAGAGACCTATTAGGCACGTGTGGCCGGTGAGAGGCCGAGAGCAGCAAATCCCAGGCAGGGAGCCACATGGTGAGTGAGAGACAGAGATGGAACAGCCAGTCCCACGAGGAGCCATAGCCGCAGCGGGTGAGAGGCAGGCGGAGAGGCACGCCATACAGGGTGAGGTTGGGTATTTATTTAGTGGGTTATGGAAGGGGAAGGAGAGAAGGGGGAAGAGCAGAGAGAGGCAGGGGGAGAGAGAGAGAAAGAGAGAGAGAGAGAGAGAGAGAGAGAGAGAGAGAGAGAGAGAGAGAGAGAAACGGTGTGTGTATAGCGGGGAGAGGTGCCACAGCAGCTACCTCTTTGGGAGAGAGATGGAAAGGAAGAGCTCAGACTGGAAGTGGAAGGAAGATCTGCCTGCCTGGGTGGTAGACAGTGGAGAGGGGGGCTTGTCTCTTAAAGGGACAAAACAGACCATTACAAGGGTGTAGGGCACTGTAGGGTGGGAGTGTGCAGGAACTGGACAGTAAGAAGCTACAGCTGAACCTAGCTGTGTGTAGAACACTCTTAACACTCTTACATGGCAGCTTGACACCGTCAGTCTTCTCTGGCAGTGGTGATGTCACACCTCAGGGTCTGTCACACCTCAGGTCTTCTCTGTGAGTGAGGATGGTGACACCTTGGGTCTTCACTGCACATACAACAGCAGGGCTCTGCTTCAGCCTGCCCTTCATCTGCTGGTTCTTTTGCCCTTCATAAAAATAAGTAGAACATTTGTGTCTTCTGATGCTCATATCTCCTGTGGAATGCACGTGGTAGCTTCTACGATGCTAGAACTGACCGTAGATTCTCTGCTGCCTTAACTCCCTGAACACCCAGTCCGTGGTCTTCTAAACAGACCTCTTTCTGCACGCAGTGACTCGCTGGCTCTGACCTGCCTCCCCCACACCTGTTCATTGCATGTTTGTCACAGAGGGCACCACACGGTGACTGGGTTGGGCTTTTCCCTCTGATTTGCAGCCTGAGTGCTGGGTGGGCCCTTGTCCACGTTGCATGATTTACTGGTCAATATGTCACTCTACCACAGTGTCGGGACCTTCAGCATAAGCGGACACACCTGCAGGGGATAAGAACCTTTGTTTGGGGGACTGGAGAGATGGCTCAGTGATTAAGAGCACTGGCTGTTCTTCCAGAGGACCCAGGTTCAGTTCCCAGCACCCACAAGGCAGCTCACACCTATCTGTAACTCCAATTTCAGGGGAATCTGACATCCTCACACTGACGTCCATGTAGGCAAAATGCCAGTGCACATAAAATAAAAAAATATAGTAAAGTAAAAATAATAAATCATTTAAAAATAAAGAACCTTTGTAAATTTCAGTCCATGCTTCTATAGTTTAAGTCCATGTTAAAATGTCGTTGTGGAAGCGCCAAGCCATACAGTCTCTGGGTTGGCGTTGGCTGAACTCAGACTGTGGCTGGGATTGCATAATGGGATGACAGCCACTGTGGGCTTGTTAGAGCAAGAAAAATCCATATGGTTCTCACAGCAGCAATGGGCCGCAGATGGCATGTCAGATCTCAGAGTTCACTGGTGGTGAAATGAACACACAAGAGAATAATTAGAAACCAAGACAGAAAGGGGAAAGTGTGGTTTTTCACTGAACCAGGGACAAGCTTGCAGACTGAGCTATGAGCTCCTGAATCCCCCTGATGCTGGGGTGGAGCTAGGCCTGCGCGCTGTTAATCCTTGGAGCTCCTGGTGCGCACGCGCGTGCGTGCATGTGTGTGTGTGTGTGTGTGTGTAAGAAATGACAGTGATGCCTTAGAAGAACAACTGGCCTTTTCCTTAGAGGATATGCTCTTCTTGTGGGCAGAAATAACAAATTGGGCGGGAACGAGGAGAAGGCTTCGTGTCCAGGAAGACCACATTTGTGAGAGTCCAGAGAAGGAGGGGATGAGAGGCTGGAGAAGAGACCAGAGATGCTGACCCACCAACCACTGAGACACTGTCTAGGGCAGTGGTTCTCAACCGGTGGGTCGCCATCACAGGATAGCCTGCATATCTGATATTTATATCATGATTCATAACAGTAGCAAAATTACAGTTATGAAGTAGCAATGAAATAGTTTTATAGTTGAAGTCCCCACAACACGAGGAACTGTATTAAAGTGTTGCAGCATTAGGAAGGTTGAGAACCACTGGCCTGGGAGCGTAGCAGTGAAGCATCCCCCTGGACATGCCTGTCCTGACATGGACCAGGTGGCCCTGCAGACCAGGATGGAGGCGAGGTTGCAGAGACGGGGTCTGATCTGCGACTCCCAAACAGGCGTTGCATCAGCGGGGCCACTGTGTGTTCCTGAGCGGCCCTTGGTTTCTAAGAGTTGGTCCTCTGCAGTGGTTGGAGGAGAGGCTGGGAAAACCTAGCCAGGCACAGAGGGACTTCTGGTCAGCAGGAGGGGAGACAGGGAGGGCCACTAGCCAGGCACAAAAAGAGAGTTTAGGTTGGGAAGGAAGAGAGGCGGGGTGGAGAGAGCCTAGTGAGGCACAGAAGACCCCGAGAACCAGGCTCAGGGAATGCTCTTTCAGAACAGAAGAGGCAAGCGGGTGTTTCTGAGGCAGGAAAGTGCAAACAGCAAGCAGGGCTTGCTGTCATGTAGCCAGCTACAAGGTGACACCATGGGATCCTGAAGGGGATATTGAGAGCCTGTGCCGGGGACAGCAGACTCTCTGTGGACAACCGGACGGTGATGTCACACCAGGGCGACAGGCAGTGTGCTCGTGACTAGTTAGCAGTTAATAAGCCCCACACACTCCCCGGGATAGCATGCCTGGGGACACAGGAAGACGACATTCCACGTATCTGAGGAGCGAGGACCAGAAAGATGTGCTGTTGGAACATGGAGACTTAGGGGGCAGGATCAGAGCCTGGGTGTGGTCCAGGATTGGCTCGGGATGCTGGAATTCTGAGGAAGAGAAGGGGATGACTGCTCGGCTATTAACCGGAACTCTGAGGAAGAGAAGGGGATGACTCTCGGCTATTAACTAGAGCTGCTCTGTGGCCACTGGGCCCTGAGTAACAGGAAAGACGGTTCTCAGTGCATGGGCGTCTATTGGGAATTTGGTGTGGAAGCCAGGAGACTCCTCCAGGGTGGATGTAGAGGCAGTGGGGTCTGTTTCAGCTGGGATAAACACTGACCAAAGCAGCATGGGCGGCAAGCATTGATTTGGCTTCCACTTCTAGGTTATAATCGGCCACTGACGGTACTGAGGGCAGGAGCTTAAGACAGGAACCATGAAAGAACACTGCTGGCTAGCTCTCTGACTCACGTGCAAGGCTCATGCCTAGCTTTCTTATATACCTATGCCTGCCTGCCCAGGCAGTGTGTTGCCCACAGCAGGCTGGCTCTTCCTACATCGCTTAGTAATCACAACAGTTTCCTCAAAACGTGCCCACAGGGCAAGCTAATCTAAGCACTTCCTCATTTGGGGCTCCCCCATTGGGTAACTGTAGGCCGTGCCATGCTGACGAGTAAAGGGGGGTCATCTAGCTTGGAGAGTTGGGGTTGAAGAGGAGCCCACAGAAGACAGAGTGGTGTGGAGAGATAAACAGAAAGGTGTACCTGCCAGGGGTGTGCTGGGGACTGAGACCAAGGTGACCTACAAGGTTGAATTGTGTCCCCTATAAGATTGTGTTGTTGTCTTAACCCTGTGTATCTTAGATATGACTTTATCGAAACAGAGCTGCTATTGATATAGTCAGTGACTTAGGAGATGCCATCCTGGGGTCCGGTGGGCCCCACCCTGCCTCCAATATGGCAGGTGTCCTCATACAAGGAATGAACTTGGACATAGGCAGGCACAGAGGCGAGATCGTGTAGGAATACCTGTGGGGAAGGTGTTCTGTAACCTGGGCCAAGGGGTACTGGGAGGGGCAAGGAAGGACAGCCCCAGGGCCCTTGGTGGGAGCATCTTGGCTTACAGAACCGTCAGAGATTTATACTGTCAGGGTGTGGAACTTGATCGCAATGCTCCAGGAAAAGAACAGGCTTTACAAAACAAGGTTTGGGGCTGAAGAGATGGGACCGTGGTTTAGAGCCTGTACCGCTTTTCTGAGGCCCTTAGCTTGGTTCCCAGTTCCTACATCAGCTAGCTCATGACTGCCTATAGCTCTATTCCAGGGGATCTGATCCCATCTTTTGACCTTTATAAGCACCCACACATACATGGTATACACACTTCACACACATAACTAAAGATAAAACAAGTCTAATATGTAAAAGAAATCGGGATTGTCCCTAACTGGGAAATAGCCCATGAGAGATGGACTAAAGATGGCTTCTTGAGTTGGGCACAGATGTGGTAATCATAGTTTCTGTACCCCACATTGAACGTTTAAAGATAAAATAATGTCAAAGTAAATAAATAATGTTTAAAAATAAAATCTAGAAACATAGTTAACCTAAGCTGGGCAGTAGTGGCACACATCTCAATCCCAGTACTCGGGAGGCAGAAGCAGGTAGATCTCTGAGCTGAAGACAAACCTAGTCTACAGAGTGAGTTCCAGGACAGCCAGGGTTGTTACACAGAGAAACCCTGTCTGGGGGGTGGGGGTGGGGTGAAGTGAGAAGGAGAGAGAAGGAGAGAGAAAAGAAACAAGCAAACTAGGTAGGTAACTAATGTAAAACCGGAAAACTTTTTTAAAAAGTAAACATACTTTACAGTGGTACAACTTACACATTAAATAACCGTGCAATCGGATGATTTGATGTAGTTTTAAACAAAAATATGGGGAAATTTTCAGGACATAAAACCCCTTTGCCCAGAACATCTTCTAAAACCCCTTTCCTAAGGGGCTCACTGTGGCAGTTCAGTGACGAATCTGTGGGAGAGAGGTGTGTGGGGGGCAGCATGTGTGTCCTGCCTAGGGTCTCCAGGTGCTTGCTCACAGACTGGAGTTTATTTAAACATGTCTCAATTCAACGCCAGCTAAACCAGGAGATTCACACCCTCCAAAGACATTCTTCAGTGTAATGTGTAAGTGACTGTCACCGTGGACCGGCATCCTCAGTGGGGTGGTTGTCTCTGCTGGCTAGACTTCTCTCATCCACCTTGCTCTTCACTTCATTCACTGCTGTTGGCTTCCTGTGGCGCTAAGAGCTGGGATTTTGGAGGCCCATGTGAGTGCACACAGGAGGCCAGCAGGGGGCGCTCTGAGACTGGTGAACTCTCTTTCACGTCATTCCTGTCCAGCTTGTCGGCAAAGATTAGTGAGGTTTCGCTTTGAAACAGAGCCCTTAAAAGAAAGAAACAATAAGAATAAAAAGTACTTAACAAAGCAGACAAAATAGTCCTCTAATATGGAGTCAGAGACCTAGTGGGAGGATTCGCATTACCTGGAAGATATGCAAACAAGGGATCTGAGCCCCACCCACAGTGCTGGGGTGGAACTTTAAACACTGGGGGAGGGGGGCATAAGGCCAGGAATGTAGCTGTGCTGCTGGCCTGCCTGGCTTGGAGCCCTGACCGGGCACCATTGATTTAGACTGGTGTTCCTTAAGTAGTGTGTGCCCGGGCAGATGTCGTCCCCAAGGGCCTGTGAGTCTGTGTTTTAGTTTCATTTCTGTTGCTATGATACCTTGGCAGAAAGAGGTGGCTTATGTTGGTGTACACTCCAGGTTATATATAGTCCATCACAGTGGGGACATTTTCTCATGCTGTGGTGACCCCCAACCATAAAATTATTTCCATTGCTCCTTCATTTGAATTGTATTATAAATACCATGAACGGGTCGTGTAGGCGGAGTTTTCCCACCAGCTTGCTCCTAAATTACCAGCATGGAGGCTTAATATTAATTGTGAATGCTCGGCCTGTAGCTAGACTTGTTACTAGCTGACTCTTACGTTTAAATTAGCCCATATTTCTTATCTGTGCTTTGCCACGTGGCGGTACCTTTTCTCGCCTTGCATGTTCATCTCACCTCTCCCTGCGTCTGCTGTCCGCCCCTCTGTTCCACCCTTCTTTCTCCTGTTCTCCATTCTCAGGCTGACTTTCCCACCTCACCTTATCCTGTTCAGCTACTGACTAGTCAGCTTCTTTATTAAACCAACCCGTGACAAATCTTCACAGTGTACAGAAGGGCTATTCCACAGCAAGGTCGTGACCCACGAGTTGAAACGCTGTCCTAGGCTAAGTCAGGTCAACAAAGTTAGCGATCACAGAGACGCTAGCAGCTCCAGGAATAACAGCGAAGACACTGTCTGAGGACCGTGGCGCTCTTTTAGAAGGAAACCCAGGTCAGGTTGGCAAACTGGGACGCCACATGTTCTCAAGCCAAACCCAGCCTCTCTTCAAATAATGTTTTAAATTGGTAGCATCCTTACCCGTTAGCCCACACAGTTTTCACAGTCTGCAGCCACAGGAACAGTGTGGCTCCCAAAGTCTTAGCACTGCACAGGGACCCTTTGTCTGGTCTGTAATCCACGGGAGCATGTGGTCCCCTGCAGGCTTCACCCCTTGCATGTATGTGGCTCTGATTCCCCTGGCTCGGTCCTTTCCGTCTTCCATGTAGATTGAGCTCGCTGTCCTCTCCAGGACTCCCTGAGTGGTACCCACCCTCAGATGCCACCCGCCTGGTTGTCTTCACCCTGATATCTTTACTGTCTGCATTCTGCACCACCGTTCAGGGTGGATGGCTCCCTTCTTTATTCCCCGTACTTGGGACTGTCTTTAAGTGAGTTTTTATGTGAACATCCCACAGCCAGTTCCGGCATCCTTCACACCCTTGTATTTCATATTCCCAAGTCCAAGATGATCTTGTTTTACCTACGTCCTACTTTCTGACCTTCTGTCTGGTCTGCTATTCATTCTTTGTCTGACTCTGAGATGTTACAGGACCGCAGCTGGACCCTCTCTCTGGCTTCCCCATTCCCTGGGGTCATCTCCGCTGTTGTACACTGGGCTCCGGCTATGTGTGTGCTGTTGAGTCCTGAGTCACAAGCTGTATGCCTCCCTTGCTCTCTGCTGCTACTGCAGATCTCCCCCAGCGGCTTCTTGAGTAGAGGCATCTCATGCCAGTCTCCCAGTTTAGATCTGCCTCCCACGCCCCTCCCTCTTCTCTCCTGTGCATATGTCGGCTGCCAGTGCCAGCGCCCCCACCCCTGCATGGGCCCCACCCCAGCATGGGCCCCACCCCTGCATGGGCCAGAGGCCACCGTAGTCCTCAGGGCTTCTGCCTTTTGTCTCACACAGGTGTCCTCGCTCTGCGCGGCTGTCTCCAGTCCCATCACTTCTGCGCAGTGACCACCTGCCTTGCCACCTCTGCGCATTCTCTGAGTTGCTTTGTTGTTTTGCCAAGGCGTTTTTGATTATGCTCCCTACCAGTGTCTCCCTGCTGTGTCCAGTGTTGGGGTGGGGCCTTCGTAGTTCAGCTGCTAGCTTACGGACATTTGATGTTCCCTAGAACCTCTGTGACAAGCACCACAGACCAGAGCAAACTCCACAGCAGCGTTTGGTCTCTCCTGGATCCGTAGACCTAAGGGGAAGTGCTGATAGAGATGAGAGAGGACTCTGCCATACCTGTTCCTCAGGTGGTAGGCACAGGTCTCCACTCCCTAGACCCCTGCCTCTGGTCTGTATCTGCCGTGGTCTGTGGTTTATGTCCTCCCTGGAGCTGGCTATATCTCTGTCTGCCACAGCCTTATTTCTGAGCAGTTTCACACTCAAGGGTTCTTGGTTTTGTTTTGTTTTGTTTTAGTTTATTTATTTTTATGTGGGTTTTTTTTTTCTTTTTGTCTTCATGTATGCTTGTGTACCATGAACCTGCCCCGTTTTCAGAAAAGGTCAGATCCCCTGTAACTGGAGTTACAGACAGTTTTGCAGTTTTAAAACACTATGTGAATGCTGAGAATCGAACTGGGGTCCTCTTAACCACTGAGCCATCTTTCCAGCCCTCGTTCCTGGATTTTCAGGAGATCCTATTCACCCTCTGTCAATCATTCAGCCCCAACCCTTCTGTCCTCCCTCACTTACGGTATTTATGTTGGGTGGGTGAGAACTCACCAAACAGAAGCTTCCAGGCAGAGGCGAGAGCTCACCAGACAGACGGAAGCTTCCAGGCAGAGATGAGAGCTCACCAGACAGATGGAAGCTTCCAGGCAGAGGTGAGAGCTCACCAGACAGAAGCTTCCAGGCAGAAGGAAGTGGATGCTCTAAGGTCCACAGAAGAGAACTGTGGTCAGACTTCTAGTTTCGTTTGCTCTTTCTCCCTCATGTGCTTCACAGTGCAGTAAGCAGTAGGCTCTGCCTCTCTTGACAGTTCTGACCTCTTTCTCTAGGGACTTTTCTGTTTTCTCTGTGCTAAGTACTTACACTCTGTGGTTCCGCTGTGTTTTGATTTCTGATTGTTGGGCTGTGTGATCTTTGGTGAGGTGGTAGTACTTGAACCTGGAGGGCAGGTATGGGATGTGCACCCTGTCACTGCCTGACACAGGGCAGGTGCTAGGAATGTTTCTGAGTCCACATCCCGTCCATTTAACCCTGTAAGACAGGTGGCATATCCCTTGGGGATCTTTGCCTTTGATGAAGAGTTAGACCATGGAGGTAGTTGTTCTGGGTAACCTCAGGCTTCTTCCACACAGAGGTCATGTGACCCCCAACCCCTTCCAGGAACAACAAATTTGAAAGTCAACAGGCTGAGAGATGCAGGTGGAGCAGCCTCTTGGTTCTCCGAGAGGGTTTCACTGTCTTGGGAAGAACGCAGTGCCAACCAATTGGGACATTGCACCAAGGGGTTCAGTCAGAGCGCAAAGTGATGTGCACCCCAGTCCTAATGTGGAGCAGGCAGCACTGGCAACAAAGCTTTCTCCTTATGCAGACACCTTGGTGATTCTCCATGTTCTTACTCGGGCAAAAGGATTGTAAAGTCTATAATTTAACTAACACTGTTTGGATTCATATTGCAGTTGAATTGATTTGAATGCCATGTTAAAGGCATGCAGAATGGCCCTTTGTTTTTGATGGGTGTGGGAAAACTAACAAGCAAGGCATTTCTATACGTTCCTGCAGGGGCAGCCTGGCTATAAGGAAAGCAAGGCATTTCTATACGTTCCTACAAGGGCAGCCAGGCTATAAGGAAAGCGAGGCATTTCTATGCATTCCTGCAGGAGCAGCCAGGCTATAAGGAGAGCAAGGCATTTCTATACATTCCTGCAGGGGCAGCCTGGATACAAGGAGAGCGAGGCATTTCTATACGTTCCTGCAGGGGCAGCCAGGCTATAAGGAAAGTGAGGCATTTCTATACGTTCCTGCAGGGGCAGCCAGGCTATAAGGAAAGCGAGGCATTTCTATACGTTCCTGCAGGGGCAGCCTGGATACAAGGAGAGCAAGGCATTTCTATACGTTCCTGCAGAGGCAGCCAGGCTATAAGGAGAGCAAGGCATTTCTATACGTTCCTGCAGGGGCAGCCAGGCTATAAGGAAAGTGAGGCATTTCTATACGTTCCTGCAGGGGCAGCCAGGCTATAAGGAGAGCAAGGCATTTCTATACGTTCCTGCAGGGGCAGCCTGGATACAAGGAGAGCAAGGCATTTCTATACGTTCCTGAAGGGGCAGCCAGGCTATAAGGAGAGCAAGGCATTTCTATACGTTTCTGAAGGGGCAGCCAGGCTGCACGGGTATTTGGGAAACAGCAAGTGCTCTCCATGTAGATTCTTTTTTTTTGTTTTTTTTTTTTTTGTTTGGTTTGTTTTGTTTTGTTTTTTTGTTTTGTTTTTCGAGACAGGGTTTCTCTGTGGTTTTGAAGCCTGTCCTGGAACTAGCTCTTGTAGACCAGGCTGGTCTCGAACTCACAGAGATCCGCCTGCCTCTGCCTCCTCCATGTAGATTCTTAAACACTCATTTTTCCAATTACAGTGCACTGCGCTCTCTTGCCCTTGGGGCTCCATGCCACACTCCTTGGGTGTGTTTCACAGATTGTACACTGTTACTTTGGGGGAACAGTCCAAGGTAAATGCTGTTATTCAAATAACCCCCAAAAGAGCATGACCTATAAAACTATTTCACAAGCCCTCGCTAGAATAGTTCTGCTGCCCAGAGCTCCCAGAGGAAGTGCTTAGCTGTTCCAGTGTAAATCAGCATGGCTGTCGGGCTAATTTGTACAGTAGACCGTGACTAGAATAGACAAGGATGGAATGAACACAGCTAACTGTAAACTAGATCAGCTGTGCCTAGCCTGCAGTGTGTGCAGTTGAGGCTAACACTGAAGGACCCTGTCCTGTGCGAACCTCAGAGTGCAGCCTCCTGGAGGGTGCTGCCAAGTTTGGGTTCACTGGGTTTCTTTCTTTTTCTCTTACATCAGGGATTCCAGGAAGGACTCATGGGAGCTTCGGGATGTTTGTGAGTGGATGATTGCCTATTTCTCGCTAACTTCTACTAGAGTTAGCGTTGAAAATTACTGTAGGGTACAACCAGCAAGAGCTTCCTCGCCCAATGAAGGCACATTCTGTCTGGACTAATGCGGTTCCCTCGTCTCTGCTCCAGAACTGCAGTACTAACAGGCTGTCCACTGGGCCTGTGTCGTGGTAGTGATAGAGAAGCACATGTCAATTGACTTCTCCATGTTTTGGTAACTGGATCCGCACACCCATTTCCTTTGTGAACCTGTATGTGTTATTTCATGCATTTAAAAACAAAAACAAATGAGACAAACAAGCAAAAACCAAGGCATTTTGACAAAACCAAGGGAACTGTGAACCCACAGCTGCAGAGGTAATGGGTACCTGGGGCCAAGTCCTAGATCAGGAAAGGAGACAGCCATGGAAACTCTTGTGGGGTTCAAACCAAAGCCTGGAGTTGTACTTTCTCGTATCGTGCCAGCTGATGTGTTCTGTGGACATGTAAGGTGTTCGCCCGGGAAAACTGGTGGGGTTCTGGGAATGCGCACACTGCCTTTGCAGCCACAGTCTCCTGCTGCGGGCACAAGCCCAGGTCTCCTGCCTGGGCCTCCTGCCTGGGCCTCCTGCACAGGCCTTCTGCTGCAGGCCTCACACAGGCCTCCTGCACTGGCTGCCTGCATGGGCTTCACACAGGCCTCCTGCATGGGCCTCCTGCACGGGCCTCCTGCCTGGGCTTCACATGGGCCTCCTGCACGGGCCCGGGCCTCGCACAGGTTCTGCGTGCTCTTAGAGATGGTCAGGAGAGGATGCGCATCCAGGTAGATAGAGCCTAGAGTCACTACAGTGAACCGTGGGACTGGAACAGTGCAATCTAATACAGTGTAGAGGGTGCAGAGCTGTAGCTTGGGGATCAAATTCTAACTGGGTCACTTGCCAGCTTTGGGACCTGGGACCAGAAACCACTCTGATCTGCCTCTCCCCTAGCCTCAAGCCTGTGGGTCATCAGAAGGGCTCAAAGGAGGAAGCCCTGTTGTTAGCTTTCCTGGTGATCTCTGGTGCTTATGACAGGCCAGACATCCGTCTTGTTTAGCATCTTTACGGGAGTGATCCAGTTTCTTCTCCATGACACCTGTATCACGTGACTATTTCAGAGAGGGGAAACTGAGGGTCAGAGGCCCTGTGACCTCATGGCCCAAGCCACAAGGCTGAGCTTCACTGGAGCCCAGTGTTCCCGCCTTCCCGGGCTTCTAATCAGATGGGGTTCCAGGGCATCCTTCAGTCTCCTGACATCCTGACACCTGCTCTGTGTGTCCCCCAACCCTGGTGCCTCATCATAGATCTGTCCCAGCTGTGACCGTCTCGCCCTCCACACCCCGGAGGTTTTAGGCGCTTATTCCAGCTGCTTTACAGACCACTGACAGAAAAAAACCAGAGCTTTTCATAATGTTTCTTTGGCATTTTCCCAGATTCCAAAGAAGTAAAAAACAAAACAGAAAACTAGAGCTTTAAACCAGAACAAGTAATAAGAAAAACAACAACAACAAAACCCAGCAAACGTCACTGTGACCTCTACCTGTTTCTTAATTGTGGTTCTGTTGAGGAGTCATTCTATGGGACAGGGGAGTGCTTCTTCTTCCTCCTCTCCTCCTCTTCTTCCTCCTCCTTTTATTCTCTGTGGAGTCATCAGTTCCTTCAAATTAATGTCTGTTGAATGAAAAAGGGTCAACTCTGGGTCCGATATTGAAGCAAACAGTAATGGACAGGCAGCAAGCTGGTGTCCATGAGCGACATGGGAATGCTCGCGTGTCTCCGAAATGGGGACAAGAGCAGCTCCTGGCATAGTCGGGACAGCTTCCAAGCTTCTTGCTGCTGACCAAGGCTGGCTCTTGTTTTCCAGTTCTTCCCCTACATCCTGCTGCTGTTCGCCATACTCCTGTACCTGCCCACGCTGTTCTGGCGCTTCGCGGCAGCCCCGCACCTCTGCTCAGATCTGAAGTTCATCATGGAAGAACTCGACAAAGTCTACAACCGTGCCATCAAGGCTGCCAAGAGCGCCCGGGACTTGGACCTGAGAGATGGACCTGGACCTCCAGGAGTGAATGAGAATGTGGGGCAAAGGTAACAGCACCAGAAGGCTGCCCGTAGCCATCCTAGGATGAGTTCCCTGCCCTTTCTCTTGCCGGGCTAGCCCAGAGTGCTGATTGCCAAGAGTGGATAGGTAGGTAGGGTGTCTGCCACCAGCTGGCAAGGGACAACCCCTCCCCACTGTCCTCAGGTCAGTGTTCCTTTCTCTGCCCAGTCTCATCCTTTGGAAAGTAGTTCTCCGAGGGATGATAGATCAAAGTCTCAAACAGAGCTTGCTTGCTTTGATGTCTGTAATGGAAAAGCGCAGAGGATTCTGGGGCAATCAAACATATGGAAGGGATGAGAGAAGTGGCCCCGATAGGTGGAGACCCTCCTTGTCACATTCATCCTCTGGCTCTGTCATTGCTAGTAATAGCAGTAGTAGCAACAGCTGTCTTACGTCTAAGACTTCTTGCCGTATTCCTGTCGTAGGGCTTCTGTTGCTGTGATAAGACACCATGACCAAAGCAACTTGAAGGGGAAAGAGATTATTTTAGCTAACGATCCACCATTCCATTCCATTATTAAAAGAGTGAGGGCAAGAACTCAAGCAGGGCAGGAGCTGATGCACGGGCCGTGGGGGAGAGCTGCTGACTAGCTCGCTCTCAATGGGTGGCTCAGCCTGCTTCCTTACAGCGTCCAGGACTGCCAGTCCAGGGACGGCACTGCCCACAGTGACCTGGGCCCTCCCACGTCACTCAACAGTCAAGTAAATGAAGCCCAAGCTTGTCCACAGGCCCACCTGCTACGGGTCTTCTCAGTTGAGGTCCCTCTTAGAAAAGTGCTCAAGCTTGTGTCAAGGTGACAGAAACTAGCCGTCACAATTCCAGGCTCTGTTTTATTGCGCAACGTTATTAACTGCTTTGTTTGCCTCTTTTTACCCTTTTGTTTCTAGGTAATAGATAAACACTGTCACGCAGTTTCTTCTGGGAGAGCCGGGGACCTGAACAATGCCATTTGGGTCCCCCGAGTTTCCCTAACCCTCCCTGGTAAAAGCATATGTGTTCTAGTTGGGCTTAAAATTTCTTTACTTTATTGTGCTTGCACAGAGAGAGATTGTAGTTTGAAAACAACAACAATAAGCCAGCTGTTATTTTGGATTGGATAAATTTATTTAATAGACATTGAGCCCTGGGTACCAGGCATTTCCCTAAAACTTATTAAGTATTACTCACATTTAATCAACCAAATTGTCTTTAAACTATTAAAAGGGGGCCTGGAGAGATGACTCAATGGTTAAGGGCACTTATTCCTCTTGCAGAGGGCCTGAGTTTGGTTCCCAGAATCCACATGTTGGCTTACAAATGCCTATAACTCCAGCGTCAGGCATCTAACACCCTCTTCTGGTTCCTGAGGGCACTACACACATGCAGGCAAAGTACTCATAGAAACTTTTTAAATGTTTAGAATATTAAAATGAAAAAAAGTTTAAGCATGGTTTTATTCGTTAGTACTTGAGTGAAGTTATAGTCAATGCATTTGAAGTTTTCAGTGTGCCGGTGTTGACCTTGTCCGTGCCTTTGACATTTGATGAGACTGGCAAGAGTCTCAGTTACTGTTGTTTGCTTTGTTTTCCAGTCTGTGGGAGATATCTGAAAGTCACTTCAAGTACCCAATCGTGGAGCAGTACTTGAAGACGAAGAAGAACTCTAGTCATTTGATCGTGAAGTACATTAGCTGCCGACTGGTGACGTTGGCCGTCATACTGCTGGCGTGTGTCTACTTGAGCTATTACTTCAGCCTCTCCTCACTGTCAGACGAGTTTCTGTGCAGCATCAAATCGGGCATCCTGAGCAACGACAGCACCATTCCTGATCGCCTCCAGTGCAAGCTCATCGCTGTCGGCATCTTCCAGCTGCTCAGCTTCATCAACCTCATTGTGTACGCTCTGCTGGCCCCCGTGGTCGTCTACACGCTGTTCGTCCCATTCCGGCAGAAGACAGATGTTCTCAAGGTCTACGAAATCCTGCCCACTTTCGATGTTCTGCATTTCAAGTCTGAAGGCTACAACGACTTGAGTCTCTACAACCTCTTTCTGGAAGAGAACATAAGTGAGCTCAAATCATACAAGTGTCTTAAGGTGCTGGAGAACATTAAAAGCAACGGGCAGGGCATCGATCCCATGCTGCTCCTGACCAACCTGGGCATGATCAAGATGGATGTCTTTGATGGAAAGACCCCCATGTCCACAGAGATCAAGGGACAGGACCAGGGGAGCCAGATGACGGAGTTCAAAGGTAGGCTTGGCTCTCTGGACAGGCACGCCTTTGTGTCAGTCGGGGCTGTCTTCACCTGCCTGTCACTTGGACCATCGCCCCAGTGCTGTCCTGGGGAAGAGTGTGGGAACAGATTCCTGTTACCCCGAATTTCCAAACAAGGATCAATCTGTGCTTCTTCCTCGGTCTCCTCTCCACCTACCCTCTGGTTCTTCTGTCTGTGTCGTGTTCTCTGTCTCCTGCCCCGCCTCTGTTTCTAGCATCCTTGTTGTCTCTGTCTTGTCTTCCTGTCTGTACCTCCCATCTCTTTGTCCTTCTGCCTTTCCTTCTTTTTAGTATTGATTGTTTGTTCTTTGACAAGTTCATATGTGTTTACAGTACATCTTGATATCATATCCAGCTTCCTCACAATATATCCCCTAATATAGCCCCTTCCCACCTTCATATCCTTTTCTTTCCTTTCCTTCTTTCCTTTTCTTCTATGACCCAGTGAGTCCAGTTAGTGCTGCCTGCAAGGATGTTACTTGCTCATGTTGGCTGTCTTGTACACGTGACCATCACTGCAGTGAGCTGCGTGCCAACCACGTCGTGTTCAGGAGCCAGCATTTTGTCCCGTGCCCCTTGCTCTTAATTCTTTTCCCTCTTCATAGGCATTCCCTGAGCTTTGATCTAGGGGTTCAGGGGTTAGAATAAATGTCTCATTTAGGGCCGAGCGCTCAGCAGCTGCTTCACTTGTTCTCAGAGCTTAAACCAGTCGTGAGTCTCTGCATCGGCTGCTGCCCACCGCAGAAGGAAGGGTTCTCCGGCCAAGGCCGCACTGATCTATGGGTAGAACCATCAATATATAGAAGGGAGTTTGATAACTTGTCCATTTGGCCTCTCTAGAACCTAGGACCTCCTGAGCTATGGGCTTTGTACTGTATTTATTGTACAGTATGAATTCCCTCCTCTGGAGCAGGCCTCATATAACCAAGAGAGCGGTTGGTTACTCCCAAAGCCACCATTTGACTTTCTTTCTCAAAAGAGGGAGTTTATTGACTTTCTTGCCATGACCTGACTTCAAACTAGGAAACAGACACGGTAAAGCAATGTGTTGTGTGAGAAGTCCTCCCAGCGGAGTAAACAGCACCATGCTCCCTGCTAGTCCTCCTTTCTAAATAGTGGTTTTAATTTTGACAGATTTGGACCTGAGCAGTGACACTACAACCAATAATGGAGAGAAGAACTCTCGACAGAGACTTCTGAATGCATCTTGCTGATGGTTTCGTTCTTGAGTTTCAAGTCCGTGGTTTCTGCGGCCGATGCCCCGCTGTTGGGCCTATAGCTAGTTTGCGGTAAAGTGTCTTTGTTAGTGATGTGGCGTGTGTCTTTCCAGTCCCCGATAGACACAATGGCCAGAGTGTCGTCTGTCACTGTGATAGATGAGTGTCATGGAAGAAAGGGTTAGGACTGTCCCACAAGACGAAATATAGAAATAAGTAATGGGCTCTGTCTGAGGTCCTCATCAAAGGGCTGCTAAGAGCATAGAGCCTTCTAGAGCCTTGAAGAAACGCCGTTCTGGACTGACATGTTGCGAGACCTGGAGCATCCGGAGAGCAAGCACTTTGGGAGATGTCTTGTTTTATGAGATAATAATAAACATGGCAGGATAGAATTTAATAATGCCCTCTGTGTGCTCTTACTGACCGTTGAAGAAGGAAAGCATTCACTGGTCTGACCAGCAACCTTGGCCTGTGCACGGCAGCGCCCTAAGTTGGGTGTGACCTGGAGTCGTGGCCCCTGTACTGGCAGACTGTCCTGTCACTCGCCAGCCTCAGCTGATTGTTCTGTAACCTCTGCTCGCTGCCCTTTGCCCTCTGCAGGCACAGCAGGCTGAGGCCGTGCCGACTGAACCCAGCTGAGGAGGCAGAGTTGTATATCGGTCATGCTATGGTGACTCTTGGAAGGAAGGCTTCAGAGACAGCCCAGTGGGAAATCTGAATTTAGATGTGCGGATAGATGTCATCAAGAGATCTGAGACAGGAGAACAGCGTTTTACGGAAGCACGTTGACAGAATACCACTGGCAGGGGCACTTTGCCCAGTGTGAGCTGCGCACGGAGCTGATGTGGTTGGAGACAGGTTGTTTATATTGGAGCACAACTTTTAAACTTGCAGATTAATTTATATAATTGAGATCATTTGAGAAGAACATTCTAGCACTGTTAAGAATTCCAGAATACATTACACACACATGGTCAGGACGGATGTAAGCACTGCTTTGTGAACAGGTTTATTCTTTGCGACATGGTCTCTCTGTAGCTCAGCCTGCTCTTGGAATTGCAACAGTCTTCCTCGCTTGGCCTCCCAAGTGCCAGGCTCACAACTGTGTCACAGGGCCTGCTTTATAAACAGGCGTGCTGACTTGGAATTCGGTAAAGTCCATTCTCATTCTGACCGTGTGAACAGGCCGTAAGTTCTCGCTTTGTCTGCAGACCTTCCCATTTCTAACACCTTGTCTGTTGAAAGCCCCCAGGAATTGCCCAGGGTACCTCTGGCCAGTCTTAGGGGTAGTTGTTACCCTATCTAATTGCTTTTTGGTAAAGTCAGATGTTGCGTGAGTGGCTGTCTGCCTTCGGGAATGTACAGAAAAGCAGATTTGCTTATGCTTCCATGGCAGGTTCTGAGTTGGGAACTCAGACATCAAGAGCGCACTGGGTGTTTGAATGGTGCTGTTCCACGGTGCTTCCTCCTGTTGAGTTATGTGTGATGGCGCCATAGTAACTAAGGACTGATTTGTACATGTTTATACTGCTGTGTTGGAGACATTTCTTTACAGTCCTCCACAGTGTGTATGTGTGGGTTTTGTTCTCTTTTTTACTTTGAAATGACCTTTAAAGTGTTTTTTTCTAGGCTATGGATTTTTTTTTTTTTCAAAAAGCGTCATCTTGTAGCATAACGTGTACTTTGAGGTAATAAAGAGTGATATTTTAGGAGATCAGGAACTCTCCGAGCCCAGCCACATGTAGTCCTTTGGTCAAATGTGTGCTTGGGTCCTTGGTCTCTGTTTAGTTTGCCCTTTCTTCTCTCTTGAGCTACAGTAGAACCCACGGCATCCCAGGCATCTGGCTTGGTACTGACTGTCACATATATGGACAGGCAGTCCTGTATGGAGGGCGTCAGAGCCTAGCAACGCACAGTGAAGACATGGGTAGGTATAAGAGATGATAGAATACCCACAGGAAAGACTTCCAGAAAGTAGAAAACCCTTTGTGGTGTTAAGAGGAGCCATATTGTCCGGTTCCCTTGCCCATTCTCTGCCCTGAGTTCCATAGCTGGTGGTTTCCAGGAGGCCGGTGACCATCTTCAGCCATAAAGCCTCTAGACGAAAGTTCAGACAGAACAGCACCCGTTGGTTTAAGCAGTTGAGCTGCAGCTGGCTTCTCTACTTCCCTTCCAGGACATGGGGAGAAGCCCGTGGGGCACGTGGTGCTGCTGCTGAATTACAGCTCCAAGGAGCTGGTATATAAATGCCCAGTGATGCACTTTGACCTGGAGTTAGCCCCACTCGCTGGCTTTGAGCCCTTCTCTAGGGATGAGGGGGCTGCTTTTGTAAGCACTTGTCCCTTTATTACAGATGTAGCAGCTCCTAAATGACCACTGTGGGGCCACTGGCCTTGTTTTTAGTCTTAGTGGATTACGGAGGTTTCCAAACCAGACTCACAGTAGCGTGGCAGCCTGAGCAGCACAGATCTTTCTGGAACTGGCGCATTTGCCATTTTACCAAGGGGGCACGCAGAGCTCTCCAGCGTAGAGGCCCTTCAGCTCTGGGTGGGGTTGTTTAAAGTTACCACAGACCCAGATCTTGTAGCTTGTCCTACTGAGGGGAACGTGCCTTGCCCTTGAGAAAGCTGCTGCCTTCAGCCTGAGACTTGGCTGGATGTTGGCTCAACTGAGTCATGGTTGCATACTTATGAGAGAATGTCTTTTTGCTATTTCCCTTCACTTTCTAGAATCAAAGTGAATCCGAGTGAGGTGGGCAGCCTCCGGCCTGGAGTGACCGGGTATCCAGCATTAATCTTGTTTTCTCTGGAGTCACGAGGCTAGCACTTTGCAGTGTTCTTGCCTGTTGTGTGTCTCTGGAGTACGGGCAGGGAGGATGGGACACAGCCAACATACGGCTTACATAACATCACCCTGCTTCACAGTGGCGCTGTTAGGGACTGGAAACCCCGCCTTGTTTGGTGGGTCTGTATCGCATGTGTGTTTTAGCATGTATAAACACCTTTGTGACGTATCCATTCCAACCCAAGACCTAGCCCCTGTGGCTTTGTTCTGTGAAAGACAGATCGCTACACCCTTCAGGACACACACACTGCTTGCTTTAATCTGCTGAGTTGGAGCAGTACAAATCTACAAAGGTTCAGCATTCACGGCTGTTAAAACCAGCTCAAGCCAGCAGCCAAGCTCACCAGGCCCTCTGTTGAATGAGCAAGCAAGGGAAGATAGGGATCCTAGTTTGTTGGCATCTAGGGTCTGATTTAATAGGCGTGCGGTCCTCTGCAGGAGAGTGGGAAGGCTCATTCCATTGACCTGTAGCAGCAGTGCAGCGGACAGACAGCCTTTCCCTGGAAACACCAGTGATTCTTAGCTTCTGATGTGGAATGAGTCATGTGATCACTCTCCGAGTTTATTTAAGTTCAAAGTTGTCTTGCAGTGGCTAGGGATGTGGGGGTTTTAAGATCCTGGTCTCAGCGGTACAGAATAAACCTCTTAAAGGATCTGTGGATTAAAATGTGCCATTACCAATGAATGTTTTGTCTTCAGGCACTGAGATGAACGGCTCCTTGGAGTGATCATTGGCATTTCGGCCTTAGGTCTCAAAGGAAGCACACCTCTTTGAAGGGATTGACAAATGCTATTGTGTCAAATGTGGAAGATAATAGATGCTAATTCGTAGTTCGTTTCCCTCCTGTTCAATTAGAGCTATTGTGTTTCTGGGTCTCTTTAGCTGTGGGGTACATTGTCGCTCAAGCATGTAGTTTTCAATCAGTAATTGTTCGTAGGTTCCTGAAAGGTACAAAGTTTCTTCTATCTTAGGTACTTTTTTCCTTGCTCAACACAGGAGGAAACAGTAGGATTCTACAGTGTGACAGGCATTCCCTAGGAAAACAGACATCGTCAGCTCCACTTTGTAACAAGCTGGCCTTTCTCAAATGCCCTAACTGCAGTGTGATGGGCATTCACTACGGTGGCATTCTGTGTAGAAGTTTCGGGGTGGCGGGGGAGGTTGTGATAGGGTTTCTTTGTGTCGCCAGCCTGCAAAACTTTTGGTGGTTGTTTTTGTTTTTGTTTTGTTTGTTGTTTTGTTTCTCTGTATAGCCCTGGCCGTCCTGGAACTCACCCTATAGACCAGGCTAGCCTCAAACTTAGAGATCCACTTAGTTCTGCCTCCCTAGTGCTGGGATTAAATGTGTGCCGTTGTGCTTGGCTAAGTTAAATTTGTAATGATTAGAATTTCTCTGAAGCCTTTCAAGAAAAAAATATGTATGTTCTTTTTGCTGTGTCATTTGGTAAAAATACCAAGCCTTTGAAGAACAGCTTCAGACATTAAGTTCATCAGTTTTGTTCCACAAAGTCCGAAAACCGAGACCAGATGATGGCGTCAGAAAACAGCCTTGTGAAGACCACGTGGGACACTCGCCCTACTGCTGACGGTGTTGCTTCCGGGGTAGGCGCTTGGCCACACTACGCTGACGTTCATCTAACGGGGGGGGGGGGGAGGGCGGGGGTGCAGAGCTCACAGTCAAGGCTGCTGTGTCTGCAGACAGTAGCAAATGGTGCTTTAGTTCTGTGCTCTGATGTTTTTCCAAATAAAACTTTTCTAAGTAACAGAATTGTGACCTCACCTGTCTTCTTTAGGAGTCGCTCCACTGAAGATGGAGCAAGAAGAGGGTCTTGAAACACCTTGGAGCTCCTCCCTGTCTGGTGCTGTGTGACATTCAGGAGTCTCCACAGTACTTGGTAAAATCCAGCTGGCAGTAAGTGAAGGAAGCCCACAGGCTGTCTGGGCTTTACAAGGTTTCTGGTGTCTGGTTGAGCTGTCTGGATGTGGGCAGGCAGACATGAGCACCTGTTCACCTCTGCTCAGGAGAAGAATACTTGTGCGATGGAAATAAACACACTTGGCAGGTTTAGTAGACCACAGGCACACACAAACTTGGCAGAGTCCGTAGCTGTAGTAAGCACACTATAAAAGCTTCCGGGTCCCCAGCTGTCCCCCAGGGATCTGTGTGCTGTAGCCCCAGAGTATAACTGCAAACTTAACAGCGCAGAGCACCATTGCTGATCTTGCAGCTTCCTGTGCCAGGAGTGTGGACAGCCTATCTAGGTCTTCAGCTCAGGGTCCCAGGTGCCATCAATGTCAGGATGGCAGGTGGTGGTCTCTGGAGACTGAGCAGGAGAAACTGCTGCCTGCAGGAGCCAGCCCTACCACCTGCTCACCTCTGAGGTTTTGGCCCAGGCCCCTCCCTCCTATCTGAAGTAGCCACATGCACCATTGCTTAATGGCTTTGCAGTCTTGGCTGTTTTACTGTTATCTCCTTTCTGTTAAACCATCAGCTCTAAAATCCGCCACAGGAAGTTCCCCTATGTCTCCACCCAGCCTCCTATGCTGACACCTGTCCTTCCCGCCATCCTGAGATGCCCACGAGGCACGCTGGTTCCTTGTCCCTAAACTCCCAACGCCTAGACCAATGCCCAACTACAGAGGTTGCTTACCCAAACACTGAATTCTGTGGTTGCTGGGTGCCGAGGGGAGCACAGGTCAGAAGTGAACTCTTCGCTGGGCCAGTTACTTAGCTCTACTACACATCTGATTTGCCCAATAAGACAGTCAGGTTCACACCCGTCTCCTCCCCCCCCACACACACATTAGTAACTGAGAACCTGACTCCGAGCCTCTCCTTGACATTAGTGCCTCCCATCTTCACTGGTGCTCACTGCCCCCGGCAGTCTCCTTTTCTTAGGGTTCACACCCACATTGTTATATGAGAGTTCTAGTGTCTGCTGTTTCTGGGATTAAAAGTTCCCTGATGAAAAGCAACGGGGAAGAAGGGTTTATCTGGGCTTGCTGTTCTGGGGGGATCGAGTCCTTTGTGTTAGGGAAGTCTTGGCTACAGGCAGGGGAGATATGGCTGGAGAAGGAACCCAGCTGATTTCACCTGCAGATGGGGAGACGGAATCAGATGTGGGCTGAGGCTGTAAAACCTCAGAGCAATCCTATTGTACTTCCTCCAGTAGAGATCCCCCTTCCCAGATGTTACATAACCTCCCTAAACAAGGCCGCTGGCTGGGGACCAAGTGTTCAACTAAGAGACCAAGTTCTCTTCAAACCGTAGTGGGCTCATCATCACCAGTTGGAAGTGCCGATGCCATTACAATAAGAAGGGGGGCACCTGTTCTCAGTATGTATCCATCCACGAAAGGGGTTTATTCTGTGATAGCCCCTCCTGTCACCCACAGGTCTAACAGGAAAGAAGGAGATGCTGGACTGGCAGCTGCTGACCTGGACCCACAGCCCTGGGCTCTTCCAGATAACACTGAGTTACAGCAGCCTAACTGCAGAATTGAGAAGTAGTCACCTATTTCTCACACCCTCAAATAACTCCCGTGTTCTGGCAGCCCCTTCATGAAAGCAACACAGAGGAAGAGCGCGGTGTTCTTGGTGTTCTAGCAGAGACGGGGCAGGCAGGCCTCTGGGGAAAGGAGGGAGCAGGCCTGTCAGTGAGGCATCCCTTTCAAGAGCCAGTTTCTAAAGTTGCCGTGTGTCTTTTCTCTCTCACACACACAAATAAAAAACAAGAGGAGCTGAAGTGTTGTCAAAATCACTTCCAAACCCCCAGAAATGAAATCCACATCATGTCTAAGTGAAGATGGTCATCTAGAACCCAAGCTCCCATGAAACTTGAGGAACATAAAAGGAAATGTTCTGCCGGTAATTTCAGAGGTAAGGACACTCGGAGATCTTAGCGTTCCTGTCATTTGTTCTGAGTCTGAGAAGTGCATGTTACAAAGGAAGCTTCGCCGAGAACAGAGGCCCTTGAGGCTCTTTACCGTCGCTTCGTACTTTACAGACTCCGTCTTTGTGAGAGGAGAAGTTTCATTTTAGAAGAAAAGAAATTGCAAGAGGAAGCGAGGGGGGGAGGAGTAGGCTACAGGTATCATCAGGTTGGGAGAGCTTGTCCGACGAGATACAGTGGAGGAGACTGTGGAATTTTCAAATTTCTTATCCACATAAAGAAATGAAATGGGCAGAATGAATGTTAGTCGTCATCCTAACCAACTGAACAACCCAGAATAGTAGTTCACCTTTCAGTATAAGAAATACCAAGGGGGCTGGAGAGGTGGCTCTTCCACAGGTCCTGAGTTCAAGTCCCAGCACCCACATGGTGGCTCACAATGAAATCTGATGCCCTCTTCTGGCCTGCAGGCATAAATACAGATAGAACACTGTATACAAAATAAATAAATCTTTTGTTTAAAAAAAAAATAGCAAGGTATTTTACATCTTTCGTACCTAACTTTTTAAGTTCGACATAAATGTTTGGTTTGCAGTGCTTCTTGTTTGAGGCTGACCTTATTGCAAGTGCTCACAGTGCCGTGTGGCTGGTGGTCGTTACATTGACAGAGCATGTCAAAATAGCTTGTGCTGCGTTCCCACCTAGTGACAGCACTACGTTTTTCTCCTTTCTGAAAGCACTGTCCCTGTACATGGACTTAATTAACAGTGGCATGTAACCTTGAAAGCTGACACATTTCTAGGGATTTATGCACACTTAAGGTGAGATGCACATTAATATCTCCTCCCTTGACGCTTGTTAATCTACAGTGGGAGCTTAATAAGCTATGGCGACGGCTGCAGCCCCTTCTCTGTTTGTCCTGAGTGTGCATTGTTGATTTGCGTGTGTGCTTCTTACTCCTCCGTCCCCAAATAGGCAGAAGCGCTGTTAGATCTTGGCGCCTTCATCGCATTGACCACTGAAGCATGATAAGACAATAGTTATCCAGGACCTGTGCAGTGGGTTTGGAAGCCTTGGAAATGGGACTTCACAGTGAAATTTTGACCCCAGTCCCAAATACAGTAAAGCCGGGTGAGTTAGATACTCAGGAAGAGGGACAGACTCAGGAGTGGGAACTAGCAAAACAAGAAGAGTCCTGGCTTACTACAGAGTGGGGGCTTACACACTCCTGGCAAGAGGCAGACATGGGGCATTGATCTGACACAGAATGTGGTCAGGTACCATGGAGGGTTCTTGCTAAAAGCAGATTTGGGGATGCTCACTAAAGAGCCTTCGGAGAAGGTTCAACAAGCAGATTGGCCAAGAGAAGAATCCTCACTGGCCCCTCCAGCCTCAGACTGGTCTCTTGCAGAGCACAAGCTGAAGGAAGAAAACTCAAAGCTGTTACCCACTGAGGGCAGCCACGGTGCCAGTCATTCTTCAGTGGGAGCCTGGGTGCGTGTGGGGCAGAGGCAATGGGCACGCGAAGTAAAATAAGGTTAAAAAGGCCAATTAGTAGACACTGGCTTATCGATTTATTTGGTGGTTTTACTTAAAGCACTGTTTGTACTGCCTGCTTGCCAAGCACGATTTCACTTGCTACCTGAAACAGAAACACGGAGAACTGGCTGAAACAACCAGCTGGCTGCCCACCGTGTGGTCTGGGGATAGAAAATGAGAATACAAAGAGGACCCAGGATTGAAAGCTTTTGGAAAGCTCTTCTGCCTTCCATCCACCGAGGATATCTCTCTTCCACTCCACTGGTGTTGAATGCTTAGATTCCCACAACACACTACAGCAGAGTCTGTCTAAGGGGGGAGCTGGCCGCCAGCCCCTGGCCAGGGGTAGATGAAACCTGCACCTACCGTCTCCCGGCAGGCTCGGGCACAATGGATTTAACGAGAACACTCTGGGAGGGGGAGCTTGAGAGAGTGCAGCTAGAAACTGTCCTGGAGATTTCTTTCCACACACAAGTCACTGACTGAGGTAGAAGCTCGTGAGTGTGGAGTCAGACACACGCATCGTATCTCAGAGTGATGTGGCCCTGTATGACCTCCGTGGACCTTATCCGTAGGATGGAATAGTCTCCCAGGTTTGGGTGTACCTCGGCTGTGAAGTTAATTGTGAACATTTACGGAGAGCTGCCAAAGCAGCGCAGCAGAGAGAGATGTCATTCTGCCATACCCCTGGCTTTACTCAATGGCACCCTCTTACATAATGCTGTTTCAAAACAGGAAATGCCAACCCATTGATCCAGTCTGCACTGCAGACTTCCTCTGCACTTGCCTGGTTTGGGGCACATTTACATGCGTGTGTATGCACAAGTGTGTACCTGCATGTGAGTTCCAATGGAAATAAGAATCATTTGTTGCTGCCAAAGGACTCTTCCCACCACCCCCTGCATAGTCATGCCCACCCTGCCCCAGGTGACCACCGTCCCCAGCTGTCACTCTCATCTGGAGGATGCTCTAGTATTGGACTCAAAGTCTACAGCCCTTCAAGGCTGACTGCTTTCAGCCAGTGTAACGGTGCCCTGAGGCCCGTCCATGCATGCACTCATGGGTCGCTTCTTTTGTTGCTGAGTAGGGTTTTACACAGGCTTATTGTGAGCATCCCACAGAGGATACAGAGATTCATGGGCACAGTGCTCAGGGTATAGCAGCTCCCCTTTCCTGGCAGCAGCTCTGAGCAGTTCCTGAATATGAAGACAAGCTTGAGAGGCCGTGTTCAGAACCTGCGAATCCCTGCTCCTTTCCATTTTCCTTTCCTTGTAAAACGTGGTGGTTAGATCTTAGCTAGCACTTCTTACATTTAAAGCCAAGGGTAATAAGCCCAGAGAGATGAGCAGGCTGGAAAGAGACCCCAGGTTATTTGCCCTCATTTCAGATCTTTCTTCCACACAATATCTGCTTCTGGGCCTGCAGTTGATGTGAGCTGGAGAATCTGCTGCATGGCCCTAGCTGGTCTGCAGAACGCTTCACTGGGTGTCGCTCAGGAGCACTGATCAGACTGGAGTGGAGAAGCAGGATGCTTGGCTTCTCCTAGACATCAAGACCCCATAAGGAAAAAGCCTTCATTGCCTTAAACTCTATGCAAAGATGGCATTAATATCCAATGAACAGATTTTTCAAACCCCTCCTGCCATGTGTGTTTCCTGGGAATCATGGTGGGGAAGTAAGGAAGCCAGAGAGACGGCTCAGTTGCAGAAGCCTGGCCACCAGAGTATGTTCCCTGGAGTCCACGTGAAAAGCTAGATCAGGTGGCATGCCTATGTGATACCAGCACGCCTAGGGCAAGACTGGAGGGAAGAGAATCAGCCAACTAGCCGGGAGCATGCAACACAGCCACAGGACAGTAGAGACCACACCTCAACAAAGCAAGAACCAGCAACACAGCCACAGGACAGTAGAGACCCCACCTCAACAAGGCAAGAACCGGCTTCTGAAAGGCATGAGCGTTGTGGTGCGCGCATGCTTGCAGTTTTTGCTTTTTTTTTCTAAGTAAAAAGAAGGCGAAGGAAGGAAAATGCTTGGCTTTTATCTATAATTTCACTGAGGGGTCGTTTTCCCAGTGAGCAGCTTGAACTACATCTCTGAAGTGCACTAGTCTGTGATTCTGGGCTCTATTTCTTCTCCCTGGATAGAGGAAAGTCAGGAAACTAGTGTTTCCTGAGCACTAATGTGCCGGGCGTCTAACTACACAGATTGGCTGTTCACTGTCCAAGCACATTCTGCTCGTTTTGGGTGAAACACTCAAGAAATGTCCTCTTCTAATAGGCTGCTTGTGACTTCTGGGTAAACTTGGCTCCTGCCTCTTCTAGGCTTCAGTTTCTTTTTGGGTCTCACAGAGTCAAAGGTATTATTAATTAAAGTAAATTAAATAAAGACATTAAGCCCAGAGTCCATGTTCACCAAGCACTCGGGGTCAAATAAACAATATTTGATTAGAAAGCTAGAAGATCCCAAGTTATGGGTGTTATGCCCAGATCTTCAAAGTCCCCCCAAAACCAACAAAGTGACCGAGTCCTATATGTAAAAGCCAAGAGCCTTTATTTTATGCAAGTTTGCAAACTTGGTCTCTCCACATGTACAACATACTGGAATAATCAGAGAGCCCCAAACTCAGTTAGAATTGGGTTTTTATAGTAGTAAAGGTGGGGATGAGTTTTATAATTTTTTAAAAAATGCTTCAAGATCCCAGGTGGCAGTAGGCAGCGGAAATGCTGTAGGTCCCAAATGGTAGTAGCGGACCATGTGGCGGCAGACAACAGGTCCTGCGAGCAGTCATTCCCAAGCAGAGATGGCTGCTGGTCCCAGAGCGGTGGCCCGAGTGGTGGTGGCGGGCCATATGGTGGCAGGCAGCAGGCTCTGGGAGCAGCCAGAGATGGCTGCTGGTCCCCGAGCAGTGGCTGGTCCCAGGCAGGGAGACACATGGCAGGCAGGCAGAAGACAGAGACATGGATAGACACAACTTGCAGAGTGAGGTTGAATATTTATTTACGGGGTTGTGGAGGGTAAAGGGTAAAGTAAAGGGGAGAGAGAGAGAGAGAGAGAGAGAGAGAGAGAGAGAGAGAGAGAGAGAGAAAGAGGAGGGGGGGAAGCAGAGAAGTGGAGAGAGAGGCAGAAGCGAAGCTGCCTCTCCGAGAGGAAGATGGAAAAGAGAGCAAGCTCAGGCAGGAAGCTGAAGATCAGCCTGCCTCAGCAGATGGGGGAGGGAGTGGGTGTGGCTTGTCTCTTAAAGAGACAGAAAACCATAACAGTGAGGTATTTCTAAGGTTCAGAACCCCTGATTGCCTGACATTTGTCTATGGGTGTCCCGGTGAATGTGTCCTGGCAGGTGATCCTATCTACAGTGGTTGGAATTTTAGGCATTTCTTTTCGATGGTCTGTTTTTGGGTGGTGCTCAGTTTGTCGTTTTTTTTCCTTCAACCAAGTATTGCTTCAGGGTAAACTACTGAGACTCAGGCCTCCATTAGTCTTATCGATGGCTGAGTCCTATTCTGGAAGGTGATAATTGTTGGAAGTAAAGAACTTCCTTTAGGTGTTCTGTTTCTATTTAGCTTATCATGGCTGGCTCCTACATTATGGGAACAAAATGGAAATTTTTTTGTATGGGGTAGCCAAGGAGGCTCAGTTTGGGTTTTGGGACACCAGAAAATCTGGTTTGGGGTCTAACATCTCTCCAACATCTGAGTTGGCCCTGAGAATCAGTGTCTCTGTTTTTCAGGATTGTTACACAGACACAGCGAGGTGCTACACTTGACAGCCAGTGGGAACTCTGCAGATAGGAGCTGTGTTTGTTTAGAGACAGGCCTCAGGTTGTCCAGCCTGCTTTTAGACTTGCTATGTAGCTAAAACTGACCTTGAACTTCTCCACCTCTCGAGAGCTGGAAATACAGGCATGGAGCACCTGGTTTAGTCAGTGCTAGGCAGCAGATTGAGGGTGTTGTGCATGCTAGCAAGCACTGTAGTATTAGGGCTGTAACCCCAGCCCCAGAGACTAGCTTCCTGTCTGCCCCAGAAAGAAACAACTATAAATGCAAAGAAAGGCATTGGGAGTTTCAAGGGTGGGAAGTCCATTTTGGGGAAGAGCCCTGGAAGGAGCAGTTGCTGAGAGAGGCAGCCAAGGCCTGCTTTACTCCGAGCTCCATTTCCTGGCCCTGCACCAATGGAAGCAAAGATTCAGCAGCTGTGTGAGGGTGGTGTGGGTATTGTCAAAGCGACCCAGGAATATTCTTGACTCAGAGAACCCCAAAGAGTAAACCAGATGGGCAAGAACCTCCCCCAGCCTGAGATGGGGAGACTGGAGGAGGTGGGGGAGGGACAACACCCATCCCCCAGGCCTTGCACAGTGCTGTCTGGGTACTGCAGAGAACCCACAGGGGTCCAGGACCAAGGCCTCTGGGCACACATCCCTGACTGGTGGCTTTGCCAGGTGGTGGCTCCCCAGATATTCACACATTATTTTTGATTTTGAATGACATACTGCAGAAATAACGTTTAAAAACAGAGAGGAAATTCAGAGAGTGTTGACCGAAATGGAGCTCTGAAACCCTCCCTGGTTCTTGCCTCCTCTGCTCCACTCAGGCATAGAGCCTGCGGGAGTGACTGCCTGACTTCGGGGTCACATGGTTTTCTGTACTAGGGGCCCTAAGCAGGTACTTCAGACATCTGCCTTGCTTGGCCCTGAATGGATTAAGTCTGTACTGCTTAGGAGGGGAAAGAGTGTCAGAATCCTTTGGGCACATGTTGAAGGGCATCCTTACCAGGATGCAGTTCCTGGATGAGGGGACATGAGGGGAGATGAAGGTTGGAGGGAAGAAGGAAAGATTGGGAGAGGGAAGGAGGAAAGAAAAGAAAGGAGAAAGGAAGGGAGAGGAGGTAGGTCACATGGTCAGGCAGGAAGCCAGACTGTAAATCAGGAGTCAGGCTCAGCATTTCTGACAACTCTCCTTTGTGAAAACCAACACAGGGCTCCCAAAAGTCGAGCTGGTCCCTTTAGAAGGCAGCACCCAAGTGACCTAAAGGGTAGCCTGGTGAAAACCCCACAACCTTACACAATGCCACACTGGGAACTAAGCTTCCCCCTATGAACTTGAAGGGACCAAGCCCATCTGAGCCTCAGGAAGACCCACCTTGAAACCTTTTGGTCAATTCCTCCCCTTCCAAGTGAAGCCTCAGTGGCCTGGCCCAGCCTCACTGACCATTCCATCCTGGACAGGCCTCTTCCAAACCCCAGGGTGTGATCACCAGTTCAGAGCGTGAAGAGTGCTCCTTAAAGTGTTCCTGGGCTCCTCTGCAGACCCAGAGCTGGAGTCAGGGGTTCTGAAACCAGGCGAGGATTCATGCTTGTAAACTGCCATCCTGGGCTGCACTGTCTCTAGCTGCCTTGCAGCAAGTTGTTAGCCGCTGAGGGCATGGGGAGGGAAGGGTTGTTCCAACCAAGGGATCAGTGCCGCCAACACCTGTTGATTAGGAAGAGCAGGGAGGAGCCCTGAGGGCCCTTGAGGACACTTGGACTTCAGCCCTGCTAGCTGTCTGGGTCCCCATATTCCCTTCACCCAAATGTTCCTGTTTCTTCCTCTGTCCTGGAGAGAGACAAATCTCCAGTCCCATCCGGAACTCAGGGCATTCATTCACAGACACAGTCAGGTGGCGCCAGCCTGGGTTCTCAGCTGCCCTCCCCAGTCCAAGAGACAAGCACTTTGGGTACCACACTTTTCTCTGAGACTAGCCAGTCCTGAACTAGGGCTTGGTGGAGCCAGTGTGAGTTCTTTTCCTTAGTTACAAGTGGACCAAGGAGTTCAGAATCTGGACTGCTAACACAATAAAAGACAAGAAGAGTATGAACAGTGTAAAAGCTGGGGGTTAGAATTCAGTTTTTGGTGAGACCCCCTTCCTTTGCAGGAAGTCACCTTTTTTCTCTACTCTTATGTGACTGACAGGGGCCAGCTCACTCTCTGACCTCCTTTTTGTAAGGACTATGATTCCATTTGTGACTTATCACCTTTCAAATGCACACCCTTAAATTCCATCATGTTAGGAACTCGGGCCTTCATATATGAATTCAAGAACACAACCTTCAGGCCTCAACACTTCATTTTATCCTGTGAGTTGATCACACCATTTTACAGAAAGGTATTATACCCAGACCTGGGGAGTACCCCAAAACAAACAAGGAGACATAAAAGCAAAGAGCCTTTATTTTTACACAAGTTTGTGAACTCAGACTCTCCATGTGCCCAATATATTGACACAATTGGAGAGTCCTGAACACAGTTGGGGTGGAGTTCTTACAATAGCAGAAGGATTTTGAAGGTTCAAGACTTCTGATTGGCTGACATTTGTCTAGGGGTGTCCTGACGAAAAGGGGATGGTTGTGTGTTGAGGTAAGAGACATCAAGTGATCCTATCTACAATGGTTGGAACGTTAGGAATTTCCTTTGGATGGTCTGCTCCTGGTGGAGCATGGGTGGTCTCTGAAATTACCTGGTGTGAGTGAGAAGGAAACACGTAACAAACCCACTTAGGAGTTTATTAGAGGGGGAGGTGTACAGGCCTGGTGAGGTTGGTGTGCAGAGAGAGAGAGAGTGAGAGAGCTTGAAGATGGCACATCCAGTCTTTAAGGGTTGCCTAGTGCATGCACACAGTGGGATGATGTGGTTATATCATACACAGATGACAGAGCTTACACGTGTGTGCAAGGGCTCACACAGCTGCGTGTGCAACAATGCTACACATGGGTCATACCTGAGGGCTTGTCCGCACATGCGTGGCCCTGGAACCTGGAAGTGTCAGCCATATTGTGGCTGAATCATAGCATTCTATCCTTTTGTTTATTATAAAAATTTGGGGAGTTTGGGGTCTTTAATGACTGGGAATGGGGCAACAATTTGGGGAGTTTGGGATCTGTAATAGGTGGGAATGGGGCATCATAAGGTCTCTCATGACAGCTTCCTGGTGACTTTGTGGGCATCATCAGGTCTCTCGAGACTGCTTTTTGATGAGTTTGTGGGTGTCGGAGAGTTGAGATGCTTGACCTTGTCCTGGGGTGACTGATTACTTGTGTGTTTTTTCTGGGCTCTGTAGAACTGGCTGGCTGGCAGCTTGGACTTCGCAAGCCACTGGAAACGCAGAAAATTATGTCTGGAAAAAATTTTAGATCCTGGTGATTAAGGGAGGAAAGTCCCAAGATGGTAGATAGAGGGGTTTTGGGGGGGCTGTGGAGGAAGGAATTTCCCAGAGGTTCCTGAGACCAGGAATGATAAGAGAAGAATTAAATGATACTTATTCTGGGTGAGTCTGGTCCATTTAGATAGGTCCAATTGGCTCCCTGGAGCTTATGAAAACATGTTTGAAAAGGAATATATTTTAGACATATTAAAAGCTTGATTATGATGGTATAGTGTTGAAATAGAAGACGGTGGGGAGGAGGGAGGAAAAAAGGAGGAATTATTAGAAAGGGGAACTATTAGACCCTTCAATATTTTACCTGAAGCAAATCTTAAGGCACGTGTTCTCTTTGGCATCATGGTATTACCTCAACATCCAGGAGACACTGCTGCAGTCAGTGATAAACCTGTTATGTTAAAGTCTGTTTTGGAAGTTTTTGGAGTCTGGGGCTGTGAATGTCCCCAAACTCGTTATTGTTTCTTACCACCTGGGCTTTTGGCAATCCTTGTACCTCTGGCTCTATGTTTGATGATGGTCCCTGTAATAACAGCTGAGTGGTTAACTGCAAATTTAAGTATGATATTGGAGATATAGAGAAGTTGGTAAAGCAGATAGGAGAAAGAGGAAGAGGGAGAGTATATGGAGTTTTGGGCACAGGAGAGTTGAGTATAGTGATGAAACTTTTGTTTTTCTAGAACTGGAGGAAAAGTGACTGATCTTGGTGTTCTCTGGAACTTAAGGGAGCAGGGCCCTGTTTGAGTTACCATACATGAGGGGATATCTTCATCTGGATGAGTAAAAGGTTTAAGGTGAGACAGGTGGATCCAATGAGAGAGTCGCTCAAGCTTGGCTGCTGTGGGAGTTACAAGAATTACTTTAAAGGGTTCCTGCCATTAGGGGAAAGGTGTGGGAGGCATTGGTCTGGGGGAGAGAATGGTACTTGATCCCCTATTTTAATCAGCAGTGGGCATGAATTGGCACATGGTTGAGGTAATGAGTAGTCAGTAAAATCCCATAATAGGGAGCAAAGATGGGATAACAGCGGAGTAAGCAGGTGATCAGGATGGGGAGAGGTTTTAGGTGAGAGGCCAGGAGTCAAAACCCGCCGCCCATACATGAGTTCAAAGGGCGAGATGGAAGGGGGGCTTTTGGGGAGAGCCCTATGCCTTAGAAGGGCCAGAGGTGAAAGTTTTACCCAGTCAAGGTGAAGCTCCTGTGACATCTTAACAAGAACATTTTTAAAAGAATGATTAGTTTGTTCTACCTTCCCTGAAGACTGAGGATGGTATGGGATATGAAAATGTCAGGGAATGTTAAGAGCCTTAGATAAAGTTTGAGAGATCTGAGAGATAAACTCTGGGCCATTATCTGACTGAAGAGAGGCTGGGATTCCAAATCGGGGGATGATTTCTTGGAGAAGAACATTGGAATTTCTCTGGGCCCTCTTGTTAGTGGTGGGAAACGCTTCAAACCACCCAGACATGGTGTCCACCAAAACCAGGAGATATTCAACTCTTCTGACCGTGGGCATATGAGTAAAATCAAGCTGCCAGTCAGTTCCTGGAAGGGAGCCCCTGGCTTGCTGAGTGGGAAAGGGGAAGCTACAATATTTGGTCTTGGGATCTGACTTTTGACAGATTTTACAAGAGGCAGTGATAGCTTTTAAGAACTCTAAGTTATCAGGGTTTGGTTGGAGGTGAACCTTGACAAAATGAAACAGAGCTTTGCTATTAGGATGAAAGAGCTGATGTAGGTAGGATAGAATTTATTGGGTGTCAGGGGGAGAATGTGGGCTGTATGTATGAATCCCCTGAGGTAACTGAGGTAGGTTTGGGCCCTGGAATGCTGCTGTTCTAGCTGTTTGGTCAGCCTGGTTATTTCCCTTGGAAATAATGGAATTGTTAGTCTGATGAGACCAACAGTGAATAATTTCTATAGCCTTGGGGAGATGGGAGGCTTTTAACAGGTCCATAATGTAACCTGAGTTAGTTATGTATCCTCCTTTTGTTGTAAGAAGCCCATGCTCCTTCCAGATAGCTGCATGGAACAGGAGGTTATGAAAGGCATATTTGGAGTCTGTGTAAACATTTAAAGATTGTCCCTTTGCTAACTGGAAGGCATGGGTAAGGGATATTAATTCAGCTGATTAGTGGTATGGGCGGGAAGTGCCTGTGCCTCCGCCACCCCCATATCTGACACTACTGCATAGCCTGCTCTATGGGTCCCTTCACATAAAAAGGAGCTGCCATCAGTGCACCAGGTATAAGTGGCCTGGGACAGTTTGCCTTCTTGTGTATGTGAGGGGTGGGGCAGTAGATCCTCTAAGGTTTATATGCAGGAACGAGATGGGGAATAATTAGTGTTAGGCTGAGGTAAAAGATTTGAGATATTAAGGGATGGGCATCATTGGAAAGTGAGTGTGGCATCTTCTACTAGTGCCGCCTGGAGGGAAAGAACTCCGGAAGGGGGTAAGGTTTGTAAGCCTTTGTAAGTTAAGAGATGGGACAGATTGTGGTGGGGGAAGACAGTGGTGGGTGACCCAAAGGTTTCTGACTCACGAATCAGAAACTCAGCAGCCACTAAAGCACATATGCAGGGTTCCCAGCCCTGAGTGGTGAGGTCCAGCTTCTTTGACAGGTATGCTTCAGGTGCAAAGGAAGGTCCCAGCTGATATCCTAGAACACAAAGGGCATTTCCCTCCTTCTCTGTTACATAGAGGGAGAAGAGACAGGTTAAATCTGGGAGGAAGATCTGGGGCCTGGATAATGGCCTGCTGGGGTCCCTGGAAGGGTTTAATAATGGGTTGGAGAAGGGGCTCAGGCATAGAGCCAAGAGCTACCTCATATAAGGGCTGGCGAGGAGGGAAAAAGAGGGGATCCAGGAATGCAGGGAGCCAGCTATTCCTAGAAATGATAAAATCTCTTCTTTTGTAGAAGGAGCTGCAAGGGACTGAATTAGGTTTTTTCTGTCTAGGGTAATAGCTTTTTTGGGTTGGGGTTATAGTTAATCCCAAGTAAATGACATGAGAGGTAGACATTTTGGCCTTAGAAGGTAAAATTCTATAGCTCCTTTTGGACAGGAAATTTAAAAGACTGGAGGTATCAGTTTTGCTGATTTCCAATAATGGACTGCAATGTAAAATATTGTCTACATACTATATGAGTTTAGACTTAGGGAGAGACAGTGAGAGAAGATCAGAAGCTAAAGTCTGACTAAATAGGTGTGGGCTGTCCCAGAATCCCCCGGGGAAGGATGGTCCATGTGAGCTGTGTGGAGAGGTGAGTGTCAGGGTCAGTCCAGGTGAAGACAAAGATATTTTGAGATTGAGAGCTGAGAGGAATAGAGAAAAAAAGCATTCTTAAGATCTAGAACTGAGAAGTGGTAGGTTCCTGGAGGAATTCCCTCAGTACCAAGTATGTGCCTCCGGTGTCCAAGAGATGGGCCATCCTGATACCGTGATGTTTACCCATAGCTCCCTGTTACAGATGATGGTTGTGGTTGGATCAAAAGAGCCCAGACAGCCTCACTTGTCAGACCTAGAAGGTCAACTTGGGAAGTTTTTGGATTTGATGTCTCCATGCCACCATGTGCATGAGGACAATTGATTGCCCAATGTCTTTCCCTATGGCATCTTGGACGAGGTCTCACAGGACCAAGATGAGGATTAGGGCATTCTTGGGCCCAGTGACCAGTTCTACCACATTTTAAACATGGGCCTGATGGTTCTTGACACCCAAGGGTCAAGGGAGCAGCATGAACAGCACAGATAGGGTGGTCTGTTACCTCGGCCAGTTGGGCAGTCGTGGCTAGCACATGACAGTGATGATTGTGGGCTTTGTCATCCCTTGCATGGTACACCTTAAAAGCCAACTCTAAGACTTCTGCCTGCAGGGTCAAGGAGCCTTTCTCCAAATGTCCGAGCTTAGCCTTAATGTCAGGGTAGCACTGAGAAAAAAGAGTCATGAGTAACTGTCTGCCTTCTGTGGTTTCTGGATCGAAGTTAGTATATTGTAACAGGGCTTTAGTGAGGTGTTCCAAAAATGCAGAAGGATTTTCCTTCATATCTTGAATGACCTCTGAGAGCTTATTATAGTTTACTGGCTTGAGGTTAGCCTTACGGAGACCTGCCAGGAGGCAAGTCAAAAACCTGTTCCTAGCTAAAATTCCACATGGGGTTTTATAATCCCACTGTGGTTTCTGCTCAGGGACCGCCTCTGCTCCCGTGGGGTGTGCTGCATGTGTTTGGTGAACCTTGTTTGCATGTAGTCTGGCCTGCTCCCAAACTTGCCTGTGCTCTTCAGGAAGTAGGTTATTAGATAGGATCATATAGATATCATGAATGGTGAGATTATACAACTGTAATTTAGAGCTTAGATAGTAAAGGCTTGGATATAAGGAAACTCCTTCCATCTGCCTGTGCACTGACAGTAGTTAGAAAGCTCCCATAGAATATCGGGATCAAAGGTGCAGTTAGGCGGCCACTTTAAATTGTTATCTAAATTGTAAGGAGGCCATTTTTTGAAGAAAGGTGGACAGGTGTGGGAATCTCTAAGTAGGACATTAAGGCCTGGGGTTTAGGGCCTCTAAAAGGCATTCCAGGGGGAAGGCTGGATTGATGGTCTTGGACGACTTGCTCCCATAGCTGAAACCATGAAAACCCTTGAAAAACGGCAACACCACAAGGCTTATAGGGGGACGTCTCCCCTCTATAGGCGGGGTGTGAAACAGCGGCAAACATCTCAGGGCTTGTAGAAGAGCATCCTCTATCTCCAGGTAGGGTGTTAAAGCCTGACTGGTTCCAGGCCCAGTGACTTGGAAGTCAAAGAGGCTTAGAGGCTGCTCTGAGCAGTCTCTCACAGTGGGGACCACTGACAAATGGTCAAAAAGAAAAGAAAAAGAAAAAGGAAAACCTGAGGTGGCGGGCCAACCCTAGCTGGTCCAATCATGATTTTAGCTAAGGGAAGCAATCCAGAGATGAATGTCAGCAAAAGGCTCAACTGTAGCCATGAAGGCCATGGTTGGGGGCTGCCCCTGCCCCTGTTTCTAGGACACCAGAAGATTTCCAGGAGCTCAATGCTCAATTCCTTGGGTTCGGAGAAATGGTTAAGCTCACCAGAATGGGAGACTCACCAGTTGAAGCTGTAGAGGTCACACTCAGGCAGATGGAACACATGGATGTTGTGGAAAAAATACCCAGTTTCAGATCCTGACCCTGGGAGAGGGGCGGGAGAGCCTCCCGAGTCTCACGGCACCAATGAAATTACCTGGCACGAGTAAGAAGGAAACGTGGAACATGTGACAAATCCACTTTGGCGTTTATTAGAGGGGGCATGTACAGGCCTGATGAGGTCAGTGTGCAGAGATAGAGCATGAAGATAGCGTGTCCAGCTTTTAAGGGCTGCCTAGCGCATGTGCACAGGGGGATGACGTGGTTATGTCATGCAGAGATGACAGAGCTCATGCATGCATGCAAGGGCTCATGCAGCTGTGCCATACGTAGGTAATGCAACCATGCTGCACATGGGTCACATCTGAGGGCTTGTCCTCACATGCGTGGCCCTGGAATCCGGAAGTGTCAACCATATTGTGGCTGAATCATAAGAGTCTCAGTTTGTGGTCTTTCTTGGAACCAAGTATTGCTTTAGGGTAAACTGAGACTTGGGCCTATTTTCCTGTTAGTATTTCGAGCCTGTCTTGGCAGGTGTGTTCCAAGCTGCCCTGAGTCCTACAAAAGGAGGACAGGGGTCAGGCAGGGAACAGAAGTAGAGCAGGGGTGGGTGTGGGCAAAAGAAGTCACATTTTTATTTGTATTGAGATGAAAGTAGGACAGCTGGTGGTTGTCACATGAGTGGTCCATGTGTAGAAAACAGTGGGGCCTGGATCCTGCAGTGTGGGTCTCAGAAACTCAGTAGAAGATCCAGCCCAGCCCAGAGGAAGGGGCCCCACAAACCATGCCGCTGAACCACTGTCTGGTTATCTACCCATGAGGTGCCCTTTCCAGTCCTGGAAAGACCAGACACCTCTGGCACCAATGTAGCTCGTGACATTGGTGAAGGGGTCACTCCATAGGTTCCAGTGCCGCTCTGGCAGAAGCCCCAAGGATCAAGTATGAGTCCCAAGCAGGGGTGAATTCTCACTGCTGCCCACGAAGGTGTCTTCTTCCCATTTTCCAATTGAGAGGATGGGAGCCAAACATGAGCAAAGGCTTGCTGGTCTACCTGAGAGTCCACGCTTCGAGGCACAGGCTTGCTGGTCTACCTGAGAGTCCACGCTTTGGTGCACAGGCTTGCTGGTTTATCTGAGAGTCCATGCTTTGGTGCACAGACTTGCTGGTCTACCTGAGAGTCCACGCTTTGAGGCACAGGCTTGCTGGTCTACCTGAAAGTCCATGCTTTGCCAGGGTGTGGGTGAGTGCAAGTTCCAGGCTCACCCTGACTCAGGAAGGAAGCTGTTATGCTCAGATCATGGAGTACCCCACAAACCAACTAGGAGACCAGGTCCTGTATTTAACAGCAAAGAGACTTTATTCCTACACAAGCTTGCAAACTCAGAGTCCCCATGTGTCTAAGGTACTGGAGTGATCGGAGGGTCCAAGTTTAGTTAGGGTTGGGGTTTTTTAGTAGCAAAGCTGGAGGTGAGGGATTTCTAAGGTTCAGGACCCCTGATTGGCTGGCATTTGTCTAGGGGTGTCCTGGTAAAAAGCCATGAGTGTGTGCTGGCAGGTGGTCCTATCTACAGTGCTTGGAACTTTAGGTATTTCCTTTGGATGGCCTGTTCCTGGGTGGTGCCTGGGTGGTCTCAGTTCGTGGTCTTTATTGGAACCAGGTATTGCCTCAGGGTAAACTACTGAGACTCAGGCCTCTATTGAGCTTGTCATGGCTGGGTCCTACAGAAACCTCTGTAGTGATCCTCAGAAAAAGCGTGTTTCACCACTGCATGTAAGTAATTCTGACGGGTGAGGAGGCTAGAGGAAGCTCTCATATGCACCTCAGGGTATATTTAATACCCAGCATGTGCTGGACCTTTGCAGTAGTAAGCAAGAGCCGTGTACCCTAAAACTATTGGGACGAGAGCTGCCTCCATGGCTGTTAAGGCCAGAGGATGTGACCCAAACACCCCTGTGGTCAGCAGCAGCGACAGAGGACAAGACCCTGCCTTTCCTTCTGAGAGTTTTACACAGCCCCATCAGAGCTGTCTAACACTTATCCTACAGTTTAATCTTGATGGTTTAGCTATGAATATGTTAAACTCACCTTTCTCCATGGAATTGTGTGATTGAAACATCTTTTATGCTTAAAGTTTAGGGAAATGAGGCCTCACCCACATAAGCTTCCTTAGATTCTGCACTCCTAGCAGCCCCATAATCACACCACAATTTGAGTAAAAGTACATCCTCCATATAAATCCAGTTTCATAACAAAACATTAGCACCTGCTTAACTGATACGGCTGCTCCAAATTCTCCCAGAGCCAGAGGCTGCCAGGGTTCTGTTAGCACAGCCAGACAGAGTAGGCCTGCCAGCAATACCTGCGCAGTCCTGGGTGGTAAGGGGCAACTGAGAAGGCTGTCTGCCTACCTGAATCACTCAACTCTGGCCCCGTACAGAGTGAATCTCCATGCCCACACCACACCCGTGATATATCACGGGTCACCCTTTTGTTTGTAGGACATTTCCACTCCCTGCCCACTGATGCACCTCCCCTATGAGCTCAGATGCAACACCAGGCTGAATTCACAAAGGACACTCCAACTCCTTGTTGATTGACTGATTGAGTCTGTTTGTAATGGTCTGTCCTGTCCCTTTAAGAGACAAGCCATGCCCACTCCCCCCCATCCATCAAGGCAAGCTGATCTTCAGCTTTCAACCCGAGTCCCTTCCTTTCCATCTCTTTCTCTTGAAGAGGTGGCTTCTGTCTCTTCCTTCTCCTCTTCCCCTCTCTGTTTCTCTCTCTGTTTCTCTCTCTCTCTCTCTCCCTCTCTCTGCTCTTCCCCCCTTCTCCCCTTCCCTTCCATAACCCACTAAATAAATATCCAACCTCACTCTGCATGGCATGCCTATTCTTCTCAGTCTCTCACCCACCATGCAGCTTCCTGCCTGGGACCCAGATGCCTTCATGGCCCACTGTGGTCACTGGACCCACTGCCCATTGCTACCACTCAGAAACCTGCAGCATTTTACTTAAACCATTACATTGTTACTATGGAAACCACCAGCTTCTAGTGTAACTGTGGGACTCTGGCTTTATACTGACTTTCTCAGTTTGTTCCTGTGGCTGGGTCGGGGGGAACAGCTGGGAGCAGAACTGGGGGAGTGGTAGTAACCCCAGGGATGATGTTCAGTGGCCCTGGCAGATGGAAACCCCATCAGATGCAGCCCTTTGGCTGAGTTCAGCACAGAGCTCTAAGTTCACGGTAGACATGGGTTCACATCTTGGTGAGCCACCAACTGTATCAGGCCTGTGTTGACTGGATGACTATGCCCTCAGAACGATGTGGTAACTCTGAGGCACTGGTGCATCTCTGTGTTTATTAGGATGAGATCTTTATAGTTCATTCTTTCTCTCGTCTCCCAGGCCTTTGACCCAAGATGTCATCTATGCTCATCACAGATAATCACTACAGCTTCAGCAACGTTTCTGTTACTTGCCCAGCCACCCATTCATTCACCCACACACCTGTACACATGCTCATGTCTTCATTAAATAGTGTCTAAATGTTACTGTGCCCCAAGGACTATGTTATCAGGTAGAAATATGAAGATGGATAAAACAGTTATCTCTCCCTCTCCCCCATGTGATGATAAGCAGGAAGGTGGTCGCCCACAAACCAGGGAGTGGGTTCTCAGCAGACATCACACACAGTCTCCTGGTGCTTCGACTTGGGGATTCCCAGCATCTGAGCTGTGAGAAACAAATATTTACTCTTCAGCAACTAAGTAGATAAGCAAACAGCTGTGAGAAAAACACCATCAAATAGTAAAAAAAAAAAAAATGTATTTGCCTATGCTAGGAGTTAGACTCCTTTTTATAGGAAAGAAAACTTTCAAGCTTAAAAAATACAATTCTAGTCTAATCCTCTTATTTAAACAAAAAACAAGAAATTGCTGGGAAAAGTGGCCTTTTCCCAGAACCCTGCTCAGTGGCCTAAGTATATAAGGACAAGACCTGACCAAAAACAACCAACCAACCAAACAGTGGATAGAGCCACATCCCAGCCTGCTCTCCCTCAAGATCCTGTCTCCAAGGCTAGATGGTGGGTTTCTGGGGAATTAAAAAGCAAGGGCTAGATTGATAAGCCCACGCCCCCATCTGACATTGTTTAACCATGTGTGAGTCAGCTCATTGGAACCGCCTGTAGGGGTAGAGGAGGAATGATATGCATAGCCAATAGGTGCCTGGCTGTTCTAGGCTCAAGATGCATAGGTAGAGGAAGCTGAGCCAGCTGTGACAACCACGTGCTGGCGTGGGGAGGTGTCAGGGCTTGATTACCTTGTTTTCTCTGATCCTCTGCCACTACAGGAAGCTAAAGTGATTCAGTACGTGGAGCTGGAGTCTGCTCCAGGCATATTGAGTCATTCCATGGTCTAACCCACATACAGCAGAGTGGCTTGTGTCCAAACCCACATACAGCAGAGTGGCTAGTGTTCAAACCCACATACATGTCAAGTGGCTGGTGTACAAACCCACATACAGCAGAACAGCTAGTGTTCAAACCCACATACACGTCAAGTGGCTAGTGTACAAACTCACATACAGAAGAGTGGCTAGTGTACAAACCCACATACATGTCGAGTGGCTAGTGTACAAACTCACATACAAGTTGAGTGGCTAGTGTACAAACCCACATACAGCAGAGTGGCTAGTGTACAAACCCACATACAGGTCTTGTAAGTATTATTGCTCTCAATAGTGATCACAGACACTCAGGTCACAGACGATCAACCCAAATCATCCACGATTATTTTTATTATAAATATTATATACAAGGAATGTCTTTAAAAGTCAGCTTTGGTAACAATAAGTTAGAATGGGGAGTTTTACTAGGTGCATCCAACCTCAATGGGACAACTACCCATGACCCATAGTGGCTCTGCAGAGTCTGGGAAGCTAGTAGAGATGTTCTAGCATGTCGTCATCACAACAAAATTTGCGGTGAGTATAAAGGGCTTTTTCACTAGATCCATGTTGTCTCTAAGGCGGTATATCAACAGAGATTTTCTTGGCCTGAAATTTCTATAGCGAACGGTATTTAGCCTCCTCAGCCCTGCACCATGCTGCCCAAGAGACTTACTCCCTCTCACCTCATCCAGGTTACTGAGGTGCTCAGCACTATTGAGGGACTGGGAGTGAGGCAAAGAGGCCACAGATCCTAGTTACTCCCAGCCTCCATCAGAAAAAGGTAGGGTGTGTGGGACGTCTCACCTGTGTTTCCGCACGCAGAATGACCCATAGATATCCTAAATGCTCTGTACACTTCGCCTTCCCTTCAATGATGGTTTAGTCTTGGTTGTCAGCGTGAGACCAGATAGAATCAACCACAAGGCAGGCTTCTGGGTGGCGCTGTGAGTGAGGGCATTTTCAGGAAAGAGCTGCTGAGGGAGAACCACACCCTCACAGAGGGCAGCACCTCTGGAAGGCATCCTACAAACAGAGAGGTCTTAGAAAAAATTAAGCAAGCTGTTTGCTTGCTTGCCTCTCTTGTTGATGACTACATCTTATCCCGTGACGACTCCAACTCTTCAGCCTTCCAGTGTGGACTGAAGACCAGCAGCTCTCCAAGACTCTTCCAGGCCTTTGGTACCAGATGGGGACTACTGAGATATTTAGCTTTGTGGACCAAGCAACTCTTGGTGTCTAGACAACCATTGTTGAAGTAGCTAGCCCTCTCAGTTGTAAGACATTCTAGTAAATTCCATTTTGTAATATAAAGACATTCTGCTGGTTCTGTTCTTTGCTGATGTTCCCTTCCCAGGCCATTTCCTCAAATGCACTCAGTGTGACAGAAGTGGGGGAAAGGTCACAAAATTGAGCACTTCAGAGCCGTCATCCTGAGAGAACCAAATGAGAGGCTCTCTGCACTTTGTTTGGCTTTTTGCGATCAAGGGAGACACAAACATAATGACCTTCCAGGAAGAAGCATGCGGTATGGGCTGGGCTCGTCCATTAAAAAGGTTTGAGAGAGTCTCAGAATACCTAGTGCAGGGACTGGTGTGTTCCTCTTCTGAAGACAGTAAAGAGTGTAAGGAGGTAACTATTTATTCAGATGTGCAGACAGTAGCATGACTTCTCAGGATGAAGAAACCAGCAGAAAATGACACTAGCAAACTACCACAATAGCATGATCAGTCACATACTCAAAGAAACGGAGATCTGCTGGTTAACTGGCAAGGAATTCTAAACAATCACTTCCAGGTGCTCAGCAAGCTGCAAGAACACAGATAGATGCACACTCAAGTCACAGATCAGGCAGTGGAAGTGGGAGGAGCCAGGGCCAGGCTATACAACCTCAGGGCTGAGCCCCAGAGTCCCATGCCCTTCGGTCACTCTCCTAAACTGCGAACCTTCAAATATAAGTTTACAAAAATATTGAGAGGGACAGAGGTAGATGGGCCAACTGAGCATCAGGTAAACAATGTGTGAACAACAACAAAAGTTCAAGAAAGGGTTAAACAAATTCTAGAGCTAAAGAATATAAGGCATTGTCTCACTAAGAGTTTCCATTGCTGTGATAAAACACCATGACCAAAACCATGTTGGTGAGGAGAGGTTTAGGTTGGCTTATGCTTCCAAATCACTGTTCATTACTGAAGGAAGTCAGGACAGCAACTCAAGCAGGGCAGGAACCTGGAGGCAGGAGCTGAGGCAGAGGCCGTGAAGGGATGCTGCTTACTGACTTGCTAATCATGACTTGTTCAACCTGCTTCCTTATGGAACCCAGGACCCCCATTCCAGGGCTGGACCCTCCCTATCAGTCACTAATTAAGAAAATACCCTACAGTTGGATCTTACAGACGCAGACGCATTTTTTCTTTTCTTTTTTTTTTTTTTTTTGGTTTTTCGAGACAGGGTTTCTCCGTGGCTTTGGAGCCTGTCCTGGAACTAGCTCTTGTAGACCAGGCTGGCCTTGAACTCACAGAGATCCGCCTGCCTCTGCCTCCCGAGTGCTGGGATTAAAGGCGTGCGCCACCACCGCCTGGCTAGACGCATTTTTTCAATTGAAGTTCTCTCCTTTTGGATGACTCTAGCTGTGTCGAGTCAATATGAAACTAGCCAGGATAGTCATAAAATGAAAATGTATACTATTTCACTTCAATATGTACTTCAGGAAGCAGAAGAAAGCAACAAAGATAGGTCATGGGACAGTGTCCAGTCAGAAGAGAAAGAGAGGACTGAAAACAACTGAAGAAAACACCCAAGAAGGATGCTGTGTAATCCACGGTAGCATCTCTTGTGGTGCTCTCTGAGGGAGTGGAGAGGAAGGGGTGCTGGGGCGCTGGGGAGCAGAGAGCTTACTTACAGAAACAATGGCCCACGTTCTCATAAATCTAGGGAGAACTGTGAGCATACCGGTACTGAAATCCACTAAGACCCAAATGGGTTTTGTAGTGCCCGAGTTGCAGGGACCCCAAGAAGACCACTAGAGACACAGACTCATCAAAATGCAAAAGCAAGATTTAATTATGCAAATCATGATTTGGACCTTGTCTTGCACCCAACGCAGCGGGAGCCAGAGGAGGTATCCCTCTGTTCTTAGGTAGGGTTATAAAGGCAAAAAAAAAATCACAAATCTATTGTTATGGGCATAAGGGGTACAGGTGACTCTCTGGTTGGCTCCAGTCTGGGGAATTTTCCACTCTGCTTACAGACACCTTAGGGCCTAGTACAAAAATAGAGTAGGTTTTGTCGCTTCGGTTTAAGCCAAAGAAAACACTGCAGACTTGATAACTAACACATTTTAAAAGAGAGAGCATTAACAGCATCAAGAGGAAAGAACCTTGTCACACATAAAGGACAACTGAAACCATACAAGCCAGTGACATTATTCAGGGTGCTGAAGGAACAAGATCATTGCCTGAGAACCTCCTACCCGATAAATGTCCCCCACAACAACAAAAGAGATCTAGAAACATCTCTAGACAAACATTGCAGACTCCAGTGTGTCTCTTTTGGATGAACTGCGTGGCTTCAGGAAGAGTGCACTAGACACACACATATGCAGTTAGCGGAAACTGTTAAATCAGCCAAGTACTGAAATCAGACCACTAAAGGTCCTCTGTGCTTTAGAGGGCTCCAAAGCTCTGACTATCTGTAGAAATCAATTTTATATGTCTCTAATGTGTCCTATCACCAGGAAAGGAAAATAAATTTAGGCAGTTTTATATCCAGAACCAAGGGAACCTGGGCAGTACATTGCCGTAAAATGAGGGAAACACCCAGAAACAATCTTGCCAGAGGTTGGGTTGTCTGTAAGGAAAAAGATTGAACGTTGTTTGACAGGCCAAGGCCATTTTCTGTTGTACTGTTTCTCTTCATGTCAGGAGCAGCCAAGGGAGACCAACGCTGGAACAGAGTTCACTGTTCTGTGCCCGGGGCCTTGCAGCAGCTTCACAAGAGATGCGCTCTAGGGCTCGTGTTTGAACCCTGGTCCCCAGAGAGCATGCTGCTTTGAGATGCTGTGTCAACCTCAGGCTTCTCCAACATTTTCCACTTGCAACCTCTTTACACCCAAGAAGTTTTCAGACAGCCCTAGGTATATAAGTAAACTGGCATGCGAATCAAACATTTTCTGGTAACTGTTAGTTTTATATTTTTTTTCAAAAATGCTTCAAGATCCCTGGTGGCAGTAGGCAGCAGAAATGCTGTAGGTCCCATGTGGCGGCAGACAACAGGTCCTGGGAGCAGTCAGTCCCAGTCAGTCCCAGGCAGAGATGGCTGCTGGTTCCAGAGCGGTGGCCCGAGTGGCGGTGGCGGGCTATATGGTGGCAGGCAGCAGGCTCTGGGAACAGCCAGAGATGGCTGCCGGGCCTCGAGCAGTGGCTGGTCCCAAGCAGGGAGACACATGGCAGGCGGGCAGGAGACAGAGACATGGATAGACACGACTTGCAGAGTGAGGTTGAATATTTATTCAGGGGGTTGTGGAGGGAAAGGGGGGAAGGGGGGAGAGGAGAGAGAGAGAGAGAGAGAGAGAGAGAGACAGAGAAGGGGGGAAGTGGGGAGAGAGGCAGAAGCGAAGCTGCCTCTCTGAGAGGAAGATGGAAAAGAGAGCAAGCTCAGGCAGGAAGCTGAAGATCAGCCTGCCTCAGCGGATGGGGGAGGGAGTGGGCATGGCTTGTCTCTTAAAGGGACCAGGGGTCAAAACCATAACAGGGCAAAAAAAAAGCTCTATTGTATGCTAAGCTTCCTTCTTGCTACCCACCAGCCATTTCTATCTGACTCTAGTCCCTAGATGACAAATTCCCACTCTTAATCCTACCGATCTATAATAAGGCCACTACCACAATTTAAAGCCATCGGAAGCAAGCTTTAATTAAATACTGGCCCAGATGGACAGGTTCTGGAGAGGTCCATACCCAGGTTCCTGGGAAACTGGCCCAGAATCAAGTACATCATGGGCTTAAGAAGGAAAACCCATAATTCATTGCATTTCCCATCAGGTTCAATCAAGGACAAGCATACATCCTGACAAATTTCCTGCCTACGTAGCTGCTGTCCACACGTGATCAAGCACATCTGGTGCAGGTGGGTCAAAGAAACTTGTCTAGGGTAGTGAAAACATGTGACTTGTTATCGGGTAACAACAGCCTCCAACGTTTCAGGAACTGTCTGTCCCTGGGCAAGGGGCTTGCAGATCAGAGGCATTTGTGCTTCATGGATCTCTAAGGAATAGTCATTAAAACTTAAAATGTAACGACTCTCACACCAGTAACCCTGACTCTGTGACCCCCACCCAAAAATGTTCAGTTGTGACTACTTGTTACAATGTAATTGTTTTCTTTTTCTTCTGTAAGTTGCTTACACAGATAGCCAAAGATTGTTTTGAGTTGCCTTAATCACATAACTCATCAAAACAGAACAGTTTTTAGTTCTTGCATAGATATGAAAGGTGGTCACGTAGTTTTTCTCCTCTAAAAGTCCTTCCTCCCACACCCCTCCTTCATGGCAAGCTCAGATTGGCTCAGAGACTGCTCGTCCTGCTAGCAGTTAATCAATAAAATTTTTAATTAAAATTAGATTGAGTCTATGATGTTTTCCTAGGGAACAAGCTTTATAACAATAAAAAATTATAAAAATATATTTTATAACATTTCTTTGGCATGCATTTAATTTCACTGTCTATTAAAAATTAAAGCAAATTTGCATACTAACTTGATGGATGTGCTTGTTTGTCTTAATGCAATCCAAAGAATACTAATTAGATCCTTACATGTTGAGGAGTGATGATAGAAAAATATTAAAAGTCTATTTTCCATAATTAAACTGTTATGTTTCTGTAAGAGCAGGGACTGGGGGACATTCAGCAAAAATACTGCAGTTTGTATCATATGGTTGCCTGGAGTGTGAGCTGAGGTGGCACTACATGGTGAGATGGTGGCATGGTGCCCTCTAAAGGTTGTGTGTCCAGAACCAAGTCTGCCAAAAAGTCACATACGTGACCTATGGGACACTGCCAGAAATGCCCAGACCCATTCCATGTTTGCTGCCTCCTCTGCTCTCAGTTTTTTGTAACCTCGCATTTGAAGACCCACAGCCTAGGAGAGTTTCATTAGGAGTTGCTCGAGGACTTGGAACTCTGGGGCTCAGCCCTGAGGCTGTACATCTTGGCCCTAGCTCCTGTCTAACCTCCGCTTCCCTATCTGTGACATGAACAGTCTTGTGCTCTCTCTACCTTGAAGTCACTGTAATGGTCTGTCCTATCCCTTTAAGAGACAGTGGAGGCAAGCAGATCTTCCTTCTACATCTGGCCTGAGCTGCTTCCTTTGTATCTCTCTCCCAAAGAGGCAGCTTCTGCCTCTCTCCTTTCTCTCCACTTCTCCCCTCCACCCCCCTCTGCTTTTCTCCCTTCTCCCCTTCCACCCTTTCCCCTTCCCCTCCACAACCCACTAAATGAATACCCACTTTCTCTGCATGATGTACCTGTCTCTGTCTCTCATCCTCCACATGGCTCCCTGCCTGGGGCCCATTGTGGTCTCGTGGGCCACTGTCCGCTGCAGCCACTTGGGGTACGGCACCATTTTATTTTTACCATAACATTTGGTGCTTGTGACTTGGCCACACTCTCTCCATGTTTCCTCCCACCTGTGGGCAGGCCAGCTGAGGACATGTGGAACCCTGGGCTCGGGAACCAGGTTTCTTTACAAGAGCTCTGCATTCTATCTGACTGAATGCCAACCTCTATGCACACCAGCGGCTTCAGTGGTGAGTTTTCCCCTTCCAGTCAGCCAACCACAGCCTTCACTGCTACAGTTGAGCCCTTCGCTGACATTCATCTCTGGTTGCTTCCCATAGCTAAAAATGTGACTGAACTAACCAAGTTGGTCCTCCTGTGCTAGCTCTGCACAAGCTGTGTGGTGAATTTGATTTGGGTGCCCAGGCTCCCTCGAATTTTTCTTTCTCCTTTCTTTTTTTTTATCTTTTGGTCTGCTCATAAGTGAGAGACCACCCGCTGTGAGAGACCACTTGGAGCGGGCAGACTCTAGCCTCTGGCTTCTGAGTCATATGGACCTGAGCCAGTCAGGCTTCAACACCCCGCCTAGAGAGTAGATGTCCTTCTATAGGCCCTGTGGTGTTTTTGCAGGATTTCATGTTTTTAGCTATGTTATAAACCCTCAGACTATCAGCCACCCGCCTGTAAATGCTCTGCTGGTGTCCCCGCCAGCTCCACGTTCCCTCAAACTGTCCCTGCCACCGCTAGCGCTGATCCCATGGAAACCTACAAGATTAATTGGATCCACGAGGCGGCTGTTTTCAACTCCAGCCCTTTCTCCCCATGGCAGCTTGTGGTGTGGCAATTTAACAGCAGGATGGATCATGTCTCAAGGTCTCTCTTGTTGTTATGTTTAAAACTCCCACATTCAAAAACATGGCTTCTCCATACAACATGTGACAGCTGCCATTTTGACAGAGGTCAGGAGACCTTACTGTCATCTTAACTGAGAACCAGGTCAGGTGACCAAGTACCTCCATCTTTACTGTGATATTCCCTGCATGGTTTTTGGGTGCTGACTTTGTTACATGTGTGTTTTGTGCAGTGACATGCCTTTGGTAGGGCCCACCAAGAGCATCCATTTCACCCAATTCCAGTTCACTGTGTGTGTGTTTGTGCACACATGTAAGTTAAATGCACCTATGTTTACAGTTAAATGTTATAATTGTCTGTTTATTGTATATCATTCCAGACTACAAAGCAATAAGTCTCATGTTTTAAACTGGTATGTACTTTTAAGTCTCTTACAAAATTACAGTATATTTAATTCAACCATGATTTAAAATATATTAAGCTGTTCTCTACTGTTGTCAGTTCTACTGTTAACCTTCTATTGTAAGCAGTTTTTTCTTCTTTCTGTCTTCTACAAGTGTAAATCTTACCTGTTAAGTTGAGAGCCAGCACAGTCAAGCTTGGGCCCAGCTCTCCAGGCAGATTCTATACTGTAGTTATAACTCATCTATACCCAGTAAACAGCCCTCAACTGCTCAGAGATCTGGAGAATATGGCATTTAAATGCTTAATTATTAAAAAAAACTTTTCATAACAAAAAGAGACAGGCTGGCTCCTAGTAGCAGCACTCTATTTCCTCCAAAGAAGACAGAAGACAAATTGGCACAAAACAATGTCCATCTACAATTTACTTCAACTGCCAAGCACTGACCACTGGGCAAAACTACCTTTCATCTAAACTGAAGATCTCCAGACAGTGGACAGAATCGTTGGAATCGACAGCCTAGCTGCTCAGGTCAAAGAAGCCTTTTCCTACAGATTTCTAACCTACAAGATCTTCTAAAATCTCACAGGCCCTGTGCTAAACAGCAAAGGTCAAGTGCAACCTTCAGCAACCATGTAGGACCCCAAAAGAGTAACTCTGGGTGCCAACCAAGTAAGTTCTCTGTCATTTTTTAATCAATAACTCAAGTAAAATTTTATCCTTCTCAAAGACCTCTGATGCAGTTTGACAGCTGAGAGGTTTTGTCAATTTAAAATGACAGACAACCTCACCAAACAAATTTCAAATTTCAGTAAAATACAAAATACAAGTTATTAAGGTGTGTACCTGCAAGTTATAAAGGCGTGAGGACAAGTGCATGCTATCAAATTCCTCTCTCATGCTACCTTTCATAGTCTTAAAAATACTTATCATTGTGCAAAAACACCTGTCACAGTCATTCTGACATAAATAGGTTAAAACTTCTGTTTTCACAAACCCAAACAAGTCTTGTGAGTTCCAGGGAGCTGAATTAAAGGATCCACCTGAAACAGGTCAGATTATCCCTCTCAATCCTCTGGTCCTAATTTTTTTTTTCCCTAAACTTAACTTTGTCCTCTGTTCTGTCAATACCTTAAATAGGTGTAAGAGACACCAGGTATTTCCATACCACAAACACCAGAAAGGAGCAAAGAGACCAGCAATGCCAGGATGTGACCAACACCCAGCTTTCTCAATCCCCCCGCAAGATGATGCCCACAAATAATCAGGAAGCAATCTTGAGAATCTGCCATTCCGATTCCTTTAACCTGTTGTGCCTAACCTCTAGCCTTTAAAATATATATATATTTATTTATTTTATATACAATATTCTGTCTGTGTGTATGCCTTCAGGCCAGAAGAGGGCACCAGATGGTTGTGAGCCACCATGTGGTTGCTGGGAATCAAACTCAGGACCTTTAGAAGAGCAGGCAATGCTCTTAACCACTGAGCCATCTCTCTAGACCCTAACCTCTAGCCTTTTTACAATACAAAAGAGATGGGAATGTAATGGTCTGTCCTGTCCTTTTAAAAGACAAGCCCCACCAATTCCCTCCCCTATTTGCCTAGGCAAGTAGATCTTCTGCTTCCAGCCTTCTCCCCTTCCTCCCTTCCCCCCCTCCTTTCTCTCTCTGTGTCTCTCTTTCTCTCTCTCTGCCTCTCTGTTTCTCTTCCTCTCTCTTTGCCTCTCTTTCTGTTCTTCCCCCTTCTCCCCTCCCCCTTTCCCTTTCTCCTCCATAACCCACTAAATAAATACCCACTTTCTCTGCATGGTGTGCGTAATAGATCTCTGTCTCTCACCTGCTACCTGGATCCCTGCCTGGGACTGGCTGCCTTCGTGGCCTGCCATGGTTGGCTGCCCACTCCCACCACTTGGAGAGCCGCGCTGTTTTATCTATACCATAACAGTCACCTGGCACACCCTCTCCCCACCACAATGGCCTATATTCTATAAAGCAGGAACCAAATTTTTCCTCCCTGAACCTGCTTCCTGTTAGGAATGTAGTCACAGTCATGAGAACAGCAGCCAGTGCAGGGCAGAAGGCAGGCTGAGGCTCAAATAACAGAGGAGGATGAGAATCCAGAGAACCCCAGTCACCTACGGGGCCAAACCAAGTGTCCAGCCACAGTGTCCACTGGACAGTGACCTGGAGATGCAGCCAAAACAACAAGCCAGGTAAGAAGGCTGATCTCCTCTCCCCCATAGACACACAGCCAGACTCTGAAAATGCCAACAGCTCAGAAGCCACACCAGGTGTTTACCTCTCTTCCCTTTCAATATAAAAATAACCCAACACTTTTTAAATGTCACAGGAGGGAAATGAAGACATCCATCATTTCAAACATGATCCCGTGGCCACGGTAACTTTTCCACTGAGCTGTCGGACCTGGCCTCTTGGCTCTTTGTTCGTGGGTTCCTTTGTTTTAACATTATTGTTCAAGTGCTTTCCCTAGAATGTGCCAAGAAACACCCCCCCCCAATGCAACCAGAATGCTGTCTGAGAATTATAGAACGCCAGTGTTCCATCTTCTGAAGGATTCTTTATGGAGCTCTGCAGATGTGAACTCCAGGCTGTTCCCACCACCCCTGCGATGGTTTGCACAAGTCTGCTGTGAGTGGCACATTACTGCAGAGCAGATGACTGTCTCGTCTTACCTTAGCATCTGAAAGCAGTTCACATCCCAAAGGGGTTAGCCAAGCTTAATTTAGGGCTAGTGTAGTCTGTTAATGGTGTCGTATTGAATATGACAGGTTTGGGATGGGATGTGTTGGTGGCAGTGGGCAGCTCACAGACTGTCAGGTCCTCTTGAGTTATGCTTATACACACCTGTAATGCAGGCCTTCCTTCTAATATATGTTATATTATGTATTATAAATTGTTATGAATTATTATGTAATATGTATTCTAATATTGCATAGATGCCAGTATGGCACTGAGACATGATTTGCCCTTTCTCTGTTCTCTGCATATATCTCTCTCCATCACACTAAATGGCGAGAGAAGTATCTAATCCAATTCTAGGTTCAGTATTGAGAAATCCACTATTGTTTACCCCACGCTGTTTCCAATATCAACTTATTGCTAACAAAAATGTATTTCTTTTCTGCTGACTGTCCCTGAACCTTCAGCATATGTACAATAAATCAGCAATTCATGAATAAAAGAACAAGCCAGGCTTGCTGGTACAGACCCACCCTGCTAGCTACACAGAAGGTCGAGGTAGGAAGATTATAAATTTAAAATCGTAGTTCAAGGCCAGCCTTGGTGGTTTAGTGAGACTCTTTCTCATGTTAAAAAAAAGTTTAAAAGGGCTGAATGATATAATTCAATGGTGGAGTATTTACCTAACTGTATAAGGCCCTTAGTTCAATCCTCAATATCACACACATGCACATACACACACACATACACATACACGCGCACGCATGCATGCATGTGCTCGTATGCACACACACGCACATAAAAATAAAGATAAAAACAAAAACTATAATGTGGCTCTGCATTAGACTGAACACCGAATAGAAAATCAATCTGTGCTTCCGTCTTCACTGCCGGGACCATTTTTCTGAAATGTTCCGTGCTTTCCCACTGCTCTCTTTAGAAACAAGCATCCTTGTCTATTAAATTTCGAAGGGCTGCTAATACTTATGACAGTTAACAACCGGTGCTTAGAGTTCTCAGTGCACCGCAAGCACCTTTAGCTCATTTTTGTCTCATCCACAGGAAGAATAGGCATCCTGTCATCCTCCACAGGGAGAAAACCTGACTTGGGAGGTTTAGCAGCTTCTCTATGAGAGGCAGAGCTAGGCTCAGGGTGTACCCGGCCAGAATGTAGCCTAGTGTGGCCCGAGGCCAGGCTCTGTGTACACACAGCACACACACACACACACACACACCAGCATCTCCTCAGGCTCTACCTCCACGTGGCCCACACTCTGGACTCCCCTGATCCCTTGATACAGACGTTGTTTTGTGGTTGGCTGTGGCCAATCAGATAAGATGCGCTGGACTTCAAGACCAAAGCTTTCTGTTTTAGTTTTCTCACCAGTCCCTTCTCTTTCTCAGTAACAGCTCCGAAAACTCAAAGGCACCTTTGTGTATGCAGGACCACAAAGCCTGGGGTGGTGAGACAGCAAAGGAAGTTCGGTCTGGTGAGCGAGCCACACAGTTCTGTACTGGGCTTTTCTTGAGCAAGAATTTAGTGGTAATCAGCTGTAGTCAGCCGGGAATGTTACAGCTCTGTCACAGTGTGACCTTGCCTGCAGCCTTCTAAACTTTCTCTACCTGTAACTCTTTTCTGCCAAGAAATTTTTACTTAATTCCGGTATGTAATTACAGAAAGAGGGTGTGCAAATCAAACATTTACTGATTGTAAAGAAATGTATTTTAAAGCAGTTCTTTAGTGTACAAATAAATCATTTTAGCCTTTTCTAAAGTCAAAAGCAATTTGCATACTAATCGATGTGTCATTATTACTATTATTTATTTATTTTTACATATGTGAGGGTGAGAGTGCATGTGTGCACATGTGTAATGTTATAGGGGCACATGTGTGCACATGTGTGTGGAGGTCAGAGGTTGATGTTGACGGCCTCCTCTATGACATCTCTACCTTATATTTTGAGTTGGAGTTTCTCACTGAACCTAGAGTCTACCAATTCATCTACACTGCTGGCCAGACTGCCGTAAGTTCCTCCCTGTCTTCATTTTCCCAGGGCTGCAGTCACAGACATGCATCAGTATGGCTGGACATCCACAGACATGCACCACCATGACTGGACAGTTCACAGGCACACACCACCATGGCTGGACAATCACAGACACACACCACCATGGCTGGACAGTCACAGGCATGGACCACCATGACTGGACAGTTCACAGGCACACACTACCATGACTGGACAGTCACAGGCATGCACCACCATGACTGGACAGTTCACAGGCATACACCACCATGGCTGGACAATCACAGACACACACCACCATGGCTGGACAGTCACAGGCATGGACCACCATGACTAGACAATCACAGGCACACACCACCATGGCTGAACAGCCACAGGCATGCACCACCATGGGTGGACGGCCACAGGCATGCACCACCATGGCTGGATATTTCACATGGGTGCTGAGGGATCAAACTTGGGTCCTTACACTTCCATAGCAAGCGCTTTACCCACTGAGCCATCTCTCCAGCCCTGCTTTATTATTTTTGAATAAAGAATTAAATCTGAGTATTTGATGTTGAAGACCAAGTATCTTCAATGTGTCTCAATATATTGATATTAGGTTTTATAATCAACAATGCTCATACTACTGCTTCACATAAATACACAGTGAGAAGTGGCAGATGTGGGGCTGGGGAGATGACTCAGAGGCTAGGAACACTTGCTGCTTTCCTGAAGGCTGCAAGTTCAGTTCCCAGCACCCACATTAGGCAGCTTGCAGTCACCTGCAACTCCAGCTCTAGAGGATCCAACCGTGTCTTCTAGCATACACTAACCCAGACGTACATGCACATGAATAAAAAAATCCTACAAAGAGAAAAAGGAAAGAAAGAAATGGCAAAAATAGATTTAGGACCCTTTCAGAAACTCTTGAAAATTTTGCCCTATCCAAGCTAAAATGCATTAAATAAATCTTTGTGAAACGCAAGTCAGCAGCTCAAACAGCAAATTTTAAGAGCAATCATTCTAACATAGCACATCTAAAAGATAGACTGATTTGATAAGCGCTGAAGAACGGTGATAAGATAACATCAGAAGTCTTCGTCTTCTGTAATTCAATTCTATTGTTTGTAGAATAGTGGAAAAATGTGGGTGTACAGTGTCATAACTCCTTAGTGTCTGTGTAGACAGTGGCCAGGCTTCACTCACCAACCGGCACCTACAGCACACTTTCCTCCACGTTAAGTCAGGTAAGAGGCTACTGACCAGCACCTTGAGATTAACGCTTGATGCTGCATCTAGCTGGAGGTCACAGATTTATGGTTCCATCTCTGCCAGGCTCTGCCTGATGGTTTCAAGGTTCCACATTCCACACGCTTGTTACCTGTTCCTCAAAGGCTTGGGTCTAGTGCTCCTTGTTAGACCACAGGTGGCCAGACTGTAAACTGACTGACAGGATGGGAACACATACTGTTGAGCAAAAGGATGGTAGAGCCAACAGGTCAAAAATAAAAGGACCCAGAATAAAACAGCAACATCCCTTACAACATAGCAGATAAACCCAGCCACTGGGAGCAGGTCCCAATGACTAGTGACATCTTATACAAACAACTTCAGCCTGACTCCTGCCTACTTTACTGCCCTGGATCTGAAAGAAGCCTTCTTTACTGTCCCTTGACACCCTGATGCATACTTCCTCTTTGCCTTCACCTGGGAGGACCCTGACTTCCGGTCCTCCATATGGCTTGCATGGACTGTTCTCCCTCAGGGTTTTCAAGACAGCCCCCATTTCTTTGGCCAAACTCTGGCTCAACATCTCAAACTTTGACCCAGGTCCTAGCACGCTCCTCCAGTACACCGGTGATGTCCTTCTCTGCAGTCCCACATTGCCTCGGTCCCATCATGCCACCTCTGTGCTCCTGAATTTCTTTGGATCCCTGGGATATCGAGTCTCGCCAACTAAGACTCAGCTGTGCTCTTTTAGAGTGGTTTATTTGGGTGTTCAACTCAGCCTGGGATCTAAGATCCTCACCTCTGACAGGGTCCAGGCCCTGTGGGATTTACAGCCCCCAACCACAGTGGCTCAAATACTCTCATTTTGGGGCCTGCTAGGGTTCTTCCATCATTGGATCTCTAACTTTGCCATCACAGCCAAGCCTCTGTACCAGGCAGCCAGAGAGACCCCCATGGGACTTCTCACCCATCCGGCCATTGTCCGCCGCCACTTCTCTCTACTGCAAGATGCCCTTCTAACAGCCCCTGCCCTTGCTCTTCCAGACCCCACAAAGCCTTACCTTCTCTATACAGATGATAGGTCAGGAGTGGCCACAGGAGTTCTAACCCAACAGGCTGGGCCTGCGAATCGGGCTGTCGCCTTTTTATTCAAACAGCTGGACCTCACCGTCTGTGGATGGCAACTATGCCTGAGAGTCCTGGCAGCAGCAGCTGAACTCACTCAGGAGGCTCTCAAGATCACCCTGTCCATGCCAGTCACGGTATATTCCACCCACCACCTCTCAGACCTTCTGAGATATTCCTCTCTCTCTCCTTGGGCCTTCACAAGTCCAGGTTTTTCACTTACTGTTTCTAGAACCCCCCCCCCCCCAATTACTTTGGCCTCCAGTCCTGCCCTAAACCCCACAACTCTCCTTCCTGTTCCCTCCCCCTCTGGTACCTCCTCTCACTCTTGCCCAGAGACTGTTGAGGCCTTACACTCACCTCAGTCTGGTCTCCTAGACCAACCACTTACAAACCTCCAACTCACCCTGTTTATTGATGGAAGTTTCCTTATAGATAAATCAGGAAACTGCCAGGCAGCGTATGCAATGGTCACTTCCACTAGCACAGTTGAAGCCACCCACCTGCCATTGGGAACCTACTCACAAAAGGACAAATTAATTGCCTTGACTAGAGCACTCCAGTTAGCCAAGGGCCAATATCTACACTGACTCTAAATATGCCTTCTTAATAGCCCATACCCATTCTGCACTCTGGAAGGAAAGGGGCTTCCTTACTTCCAAGTCACGCCCATAGTTAACAGACCCCTTATAGCCAACCTCTTGGAGGCCCTCTAGCTCCCTGCAGAAGTAGCCATAATTCACTTTCGGGGACACCAATTCTCCAAGGACCTAGTGGCCTTAGGCAATGCCAAGGTTGACTCAGTGGTCTGGGTGCTGGCCTCCAGCTCCTCTGATTCTCCAGGACATATTTTGTTCTTAACTCCCTCCTATCAACCCTGTTACCAATCAATAGAGAGGGACCAATCACCCCTTCGGCTGCCAAGCTCCTGGGACATCCTTGCTGGTACCGTCTCTCAGGGATCAAGTGGGCACCTACTCAGGACACTTGTCAAATGCCTTCTCATCTCCCTCAAGAAACAGATAGCTGGCATCTCCGGGATGACAGTAAACAGGATGCATCTCCAGCCACACCTCTCACTGAGCATGGACACACCAACACCCAACTCTCCCCTCCCCCATGTTGTCCCATGCCCTCAGGAAGTAGCCAGATGTGAGTCAACATCGCTTTATCCAAAGAGAGCCTAAAATGTTGCTCATAAATATCACCTCAGCTTCCTGTCACCCCTCATACAAAGAGTCTGGAATGTAATCCCAGTCCTCCCCTGCCCCCCTCCTGCCTCCATCTTTGGAAGCCCCCTTCCCTGAGCCTGTCAGACCTTGACCCCTACCCCAGGAAAGGTCAAGACCACTCCCACAGGTTATTTAAACTGCTCCCCAGAAAATAAACACATGATCTTTCCTCTTCCTCTTCTGTGTCATGTCGGCTTTCCATCCCCTCACAGGCCACCTGAGAGCACAGACGTCCAATTAAACCTGGATATCTTTTAATTTGATTTGGTCTGCTTGGGATTATTTGTGTTGACAGAGAGCTTGCTTTTAGGAGTATTACTAACAACTAGCTACTAGCTGAGAGAGCTAGCAGGGCTCCTGAACAACAGAGCTTTCTCATCTCTCAAGAGTTAATTATAAAAACTATTCCCTCTCTCCTCTCTCTCTCTCTCTCTCTCTCTCTCTCTCTCTCTCTCTCTTTTTCTCCCTCCCTCCCTCCCTCCCTCCCTCCCTCCCTCCCTCTCTCCCTCCCTCCCTCCTCAAACCCCACCACCTAGTTGTATTTTTAGGAGTATCCTTCATACCCAGTCCTTCCTAGTGATACCAGCCTGCCCCATGCCTGGTTGGGAAGGGACCTCTTAGCCAAAGTGGGAGCTTCTGTTTCCTCCACCCCCTACCCCCCCTGAGCCCAGGCTCGCCAGCCAGTCCCTTCCTCTTTTCCCTCCAAACCACACAATCTTACATACCTTCTCCCTTACTAGCCTCCCAGGTGCATCCCCAAATATGGACACCCAAAACCCCTCTATAGCCAGCATTATCCCCTCTCATCATTCAACTACAAAAATCCTGCCAATTCCGTCACACGGGCTCAAAACCCACTGTCTCCAAAGTCTCAGGGGATTTAGGCCTCTTAGGCCTTCTGGGCCCTGCACCTCCCCCTGGGCAGCACAGCTGAGCCAATCCTTGTTGGTGGAGGTGTGGGTGTGCCATCCCCAGAGCTCTTAGCGTTGAGAGCTGCCTCCCTGTACTCATCCGTCCTGTGACAGCATGGGCAGGGGAGGTTGCAAGGGCAGAGGGTGTCACACTGTGGCTTCCATAATGAGATTGATTTTTCCTTCTCTCGTTTTTTTTTTTTTTCCTTTTTTCTCTTACATTTTATTTGGGGGGAGGGCTGGAAGGACAGAGGGTGAATATGAAGGAATAGGAGATGAATGGAATGGAGATATGTGATGTGAAAGACACAAAGAATAAAATTTTTTAAAAAGAATAGAAAAACTCACAGGATTATTTGATACAAAAATAAATATTTTCTATCACATATTTAAAAAAGAAAAAGGAAAGAAAAGGCCAGGCCTTCTGTGCCCCATATTGTCTCCCACCACTTGGTTGGGGCTCTCTTCCTTACTCACTCTTGCCATGGTTTCTCTCCACCCTGTGGTACACACCCCTTCACTATCCTTCCTTCCATCTCTCCAGCAATCCCTCAGTTTTCCATCCTCAACCTTAGGGATGCCTTCCTTTCCATTCTTCTTGATCTCCAGTCACAAAGCAGCTTCACCTTTCCTTGGACTCAGACACCAGCTTTCTACCCAGCTCCCCTGGCCTGTCCTAACCCGGGAGTTCAGGACAGCCCACAGCTGTTCGACTTGTTTTTGTCTCTGACTCATTCTCTTTGTCTCTTCCTAAATCCAAGCTTATGCGGTACATAGATGATCATCTCCTCTGCAGTCCATCCTAAAATCAGCCACGCTGACTCCTCTACTCTGTTAAACCTCCTGTTTGTCTTCCTCTCAGGTCCAGCTGTCCACCCCTCACCCTACCTACCTGGGACTAGTTCACACTCACAAGGAAACACTTAATTCAGTCACTCACAGTCTCCACCACCAAGGACAAAATTCTATCCTTCCTAGGGATGGTCAGCTTCTTACGTTCTTGGACCCCCTTTTTATCCTCCTGCCCCACCATATAAGGCCTCTCCTTGTGACTATTGTACATTGCCAGGCCTTTTCAGAGGCTTCGATGGGCCCTCTCAGCCAGAACCACTTATCAACAGCATGAAATAATAGCTCTTACCATGTCTTTCAACTAGCAAAGGGACTAGGCTGCTCCAAACCCAACTTCTGACGTGAGGATCATTTGTTTCTGTCACCCACCATATTTGATTCCAAATTCTAGACTCTGCCTCTTCAGTTGCTTCTTCCTTCCCTGGCTCTAACCATTCATCTCTCCCCCATACTCAGTAAGTGGCCTTTCTCTGGCTCCTGGAGCCTGCAAGCCCTCGGAGGCCCCCACCACAGGGTCAACTCTCCAGTTACTAAGACACTCCTCTCCTCCTATTGGAACCCTCCCTGTGTCCTTGCCTCCTCCCCTTAGGAGCTGCCTGCTAAGTCTCAGTTTCCTTTTTGTTGGTACTGTGGTTGCTTTATAGTTTGTTTGTCTTAAATTTTTATTTATTCTTCTCTCATATAATACAACCCAACCAGAGCTTTTCCTCCTCCACTCCTTCCAGTTTCTCTCCACCTCCCCTCTCCCCGAGATACACTCCCCTGCATCTCAAACAGAAAAAGGGGAAATGGTGTAGGAGGTCCTTCTGTATTTGTTGATTTCATTGGTTGAATAAAGAAGCTGCCTTGGCCTTTTGATAGGGCAGAAACTTAGGTAGGTGGGAAAGACAGAACAGAATGCTGGGAGAAAGGAGGCAGACAGGGAGAGCCACCATAAAGTCGCCAGAATCAGCCGAAGGGGTGATTGGTCCCTCTCTATTGATTGGTAACAGGGTTGATAGGAGGGAGTTAAGAACAAAATATGTCCTGGAGAATCAGAGGAGCTGGAGGCCAGCACCCAGACCACTGAGTCAACCTTGGCATTGCCTAAGGCCACTAGGTCCTTGGAGAATTGGTGTCCCCGAAAGTGAATTATGGCTACTTCTGCAGGGAGCTAGAGGGCCTCCAAGAGGTTGGCTATAAGGGGTCTGTTAACTATGGGCGTGACTTGGAAGTAAGGAAGCCCCTTTCCTTCCAGAGTGCAGAATGGGTATGGGCTATTAAGAAGGCTAAGCTAGCTGGACGGCAGGACACAGCCTGCTTGCTCCTCTTACAACAATCTCCACACAAGAAAAGAACAGACACCCAAAGGACATCATTCAAACATGGCACAACAAGATTCAATAAGACCAGACACAACCCTCATATCAAGGTGGGATGAGGCAACCCAGTAGCAGGAAAAGGGTCCCAAGATCAGGTGAGTCAGAGGCACCCCCTTTTCCACTGTCAGGAGTCCCCCAAAACATGAAACCAACAACCATAACATATATGCAGAGGACCTAGTGCAGACCCATGCAAGCTCCGGGATTGCAGCTCCAGGCTCTGTGAGGTTCCATGAGCCCTCTTAGTTAATTCCACAGGCCCTGCTCTCCCAGCCTCCTCAACTCCTCTGGTTCCAAAAATTCCTCCTCCCCATCTTTGACAGGGTTCTCCAAGCTACAAGGGGAGGGGGCTGATGAATACTTCCAACCTGGGCCCTCTCCCTGTTTAATGTTTGGCTGTGGGTCTGTACATCCACTCCCATCATTGGGTAGAGGAGCTTCTCTGATGATGACTGGACTAGGCACCTCTCTATGAGTGTAGTAGAATGTTTCTTCTTCTTCTTTTTCTTTCTTTCTTTCTTTCTTTCTTTCTTTCTTTCTTCCTTTCCTCCTCCTCTTTGTCCTCCTTGTCGTCGTCCTCCTCTTCCTCCTTCTTCCTCTCTCTCTCTCTCTGTCTCTCTCTCTCTGTCTCTGTCTCTCTGTCTCTCTCTCCCTCTCTCTCTCCCTCTTCCTCCTTCTCTTCCAGTCATCTTTGGTCTACTGTAAGTCTCTGGGCTATCCAGTCTCTGGTTCCTGGCCATCTGAACAGTATCAGGCATGGGCTCCATCCTATGACATGGGCTCATATTAGACAAGTCATTGGTTGGTCACGCTCACATGTTCTGTGCACCATTGCTCCAGCACATCTTGCATGTAGGACAGATTGTAGGGCCAAGGTTTGTGACTGGGTTGGTATCCTAGTACTGCTACTAAAAGCTTTGCCTGGTTGCAGAAGATAGACAGCTCAGGCTCTGTATCCGCCATTACCAGGAGTCCTCTCTAGGGTAACCCTTGCAGATTCCAGGTAGTTTCCACTGTAGTGGATTTGCACATCGCCACCTAAATGCCCTCCAATTACAGTTGTCTCTCACAGGGCTCTCCCCCTCCATCCCTGCAACCTGATCCCTCCTAGTCCCATCCCCATCCACCTCCAACCCCCCTGCAAAGTCTATTTTATTCCCCACTTCCCAGGGAGAGTCTTGTGTACCCCTTGAGCCCTCCTTGTTACCTAGCCTGTCTGGGTCGGTGGATTGTGGCATGATTATCCTTTACTTAACAGCTAATATCCACTTGTACATACCATGCTTGTCTTGCTGTGTCTGGGTTACCTCACTCAGATATTTTCTTGTTTCATTCATTTGTCTATAAATTTATGATGTCATTTTTTAAACTGCTGAGTTTTAAATGTACCACATTTTCTTTATCCATTCTTTGGGTAAGGGACATCTAGGTTGTTTCCAGTCTCTGGCTATTATGAATAAAGCTGCTATGAACATAGTTGAGCAAGTGTCCTTGTGGTAGGATGGAGCATCCTTTGGGTATATGCCCAAGAATGGTATAGCTGGGTCTTGAGGTAGATCTATTTCCAGTTTTCTGATTTCCAAAGTAGCTGTACAGGTCTGCACTCCCACCAGCAATGGAGGACTGTTCACATCCTCTCCAGCATGAACTGTCACTTGTGTTTTTGATCTTAAGCCATTCTGACTAGTGAGAGCTCACTGACTCCAGACTAACAACGAAGAAACCAGCATAGGACTAAACCCTCTGAATGTGGGCGACAGTTGTGTGACTTTGGCCGTCTGTGGTGCCACTGGCAGTGGGACCAGAATTTATCCCTACTCCTTAAATTGGCTTTTTGGAGCCCATTCTCTATAGAGGGATACCTTGCTCAGCCTAGATATGGAGGATGCGGTTGGGGGAGGGGGCTTCGTCCTGCCTCAGAGTGATATGCCAGACTTTGTTGACTCCACATGGGAGGCCTTATCCTTTTTGAGGAGTGGATAGTTGGGGGAAGATGTGGGAACCAGGATGAGGGGAGAGAGTGGGAACTGGGATTGGTATGTAAAAGCAACAAAAAAGGACTGTTTTAAAATATAAAAATAAAAAAAATATTTAAAAAAGAAAAAAGAGAAAAAAGAATTGTTTTGGAAATTTGATGGGGATTGTGTTGAATCTGTTGACTGCTTTTGGTAAGGTAGCCATTTTTCCTATATTAATCCTACTGATGCATAAGCATGGGAGATCTTATCATCTTCTGATATCTTCTTCAATTTCTTTCTTCAAACCCTGAAGTTCTTCATACAAGTCATTCACTTACTTGGGTGGAGTTACCACAAAGTATTTTATATTATTTATGGCTATTGTGAAGGGTGTTTTTCCCCTAGTTTCTTCCTTAGTCCACTTGTCAATTGTATAGAAGAGCTTCACTAAAGGTGTTTATTAGCTATAGTAGTTCCCTGGTAGATTGTTGGGGGTCACTTATAATATAATTGGTAAATAATGATATTTTGACTTCTTCCTTTCCAGTTCATATCCCCTTGATCATCTTCAGTTGTCTTATTGTTCCAGATAGAACTTCAAGTACTATACTGAGTAGATATGGAGAAAAAGGGCAGCCTTGCTTGTTCCTGATTTTAGTGAAACTGCTTTGAGTTTATTTTCATTTAATTTGATGTTGGCTATCAGCTTGCAATAAATTGCCTTCATCATGTTTAGGTGTGCTCCTTGTATCTCCAATACTTTTATCATGATGGGTGTTGGATTTTGTCAAATGCTTTTTTTTTTCTTGGCATCTACTGAAATTATCATGTGGGTTTTCATTTGTTTGTCTGTTTTTTAGTTTGTTTATATGGTGGGTTACATTGACTGGTCTTCCTTTGTTGAACCATCACTGCTTTTCTGGGATGAAGCTTACTTGGTCATTGTTAAGTTTCTCTGCCAAAGCAATAATCCAAATTAAACCAAATCCGACCAAATTAGGAAAAGCCCAGGTTTAATGGGTGCCAGTGCTCCAGGGTGGTCCCGGGAAAACATGGAGATGGGGAAAGGAGAACTGGAAGGATCACATGTTCATTCTCTGGGAGGCAGTTTAAATAGCCTATGGGAGTGGTCTTGGTCCTCCCTGGGGAGGAGTCACCATTTGGTAGGCTTTCTTGGAGGTAGAGTCTGGACTATGACCACTTCCAGGGGAAGGGGCTTGGAACTTTCCATCAAACATTTTAGACTCCTTGTATATATGGATGCCAGGGAACTGGAATGACACTTCCAATTAGTCATGATGGATGATTCTTTTGATATATTCTTGAATTCATTTTTTGTTGGGGACCAGCCTTAGCAAAAGCACCTCTGTACCAGAGGGTGTTCCAGTCAATACTGAAATTGTCTTGTTTAATTTTCCATACACTTTTATACCCCAATACAAAAGGGAAGAAGGCAACAAAAGACTTTTTTTAGCATGATACAAAGGACAACTCAAGCACTTAATTGCATTAACACTTTGAATCATCAAGTCATTCTGTTGTTTAGACAGTGAAGCCACCATAGACCAAGTATCCCAAAGGCAGCCACTCCCCAGGTAACCTCATATTACAAAAGAAGGAGCAAAAGTACACTTGCACATCAGGATGGAAATAGGCTCACATTTTGGGGCCCTCAGGTTTTTGAGTATTTTATTGAGTATTCTTGTATCTATGTTCATAAGGGAAAATAGTCTATAATTCTCTTTCCTTCTTGAGTCTTTGTATAGTTTGAGTATCAGGGTAACTGTGGCCTCATAAAATGAATTTGGCAATGTTTCTTCTGTTTCTATTTTGTGGAATAATTTTAGGAGTATTGGTGTTAACTCTTCTTTTAAGGTCTGGTAGAATTCTGCACTTAAACTGTCCCTGGGCTTTTTTTTTTAAGTTGGGAGACTTTTAATGACTGCTTCTATTTCTTAAGGTTATAGATTTATTTAAATTGTTTTTCTGAGCTTGAATTAACTTTGGTAGTGGTATCTATTGAGGAAAAAGTATCCATTTCTTTTAGAATTTCCAGTTTCGTGAAGTACAAGTTTTTAAAGTATGACCTAATGATTCTAAGGATTTCCTCAGTGCCTGTTGTTATGTTCCCCGTTTCATTTCTGATTTTATTAACTTGGATATTCTCTCTCTGTCTTTTAGTTAGTTTGAATACGGGTTTGCCTATCTTGTTGATTTTCTCAAAGAACCAACTCATTTTTTTAATTGACTCTTTGTATTGTTCTCTTTGTTTCCATTTCATTGATTTCAGCCCAGTTTGATTATTCCCTGCCATCTACTCCTCTTGGGTGTGTTTATCTTTTTGTTGTTGTCCTACAGCTTTCAAGTGTGCTGTTAAGTTGTAAGTATGAGAGCTCTCCAATTTTTTTTTAATGTGGGCACTTATTGCTATGAACTTTCCTCTTAACACTGCTCTCATTGTGTCCTATAAGCTTGAGTATGTTGTGTATTCATTTTCATTGAATTCTTGAAAGTCTTTAATTTCTTTCTTATTTTTGTCTTGACCTAGTTTTCATTCAGTAGAGAATTATTCAGTTTCGGTGAGTTTGCAGGCTTTCTGTTGAAATTCAGCTTTAGTCTGTGGTGACCTGATAGGATACAGGGAATTATTTCAGTTTTCTTGAATCTGTTAAAACCAGCTTTGTGAACGAGAATGTAGTCCGTTTTGAAGAAAGTCCAATGAAGTGCTGAGGAAAGGTATGCTATTTTGTGTTTGCGTGAAATATTTTGAAAATATCTGTTGTGTTCATTTGGTTTATAACATCTGTTAGCTCTAGTGTTTCTCTACTTAGGTTTTGGCTGAATGACCTACCTGTTCATTGGTGAGAGTGGGATGTTGATGTCTCCCACTATCAATAAATGATTTAAACTTTTGTTGCAGTATATTTTATCATACTGTGTGAAGATATGTTGCTGTTTTATGTTGCCTGCCTAAGGCACCTGATTGGTTTAATAAAGAATTGAATGGCTGATAGCCAGGCAGAAAAGGATAAGTGAGACTTCTGGGGAGAGAGAGGAACTTGAGGGAAGAAATCAAGACTGAGAGATGCCAGCAAGACACAGAGGGAGTTGGACATACAGAATGGAGGGAAAGTAAAAAGCCATGTGGCAAAATGTAGATAAAAGAAATAGGTTAGGGGCTGGAGTGATGACTCAGTGGTTAAGAGCATTGACTGTTCTTCCAGAGGACCTGAGTTCAATTCCCAGCAACTACATGGTGGCTCACAAACATCTGTAATGAGATCTAGCACCTTCTTCTGGCCTGTAGGCATACATGGAGGCAGAATGTTGTATACATAATAAATAAATAAATTTTTTTTTAAAAAAAGAAATAGGTTAGTTTAAATTATAAGAGCTAGTTGGGAGCAAGACTAAGCTAAAGGCCAAACTTTCATAATCAATAATAAATCTCCATGTCATTACTGGGGAGCTGGCAGCCCAAAAGAAAGTCCAACAAGAAAGACCTGCTCCAAACTTTAGTAATGTTTCTTTTACAAACATGCAAGCTCTTGCATTTGGGGTACAGATATTATGAATGGAAGCATCATCTTGTTGACCTTTTCCTTTGATGAGTATGAAGTATTCTTCCCCATCTCTCGATTAATTTTGGTCTGAAGTCTATTTTGTTGGTTATGAGAATGGCTACACTAGCTCGCTTCTTAGCTGCGTTTGCTTAGGAAATCTTTTTCTAAGCCTTTACTCCGAGATAATTGTTGTGCCCAAATCCGTGAAATCCTTGCAAAAGCCAACAAGGAGACCGAGTAAAAACAAAGAGCCTTTATTTTATGCAAGTTTGCAAACTCGGTTTCTCTGCATGTCCAGTATATTGGAATAAACGGAGAGCCCCAAGTTCAGTTAGAATAGGGTTTTATAGTAGTAGAGGTAGAGTTGAGAGGTTTCTGAGGTTCAGGACCCTTGATTGACTGACATTTGTCTAGGGTGTCCTGTGAGTGTGTGCTGGCAAGTGGTCCTATCTACAGCAGTTGGAATGTTAGGCATTTTCTTTGGATGATCTGTTTTTGGGTGGTGCTTAGGTAATCTTAGCTTGTGGCTTTTCGGCAACCAGACACTGTTTCAGGGTAAACTACTGAGACCCAGGCCTCTTATTAAATTTATCGATGGATGAATCCTACTCCGGCAGGTGATAATGGTTGGAAGTAAAGAATTTCCTTGGGGGTGACCTGCCCATACTTAGCTTATCATGACTGGCTCCCACATTTCCCTCTTCACAAGCACTGATGACAGGACCCAACCTTGGGTCCTGCTTGCCCCTGGCTTTAAGGAGGCATGGAACAATTTAAATTAATAAATCTATTAATTGACAACTCTGTACTTTTTTTTTAGTGTATCAACAGGAACTATAGGTAGTTATCTTGTCCCCCATGCCAGGGAGTTCCCCTTTGTCTCAGCCTTTTAACCTGTTTTGGGCAGGGGGCATGGGACAATGTGTTTCTTTCTGCAACTACATCAAGTTGACATTAGGGCGTTGTTACCCAGGCCCAAGTAGGTTGAAAGGCTAGTCAAAGGTAGGGAGGAAATTCAGGCAATGGGGCACTCATCAGACTTCGTTGAAGGAACAGGGAGTGTTCGTATCAGCTGGACAGGTCCACATCAACTTTTAGGAAGTTTAGGGCTCACTGCCATTCAGAGCAGGTTGTAGTCAGCAACTGATGCTTAGATGCGTCTGCCAGCCAAGGCTATGGAGATAAGTTTAACCTGGGAACAGAAAATAAAGATTAGAAAAAGAGCAGATAAAAGGTGTCTGTAAACAGAAGGAATAGATTCATACCTTTGAGTCTAGCAAAAACTACAGATTTTGATTAGAAGCATGTTTATTTTTCTGCTGTCTAGAGAACCATGTATGGTTTGGACAGAGATGCCTTTGGCCTGATGAGAAACACCTTTAAGTTCATATTTAAATGGCAGCCAGAATAGATCTAAACTCTTGAGTTTTTGACCCTCACAGTAAGTAGTCATTGCTCTATCAGTTCATTAGAACTATACCATGGGGGGGGGGGAGAATTAGAAACATTTTTGGTATCTTAACCTTTATTTATGTCTTAAGTCAGTTTTTAGACCCTCAAAGCTTATGAACTTTTATATTCTCAGACCTTAAAACATTTTTTAATGAACTAACAAGCTGGCTGTACCTTTGTGGAAGAATCTGGATACTTTTTGCTATTAAACTGACATTATAACTGCCCTAGCCATTAATACTATCAGAGATTTCAGAAGGATAAATAAAGTGTATCTGAGTACAGGCCAAGTAGTTTCTGAATCTATTAAAAATGACAGGGACCAGAGTCCATACACAGTTAGTCATACCCAGGTCTCCATAGCATTGGAGGCAGAAATATCCAGAACAGCAGTCTTACTGTCTCAGCCAGGCCCATAAGGTGAACCTTTTCTTTTCTGTGGAAGAGGGACATGGAAAAGACTGACTTTATTTTGTCTAGGCAAAAGTGGTGCTATCAATTCTCCAAGGTCCTGCTGTTTGTCCACAGTCTGGACTGGGTCCTGGCAGCAGGTGTTACACTAGGGCATCTCGCCCAGTGGTCAGCGTCATCATAATCCAGGTGGAGACTCATGGTGTCCCATAGCCTTCTTTGGAGACCTTGGGTTACTGCTAGGATCTCGGAGTCTCTGTCTAATATAATAAGATTTTTGATCATTATTTTAAATGCCATGTTCTGCAGATCTCTGAAGTATGAGGGCTGCCTAGGTATGTCTGCTTAGACAAACTTTGTTTCTCATTATTTGTCTTAAGTTTGACGTTGAAAGCTATACAGGGAATTAAATAAGGCTTATTCCTGTAACTAATTATATCAGTACTTTAAAGATGACTGACTAACTTCTATTTTTTTTTTTTCGAGACGGGGTTTCTCTGTGGCTTTGGAGCCTGTCCTGGAACTTGCTCTGTAGACCAGGCTGGTCTCGAACTCACAGAGATCCGCCTGCCTCTGCCTCCCGCGTGCTGGGATTAAAGGCGTGCGCCACCATCGCCCGGCCTAACTTCTATTTCCTAACAGTCTATAATAAGTTAGCAGCTTTTACAAGACTAGAACTCCACACTAATGATTTTGTATTAAAGCTAATAAAGAAACTGAATTAGTCATTCCAAGAGTAAACACAGAACAAGTTTGTATCTAGCTGTTAATGCTGTCTCCTGCAAAGGCAAAGAAGAGGCCCCAGGGTGAAATGGGAACAGGAGGGCGTCTAAGAGCTAGCATTGCCCTAGGGCAAACTGAGACTCAGGTCTCCCTTCCTGCTGATCTATAGAATCCATCTTGGCAGGGGTGTCCAAGTTGCCCTGGGAAAGCTGCTCTAGGTCCTACATTTCCCCCTTCACACATACTGATGACAGGACTCAATCAGAGCTCAGGGGGGTCATACGGGAACTTCAATACCATCAGTTGAACAATATTGACCCATTCTTGAACAGTCTGTTGATAAGAAGAAGCAAGATCATTAGAGATCTGTTAGAGGAGACCAGCTGAACAAGTTTTCATCCAGCTTCCCTGTGAGCGTTCTGTTCTCTGTCATTAACAGGGCCATTGAATCTCTATTTACCCCAGAGTGATTGACATAGAAGCAACATTCTTTCCCCAGAAGAGGAGGTCCAAACCTCTTAGTATCAATACAAAAATTTATGACTCAGTTTACCCAAATAGCTTAAACCTAGCAAAATTAGCAAAGATAAGGAGGCTAAACATACACTTTTAAGTCAATAGACCTTGAACAAAGAAATATATTTTTAAATCATTAGTTAATATTTTAATGCTTTTACCTTTTAATATAGCTTTCTATGTTACAGTGATCCTCTCATTACAAATTTTTTCTCTTGTTATTTTACAACTGCAGTTTCGCCTGTGCTGTGAATCTCAGTTTGAACATCTGACATGCAGGTGGTCCGAGACTATCACCGAACAACAATCTCTAAAAGATTGAGATTCATAGCCTTGGACACTATTCCAAATCCTCTACCAAACTGCTTAGGTCATGGTCTTCTGCAACACAAGAAAAGAACAATTTTGTTTCTGGTTAGCTTTTGGTGCTTATGGCTCTGATCCTAATTTTTAGTCTTTTATTTTAAGTTTAAATATTAACAATATAAAACATAATATTATGCAAAAATCTATTTCAATTCAAACTATCCTGGAGATTTGTGAGGCCCACTCCACATGGTCACCTTTAGTCAAGATGGTGTTGAAGTCATGTGGCATCCATTTTTTTAACTCTAGCAAAATGGCAGTCCAAAATTTAAAATGGAATTATGTCTTATGGTTTTTCTTAAATTACCCATGTATAGATTTTAAGTAAATAAAACATGGGTCTAACAAAGGAAGAGCCATAATCCAATTCAAGAGTCAGCTGTTCAATAAAAAACAGCATATAGCAGTTTTAACATTATCTATACCGAAAAGTCATCTGAATTTATGCTAACCCAAATCCAGTAACCAGAGCTCAGTGATAAATTTCTGAAGTCAGGCCCGTAAATGTGACCACAGCAGTGATGGGCGGCAAAGACAGCAAAAATAGTCAGACCATTTCTGTCTCAGCTCCCTGCTTGCAAGAAAACTTAGACAAACTTTTCAACAAAACAAGTGCGTTTAGTATTTGCATGTATGAGAAACCAGTGCAAACATAGTTCACATCCCCTTTTGACCTTTTATAACTTTTTATATACCTTTAATCCATTTTCCTCTCTTTATTTTTTTAGTCTCCTGCTTTCTCCCTTGCTTTTCAGATGACACACCAGAGTCTCTCTTGCTTTCTAGACAACATAAAAACTCTTACTGAAGTCTTTCTTGTGGTTTCCCTCAGTGGTTTATGATATATTATATGACTACAATATTTTCTTGCATGAGATTTCCTGTTCAGTGTAACTTTGTAGTGTCTAAACTGGCGGGATGCTGTAACATTTGTGTTGGGGATACCTTCTTCTTCGGAGTGCTAACACTTACACTCTCCTTTCACAATTACTTGTTAAACAATTGTTATTCCGATATGGTTTCCCAGTCTTTATTTGACTGGCAGACTCTTTATGATGCAATTTAGCATGTTTCTTGGCTCCCTTTTGATTTCCTGTCAGCAACTGAGTAGCGGCGGTTAGGCCTACGCTTGTGGGTGAGTGTTTGAGGCTGTTTCACAAATAAGCTAAGCCCGACAATCTCACAAGTCCATACTTAGTCCTGTTATTAACTGAACACCTCCTAGGAGACCAGCCCCACTGTCGCCAGGAATACCATGGAAAAAATGAACAAGAATGTCTGCCTCTGGGGACTGCATTTTAGTTCAGAGAGTCATAAGGTGCAAGGAAAATGACCAACAAATGCCAAACGTAAAACACTCCACAAGTTAAAGTCCTGTCACTTGCATTGACTCTGGCAATATTCAGAGACTCCCCAAACCACCAACTTGCCATGACTTCTGTGAGTGACACCCTTCTAAAAAGGAAGTCAGTCACCTGGGACCCCAGTACTCTCTTGAAGAAGAGAACAAATCATGAGCTCCTGGGAAGGACCCCAGCAATGCTTCTTTGAGAGGAAATACCATGTTTTAACCTTCGGGGCATTTTTGTCTTGTTTTGTTCCCCTGTCTAAGTGTGATTTCTGAGGAGGCAGTGTCTGGAGGATTTCCTGGTAAGGCGCTGTCTTGCTCTTCTCTCTCAGAAGCACATCAGTTGCCCACTGAGATGCTAAGTTTCTCTAGAGTTGTGGATCCTCCCAGGTCTCTGCCTGAGGAGCAAGATCAGGAATTGGAGGGTGGGTTTTCCACTGCATCTTCACTGGGAAGATGTTGAGTGGTCACCAGAGAAAGGTTCTAATTTCCAAAGCCTCGAGTACTCAGAAGGGTCTTCTGCATACCCTGGGCAGAGACTCTGGGGTCTTCAATGAGCATGCTGGCCACAAAGTATCCTTGTAAAAAGAGTCTGCTTTTGGGGAACAGTACGCACCTAGAGACTGACAACTTCATCATCGGCCCGAAGATGTCTGGAACAGGAGAGATTGTGGGCCCCTCTCTCAGGAGAGCAGAGCTGGGTCACTATGGCACCTTCACACTGCTTTTGGTGACACTTCTGTGGAACCTGAGCTCTTTGGGAGTAAGCAGGAGGAAACACATAAACCTCAATTTCTTATTTCCAGTTGGAAACACTCCCTTCAGAGCTCACACACATTAAGGGAAGGTCCTATGGGGGTGTTTTTTACCCCCAGAAGATGGAGTTATCACAAAAAAAATGATGTCACATGCAAAAGAAGGTGACAATGCATAACATCAGGATACTGCAAACAAACCCATAATCAAGAGCAAGAGGGTGGGAGGAAGGGGGTAAAGAGAGGAGGAAGAGGAAGAAGAGAAGGAGGAGGAGGAGCAGGAGGAGGAGCAGGAGGATGAGAAATATAAGGAAAAGGAGGAAGTAATTGGTTCAGACTCAGGACTGGAAGTGCAGCCACAGAGGGCAGTTGTATTTCTGTCTGTGTGTGTGAATGTTTTCATTGACTGAGCATGGGAGGAACTGGTTTCTGGTTGAGATTTAAAGACTGCATTACAAAACAAAACTCACGCTTGGTGCCACTAATTGGGCCAAAAGCCTGTAGCTGTCTAGATCATCCATCCTAGAAGGAAACCTACTATTTTTATTCCAGTAAATGGACATGATAATAAACTACCCCTAAATACTTTTCTTTATGCTCATAGAAGCCTCGTTTGCAGTAGATAGGAAGATAGAAGCCTCTTTGACAGTAGATAGAGATTAATTACCAACCAAGAGTCAGAGAATTGGAGACCATGGAGTGCTCATTCTAAATGGGACATCTGTATTACAGTTCTCTTCCTGAAACAGAGGTCGTCACTGACAGAGAGAAAAAAAGAGTCTAAGAGCCAGAGGTAGCGAAACAGTTTCTGCTTGATGTGTCAAGGCTGTCGTATACAAACACACAAGACCTGCCAAAGTCTCTGCATGGATGAGGGAGGAGCTCAAGAAGCCCTCTCCCATCTGAGGCTCTAATGGTGATTGGTGGCTGCTCGGGGAGGAAAAGTCAGCTTTCTTCAGGGATTCAGGACATGAGAGACCCACGCCCCTGTAGAGGTGCCTACACCCACGCCCCTGTAGAGGTGCCCACACCCACGCCCCTGTAGAGGTGCCCACACCCACGCTCCTCTATCTGTGCTTACACCCACGCTCCTCTATCTGTGCCCACACCCACGCTCCTGTAGAGGTGCCTACATCCACGCTCCTCTATCTGTGCCCACACCCACGCTCCTCTATCTGTGACTACACCCACGCTCCTGTAGAGGTGCCCACACCCACGCTCCTCTATCTGTGCCTACACCCACGCTCCTGTAGAGGTGCCTACATCCACGCTCCTCTATCTGTGCCTACACCCACGCTCCTTTATCTGTGCCTATACCCACGCTCCTGTAGAGGTGCCCACACCCACGCTCCTCTATCTGTGCCTACGCCCATGCTCCTGTATCTGTGCCTACACCCACGCTCCTCTATCTGTGCCTACACCCATACTCCTGTATCTGTGCCTACACCCACGCCCCTGTAGAGGTGTCTACACTCACGCCCCTGTAGAGGTGCCTACACCCACGCCCCTGTAGAGGTGTGGGCACAGATACAGGTAGCCTACAGGTGGCCTACAGGTGGCCTGTAGAGGTGTGGGCACAGATACAGGTGGCCTATACCCACGCTCCTCTATCTGTGCCCACACCCATGCTCCTGTAGAGGTGCCCATACCCATGCACAAGCAGGCAGCACCAAATGGAGTTGATGGGTTTTAAAGAGAGAAAGCCGTGAAGTTGGAAGAGGAAGTGGTGGGATATGAGAGGAATTGGAGGGGAGAGGCCAGGACGTATTTGATTAAAAGTACACTATTCACGGCCAGGCGGTGGTGGCACACGCCTTTAATCCCAGCACTCGGGAGGCAGGCGATCTCTGTGAGTTCGAGGCCAGCCTGGTCTACAAGAGCTAGTTCCAGGTCAGGCACCAAAGCTACAGAGAAACCCTGTCTCAAAAAACCAAAAAAAAAAAAAAAAAAAAAAAAAAGTACACTATTCACATGTATGAAATCCTCAGACAATAAAAAGGAAACATCTATGTTATGCTGTGGTGACCCACGGCCATAAAATCTTTCCATCACTACTTCAGAACTGTGATCTTGTTGCCCTTGTGGATGGTCGTGTAAGTATCTGATCCACAGGATATCAGATAGGTGACCTCCAAAATGCCCTGACTCGAGGGTTGAGAACCACGGCCCTGGCATGTGGAGGCAGAAGCCTGGCTGTGAAGACACAGCAGATGTGAGAGCCTGAAGAAGACAGTGTGCAGACTGGAGAGGGAAATTTCTAGCATGGTACCCCAGCCCGCTTCTGGGAAAAGCAGTAATTGGAAAACCATAATTGCGACAGCACACTCTGCAGGCACACAGACAGGGGTGCGTGAAGCTTTCGCTCTTCCTTCTCCCCCCGCCGCTTACCCCCCTGCTCTGCCTTGAGGAAATGAGAAAACAAAGAGGTTGGCAGGGCAACCAAGGTCTTCTTAATCTTGGAAACTTTTAAATCTTGAACCTTGAAAACTCAAAGCCTCCTTTCCTACTCTAGCAAGAAATCAGAGGAGAAGAAACGAGCTGAAGACAGTACTGAGTGTACCCTAGATGTTTAAGATGTATTATTTGTGAATACGAAGGCTTAGTGTGAGTTATGTAAACAGATTTGCCCGGCTTTGAAGAATAGGCAGTAATTGTACTAATTTAGCTGGAGCTATAATAAACATTTGCATCATTTGTATATGGTTCCTGCTTGAAATTTTGCACTACTGAACAGCACAGCAATTGTTCACGGTAGGCATTTAAAAGACGTATTCAGTCAGTATTTTATTATATGTTGGCTATGTGTTGCTGTGCTGTGTCGTGGGACAATAGATGCACACACCTACCAGCATGCTCCCTGCCTGCGCTGCACTTAGATTTGAGAACTTGTAGTAGAACAGTCTATAAAAAGGACCCAAGGGAAGCATCAGAGCAGAGGGAACAGTGAGTGGAAGGGCACAAGGTTTAGAAGAAGAAGGACGGTCCCAGCAGAGAGAGCGTTGTCTTCAAAGTCCTAGACAAGACGTCCAGGGACCAGTCTACAGAAAGCGAAAGCCACTGTGATGGACGGAAGGGACATTGGTCAATTAGCAAGAGGACAGGATGAGGCAATGCCCAGGTTCCAGTCCTGGCCTCGTTATCTCCATTGGTAAAGTCCTGACTTGGGGCTCACACTCATGCTGCCCCTTGTTTGAGGCTAAATCTCTGCCTTGTTGCCACCAGTCTGTAATGTTCTGTCAGTCACTATTGTTAAAGAGATTTTTCAGGAGGGAAATGTAAACAAAGACTCTTGTCCGGGTGTAAGCTATGTGCAGAGGTGAAAGAAATGTAAATCAAGACTCTCCCCCGGGTGTAAGATATGTGCTGAGGTGAAAGGTTTTCTTCTGTTCAGGGAGAAAGCAGTTCAAATGGAAACCCGAAGAACAAGTGCACCGTGAGTCAGGAACACACAAGTGCACACGTGAGTAGGGGAAGCTGAGGTGGGTTTTGGTCACGGAAGAGGGAGGTCAGACAGAACTTGCTTGTGTCTAAGTACTGTTTGGCATGGCTACGGCCCACAGCCTTGTAAAAAGAGCTTGCTTTTGATAGCAGTGGGAATTAGTGGCCTGGAAGAGGCATCTTCTGAGCAAGGGCAGCTCCACAGACTCAGTTGCTCCTCTCCTGGCCTTCATTTCTTTGAAGATGGTCATCGTGTTCCTTGACAGCTTTCCTCAGTACAATCAGTTGAAGCTCCCTCTGGTGATGTTGAATGATATACTATCCCCTCTCCTCTCTGTCCTGGTTCCCTGTCGACAGACTCCACCTCCCATCAGCCCCCTCCGTCACATCAGCCCCCCCTCAATACGACAGAGAGATTTCTTTTTGTAAAAAAATAATTTATTTATTTTTATTTTATGTGCATTGGTGTTTTGCCTCATGCATGTCTCTGTGAGGGTGTTAGATCTTGGAGTTATAGACAGTTGTGAGACTTATTATTTATGAAAGCCTGGCCTTTAGCTTAGGCTGTCTCAACTAGCTCTTATAACCTAATCCATTTATATCGATCTACATTCTGTTTTGTGGCATTACTTCTCTTTCATCTTGCACCTCCTGTTTGCATCTGGCTGGCGATTCCACCCTTCTTCTTCCCAGAATCCTCTCTGTCCCTGGAAGTCTCACCTAACCTCTTCCTAGCTATTGGTCATTCAGCTTTTTATTAGACCAATCACAGCAATGCATTTTCATATAGTGTACAAATATCCCACAGCAGTTCCTCAGCTGAGGCATCAGCGGGTCAATGAACAAACAAGAGCTATTTCTCACACTTCCGGGGCTGAGTCTAAGCTCACAATACTAACAGATTCTCTGTCTGCTGAGGACCCACTTCCTGCTTCACAGGACACTCTTCCTTGTATCTATACGTAGGTAGTGGGAGAAGCTGGGGTTTCCAGGGAGTTTCACCCCAAAATATGGCACTCTGGTGTTATGCTTTGGATTTTAAATGTCCTCCCAAAGCCCATGCATCACTGATTAACTTTCTCCATATGGATTTTGGATGAAGGGATACATTTGGACCATGGCACTCACTTGTGAGTACCAATCAACATCTTAACACCTCCATCAAGGCGTGGCAAGGTCTTTAGAAAATGATTGTCATGATTGTGTTTGGTCTCATGAATGAATTAGGCCACTTATGATTCATAGCTGAAGGGCTTTCAGACTTTGTTATGAACAATTTCTTTCCCTTTGTATCCATATGTTTATTTTTTAAAGCTATTACACATACACACACACATACACAAACATACACACACCAGATAGGAAGCAATCATATTAAGCACTCATGACTTTTTTCTTTTATTTAAAGAATACTATCTAAATTAGCAGTCTCTTTAGAATTTTCCATATGTAAATTGTGTTTAAGTCCTTGTAATCTAGGACAGTAAACATGGGAAAAAAGCAAAACAAAACATTATTTAAAGGAACTTGGAAGGTGATCATATTAGTTTCGTTGCCATTGTTCTTGAGTCTTGTTACTCTAACTCAAGATTAAAACAAAGCCAAACATTAAGATAAATAGAATAAAATAAAATAAACCATCTTAGAGGTCAGTGTTGCCTCCTGAGTTTAATAGAAACTAGATACAAATGATAAGCAGAGGACTTGGTAAGACTGAGCAGCTTTATGGGTGCTCCCTTCTCAGAACGATGTCCATATCCTAACTAACCACGTTCCCCAGTTAAAGGAGGCTGCCAGATGCCCTGTGCCAGACTTAGAGATGCTCATGTCTAGCTGTGATGTCAACAAACGGAACCTGGATTTCACTCAGGTTTGGCTCATGTTGTCCCCGCTCTGGACATGCAGCGGGTGCCTCGGTGGAGACATCCCTTGCTGCTAAGGCTCTGCCAAGAGGCTTCTACAAGACTCAGATAAACAGTTTCTGGTCCACAGTCCAGCCAGCTACAAAGTTATGCTGCATCTCATCAGACCAAACTTATGTTAACCATGACGTCGGGGACCTTTCCTCATCAATCTTGTCTTTTGTTTTCCATGAGACTACAGTAGAGGAAATCAGGTGACTTAAGTCAGCAGATGAAAGGCTCGTGAACTTGCGAATCAGACAAATGGCATCTCTGCAGCTCTAGAGTGTAATCTTATAGTAGACGACGATGACCAAAAGAAAAAGAAAAAAAACCACATCATCATTCTCCTTGATACCTATAACAAAGCCTGCCAAGGATTTTCTCCCCTATTCTCTTCCTATAACAAGGGCAAAACTGCCAGAGCTATTTTTCTAACTGTGCTCTCAGTAGAAATTGCAGTACTCATATGACCAGCTCCAGAGATACTCAGTGACCACCAAATGGCTGGTTTATGCTCTGGACCATTGCCATCATTTGAAATTCATTGTGGCTCCTTAGAGACACCCTCTCTGCTGCCCCTCCATTGTGGAACTTTGGTCAACTCAAAGCACCTAAGAGTGATCATTAGCCCTGAAATCTCTAGTAGAGGTTAGGGTGACCTCTGGGAGGGGGAAAGAGAGATCAGGATTTAGACAGACTCCTAAATCTGTAGGTAGGCAGACAGAAAGAGGGGTCGTGGCTAGGTAAGAAAGGTGGTGAATTTCCAAGATGGTCAGCTTTTTCCTTACCTTCCTGACTTGAAACAAAAGCCTGGTAGCTTAAAACAAAGGCCATGTAGGTTTTTGTCTCCCGCTAGCAGGCTCAACAAGTTCAAGGACACACCCACAGCAGCTCTGAGGAAAACTCTTTGGAGGCTTTAGAACCCCCTGCTCTTGAGAAGAGACTATAATTTTGTGGGTTCCTGAGTCCCACTCTGCTTCACAGAGAATCTTTTTCTCTGTGTGTTCACTGGATGTGTTTGCTTCCCCAGCCTTCCTTCAGCTGTGATTCTCTTTCAAATGATTGACATCTCTCCGCTGTTGCTTGTTGCACTTCAGATTTTTCCTACCTGTTAATTTTTAAAATTTAAACAATATATCCTGTTTACCATTTTCTCTCTGTTTACTCTTCCAAGTTCTTCCCAACCTCCCCTCCTCTCTGAATCCATTTCCTTTCTGTCTCTCATTAGGAAAGAACAGGCTTCTAAGAGATAGCAACCATACATGACAAAATTAAATATACTAAGAAGACAAAAACTATCACATCTAGGCTAGACCAGGCAACTCAACAGAAGAAAAAGGGCCCCAAGAGTAGGAACAAGAATCAGAGACCCACTCATTCACACACTGACCAGATGCAAAACCCCTATACTGTATAGTTCCAAGACCCCAAAGACTGTATCACTGTTACATTATAGCTTAGATGGCGCCACATGTTTGTGGAGGAGGGGAACATTCAGATCATTCCCTTCAATATCTCAGTGACACCTTAAACATCATAAAATACTTAAAGACTGTCTTGTTGAGCTAATTTTAAGCAAACTGAGGCTTCAAAATTAAATTTGGAATGCTTCATTTTTATTGATTTGTCTTTCAGCTAGCTGAATTCTTTTGTCTTGATGTCTTGTTATATTGGACCCAATTTCCTATCTTCCTGGGCACAAAACTAGGCATATCTCCTGAATTTTCTGTGGCTATTGTGAGATCATATGATTATGCTCTTGCCCAGGAGAGACAAGAAGTAAGGTGCATTGCTTCTGGGCAGACACAGGAAGAGATACATTTGTCAGTGTCTCTGTCTCTATCTACCAGCTGAATGGGAAAAACTCTGGCTTTCATGAGGAGTATAGATTCCCAGTGGGAACACGTGTGGGTCACCACATGTTGGTGCTGAAGGATGCTGGGCATGCCATCCCTCTGAACTGCATGAGAGAGAAAGGTGAAATTGTATTGTTCTAGCTGACGGAAGCTTAAGTCACACTGACTACAATGAAAAGAAGCAGTGGCCTTTCTGGTCTTGAATCTCTCTACTACCTACTTTCCTTGAGAAACCAACAAGGGTTCCACAATTTCATCCTCTTTCAGAATGGTGAGAAATATCCTGCTAGGAGAGGAGCATGGTCACTCAGGTGAATCTGAGCTCTCCTGAAACCCTCCCCTTTATTTGTCTACATCCTCTAGCTAAGTTAGTCCTTCCATTTCTGGCTTGACTTCATTCTTAGCAGAAGGGAATACATAGATCTGGAACTTGTGTGTTCTCTCTGCAATGGCAATGCTATAGCATCTGAGAATCATTCTTTTCTTTGGTAACAAGACACTACACATGTGTCTTCCATTCTGCTGAGTAGCAGATCGAGCCAGCTTCCTGACATAGGTCTAGAGCAACAGGCCTTTTTCATTTTTTTCAGAAGATTTTGGCATAATGAGGCAGGAGGGAGAGCCATCCCTAGCACCTGCATCTTTCATAAAGGAAGTCCAACACTGACCTGACCTGAGGTCCCATGCTTGATAATTCAGTTAATGGAATCTTAAAATCATTGCATTGGTGCTGTGACTCACATATCTTTATTCTCTGGTAGGTCACATTGACATAACATTCTCATGCTAACTGGCCCTCAGGAAAACCACCGCTGAGAGTAGTCATTTCCTAAGCACAGGTCGCAATTAAAAGCTACCAATGAAGCCAGTCACTCGGCACTCATTCATGACAACCTCAAGAGCTTTTAGTCTCATAGTCATTTAGTTGAATGGTAGAAGCATTGGTGTGCTTGCTACAATACCTTGGTTTCAATTAATCCAACAATGCTTTCCATTTTGTTTTTTTCCAGGTCATTTATTGTTTTCTTGTATCATTTGAGGTACTTTATGTAGGTCACTTCAAATATCGCCTTTCAAATACAATGTCAACCATATGTTTATAGATTTCACATTGTCTTGTGCTGTGGGAACTTCTTCAGCCAATAGCCTGGCCCACTTTGGTCGTGGTCTCATGTACTATAAATGCAGATATAAAGCATGTGTGGGTCTCTTAGTTGCTGGATTTGATTCCAGTTCCCAATGCGCAGAGAGGACTACCAATCACTACTCTTTCTATGAGTTTGTCCTCAGATAAATAAACCTTTGTCATACTCCATTCCAAGCTATTGTGGAACTCTTTTGTATGCCAACAAATTGGTGCCCAAGGTGGGGTATGAACCCATGATCCTGAGATTAAGTGCATGCATGATATAATTAAAAAGACTTTCAAACCTTGCCAAGATAGGGTAAGATGGTTTTTCAAATTTTCTTGCCTCTGAAAACGGTCTGTAAGTTTGCCTTAGCCAAAGTTGGTTACCCCAACATTGCAAATGAGACTTTGGGTGATTGCCCAGGTAGTTGGTTATCTCTGTCATTTCTTGCACCTTTTGCAAGTTGCTTGTTTGCACTTCCTGTTTACTCAAGTGATATTATTTTCCTTCTCAGGCCTTTGATGAGGTTGAAGACTAGATAGTCACACTTATTTTCTTCTCATAACTAAGCCAAGCCATTTTTAATATAAGACTTAGACATTTTAGGATAGGATAACTATTGAAGCATTTGGCATATGTTTCTTATTTGATGTTGTTCATGTTGGTTGTAATTCTAATTTTTATATATGCTTTTGCCTCTTCCCTGGACAATACTTGATATTTGTTATTATTGTGTATAATTTTGTACTAGGTTTACAACTCTCTTATTTAGACAAAAGGGGAAGGCACTGTGGGAACTCCTTCAGCCAATAGCCTGTGAGATACCCACCCACTTGGGGCTTGGTCTCATATACTATAAATGCAGGCACAGGACCCTTTGGCTGATAAATTGATTCCAGTTCCCAGTTCACAGAGAGGACTGCCAATCACTACTCTTTTTATGAGTTTATTCCCAGATAAATAAGCCTTTGTTATACTCCATTCTGGGCTATTGTTGGACTCTTTTGTACACCAATATTCTCCTATTTTTATAGAAAGTTCTGTAGACATACCCATTGTATGTAAAGACATTAAGTTTCTGACTATTGTATGCTCAACAATATGCTACTCCCTGCTGGAAATAGACTACAGCTCTGATTTTCTTTTCTTTTCTTTTCTTTTCTTTTTTTTAAAAAATTTAACTTCTTTATTGATTCTTTTGAAGTTTCACATCATATACCTCAATTCTGCTCATCTCTTGATCCCCCCATATACCCCTCACCTCTGCAGTATCCCCCACAAGACAAAGTAAGCAAGCAAACAAAAGCAACCCCCTCCAAATCAAGCCAAAATGAAAACAACAATGATGAAACCCCCTTTGTTTCTCCTGTCCTATCTCTCCAACACCTCTTCATTCATTCTGGTGGCATTTGGGGGCCTCAGTGTGTCATCTGTATACCCTTTTGTCCTATCAGCTTTACTAGCAAATGCTCATTAAAATGAGTGGTTGGTCTGGTTCAAGTCCTCTGGTTTCTGTTACAGCATCATCACTGGAGCCTCACCAAAACTCCTTTGGGATGTCCTGTTGCTACCCTGAGTCTTGGAGATCCTGCAGGTATTGTTTCATAAGTCTAGTCCCTTCACGAGCTCCAGCAGGTCCTAGATAGGGTAGATGCTAGGGTGAGCCAACCCAAGGCCTGGCTATGGGCCTGAGGGGTATCTGAGTCAGTCCAGGCCACTGGGGCCACCCTCCTCAGCCAAAGGGGCAGGGTCAACTCCCCTACTCAGGGTTGGTTCACCCTTGCCCGTGATGAGGGGTGGGGCCATATCTCCTTAGTGCAGGGGAGCAGCTCTCTTGCTGTAGTGCCCATTAAGTGGCAAGGCCAGCTTTCCCAGGGCCAGCGAAGGGTGGAGCCAGCTCAGCATGACCCTCTGATTTCATCTTGCATGGTTCCTTCTGAGGTGACATGAGCCACAGACCTCACTCACCTGCAGCTGTGCCATGGACCCAGACATGGCCCATGGTAGCAGCTTGGATATGGATGACATCCTGACTCTGGGTGGAAGCAACAGCCCCCTCAGATTAGGATGGTTCTGGCAGCCTCGGGTTGTGGTCCCATCCTGGGCTTCTATGTGATCTTTGGTGGCAATACAGTACTTGGACTTCAGCACAGCCCCACACCCTGTAAGACCATGAAACCAGACATGGTCCTCGACAGCAGCTGGGTCTGGATGTCACTACTGTCCCAGATGGCATTACAGGCCACTCAGATCTGCACAAGCCATAGCAGTAGTATAGCCCCTGGACACCAACATAGCCCTTGGTCTGTGCTGCCTTCCACAGTACATCAGCACAGACCCCAGCTGCAATGCAGCTGTGCACCCTAATATGGCCCTCAGCTGCAGCTCTGACTCAGATGTTATCATGACATTGAGTAGCAGTGTGGAGTTCACAATGATTCAGAAACATTAGGCACCTACCCCACATCTTCTTTTGCATGACCTTTGCCCATATTCTCTTTAGTTATGAGAAGAACATTTGGTTAAAAAATTGACAAGACCCCAACTGTGCCTGACAGTTCTGTAGCCTGGTCTGACTGTGAAACCCCTGGCAGTGGGACCAGGATCTGTCTTTAGTGCATGCATTGACTTTTTAAAGCCCATTCCATATGGTGGATGCCTAGACAGCTCTGAAAACTCCCAACATTCAAATCCAACTCCACGAAGTCAGACATTAAATCATATTCTTGGGGAGGAGGCTGTGGTACTGATATTTTCAGGAAGTTCCTCTGAGTGTCTTTTATGTGCAGCTGAGGTTAAGAATCACAGCTCTAAGGACAACCTTACATTGGCTGCTCAGCAAAACAGCCCTACTCAAACACCACCCGGAATACAGTCTCCCGTAGTGACTGTTGTACTGTATGTCTTAGTCGTGAGCCGATTGTCCCCTGCAGCCCTGGTTTGACCTCTCACCCCTGCCAGACTCTCCAGGGCCTTCATCTCATCTTTCCTTGATCCTCCTAAAGACTCACCTGGCTTTGTGTGATGTGATCAAAGCTCTCAATTAGTTCAGGACATAGGAGATTTCAAACTTATTAAAGTCAGGGCTGCATCTGCGTCCAGGTTGGTGTCTGAGGGCTAGGATGCATGCAGATTCGAGTGACCTGCACTGCTGCTGGATCTGGGAGCCACACAAATATTGAAGATGAGGCCACCAAAGTTAGATGAGCAGAGGTAACTTCATCCCATCACCACGGGGTACCAGAACGTCTAACTAGTTAGGGACATGGGCACGTCGGGATCTAACTCCATGACCCTGACCAGAGAGAGTAGCCCCTTTTAAAAGCAATAAAGCCATAAGTAGAGGCGTCAGGGGTGATATAAGAAAGAATTTTTACAATTTTTACTTGCCTCATCTGCCTATCACCCCACTGGGTGATGATTCTATCCTAACTCATAAACTCTTTCCTGAGAAGAAAATATCAAAAGACCCTGGAGGTAGGAAGGCAAGGTTTTGGTTAGCTTTGAAGGACCAATGATTCTCTCGTCATAAGAGGCTTATATAGCTGTAGAGTCAAGAGGCTAGGGCACCTGCAGGCTCTTTGCCAAAGGAAATGTTCCCACCTAAGGGAGGGGAGGCAATGAAGTATTTTACTTCTTGATTAAGACTTGTTCCGGGCCGCACAGTAGAAGAACTTATGTTTTCAGAATTAATGAACACATAAGGAACACCCTATGTTCTTCTATGCTGAGTTAGATGATGTGTCCTGCTATCCAGTGTCCTAGATAACTTCAGCTGTCAATTTGACAGAACCTAGAATTATCTAGGAAGAGAATTTCAGTTATTTATTACCAAGACCATGGCCTATGGGCATGTCTGTGAGGGACTGATGTGGGAGTTCCCAGCCAACCATGGGGAGCTACATTCCCTAGGTAGGTGATTCTGAATTGTACAAGAAAGCTAAAGGGGTATAAACCTACTTGTGAGCCAGAAAGCAGCATCTTCGATGGTTCCTGCTGTTCTCCCATGGCTGTGAAGTTACGTGTTCAGAGACAATGTTGCATGGAATCACAAGCATGTCAGCCTTGAAGCTCCTGGCTTGATGGACCTCAGTGATGGACTGTGCCCAGGATTATAGGCCACACAAACCTTTCTCCTGCTGTTTCTTATGGGCAGGGGGATTTATCACTGTGACAGCAAGGAAACTAGGTCATCACATAGAACACACAGGGCGTTTTCAGCTCTTTTCCTCCTTACATCCTTAGCACCTCTGTATAACACTGGGACCAGTTGCCGGAAATGCAACAGGATTGGCTGCACTCTTTGGAGCTCAAGGAGAAGTGGTTGCTGTCATTAATTCAGCATTTACAATAGCCTGAGCACCTAATAATACATTTTAGATTTCTTTAACTTTTAATTATGTGTTTGTGTGTGTGTGTGTGTGTGTGTGTGTGTGTTTGCATGTGTGTATGGTGGGCGGTGTGTGTACATTAGTGCAGGTGCTCACAGAACCAGAGGTGCCAGAGCCTTCTGGACCTGGAGTTACAGACATCTGTGAACTTCAGACTTGAATGCTGGGTCTAGGCCTAGGGTCCTCTGTAAGAGCAGCAGGAGCTCGTAAGAATTGAGCCATCTCTTCAGTTTGACTATGCTTTTAGGGTCTTGATATTCCAACTAACTCTTGTAAGTCCAGGCCCCAATGGTTTCTGTAAGAACAGATCCAGAGGTGTAAATGTCAAGTCTAGGTCTACCAGGCCCAGAGTTCTGATCTCTCTGTATCCATCTGGCTGGTATTATCCCCTATGACTGACTGTAGCTCTCTATCAGAACTTCTGTTCATGTCAGAGAGTACAAGCCAGGCACTTTAAAGATAAAACCAAACATCCAGGGCTGGAGAGATAGCTCTGTGGGAAAAGTACCCACTGGAGGCATGACCTGGAGGCTTCTCCAGAACCCATAGAAAAGCCTAGTGGGGCAGCAATCACCTGAAACCCCAGCATACTGGTGATTAGCAGCCAATCGGTGAGCTCCAGAGCCAGTGGAAGATCTGGTCTCATAAAGTAGAGAACAACAGAGGAAGACCCCCTGTAACTGGACTTTCTCTGCCCCACTAGCCAACTCCACAGTAATGACACAGAGACTTCTCATCAGTCGTGAAAGCTTGGCCTACAGCCTGTCGTGTTTCCTCTGCATCTAGCTGGCGACTCCCCCTTCTTCTTCCCATAATTTTTTGTCCTGAAAATCCTGCCTCACTATTGGCTGTTCAGCTATTTATCAAACCAGTCACAGTGACATATATTCACATAGTGTAAAGAAATATTCCATAACAACACCCAGTGTCAACCCCTGGCCTCCACATATGCATGCACAGCACACAGACATGGACACATACGTATAATACACACACACACACACACACACACACACACACACATGAGCAGTCTTTTGCTTAGAATAATTCTAAATGTTCAGAAAATTTTCAGAGTAAAGAGGGGACCCACAAGTCCTGCTGTGGGACAATGGTTTATACCATGTCAATTGTATTTTAATAAAATGCTGATTGACCAGTAGCCAGGCAGGAAGTATAGGAGGGACAATCAGGCAGGGTGACAAGAACAGGAGAATTCTGGGAAGAGGAAAGCTTGATCTGCAGTTTTGACCCAGCCACAGAAGAAGTAAGATGTGACTGCCTCGCTGAATAATGTACCGAGCCACATGGCTAACAATAGACAAGAATAATGGGCTAATATAAGTTATAAGAGTTAATAAGAAGCCTGAACTAATGGGCCAGTCAGTTTATAACTAATGCAGACCTCTGTGTGATTTCTTTTGGGACTTAACGATTGTGAGAACCGGGCAAGACAGAAACCCCAACAACAAAGTCCCTCAGCTAGTTCCCCTAGATGAGAAGATCTTACTTTTGTCAAGGCCATGACGCACACCTAGGCAATTGCTATGATCTAAACTTGGTGTTTGTAGAGTTCGCCAGGTTCCCATGCCTGGTCTCTTTCTGATTCAGAATCCAGTCCATGGGACATGACTCTTACTGTTTCTCTGGTCTCCTCTCACAGAGAGGGCTTGTGTGCTCCCTTCTCACACCAGATTGTGTAGAGTGCTCAGTGTATGTCAGGTGCTGAGAATGGCAGAGACAAGAACTAGACAAATGGTGGAGAGAAACAGTACACAACAGTCACCAAATGCACTGTGCCTTACATCATTGATACAGGACAAAAGGGACACATAGGTGACGAGGTGGATAGTCACCTAGTGTCACAGTGTTTAAAGAGGGATAAAAGGAGCCATGTCAGGCGATGCATGCCTGTCATCCCAGCACTTGAGGGGCTAAGGCAGGAGGGTTGCAGGCTAGAGGATATCCTGGGCTACAGTCTCAAAAAACAAACCAACACAACAGTTTAATGAGGACGTGGTTAGGGATGACATCACAGCCATGTGTGCGAGCTTTAGAGGAAGGAGGGGCAGAGAGGGCACGGAGAACCTGGAAGTAATAAACAGGGCGCAACTGGTGAGAGAAAGGACATGTTTCCAGGAGGGTCTGAAGTTCGGGCTCATGCTAGGAAGTGGTAGAAAGGTAGTTTGAAATCAAAATTTTCATGAGTAGCATAATAAGACGTGCTCACTCGAGTGAGCTGCAGCTGAGAGAGGACTCAGCAGGTCTAGTGCTGGCCCTCATCATACTCTGCAGGGCTGGGAATAACACGCACACAACAGTTCCTAGCTACAACATGGAGTCCAAGTGTGTCTTTATAACACAGGATCTAAAAGTGGTCCTCTGTCCCTGTGAACCCCTATCAGAAGGACCAGGTTGAAGAGAGGAAGAAAAGGGAAGAAAGGGGAGGGAAGGAGAGAAGTGGGGGTGGCAGTGCATAGGAGAGGAATGGTGGGGGTCATGAGGGAACCGCAAGACTAAGGAAACCTAAAGGCATGGAAATCATCTATATCCCACTTTCAGTGATGTCACATGATGTACAACTGTCAAAAATCACCCCCCCCCGGAGAATCTGAGATTCATACATCTCCAGGTTCGTGTATTGAACCAGACAGGACCAAGAATCCGAGATCCATACATCTTCAGGTTCGTGTATTAAACCAGATTGGAGGCCGGGTGGTGGTGGCGCACGCCTTTAATCCCAGCACTTGGGAGGCAGAGGCAAGCAGATCTCTATGAGTTCGAGACCAGCCTGGTCTACAAGAGCTAGTTCCAGGACAGGCTCCAAAAAAACCACAGAAAAAACAAAACAAACAAACAAACAAAAAAAACAAAAACAAACAAACAAACAAACCCCAAAACAGACTGGAGGTGGCTTCTAAAAGATCCTGGATTCCTGGAAGTCACATCTTGGAGTAATGTCTCACCCTGAAATGTGGGCTAGACTTGGTGACTCACTTCCGGTGGTCAAATACAGCAAAATGGATGACCTGCTGCTTCTAGGATGAGATCACACACTGACTCACCCTCGCTCTGTCACTGTGTTCTTTGCTCGTTCTATAAGGGCTCCTTGTGAGAATCCTGTAGGGACTCAAATGAGGAGATTGGTGCGCTGGACAACAGCCAGCAGGAGTTCAAGCCTAGAGTGAAGTTTGAGCCTTGAGCTGAGGACCCAGTTCCCAGTGGTGTTCTGGTTGCAACATTGTGAGAGACTGTTGCGGGATATTCATTAAAGATGTGTTACATTTGTTAATCCTGTGGAACGTTTGTTTTAATGTTGCAAAGATGTGTTGCCTTGTTTATGTTGCATTGGTTTAATTATGTGAAACTGTTTCTTTGCCTGTCTAAAACACCAGACGGTCTAATAAAGAGCTGAACAGCCGAAAGCGGGGCAGGAGAAAGGCTAGGCAGGACTGGCGGGGAGAGAACAAATAGGAGAAATCTGGGAGGAGAAATAAGAAGAACAAGAACAAGGAGAGGAGGAGGCTAGGGCCCAGCCACCCAGCCAGCCATGGAGTAAGAGGGAAAGTAAGGTATAAAGAAGTAGAGAAACATAAAAGCCCAGAGGCAAAAGGTAGATGGGATAATTTAAGTTAAGAAAAGCTGGCTAGAAACAAGCCAAGCTAAGGTTGGGCATTTATAAATAATAATAAGCCTCCCTGTGTTTTATTTGGGAGCTGGGTGGCAGGCCCCACAAAACAGCAAAGAGCCAAAAGGGTAAAAGATTAAAAAAAAAAAAAAAAAAAAACACCAAGAGATCTTAAGTAGTTTTAACCCAGCAGGGTTGTCCCTAGTTTCCAAACACGGGAAACTGTGGTGTAAAAACTATGCTTTTCAGCCAATGCACTGTATGGCCATTTGTCCCGTGGCAAAGAATAATGAGTGTGTGAGTGGAATTATATTTAATGTTTAAAATGCTATTAAAGGGCCAGCAAGAAAACTTACTTGCCGTGCAAGCTTGACCACTTGCGTTCGAGCTCCCAACCCCCCATAAAGATGGACAGAGAGAGCTGGCTTTGCAAACCTGTCATCTGACCTCCATACATGGCTACAAGTGTACCCCGCCCTATCAGGCACGTGTACACAATAATAAATAAGCTAATTAAATGCTGTAAAGGGAAGGTGAAGCACATCCTTGTGGCACACGCCCCTGTTCTCTTCCTGTTCCCAGGATCTGCTTCAGTGAGCTGCCTACCTCAGCTCTTCCTTGGAAAGCCTTCTTCCAGAACAGCGATTAGATCAGACAAAATCACTAGGAAGCTTGAAAGCATTTGCAAGCCTTTCACGGGAAGGGAGAGAGGGTCTCTGCACTCCCAGCTCTGAGGGGTGGAGCTATCCAGTAGTCCTCCCCTTTGTCCCAGCACCCTCTGCATCCTCACCTCCCTGAACTGGTGGGTGAGGGGAAATACATCCTCCCCCAGCATCAGTCTAGCAGGAGAGACAGAGCTTTAGAGCCCACCAGCCCTGGCTTCTCTTGCTTTAATAAATCCTGAATTCTCTTTGAGGTTTTTGGGATCTTATCTGCGGAGCAAAGGTAACTGTGGTATCGCCTTGAGGGCAGAAACTCACAGCAACCAGCACAGATTCATCTCTGCTGAAGGTCCTGCAGAGCCTACTCTCCAGCTTGTGGTGTCCTTGCAGGTGTGAGCACTTTAGGAAGTTGGGATACATGGAACTTTTCAGGTCACACAGGGGCGTGCCTTTGGCAAGATATGGGGACCCTAGTCCCTCCTTTCTCTTTACTTTTTAGTTTCCCTCAGCTTTCTCCTCCACAGCCGGTGATGACAAACCACTCTTCATCAGGCCCCAGAGCAGTCATGCTAGCCAGTCAGGAAACCTTTGAAGCTGCGGTCACAGCAAACTTTCCATCTTTTTAAAATGGATTACCATCTCAAAGGCATCGAGGAAGAGAGGAGCCTGATTCAAAGGGAAACATTATATGGTGTTCTGAAGAAGAAAAAGAAAATAAAAGCCCACAAGGACAGAAAACACAGCAATGGATGTGAGGCTGGAGGTGAAGGAGGGACCACAGGGGGGTGTGGGAGGTTTGGGGGACAGGCTGGGTTGAACCTTGGATGTGCTTGTCACAAACCGCACAAAGGAAGGCGGATCTTGCTATATGTAAACTGTACTTCATAAATCTGCCTTTTTCAGTAATAAAGGGTTGCGTCCTTTCTGTCTTAGGACAAGAAGGTTGGAGGATGGTAACAGGTTAGGGCTAACCTGAACTACAGAGAGACTGTCCCCCAAAATAATTAAAAAATAAAATATAAAATAAAATGATGGCAGAAGTGTAGGGTGCTGACACCTCAGTTCTCCAGGACTCCTCACCAAGGCAGCTGTGTACATGTGTGTCAGATGTCTGAGTTTGCCAAGGCTAGGCACGGCGCTACTCAACCCAGACTTGGTTTGCCATACCCTTTCTTTCTCAGCCACTAAGTCTGTTGCCAATGCCTCCCCACCTGTGTAGAAGTGTGGCTTTGGACACTCAGCTCAGCCTCCAAAGGATAAATGACCACTGTTAGCTTTAGGACACGAAGAGCCAGCACGGTTGTCACAGTGCTGAAATAAAGGTAACAGCCTACCCTGGTTCCCAGCATCGTCATCAGTGAAGGATTCTGGAGACACAGTGTTTTTATCCATCATCAATGTCTGCATGAGTTAGGAGCACTTCCATGTATTTCACTCGAAGCCAGTCAATATATGTCGACATACTTCAGAGCAATGCCCCACAAATCAAATCGATTTCTTCTAGGCTGCCTCCCTACATAGTGAGGCACCTCCCCACCATCTTACTGGGGAAACGAGGAGGTGGACTTGTGAGCTTTTCCTTGAACCAAAGGTGAGAAATGAACAGAATAGAGCGAGGGAGCCTATTAATCTTCTTAAAGTTGCTTCAGGGATGGTCCCAGCCAGAAGCCTTCATCTCCATGGAAACCACCAAAAGCAGTTGGGACAAAAGGGACATGAAATCAGAGCAAAGAAAGGATTTGCTATATTTTAAACAAGATTGAATATAAGGTTGGCTGGCTAAAATGTCTGAGGATCTTCCAGGCTTGGGGGCGAAGCCCTGAGTTACCCAGGACCAGCAAAAGCATCTTGGCTTGGGAGATGGCAGCTTGCCAAGACATTTTACCCTCTTCAGCCTTATAGTTTGCTGAAGGGATCTGAGCAGGATCGTAGGAGTGTGGAAGCCAAAGACCCAAGCATGAGACAAGAAAAGGAGGAGGAAGGGATGTGGTCTGTCTCTGAAGCTCCACAGATGCCCTGTGCTTGTCTCCACAGTGACAAGGACCATGCCATTGCAATAGCTGCTTGCTTCTCGTGGCCATCACAAGATTGAGAATAATGGTATATGGAGGACACTGTTGTATAAGACTCACTCACAGCTTAGCCTTGCTACTACCATAACAGGGGTAGCTGACCCTTACAAAATAGCCATGATGGTCAGACCTGTGGGGCAGCATGCCAGGAACGCTCTCGGTTCTTCACACGTTACCTTCTTCTTGCTGTGACAAGGCATCAGACAAAAGTGACTCAAGGAAGGGAGGGTTTATTTTGGCTCACAGTTCAGGAGTTCACAGTCCACTGTGACAGCATCAGCAGTTAGGAAGCAGGTTCAGAAGGATGCTGAGCTCAGCTTGCTTTCTCCTTTACTCAGGGTCCCAGCCACTGGTTGCTACTGCTCACATTCAGGGTGAGTTCTCCTCAGCCAAGCCTTCCTCTTAACAACTTCGTGAGCACACCCAAAGGTGTGTTTCCGTGTGATTCCAAATGCAGGCAAGCAGACAATGCAGATGGACCATCATCCCTTTCTAAATTCTCATTGTGATTCTTAGACCCAGTGTACAGTAGAGCAGTTGGAGCCATAGAGGGTTGAGAGGCTTACCCAAGGTCATGCATTGAGTAGGTCTCAAAGCTGGGATTTGAACCCAGGTCATCTGCTCCAGACAATGTTCTTCAGCCTGTACTAACATATTCAATTCAGGCCTGTCATAGTGTGTCCTCACCCTTCTTTCTCGTTATCTCAATAATCTCACCCCCCTCTGCAGTTTCTGCTACCATGTAGTTCTAAGTCTGTATAAGGCCTGAAGAATTTCATAAGGTCAGTTTCCTCCTGGTAGCTGTTGTCCGTGTCTTCTGTACATGTGTGGTATGGGGGGAGGGAAGAGAAATATAGTCTTTCTATTTCTTTCACACATGCGTGTGCATGGATTCTATTCCTTATTTTCTCCTCCCTTCAGGGTACAATTGACCAGCAAAAATGTCCCTATTCTTTGTCCCTCTACCCAAAGTTCTCAGATTCCTGCATTGAAAATGAAATCAGATTTTTAGAACAAATCCCCATGGGAGATAGACTGGCTAGGCCAGGCTTTAATTTCCTTGGCCAGCCGAGCAGGACCAAGCCTTTGTTCATTCAGACTCCAGTCCTGTTATCTTTCATTTTCCCAAACTGATAACAACAGTACATCTGGCTAACCCACAGGCTAAAATTGACACATTTCCTGATAAGATTTAAGGTCTTAAAGTCTCATAGAAATGTCCCCCATGCCTGAGCAGCTTCCTTCTGCTTCTCTCTAGAGTCTCTTCCACCAGGAGAAGATACTCTTTGAAGGGTGTTAGAGAACTCAGCTGGACAATAGCAGCATTCCATGTGTTAGTGCTTACCTATTAACTTCTCCCCAGACACTGCTTGCTGGGGGATTCCTGAATTAAGCTCATTCCTAATTCATAATTCATGAGTTCAAGCTATACAAACCCACACCGATGTGCTGGGGACTGAACTCTTGGTCTTTCTGAACAAGAGTGACTTAAAGTCAGTGTGGCAAGCAGTGCCATAAGACGAGTGACAGCAAGCCAGCTGGGGCAGGATGGGGTGGGGGAAGGCTGTGTGCACACAGCTACAAGCAAAGCCATGAACTGCCCTAGGAGAAGCACATATATGCAGGGAGGAAAGCAAGAGCTGTGCAGAGCCCAAGGCCCCTGAACACAGACCATGACTCAGGACCACTCTCCTGGGAGCATGCATTTGAAAACTTTCACCATGCAATAATTTTAATCTTTTCTTTTCTGCTTATTAGCTAGCAAGTGTCTAAACCCTTTTTTTAAAAAAAGTTGTATGGACATTGGAATTTCTCTGTAGATTGTCTAAGTTTATTTTATTTAGTTAATCTGTGAATGTGTTGAAATAAATTAAAGTCAGTTTTTGTGTTCCTTGTTGCCTGTGATACTCTTTGCCACAGAGATTTTCTAAGTTCAGTCTGATCAGATTTAATAATGCTGTGCTTTGGGAAGATACCTTCCAAGTCTTGAAAAAGCTCCAGGAACTGTCCATCGCAACTTGAGTCTCATCTTCAACAGCATTACACGATGTCTTCAAGGACATTTTTAACCCAAAGTTCCAAAAACTTTCCCTGTTCCTCCAGTTCTAAAGGCCAATCATGTTAACAGCCACACTTCCTACCAATCTTCTGTCTTAGTCCTTTTCTTATTGCTATGATAAAATGCCCTGACAAAGCCACCTGAGAGAAGGGGGTGCTGAACTTACAGTTCCACGGAGCACAATCCATCAGGAAGGCATGGTGTGGGGGCAGAGGTTAGCACCAGGAAAGACAGAGGAAACAGGAAGCCAGGTTGGGCTATCAAGTCTCCAAGACCCACCCCCAGTGACCCACTTCCTCCACTGAGGCTAGACCCCAGCACTGGTTCCACCCTGTGGGTCTTGGCTGATTTAGGGGTTGAAACACAGATATTTACATTATGATTCATAACAGCAGCAAAGAAAACAACTTTATAGTTGGGGTCACCACAATATGAGGAACTGCATTAAAGGATCCCAATATTATGAAGGTTGAGAATCATTGGAAAATCCACATCCTTCCCAAAGAGTGCCACTAATTAAAAACCGAGTGTTTAGACCCATGAGCCTGGAGTGAGGGAATGGACTTAAGGAAAACCCTACTGTATGGTATCTCTGATGAGCTGTCGAAGTCAACTGATAAAATTCTATTTAGCATTGGTTTCCTTTTCCTTTTTCCTTTTTTTTTTTAAAAAGTTTTTTCTCTTCTTTTGTTTGCTTGTTTGTTTTTATCAAGACAGGATTTCTCTGAGTAGCCCTGGCTGTCCTATAACTCAATTTATAGACCAGGCTGGGGTCAAACTCACAGAGATCTGCCTCCCAAGTACTGGGATTAAAGGGGTATGCCATCAACACCAGGCGTTTTTCTTTTTCAGTTGTTTTTATGCACAAGGAATAGTTTTACTTGATGGGATTTAATGGAAAAATACATATGATTTTTAAAAAGTCTTTTTGATGGTTCTTAACACAAATGTGAACTAAGATGGCTCGAATGAGTACCAGCCTGAGCAATCATCCACACGCAGCCATGACTTCTGACGTCCACACCGAGTTTGTTTGGGACACTTGATAAAGAAGCACCTTCTTACCTCAGATACCAGAGTACACAGCACACCGCAGCAGAGCAAGAATCCTTTCTGCTTCAGACAAGATCTACTTCAGGGGAAGTTCCATTCAGGGTTTGCACACACAGATATTTCCTGAGCAGGAAATGACTTGAGTTGTTGCGATGCAGCTGCCTCTGAGCCATCAAGTGGCCACAGAACTGTTAGTTATCACTAAACCTTTGGTTGCATTCGTTTGATCGATCCATGCTGGGTTGTTGTACTCACTGGGCTGTGAAGTTCATGGCCACACAACTGATTTGACATTAGATGAATTCACAAGGAATGAAACTCTTTTCCTAAACATCAGTTTCTCCCTGCAGTGAGTTTCGCTTAGAATGCAGAGGGACTGCTCACAGCCGGGTAGCACATTCTCTATCTGCGGGGTTCATTGTTTTAAGACAAGAGACAGTAATGGGACAGATGCCACATAAACATCTGGCACAAGCGACGATGATGGGACTGGTGCCACTTAAGCACCCAACACAAATGTACTTGGCTTTGCCAGTTTTATCTCCTAGATAAAGAATTCCTCCAAAAGTATGACCAAGGAAGGTAAAATGTTCAACAAGTCTTCTAGAACAAACACCTTTCAGAAAGAATCAAAATGCAGTATTACTTCACTTTCTTTCCTTGTTCTTTCAGTCTGGTTTGGGCTCTTACATTTTTTAAAAAGATTCACAATTTTGTTTTTCATGTTGTTGCTTCTTTCGTGTTTTCTTACTTTCTTTACCTGGAATGGTCCATCTTTTCTTCACTGGACATCTCTGTTTCCCCGGGCCACAGGGAGACAACTTCCAGTGAATCACTTCTGGGAGGTGACTCTGGGAACTCTCGTCCAGTCTCTAAAGATACAATTAGGTGACCACCTAAGTGAATGAACTTATTGCTCAGATTTGTCCTTTTTCACGACAGAGAAGTATTCTCTGGTGTGCAAACATCGCAGTTTTTGCACATGGCTTTACCTATGGACGGATATTTTGGTTGCTTCTAGGTTTTTGCTGTTATATATGAAGCTACCCTGAGAACCTATTATAATGATTATGTGAGCTAGAGACCTTGGCAGGGTGAGAGCCCAGAAGCCTCAAGGTGCCCTGTCGTGCAGACCCAGCTTAAGTGAGGAGTTTATTGAGAGAAGGGGGAAGGAGAGGGAAGAGAGAAAGAGACAGAGACAGAGAAGGACAGAGAGACAGAGAGATGCACAGAGAAAAAGGGCAAGAGGAGGAAGAGAGAGAAGTAGGTGGAGTTTTGCCTTTTCAAGAGACAGGATACCGGCTGCCCACCATGCAGGCGTGATGCAGGGACAACAGCAGAAGAGAATCACTCTGCACGGTCCCCAAAGGGAGCGGCCAGATGTGCCAGGATGCTAACACCTGTAGCATGTGTTCCTGTGTTCAGGATACTTATTTCTCTGGCAATTAGAATTTGTCATTTAAACCATAAATATATGTTTAATTTTGTAATAAATGCCTACACTGTTTCCAAAGTGGAGATACTATGCTAAATTCTGACTAGCAATGAGGCTTGCAGTTTCTCCACCTCCTTGACAACACTTAATATTGCTCATATTTTTTTTCTAAAAAAAAAAAAAAACCCAGCATATCACTATGTAGACTAAGCTGGCCTCAAACTCAGAGATCCTCCTGCCTCTACCTCCTGAGTGCTAAGGCTAAAGGCGTGTGCCGCCACGCCAGGCTTGCTCATGTTTTACATCTTGATCACATGAAGTGACATCTTGGTACAGTTTTAATTCCTGTTCCTTGCTGGTTAATCTTGATCATATGCTCATGTGGATGTTGGACATTCATGTATTTTTTTCTTTGCAAAAGGCTAAGATGCTCTTATATCTCTTTATTTGATGAAATTTCTACGCAGGTAGTTTGTCCATATTTATGTGCTATTTTCTTACTGTTAAGTTGTAAGAATAACCTAATCACAAAGAAGTTCTTTTTTTCTCCATCTGGACTCTTGCTTTGAAATGTTTCTGGTATCTGCCAGCGTGTAGAAGACAGTTTTGATGAAGGCTAGTTTCTCTATGACTTCTTTCCTCTTTGCCCTACATAGGGAAGAGTTTTCACATGTAAGGCAGTGAAAGTTGTTTCCTGCATTTTCTTCTCAAGCTTCATAGTACAAACTTTTAGATTTGGGTTCATCACTCATTCCCAGGTAATTTTTAAATTTTTGGGAGTTTCATACATGAGTGTTATAGTCCCAATGTTTCTACCCTCTTCTACCCAGATCCTCCCATGCTCCCCTGACTTTCTCTCAAATTCATGACCTCTCTTCATTAATTAGTTCTATTGTAATTTTAAAATCTCCATGAAGAGAAGTCACACCATTTAACAAGGCTCACATAGGAGGTTCATTTGAAGAAGAGAGAGAATGGGTAGAGAGGGGAGTAGAGCGGGGACAGACCAGTCCCTGGAGACAAAAGTGGCGAGAGAGAGAGAGAGAGAGAGAGAGAGAGAGAGAGAGAGAGAGGGCAAGACCCACCTTTTAAAAGGGAATGTAGAAATGTGCCCAGGAAGTGCTCTTAGTGGCTGCAGTTGAGGATGTATCCTGTCAGGACCCTAAGGGCAGGCCAGTGCACATGCCTGAATACTAATAATTACTGGAATGCATGTATGTACCTATATATGTAAGTATGTAGGTAAATAGGTAGGTAGGTAGGTAGGTGTCTATGTATATATAGCCTGCTGGGTCCCTTCAGCATTGCTCATATACGTATGTGTTTAGGGTGGCCCTTTGGGTCTGGGTAACCTGTCAGGGTGCTCATCCCTAGAGAAGACTGCCTCTCCCCCCCCCCCCATTAATTGCTGTCTAGTTCTGTATTGCAAGGGTCAGTCAAAGAAAGGGGATCACTCCAAAATGTAATTCAGGCTTTAACAACAGCCGCAAGGGAGCCAGCTCTGATGAACTGACTCTTGACTTTGCTAAAGCCTCCTTTATTGTTACACAAATTATACCTGTAGCAAATCGATTTCCAAACCAAAACCTCTTATCTGGAGTTGCTTGAAATAACCATTTACCTAAGCAATTCTCAGTCAGGCATGAGACCTTCTGGTGTGCCAGGCACTATCAAGACTAAGTTATATAAAGACTCTGTAATTCTCTCAAAAAAGCAACTCAGATAACAACCCCTGACATTAAACAAAAAGTAGTTTAAAGCTTAGGTTTATGACTCCTGAATTCAAACCAGATGCAAATGCTCTGTGGAGTCTCTGACTACAGAGCCTGTAGCCCTTCATGTGATGGGATTGCTGTGAGAGATTTTCCCTATCGGTGTTGGCATATCATGCAGTATTGCTATTATTTTTGAAACTTCATCAGTACAATGTCTCAGTCATATATAGAAGACACTTTCTCCAGCAGAAGTCTGTGGGGTCCTGGGGTTGCATAAATAATGGGTATCAGACCACTGAAGTCTATTAACCAGAAGCAAACTTTATTCTAAACACTATAGGACACAAAAACTTCTAGCTAGCTAGGGCCACAGACAGAATTTGGGCTTCTGACTCGGTGACAAAGAGAGGTGGTTTCAAGTCTCTTCATACAGTAAAAACCATACACCAGGTAGTGGTTAACGGAACTCTTACCATTTTGAGGTTAGGCCTTGAGTCACATGACATTCTGAGATTCACAGATTTTGATGACAGTATGTCAGTTTTAGATATGTGCGAAAGCCTGTGGCTTTCTGGACACAGCCACGTTTCCCCGTGGCTGAAAGGAATGTAGGGCTGAGGGCCATGTAGAGTAACTGCTCAGGTGAACCTTTGTCCACAGCAACTGTCAGCTTCAAATTTCCTGACGTGTAGGGATGTGTTCTGGCTCTTACAATCTTTCTACCTCTCTTCCATAGTGTCTCTTGAGCCTGACGTGTAGGGATGTGTTGCAGATTCATCAGCTGGGTGCGAGCATTGCTGTCTGTTATTCTCCACGTTTTGACAGTTGTAGGTTTCTGCAGTTGTCTTTATCTGTGGAAAAAAATAGCTTTGCTGGTGGAGATGAGAGCTACACTTACCTGGAGCACAAGAATAAGTTTTTAGGATGCAGTTCGAAACAATACCAGTCTGATTATCACTTTTAGGCATATGCCCAATGTTTCAAGAAAGTGGTATGAATAGGTTCTTCTCTAGGAGCTGTGTTCTCAACAGCCTCGAGTTGGCCAGATTTATAGTACCAGCTCCTTTCAAATCACTTCTATTTGTCAGGCCTTATGTCCAATTACATAGCAGCTGGTTACCCTCAATGTGTAAGTGACCCTGATGGGTGCACAAAAAAGTACTTGTATTGCTTTTATTGATTAATGGATAAAGAAACAGCTTAGGCCGATGATAGGATAGAATATAGCTAGGCAGGAAAATTAAACTGAATGCTGGGAGAAAGAAGGTGGAGTCAGAGAGATGCCATGTAGCCCCTGGGGGAGAAAGGCACCTGCATGCCATTACCGGTAAACCACGAGCCTCATGGTAACATATAAAATAATAAAAATAGGTTAATTTAAGAAAATGAGCTAGCTGAAAATATGCTTAAGATACTGGCCAAACAGTATTGAAATGAATATAGCTTCTGTGCTATTATTTTGGGTCTGAGCTGCCGGGAAACAAACAAGCAGCCTCCACCAACAAGGGTGTGGCTACTTAATATTCCTTGTGGGAGGACCCTCCATTGATATCTCTTAGTAGGCTGAGAATTATTTATAAGTAGGCATTGTGAAAACAAATTTTTCTTTGTCTTTTTCTTGTAAAGGTATAGTGATAAAAGTCTTTTAAGTTGATAACTATAGGAAGCCACTCTTTAGGCAATAGGAAAGGTGAAGGAATTCCAGAATGTAGAAGCCCATTGGTTGAATCACTTTATTAACAGCTCTTAGATCTGTTACCATTCTCCATTTTTCAGATTTCTTTTTAACAACAAATACAGGAGAATTCCAAGAGCTGGTTGATTCTTCAATATGCTGAGCATCTAGTTGTTCCTTTACCAGCTGTTCTAAAGCCTGCAGTTTCTCTTCCACTAAACGTCACTGTTTAGAAGCTAAATAAGAAGGTGAACCCAAGGAAAAACATATAGGCATCCTCCTGAACATTAAACTTCATCGGGCAATGAAAGGAGACAGAGACAGAGACCCACATTGGAGCACCAGACTGAAATCTCAAGGTCCAAATCAGGAGCAGGAGAGAGAGCATGAGCAAGAAACTCAGGACCGCGAGGGGTGCACCCACACACTGAGACAATGGGGATGTTCTATCAGGAACTCACCAAGGCCAGCTGGCCTGGGTCTGAAAAAGCATGGGATAAAACCGGACTCGCTGAACATAGTGGACAATGAGGACTACTGAGAACTCAAGAACAATGGCAATGGGTTTTTGATCCTACTGCACGTACTGGCTTTGTGGGAGCCTAGGCAGTTTGGATGCTCACCGTACTAGACCTGGATGGAGGTGGGTGGTCCTTGGACTTCCCATAGGGCAGGGAACCCTGATTGCTCTTTGGGTTGACGAGGGAGGGGGACTTGATGGGGAGGGGGAGGGAAATGGGAGGTGGTGGTGGGGAGGAGGAGGCAGAAATCTTTAATAAATAAATAAATTCATTAATTAAAAAAACTGCAAAAAAAAGTCACTGTTTAACCCATAATGGTTCCTTAGTTAACCATTTTAAAGGTAGGGCCATTAGTACCTCTAAAGGTTCGCTAGTTGTTTTGTGGTTTTGTACAGCCTGCATGGTTGGTGACTGTTTTTTATAGTACCTTATAATATCCTTCCCAGAAACATGAGTTGCTTATGTTCCATTTCTGATGCTGCAAGAATGTTATTCTGGGTATTCCATTGCTGCAACAGATCATGACCCCATAGATTCACTGGTATATTAGCCACATATGGCCTCTGCCTTCCCCTCTGTCCTTCTTGTCCTATACATTCAACCCACCTCTTGCTTTGTTTCACTTGAGTTAGGGTTCCACTTCCTAAGAATTGAATATCTTCCTCTTGAAGAGGTCAATTCAGATGCCAAGATTCTGGAGTAATAATAGTCACATCTGCACCCCTGTCCAGTAATCCTTCAATTGCAATGTTATTTATTCATACTCTCAGCTTTGGTTTTTGATCACTTACGGAAGTCTGCCAAAATATATGTTTCCTGTTTTCTATTTGAATTTTTGATTCATCCTCCATGTTTATTCTATCATCCAGAGCAGTGTTTTTTTTTTTTTTTACAACAAGCACTGGATTTTTTCAAATTTTCCTGGGGAGGTGTATCCTCCACAGTGACTGGGAATGACTGGACCACTTTTGACCTGGGGGCATACAAGATGCCCCCCCAAGGAGTTTCTCCATGGTAACAGGTTGCCTTGATTGTATTTTCTTGATCTACATTCATTGGTCCAATGTTGGCCTTTGCCACATATTCTACATAATCCAGAATATTGAGACCTTCTGTTTTTGTCATTCCCAGAGGAGACATTATTTCTAGGAATGCCTCATCTACAATTCCTTCGCAGATGTCCTATTCTACTACATTTAAGACATTTGGTATTTTGATGTCTCTTCATGCCTCCAGAAACTGCTTTTCTTACCCATGCCTCAGTATTATAGTCACATGACTCAACATTGATTTTGTTCAGGATCCACTGGTGTTGATATGACCTTTAAAGGTCCAAGTATCTTTTTGCATTCTAAGTTGGCATTTTCAAAAGCCAGATATTCAATAAGTATTCATCTAGCTTCTAGATCTGTTACCCCTATTTGTACAGCTTTAATTAATCTTTGTAAAAAGTCACGAAAGAGTTCTCTTGGGCCTTTCATGACCTTCATATTCAATTCAATTATTCGCCCGCCCAGATGCCAAGAAAAAAGAAATGAAAACAATCACGGGGAAGACATTTTCATCCCGCTAACGCTTGGGAACTGAGGAGAAAGCTCTGTTGATGGAAGGCTGGACCACTTGCTACTGGATAATCGTAGCCCTTCATGTTGCACCTCTCCAGGTTCTTAAGGGATTCTCCGTTTGGGTTCCATTTTGTACGAGTTTGGCAAATAATCCGCAGAAACGAGCTGTGCTTGCAAGGACTTCATAGTTCCCAAGAATTTAAGAGAAAAAAATTTCCACTTGATCAACTTAATTCCCTTCTTTTATTTTTTCCTCCCTCACTCCCCTTCCTTTTCCCCTTTTCCAAACTGTTTGCTTTGCAATATGTTACTGGTAATGAGTTGCAGATAATGCAGTCTTAACTTGTTTTCTTCTAAGTATTTGTGTTCAAAACTCCTGTATCTAAAGAAATATGGTTGGGGTCATTAATAAAGAAAATCTTTCTATCTTAAAAAAAAAATATTCTTTCTAGTTTTTAAATCCTGTTCCAAGCATTCAAGGCTGCTGTATGGCATAGGGACAAGATCTGTTCATTATAAACAACTTGACTCTGTGGATCAGTATAACGGCCCTCACCAAGAATTTTATCTTGGGAAGCCTCCGATCCTTTGACTCTACCTTGCTGTTCTAGGGCTTTAGCCTCCTCTCTCCAAAAGCACTTCCACTGTAACTGTGTCTCATCTTCTAGCACCACTGAGACTAATTAAAGTCAAACATGTGGAGTAACCCTATTGCTTGAAGCCTATGTTTTTATCATCTCCCTAACAAATGGCAATGCATGCCATAAGATACTACTGCTTACTTAATATCTCATAGATCCTTTATACCTATAGCTTCCCATTTATATCCTGTATATCCATTTGTGTATTGAGTATTTGCTGGCTTTTCAGAAGTAATAAGAGGATAAGTAGCTGAAACTCCTGTAAGTCATCTCTGACTCTGAGAGGTACTGGTGATGCTAAATCCTTTGCCTGTACTTCTTCTCCTTGCTTACCAGTTCTGACAAGAACCTCAGTCAATTCAAATCTTTTTATCACTGTCTTCTGTAAAGCCTGAATCTCTTGACCTGTGAATATTTCCAATGAGTTTATCAAATCAACTAATTTCTGGTTCTCATTCTGCACATGTAATTCCAAGTTTATAAATTTTTCCATTAATGATATCTTCTCATCCTTAGAGATTATTTGGATGGTGTATAGATTGTCTTCCTGGAGGGATGTTCTATCTGCTAGCTTATCATAACTTTGTAACAGATTTTGATTGTAAATTTCAACAGTATGAATTTTTTAGATAATCTCTCAGTACCCTTTTGTAGGGTTTCATAACCCATTGACATGGATTGAATTTTGCCTGTCAAATTAAGGTTATTATTTTCAATAGTATGAATCCTATCAGCTAAAGACTCTCTTTTTCCTAAAAGCTTTTTATTTTTGACTCTGTTAGCAAACCATTTCTTTAAGGATATAATATGAAGAACAAAGTTAATAGCCTCCATGATGACAAAAATATATGTACAAAGTAGCTCATATAGATCTTGCAGAAGCAGAATTCCATCCATAGTAGAATCAAAAAAGTTGCTAAATTCCTATATGGTGATATTATCTGCAATTATCTTGGGGTTGGTTTACAATTTTCAAATTTATTTATTTATTAATCAAATTAACTTACCTCCATATTAATTTTTGGAAAATGTTGTAGGTGTAATACCCTTGATTGGTCAGCAGGTGTCACAGTTGTGGCAGTAAGGCAGGTCCTAGATCAGTACCTGAATTACCTGAGACTTAATTATTAACAAATTTAGTTAATTACTTAAGAGCAGCATATTCATATATGGAGAAGGTTTGAGTTGGGCAGAATATCAAGGAACTCAGAGCTTGCAGGCAGTCATGAACCACAAGGTTACTGGCTGGAGTTTGAATCAGGCATTCACAGATCAGAACTGGGAACACAAGCCAGAGGAGCCCCTGCTCCCAAGCGGGCCTGGCAGAAGACAGAGAAGCCATGGAGAATTTTAGGCAAAAATCCAGTTGACAGCAAGTCAGCCACTTAGGTGGGACTAAGCCAATCAGGTTGGGTGAAGGGAAACTGCCAAGTCACCACATGGCCAGCCAAAAGGTGTGCAGTTGCATGCCAGAGGGGTAGTTCAACTGTGGGGAGGGGTAGTTCAGCTATGTGGGGTTGGAGAAGGCTGCAGATGGGGGTCTGGATAGGGTCCAGCAATGGTGTGGACTCTGGCCATGTGGGCACCAGTTTATTGGCATGCAAAAGAGTTCCACAATAGCCCAGAATGGAGTATAACACAGGTTTATTTATCTGGGGATAAACTCACAGAAAGATTAGTGACCTGTAGTCTTTTTCATGTTCTGGGAACTAGTACTGAATCCAACAGCCAAGGGGCTCACACACAATTTTCATCTGCATTTATAATACATGAGACCATGCTCAACGTGGGCTGGCATCTTAAAGGCTATAGGCTGAATGAGTTTCCACAGCAGTGGTCCTATTGTACCATTATAAATATCCTGGTGAGCTGGACATTCTATTAATATATAATCCATAAAAATTATTAATGAAGCATTTTGCATTCTTTTATACTAAATATTTGAAATCAGCTCTATGCTTAGTGAACATCTCAGTTTGAACCAGTCACATTCTGACTCCTGGGTGCTTCATGTGGACAGCAGCTATGGTTTGTGTGAAGGATGCTGGCCCAACGTTCTCAGGTGTATTTCTATTCACTGAATTGTAATGTGTCTGTGTGTAGTATGATGCACAATGAAGTATATATAGATACATACACACACTACACACACATGTATGTATAACTAAGTAAAACTGAGACGATGATACACAATGGATATTCCATGTGGTCCAATGTAGTACTTTGAACATATATGGCCCCTATAAGCTCATCAGAGTAGCACCAGTAGGTGTGGTTTATTGGAGTGGATATAGCCTTGCTGGAGGAGATGTGTCACTATGGGGACAGGCTTTGAGGTTTCCTCACAGAGTACCACCCAGTGAGTCAGTCAACTTCCTGTTGCCCCTGAGTCAAGATGCATGACTCTCAGCTCCAGCAATACACCAGCCTGGCGCTGCCACTCTTCCTGCCATGATGGCAATGGACTAAACCTCTGAAACTGTAACCCACCCCTTCAATTAAATGTTTTCTCTTATAAGAGTTATGGTGGTCATGGTATCTCTTCATAACATAAAAACCTAACTAAGACAAAAATTGGTACCACACCTGGGATATTGCTATGATGGGCCAGGTCATATGTTTGTTTGGAGGAATTTGGACTTCAGTATTTTGGGTTAGGAAAGCAGTGGGGTGCTTTGAGCACTGCTTAATGGGGCATACTAGTGGGAGCATGGAAGACAGTGGTGCTGAGTGTGATCTGGTGAACTGTGGGGCTCACTCAAGAGGTTTCAGAGGAGAAGAATTTTAGTATGTTGCCTAGACATTTTTCTTGTGATATCTTGGTGAAGAAAGTGGCTGTCTTCTGTCCTTGTCCAAGTTTTGGATTAATTCCATTGGCAGAAGAACACAGATTTGCCAATGCCTTGTTTTTAAACTTCTAAAACTAAGAAACAACAGATTTCTGATATTTCTAAGCAACAAGTTTGTGGCACACCACTAAGGTGGCCTTAGGAACAATGATTACTTTTTTATTGACTTGAATCTATTGAATTCTTCCTTCCATTCTTCTTCATCCTTAAATGTCACCTTATCATTTCTAATTTTCTCTTTAAAATGTTGCACTAATTTTTTAAAATATTTGTTTATTTATTATGTATACAATAGTCTGTCTGTGTGTATGTCTGCAGGCCAGAAGGGGGCACCAGACCTTATTACAGATGGTTGTGAGCCACCATGTGGTTGCTAGGAATTGAACTCAGGACCTTTGGAAGAGCAGGCAATGCTCTTAACCACTGAGCCATCTCTCCAGTCCCTGTTGCACTAATTTTTAAAACCTAAAATAAAATTCTTTAAGTCTGACTAATAATATTTAACGGTGCCCTTCTGTACAAAGCTTGAATTCCTCAGCATGGCCTTCAAGGCCCTTCGTGTTTCAGATGGTGGCTTCTCTTCAGTCTAATGCTTAGTGTGTGTTCACATCTGGGGCTGTTTGTACACCCTTCACAGTATCACTCCAACATGAGATACACACTGTATCTTGTCCACCTAGTGAGCTGCAGCTTTTCCATATCAGCCATCAGATGGGAGCTCACTGAGAAGCCTTTTCTAACCCCTTCCCTACAGCCCAGGCAGGGTGTCATATTTCTTCCTCTGCAGTGCACACACAGCACCAGACACAGTCAGACATCCCTGACAGCAACACCTCCAGTGGCTGTTTGGCAGGAGACATGCCACTTTCATTTCTATATCCTCAGGATTGCTACACTTGACCCATGCAGACGCCAAGTGAGTATCTGTTGAGTGAGTGAACCAATGAGAAGGCAGAGAATGATCTTCAAAGTCCACATTGGATATTCAACTGAGAAGCCCTTGAAAAAGTATTATCCAGCTAAGGTCACATGATCTTTGATATTTAAAATTCGATGTAGAAAACAAATCAATTTTTGTCATTTGATATAGAGATGGAAATAAAAAGCAGCATCATTTCAACCATAAATCCTGACCTTTAAGTCATACAATGAATGATGCCTGCTCACCTGAGATATCTCTGAAACATCTTTACTTTGGCACATAATCTGTTTGGAAATTTCTAGAACAAAGAGACAGAGACTATGTCTTCACTCCAGGTTAATCAGACTTGACTCTGCCTTCAAAGAAGGAAGCAGGGTCCTCCATGTCACTCCTGAAAAATGTCCGTGTTCACATATGGCTTGGGGGGAGGGAGCGTGGGGTTCTTGAGGACTTTACTGAACAGAATCAATTAGGAGGATGGCACTTCAGAGGCAACGAAGCACCTACAAGCTCGCCACTGTAATGGGCTTTCTTCTTTGCTTACCCAACCATGCAGTCACCTATGTGAGATGAATGTCACCTGCCAAGGGACAATCTTCCCCATCAGAGGAAAAGCACCTGCTGACATTGTGTAGATGAGGGATTTTTGGCATAAGTGGCTTTCAGGTGATGTCTCCCTTTATGAACTGACATGTCTTTTGCACCCATCCCTTCCATTGCTGTCTTTAGACCTGGGGTGAGCTACTCCAGGGAGGTGATGGAGATTCCTAATCTGTCTCTCTCTGTAGCCAGACAGCATGTTCTGCCCAGGGCTCTGGTTGCCTTACATGGACCATCACCTTCCTCCTGCCTACCTGGCCCCATCAATTTCTCCATCTATATTCTGGCCCCAGACCCTCTTTTGAGACAAAAACTTCAAGGCTTTCCTTGAGAAGAAACTTCCTGGCTTTGAGTCAACCTCTGTGGAAGCCCCTGGCTGGTCGTTAACTTGGACATGCAGCTAGCTTCCCAGAGATCTCACTTCTCCTTCTTAGGTATGATTTTCCTTTCACTGATGTGCAAGGATCCTCAGATCAGACAGCTGCCAAGCAGTTTAGATAGTAGAGGCTTTCAACAATGGGGTGATCACATGTGAGCTATAAGTTGGTAGTTAAGCGATCTCTCCCACGCACCATGCTTCTGGTAGAGCTGGGGTAGGGCTGAGTGGATGGGCCCTCGGTAGGGTGCCCCTTGTCTTCACTGCCTTCTACATCCACTCAACAGTTGTCACTTTGCCCTTGACAGGATGGCCATAGCACTGTAACCTGGGAACTCATCACAGAGATTTGTGTGAACTTAATCCTTTGTGAATCAATCTAGCGGCAGAGGGCAAGAGCAATCAGCAGTACTGGGCAGAAGGCTGAGAATGTCCATGAGCTGTGGAGAAGGCAAACTGTGACTGTCTCCATCATGCCTATTGGATGGCATGAAAGCGTCAGATAAACACCTGATCAGAAATTAGAAACCTGAGGCCAGAGAGATGGCTCAGCAATTAAGAGCAAGGTACGCTCTTTCAGGAGATCTGGGTTCAATTTCCAACACCCATATAGAGGATAATAACTGTCTGTAACTCCAGTTTCAGAGCATCTAACATCTTCTTCTGATCTCTGTGGGCACTACATGTATGTAGTACATGTATGGGTAGGCAAACACACATACAATAATAATAAATTTTAAAAACTAAGACATTAGAAATCATCTAGAGCGACAGTTCTCAACCTGTGGGTTGCATACATTTGGGCAGTCACGTATCGGATATCCTGCATATCAGATATTTATGTTATGACTGATAACAGCAGCAAAATTATAGTTATGGAGTAGCAATGAAATAATTTTATGGTTGGGAGTCACAACATCATGAGGAACTGCATTTAAGGGTCCCAGCATTAGGAAGGTTGAGAAGCACTGTGGTAGAGGGAACCAGCAAACATGAAGAGGAGACTCAGAGCGCTGCTGGATGAAGACAGATCCTAAGCACTGGGCATTAGAGACTCAGAGCGCTGCTGGATGAAGAAGGAGGTTCCAAGCACTGGGAGTATTTATCCTTAGAGGAAAGATGAATCTGGGTACCGGTATGACTTCCCTGTGACAGATGAGTGGAGTCATCACGCGGGCTTCCAGAGACAGAGACTGGCCTCAACTGGATGTTATAAGGAAGATGTTTCTAGCTCAACAGAAGGAAAGATGCTCCGACAATTCAGGATGGATAATCTCACACCATCAGCCACTTACCGAGCAGCTCTGATGTTGTAGACACTGAATGAAGTGTTTCATATGTTTTATTAAATCTGCACTTTCAGTCAGGACAGCAAACAGCTCTCACATGAAGCCCACTGGGATAACAGGAAGGAATCATCAAATGAAATCCATTTACAATACCCTGAGGGCCACGGAGGCCTGGGGCTGGATGAGTAAACAGGGAGTAGATTTCCAGGGCATACAGGGCAGGCAGGTGTCCCAGAACAGAGGGCTTTGCTGGAAGAGCACCCTTCAGGGAAAGAGGCTGCAGAGGCGGGAGTTGTATCCCCCATGGGGACTCAGAATTAGCAGGAAAGAGATTAGGGAGAGAGGTGGAGCCTAATCACTGAACAGTTTGGCCACTTGCTCAAGCACATTTCTGTCCCCTGGATTTTCGGGGACAAGTCACCTCCCGGCAGCCATGGACCTCAGTTTTGGGTTTTGTGACTGATCACAGTAAAGCTCCTCCTATCTTATATAGAGAGCACTGGTGTTCTTGTCCGGGCTCCACACACCGTATGTGGTCACCTTTCACCTAACAGCTAACATACTGTGTACATACGCAAACAGCTCCCAGCCAACCCTGCTCATGGGGACAATCACCTTGCTGGAGAAATGATGAAGGACTCATGTCAATTGTCCCCCCAAACAGCCTTCTCCTTTCTTTCTTAGTGCATCAGGATCATAAGCATTTTGAGGAGCAATACCCGATTGATAGAAGAAGAGGGACCAAGATCACAAAACAAAATAGAGCCAAAGGGGCTGGAGAGATGCCTGCAGGCATGTGAGCCTGAGCTCAACACTCAGAACCCATGCCCAGAAAAACCAGGCTTGGTGAGGGAGAGACAGGCGGATCCCTGGGGGTTGCTGACCAGCCATCATAGTCCACGTGAGCTTCTAGCCAGTGAGAGACCGTGTGTCAAAGCCAAGGTGCATGGTACCTGAGGAATGACAACCGAAGTTGTCCTGTGGTTTCTATGTGATTGCACACATGTATATAAATACATGCATGCACACCAAAACAAAACAACTGTTCAGAGTTTGGAACAAAAGCTTAAAAAGAAAACCTACTATCAGAAGAAACATGTACGATGAGATAAAAAACACTTAAAACCACTTTTATTAAGAATCTCACAAATCTGAAGTGAGATATCTGTCTGTGGAACATGAGCAGGCTGCATTAAAAATGGGATATTTAGAAAATAATTGCTTTGGAATTAGAAATGTAATTTCTGCTATAAAAATTTAATAGCTGCACTAGATAATAGAATTAAGGGAAACTGTCAGGAGCCTGAGCAAAAGAAAGGAGTTCTAGAGAGAAGACACAACAGGCTAAATGGGGTCTCAACATCCGCCTAGAAAAGCAGTCTAGGGAATAAAAAGAGCATCAAGGTGAAGAGAAAAGGACACAGAGAAGGACGGGTGTCTGTGGTATAAAGTATCTCTGTCGGAAGCTACACAAATAGGGGGTCCGTAGATGGCTTGGGGGAGGCATAGTGCTTACTCTCTGTGCATGTGGGCCAGAGTTAAGATTCACACCCTTCACCAAGAGTAACCAAGACTGGGTGGGCAGAGACAGATGGGCAGGGTGAGTCTCACCGGCTAACCCATCTAGACAAAATGACAAGACCCAGATTCAGTGAGAGACCATGTGTGAACATAGGTGGAGTGATGGAGGGAGGCATTCAGCATGAGCCTCAGCCCTCCCTGTGCATATTCATGTGTGCATGAGTATACTTCTTGCACATGTGCGCATACACACCTGTGAAAATAAATGAAAAATAGATTCAATTATGTAAATTTTCACATAGTTTCTACTTCCATAAGGAAAAACAAAAGCTTCCTTAAGCTCATACAGAACGACCCTCTCCCAGAAGAGCAAGCCTTAAGCTGGTGGGACATTGGAGCTGGTGGTGGAACCAGCTGGAAGTGCTGAGAGAATGACCTGAGCTGCTGCCTTCCCAGTGCTGACTGTCCCCACGTGTGCTTCGAGATAAGGTGGAGACACACGGAGCATCTAAGTCCTCCATAGCGGAAAGCTACAACTGACCAAATGAAGAGGCCCAGAAGGAGCCAAGGCCTGCAGCACACCCAGGCAGAACACAGCTCCGGGGCCTTCCTAGTCCCCGGGAACTGCTGTATCTGGCTCAGGTAGCACTCCATTCCAGAAGGCTCTGTTGATGCCTTTGTCCTCCTCCTTTCTCTAGTGCCTTTCCCAGAAGCCTACTCAGAACAAAGGAGTGGTTGTAAGTACAGCATGTTCCAGAATGTTCCCTGAAGGGCTGGGTGAACCTGAGCTGAGGTTCCCATGAGTGCCCTCTCTCCAACATGTGTACGGCTCCTTCCCTAAGCCAGCTCTGCCTCAAGACAGTAAGATAAGGGCTTGTTTGAGGATATTCAGGTGTCGGGGATGAGCTCCCATGGTCTTTCCAAAACAAAACAAAATAAATTTGGGATTTACTTGGAAATTGAACATTGAAGCTCGAAAAGAATGTAATGAAAAAGGAATTATTCTGAGAAAGCAATAAAAAGGCCAACTAGAAGAAGATGCATAGGAAGCTTTTGAACAATTGGTTCAAGTGAGAATTTAAATAAAAAGACTCCAAGAAACAAGTGGTCTGAAGCCTTGGAAGCATGTAGTTATTTACTAAGGAAGGCACATTTTTCTCTCGATAAAACTAAAAGGAAGAACCTTTCAAAACCAAGGAAAACACACACAAGAAAGACCCACACAAAGGAGCAGCAAAGAAAACAGCATGCTTCTGACTAGGTGGGATTCAACAGAGTCCATTAGACTAGTGGCATGGGATTTTCTAAGTATTTGGCTTATAATAAGCTTTATGTAACTATAACATTGGCCGAGATATTTTGCTTTTGGAACAAATCTGCAGGCAAAGCAGGAGAGACTTAGTTCTAAGTGTAGGGAGGGGTTGAGGAGAAGTCAGCACATAAAGTGCCTGCTGCCTGCTTCACAAAGTTTGAGTTAGAAACTTGGGTGGGTGTGGTAGTAGCCTGTAACCCAGTGGTTGGGCAGAGACAAGAAATTGCCCAGAGCAAGACAGTTGACCAGAGCAGCTCAAAGGAAGAGTGAGAGACCCTGTCTCTATACATAATATGGAGCGTGACAAGGAAAACACCTAGGGCAACCTCAGGACACACAGCATCATGTGTTTATATACTACTCACACAGATATACACACAAAGCCATAATAAAAGTACAAATAGAATTCAAGTGGTGCAATCTTATAAAAAATGATTCCCTGCAAGTGACAAGGTGGAGGCAGGAGATGGGCCACGGCTCGGGGGGCTGAACTCCTTACTCCTTCTTCCCCAGGACCTGCTTGCTGTCTCATCTCAGGTGCCCTGGTGCAGAGCTAAGATCTGAGTGTGCTGTGTGCTGGTTTAGTCTGCAGTGACTCAACAGTGCACTGCACACTCTCACCTGTGAGTCGGGTCTCGCCCGCACAAGCTCATAGGATCTCAATGGGAACAGTACCAGAGGCCAAAGCTCACCCTCTGGCAGAAGGAAGCCATGGGCTTCTAACTACAACTACATTGAAAAACATTTAAGATTCAAGTCCTTTATCTATATCACACCCCACACCCCCAAAAGGCTCAGGGACCATTGCCAGAGACGGGGTGAACAAACTGTAAGAGCCAGAGGTCAGGGAGGACCATGACAAAACTGTGCCCACTGGACACAACAGGGCCTCCGCATTCATGAACACACAGCCGGTTGACAGTCCAGCATGGGGTAAGGAGGATCTCAAGAGCCTCCATCCCTCACTGAGGAGCTATTGACAGCTGATGAAAGTCAGATTTCTTTAAGGTCGTGCTCCCTGGTAAATGGGCCACACTTTGGGGGGTGACCCATGAGCATATGAGCTGAGTACAAGCAGGTCTTGGTGAAGTTCTCTAAAAGAAAGGAGGGCTGGAAAGACGGCTCCGCAGTTTAGAACATTGGATGTCCTTCCAGAGATGTAGGTTAATTCTTAGTGCCCACATGGTGTCTTATAACCATCCATGACTCCAGTTCCAGGGGATTCAACATCCACTTCAGGACTCTATGGGCACCAGGTATTCACGTGGTGCACATACATACATACTTACAGGCAAGACATTCGAATACATAAATGAAAAAAACATTTTGAAGAGGATGTGAAGTTGGGAGGGGATTGAGGGTGGATCTAGGATTTAGGAAAAGTGATGGGAGGTGAATATGATCAAGGTGTACTGTATGGCATTCTCATAAAACAAAATACACTGTATACACATGACAGTCTCAAGAAACAAAATATACTGTATGTATACATGACATTCTCAAAAAAAGACTAGAATATTTTAAAAAGAATTTAGTTTCTTAGTCTGTCATGCTCAGATCGCAGGGTCTCCCCCCAAACCACCAAGGAGTCTGAACTCATACACAAAAACAAAGAGCCTATATTCAAGCTTAAGTTTGTACCCTCCCTCCGTGTGTTCAATCCAGCAGTACCAAGCTGGGGCGGGTAGGGTTTTTCTTTGTTTTTTTTGTTTGTTTGTTTTGTTTTGTTTTTATCATAGTAGAGGTTGGGGGTGAGAGGATTTTAAAAGTTTAAGATTCTGAAGCCGGGTGGTGGTGGCACGCGGCCTTTAATCCCAGCACTCGGGAGGCAGAGGCAGGCGGATCTCTGTGAGTTCAAGGCCAGCCTGGTCTTCAAGAACTAGTTCCAGGACAGGAACCAAAAGCTACAGAGAAACCCTGTCTCGAAAATCAAAAAAAAAAAGTTTAGGATTCTGGATTGGCTGACATGTGTCTAGGGGTGTCCTGGTGAAAGGGAATGGGTATGTGTTGGATTAAGGCATCTAGTGATCCTCTCTACAACATTTGGAACCCTAGGTATTGCCTTTGAATCAGTAGGTATTTTCCCTTGAATGCTGATAGGCCTGTTCCAGAGTGGTCTCAGTTGGTGGTCCCTCCTGGAACCATGTGTTGCCTCAGGGTAGACTGAAACTCAGCCCTACTCTTTGACCGGCTTCTATTGAGCCTGTCATGGCAACAAGGTAGCCAGGCTTCCCTGGGCCCTACAAGTCCAATTTATAGAGTTATGAACTTTTCCAGGGGTCAAGCAGAGGCCCCAAGGGTTTAGACAGAGCCAGTTTCAGGGAGATCAATGCAGAAGGACCTAGAAATCCTGAGGTGGGTCAGCAGTGAACCAGGAGTGAGGGTCAGGATGAACAGAACAAAGGGGCAGCTTCGAAGGCCAGCTTGGTACAGTGTAGAAGCCAAAGGAATCTCAGTGAAGGGTTTTAAAGTTAGGCTGGTCCTGGGCATGTCTGTGAGGGATCTTCTTAATTGGTCTGATTGCAGGAGGAAGACCCACTCTGAATGTGGGCAGCACCATTGCGCAGGCCAGAGCCTGGACAGAACAAAAGGAGAAAGCCAGATGAGGACTAGTATACGCACACACGTTAATTCCTCGCTCTCTCCTCCTCACCCTTGGCAATACAACCTGTTCTCTCAGGCTCCTGCCACTGTCATTTCCTGCCATGATGGGCTGCAATTGCAGCTTTTGTCCAGGAACGTTTTGTAGCAATAAGATCCCCCAGCAGGGAAATGAAGGTACGAGGTGGATGGTTCAGAGGTGGCTGTCAACGGTTGAGGACAGATGTTCAGCGGCACTACAGAGAGGTTAGGGGGCTGAGGGGGCTCAACTTCAGAGTCCGTAGAGCATGCAGAACCTGACCTGTGACCAGGAAACCATAAAAGCACCCCACTGACTTATGAATGCTCCTTTGAGCTACCTAAGTCTTGGAAACCTCAGCTGTCTTCATCTTTCCAGCTGGGACTCTCCAGGGGTCATTTCTGCCCTTGGGGGCAGCTCTGGTTCACAGCTCCTGCAAACTGAAGGGAAAAGGTTTTCCAGATTTACCCACCAGAAGCAGGAACCACCCCACTTTCCTCAGAGAGCCTCTGAGGTGCCATAGTGGCCCTTATCTGCAATCCTGGCTGCCACTTAGGAGGTGGAGGCAGGAGGATCAGGACTTCAAGGCATGCTATTCTATACAGCAAGTTCAAAGCCAGCCTGGACTACAGGAGCCTGAAAACAGCAAAACAAAGAGGCCTAACTGTCAGAGTCCTCCCACATTGGCCTCTCCCTTCCCGTGCTAGCCTGACACGCCGCATGAAGACCTGGGTTCAATTCCTAGCAGGGGATAAACCAAGAGCTGTACCCTTAAAGGAGAGAAAACAATTAACAAGAATATTGGCAAGCCCCTCACTGGGTTGTAATGAGGAATTATGATGCTTACGACGCAGAAAGTGCCTGACTCAGCGTGGGATACATGGTACAGAAGGTCGTGTTTCCCAGGAGATGCACAGCCGCAGTTGGGTGAAACAGTCTTGCCTTTGTTTCCCAGTAGAAAAATGATGAAACTCCAAAAACCAGCTGTCTTCACAGTCTAGTCCAGCCAAGAGTCTTGTCAGCAGCTGTGTGTGTTCAGTGGACCAAGGCTTTCAGGCAGGTGACTCTCCTGTCTGTCACATGTTAATCTGTGGCAAGAACTTGAAGTCCCTTGGGGGTTCCTCTTCTATCCCCCTTGATTGTCCTGTTCGTGTCTCTGTGCAGGCAGATGCCCAGAGAGCACTAGGTCCAGAATATGGTGGTTTTCTATCTAGCTCCAGGCTACTTCCCTGCACTATTTCATAAGCACTCACTAACCCAGCAGAACCTGCACCCCCGACACACACACAGGCAAACAAGAGCTCCAGCTGCTGCTTCTGCTCTGGAGTCACCTGTGCCCCCCCCCCCCCAGACTTGCAGAGACTTCGCAGCGTGTGAGAGCAGAGAAAGCCATGGCTCCTCACCCGGGAGATGCCTGGGAGAGAAGACACTGTAGGAAGTCTGCTTCTTCCTTTCTATTCTTGTGGCAGTCTATTTTTAGAGATGCCAGGATTTCAAACACATGCTTTGGCTAATAATGCTGACAGTTTAAATACCGCATAGTGCTTAAGGCAAGATTTGAATTTATATAGAATTTGATATCCGTTTGGTTCCACAATTTATCAGTTGTGTGACCCGGCTACTTAAATCTGTCTCATCTAAAGTTTGTCAGTTAGGTTACATCTAAAAATAGGTAATCAATGTTGTTGGCATAGGCTGTATTAACTATTAAATGTAATGATATTTGTGACATTTTTAGCAATATAATAGACTTTAAAGTAGTGTTTAATAAACTGTAGTTATTATTAGCAGTGAAATTTATACATTTCCAAGTTGTTTGTATCTTATTCTACATGAAATTATTTTTAATGCCATGCTGTCAAATATAAAACTGTTATTTCCACTAGACCTAATTTGCTTCCACAGCACAGTTATTCTTATATTACCAACTGTGTACCAAGACACAGAGCTAAACCTCCTCTGTGACCACAGGGGCGTCTCAGATCACAGAGATTTTATTTATGGTCATGTTCCCCCTGAAAGGACCCTCAGCCCAACCTTACAGAGCTGTGGAAATACATGAGTCTTCTTCATACACCCAGAAGCCAGGAGAACAGTTTTAACTTGCTGAAAACTCCTCAATAAATTACACTCTGGCTTACAACCTCATTGAGGAGTTTTGAGATCGTCCAGCTGGGAAGCAAATAAAAGCTCAAAAGAGCCTCTAGGGAACCTCCCCAAAGCTCACACCTCCTGGGAGGCACCAGACCGAGAGTCCCCATGATGCTGCCATCAGAGGTTAGCAGAGTGGCAGCTGATGAAGGCCGCCCTGCCTGAGCTCCAGGACACAGAGCAATGGAAAAACTGCCAGGCACAGCTTCAGTGTGAGCAGCACAGAGGCCCTGGAGCCAGGCATCACCAACTTCAACAGACTTCTAAAGCGCTGCTGCTGTTGCAGGACAGCAGGGACTAGAGAAAACTATACCAAGATTAACATGGGAAAGAGGACAGAAGACTGGAAGCCTGCAGGAGAAAAGCCCTCTACACAACCAGAAGGGGAGAGGCAGGCACCAGGCATAGGTCGATCAAGGGCTAGACTCGCTGTGTGGCGGGATCTTTTTCTACTCTGTCCTCAGTTTATTAACCACTCCCATTCATAGGCATGCTTTTCTCTTTCTAGTTGACTATCGACTTCTAACCATGGTGCACTCCTTTGTTATGTACCGTGAGAGCCAAGAATGAGACGCTCCCTGAATGTGGTCTTTGCTCAGCACTAAACTCTTTTCCTTTCTTTTTTTGGGATACTGGCACAAACCTACGCGTGCTTCCCTAGACACACGGGCCCTTTTCAGGGTTTCTCTGACCCCATGCCTCACTGAAGAGGCAGGACTTTTTTCCTCCATCTCTGCCCCTCTAGCAGGGATTTTAAACTTGCCTTTGTTATTGTTTTCCTCTCCAACTTTGATAAGACTGTTGTTGAGTTTCCATCTGAGTTGACTTTTTAAATTCTTTTATTAATAATAACAAAGCAGTCTGTCTACAGTACCAGGCAGTCTCCACACATTATTCCATTTATTCCCCGTCGACTGCTGTCTGGCATGTGGGGATTGCCACCAATTTACAGATGGAAACCTGAGGCCCAGAAGGGTAACTTATCAATGGCCAGACAGTCAAGGACAAACCCACAACTTCAGCACCCGATTTCTGATCCCCCATGCTTCCTCCTTGGCTAAGTGATCCATCACTACAAGCAGTCATTGAGATAACCTAGCAATGACGCTTTTCACGCATCCTAAACACACATATTGTAGAGAAAGAGACCACGTATATAAGACTGTCTGCCGACCTGAGGCCTGTAGTTTTTATGATTGCATGTGGAGAAGCCACCAAAGCTCTTCATATCCCTGCTACAATTACACAGTCCCCCCAACTCTACCCTCCCCTGTCATTGACATTTCGGGCTGCCTTTGGCCAAAGGAGAGGAAGCCATTAGAGATGGTATTAAAAACCAATGGCCAAAAAGTTACAGAGAATCACCAGGTTTGCTGGGCTACTTCCCCATTGCAACTTTCTTCACAAGGACAGATTATAAAAACATGGAAGATATCATAACGAGTATTATGAAGGGGTGCGGAAATCAAGATGCTAACTGTGGGACATCCCTGCAAGCCTCATGGTCTGCAGTAAAATGATACAGGGAGGCTGAGGATGAAACTCGGCTCAACAAAGCAGTCAGTGGTGGGTCAAAACTTTCGGAGTCTGACATCAAGTTATTCATTTCTTACACATTTAAACTGTAAAACCTGGGGAAAATGTTTCCACGTGACAATAATCACAACAAAGCTTTAGGCATGGCTGCATCAAAGCATCCTCTCTTTAGCAAAGGGCCTGTGTCCTTTCCCACAAGAATGGGCTCTATTGACTGAGAAACAGTGCTCAGGAGTCTGCACCTAGGGAGGAAGGGGTTGTAATAAGCATAATAGCAAATTCTTTTCAAAGTACATGAGACCTCTTTCATGAAGATGAGCTCGATTGATTGCGAGACAATGCTCAGGATTCTGGGGGATCAGTAAAGTCTGGCTTTATAGAATTGCAGAGATTACCAGGTATTAACATATCCATTTCCAGCCTTCTAGGAAAACAGGTGCCAATTTCTTCTGTCAAAGAAAAGAGCCTTCGTGTTTAATGATTCTGGCTTCTAGTGCTATCTGTAAACTCATGCCCTCTACAGGAAACTGTCATGAGTCAGCATCCTAAGTCACACACAAAAAGAATCAAGACGAGGCACACCCAAATCTCTTTCTCTTCCCCCATGCACCCTTTCGTAGGGGTCTTGAAGCAAGAGTGTCTGTCTCTTGTGAGCCTCAGAGGGTTAGAGGAACCGTGAGCTGTGGGGAAAGGGATGAGAAGGAAGTCATTGTTTGCTAAGCTTCCAGGCCCACAATAAACATTAATTTATTGAATCCTTAAATGATTTTTTTAAAATTACACATATCTGTGTCTCTGTGCATCTTTTTGCATGTCTATGTATGTGTCTATATCTATATGTGTGTGTATGTGTATCTATCTGTGTTTGTCTGAGGTTGTCTCTGCGTGTATGTGTGTGTCTCTGTATGTGTGTGTATGTCTGTATGTGTTTGTATGCCTGTGTGTGTATATGTCTGTGTATATGTGTGCATATGTCTGTGTGTATCTATGTCTATGTGTGGATGTGCTTGTGTGTCTGTGTGCCTCTGTGTGTGCATACCCATGTGTAAGTGTGAGTATACCACAGCATGCACATGTAAGTCAAGTTGTCAAACTGACGGCAAGCGTCTTTGCTGACTAAACCAAATCCCTGGCCCTTAATGTTATTAAGTGGACTTTAAAGCCAGTATAATTGACCAGGCACTATAGACGAGGACACCAAGCTCAAAGAGATCTAATCAGTTTCCCAATACCACATGTGACACAAGCAGAATCCAAATCCAGTTGGTGATACCAACACAGCTCAGGAAGGTGCCACCCATGGAGCTGACATGGGCTGAAGGCTGGGCTTACACTGAGCAGTATTTGTTTTCTTAGATTGGAGTCCATGCATCTGGGTCAACGGCTGGACCAGCCAGTCGTGCAGGTCATTCTCTGTGGTAGAGCTCACCCTCTGCAGAGTTATAACCCAGGGCCGCGGAGGTCACACAACAGCAAAGCACTTGGTGGCTGTTGCTGCGCTCCTATGTTTAGTTGTTGACAACCTTTCCTTCATCCCTTGTGCTGCGCGCTTGTCACTTCCTCCTTGGTGGCTGAAGTAGTGAGAAAATGTATTTGAGTCTGGCAATAACTTGCTGTAGCTGTTTCAACTCAAATCCACCATGTTCTCTGCCCAGCTGACCTGTGCCCTCCTACTCTGGGCTGGTCGGATTGGGTCATAGCTTCCTTCCACTTTCAGCCCATCAGAGAGGCAGATGAGGCCCCTGGACCACGGCGTCACTCCTCGTGTGTGTGTGAAGCTGTATCCTGCACACAATCTCCCCCCACCCAAAGCTGAGCCACAGCAGACAAACAGCTTATGTCAGAGTGGAAGTCGACACCAGAGCCCAGGAGGTCTGCTTACTCCATCCTCCCCTGGGGATTACCTCCCTCTTGAAACACAGTTCAAGCATGTCCACCAAGAACATTAAGTCCCCAGTCCATAAACGTTCGACTTGATGACAGCCCTCCAGGCTTTCTGGAAAGCAGAGCCGAGCATTGTCACCGTTGCTTCTCCCTGGGACACTGCCAGGGCCTGCTCTGTCTGTGTAGGACAGGTTGGGGTGTCTGCTGTGCCTTCATGGAAATCTGAGGCAGACATGGAGCAAGCTTGTAGACACGTGACTTTAGGAAAACCCACAGAGCGTCCCTGAAGCACATTCAGGGTATGCGGGGCAAAGGCGATGAAAGGCTGGGACAGCACCTGCAGACCTCTATGGTTCCCACGTAGGTGAAGAAGGACAAACAGTGCCGGCATAGGGCTGCTTAGCCTGCCCAGGCCCCTGCAGTCTGCCTGACTGCTCAGTCACTAACTATGGATTCTTCTGTGAGCTCCACCCTGGCCACAGCACCCACCCATCCTTTCCTTCAGTCTACAGTCAGCATTTTTATCTCTAGAGAGAATTTGGGGAAGCCCCATCATGGGCTGGTCTGTGCCTGGTGAGTGCTAAGGAATTCATGAAAGCCAAGCTGCTCCCTTCTTTTCTTTCCTATAGAAAGCCAGCAAGTATTCAGCTTATATCTTGCCTGAGCTTCGCATCTCCCTGTTCAGAGTCCCCTGGGAAGTGATGGTCACTGATAACACTTACTCTGCCCTTCAAGTGGTAAGCAGTGCCTGCTTTCTTAAGTCATTTTTCTTCTGTCTTATAAGAATGTGGGCAGATAAGAAATCTTAGCTATAGGGGCTTCTGCAAGCTGCCTGATATCACATTCCTACTGTTGAGAGGGGCTTGAGACTTGGATGCAGGTCAGTGGACCCAAAGCCCCCTTCTTAACCACCGCACCATCTACATAATGAGGAAGCAGTGGCCATAGAGAACATGCGAATGTGGATGATGCTTTTTCTGCTCTAATGATGGGATTGTAAGCCTCCTGGAGCCGTCTCTAATGGAAACCGGTGAAGTTATTCATTCCTCACTGCAATCATTAGCAGCCATTGTCCAAGTCAGCTTGGCTCAGTCTCTGTGAAAGGAAAAAAAACACACTTTTTCCAGAGGAGATGAAGGCAGAATCCAATGAGAACAGTGGGAAATTGGATGTTCTGGGAATAAAATCCCTTTTATTTTCTGGTAGCTTTCGTAAGGAGAGGGAGGGCTGAGCCAGTGCTCAAAGAGGAGCTGGGGTTTGCAGAAATGGAGGAGATGCTGAACAAGAGGGCTGAGAAAAAGCAGTCTGAGAAACAAAAAGAAAAAACAACTGTCAAGGGGTGAAATAGGCTGGGGACTGCTGTGTACATGGCCTGAGAGGAAACAAGAAAAGGCAAACAGCTAAAGCTGAGGTGGAACAAGAAGCAAGGCTTCAACTACAGGGCTGGGAAGAAAGAGAAGCAAATGGAGCTGTTCAAATGCCACCCCTTCCTCCTCCTTCTCCTCTTCCTCCTCCTCTCCCTCCTCCTCCTCCTTCTCCTCCTCCTCCTTTTCCTCCTCCTCCTCTTCCTTCTCCTTTCCCTCCTATTCATCCTCTCCTTCTCCTCTTCTCCCTTTTCCTCCTCCTCCTCTTCCTCCTCCTTCTTGTCTTCCTTCTCCTCTCCCTCCTCCTCCTCCTTCTCCTCTTCTTCCTTTTCCTTCTCCTCCTCCTTCTCGGCTTCCTTCTCCTCTCCCTCCTCCTCCTCCTTCTCCCTCTCCCCCTTTTTCTCCTCCTCCTTTTCCTCCTCCTACTTCTCCTCCTCTCCCTCCTCCTTCTTCTCCTTCTCCTCCTCCTCTTTCTCCTCCTCATTCACCATTTCCTCCTCCTTCTCCTCCTCCTCTCCCTCCTCCTCCTCCTTCTCTTCCTCCCCCTTTTCCTCCTCCTCCTCCTTCTCCTCCTCTCCCTCCTCCTTCTTCTCCTCCTCCTCCTCTTTCTCCTCCTTCTTCACCATTTCCTCCTCCTCCTCCTCCTCCTCCTCCTCCTCCTCCTCTTTCACCTTTTTCTCATTTTCTCTCACTCTCACTCTTTGACCTCTCTTCTCTCTCTTCTCCTTACTCTCTCTGTACTAGACACATTTAAAATATGATTTTACTCTGAAGCACACTGTAGTTTGAAGAGTAGCATAATAAACAGAGAAGCAAACATATCCCCACTGTGTATTGTCAAGAAGAATTAAGAGCCCCTGGGTGCCATAAATGCAATCCCTCTTATGACAGGGAGGCTTATGAAATGTATTGCCACCTATATGTCCAGGCAGAGCTACTGAAACCCAGGCTGAAGAGAGAAAGAGAAGGGAAAGAGAGAAGGGTGAATGTTTTTGTTACTGTTCTATTGCTGTGAAGAGACATCACGACCAAGGCAACTATTATAAGAGAAAAACAGTTAATTGGGGCTGGCTTACAGTTTCAGAAGTTCAGTCCATTGTCATCATGGAAGAAAACATGGTAGCATGCAGGCAGACACTGGAGCATTAGCTGAGAACTACATTCTGATCTTAGGCAGAGAGAGAGAGACAGAGACAGAGAGACAGAGACAGAGAGACAGAGAGAGAGACAGAGAGACACAGAGAGAGAGAGACAGAGAGACAGAGACAGAGAGACAGAGAGAGAGAAAGAAACTCTAGGTTTGGGTTTCAAAGTCCATTCCCAGGGATAGACTTCCTCCAACAAGGCCACACTTCTTTATCCTTCTAATCCTTTCAAATAGTGCCACTCCCTGGTGACTAAGCATTCAAATGTATGAGCCTATGGGGCCATTCTTATTCAAATCACCACAGAAAAGAAGGAGAAATGGACAGAAAGGAGATTTAAATACCATAGCTGATAAGTCACTGAGGCCAATTTTAAATACAGCATATAGCATACCATCCTGAAAAGCATTTATAAATGGGTCACTCCGTAAACATAGTTAAACCACCACAAGTCGGAATGGCATGCCTGTCTAACCCAAAGTTTATGCTAGCAATTAAGCTGTGTGTTACTGTGGTATTGGGTATTGTGAAGGGAAAAGCCACATGGCTGCCTAGAGGAGTGGAGCCCTGGGGCTTCCACTCAAACCCACCCAGAACATCTCTGTAGCTAAGCTTTGGGTTTCCCCTGGGATTTCGTGTGAAGAATAGGGACACCTCCTAGAGAGCGATTTGTTCCTCTTGCCCTTCTTGTTACCACATTGTCCCCTAAGTTAGTCTCTGTAAAATTTACAGGCTAGTTACTAATCAATAAACATATTAAAATGAATTGGATTGACATTAAGTGTCTGGATCCCAGGAACAGTCCACATTGCCTAGAAAGCCCCAGTGCCCTGTGCTGATGAATGCTGGATTAACAGTGTAGATAGCTATGTTCTCTACATGTCCCCCTCATCCACGCAGTGTGATGCTCCTCATCCCCTCTGTGAGAACCAGCTTACTATCCCAGATGCACTGTTTCCTTAATCCTGTGCTGTTCGTTCATGTCTGGCTGCCTACTCAGAGTGGTCATTCCAGTTGGCATCTATACAAATGTCCTGCACTCAACAAATGTGGATCTGGATGACACAGTAGGACCTGTATCACCTGATGTGCCATTCTGGTGGCTTTGCTGGATTACTCTGCCAACTCCTGTGTCATAATCCTATAAGAGATGCAACACTGAGTCTCTGTTCACGGTTCTGAATCAACAAAGCCGACAATGACTTTAGCTCACACGTGGCAAGTGGAATAAGGGCTGGACTGTATCAAAATTCAAATATCTGACCCCATCAGCCTCTCTGGTTTGTTGTTGCTTCTGAGAAAGGGACCTATAGGTCCTCAAAAAAAGGAAAATGGGGACATGTCATCTCCTTGTCCAACCCATGTACACACTTGTGTCTCCTCTGTCTCTCCCCCATGCCCAGTGTACACATGCAGGTACATGTTTTGAATGTGTGCACAGCATGTGGATGTCAGAAGACGACCTCAGATCTCATTCCCCCATTCCCACATTTTTGTCTGAAGCAGGGTATTTCATTGGCCTGGAACTTTACCAAGAGGGCTAGGCTAGGTGAGCTCCAAGGGTAAGCCAGCCTCTACCCCACACCTTGCCATTGCTGAGATCACAAGTGCATGCCACCTCGTAGATTAGAGATCCTAATTTGAGTCCTCATGCAAGCAATTTACATCTAAGGCATCTTCCCAGTCTGTGTGTCTCTCTTATCCCTGATGGCCCTACAGTGTTAGGTCATGACTTCTCATCACCCTGATGGGGGATTATGCTTCAACTTGCCCAGCTTTCTGGTTTTTAATATACTGGGCACAGTGTTATGGATGTAGTTGATTCTAGAATGGTCTTCTCTTAGACCATCACATAGTTCAGTCCTGTTGATCATTATGGGTAAATACCTCCTCCCCAGAAAGACCTTGTAATCCTCAAATGGAATCAGTTGCAACATAAGGAAGCTATCATGACATCAATGTCTTAGTCAGGGTTTCTACTGCTGTAAAAAGACATCATGGCCATGGAAACTCTTATAAAGGAATACATTTAATGAGGCAGCTTACAGTTCAGAGATTTATTCCATTATCATTATGGTAGGAACATGGTAGCAGGCAGGCAGACATGGTGCTGGAAAAGTAGCTGAGAATTCTACATCTTGCACAGGCAACAGGAAGTGAACTGAGTCACTGCATGTAGCTTGAGCATATATGAGACCTCACAGCCACCCCCACAGCAACACAGTTCCTCACATAAGACCATACCTTCTGCAAAAAGTCACAACTCCTAGTGCCACTCTTTATGAGCTTATGGGGACTAATTGTATTCAAACTATCATAATCAACTATTTGATCTTTTATTTTTTGGTTCTGAGAGTTGAACCCAGAGCCTGGTACATATGAGCAAGCTCTATACCACTGAGCCACATTCCCACCTTTCAACTGCCTAACATGCTACCACATATCATTGTTTTTCTGTTTCTTGCAGACCCCCTAGCTTATTTGAAACTCATCCACCGGAATGCACATGCAGTGGGTGAAAACAGTTTGTTACCCAGTCCCCTCCCTTGTATTTAGTGCCTAAGGCAGCACTTGCTACATGGATAGAATTTATGCAGTTTTAATAATAAACAATCCATGAGACAAACTGTGATCTGCATTTTCTTTTCCTGCTCCTTCTGGAGAGAAATGAGAAGATGGGTCAGGCAGGGGGAGAGAAGCAGAGGCACTGTAATTACAGAAAGATAGGGCTGACATCTCTGTTGACAGTGCCAGTCAAAGCACTAGTACACTGGGCCCAGCTGCATTTGACTCTCTCTGGAGGAGTTCTGAGTGCTAACCAATGGGCAGGCTTCTTATGGAGTAGGTGTGTCTTTGGGCCAAGGGAAAACAGCTCTACCATTCATTCACCCACAAAGACCTGGCTTAGGACAAAGGCCTGGAGTTCTGATAGGTAGCCCCCTCGCACTTGCTCAGCTGGAAAGTTCAGACTGTAAAGCTGGGCGGGGAATGTATTCTAAAGAAAGTGTGTCCCAGGAAGTACGGGGGCGGGGGGAGGCTCATTTCCAAGGATAATGAAATGTATGCCCTGACAATGCTGAAGCATGAATGGGCAGCCTGTATACGGCTGTTCTGTTGAACTTGTCCATATTGGGTTTCATGGTCTAAGTTGATAAGGGTGATTCTTCCTCAGGAGGGCACCAGATCTCAACACACATGGTTGTGAGCCACCATGTGGTTGCTGGGAATTGATCTCAGAACCTCTGGAAGAGCAGGCAGTGCTCTTAACTGCTGAGCCATCTCTCTCATTTCTGATACCTGAACTCAAATGGAGGCCTGGGCCAGGCAAAGTGGCAGTGATGTTTACAGAGAACTCCAGTGACTCAGTGGCCTCATTCTTTATCTGTCCCACTGTGGGGGCTGCTTGCCACTGGATCCCATTACTATTCAGATTAGGAAGGCAGATGCTGAGAATTAGCAGAGAAACATGATGTATCTAATGCCTTTAGCTCAGAACCCACAGAATTTTTTTTTTTTTTTTTTTTTTTGGTTTTTTCGAGACAGGGTTTCTCTGTGGTTTTGAAGCCTGTCCTGGAACTAGCTCTTGTAGACCAGGCTGGTCTCGAACTCAGAGATCCGCTTGCCTCTGCCTCCCAAGTGCTGGGATTAAAGGCGTGTACCACCACCGCCCAGCTCAGAAAATTATTTTAAGAAAATAAGCAGAAAAGAAAAAAATTACAAAATAAAAAGTCTACTAGGATTGAAATGATGAGTTTTGGGGTCTTCAGAACAGGGAGCAGAATTAAAGAAGCTTCTTACAAAGGGAGAAGGACTGGAGGGGACAAAGACCAACAACTGTTTTTCTAAGCTTTTGCTTCATTGAATATTGAACAAAGCCTTCAGCTATTTTATTTTGAGACTATGCCATCCACCTTACAGACTTTTGTTTCCTTGGGTGTGATTCCAAAACTAAAGGGAGGCAGTTGAGCTACAGAGATGCTGCAGAGGAAGGAGCATTGTGGGAGACTCAGCCCAGAGCAGAGCGTGTGATAATGGGCTTCATAAATACTAGTTAAGGAAATCTTCCTCTAGCTAAAAATTCTACTGTGAGTTCAGACAATTTCTTTTTCTTTCTCCTCTTTATCTTGATTCTATCTTCTTGATTTCCTTAGCTCAATAGAGCAACAATTCCAGCCAGCAGAGGTCCCGCTGCCGGGCCCTTAAACAAGCACTTTAACAGAGCTCTTACTACTCTTGCTGGTGGTGGCCTACACTCTAAATTTCACAGACGATTATACTACCAGGGAGAGAAAGAAAATCAAAGAAATTTTGCCTGTTAGTAAGCCTTTGAATACAAGTGGCAGAAATCCAACTTGGAATATAGGAGCCTTTGTCCCCCAAATGAATCTTTGCAGTATTGGATGTCCCATAAGAGGGTTGGGAAATCTGAGGTGCTTCTGGGTGTTGGGAAGTGACACCAGGAGCCAAATGCTGTCAGAATCACCTATACCTGATCTTTCTCTTACAATCATTCTTTCTCTTTCATATTTTCTTTTGATACTAGGCAGACATGAACATAGTTTTATGAAAGGTAAAGTCAGTCAGGCAGTCAGTATCAGTCAATGATCTTGTCAGTCAGAATTCATTAGTGTTACTCAGGCATTGAAGTTAGTCAAATATTGTCAGTTATTGTCAGTCAGTCAGTGTCATCAGGCTGTGTCAGTCAGTCAGTGTCAATCATTGTCAGTCAGTCAGTCAGTCAGTGTCAATCATTGTCAGTCAGTAATTGTCAATCACTGTCAGTCAGTGTCAATCATTGTCAGTCAGTTAGTGTCAGTTATTGTCAGTTGGTCAGTGTCAGTCATTGTCAGTCACTGTCAGTCAGTCAGTGTCAATCACTGTCAGTCATTGTCAGTCAGTCAGTGTCAGTCATTGTCAGTCAGTGTCAATCACTGTCAGTCAGTGTCAGTGACTGTCAGTCAGTCACTATCAGTCAGTCAGTGTCAGTCAGTGTCAGTCAGTCAGTGTCAGTCATTGTCAGTTAGTGTCAGTCATTGTCAGTCAGGATCAGTCAGGGTCAGTTAGGCAGTTGGTGTTAGTCAGTCAGGGTCAGTCAGTGTCATCAGGCTGTGTCAGTCAGTCAGTGTCAATCACTGTCAGTCAGCCAGTGTCAGTCATTGTCAGTTAGCGTCAGTCATTGTCAGTCAGGATCAGTCAGGGTCAGTTAGGCAGTTGGTGTTAGTCAGTCAGGGTCAGTCAAAATAATAACTGGGCTCTAACTAGGAAGGTGATGAAAATAAATACAAAGGAGGGAGAAGGGTGAAGCAACAGAAAGGATGCCCAAAAAAGTCCTAAGGAATCATACTCTTAGCTGGTTACCCAATCCCAAATGGTTAACCTTGAAAACATACACTCAAGTAATATTATACTGACTGGGTAGCTTATACTTATGTATTAGGAATATCAATATCTATATCAACTTTTATAGATATAGACATATATGTATAAATATGTATGCATAAAAAATAATTAATGCAAAAGAGACTGTGACTCTTAAAGGAGCAAGGAGGTATATATGGAAGGGTTTGCGGGGGGGGGGGGAGCGAAAGTGACAATGATGTAATTACTATAGTTTCAAAAAATAAAAAAATCATCGTAAGTCTTAAATGCTAAAGGAGAATTCAATGCACCTTTCCTCCTTTTAATAAGAATAAGAAGAACAAGAGTTTTACAGAGAGATTTGTACCAAATGGAACATTCCATTGTTCATGACTACATTAACAACACACAAAATATCTCATGGTAACAGCTACAATAGTTTGATTTTAAAATGGGACAAAAGCCCAGACAAATGGATCCACAAATCATCAGAGCACACACTTTTCCTTAAGCCATATTTAATATCCAAATAAAGCCAACCAAGGGCTATTTCCAGTTAGGATGACACGGAAACCCAGTGGACACCTGGGAAGGCACTGGCCCTTCCCAGGGAAGAAATACAGACCCACGAGCAGCAATCCCCCTTTCCTCTGATGTCTGCCAGCACAAACACTATGATATCAACTAAACCATTACGACAGTTTGGTGGTAAATTTTGGTGGACACAAAACTAAGCAACTTGTTTCACCTCTCCAAGGCCACCTGTAAACTGTATTTATAATTTCTTTTGTTAACACATCCATTCATCCAGCAACCATGGTGCCAATCAGTACTGTGTTGTACCCACCACACATCATTCATATATGACCCAATCTTTACTCCCCAGGAGGCAGACAGGCAAGGACATCACAGCCACTTTCCCTTTGTGCCTGACGTGGGTAAGGCAAGGGTGTTTGGACAGACACAGCCCTGCTCCTTCCAAAGGACACATTCACCCATTTGTGGAGATGGTTTCATCAGACAAATTCCAGATTCAAAACAGACCACCATGCCAGGGACTTCCCACACAGCTGAGGATATGTGCCTTGCTTTGTCTTCAAGAACAGTTCAGCAAGGTGACTCAATGGATCCTCTTATGCCCTGTATCCGTGGAAACCAGACACCCCACTGGGTTTGAGCAGAAACACAGAATCCTCAGCTCAAATATAAGGGACACTGAGCAAGTGAAAAGTCTGTCTTCATAAACGGAGTCATTGAATATTTATAACCATTCATATTTTCTGGCATTTTAAGTCTCATAACAACAAAAAGCTATTCAAGAGTTTCAGGTCTCAAAAGATGCTCCTGCAGAGTCGAGGATCACAAGACTCACTTTTCTAGGAATGGAAACTACTTAACGATTGCTCTACAGGGTGATTTACCCACAGACTCTTAGCGAGTTCATTTCCAGCTGTCCTGTCGTCTATGCTTGCCATGAAACCTGATGAAGTGAGTTCAGTCTCTGGAGCCCACATGATGGAAAGCAAGAACCAACCCTTTGCAAGTTGTCCTCTGACCTCCACACTCATGCTGTGGCAGTGCGCATACACATAATCAATCTATCAATAAACACACAAGTACGTGTAAATTTAAAAATCTTTACCATTTTATTCTTTTTGTTTGTTTGTTTGTTTTTTGAGACAGGGTTTCTCTGTAGCTTTGGAGCCTGTCCTGGAACTCCCTTTGTAGACCAGGCTGGCCTCGAACTCACAGAGATCTGCCTGCCTCTGCCTCCCGAGTGCTGGGATTAAAGGCGTGCGCCACCACCGCCCGGCTTTTTACCATTTTATTCTTATAAGCTACAAAATACATTGTGAAATTTCTCTGTCATTTACCATGTATAACAGAGACATAAAGAATAAAAACAAATCTGAAAAGGTATGTATTTACTTTCTTACCCATGAAATATTAGCTAATTCCATTCTTCAAACTTGAAATTGTGTATGTGCCTAAGGAAAAATAAATGAGTCATTTGCTGAGCTGTGGAGATGAACCTGATAGCTCCTCCCAGAGACAGGTTCAGGGTGCATTGAGAAGGCAGGGACAGAAAGGCACTTAAAAGTAAAAAGCAGGAACTCTATAGGCTATCAACACACACACACACACACACACACACACACACACACACACACCATGTACTGTGGCCAAATACAAAAGATTGGCTATCTGAGAACTTTTGCTGGTAGCTTCTTGGTTTAAAAAAAATAAATCATAGGATCTTTTGTACAAAAATAATCTCTTGCTCAGTTAACAATATTCACCGTGCTTCCACCAGTAAAGCTGCTAGGTTGGCAAGCTGTCTAGTGCCCAGGAGCTCAGAGCCCAGAGGCCAGCACATCCACCTGTGCTTGCTCAAGAGCAGAGTGGCTGGTTCATAATATAGGTAACACTGAGGGCCACGGGAGTATCAGGAGGACTCCTAACTCAGATGTGGGTTTCTCCAACTAAGTCCTGGAAATAAGGAGTCAACTGAAAAAAAAAATGCTGTGGGTACATCCAGGACAAGAAAGGAATTTCCCACGTGGAAAGGAATCACATGAGGACCCAATAGAAAGTACCACAGAGAGCCCATTTAGTCGTACTGTGGGATCCTGTCTCCTTATACTAGAAGCACAAGGCTGTGGCTTTGATCCTAAAGCTAATACCTAAAGCTCAGGTCCCTGGGATGGTAGAGAAGGTGAGTAGAGGGAGGGTATGGAGGTGATAAGGGTCAGCCTTTGGGTGACCATGCCTAAATGGGGCCACTGGGCTGTTGACAGTGGCTTTCTGTCCTGCCCGGTTCCTCAGAGGCTTACATTAAATATAAACTGGTTGGCCTATTAGCTCAGGTTTATTAACTAACTCTTGCATCTTAAGTTAGCCCATAATTCTTGTCTGTGTTAGCCATGTGACTTGGTACCTTATATCAGTGAGGCATTCTCATCTTGCTTCCTCTTGGTCTGGGTGACGACTACAGACTGACTCTTTCCTCTTCCCAGGATTCTTCTGTTCTGGTTGCCCCAACACTACTTCCTGTCTGGTCAGTCGCCCTGCCTATACTTCCTGCCTGGCTACTGGTCAATGAGCATTTTATTAAAATACAAGTAACAAATCTTAACAAAGTACAAGATCATTGTCCCACAGCACTGGGCTGAATGTGCTGTGCCCATCTGAAGTCATCCCAGTCTAGCATCACAAGTGTGGGAATGTTTCAAGATCCTCAGGAAAAGACTCGAGGATGGAACTTGGAAAAAATGTTTCAATGGTGCCACACTGATGGGTTAGTGCCCCGTCCAAACACATTTTAGTTTCGAGTATACTACGCTGGCAGAATAGAACCTTTGCTATACAGAATGTCCAGGGTGGTCACAAAGGAGGTTGCACTAGGGAGGGTCAAAGGCAGGCTTTCTGAAGAGTAGAACACCAGAATGGAGCCCTGTAGGGCAAACAGCTGGTGAAGAAGCAGGGTCAGGTTTTCCTGGCAAACAGCCTTGCAGGTGCAAAGACAGAGAGCAGCATGGTGAATGCATAGGATGGGGATGGGAAGGGAGGGGAGGTTTCCATAGTAACCAGTGTCTGGACCATGTTAAAACACTGACATACAAAGGGAGAAGAGTCCATAGTATCTATAGGCTTCTGGGGAGTAGAGGAAGGAGCCCCATTAACGAGCCCAGGAAAGCAGATTGAGTGGGAAAGTGATACGAGAAGTGGGGTTTGAGGAGCTGGGAGAAGAGTGGAATGTCACTGGGGGTCTGGGAAGATGAGATGTTGTTGGGGGCTGTGGACCCCCCAGACCTGATTTCTTGTAAACAACTTGTCTGCAGCTGCTCTGAGCAGAACAACTTGTTTTCCTGTGTTTGCAGCTGCTCTGAGCACAAGACAGGGGAGTGGGTTCTGGTGGCGGCAGCTGAAAGCTCCCGAGAGCTGGGGCGTGGCCAGAGCACTATGTAAGCTGCCCCCGAACACAATAAAGGGGGCATTCTTGTATCAAGGATGACCCGTGTCCCCATGTCTCTTTGTCTGTGTGTCTTTGTGTGATTATATCTCCAGGCCCCTTTCCCGGCTCACGAACCATACCACAGTATGGCATAGCTCATAGCGCGTAGAGTAGACACGGGCTTTACAAGATATTATGGGCCAGGAATTGAGAGTGTGGCTTAAGTACCCATACACAGAAAATCAAGAAGTCATGCTGGAGGCCAGAAGGCCCAGAAAGATGGGAAGAGGCCCTAGGGCAGGGCTCATGGGAGAAAATGGAGTGTCCCAAGGGATGAGGATGCTGAGATGTGGGTGGGAAACAAGGAGAATATAGAGTCCTGTGGAGCAAAGATGAGGCAGGGGGATTACCTTAGTCAAAAGCTACTGATACGGGTCAAATGAGTTCTCAAGCCTTGCCCTTCAGATCATCCTTCTATTAGAACGCTGGTGTTTTCCATCTGCCGTCCCTCTACGCGAATGCTCTTCAGTACCTGGTAGGCTTCACACTCATTTCCGGTTTGTGATTAGACCTAAAGCATAGCCGTTTTCAAGTGGTGATGAGAGGCCCAGCATTAAACAGAGAATGAGTGTGTGGGGCGAGGGAGGAAAATTGCAGGAGAGGGCAAGGGAGGGAAGGAGGAGAGGGGGAGAGGAAGGGGAAGTGAGAAGAGGGTAGCGTGATGAATGCGGTGGGGGACAGAGGAGAATCGGAACAGAGGAGGACGGGAAGGAAGAGGAAGTGAAAAGGAGGCTGGGGCACAGCTCAGTGGGGACATGAGAAAGGCTCTCAATTCAATCCTTAGTACTGCAAAAAAAATTAATAAGTAAGTTGTCTCATAGTTTGAATTAAACAAAAAAGAAGGAAGAAAGGATGAAAGGAGACAGGAGAGAAACCGAGGGAAAAGGATGGCTCAGACTATGAAGAAAAGGAGAGAGGGATGGAGAGGAGAGAGGAGCAGAGAGGCGAGGAGGACATATTAAACTAGAGAACCGTCTGAACCAGTGCTGATGCTGTTCTCCTAAGACAGTCTTTATGGACTGTCCGCTCTAGATCAGGCTGTGTCTGCACGACAGTCTTTATGGACTGTCCGCTCTAGATCAGGCTGTGTCTGCCCGGCTGAGTCCTGACGACAGGTAGGGGAGGCTCAGGTTGGCTGGTGTCCATGGTGGCAGAAGGCAGCTTTGAGAACAGAGCTAGAAAGGGGACAGAAGACCCAGGAAAGCATCTCCCCAGTCCCCGGGACCACGGAGCTTCCTGGCTGGCAGGGGAGGAGCAAGCTGTTCCTTCTGGGAGCCAGAACTAAGAGGAAATCCCAACACTGAGGTTGAGCGGGCAATGAGAGCATAAGGCAAGGAGTCACCTTTCGGGAGCAGGACAGTTACAGATTTAGAATAATCAAATGTTCTGGAATGTGGGGGCTGGCAGCATGACTCGGAGGATGCAAGCGTTTGTTATGGAGTCTGACAGCCTGAGTTCAATCGGTGAAACCCAGGTGGAGGTGGAACCAACTTTACAAAGTTGTCCCCTGACCTGGACACACATTCGGGGGCACCCATGCCACACCCACTCACAACACACACAAACACAATCATAAATTCTAAAATAAAAAAATGGACCATGGAGTAGAATAGAAAAGTAAATTGGGATTAAAAAGGGCCCACGCACCACGGAGTCTTATCTTAATGTATACAAAGATTTTAAATGTGAGAGGACTAGGGATGTGTTTGAATTACTCAGAAGCACGCTAATTTCCTGCTTTGAGATGCTCATGGAATGTTCTTGATATCCCTCAAGAACGAGATGCGCGATTGGCTCAAAAACACCCTCAAAGGAAAAGGGATTGTGTGAGATCAAAGTGATAGGTCAGGACTCACTGCAAAATCCTCTCAACTTCCCTTCTGTTTGGAAGGTTTTGTAAGAAAGCCCTGTAGAGTTTATCATCCTAGCTCTTGCATGGATATTGTCTTGGAGGAATCAGGGAGCCAGGTTGGAGCATCCAAGTGTGACTCTGGCTGCAGGGAGAAGCAGGAGGGCATTTGGATGGACAAAGGAGAGTTGGATGGCGCTCTCAGCCCAAGTTACAAACTTGTTAAAGACCTTTAATTATTAAGAGGATGGGGAGCGAGCTCAAGAGTTAGAACCCTGAGCTGCCTATAGGCCTTGCTGCTGTCTCTGACTTCCGAGTCCCCTGGGGAACCCTAGCTTTTCTGTCTGTCTTCAAACTCAGTGCTTTGGATGACCTGGTAAATGGTGGGAGGACAGGACAGCCATCACCATCCAGCATTCCTTGCGGCCCCAAAGGAGAGAGACTTCAGGTCACTCCATCCACTGTCCTCCTCCCCACATCCTTCAGAATAGCCCGAGCCCACCTCACCTCTTCCCCTTGCCATCTCATCATTCTGTTGTTTTCAGCTGCTTTTGAGTGGCTCCATCCACAGCCGGCCCCGATTTAGCAGCCTTCGGTCAGAAACAGATTTCTCTGGAAGGCTCAGCCACAATAAGGCAAAATGAGCTCTGCTCAAGGACCTCAAACTGCTTCTCTAGGGACAGATGCGGGGCTAATGGCTCTCTTGAAAGGCAGCCTCTGCAGTTGCCCCTCCCTCCCTCCGCCTGCATCCACGCTGGCTATAATTTCGACTCATTTCCTACAGCTTTGTCTTGGCGGTGGCTAGCCAGTTCCTCCTTGTCCCTGTCCCCTCCCTGTGAAGGCCAGTTTTCCATTTCAGTAATGACTGTGTGACTCATTTCTGGATTCTTGCTCTTGCCACATGCACAGCCATTTAGAACTTAACGTTCAACACCATTCTCTTACTTGTCAAGGCTTGCTGCTCCTTGGGCGTCTATGAAGAAAAGGACATGCGTGCCTGTCTCTACCGCCACTGTGGACACCGATACAAAGAGACCCACCCAGGAGATATGCCTTTCCATCCAGTGTCTGACTCTCAGCTCTGCTGAAGACAGTATGTGGAAGTTGGATTGGTGACCACACTGCCCGGTCCCTTCCCCCCAAATGCCAGCACATAGCTCCCATTCACACACAATCTGACTGTGGCATCTGACTTCTTTTTAAAAGAAGACTCGAGACCTAGACAGTTCGTACCCCTCAGTCCTGAAGGTCTCCCCCTCACTTGGTTCATAAGTGTTAGCTGTGAAGTCAAACAAGCGTAGTCCAGATCCCAGTTCATTCTCTGAGCCTGTTTCCCCTACCTTTGAAAGAGCACGCTTACTTGGGGGATTCTTGCAGGCAGTAAGTTAGACTGCATGCCAGTGCCTTAGCCTCCAGCCCCATGATTAACCCTTGGGGATGCTCAGTACTCAGTACCACCTCCCCCACTCACTTCCACACATGATCAATATGCTTTGCATACTGACTGGAAGCCGAATGTCACTGACTGTATTTTGTCTTCCTCGGTGGAAAACACAAGTGTTTGTTTTTATTTTATTTATTTAGTATAAAACTCAGTGAATTGACTACTTCTCCTTTGGAGACAGAACATAAGAAAGAAACAAAGATACGGGCATCACCTCCAATGGGACCTTTGGGGCCGAGGTCACAAACCACACACTGTGCAAATGCATGCTGTCCCTGTGCGTGCCTAGGGCTGGCTTTTGTTTCAACTTTGCTGCTTAAACCCTTGGTTCTCCAGGACTCCTGCTTTCTCCTCGCGCTGTGTGCTCTGCAGCTGGCTCCTGATGCTGTGAGAGGTACCAGGTGGAACAGAACAGGGGCGAGGAAGGGAGCTTCAGAGAACAAAAGATAGAAGGAAAGCTGCTAGGATTCCCCTGCGCCAAGACCTTCTCGTGACCTCTCTTCCCCAACAGTCCCTGCCAACAACTCTCATCACAGAGCAGCAGAGAAGCTAATCAGCCCCAGGTTCTCAGGGGTTAGAAGCAGTGCTGAGAGGTGAGCTTGCTGCTGGCTGCAGGGATCTCTGGTTTCTCCACAAGATAAACCCTTGGTTGCTCGGCGGCTGCTCAGCTCCAAGCCTTGCTGCCCTCTGCACCTGTATCTTGTAGGAACTGAAGAGGGATATAAAGGCAGCGGGTGGTGAGGCCTCAGCCTGCACCGGGAGAGCCCTGCCTTGAATGTGAGTGTAAAAAGAATGCCCAAAGGGCTGGAGTCTCCCCTCCATCTTCCCTTCCTGGTCTTTGAGAATTTTTGTTCTCTTTGCAAACTTGGAGCTGACGCTGTGGGGGAGAAGAGTCTTGGATTTAGAATTGAGAATGGGTTCCTCAGTAAAGTCTGGGTCGCCAATCCCTAGGATGTCTGGGGTACTCAACTCAGGCTAGACTGCCTATGTCTAGGGCAGGTTTCCACTAGACCTAGGGGACAGAAAGAGGAGCTGCGAGGTCCCGTGTGGGTGAGCTGAATGGTGCATTCCTGAAGCAGGGTGCTCCTTGGCTACAGCAGAGAGGAATCTCCCTGTCCATCCCCCATCCCTCTACGTTGCTAATACACCCCAGAAGAGAACTGGGAATGAAATATGATAGCAGAATTCCCAGCACTGGCTGGCCCCAGCCTGATGCTTAGGGAAGCATTGAGATAGATGGGGCTGGTTGAAGTGAGCTTCTGCTCTGAGGAAAGGGCTCTAGTTGAAGGGACAGGGTGGGGATAAGCTACTCTTAGGAGCTGTGGGCCTGGTGTGTGCCCTTCCTAGGGAATAGAAGTAGGATTGGCACTTGATGGCTTAGGCTTGCGTTGGCCGCCCCACCGTGTTCTTTGGTCACAAGGAGAATCTGCTTGCTTACTGGGGACTGGTACTTGGCCAACAGACTGGCTGTGGGCTGGGATCAAAGCTCTAGACTCCCAGTCCATACATCACTGAGTTAGCAGAGCTGTATCTAAGTGTAGAAGGGCTTGGAGCCGTTACCTACCTGCCCTCCTCTTCAGAGATTTTTTTTTTTTCCCGTTTTCTTTTCTTTGCCCTGTTGCTGGTTTGGTTTCTGCATCTCTGCAATGGTTGGTAGTGGGTATCAGATCCAGGTATGATTTCACCTGCCCTGACATTCTATAATGCTGCTCTACACAGAAAGTTCTAAGAGCAGCCAGAATGTTCCAGCGACCTAAGGAAGCCTTGGCGCCCCCACGCCATCTTTAGTGCCTGGTGTTTTGGAGGGATTGGGATGGCTGTCCTCTATCACAGGCTTTTCTCTGCAGCAGGCCATGGCACAATGGTGGCAAATCCTCTTGGGATTGTGGACGGTCATGCCCACCTCGTCAGGGGACAAGCCAGTCAACATCTGCATGAATGCCAAGCACCACAAGCGAGAGCCTGGCCCAGAAGACAAGCTCTACTTGGAGGTACAGGGACAGGAGATGGCCCAGGGGTGGCTTCTTAGGTTTATGAAAGAAGGAATACAGGCAAGGTGGTCCCTGTACTCCATCAGCCCTGATCATCTGGTTCCTTAGTCTGGATTTCTTTCCTGAGCTGCTCTGGTCACTTGGGAAACAGGTCATGCGGTGATCCCAGAAGCCCTGTTGACCAACCAAGGGTCAGTGCAAGCCTTCCTGCCAACGTGTCCTGGCTAGACACAGGACTTAGTGTGTGTCCTGGTCGGTCTCCTAAAGACAAAACAGGGCTATGGGAAGAGGAATGTTCCTTCTACCCATCATCATAACCAGGTTCCTGACTCTCCATGGGACTTCTTTCTGTTTGCTTTCCTGGATTTATTTCCTCCCTGGAGCTGACATCAGGAAGCTATGTTCTGTGGCAGGTAGACAAAGCAGAAGAGGTCAGTGGTCAGATGCCTCCTGTTCTTCAGGGCCATGTTGACAGATACCAGAGTCCCTGCTCTACAGAGGTGTTCAAGATGTCCCTTCTCCTGACACCTTCTGCCCAAGGCCCTCAACCTCCACCTCTTACCCACTGCCTGCCGCTTCTTCCTCCATCTCCAGTGCGTTCCCTGGAAGGACAATGCCTGCTGCACGCTCACCACAAGCTGGGAAGCCCACCTGGATGAGTCCTTGCTCTTTAACTTCAGCATGATGCACTGTGGACTGCTGACCCCCATATGTCACAAGCACTTCATCCAGGCCATCTGCTTTCATGAGTGTTCCCCCAACCTGGGGCCTTGGATCCAGCCGGTGAGCAGGCGGGAGGCAGACCCGTGCAATTCCCTTCCATTCATCCTAGGCGAGTAGGACTAGGAGATAAGAGCAGAGCCAGAGGCCTGGGAAAGGGATGAAGAGGGAGCTGCCTCTGTCCCTGGAGGATAGCATGGGGACACTGTCTGATGTGGGCAATAGGATGAGATGCACCTGAGTGTGACTTCCAATCCCTACTTACACACTGGATAGCCGGGGACAAATAGCCACTCAGCTTCACAGTTCTCATTTAAATAATAATAATAATAATAAATACCTCAGACTAGGAGATGGCTCTGTCAGTAGAGCACTTGCCACACGAGCGTGAGGACCCGAGTTCAATCCTCGGACCCCATATAAAAAACTAGGTGTGGAGGTGAGCTGTTGTAATCTCAGCACTCCAGAGGCAGAGGCAGGTGGGTCCCCGGGCTTGCTGCCAGCCAACCTAGCCTGCTTGGTGAGCTCTGGGAGTGAGAGACACCGTCTCTAAGCCAACGGGGACGGGCCCTGAATAACAGCACTGGAGACTATCCTCTGGCCTCCACTCAGACACACACACCTGCACGTCCAGAATGCGCACACGTGCACAAGAGAAAGAATAATACGCAAGGACCGTATAAAGGATTAGCTATCTCCGCCTCTCTCTTCCTGCACCCAGGTGGCCCCGAACAGGCAAGAAGAACGGGTTTGGGGCGCGCCACTGTGCTGGGAGGATTGTGAGGAGTGGTGGAAAGACTGCAGCTCATCTTTCACTTGCAAATCCAACTGGCATAGTGGCTGGGACTGGAGTCAGGGTAAGTGGACTGACTGGGTCCTTGGGGGCCATCAACCTGGGTGAGGATGCAAGCCTTCTTCTATCCCCCCATGATGATGGGGACATGGAAGAGAAGGGACAATGGGAAGTGAGGAAACCATCCTCAACCCCTACAGGGAAAAACCGCTGCCCGGTACAGGCGCCCTGCCGCCCTTTCTCGGATGTATTCCCCACCCCCACTGATCTGTGTGAGAAGATCTGGGGCAACACATTCAAGGCCAGTTCTGAGCACAGGAAGAGCGGCCGGTGTCTGCAGAAGTGGTTTGAGCCCACCCAGGGCAACCCTAACGTGGAAGTGGCCCTCCACTTTGCCGGCTCTGCCTCAGCCCGGGAGCTGTCTTACAGCCTCTCAGCCTTCTCTCTGTACCTGCTGCTCCATTCCTGAGGGTCCCCTCTCCTACCCACATCCCTTGATCCTGCCTGGTCCTGGCCATGTCCTTCCTCAGACTGTTCCGGGTGAGAGCAGGCTGGTGCCTGAACTTCCCGTGCATCCAGGGTCCCCTTCACTGCTTGGCTCTGCCTCCACTGGCCAGGACGGCTACTGGTATCCAGCAGTCTAAGGTGACTGGTTTTCCCTGCCTTTAGGAAAGGTACTACTAAAGGACTTCCCGCACTTCTCACCATGTCCACACCCATGCTGTTTGCCACACAACAGGCAATACTGACAGCCAAGTGACCTGTCCTGCTGTGGCACCATCAGTAAAATGACAGGGAAACTCTCCATTCCATGTGTCACTCTGTTCCAGTCCCATGAGTACAAACCCAAGATCTATAAAGAGGGAGCTGATTTGTCCTCAGTAAGATTTTAATTTGATTACTAATTTCCTTGATTATTAATGGGGTAAGGATTTTTAAAATATTAATTGGTCATTTGGAATGTTTCTCTGTCACACTGTGTGTGTGTGTGTTCATCCCTTCCCTCTGTCTCTCCCCCTCCCTTTTCTTGAAAAATACTCTCATGTATCCCAGGTTAGCCTAGAACTCAAGGATGACATTAAACTTCTGGTCTTCTTGCATCCCACCGTCCAATTGCTGGGATTGTGCACATATGCCACCACCCCTGGTTTCATGCTGTGCTGGAGAGCTAACCCAGGGTTCTGCACAGGCTAGGCAAGCACTCTACCAGCTGAGCCACATTCCAGCCCCTCCTCCTCTTCCTCCACAGTCACAGCATTCTAGTCTTGAACTTTGGACCCTTGAGCTCTGTCTAAGCTGACTTTTCCACTGTTATTGTCCTTTCCCCCAGTTGAGAACCGAACCTAGGGTCTTACGCTTGCTAGGCACACACAAGATCTTTCCGCTTGCTCTGGAACATTTGGTAATTCTTTTGGTCTTTGTGTAACACAGATTTGACTTCTCCCCCATGGAGAGGAGTGAGGCACTGGACTGGATGATTTAATTTACAAAACCAGGAAAGGAGGGACATCCAGGAGCCCCATTTACTGTATCATGGAAGGAGCAATAGCCAGCAGAATGAGACAGAAGCGCAGAATTAACAGCAGAAGGGCCATTGGCTTCAAGTCTCTCCTATGAGCAGACTCAGTGTGGATGTGCACACTAGGGGTCTTTCAGAGCCTGAAGCTGACCCCTCCCAGCACCAGATGGTGACTTCCCTGTCACGTGTGTGTGTGTGTGTGTGTGAGAGAGAGAGAGAGAGAGAGAGAGAGAGAGAGAGAGAGAGCAGGAGATTGTCTCAAGACTGCTGGTTCTTGTCTGACACAAACTCTGTTCATCAATAAACTCAGCATGCATCCTTCCTGTGCTTGCTTATTTATGAAACAAATGTGTCCCAGGAGAACACTAGAATCACGAAACCAAGCATAGAGCTCAGTTGATAAGAGAGGACAGATGGCAGCAATGGTGGGAACAAACTTGTATATGGGATGTCTGGAGGAAAGGACCCAGCTAGACGGGTACTGAGAGGGCTTCACCGAAGCAAGACTTGAATTCCTGCAGACAACAGAAAGTTCTCAAAGCACGGTGAGGCAAAAAGTATATATGCCTTCAAAATTGCATATAGGGAGACAGGCTTGGTGGCATGCACCGTGGCATCTGAGGCAGAAGGATTGCTGCAAATTTGAAGGTAGCCAACATATAATATAGGAACACCCCTCCTCCATCTGTCTCTTCAGATCGGAGGACTATGGGAATGCAATCTGAGGGAGTCTCGCTCATACAGTCAAGAGCTTAATGATTTCTGAAGTGTTTTTAGATATAACTGTAAAATTCACAGGAGTAGAGAGTTAAGACTGAGGTGAAGAAAACAAGACCCGTCCTGTTAAATAGTCAGATGGCCACTTGCTGCACAGGAAGTATTCTAAGCGTGCAGCATGTCATTTGAATTTCATGGAAGCCTTGATGCATGGCCCTTGTCTCTGTTTCTCGGATTAGAACATGGCCAAGTATAACTCACAGCTCCAGCAGACCCTAAATTCAGTTAACCCCAAAAGTTCCACCTGATTTCACAACTTTAGCCTACATTCCCAGTCCTAGCCAACTTCTATTTCCAACTGACCCCCATCTCCAGCTGACCGCCCATCTCCAGCTGACCGCCATCTCCAGCTGAAACCCCATCTCCAGCTGAACCCCCATCTCCAGCTGACCCCATCTCCAGCTGATCCCCCATCTCCAGCTGAACCCCCACTTCTCCAGCTGATCCCCCATCTCCAACTGATCCCCCATCTCCAGCTGACCCCATCTCCAGCTGATCCCCCATCTCCAGTTGATCCCCTGTTTCCAGCTGAACCCTCCTTCTCCAGCTGATCCCCCTTCTCCAGCTGATCCCCCTTCTCCTGCTGATTCCAGGCTCGAGTTTGCACTGACCATCCTGGCCTCCAGTGGCCTGAAGTGGAACCGATGTTAATAGGGGAGCAAGGGTAGAGATGGGGGACAAACCCAGGAGAGTTCATGGTGGCTAAGAGAGACAGATTCCTGCCCTCTTTTACTTTTGGGATAGTGGACGTTTTCATCAAAAGAGAAGAGAACTGTTGAATTTCAAATTGTTTTGACCAGGGAGCCAGCTAACACACATGGGCCCAAGGACTTCCAACACATGCTCAGAGACCCAGCCACCCCACCTCCCTCTACTCCAGGCCTATGGCTGAAGGTGCCCACTCATGACTGTTTATCTACACAGAGTTCATTTTAACACCTCTCTTCCGCTATACATTCAGGCCACCTTGTCACACTCTGTCCTGCTAGCTTCTTGAATTCATCTTCTACTCTCTCATTTCAGCAGTCCATGTTTAATTATTTCTAGTAATGTTTTCTGTTCCCTAGTTTCCCACAGACTGCTGTTTTGGGTTTTGTGGGTGTAATATCTTCTCAAGTCTCACTGAAGATCTAATTAAAATTTTTTTCAAAAGCTTGGCTCCAGTCTCTAAGAGACGCACTTCCCCCAAGGTTGCTCTGTTCTGTTCTCTGATGTTTTCCGTGCACAGCGGCAGGTTTTCCAAGTCGGGTGACTTTGGCTTTCTGTCTACATTTAAGAATGAAGGCTGGGGTCATTTTGTAAAGCTGATTTGATTTCCTGCATGGTTGTCTATATGCCGCTGGGAAATTCTAGATGTGGCCTGGGGCTGTCCGCTGGAAGACTCCACTTAAGAGCACAGAGAGGAACAAAGGTCACCCAGAAGGGTCCCAGCAGAGGCTGTTCATTCAGGGCACGCTATGTAAGATGGTTGCAGCTGTTATAGCTTGCATTTTGGCAGGGAATCGAAGGCTTTGGGTCTGCCCTGAAATGTGTGCCACTGGCAGGGGATGCTGGACATGAGGTAGTCTGAGTCCCGTATGACCGGGTGAAATAATATTTGGATTTTAACTACTTGGTTCCAATTGGAATCATGGATTTAAAAACCAGGATAGGCCTGAGGGGTGACCCAGTGGTCAAGAGCACTCAATGTACAATCATGGGGTCCAGAATTCACACCCCTCCACCTACGGAACAAGTCAGGCACCTCACAAGCACCTTTAATCCTAGCTCAGAGGGACCCCAAACCCCTCTCTGGCCTCCGTCTATTCTCACGTGTGTACATGCCCACATACATGTACTCATACACCATCCCCACCCACACAAATCATGAAAAGCTAGGGAAATTAGCAGTTACCCATCCGGCGCTTGCTGCTTGTGTGACAGGAATGCAGACGTTCTGAAGAAACACTGTGTCCATCCTTCTGTCTATCAGACTTCTGAAACTGATCACCACCAACATGGGATTTCCCTAGGAACGGCATGCTGGGAGGAGAAACAGGCTGTAGCCTGATGCCAGTCCCAGGAGGAACTTGTCTCCTAGAAGGAGATGTCACACAGTTCTGACACCTTCACAGATCACCATGTAGGGAAGAGCGGAGCAGAGACAAGAGTGTGTGGAACTACTCCTTGACCGTGACTTCTTGGATGCTTCCTGCTCTCGGTTTAAACCGAAACCTCGTGCCAGGGCTGCAAAGGCGGACTTGGCCGAGAGGTGTTACGGGGCCCCTCTGCTCTGAGTGCATCTCCTTCCGGGGACTCTCAGCGCATCTGTCTCCTAAGTGGCCAGGTGAGGAGAAGACAGGATTCCTGTCCTTGGAGACTGATATTTTAGTGAAAGGTTGTGTAAAAAGGTAATAAAACAATGTTTAAAACCTTCAAGGACCCTTCTTCCTTCTGTCCCCTTTCCTCTTTGGGCACATAACACCATCCAGCTCAGTCTGTCTGGCGCTGGGGGCAAATCCTCAGGGCAAGTGGGCGGGCGAGACCTCCTTTGTTTCACTGGCCCGCCTGCACCAACCAAGGTAGGCGCTTTGTTTACGAACTGCCCAGCCTGCACGGAGATCTGGTCTCGGCACCAGGAGAGACAGCAGTGCGGTGAGTTTGTGACCAGCGGCGGCGGAAGCAGCCCTGGACAGGGAACTCTGAAGTTCCTCATCCCCCTCCCTATACTCCCTGGGCTCCCTGAAGGGGCTCTATACCCCGCATACTGCCTCTCTCTTCTTGTCCCACCCAGCTTGCATCCAGAACCCTTCTTCCTTCTGCCCCCTTTCCTCTTTGGGCACATAACACCATCCAGCTCAGTCTGTCTGGCGCTGGGGGCAAATCCTCAGGGCAAGTAGGCAGAGGAGACTTCCTTTGTTTCACTGGCCTGCCTGCAACAAGCAAGGAGAGACATCACTGGAGCACCAGGAGAGCTATCACTGCAGAGAGCCATCACTGGGAGGGTACATCAGTAGGCAAGGAGACCTGATCCGGTAAAAGAAGATCCATAGGGGAGCATTCGGAGAAAGAGATGGGCAGGCGCCAATGCAAGAATTCACCTAACAATCTGAAAAACTATATGAAACCACCAGAACACAGCGACCTCCCAACAGGAGGACATGAACACCTTAATCATGAAGAAGTAGATAAAATTGACTTTATGAAAGTGATTGACGCCCTTAAACAACATGTAAAAAATGCCCTTATAGAAATGGATGAGAAGTATAACAGAAAGTTTGAAGAATTGAGTAAATCAGTGAATGATACCCTAGGAAACCAAGGAAAAACAATCAAACAGATAATGGAAACAGTTCAAGACTTAAAAACTGAAATGGAGGCAAAGAAGAAAACACAAAAGGAAGGCCAGCTGGACAGGGAAAATCTAGGTAAATGAATAGAGACTACAGAAGCAAGCATAACCAACAGAATACAAGAGATAGAAGAAAGAATCTCAGATTCTGAAGATACCATAGAGAAAATAAACACGCTGATCAAAGAAAACAGCAAGGCCAACAAATTCTCATCACAAAACATTCAGGAAATATGGGACACAATAAAAAGACCAAACCTAAGAATAATAGGAATAGAAGAAGGAGAAGAAGCGCAGCTCAACGGTCCAGAAAATATATTTAATAAAATTATAGAAGAAAACTTTCCCAACCTAAAGAAAGATATACCTATGAAGGTTCAAGAAGCATACAGAACACCGAATAGGCTGGATCAAAAAAAAAACATCCTCTCGCCATATAATAATCAAAACATAAAGCATACAGAATAAAGAAAGAATACTAAGAGCAGCAAAGGAAAAAGGCCAAGTTACTTATAAAGGTAAACCTATCAGACTTACACCTGACTTCTCTATGGAAACCATGAAAGCCAGAAGGTCCTGGATAGGTGTACTGCAGAAACTAAGAGACCATGGATGCAAGCCCAGACTACTATACCCAGCCAAGCTTTCGTTCACTATAAATGGAGAAAACAAAATTTTCCAGGATAAAAACAAATTTAAACAATACGTAGCCACAAATCCAGCCTCACAGAAAGTAATAGAAGGAAAATCACTAACCAAGGAGTCCAACAATGACCACAATATCTCAGACATCTAATGACCCTTCACCAGCGCAACACAAAGAAGGGGAACACACAAAATTTACAACTTAAAAAATGACCGGAGTTAACAACCACTGGTCATTAATATCACTTAATGTCAATGGACGCAACTCTCCTATAAAAAGGCACAGACTAAGAGATTGGATACGAAAACAGGATCCAACATTCTGCTGTTTACAAGAAACACACCTCAACCACAAAGACAGGCACCTACTCAGAGTAAAGGGTTGGGATAAGGCTTATCAAGTAAATGGACCTAAGAAACAAGCAGGGGTGGCCATACTAATTTCTAACAAAGTTGACTTCAAACTTAAATCAATCAGGAGAGACGGAGAGGGACATTTTCTACTCATAACAGGAACAATTCATCAGGATGAAGTCTCAATCCTGAATATCTATGCCCCTAATATAAAAGCACCCACGTACGTAAAAGAAACATTGTTAAAACTCAAGGCAGCCATCAAACCGCACACATTAATAGTAGGAGACTTTAATACTCCTCTCTCACCAATGGACAGGTCAATTAGACAGAAACCTAACAGAGAAATAAGAGAATTAATGGAGGTAATGAATCAAATGGACTTAACAGACATCTATAGAATATTCCACCCAAATAGGAAAGAATATACCTTCTTCTCTGCAGCTCATGGAACCTTCTCAAAAATCGACCACATACTCGGTAACAAAGCAAACATCCACAGTTACAAAAAAATATTAATAACCACCTGTATCTTATCAGATCACCATGGATTAAAGCTAGAATTCAGCAACAATGCTACCCCCAGAAAGCCCACAAACTCATGGAAACTGAATAGTCAACTACTGAACCATACCTGGATTAAGGAAGAAATAAAGAAAGAAATTAAACTCTTCCTTGAAGACAATGAAAATAAAGAAACAACGTACTCAAACCTATGGGACACTATGAAAGCAGTCCTGAGAGGAAAGTTCATAGCACTAACTGCCCACTTAAAGAAAACAGAGAAAGCACACATTGGAGACTTAACAGCCCACCTGAAAGCTCTAGAAAAAAAAGAAGCAGACTCACCTAGAAGGGGTAGAAGACTGGAAATAATCAAACTGAGGGCTGAAATCAACAAAATAGAAACACAGAAAACAATTGAAGGAATCAATGAATCAAAAAGCTGGTTCCTGGAGAAAATCAACAAGATTGATAAACCCCTATCCAAACTAATCAAACGGCAGAGAGAGAATTTGCAAATTAATAAGATCAGAAATGAAAAGGGGGACATAACCACAGACACAGAGGAAATTCAGAGAATCATTAGATCTTACTACAAAAGCCTGTATGCCACAAAACTGGAAAATGTAAAAGAAATGGACGCTTTTTTAGATAAATACCATATACCAAAGTTAAACCAGGACCAGGTGAACAACCTAAATAGACCTGTTAGTCGTGAAGAATTAGAAGCTGTTATCAAAAACCTCCCTTCCAAAAAAAGTCCAGGACCAGATGGTTTCAATGCGGAATTCTACCAGAACTTCCAAGAAGACCTAATACCTATTCTCCTTAATGTATTTCACAATATAGAAACAGAAGAGTCATTGCCAAATTCCTTTTATGAAGCTACAGTTACCCTGATACCAAAACCACACAAAGACCCAACCAAGAAAGAGAATTACAGGCCAATCTCACTCATGAACATCGACGCAAAAATCCTCAACAAAATTCTGGCAAACCGAATCCAAGAACACATTAGAAAAATTATCCATTATGATCAAGTAGGCTTCATACCAGAGATGCAGGGCTGGTTTAACATACGCAAATCTATCAATGTAATCCATCATATAAATAAACTGAAAGAAAAAAACCATATGATCGTTTCATTAGATGCTGAAAAAGCATTTGACAAAATTCAACATCCCTTTATGATAAAAGTCTTGGAGAGATTAGGGATACAAGGGTCATACCTAAATATAATTAAAGCTATATACAGCAAGCCGACAGCTAATATCAAATTAAATGGAGAGAAACTTAAAGCCATCCCACTAAAATCAGGAACACGCCAAGGCTGTCCACTCTCTCCATTCCTCTTCAATATAGTTCTCGAAGTTTTAGCAATAGCAATAAGACAACATAAGGGGATAAAGGGGATTCAAATTGGAAAGGAAGAAGTTAAACTTGCATTATTTGCAGATGATATGATAGTGTACATGAGCGACCCCAAAAACTCCTCCAAAGAACTCCTACAGCTGATAAACGCCTTTAGTAATGTGGCAGGATACAAGATCAACTCCAAAAAATCAGTCGCCCTCTTATACACAAAGGATATGGAAGCAGAGAGAGAAATAAGAGAATCATCACCTTTCACGATAGCCACAAACAGCATAAAATATCTTGGGGTAACTCTAACCAAGGAAGTGAAAGATCTATTTGACAAAAACTTTAAGGCATTGAAGAAAGAAATTGAAGAGGATACCAGAAAATGGAAGGATCTCCCTTGCTCCTGGATTGGGAGGATCAACATATTAAAAATGGCAATTCTACCAAAGGCAATTTATAGATTCAATGCAATCCCCATTAAAATCCCATCAAAATTCTTCACAGATCTTGAAAGGACAATAATCAACTTTATATGGAGAAACAAAAAACCCAGGATAGCCAAAACAATCTTATACAATAAAGGAACTTCTGGAGGCATTACCATCCCTGACTTCAAACTCTATTACAGAGCTACAGTAATGAAAACAGCGTGGTACTGGCATAAAAACAGAGAAGTCGACCAATGGAATCGTATAGAAGACCCGGATTTTAACCCACAAACCTATGAACAACTGATTTTCGATAAAGGAGCTAAAAGTATACAATGGAAGAAAGAAAGCATCTTCAACAAATGGTGCTGGCACAATTGGATGTCAACCTGTAGAAGAATGAAAATAGACCCATATCTATCACCATGCACAAAACTCAAGTCCAAATGGATCAAAGACCTCAATATCAATCTGAACACACTGAACCTGATAGAAGAGAAAATGGGAAGTACCCTACAACATATGGGCACTGGAGATTGCTTCCTATGTATAACCCCAGCAGCACAGACATTAAGGGCAACATTGAATAAATGGGACCTCCTGAAACTGAGAAGCTTCTGTAAAGCAAAGGACACTGTCATTAAGACAAAAAGACAGCCTACTGACTGGGAGAAGATCTTCACCAACCCCGCAACAGACAAAGGTCTGATCTCCAAAATATATAAAGAACTCAAGAAACTAGACTTTAAAAGGATAATTAACCCAATTAAAAAATGGGGCACTGAACTGAACAGAGAATTCTCAACAGAAGAAGTTAAAATGGCCAAAAGATACTTAAGGTCATGCTCAACCTCCTTAGCGATCAGAGAAATGCAAATCAAAACAACTTTGAGATATCATCTTACACCTGTCAGAATGGCTAAAATCAAAAACACCAAGGATAGCCTTTGCTGGAGAGGTTGTGGAGAAAGGGGTACCCTCATCCATTGCTGGTGGGACTGCAAACTTGTGTAACCACTTTGGAAATCAGTTTGGTGGTTTCTCAGAAAAATTGGGATCAACCTACCCCTGGACCCAGCAATACCACTCTTGGGAATATACCCAAGAGATGCCCTATCATATGACAAAAGCATTTGTCCAACTATGTTCATAGCAGCATTATTTGTAATAGCCAGAACCTGGAAGCAACCTAGATGCCCTTCAATGGAAGAATGGATGAAGAAAGTGTGGAATATATACACATTAGAGTACTACTCTGCGGTAAAAAACAATGACTTCTCGAACTTTGCATGCAAATGGATGGAAATAGAAAATACGATCCTGAGTGAGGTAACCCAGACCCAAAAAGAAGAACATGGGATGTACTCACTCATAATTGGTTTCTAGCCATGGATAGGGGCCACTGAGTCTATAATTTGTGATCCTAAAGAAGCTAAACAAGAGGGTAAACCCAAGGAAAAACATATAGATATCCTCCCAGCTATGGGAAATAGACATGACTGATGGGCAAAAAATTGGAATCTTGGGGGTGGGGTGGGATGGGGATGAGGGGTGATGGGGAGGGAAAAGTGTGAAGGAGAGGATGAGGGGAACTGGGGAAATCGGGGTGATTGGGGATAAAGGAAGGTTGGATAGGGGAGCAGGGAAACTCATACCTTAGGTAAGGGAGCCACCTAAGGGTTGGCAAGAGACTTGAACTTGGAATGGCTACCAGATGCCCAGGGCAATGTCCCCAGTTAGTTCATTGGGGCACCTGAGGATAGGGAACCCGAAATGAACCTATCCTATAATCATACTGATGAATATCTTGCATATCGCCATAGAACCTTCATCTAGCGATGGATGGAGATAGAGCCAGAGACCCACACTGGAGCACCGGACTGAGCTCCCAAGGTTATAATGAGGAGCAGAAGGAGAGAGAACATGAACAAGGATGTCAGGACCATGAGGGGTGCACCCAACCACTGAGACTGTGGGGCCGATCTATTGGGAGCTCACCAAGGCCAGCTGGACTGCTACTGAAAAAACATGGGATAAAACCGGACTCTCAGAATGTGGTGGACAATGAGAGCTGACGAGAGGCCAAGGAGAATGGCACAGGAACTTTCATCTGGCGATAGATCGAGAGAGAGACAGAGACCCAAATTGGAGCAACGGTCTGAGCTCTTAAGGTCCAAATGAGGAGCAGAAGGAGGGAGAACATGAGCAAGGAAATTAGGACCACGAGGCGTGCATCCACCCACTGTGACAGTGGAACTGATCTATTGGGAGCTCTCCAAGGCCAGCTGGACTGGGACTGAATAAGCATGGGTTGAAACTGGACTCTCTGAACATGGCGGACAATGAAGGCTGATGAGAAGCCAAGGGCAATGGCACTAGGTTTCGATCCTAATACATGAACTGGCTTTGTGGGAGCTTAGCCTGTTTGGATGCTCACCTTCCTGGGCCTGGATGGAAGTGGGAGGACCTTGGTCTTCCTGTAGGGCAGGGAATTTGGACTGCTCTTCAGTATCGAGAGGGAGGGGGAATGGACTGGGGGGAGGAGAAGAGGAGTGGGGATGGGGGAGGGGAGTGGGGGGAGGGGGCAATGTGTGGGAGGAGGGGGAGGGAAATGGGAAACGGGGAGCAGTTGGAAATTTTAATTAAAAAAGAATAAAAAAAAAAAGAAAAAAAAACCTTCAAGGACTATAGACAAGGACCTATAGGGAAAGGATCACGGGGGACCCTGGGAGGGTAAAGCCAGTCCTGGGCAGAGGATGCATCCAGAGCTGAGCACAGGTCAGTGGGGCATCTCTATGGAGATGGACAAAGACAGAAAATATTTAAAAGGGGTCTCAGAATGAAATGCTTCTGACTCAATTAGCACCAGGCTTTGGCCGTCTGCTGAGGTTAGACACTCAAACTTGGGCCCTTGGGGGCTTTCTGGCCACAATGTAAGGTCTGGGCAGCTGTCCTCATGGCTGACTTTCCGAGTTCACAGCCCAGACAGCTTATCTTTCCTCAACCGTATGGTGAGAATAAACTTCCTAGAGGGCCAAACTCCACCCAAGGGTGAGATTCAGAAGGCTGGGAGGATTATTTTCAGGGTAGGGACACTTTATACAAAACCTAAAAGTTGGCACTAACAACAGAAAAAGCTAAGGAGATTAAACCGCTCCCGCCTCTCTGAGCCCCACATTGGTCCAGAGAGGCTGTGGCTGGTGGAGGATGCAGAAGCAGCTGCTGCTTGTGATGCTGATGGGCTCCGCTCTCTGTCTGCTTCAGGCAGGAAGGGCCCAGCACTTAGCAGGCCCTGATTACTCCCATTCAGTGGCAAGCTTTGGGAGGGAGGAGCAATTTCTCCTAGGCTAGAATCTGGTACCATAACAAAAGCATCAGCAATCTGGATCAGATCAGAGACCAGAACAAACAGGCAGAAGATAGTTTGGTTCAGCTAACCCTTGGTGGACATAAGTCATGTTCACCTCAGAGTAGCACAATGGCTGCAGGAAGTTGTGGGGTGCAATGGGGTACAAGGGGTTCATTAGTAAATATTTACTGTGTTCAAAGCCCATTTCCCAGCTCTGGGAAGCTGGGAGTACTTCCCAGAATATTTGTGTAACAATTTTAATCAGTGCCCATTCAATAACACATAGCATGCATCATGAATTGTTATCCAGGAGAACAGAGCTCTGATCCCTGAAAAGCTGAATCTGATCAAATAGAAAAAAAATGGGAGTGTCCAGTGGTTGGTTAGATGTTGTGGGCTCAGAGGACACTGGGGTGGACCACTGCCTTATCCTCGGAGAACTGGAGCAGAAAGATTGTCATTGCTAGTCGGAAGATTCCGGCCCTAGAAAGAGGTGTGACACCCTGAATGGCCCTAAACGTCACTAATGATAACTCTCTAAGGCTGACTCCAAAAACCCTTTGCACAGCTGTGGCCAAATGCCTACCTTGATATCACACAACACCGGCACCCTCAAAGCTCACGCCCAAGCAGAGAACCAGAATTTGGTTCCCAGCACCACCTCAGGTCACTTCTAACAATGCTCTCTTCTGGCTTCCTCAGGTACTGCACTCATATGGACAAAACCACACACATATGGCCACAATTAAAACTAAAAAATGAAGTAGAAAAAACAAACAAACAAAAACAAACACCCAGTCATGTTACAGAATAAAAGGCCAATAAACATCATGCTGTTTTAGACAAGTTGAAGAGTTTGTGTAGGGTCACATTCATAACTGTCTCTAGGTGCATGCGGCTTGTGGACTGTAGGCTGGACATGCCTGCTAGCAGGCTTTCTTGTATAGAGCAAGATGTATCACTGCCTTCCTACAAGACTCAATTGCAACTGTCAATCACTGGGAAGAGACAAAGTCCTTTGGAAGAACTGCTTGTTCTAGGAATTTTAGAGAAAGTATAGACCTGTGTAGAATGCCAATAACCAGGACTCTTTGGTTCCTGTCCATTCGTTCCCCCTTGAAAGTCTGCTGTACTTGGCAATAAAATTGCCTTATCTTCTATGTTCCCTCTGAGTTCCTTTAACCAAGAGACATAAGGAGCAGGGAGGCAAGTGGAGCACAGCCAAGGACACTGGTGGGAGATCATGGGTCCCTGCTACAAGGAAGGAAAAAGATGTCCACAGTGCCTCTCTCCTATCTGCTCTCAAAACCCTCGCAGCAAGAAGCATCTCCGAGACATCATCGAGCATCACTAACAATCCCAGAGCGCTGGTAAGGAAACGCTGTAGCCTACGGTGGTATTTCTCTCCACATCATGCCTTGGATCCCGCATCCTTAGCCTACCACATTTCATGGTGCTTCTACCTCATGCTGGGAACATTCACACATAGTGTGCCCATCTGTGCTCCTTCTGTTTTAGAAAATGGTATACTACCCAGACAATCTCTGTCAAAGCTGCAGGAGATGAGAGGACAAGCAACCAGGGCGATGGACAGGTCAGAGTCACTGGCTCTTGAAGCAGGGGGTGGGTGCTCCCGTTTTTCTATCCTACAAATCATGCTAATTGAATGCCAGGAAGAAGGGGTCTCCATGCCACTTCCTCTCCAACAGGACCACTGTTCTAAGAGAACATCCTTCTCGACATCTTGCCTGTAACGAAGTCACTTCTTCAGGCAGGCAAATGAGATCTGCTGAAACCTTATTCCTGTCTTGTTGCCTCCCCTGGGTGGGGATGGAGAACTAAGTTCATCTTCACTGCCTGTGGTGGTTAATATTAGTCCACTCGACAGTATATAGACTCACTGGAGAGACACACCTCTGGGCAAGTCTATGAGCTGTCCTGAATGTGGGTGGCACCATCCGATGGGCTGAGGTCCCAAACTAAATAATAAAAAAGAGAAACAGAGCTGCAGCCAGCTCTCTCTTCTTCCTGACTGCGGTGCAATGTGACCATGTGGAGGGCAGAAAGTCCTTGTCTCTAGGTAAACACTGGGGAAGCCAGAACGTGTTAAACACCCTGCTTTCACCTCCACAGGGAGAAGACACTCGGCAGTCCTCCCAGAATAGTGTGTGTGTGTGTGTGTGTGTGTGTGTGTGTGTGTGTGTGTGTCACAACCTGGTGATCCTTTGCTACCTGTTCAGCTAGGCTCCACTACATCCCCCAGAATATTATATTTGTTATCCCAGACCCTTTTACCCTAAATCTTGATCATTGCCTTTAAGTCCATTAAACCCATCCCTGGGAGGATGTCCTTTGTACTTTACAGTCTAAGGGACTTTTTTGTTATCTTACAGTCAGGGATTGCCTGTCTTCCACAGGCATTATATTCACCTCAGTCGTTCTCCCTAGATCTTTATCTTGAACATGGTTTTGAGTCAACAGCACTCATCTTCACGGAAGAAGCCAGGTGTACTTTATAGAGAGCTTCAGTGCAAACATTACACACAGGACAGAGTTAATTATCAGAAAACTTTCTTCCAAAATGGTTCTGTGCTTAAATGTGGCTAAAATAAAGAAACTAGTGTCAGGCTCTCAAAGTCTTGGCCAGCACTGGTGCCTCAGTTGGGCTGAACCCAGTTTCATTCCTGTCTCTTCAGGGACTGGTTCTCTGCTGGCTGGAAAGCCTGCAGGGAACCCACACGTGTTGGGCACCTCATGCCGGCCACCGCAGCTCCCCTGCCACCATGGACTGTGCTCTCACAGGGCCAGACAGAGTAAAGCCTCCCTTCCTCCAGCTGTCTCTGTCGGGCATTTTGTCACCGCTCTGGAAACGTGACCGATACACACCCCAGAGTCACACAGGGCTCAGATGAGTGGAATCAATTAACCTGGTTTGTCTTTGGAATAGAATGGAGCCTATTTTCCAGACCTTCAGATGTTTTTCTGTTCTCACTGTCCTCTCTCCTTGAGCACCAAACACCCTGGCCCAAGCCTCCCTTTAGGGCAATCCCTCCCTCATGCCCTGGCTGGGCATTGTAGGCCATGATGACTGTCAGCTGCTTTCTCTGACTTTAGCAGAACAGCTTTTGCTATCTGTGGCTCTGCTAGGAATCATGGTGGGAGTAGGAGCCTTGAGACGTGGAATACTGGAGGACATGACAGCAGGAGGAAGATTCCACTCAGCTGCCCGTGATGCCCGCAGCACCTGAGATAGCACACACTTTACCACCTAGAGGACTCACACTCTCCATATCTCACTGTGAACAATTGCAGAAGACAGTTTCTTCTCTGGGGCTGTTTCTTAGGAAGGTGGGGACAGACACCACTCAGGTTACAACCCAGTGCTTTCTGTCACTGTCTGTCAAGGGAGAGTGTCGTAGTTTCATTTGAACCCATGTTTCTCTTTTGAGCCCTTGGGATTCAGCACAAAGAACAGGTTACCTCATTCCCCAGTCCTCCTTCCCCTCGCTATGAATCAGTTGAAGGCACAAGTAAGAAGCAGGCTTTGTCCTCCTAAAATGACCAGCAAGAAGCTCTCCAACACTAGGTGGAAACAAAGATACCCCCAACCCCAGGGGCAAATGAGAACAAACAGGCTGTTTGCTCAGTGGTTGTCATGGCAAGGGCACAGCCCCCACTCCTTGCCAATTGGCAGAGATGCAAAGTCAGGCAGAAGTGGAAAGTCCCACCATTTACGGAAAAAACTATGGGGACCCCTTCAGCATGCTCGGATTTGAGTTTTCTGGGGAAGTCGGAGTCAGGGTGATGGAAAGTGGGGGTCTTATGTGATTGATCTGTCTCTCTGGGTGGGGGCCTTCAGGGAAACAAAGAGTAAGGAAGCTGACATCACCAACCTAGGACCGGAAGTACAGAGCTGTGCTCAGCTTCCAGCTTGGTTGTTCCGATTTCTCATGGTTTGGGGGATGGGGGTACACAATCAGCCATAGCATCAGATAACAAAGTACTCCTGACGTTTGTGACTTAAGCCATTTATTATCCTACATTTTCCCTGGGTGAGAAATCAGAATGTAGTTCAGCTGATCTTCAGGTCAGGGTCTCTGGCAAGGATGTTGTCACCAGGTTCTGTAGTCATCAAGATGCTGAAAACAAAGATAGATGTGAGCAAGGACACCAGGGACCATAAATGTCCTTGGTTCTCCAGCCAGAGACGCTGGAAGGCAGTTCTGACTCCTCTCCTCCTGGAGCACCCTTGCTCGGTCTATAGGTAGTGTTATGATTGACACACCAGTCCAGACACTATCTCCCCCGGATCTCTAGATTTCCCTAGTTATGGCCCATCTCTTAAACAATTTTGGAGTTACCTCCTCAGATGGCAGAAAGTTACCACAGCAGAGGAGACTCATCAGGAGAAAGCTGTGGTATCTGCGTGATCACCATAATGATGAGGACTCAAGGGAAAGCTACGGTGACCTCCTGGTGGTGGCGATAGGGCAATTCTTCTTTCCACAGTTTTCTGGGATTCCTTCACCTCTTTGCTTTTCTATCATTCTTGACTTGTTGGCACTTTAAATTCTACTCGTCAGACAGGGCAAACGATTTCCTATCTGGAGGACCATACGATACCACAATAAGAGAAAATAAGGGAAGAAAGGAAGGTAATTGCATAAACAGCATTAAGAGCTGTTTGGCCTTGGATAGAATGTGACTCATTTGCTGTGCAAAAATCACTCCCTGGAATGAAGGCTGGGTACAGTAAGTACACACTCTCCTATTTTTGCAAAGCCAGTTGTGTTTAGATGTCTGTAAATTAACCTCTGCCCGCAAAACATCAACACACATTAGCACGTATTGTAATCTCAGCCCTCAGAGTTTGGTGCTGTGGTCCCCACCGGTGAATGGAGAGTTGCCAAGCTAGAGTCAAGGTCCCTAAGTGGTAGAGCCTCCCTTCAAGAGAATGTGCAGGGTGCCCATACATGTCTATTTCTCGTCCCCAAAGGCACGAGTCTGTTTAACAGTTAGAATGGCAGACTTATAGAAAGCACCTGTCAGGATGGGTTCAGATAAACAGCAGAGATCTGCCAACGGTCACTCAGATAAAATGAAGGCGTCCATTCCCAGGTCCGTCCAGCACCTCTGGGTTTCCTCTGTCTCTCAGAACAGTATACTGGACAGCAAGTACTGTTGGCTGCTGGCTTCTGGGTCTCAGCTCTCCAGTCTATAGATAAGAAATCAGAGTCCAGGATGGCTGAGTGACTGGACAGACGTGTCTCAGGTAGGTGACCGCTGAGTTTGAAACCAGGCATTCCATTTCATGGCCTTTTCTGAATGTGCCAGCAGGTCCCAGTAGGTCCATCTTGCCAGCAATCAGTTCTGTGCCAGTCCTGACCTGGGTCTTCACTCATTCACCTCCTCACTAACACAATAGGTTCATTTCATTCTTGCCTGAGTTTTTAATGGCTTTGATGATAGAAGTGACAGCCCCTACATGAGATGGCTCAAGTCAGAGTTGACAGAGCATCCCAAAGTCACTTGGGAACTTGCTGTTTGACATGGATGTCTAACTTCTGACATTCCGGCTGTTTTAAATCAAGTGTGCTAAGTGAAGTCTCTGTCTCTTCCTTAGCCTGGAGCCTGCCATGGAGACGCTACAACCCTGGGAACTTCTGGATGGAAAATCACATGACACCTACTGAACAAGCATTCTGAAATCGCAATGGCAGGTTTGCACATCGCAGCTCAGAGGAGCTTCTCGTGCCAGGAGGGGATACCCTGATTCCCCAAGGACAGAAACTCTGTGTCTCTCATCAACCTCACACTGCATATCTGTCTGGGGAGATAGATCGGTCAGTAGAATGCTCACGTTACAAGCATGAGAACCCAAGTTCAATTCCAGGACCCACCTTTTAAAGACTGGGCAAGATGGTACACACATGTAATCCCAGCACTGGGGAGACAGGTGGGTCCCTGGGCACACCTACACACATGTATTCACACACACATACCTCCACACAAATCACATGTATGCACAGACTTGTGGACACATGTGGACACACGTGCTCACACACTAACACATACAAAAGCGTATTTAGTGAGTAGAGGCCCTTCTTGAGTTGTGTGATTTTTTTATCAAGCCATCCAAGCCTGAAACCTGCCTGTGGCAGGTGCAGGTGGCAGGTGGCCTAGGGGCACAGGAACTGGATCTCACATCTAAAGTGGGGGTGATCCTCACTCCAGGAAGCTCTGTTGCCGTAAGATGACTAGATGCTAGGTGCCTTGTCCAGGAGAGGAGAGTCCAGCCAGGTCCTCTGGCCTGGGATCCTTTCACTGCGGGGGCAGGATAATGCCCCTCCCCTCCACGCTTGTCGCACCACACAGCAGGAGCTCGTATCTCTTAACTCCCCAGAACTTAATCATCATCTCTTTGAGGAAAACGATTGCGCCTTTTCAGTTTTACTGCCGCCATCTGTGGCAGATGTAAGTACCCATACTTAATGAATTAATAGCTAAATGGCTGCCTGCCAGGTGCTCATCACTCAGGGCGCGATTTCTGCCCATGCCTCCATCCCCAGCCCTGTTGCCTGCACAGAGCAGAGTAATTGCTCCACAGAAGCACCGCGCTCTCCCAGGTGCACTGTGTTCTGCTGGAGAGCACAAGCTGCCTGCTGCACAGCAGATTTCTCAGCCCCGTGCCTGAGGAGGAATGGTCTGTTTGACTTGCTGTGGCCCGTTGAAGGGCTGAGCTTCACAGACCCGGGGCGTGTCTCAGGAAGGAGCTGTTCCCTGCAGAGTTCTTCCTGGGCTTTCTGTTGCTTTCCAGAAATGGACCAACTCTGTTTATAATAAGATCAGGGAGCACAAGAAATCAGGGCAGACAGGATGCCTGGCATACAGTAGGGATGGCCAAGTGATAGTTAGACAGTCCCTCATTCAATCTTTCTGCTTTCTACTCCCCTGGCACCACTGGGCAGGTGTGGGCCTCTTCCTGCCACCACTGGACAGGTGTGGGCCTCTTCCTGCCTCTACTGGACAGGTATGTGCCCCTTCCTGACACCACTGGACAGGTGTGTGCTTCTCTCTGGAGCGGGTAGTCAACTTAACACATGTCTGAAAATGGAGAGCCCAGTTTAGACATTTTAGACTATTCTGACCTGCCCCTTTAGGAGTTGGGGAAGAAGGCATAGTTTAAGGAGCATATTCTCTCTCTCTCTCTCTCTCCTCTCCTCTCCTCTCCTCTCCTCTCCTCTCCTCTGTTCCATCCTTCTACTCCCCCTCTCCTTCCCCCCTCCTTCCCCCCTCCTTCCCTCCCTCCCTCTCTCCCCGCAGTGCAGTGATCTCTCCTTTCTCTACTGGATAGGGCTCTGCTTTGTGCACTGCCGTCCCACATCTCTGCTCTGTGGTCATTTTCTTCACGGTGGGCTGACACCCTCATTTCTTAGGTGGTGAGACTCCTGATCGAGTCCAAATGCCATCAGAGCTATTAGAATAGCAGGGTAGAGCTTTAAAGAGAGACAGTACAGACGTGTTTGTCAATACTCTGTTTCCCAGACATTTAACAAATAGTCCTTCCCAGTGGTTCTGGGCTGCACACACAGCAGCAGGTCTTCCTTAAAGATAAAACCTAATTTCCTCCCTCAGGCAGCAACAGACTGAGTAGGAGAGTCAGGCAAGCAGGAAGGAGTTTGCAAAGTGCCTTAGAAAACTAGGCATCCCTGCTTCCACAGAAGAAGGGCTCCTATGGTGACCAATCTTCATAGCAGCCTGATTGGCACCCAAAGCATCTAGAGCCTTAGAGATTCACATCTGTGGGTGTGTCAACAGGGGCATTTCCAGATGGAAGAAGACCTATTCCAAATGTGGGCAGCACTGTGCCATGCCACGGGATCTTGGAATTAATAAAAATGGTCAGAGGGAGGCATAGAGACAGCTGAGTGGGTGAAAGCCCTGGTCACATGGCATGTCCGCTGTGGAAGCTCACTGTGGATGGGGAGGGCGGACCAACAGAGATCCACACTCATGTGCATGGACACAGTAATAAGACATTTTCAGTCAGGTGTGGTGGTGCATACCTTTAACCTCAGCATTGCTAAACTAAAGCCCCTTTTGAAGTCACTTTCTGTCGCATCAAGACTAGGAAGAACCAGGATTTCTAGCCTGCTCTCAGGATGTGAGGATGTGATCCCGATTCAACCCTTAACAAACAGGAGGTAAGAGGGTCATGCTGCTGCTGGAGCCATGCTGGTCGGTGGCCTGGGCTTCCACCTGGGGTGATAGTGTCCTCCAGACCTGAGCTGCTGCCGAGGGCCGTGTCTGGGTCTGTGATCCAGCGGCAGCTGGGGTCTCTGTTGATGTCTGTGGCCTGTGCCACTTCAGGGGGCCGTAGGGAGCATTAGTGATGGAATCAGAGGGCTGTGCTGAGTAACCAGAGACTGCATTCATGTTTCCTGGCCGCCCAGACCTGAATAATCACACAGAAACTATACTAATTACAACACTGTTCGACCAAATAGCTTAGGTGTATTCATAACTAGCTCTTATATCTTAATTAATCCATTTCTATTTATCTGTGTATCACCACAAGGCTGTGGCCTGCCAGTAAAGTTCTGGTGTCTTCTCCTTTGGCAGCTACATGATGTCTCTTTGATTCTGCCTACTCTATGTATCTCTGTTCGAATTTCCTGCCTGACTTTACTCTGCTAAGCCACTGATCGAAATGGTTTTATTTACCAACCAATAAAAGTAACACATATACAGAAGGACATCCCACATCAATGCTGAGCTGGCCCTGCCCACCCATTCCCATCTGAGGCATGCGGCCCCAGGGGCCAGGACTGACCAATTCAGCTACCACCCAGGCCCACAGCCAGTCCTTGCATTGGTGTGCACTAACATCTACCCCATCTAAGACCTGTTGGAGCTTGTGAAGGGACTGGTCCTGTGGAATGATACCCGCAGGATCCCCAGGACTCAGGTGGACATGGGACATTCCAGAGGAGTTCTGATGAGGATACAGTGATGGAGTACCAGAAAGCAGAGGCCTTGGACCAGACCAGTGACTCATTGCAATGAGCATTTGCTAGTAAAACTGATTGGGCAAAAGGGTTCACTATGTGACACACTGCTCCCAATGCCACCAGGATGAATGACGAGGTGTTGGAGAGGCGGGAAGATGGAGGAGCAAGGAGGTTTTTGTTTTGTTTTTTTGTTGTTTGCTTGTTTGTTTTGCTTTGTTTTTGGTTTTTAGTTTTTAAAATGTTTCTTTGGGGAGCTCTTCAGATGGGAGGAGAGGATGTGGGGGACTGAGAGGTAAGCAGAATCAGTGTGCATGATGTGAAAAATTCCAAAGAATCAATAAAGAAATTATGCTTTAAAAAATGAGAAGGCGTGCAAAAGTTAATCAAGATGAGATAAACAATTTAAATAGACCTATAACCCCTAGTGAAATAGAAGCAGTCATTAAAAAATCTCCTGAAAGAAAAAAAGGAAGGAAGGAAGGAAGGAAGGAAGGAAGGAAAAAAGAGAGAAAGAAAAAGTACATGCCAGATGGTTCCAGCACAGAATTCTACAAGACTTCCAAAGAAAAGCTAATACCAATACTCCTCAAATTAGTTCAGAAAATAGAAATAGAAGGAACATTGACAAAATCATTTTAAGAGTCCACAGTCATCTTGATACCCAAACCACACAAAGATTCAACAAAGGAAGAAAATTACAGACCAATTTTCCTCATGACCATAGATGCCAAAATACTCAATAAAATACTGGCAAACTGAATCGAAGAACACATAAAAAAATTATCCCCATGATCAAGAAGGCTTCACTCCAGTGATGCAGGGATGGTTCAACATAAGAAAATCAGTCACTGTAATCCAGCGTTTAGGCCGGTCCTCTGGCCTTAACTCTGGCAGACTTCTGCAGCCCAGGCACAGGCCTCACAGTCAGAAGAACAGGTGAGTGGCCCATATGCCAACTGAATGGCCCCACTCCCTAGATTCAATTCCCAAAGACAAATTCCACTGCCCCTGACGTCCTGCCACACCTCTGTCCCCTCCTGTTTCTGTGCCCCTGGCCCCAACTTGGGCACACTTCTGCTCCCCAGGAGCAGACCATGCCATTCAGAAGAACAGGTACAAGCTAAGCAAGCTAGAAAAACACATAGGTGAACTCAGGCAGAGACTCCATGATGGACTGAAGACCACACCCTGCCAGAACCACAGAGAGGCAGCACGCCAGTGGACCTCCTCCACTCACGCAGTGTCCCCAATCCCCACTCCCTTCCTCATCACCATATCCTAACTCCCAACTCGGGCAGAGACGCCTGCTGCACAAAGGCCAAGGTAGCCACTAGAAGTCTAGTTCCCAACTTAGACAAAGACTCCCTACTGGACCAGAGGTCACACCAACCCTCAGAAATCCAGGCCACAAAAACCAAAGACCAAACAAAAACCAAGGAACAAAATACCCATCCAACAAAGACAAACTCAGAAATCAGCATCAAGGCCTATAATCATCCCCAACCCAGATGCATAAATGTCAGAGTAAGAACACAATCACCAGAGTCAGGGTAAGATGGCACCACCAGAACCCAGCTACCCTACAACAGTGAGACCTGAATATTTCAACATAGCTGAAGCCCAAGAAAATGACCATAATCCACCACATAAACAAACTGAAAGGAAAAATGATGTGATCATCTTACTAGATGCTGAAAACACCTTTGACAAAATCCAACACCCCTTCTTGGTAAAAATCTTGGAGAGATTGGGGATAAAAGGGACATACCTAAACATAATAAAGGTAAATTATAGCAAGCCTATAGCCAACATCAAATTAAATGGAGAGAAGCTCAAAGCAATGCCATTAAAATCAGGAACAATACAGGATTGTCCACTCTCCCCATATCTGAAGCGATAAGACAACTGAAGGAGATCAAGGGGCTACAAATTGGAAAGGAAGAAGTCAAAGTATAATTTGCAGATGATATAATAGCATACATAAGAAACCCCAAAAATTATATCAGGGAACTCCAACAGCTGATAAGTGGGTAGATACAAGATTACCTCAAAAAGAAAAAAAAAACCCAACAGTAACAAAACATAACAAAACAAGATAAAGTAAATGAACAAACAAACAAACAAAAAACACAGTAGCCCTCCTATATACAAATGATAAATGGGCTGAGAAAAAAAATCAGGGAAACAACATCCTTCACAATAACCATAAATAATATAAAATATCTTGGGGTAACTATAACCAAGCAAGAGAAAGATTTGTATCACAAAAACTTCAAGCCTTTGAAGAAAGAACAGACAGGGATGTTGATCAATGGCATCAAATTGAAGACCTAGAAGTAAATCCACACACCTATGGACACCAGCTTTTTTGATAAAGAAGCCAGAAACACACTGAATAAGGAAGCACCTTCAACAAATGGTATTAGTCTAACTGAGTGTCAGCATGTAGAAGAACGCAAATAGGTCCGTATCTATCACCCTGCACAAGACTCAATTCCAAGTAGACCAAAGACTTCAACATGAAAGCAGATACACTGAACCTTACAGAAGAGAAATTGGAGAATAGCTTGGAATGCACTGGCACAGGAGACACCTTCCTGAACAGAACACTGATAGTGCAGGCACTAAGACCAACAGCCAATAAATGAAGCCTCCTGAAACTGAAAAGCTTCTGAAAGGCAAAGGACACTGTCAACAGGATAAAATGGCAGCATACAGACAGGGAAACGATCTTCACCAACTCCACATCTGACAGAGGCCCAATGTCCAAAATATATAAAGAATTCAAGAAACTAGACATCAACAAACCAAATAATCCACTTTAAAAAATGGGGTGCAGATCTAAACAGAGAATTTTCAACAAAGGAATCTCAAATGGCTGAGAAACACTTAAAGAAATGTTCGACATCCTTAGCCATCAGGGACGTTCACATCAAAACCACTCTGAGATTCCATTTGTACCTGTCAGAATGGGTAAGATCAACAGCACAAGGTAACATCTCATGCTGGAAAGGATGTGGACAACAGGGACACTCCTGCATTGCTGGTGGGAGTGTAAGCTTGCAAAGCCACTTTGGAAATCAATATGGTGGTTTTCCAGAAAATTGGGAATCCATCCACCTCAAAACCCAGCTATACCAATCTTGGGTATATACTCAAAGGACACACCATACCACAAGCACACGTACTCAACTCTGTTCACAGTAGCTTTATCCATAATAGCCAGAAACTGTAAACAACCTAGATGTCCCTCGATTAAAGAGCGAATAAAGAAAATTGTAGCACATTTATACAGTGGAGTATCAATTACTCAGCTATTAAAAACAATGACATCATGAAATTTGAAGGCAAATGGATGGAACTAGAATAAAAACATCCTGAGCAAGGTAACCCAGACCCAGAAAGACAAACATGGTATGTACTCACTTACAAGTGGACATTAGCTGTTAAGTAAAGGATAATCAGGTTACAATCCACAGACCCAGAGAGGCTAAGTTACAAGGATGGCATAAGAGGAGACACATGGATCTCCTTGGGAAAGGGAAATAGGTTCTATTTTGTGGGTGGCCTGGGGTTGGCTGGGGATGGGAACAGGAGGAATCAGGGTGGGGAGGGATGGCAGGAGAGTGTACTAGGAGAGATGGCTAGAATTGGAGGACCATGTGGAAACCAAGGCAGTGGAAACTCCCTGGAGTCTACAAGGGTGATCCTAGAGAGAACTCCTAGTAATGGGGATATGGAGCCGGATCCAGCCATCTTCTATAGCCAGGAAAGGCTTCCAGCAGCATGACTGCAACACCAACCCAGCCACAAAACCTTTGACCTGCAATCTCTCCTGTCTGCAAGGTGTGCTGGGGTAATGGTGGCTCAGAACCAAACACTAGGCTGAACTAGGGAAAGCCCAAAGAATAGGGAGAATAAGGATTATAGGAGCCAGAGAGGTGGACACCACAAGAACACAACGCACAGAGTCAACCAAGCTTGGCTCGGAGGGACTCAGAGACTGAAGTGACAATCATGGACCCCGTATGGGTCTGAACTAGGTCCCCTGGATATCCCTTATAGTTGTGTAGCTGGGGGTTCTTGTGGGACTCCTAACAGCAAGAGTGGGGTGCCTCTGACTCTTTTGCCCACCCTTGGAACCCTTTTCCTCTTACTGGGAGGTCTGTTTTTTTTTTTTTAAGGGAAATGAAGGAACAGAGGTTCTGGAGTAGGGGGAGTGGGGGAGATCTTCAAGGAGTGGAGGGAGGAGAAACTGTGATCAAGATGTAATGTATGAGCAAAGAGTGAAAAAAAAAAGAAACTAGGCGGTAAAGAAGTAGAAGAGCCTGGTTTGGCTTCAAGGGAAAGGGATGAGTGGTTGCTCCCACACAGAGGCGCCCTGCTATCCAAAGTCCAGAGCATTTAGAGGATTTCAAGTCTGGCTTAGTGGGATCAAAGGCAGGAGGACAGGAAAAAGCTCTTGTAGGCACAGAAAGAGTCTAGGAGGTCCAATAAGGGCCTGTGGGGTCTGGCTTTGAGCCAGTTCAGCACAGCATAGAAAGCCATTGGAAGGCTACAAGACCTGTACAGGAAGGTCAATTTAGGAACCACTGGTTCCCCAGGGAAACAAATGAGGTTCCATGGTACAAACTGAAGGAAATACTCAGGCTCGGATTTGTGCAATTGCCCCTTACACTCTACCTAGCATCCTACTGACTTCGAAATGGTCCAGCCCTGGTGAAAAAGATGAACCAGTGCACAGATTTCCGATTGTCTGCATGGAAGTCGAGGTGAGAGCCTCAAGCTAAGACACAGCACTCACTACATAGAAACACTGACCTCTCCCGTAGTCAGCAGAAGAGCTCACTCCTTGGGATGGTAGTCTCGATAGGCCTTGGCCAGCATGGGAGACAGAAAGATGCTTTTGCTTCTGGTGTGTGTGTGTGTGTGTGTGTGTGTGTGTGTGTGTGTGTGTGTGTTTGGGGAAGGGGTAATCAAAACAGATCTTGGCTCCTCAGCACAGGTCAGAGTCTAGGAGCCATGAGGTCAAGGACAGCATCCATCTATGCCCACTGCACAGGTCAGGGTCTATGCTTCTTAGCATTACCAGCATGCTCTGTAGGAATGGTCATCACCCCTAGTTGACTTGGCTACTCTCTAAACCAACAAGCTCCAAGCTTGAAAAATAAAAAACCCTAAGAATTCCCACACAAAGAGAAAATTAAATACTTGAGAAAAATAAAGCCTCCCAGGGTTGTGAAAAATAATTGCATGCAGTGTTTGTCTCTCAGCTGGTGATGCTGTTTTGGAAAGGCTGTGCAGCCTTTGGGAGGTGGGGCAGAGCTAGGGAAGGGTGGAGCGGTTCAACGTACAGCCACACACTGTCTGGCCTCTCTCTTCTTCCTGGCTGCTGATGACATCAATCAGTCATCTCAACCTGCTGCTGCCTCTGCACCATCAATATGCTCCTGCACCATGATGGACCTTCTCCCCTCGAACCATGAGCCAAAATAATCCCTTTCTTTCTAAAGCTCCTTCTTGTCCAGTGTTTGGCACGGTGATGAATCCTAATAACCAGTACAGAGTGGGGAACCTGGTGGCACAACGCTGGGCACAGCTGGCTTCCTCGGTTTATTTGCCTTCTCCTTTCGTGAACAAAGTCAATGGTCTTCTATCGATAAAGGCCACATCTATGGCATAGCTATTGCCTAGTGCAAGCACTTCTTCTGTTTTCTTTAGTCCTTCAGCAGCCCCGGGGTGCAGAGAGCGACATCGAGGCTCAGGGGAATCCATCTGGCTGCACACAGACTGGAGCAGGTTGTGATGAAGGTGAGCCTTCTCTTGTCTGGCCCTAGCAGGGCACGATGCCCACCCTGCTGTCTCCTGCCTCTCCTGATTCCTGAAATGCAGGAAGAGACACGTGGCTAGCTGTCGCTTCTCCACCGAGGACTCCTCCCAGAGGAGCACATCCAAGGACAAAGAGGCTCAGTGTCCCTGAGGAAGAAATTCCAGGTCTTCAGACTTTACCCAGGGACTGCTCTGAGCAGCCTCCTCTCTGCAGAATAGAATTGCTTCTTGCTATATTTTCAATTCACTGCTTCCTGTTGAGTTTAGTTGGAAAATTAAAACAAATGAAATTAAAGTGTTATTTTAAAATCTTACATTTCCATCCTTCATCAAAAACAACCCCCCTTTCTCTCAACCTTGGCAACAGAAATTCATTTCTTCCCTCCAAGAGAATCCCCAATTGGTAGAAATAAAATGTACTTTTGAATAACAAAATAAAATTTATTCATTGCTCAAAAACCATTTTTTTTCCTCAGGGATAATTCATGGAAAATGGTCTATTATGCTTTCCTGGTGGCTGGCTCCCTGTGTGTATGATTTTTGCATTGCTGCTTCTATTTTCCCATATGCTAAAGTTTGAGGGTATCGCCACATTCCATGGCCCCCCAGATATGTTTCTTTCTAGTTCTGGGGTGATCTACAACCAACTAGTCACAAATAAATTTTCAGTATGAACTTTTCATTATTTTACCTTCAAAGACAAGAAAAACAAATTGCCCTGTCTCACTGACATTAGGCAGTCGATCCTTGACATTTTTTAAAGGCTACTCCCAAGCCTTTGACAAACCTCTGCCGCTAACACGTAAAAACATCCACACTGCTTCTTGATTGCCCTCCAAGTCATACTCGATCAAAGGGCATGCTTCCTGTCTGCGAGCCCCTCATGAATTCTCATTCTGCCTAAATTGAATGCCTTGTCAACGTCACAAATTAGAGACCTTTCTGGCGTTCCCCACTCGGGCTTCTCGTCTCTGACCAAGCACATTGACTTCCTCTTGAAAGTCAGCATAGATGCTGTTTGCCCACATTCTCAAAAAGGGTCCATCGAAACAAGTGGTGGGAATGTGATTAATGAAAGGGGAACAGTAGACAAATTGTTCATGAGACTACCCATTACCAGACAAATTGTGGTGCTCACAAATTCATCTGCTGGAGCCCTCACTTCCAGAGTGACTGATGATGGGCCTTTAGGGAGGCAATTATGCTAAAGCCATGAGGTAAACCATAGACAGAAAGGACTCGCGTCCTCATAGAAAGAGGCAGAGGCTCAGGTTCTATCGAGGAAGGTCATGTGAGGACACAGACACATGCCTACAAGCCAGGAAGAAAGGCCTCATCAGATGGCAGCTCTTATAGCTTCCTCTTGGACTTCTGGTCCCCATAACCACAAAAAAACAAGCTTCCATTGTTTGAACCCTTTTGTGTCTCATCAGCCAGAGCAGACTAATCTAACATCACTAAACTTTTTACCAAAATCATTTAACCTACAGAAGTAGGAAGTGGAGAAAGTTTGATGAGAAACAGGTTTGAAAAAATTAAGGAAGTGGAGGAGGGGCTATTAGCGAGCTAGCTCAGGTTGCTGATAGGTCTTTGATTTCTTTTCCAGAGCAATTTGAGATTATAGTAAAGTTGTGTGGAAAATATGAAGATCCCTCATGAACACACACACACGTACACACGCACGCGTGCGCATACACACACACACACACACACACACATACATACATACATATAGACTCCACCATCACCAGCATCCCGGTCTACATAGTTCTTTTGCTCCAATTGATGAACCTGCATAGACATTTCATTACCTACTAAATCCATAGCTTTCATTAGGTTTTATTCTTGGTGATATACATTCTATGGGTTTGGACAAGTGTATCTAATATAGATTTAGTGTTATAGTATCCTATACATCCTGATTCAAGCACGGAAATAAGACTGCCTCCAAGCAATGTAAAAATTTAAGCCAAACTTATCATTAGAAATGAGGTCAAATTCACGGTGGTCGCCAATGTGCACAGCCCAAGTGAAAATAATCTTAAAGCTTCATTCAAATGGGTGAATAATGGAAGGGTTGGGTCGGATAAATCCTTCCAAGCTAATGAATAGAAGTCAGGGAAACAGGCAACAGAGGGAGCTAATCTGATTACATGGATACCACTAGAGCAGTGGTTCTCAACTTGTGGGCCCCCATCCCACAGGGGTCTAATGATCTTTTCACAGGGATCACGTGTCAGCTATCCTACATATCGAATATTTATATTATAATTCATAACAGCAGCAAAATTGCAGTTATGAAGTAGCGATAAAAATAATTTTACAGTTGGGGGTCAGCACATCATGAGGAACTGTATTAAGGGATCGCAGCATTAGGAAGGATGAGAACCACTTCTCTAGAGAAATGCCAGGCAGCAGAAGCCACCCTGAGATGACCTACCCATTGCAATTAGCAAAAGAGCAAAGAGGCCATTATCATAAATACTCAAATAATTTAAAGGAAATGTGTTTATTAACAGATGGATGGTTCTGCAGCAAAACAGAAATTACTTTGAAATCTCAAATGGGAAAAGTGGGATTTACTTAATGGTGACTTTGAGTGGTCAGGCCATGCCTCTAGAGAAACGATGACTTGCAGAGCACAGCTGAGTGACCAACAGAGGGTTGGGCTGGGCGCGGTGGGGCAGGATTGCAGACCCAACACTCAGCAGGCTGAGGCTGTGGTGCTGATGGAGCTATTGGGGAGAGCCTGAGCCCAGGCAGTGCTCACATCCCCAGTAGGCCAATTAAAGCTACAAGTAACACCAGATAAAGGAAATTTATTCAGTCGGGCCAGATATTTGAAAGGAAAATTTCAGAAGATAGAAGACTGCAGAAGGACCCAAACCCTCGGCTTACCATTAAAATGTGCCAACAGCAGAAACTTCCAGGGGCCAGGCTCGACGGAGGAGGAGTTGGGAGCTGAAAATTTTAAGCAGAGAAATCTCAGTGTCCTAAGGCAGCAGAACTCCACTGCATCCTGTCTCTTCTGCAGATAGCAATTACTATTCATCGTATCATATTAGTTAATTATTCTTTTTACAGAAAGAGAGAAAAAGAGATGCCAGCCAAGAATTAGGTATGTTCCACCACTACAAATCATGCTTTGGTCCTTGTGGCCGTGTTCTCACACACACATAAACATGGTTCATCTCAAGCATGCCAGGTCCTTATCATTCGTAAACCACAGTGAATGTGGTGTACCCATAGAACAAAGGAGAAAACCAAACAGGTGTGGCCACTGACAAAAGCCATTTAACACAATTCATGACCCACAAGAAATGAATGGGACACCTTTAGTGAGAGAGAAGGTGTCTAAAACAGTATCAGGCTCAGTAGTGAAAGACGGAATCCTTTGGCCACACACAAGAAACAACTCAGGAAAACTCATGATAAGGCCACTGTGAGCGTGTGTCTAATTCTGGTCCAGGGACCATAGGAGGTTGAGTGAATTCTGACCCCACTGCTTTGGTGGCGGAACAAGAAGAAAGCCGCTGTGGTGGAGTCATCTCAGTGAAGACTGTCCAAGTAGGGTCTATCAGATGTAAACACAGGTTCCATGGACAGAGAGCGGAGCCCAAACTGGGTTGGGGAAAGTCTAGGGGATCTTGTATGGGAAGTTTGTGAAAAGGATTCCTAGTGAACCAGAGGCTGAGGAACAGTGTTCCAGGGACACAAATGTTTGTTTTCTGCCTGTGCATAAAGAGGACTCTGCAAGAGTCTCTAAAGAGTCACTCAAAATATCCACAAAATAACTATCTGCCCACAGCAGAGAGGATGAAGGCACCCCATCATATAAGAGCCCTGTCTCCCTTCCCCCTTTTTGGCTCATTTATGACTAGGGATCGAACAGTCAAGAGTATGTTGAAGGGTGTAAGAGGAGAAACCAACTACATCCATGATCCAGAGAGGCCACAGCTGCAGGCATCAGCAAAGGAAGGAGGACACTTGGCTGAGGATGAAGATCACAGAGCTGATTCTTACCCTCAGCATTTTAATTTCTGAACTTCAACATTTGAAACTGTATATTTGCCTTACTATTTACTTAAGAATAAAAATAGGAACAGTGCTTACAACATGAAAAATACTGTGCATTAAAGAAAATACTGATAAGTCAGACTTTGTTCGGAGCTAGCATTTCTGTTTTGCAAAGGCCGTTAACGGAATGATCATCTGATAATGGGTCAGAGCTGAGAACCTCAGGATGAGCTCATGTGAGACTCAGTGCAAACATGGGTGCAGAAATACTCACAGCTAGTGCTTTGCCTGCTAGAGGCCTTAGAAGCAATGACATCCTAGTAAAAGGGCACACCTAGCATGTCAATAATTGATGCCTACATTTTTTTTTCCAATCAATGGAGCCAGTCCTCCTAGGAAAATAGATAATTCTAGACAAAGGCAAGAAATATGCAAGATGAGTCACAAGCATATCACAGTTTCAGAGATCAGCAAAATTCTAAAGCTGATCCAAAAAGTCACATCCCAACCTAGACCAATGGGAGCATGCCAAACAGACATGGGGCCTGAGGAGAAGAGTTCTAGAAAAGTCTGCAACTACTTAAGCAGTATAATAAATGGACGGCATTGCTACAACCCAAATAGAAAACAATTGCACTGTCTCTAGAGATAGGAAATGATGAGGAAGTAGGAGAAGAGATGACTCTTCCAGGAAGCAGAGTTGTAACTAATGCTTGCAGCCGCTTCATCTTCTCGGAGGTGGAGGGTAACTGGTGCTACTTCACGTGAACTGCACCTAGTAATTCTCTTTAAAGAGACACTGTAAGAATGAATGGGACATAACGAAGACTGCTGTCTCCGTCATTGTTTTTGCTATGAAAAGACACAACTTTTATAAAGGAAAGCATTTACTTGGGGTCTTGCCTACAGTTCTGGAAGGTTAGTCCATTATAATCATGGCAGGGAACATGGTGGTGGGCAGAAAGGCAGAGTACTGGACCAGTAGCTGAGAGTCACACATCCTCATCCTCAGGCAGCGGGCAAGTGGGGTCTGGAGTGGAAGTTTGAAACAAGGTATGTCCTATTCCAACAAGGCCACACCTTCTAATCCTTCCCAGTAGTTTAACAACTGGGAGCCAAGCATCCAAATAGATGACTTTATGGGCACCATTCTTCCTCAAACCATCACAGTCGCAGTGGGAAGCCCTGGGAGCAGAGGCTCAGCGAGACAGCCATGATTAGGATTGG